>NC_136469.1:25752255-27204755 GCF_902686455.1 Sciurus vulgaris
TTCATACAGTTTCTTCAGCTCTTTCTCTTTGTGCTCAGTCCAGGAAATTCTGAGAAGGGACTCACTGGCCAGAGGGTTGGATGTCATGGTAACATGATTGCCCCTACTGTACAATGTGAACCCAAAAGTGAGGACAGCTTTCCAGAGGAATGTAGAAAGTGTTGAGCAAACTTCATAGGTGTCCACTGCATGGAAAAGGCCTGATTATCGTATGCAATATAATAGTCTGTATGCCAAGAGTTTTGGATGTATTATCTCATTGAATGCTTATCACCCTGTTTTGAGGTTATTATTATTGTTCCCATTTTACAGATGAGGAAATTCAGGCTCAGATACATTAGCTCTTACCTAAAGTCCTAGAACTAGCAAGTGGCAAGATTTTCCTGGCCCCAAAAAGTGCTCTTTAAACAATACCAGTAGTTTCCATTGTGCCAAGGAGCTCCAGTAGCTAGATTGTCATTACCAAACAACTGCATTTTTTAAAATATATTTTTAATTGACACATGGTAATTGTACATACTTATGGAGTACAGTATGGCATTTCAAAACATATATACAATGTATAATGATTAAATTAGGGTATTTGGCATTTCCATCACTTCTAAATATTCCATAGCACCGTGGTATAAACTATGATTGACAACAACTGATTGAACATTTCAAAATTGTAAAGGGGATATTTAATATTCCTAAAAAATGAAATGATAAATGTTTGAGGATACAGATATGCCAATATTTCACTTCCACAAAAACTCACCATGCTATTCTATACTGTCTCCTTTCTCACTTCACAGGCAGCAGAGACACAAAATGACTACCCATTTACATATCTAGAAAAACTAACTCAGTGATCATTTCTCTATTTCACACTTTCTCTGCATCCTTAATCATCTGCTGCAATAAATATAAAAGCCACTTTTGGTTAATTTCTTATAAGAAAAACGTGTTCTCTCAAGTACATTTAGTTTAGCATAATGAAAGCAAAATTTTATATTTGACATAATCATGTAAATTGCTACTGACACTACTACTTTAGACTACCTTCTACAGAAAAGAAAGTCCAAAGGCAAAATGAAACAATAGTTTGAAAGTGTGTTGTTACTCTCCTCCCAGAATTTCATTATAAATTATAATTAATAAATATTGAACATGCCATTACAAGGCACTGTGCCAGCAATGATGAATAGAAGTGAATGTGTAAGACACAGTCCTAAAATTCATTTGAGTTCATAGAATACAGACAGAATATAACCATTTGTGGTAGCCTATTCTAACCATTACATGAATGACCCAGCTGAGCCCTGGAACAGCCAGAAAAGTCACTGTAGAGGAGGCAGGAATTGAAAGTCAGGATTTTATCTAATATTTATTTCTTTGCTCATTCATGCATTCATTTATTTATTCAACATTAAGTTGGGCGTCATGCTTAATGCATAGAAGAATGGTGGGCAACCTGGATAAGACGTATGAGAGAATCATGAGAAACTTTATTTCACTATCAGAATGGTAAAATTCAAATGTGTAGTGTACTCTACTCTAGCACCTTGTCACTTGTTGGGTGTCTCTTACCTGCTGGTCATTGTGCTAGATCCCTATAAGAAGTAAAAGATAATCACTGCCACTGTTTATGAAGATTCACAAAACTTTTATTTAATAAGTTTTTATAAGAATAAATGTTCAAGTAGTCAGTCAAGAATGAGAACTGTATATCACACATTGTAGATTCAGAGAAATTCTACAATGGGGACACGATGCATGCAGTGCTCTAAACCCTCACCTCCCAACTACTGGAAAGGACACAGCTGGACACATAATAGTTCTAGCTCCAGGAGAAAGACATGAACCCCATGCTCCCTCACATGTTTATGAGTGTTGAGCGAAACAAAGCTCACTCAACTAAATTGAGTCAACCTAACTAGTACAAGAAAAAAGCATCCTTCTGTCCACCACTAGTTTGCATGTTAGCACTGGTGGTAGAGGTCTTGAAACTATGGCCCTCCCTGCTCAGCTAACTTATTGCTGGGCCACCACACTCATTCAGGGTATAAAATAATTTAAGTCTATACAGAAATAGAGGAGTTTAGAGTAGGGTGAGATGGGGAGAGAAATTCAGAGGTAGGATTTGAATAGGTGGGAAGAAGAGGGTCGGACATTCTAAAAAAGGGGCTGGCATAGGCAAAGCTGCGGAGGCAAGAATAAGGATGTCTACTTCACCACTGTAGTAACTAAGGTGCTTAGAACGATGTCAATCAACTGTAGATGGTCAGGAAATATTTGTTGAATGGCTTGAAAGACATTTGCTTGCCTACTACTTCTCAAAATTGGTACATAAAACAAATGGCAAAGTCTTGGGAAATATTCAAAGTCACAAGAAAAAAAGTGACAATCTCACCAGATTTATTGGTAAGCAAATTAAAACTTTTTAAAAATCAAAATATTTAAATTCTACATATTATTATAAATAGATATATGTATGTGGTATATGTGTAAATTGCAAAATTCCAATAAGTCCTTCAAATAAAATGTGAGACATAAGAGAAATGTCTCCCTTGTAATATTTTCAGGCAATACTCAAAATCACCGGAAAACACTTGTTCACTCTCCTCTGTCATGAGTAGTGGGTTTCTATTGAGAAAAAGAAAAGGGAAAAAAGTGACCTAAATAGCAGCTAAGAGATAAGTTGTAAATTTTCTAATCTTTTCCTGAAGAGTTGCCCAGATCTTATTTAAATCAGCAGTAAAGTGGATTATATACCCTTACAATAAATATGATAATCTATATTATGTAATAGATCATAGATGTCTGAAATAATATAAACATTATAAATTAAAATGAGTTCATATCGATATAAAAGTTATAAATTAAAATGAGTTTATATCAATAGACTGGCACAACAAGGAAGTATCTAGCATTATAAACCACCTTTGAGGAAAAACAAAAACAAAACCCTACTAGATGTAAGAATTTGTTATTGCATGCACACATGCACATACACACATACTCTCTTCATACTTAAAAATACTTCAAACTTAAAAATATCCTGACTATGAAATTATAATCCAGGCTGGGGCATAGCTCAGTGGTAGAGCACTTGCTCGTCATGCATGAGGTCCTGGGTTCACTTCAGAGAACCACACAATAAAAGAAACTATAATCCCCTCTTTAAGTTGAAATGCTTAAAGACCCTGAGTAAAGATAATACAAGAGATAATACAATAACTATACAATAATATACAATGCAATCATTGCTCATTATTAGAAATATTGGGGATTAACTATAAATGGAAAGAAAAGTGGGCCACCAAGCTTTATTTTAATATTTTTGCACAAAAATTTTTGCACAAAATCTTATTAGTCTTTAATTTCAAAATTTGCTCTCACTCTGCTTTGCTTCACCTCTCCCAAAAATATATGTGGTACAGTTTGGGGCTCCCTGTGGATACAGTGTGGTCAGCTGAGTGTTGTTATAAACTTCAGATCTGGATATTCACCCATTTGCTCTTTTCAAAGACAAAGGGCACTTATTTCAGGACACCTGTCGTATTATATTACATTTTTTTAAAAAATACTGATGACAGTGTAGCTGAAAATTCAAATGGAATGAATTTGAATGGGTCAGCATCTTCCCTTCCACTGATTTTTTAAAACTGATTCTGGAGAAGAATGTTTTCAGGGCAGGATGACCAGGCTGCACAGTTGATCCTATCATTGCCAGCCCCTTTATAATCAGTGTCGATGGCCACACAGTTCATTCAACCCACAGTGATGAGAATCAAACATGAAGATGGCTGAAATAATTGGGTCAAATCTGCAGCAGGCCAGTTTAGTGGTCACACATAAATGAGGTGTATTCAAAAATCACAATGGATCATATTCTCTATGGATAAAATAGGAGTCATGATGGTATGGTATCAGTCAATTTCAGAAGGGCACTAGCAAGTAAAACATAAATCATTAATATTTATACAGGTGCAGAATAAAAATAAACAAGACTGTATAACATAAATGTAAGCAGATTTATGTCCCAACTACCTAATTTCCAGTAATGGAAGCATTGGTGAGTCAGAATATTTTAAGTTAAAGTATTATTTTTAATATTTTGGTTTCATTATGTTGGGTTAGATTTCTTCCATTTGTCACACTGAGTCCATCCTGTCTTCATCTCTGCCTCCTTCCATGTTCTGGGAGATTAATCTGCTTGAACTTAAATCAACTGGCTCCCTTGTCTTCTGGCTTTCTCCGAGTTTGACCAACAGGGGGCATAAATGGGAGATCAGAGGAAAGGAAGAGAGTGAGATTGAGCATTGTTTCTGCTCCCCTTGTTGGGTTCATCTTGCACAGAAGGTCACAGCTCCTTCTAGATGGTCCATGCACACAGCCTATATCCATGTTCTAGTGGCCATTGCCTCCTCTTTGTCCTGTTACTCTGCTATCCCAAATGGTTTCCATCCTCCTCACAACTCTGCAAATAGTCCCTCTATTAAATGTTCCTCAAATCACTAAATTTTCCATGAGTTTTCAACTGGATTCTTGAATGAATCATATGGTCAGTAATCATGTTTTACAATTATTTGGTAATTAGTGTTCATCCGAAACTATTGTTTGATGATAACAAAAGGCATGACAATCTCTTTTCCTCTGTGCATGGTTTCCTTGATAAACCTTAGGGGAGAATGTACCTTCAATATTATCTCTGAACCCTTCTTCAAGGGTATGTGGCCTCACTTTTATTAAAACGGTTTTGGGTTTATGAGTTGTTTTCGGAGGTTGGGGGAAATAAGCAACTTTGCCAGGTTGGCTCAAGTCTACCCTCTTATCAATCAAATGTGTGATTTTTTTTTTTTTTTTTTTTTTTTTTTTTTTTTTTTTGGTGATACAAATCAACAAAGTCTTATTGGGACATAATTCCCCATGACATTTTTGCATGTTTCCATCCAGCTTTAGATCTGGACGATCTTTTCATGGATATTTATGCAGCAAATGGCCTTGGAGGATACAATGTCTGCATCTCAGACGGAGTACATATTTTCCTTTACCAAGATCTAAAAGGAAGCGTCTCCTTCCAAGGCAAAGGTAGAGCCAGTTTGTTTGCAGTTCATTTTAAAAGACAGGAATTCTAAGTTTGGAGTTCCTTAACTATGACACAAACCACAGACTGCCCACCACACATGTGGGACTCTCCACATCAACCTTAGAACTTGGAAGGCAAAATGAACCAATGAAAACATGCCCTTGTTCATACTGCTTGCTGTGCTGTGCGTACAAAGGCCTGTGTCTCTGCAGGTATTTCATGTTTTCTGCCAGCATCTATGAACCATGGTAATCTAAACAGCTAGCTTGTGTTAGTCAGCTGTCACCACAACAAACTGTCTGAGAAATTACAAGGAGAAAGAGTTTATTTTGGCTCACAGGGTTGTCGTTGTTTTCAGTAAAAATTATACATTTTTATTATCCTAAAAACAATAAAACGCACATGAGAAAAAATGGTGATAAAAATATCATTGGGAGAAATATATCATTGAGAGGCAAGTCCTCTTATTTCACTTGATTTAGCTATGTGAATATGATGTTTGCCATGCATGCATGGATCTGCAAGCACGTGGTTTTTATCAGACAGTTTTATGTTTTTACTCATTGACGTTATATATTTTCTATTGCCTTAAATTTTGTCCGCTATCATATTAAGTTGACACTAATAATAATTTTAATATAGTATGTGCCCATACAGTGACTTTTTTGAAGTTCCAAGTTCTTCTTGAACTTACTTCAACCTTCCTCACTTGAGTGATCTGTCAACTTACTTTTGACTTTTGACTTCTGCTACTTGACTTTTTGATTCCTTAGGTTCAATTCCAGTTTTCAGACATCAGGGGTCAAGTGCTCACTCTCTGATGTTTAGCTTTTTTGATCTGAGCAGTTTCTTCAGTGTGACACTGTTGTCTCCTCAGTAAGATGGGAACAGATCTTTCGTAGGTTTTACATTGCTGAGTAAGATTCTTGCCGTTCCTGTCTCCTTTTATTTCCTCTGCTTCCTCTTTCAGGATTTTTCCTCAAGCAAGATCACACTGAAGAAAAGTTCCAATAGAGCTGGGCATGGTGATGCCGATCTATAATCCTAGTAATTCGGGAGGCCAAGACAGGAGAATTCCAAGTTTGAGGCCAGCCTCAGCAATTTAGTAAGACCTTCATGGGAGACAAAAAGCAGAGAGGACTCAGTTTTAGAGGTTCTAGTCCATGAACTTGTGGACCCGTTGCTTTTAGGTGTCTTGTGGGGATGCCAGACAGAAGGGCAGGGCAAGCTGGGGACTGGAACTCAGTGGTAGAGTGCTTGCCTAGAATGGCAGGAAGCGCAAGGCAGAGCAAATAGCTCACCTTGAGTCCAGGACACAAAAAAGAGCAAGGTGAAGAGGCTGGGATCCTACAGTCCCTCTTGATGTCACACCTACAATGACCTAAGATGTACCACTAGGCCCCATACCTCCTCCCAATAGCACCACCCTGGGGAGCAAGACTTAAACACATGGGTCTTTGGGGAATATTCAACATTCAAACTATAGCATCTATTATATAGTTAAAATCTCAGACTCTTCATAATTCTTAAGTTTAATGACTCCCATCCCAGTTAGCTGCCATCCTGAAATCATGCCATTTGCTATCAGGCCTGCTACCTTTTATAATAACTGTCATCACTGCTCCTCTGACTACTGGCCATTAAATACACTAGCTGGCTTTTTCCATGTCTTTACCCTTTCACTTTTGATGATCAGAGGACTCATATTAACTACACTGCTTCCTAGTAACAGTTACAATTACCATTAGAGCACTCCAAAGATGGTGGCATTTATACCAATGTTTTCCTCTGGGCCCCTTCATGAGGAGATGAAATTAAAGATTAGGTAACTGGGTAGGCTACATATGAAAAGTCCACTCTTGCATCCTTATTTCCAAAGTCTTTACATCCCTCCTTCTGCAGTTTGCAAAAGAAATTTTAGCACTTGTACTTCTTCAGTGTGGACCCACTGAGTCTAGGTTTGTTTTTTAGGATCATTCAAACTGCTCTAGGAAGCATGGTGTGCTGAAGCAGGAAGAGTGTGAGAGGATCTTACACCAGCAATTAAATAGTTCAGCCATGAAGTGACACATGACTTTATTTGAAACCTACTGGCCAGAACCACATGATCCCTCCTGCAAGAGGGACAGCAAAGTGCAAATCTCAGGGAACAAGAGAACTGGATATTTGTGAGCAGCACACCCACATAATTTAGGGTTGTCACAGTGATAAGGAGTCACAATATCCAAACTATTCATACACCCTAGTGGACAGCCCCCTGCCTACAGGACCTACCTTCATTCCATCTGAACAACCACCAGAACAGAGTTCCTGAAATTTTTAATTTGAAGATTATGGGAGCTATGTTTTATATTCTTTAGAGTTTTTTTTTCTTCTTTCTTTTCTCTCTGCCAAAGTGGCTAATATTTCAGGTTTTCAAAGTGGGTGCATGTCTGAATCATTATCAATTCACATTAAGACACAAGTCTGAGCCATTTGTGGAGTTATTGGTGCCTTCTGGATCTGCTAAGGCCAAATCTTGTAACTGCTGCTTATGTTTTACACTGGAATGCTCCCTGGATGTGCTCAGTTTTATGGTTCAGTGATCATATAACAACTAGTTTGTGATGGGTGATTTAGGTTGTCTAGTCAATTGAAGTCCCCAAATTAGGTGTTTAGTTTCTATCAGAACCTAGTAGCAAGATAAGAACAGCTTTTCAAATGAAGAATAATTACAGCATGGCCTTCCTCCAAAACTGAGTTTGCTCTGTGGCTTGGCAGTCTCCAAACAGCAGCTCTGCTGCCATACCCCCTCAATGCTGTTGAATCTGCTGCTCATAAGACCCAAGAGCCTTGTCAGCGTGCATCCTAGCCTCAGTCTGCTGCAGAGCTTGTTCTTGTTCCAGGGCTCACTTAAAACTGGAGGTCTATGGTTATCTCATAAGTTGGTTGGTGCAACACTGCATCTCTTTCCTTATGGTGGATGGTGCAAAGTACTGCTGCCTGCTTCTCTAAATAGAAGGGATCTCCCAAAATGACCCAGACCAGATCCCTTGAAACTTCACCAAAGTGGCAGGGCCCTGAACTTTCATAAGGTTTGTCTTCCATCCTCTGGTGTACATGTTTTTAACTTCCTGCACACCAGTTCAATTGACAATGTAATAATCAGTGTCAAGGGACAAAGTGATGTGCTATAGAATACAATAAAGACAGACTCTTATCTCTGCCTCATAAACACAGACTGTTCTGAGTTTGCCTACTAATGAGAGTCTTTCTTCCTGAAGACACTGTTTACAAAGTCAGGGTTCCTGAGAACAGGGAGAGTTGAAAAGCTTAGTTCCAAAATAATAGCCTGAATTTCACATAGTAAAGATGCTACATAAATAGAAGCACTGATTACATTGGCCCAAGCCAGCTCCACTCAGAGCTATGCATTCACAGAGCATGCATTTCATAATGTGGGATGACACACACACACGCCCTTACCCACATGAAACCACATAGGAGATATGAGCATAGGATATGTGCTCATGAGTTTCCACAAGGAAATTAACAGCCTAAAATATATGACAAAAGTAAAGGTAAATAAAATTCAAGCTCCACAGATCGCTTTCTTCACAATCAAAGGATAAAACTATTCCTCCACAGTAGAACAAACCCTCCCATGAATTTTCCTTTTCTGTGGATATCACCACAGACTAGCATCTAATATACAAATAAATGACATATCAATTTTTACTTAAATCCTAAAAGAATGTCTCAATATAAACACATTTTTCCTTTCTCACATTTTAAATAATACACAGAATCTTTTTCCTAACCAGAAATACCTTTTTTCCTCAAATATTGAGTGATAAAGTTTTGAATCTATTATTTAAAGTTACTAAGGTTTTCCTCATTCATTTTAGCACACAACTGAGAAGTATCAGTTAAACCTCTCTGACTGATGGAAAAAAAAAAAAAAAAAAAAAAAAAAAAAAAAAAACTTCCTCACCAGATAGATACTGGAAAGCCCATTGGTAAGCCTTAATTTATAGAAGTAATTTATTATTTATAAGTTGTTTACACCACGCATAGCATCTCCCTTACTTCAGTGACAAAGGTTACATATAGGACCAAAGACGATCAGATGGCATAAGATATTTTATTCACCTTTCTTGTGAGGAAATTAGAGAACTTTATAGTCATTAATCCAGTAATTCTACTAACACACCTTTGAAGAAAAGGGTAAATGCTCTATTCTTTTAACTAATTAAATAAACAGCCTTTAGAGAAAACCCAAAATAAAAGTGAACATACTGAGGGGATAAACGTGGGTCAAAAAATGTAAAAAACCTATAAAGCAAAGAAAGCAATCAGAAATTATTTATATATGCACTGAAAATGTAAGCAAATTTATCTGGGAAAAAAAAAACAAGTACCAAGGTCAAGGACAAACCCAAGTCCAGATGAGAAACACATTTAGAAGACATTAGGGTTATAATTCCCAAAGTGTGCACTAAGGAGCCATAGGCCACTAGAGTTCATTGCAGCACCCTGGGATATTTTAGATTTTTTATTTTAAATTTTTGAGAGAAACAAGGAAACACCTGTCACACAATACATGAATGTCTACAATAAGGCTGTTTGAATCTAGTTACTTAATAAATGAACTATTAGCTAGTTCTTTGTCTGAAGCACACTATAAAAAAAATCACTGAGATTCTAAGGATACTATGAAACAGTTTGGGGACTTCTGCCTTGGCAACATGCTACGGGTTCAAGGACACTATCTGTTCAGGGTTAAATGTGAAAAGCAGAATAAAAGTGAAAAGGACAGAGCCTCCACCTTCTGACATAACTGGCTATGCATGGGCAGGGCCTTTTCTTTCTCTTGATCCAGGCTCTAAAGAACTCATGTCAAGGGCTGGGGAGATGGCTCAGTCGGTAGAGTGCTTGACTTGCAAGCACAAGGCCCTGGGTTTGATCCCCAGCACTGCAAAAGAAAAAAGAAAAAAAAAAAAAAAAAGAATTCATGTCAGGATCTTTTTTCCTTATACCAAAGGACTTAAAATTAGCATACTACAATAACGCAGCCACATCAATGTTCACAGCAGCTCAATTCACAATAGCTAGATTGTGGAACCAACCTAGATGCCCTTCAACAGATGAATGGATAAAGAAACTGTGGTATATATACACAATGGAATATTATTCAGCCATAAAGAATAATATTAAGGCATTTGCAAATAAATGGATGGAATTGGAGAATATCATGCTAGGTGAAATAAGCCAATCCCAAAAAACCAAAGGCCAAATGTTTTCCCTGATAAGTGAATGATGATATATAATGGGGGTGGCAGGTGGGAAGTGAGAGAAGAATGGAGGAACTTTAGAAGGAAATGAGGAGTATGAAAAATGGTGGAATGAGACAGACATCATTACTCTATGTACATGTATGATTACATGAATAGTATGAATCTACATCATGTACAAGCATAGAAATGAAATGATATACTCCATTTGTGTACAATAAATCAAAATGCAGTCTGTAAAAAATAATTAATTAAAAAAAAAGAATGTGTCCTCTTATCTGAATTTACTGCAGGATCCTTTTCAAATTACTGAATTTTGCTTGTAAATCAGTGAATCTCACTCTTATTAATAATAAAAGCAAAACTGCAATTTTTCAATGTTGGTTTTAGGACCAAACAAATAGATTTACCCAAATGTTTTGTGTGAAAAATCCTACTACAACTTAAATATCCCTTTCCTAATGAAGAAATGAATAAACCTATTGAAAAGTTTCATCAAGAAAGTGCGTAACAGCCCAATGTAACAGTTTTAAATTTTAATTAAGAATTGACAAACTTTTTCTAGAAAAGTCCAGATCAAAAACAATTTTTAAAAGTTCTTTTTATATAACTCTTCAAGAACATAAAACCAAATTGGAAACAAGGACTCAAATAGATATTCATATACTAATGTTCATAGTATCATTATTAATAGCCAAAGAGTAGAAACAACCCAAAGGATAATCAATGGATGAAATGGATACAGAAAATGTGGCATACACATACAATGGAATATTTTTCAATCCTAAAAAGGAATAAAATTCTGATATATGCTACAACATGGATGAACCTTGATAATGTTATGCTAGTCAAATAAGCCAGACACAAAAGAACAAATATTGTATGATTCCACTTACATGAGTTAACTGAATAGTCAAATTCATACAGACAGAAAGTAAATAATGGTGACCAGGGTCATGGGAATTGAGATTAATGGAAAGTTGCTATTTCATGAATGCAGAGTTTTTGTTTGGGATGATGAAAAAGTTCTGAAGGTCATAGTGGTGACAGTTGCACAACAATGAGAATACCACTGAATCATACATTCAGAAATGATTAAAATAGTAAATATTATATTATGTATATTTTACCATAGTGGAAAAAGAAGGTAAAAAAATATTCTTCACTCATGAACCATAAAGAAACAAACTACAGACCACAACTGGCTGCAGAACATAGTTTGCCAGATATAGTTCTTAAGTGTAAGATCCACTAAATGAAATAAAGTGTTATGAAATACTAAAAAAAAAAAATCCAAATCAGCATACTACAGAGATGCAGCCACATCTATGTTCATAGCTGCTCAATTCACAATAGCCAGATGTGGAACCAACCTAGATGCCCTTCAATTGATGAATGGATAAAGAAACTGTGAGATATATATATATATATATATAATGGAATATTACTCAGCCATAAAGAATGATAAAATCATGGCATTTGCAGGCAAATGGATGAAACTGGAGAATATCATGCTAAGTGAGATAAGCCAATCTCAAAAAACCAAGAATGATCTCGCTGATAAGTGGATGACGACACATAATGGAGGGGGATGGGTTAGTGTTAGGGTTAGAGTTAGGGTTAGGGAGGGGGGCCAGAATGGAGGAAGGAAGGACTGTATAGAGGGAAAAGAGGGGTGGGAGGAGTGGGGGGAAGGGAAAAAATAACAGAATGAATCAAACAATATTACCCTATGTAAATTTATTATTACACAAATGGTACGCCTTTACTCCATGTACAGAGAAACAACATGTATTCCATTTATTTACAATAAAAAAAACCCATCATTAAAATTCATTTTTATTTTAACATGGCATGTTAAAACTTTTCATATTTAATGTTTATTAAATTTACCAAACTATATAAATGCATCTACAGTATTTACCGAAAATATCTGAGAAGCCTCAAGATAAGGTAGAATATACATAAAGTCATATAGCCAAAAAGAGATTTGATGATACTTACCAAGTACCTCTAACATTATTTGTTATAGACAGTAGAGATGAGTAAGACATGGCATCTTCAAGGAAATTTAAAACTTAGCCTAAAATGTGATAAATAAAGCTTAATCTTGGAAGTGGAAAAAATACTCAGCTTCAAGGTTCAGATATGAAGTTTGATATTACAGCTTGTACCACTTCCATTATTTTCTTCCCTACTCATTTGGTGCAGAATAGATCATTTTCCCTCTCATTTGACAGGGAAAGAGAAAAAAAGAAAATATTGCAAATTGAAGCATACTGTAAGGACCTTCTCAGCTCTCTTACAAGCTTTGTATCTAAAACTCACTTAACTCATTGATTGGTTGGCATCATCTCAGAGTCTGCAGCCAAAATGTGCCTAAAAAAGAAAACTCGGAGGCATGTTTTCCTAGGGTGAGTCAGCAATAGGCAGAAAATCATTATAAGGGAGAAACGTCTTTCAGATTAGGTAAATATAAATACATGCAGCACGCCTGTAATCCCAGGGGCTCAGGAGACTGAGGCAGGAGGATCCAGAGTCCAAAGCTAGCCTCAGCAAAAGGGAGGTGCTAAGCAATTCATTGAGACCCTGTCTCTAAATAAAATACAAAATAGGGTTGGGGATGTGGCTCAGAGGTTGAGTTCCCCTGAGTTCAATCCCAGTACCCAAATAAATAAATAAATAGATATACAGATAGATAAAAGATCACTGAAAAAGATGTGTAACAAGCAACCCTAAACTCGGTGTGCATGGATTTTTCAGGTGAGGATACAGGACAAGGCAGAAAGAAGGACGGTATGCCTGTCTCTGGTCCTCGTGACTATGGCCTCAGCCAGGAATACTCAAATGGCTGAGGAATGCCTGGAATGCCTGGGAGCTGGAATCAGCTTGTTCACTCATGACTGTCACCTGGGCTGGGTTGAGCTATGACTGTCTGAGTACCTTCAAGGAGCCTCTCTGCGTGTCCTAGGCTTTCTCACAGCACTCTAACCTCAGGCAGTGAGACTTTTTTACATGATGGTTGAGAGTTCCAAAAGAAAGTGTTCCAGTAGTCAAGGTGGAGCTGCATGGCCTTTTATGACCTAGCCTCAGTAGTCACATAGTCACATAAGGTGACTGGTCGCTTTAACCATATTCTAATGGTCAAATCAGTCACAAGCCCATACAGACTTAAGAAGAGGGAATACTAACTCTATCTTCTTATGAGAAGATTGTCCAAGAATTTGCAGCCAGGTTTTAAAAACCACTATGGTGGACATAAAAAGTGAGAGAGAGATGAGGATACATGCCAAAGTTTTAACAGTATCTGATTCCCAGGATCCTTCAAAAGAAATTTTGTTAATTATTTTTATGTCAGACTAATCCAAATGTACTCTCCAGGGATGGCAAAATTCCATCTACATGTGTTGCAGTAACAGATAAACAAAAACTTCAATTTACCTACATAATTTGCATCAAGGTTGATGAACAGCTTACTTTTGACTCTAGTACCATCTTCCAGTTATAATCACCTCTTTATTTTTTAAAAACATCATCAAGCTCAAATCTACTCTCAGGCTTAGGCTAAATCATATCTAGAGTACAAAGAATATCTACAGCAAACAAACCAAGTAGATTAGGATCACACCAGCATTATGGTTGCTGACTGTGGTCATTTATTATCATTGATAACTATACTTCAGGAATTCATAGGCCAAAAAAATTTTTAAAACAAGCCACATGTTGGGCACATAAAGTCACCAATTTTTTATTCTCCAAAGTGAGAAAGAACATTTGAAAAACAAGTGCTATTGACTATTATTATCATCACATTAAACAAAAGGGATAGACAATTTCAAAATAAAAAACAATCCTTAGAATGAATAAATTTAACTAAATGAAAAATTCACTATGTTTTCATTTCTCTGCTGCTCTACAGAGGTTTCGCCACAGATGAACCCAGCTCAAAAACTGGGCAAAAGCATACATGCACCTAACATTTTGGTCTCTTCGCTCCCTTGCTTTCTTTTCTAATGGTTCTAGAACTTTATCTAAACCTATAGTCTAGAACCCACAGTCTAAAAAAGACAAATAAATGATTATATGCTAAGAATACAAGTAATACTATTTACTGTAAATATCATAAGAATACTATAAGTATCATATGCTAAGAATACCATATAGGGAGAGAGGGCAATCAATAAAGATTTCACAAATTAGATGAAAATGTTTTGCCCATGAGAAAGAAATGGGAAAGATTATTTCAGGCAGCAATACACTGTGGTTGAAAGCAGGGACAATCTACATACACAGACTATCCAAAGAAGCCTACCTTGTGTGCCAAAAATGAGTAGTTACACGTGGTTGTAGAGAAAGGATTAATTTCTTCTTCTTTTTCTATTTTCCAAACTTTTAACAATAGTGCATGCATGATTTAATAATCAGGAAAAATTTCTAACTTACTTTTTTTTTTTTTTTTAAATTAAAAGACACCATGTTGCCTAGACAGGTCCTGAACATCTGGGCTCAAGTCATTCTCTTACCACCGTCATGCATCTCAGCCTCCCTAGTAGCTGTGACTACAACCATTGCAATTCTGAAAGTTAGCTTAGGAAGACCCAACAAAAGGCAAAAGGCCTATTTTCCCGATAAGAAAGCAGTTAAGGAGACCAGGTTATAAAATGGAGATGTTAAAGATTGGAAAGAGGGTGGCAGAAGTCAAGTTCCTGACTTTGGCTCAAACAGATGACACTAGGAAAGATCATAATATTCCTTCCTTGACTATGTGAGAATCCAGGCCTCGGTGTACTCAATATTGCCGGTCTTTTCACCCAGGCAGTCATTAGGCAGAAATTCCCAAGAAGGGCAAGAGCTGACAGATCAAATGCTTAAACTTCAAATTTAAAAAAAAAAAAAAAAAAAAAAAATTAAAAAAAAAAAACTTCAAATCAAAAAATGGCCAAGGCTAGAATCTCAGCTCTACTACTTATAGCTCAGTGAGCTTGGACAAATTGTTCAACCCCTTTAAACATTTTTCATCTGCAAAATGGAAAACTGCCTACCTCTCTGTATTTTTGTGCTGATAGGCTGATATAAAATGTAGCACTTAAAAGAACTTAGCACAACACCAGAAAATAACAATCATAATAAGGGTATACTCTTATATCTAATTGAGAAGTAGATACTTGTTTGCTCTATTGATTGATAAAAGCTTTAAGATCCCATTTGCCACTCTGCAAATCTAAGTTTTGAGTGCATAAAATACCTTTCTCAGCTAGAACGTCAACCTTTTAAATCTTAAATGAATGTGATTTTTTAACGTTAAGTTCCAAACACATCTGGTATTTGCGGTTGCTTCTAAAAGTAAGCTATTCTTAGGATGATTGTCCTGCAGGGTGCAGAAAGAACTAAATGGAGCCTGCCTTAGTCCCCTAGGTTTCTAAAATCTGACTGAAAACCAGGCAGAGGTTTCCTCATTCTCCTCTTATTCCAGCGGGCTTCCGAATTCACTTAAAGAGAGGCGGAGGTTTTTCTTTGGAAAATGCCTTCTGTCTTCCAGTTCAATCCTAAAGTAACCGTCCCTTACCCAGGCTTTCTTTTAGCGGGAGTAAAGCCAGTAGAAGAAAGTAATGTTCTCCAACAATTCCTGCAGCTTCCAGAATTCTTCTCAAGAGCCACAGAACATCACCTTCCTCCCGCCTCCTCGTCTTCCTTCCTACTAATCTCGTACGCAAACGATGCAGCCCCGCCCCCTGTAGATGACCAATCAGGGAGGGGAGAGCTGCCCGGATGGGGCGGTTCCAGCTTTACGATGACGACGAATCACCTGCCTCAGACAGCAGGGGCGGAAGCGGAAGAGAGCCCAAAGTCCTGCTTTGGCCTTGGGTTCCGCCGGGGGGGGGGCATGTCCCGTGCAAGTGAGTGAGGAAATCCTGGGCCCCTGTCTACCAACCGAGTGGGGCGAAGAGACGCTTGGGAGCGCAGGAGGGAGGAAGCTCGATCCCCAAAGGAAAGAACGAACCGGCAGAACCGGAGTGTGCAGGGGCCCTAGAGAGCAGACCTGGTCGGCGCCGCTCTGCTCCAGGCCATGGTGCAGGCGGAGCTCTGGGCGATCCCCAGGTGAGGGCAGCGGCTCCGCCCGGGGTTTCCACCGCGGCAGAACCGGGTAGATGAGGGGTGGGGAAGAAAGGATGCTGCCCGCACTGCTCCGTGGTAGCACCCTCAGCGGCCGCAGTTGCATCGGGAGCAGCAGAAAGCACAACGCCGGCCGAGGAGGCGGCTCGAGCTGTTGGTAAAGTCGCCTAAGCAGCTCTTTCTCCGTAGTATGCGAGTTGACAAAACAACCACAGAAAAGGGCTCCGTATTACAATCTCCTTTGAGCTTTTTTTCCTCGCTGCGCGGATCTGATTTATGCGAAAACATGCCTTGCACGTGTACCTGGAGGAACTGGAGACAGTGGATTCGACCTTTAGCTGTGGTCATCTATCTGGTGTCCATAGTCGTTGCGGTTCCCCTATGCGTGTGGGAATTACAGAAACTGGAGGTAAGAGGGTCCTGCACTTTCGGCCTCTACTCTTTAGTCTACCTAAGGTTGGGGAAAAGATACCCTTTCCTTTTCTACCCTAAACACCCAGGTTTGGTATCTGAAAACCATCCCATGTAAATGAGACCAGTGTTTGGACATGAACCAGCCCGGTTTGTTCACTGTTCTTCAAATCATGCTACAAGTGGAAGTGGGGCCGGGTGGAGAAAATAGGATATGTTAATGTAGCTGCTTAGAAGAACACCGTTTTGCAAGAATTCATCATTTCCCTGAAAGCAAGGTAATCTTATTCCTGAAGTCTGATCTGCTGTTCAGGTATTGGACTTAGTCATCAAATAAATTACCTTGAAAACCATGTATTGAATTTTACTAGCTTTTATAGCTTCCTGAATTAAAGGATTCTGGTTGGTTTGACTTTGTTGTTTTTACTTTTGAAATTAGCTTCTAACCAAAGCAAAGGTTTTGCAAAAAGTCTCTTGTATATTTTTTGATGTCATATTCTTATTGTGACATCAGTAAAGTACTACAAACTGAAAAACCTCCAGGTAAATACTTAGCTAAGATATGTGCTTTATTTTAAAAATATATAGTGAACTTTAAATTCTGATTTAATAAAAATCAGAAAATACTTCTACTAAGAAACACTTATTTTACAGAATCTATGGCTATTTTAGGCCCTCTTTTATTTTGGAAACTTTTTAAATGTTAAACAATGTATTTTATACATTTGTGTTCTGTGTGTTCACTATTATTTTTTTGTTGACTTTCTGAATATATTCTGCTACAATAAGTATTTCTCACTTGTTAGATGTTTAGGTTATTTGAACTTGTTTGACAAACAAGTATAAACATCTTAATACAAATAGTTTTCTTACTTTAAATAATTGTTTCCTTGGAATATGGTATAGGAACCATTTTTAAGGTTAATGAAAGATATAATATCACCCCAGTTTAAGATTTCTTTAGTTGTGAGTTTCAACTTTAGTTTTTAAGTACCACTAACAGTTAAGAAAAATTGTGACCCCAGAGAATACCCTGAGCCAAATTCTGAACATTTTCCCTAGACTTTTCTGAATACACTATTCAGAATATCAGCTAAAATGTGTCAGTGTAAGTGTGTCCTTTCAGTCACTTGTAGCTCCACAGCAAAAACCAATATTCCTAACTATGGCTATCAAGACCCATGATCTGATACTACTCCCTTGAACTTTCTCTGCTCATGTTCTGGGCTTCCACTGCACTAGCTTTGCTCAACTTGCTGGGCATGCTCCCTCCTTAGATCCTTTGCTCTCCTTCATAGAATGCCATTTGCCCAGAAGTTCTTACTCCTTTAGGTGTTTCAGGTCTTTACCAAATGTTATCTGGCTGCACTATTTAAAATTGCAAGGTTCTTCTCAACTCTTCATATTTCCTTCCCTGCTTTATTTTTCTTCATGAAATTTGCCATCTACCACAATATATATTAAACTTAGTTTTGTCTTCCTTCTCCAGCACAAATGACTGACACTTGAATTAAATGATTGAGTCTCAGTGATGAATCAAGTTTTTTGTGTACTATATGGTAAGAAATATAAAAACATGGCACCTACCTTCTTTGAACTTAGTGGTGAAGACAAATGCAGCCACCAAAAAAAAATAAATAAATAAAATAAAATAATATGGAAAAAAACTAAAAAAGGTCTGAGAAGTAAATAAGAATGGCAGGGTTAATGCACTACTTCCAAAGCTCAATCTGTCAGCTGTGGAAAATGAAGTGACATGAAGCTGGAAAGCTCTTGTGGTAGTTGAGAGGTAGTGGGTACCTGGGATGTAATGATTTATGACCCAAATCAGGATAACAGAAGTGAATGAAGAAAGCTGAATTTTAAGTGTCCTTGGAAGTGAACAAACAGGACCTGGATTAGGGAGAAGAGATTCAGAGAAAGGGAGGAACCAAAGATGAGTCTGAGGTTTTTCGCCTGAACAGCTGACTAAGTGATGGTACCAATTACTGAGATGGAAAAATTGAAGTTTAAGGATGGGTTTGAGAGAAATTGAGTTTTGTTATGTATGATTAGTTAAATGAGAGACATTCAAATGATCATGTCATGTATGCAGTTGGATATACCTATAATCCCAGGTTTGCAGGAGGCTGAGGCAGAATCACAAGTTCAAGGCCAGCTCTGGAAACTTAGCAAGACCCTGTCTAAAAATAATTAAACATAAAAAGAACTGGGGATATAGCTCAGTGGTAGAGTGCCCTGGGTTTAATCCCCAGTGTCGTGCAAAATGATTTTTTTAAAGGAAGAAAACACCGTAGATCAAGTGGCTTAAACAACAGCAGGATTAATGACTGGGTGAAGGCCCTCCACAAGGATTGCAGATAGTTGCTGTCTTGCTCTTTCCTCACATGGTACAGAAAAAGCTCTCTGGTGTCTCTTCATATTATAAGGCCACTAGCCCTATCAGATTGGGGTTCTACCCTTACCACCTCATTTAACCTAAATTATCTCCTAAAGGCCCCTTTTCCAAATAAATGTTGTCATTTGCATTAGGAGTTAGGGCTTTAACATACAAATTTTAGAGGGAACACAGTTTAGTCATTTAGAGTTATCAGAATGTAGATGGTATTCAAAACCATGGACAAGATTATAAAGAAATGGCAAAGGACCTAGCACCACCAAGCATGGTGGCACACATCTGTAATCCCAGTGACTGGGGAGGCTGAGGCAGGAGGACCACAAGTTTGAGGCCAGTCTCAGCAACTTAGTGAGGCCCTGTCTGAAAATTAAAGGGCTGGGGATGTGGTAAAGCATCTTTGGATTCAGTCCCCAGTACCAAAAAAGAAAAAGGACCTAGCAGCAATTTTAGAGGTCATATAGAAAGAATAGAAGATAAAGCATTGGGAAAGTGAATGCCACAAGACTGCTCCAAGAAAGACAAAGTGAACAGTGTCCAATGCTGCTGCAAGATCCATCACTCTTCTTGTTGGTGATCTTAGTAATGGTTTCAGTGGAATTTTAAGGGCTCAAACCAGAGTAGAGTTATTTGAGGAAAGAGTATGAGTTGAAAAAGTGGATTCAGGAGAGAAAAATGAGCTATGTGTTTTTTTGTTTTGCTTTGCTTTGAGAATTTCAACTCTCAAGGGACCTGAGAAATGAATGGTACAATACTTGGAGAGGAGTGTGATTAAGAAAAGGTTTTCTGTTCCCTTAAGGTTAGAGATGCTAACTAGACCATGTCCCCAAGATTTAACTCTAGCTATAATTTTATGCAATTCTCTTAAAAGCCCTGAAATAAGTATCCATATTTTATAGATATAAAAATTGAGAAATAAGTGACTGAATTGGCATTGTGCTAAGGGCTTTCTATATGGTATTCTTCTGTTCATCATTTCTCACTAAATGAGTTTATGTATATAAAATTCTTAATACTATGCTCAACAAATAGTAGGTGCTCAATAAGCCCTAGTTACCACTATGATTTTTTAAAATATCAGTATCATTATTGCATTGAAACATTTTTACTTGTGCAATAACAGCTTAGATGGAAGTAGGCTCTCAAATTGAGAACCTAAAGCAACATTACATGTATCTGTTTGAGCAACTAGATATACTTTGACTTATGTTTAAAGACATTTTGTATGAAAAATACATGTCTTTAAACACTAGAAGCACAAAGCTCAGGCTGTGAGAAGTCAGTGGGAGCCAAGACTGTAAAAAACAGGAGGTCCATCCCATGCTCATGGTAAGGCACACACTCATTATTGGAATAGCGGGAGGACCATGTGCACAATTTAAACCGTTTCCTGCACTCTTTTGGTCTAGTATGTGTCATCGAAGTCAAATAAATTAGATGCATGCACGATGACACAGTGCTCTGTAGACCTTTTTACTTGCCTCATTCGTCCTTATGCTCCAGGAAGCTACACTTTTTCGATTCTGCTCTCTTCCCTTCAGAAGGATTGGGCCCAAAAAGCACTTCCTTCTATTTGGCTTTATTCTGTTTTGAAGGATTTGACCAAGGGAGAATTCACTTACTCCTGGAGACTTACCTTTAATGTTTTTTTTTTTTTCTTCTTTCTTCTTTCCTCAAATTGCCTTAGGAAAAAAAAATCTACTCTACTTCTCTCCTTCTCCTTATTTTGTGAGCCAAAACAAAACAAAAAACAGCTCATGACTACAAAGTTTAAGGATATCGTTAATGGTATTTTCATATCAATGTGTCTCAAATTTGAATAAATTATTTAGATAAATATAATTTAAAGTAAATGTAGTGATTATATTTCTACAGATACTAACATTGACTTACTCTTTGGTAATGTTGCTTAAATATGTAAAATATATAAAATAGGTTAAATTATTTATGCATGACTCAAAAAACAAACCAACTGTAAACTAATAATTGAGATTAATGCCATTAATGCGGACAAATGTTTTTCTGAAGCTAAATTATCACTTGCACAGTAAAAACGATACTGTGATACAGAATTTTTAAAATTTGGCATGACCGTACTATGAGTCATTTCTCTAATCATTTGTTTTATGATTGTTTGAAAAAGAACTTTCATCTTACAGCACACCATGAGGATTCATGGCCTTCTTTAGCCACAAGCGCTTTCTTCTCTTTTAACTTTTTGGCACTAAGACAGTCATAAAAATAAACAAAACCACTAGGTGATACTGTTCTTAAAGATTACCTTGTAATAAAGAAGCTCTAAAATATGCTTGTTATTATTTTCTTAGATCATCATTAAAATGAACACTTGATTTTTAAAAAAATGAATACTCAATTTTAAATGAAATCGAGGAAAGCAAAAAAGCCCTAGAAAATGAGTACTCAGACATTGCTTTTGAAGTCTTCATCTCTACACATCTTTCAAATTCTCTACACATTTTAATGTAGAAACGCATTGTAAAAATATACTTGTTCTCCATATTTTTGTTTTCTACCACTTTAATCTTTGACTCCTGGTGGGGGGAAAGAATCCTGTTTCAAACAGTGAAACTGGAAGCTGTGTACTTCAGTTCTATTTTAACTGTTAACTACACAAACCCCTCAACTACCAAAAAATAACTGTACATCTTTTCCCTGAAGATTTAAAAAAAAAAAAAGATTCACTCTTTTTGAAACCAAATAACAAGTTAGTATAAAATTCTTGCCCTAGTGCTGCCCAAATAGAAATGGGGTTCAAATAAGGGTGTTTTCATCAGCAAGTAGATTTTACTTCAACTCTACAATGAGATGGCTCCAAGTATAATGTTAGAAATGAGCTTTCAGAAGATAGCATATTGATCAGATATTTACCTTAAAAAAGAAGTTAAAGATTTTTAAAATGATAATATCCTGAATAGACATCATTATATAAGAGGAGTGATAGATATATTAACATGATTTGTTTGGACAGTAATAATGGCAGAAATCAATTGAGAGGGTTCATAGGGATAATGTATGTAAAGAATTTAGCAAAATATCTGACAACACTTAATAAATGTGCATTGCAATTTTCATACATACAAGACTTTACTAAAATGTTTAACAAAAATTTGAAGAAAGTATTGGTAGATTTTTACCTATGCATGCATAAAAGGAAAGAAATAAGCCATAAAAATATTTTTAGATTTGACTTGTAGAAAAATTTTAAACTTCTGCATATCTCCAAACACAATAATTAGATATAAAAGGCAAATAGCAAGCACGAGGTGGAGAATGGCATGATGTTATACTTTTAATATATGAAAAGCTGCTGTAAAGGGCTACATGGTGAAAATGCTCAACCCCAGTAGGGGCTGGCTTCTCCCTCCAATTGTGGGAATAGGCTGTTTATTTTAAAGGTGGAATAAAAATATCTACTAAGCCAGGCATAGAAGCACATGCCTGTAATCCCAGCAGCTCAGGAGGATGGCGAATTCAAGGCCAGCCTTAGCAAAAGCAAAGCACTAAGCAACTCAGTGAGACCCTGTCTCTAAATAAAATAAAAAATAGGGCTGGGGGTGTGGCTCAGGAATTACATGCCCCTGAGTCCAATCCCTGGTACTCCCCCACAAATAATAATATCCACTGATCATTTAGCAAATACTGAGCCTCATTAGTAATCAAATGAAAATTTAAGAAATAAAAGTATTTTATTCTCTTTAGTTTTCATATCAGAATCTGTAGTAATGTGTTCTTTTGTTTCTTAAGGTTGGAATACACACCAAGGCTTGGTTTATTGCCGGAATCTTTTTGCTGTTGACTATACCTATATCGCTGTGGGTGATACTGCAACACCTAGTGCATTATACACAACCTGAACTACAAAAACCAATAATAAGGTCAATCCTAATATATTTTGATTCTACTTGTGTTGTGTTGACTTATTTCATAATATAACATAAAATGTTTTTAATTTATGTTTTGCTTTCCAAATAGGATTCTTTGGATGGTACCCATATACAGTTTAGATAGTGTAAGTATATTTCATTTTATTTCATTAAGAACTCTTTTGGTGATGCTAACTATGCTTACTACAGAATGCTTCAGGTTATGAAAGTACATTATTGACAAGGAGGAGTTAGATTAATAAGAAAAGTGAAAAATTTCTTGTTTTTAATGACAAAGAAGATAAAAAATGAAAATGTGGATTTTTAAATTTTTTAAAATTATTTTCTTAATCTTTAAAGTTTTTCAGATTAGTACCCTTAGTCCTTTAAGGAATGTAATACTTTAAATTTTAGTCATTTCTCAGTCTCCACATGGGATTGGTTCCAGAAACCCACACACACAGATTCCAAAATGCACTGATGCTCAAGTCCCTTGTATAAAATAGGTAGTATTAACATAATACTTTTGCAATCCTCCATATACTTTATTCATCTCTAGATTATTTATAATACATAATATAATTTAAAGGCAATGTAAGTAGTTATTACACTGTATAGTTTAAGGAATAATGATCCCAAAAGTCTGTGCTTATTTAATGAAGATGCAGGTATTTTATGTGTTAGTGGGTTTTTTTTGTTGTTGTTGTTGTTGTTTTGTTTTGCTAGGGTGGGAGGCATATTGGAGATTCAACCTGGGGCATTTTACCACTTAGCAACATCCCTATCCTTTTTTTAAAAATTTTGAGACAACATCTCAAAATAATTATTTTCTTTTCTAGGTAAATATCTGATCAATATTTTATGCTCTAAATAAGGATTTGCTAAGTTGCTGAGGCTGGCTACCAACTTGCATTCCTCCTACATGAGCCTCCCAAGTTGCTGAGATTATTGGCATGTGTCACTGTGCCCAGCTGTTTCAGATATTTTTGAGCTATTTTTGAGATATTTTGGTTGAACCTGCACATGCTGATTCTGCAGATACTGTACACTATTAGGCTTTTTTATTTATTGTCTTTTATTTGGACCAAAAAATAGATATACTTTCTCCAGTGGTAGAGAGGACTACTGCGCTAATTTGATTAGATATATTTTTTTAAAAAAGTCTCAAGCAGCATTTTCTGTGATCATGTTAAGAAAAATTTCAGATTACATTTGATAACTCAAGTAATTTTGTTTCTTGATGTTCATTATTTACTACAAACACTTATCTTTTTATATATCTATATCTAAGTTGCTTAATCCTTTTAAAAATGTGTTTCACAGGACTGGGGATGTGACTTAGTTATAGAGCATGCACAATGTCCCACATTCAAGTCCCATCACACAAAAATAATAATTCATTTCAGATTGTCTGGTAACCATCATAATGATAAATTTTAGAGAATGTAATTTAAGTATGTGAAATCTCAAGTTTCAAAACTAGCTTATTGAAGTGGTAATTCATTTTTTTCCAAGCTGCAACTGTTTTTAATATCTGTGCTTTTTCATAGTGGATAGCTTTAAAATATCCCAGCATTGCAATATATGTGGATACCTGCAGAGAATGCTATGAAGCTTATGTCATTTACAACTTTATGGGATTTCTTACTAATTATCTAACTAATCGATATCCAAATCTGGTATTAATCCTTGAAGCCAAAGATCAGCAGAAACATTTTCCACCTTTATGTTGCTGTCCACCATGGCCTATGGGAGAGTAAGTATGTTCAACTTTTAATTCTTTGCTATTTTGGTTTTTTTTTAAGCAGTGTTTAAGTACCATTCAGCTCTCCTATGAACAAAGGAAAATAAATTAATAAGACAGAGTCTGTGCCCTGATATAGTTCAGTCAAGTTTGAAGATTAACAAAACACATAATCTACATATTAGGTTTGTTTTACACTCTTCACCCAAATAGAAAAGCTCAACAGTGTATTACAAGAGGAAACCTTAGAAATCATTGAATCAACATTCTTTTATAATTGGGAACCAAGCTCTGCTGATCTTATGTAGGATCACACAGCTAATTAAAAGATGTGGTGACTAGATAGTCTAGATGGGAAAACAATGTATGATATGAAATAGAGGCAACAAATAGCAGTGTTTATTCTAGTGACACAGTAGTTTGTCTTGTTCCTGTAGGATGTGAAGGAAGAATAAAGCCTGTATCATTTATGGCTTGCATTTGAAAAATAAATTGAGGTTAAGATTACATTTATTAGTCAGGCGTAGTGGCGCATGCCTATAATCCCAATGGTTTGGGAGACTGAGGCAGGAGGATCCAGAGTTCAAAGCTGATCAGTAATTTAGCATAGTCCTAAGTAACTTTGCAAGACCCTGGGTCTCTAAATAAAATAAAGGACTGGGGATGTGGCTCAGTGGTTAAGCCGCCCTGGGTTCAATCTCTGTACCCAAAAAAAAAAAAAAATAGCAAAAAGATTTCATTTATTACATAAAAGAACGACCAGGTATTTTTTTGCAAGTCAACATTTGAAAGCAGCATTTTGGAAAGATTAATCTTGCAGTACTATTAAAGGTACATTGGAGAGAAAGAGATGGGGAAATGAATTAGGTTACAACAGTTAATTTGTGATATAAGCTGAAAAAGAGGGGTGAAATTGGAAAAGACAAGACAGTAAGACAATGCAACTGAAGAACCAGTATGATTTGACACTGGTAGGTGGGAAGCAAGGAAGATGTCACAAGCTGCCAAGGTTAATGAAATGATTCGGGGTATGGTGATCAGTATAGACATAACACAGGGATGGCGACCTTGCCTCCCATGTAGTAGAGAACCATTTGTACAACATTCTGACAAATTCTCTTTCTTCTTAATTTGGAATGAAAGGGAACTATCTGGCATTTTGAAATAATTAATGTTCATTTGATAAATATATGTCGAGCACCTTATATGTCTTAACATATAGATACACCATAGTGCATAAAACAGACATAGACCCCAGGAATTTAGCAGTTTGATTAGGATGGTTAGAAATTAAATGAAGATACAAACATTTAGTTGCCCATTTCAGGAAATGCAGTAAAAGAAAATTAACCGAGACCATGAGAGACAGTACTAAGAAAAAGGTTGGGGGTCAAGGGAGAGATACTGTGCTCAGCTCTGAATGCAAGAACAAAAGGAGATTTTTTTTTCCCTAAAGAACAGATTGAGGAGGTCACTGGACACAAAATTACTAAGAGGAGTCATGAAAAATACGGAGATTCTTGCTAAACTGACCTAATAGGATTCTTCCTGAAAGCAGACCGAGGGCTTAGATTTCAAGAGTAGAGGATGAGAAACTTAATTCAGATATCAGAGTGATCAAATGTCAAGGGGGTGGGGAAATGACTTAATGGAATTCTTTACTTAGACTGACTTAAAGCAAGCCAAGGACAGTGCCAAGGATGAGATCTAGTCAAAAAGAAGGTTCAAAGGAATTTGTCTCTACTGTGGTCAGTATAAGTTTATCAAGTGAGAGAAGCCATTATAGGATGGTATGCAAAAAAATACTGTGTGTATTTCATTTTCAAAAATTAAGTGGTTTGTAGAGACTGAATTGAAAGTGGGCAAGGGTTAAGCTGGGAGAGATAAGAGATTACACTTATCCCATCTATTTGATGATATCATATGGCCGCTTAGCTATCAGGACTCTTCTATTAATAGAGCACCTGAAAACAAATAAAAACAAAGAAACTGAGATGAAGCTATAGCTGCCTCTTCAAACTGGCTTATAATTGGGAGGTGTCTAAATTCACCCCAAAGCTTTTATAAATGATACTACTGATCAAAATTCTTATACTGCATGCCTGTGCACTTCATTTGTTCCTAACTATAACAGTACATTTATTCTTATTAAGTCTCTTTGTGTTGACTTCATTTCTACCTGAGGTTTTTTATTTTGACACTTGCTGGTTGAATAATATAACTAATGATCAGCTGATAAGTCACAATATAACTCGTTTCATTGCCTTTGAAAAAAAAGTGATTTTACCAAAATCAAACCATGGGAGGTTGGTTATGGTTTTAGTAGTAATAAAATTTTTCATTCTGTTGTATATGAATACAGTTTGGATTACTCATCTCCCTCTAATAGATAAATGGTATTAATATATCTGATAATCAGGGGATTGTTGTTTAGTATTAAACATTCAGTATAATGTTTTAGTTTTAAGATTCAAATGCCATGGAAAGTTTGCAGTGAGTAGATGATAACAGTCTGCTTTTTATACTCTGATTTCTGTAACAAATAAAGAGTGCCATCAGTTTTCTTTTAATGCATGTTCAGTTTTATATAGGTGGTTCCTGGAGAGTGGGGAAACAGTGACTCAGTGCATTTACAATTCTGTAACTGGGACAGATATTTTCATGAAATAATACTAACCCGTATTACTATTCCTCCCTCTCTCTTGTTTTTAAAATTGGGTTATAGTCTACTAAGTTGAATTTGACACAGTTTGAAAAATATTGCTCTAGGTTTGTACCTTGGCATGTATATATTAGGTTTTTTAGGTTTTGTTCGGCTTTGATAGTCAGTGGCAAATTATTTTCTGAAGTGTTTTGAGTTGGATGTGAGGTGTTCCCCAAAGCTGATGTGTGAGACAATGCAGGAATGTTCAGAGATGAATAATTGGATTATGAGAACTGTGATCTGGTCAGTGGATTAATCCATTTGATGGATTAATATTTTGAAAGGACTACTATACTGGGGGTAATTATAGGCAGGTAGGATATAGCTGGAGGAATTAGGTCACTGAGGGCATGCCTTTGGGGTTTTATATTCTAGCCCTGGGAACCTGTCTCCCCCCATCCCCACCTTCTCTCTGCTTCCTGGCTATGAGTTTTCCTTCATCATGCCCTTCCACCATGATGTTCTGCCTCACCTCAGGCCCAGAGCAATAGCAATGGAGTTAGTTGACCATGGACTGAACCTCTGCAACCATGAGCCCAAAATAAACTTTTTGTCCTCTAAGTTGTCCTTGTCAGGTATTTTAGTCATAGTGATGAAAAGCTAACTAACACATGAAGTGTGCTAAAATTACTGTCCTTCTAACATTATAGAACAGTTTTGATTAATGGCATCCGTACCTACTTTTGGAATTATCCAGACTTCATTATGTTTGCCTATCACAAGCATGTACAATGCTATACCACTGTAGTCTTAAACTGGATTTTCCTGATAGTAAACTGGTTGAGCATCTTTCCATAGCTTTGTTATTCACTTGTATTTCCCATTCTGAGGAATGCTTGCATTCTCATTTTTTTAATGGGTGTCTGTATTGTAGAGTTAAAGGGGTCTTTAAACATTTTTACTCTGCCTTTCTTGATATGTTAAAAGTATCTCCAATCTCTTATGTACTTTGTCACTTTCATTGTTATTTTTTGATAAATATTATGTCTTTTGGATTTTAATGTATTTGAATTTATCAGTGTTATTTTATATTTAGTATTGTCAGGGTCTTATTCTAAAAATCCATCCCTGTCTCAGGATTAAGCAAGTGTTCTTCTTTCAAGCACTTCAATTTTTGCTATTAAGACTTAACAGTTAATCTGCCTTTGATTTTGTGTTTTGTTGTTATTTTTTGTTTGTTTTTTTGTATGTATATGTTTGGAGGTAGGAATGCAATTTCATTTTGTTCTGTTGGAAAACTTCCCCATTGTTATCTTGCCTTCCTCATTCCATGAGTATGGGTCATGTTTTCCTTGATTTGTTAGTTAACTTTGTATCCCTGAGCCAATTCCACACATTAGTTATTAAACTTCATCAGTAAACCTTAAAACCCAAGCTCTATTGCCCTGGTTATTCTTGCATCTGTGCTCTTAGATATTTATTTTAGAATCAGCTCGTCAAATTCCCTGAAAATGCCTGTTTGGTTTTGGTTTTTTTGGAATTAAAGTCATTTCTGTAACTTTTTTTTTTTTTGCCGTATCGGGGATCGAACACAGGGCCTTGTGCTTGCGAGGCAAGCACTCTACCAGCTGAGCTATCTCCCCAGCCCTAAAGTCATTTCTAATACATTGACATCTATATGATTTTGGAGTCTTCTTATTCATGAATATAATGTGCTTATAATCTTTCTAAAGTATAATGTTCCCCAAATGATCTTGCACATCTTTTGTTGACTTTTAAATACATTTTATTACTGTTATAAAGGACATTTTTTTAAAAAACTAGTTTAACTGCTACCTGTGTATAGTGTAGAAAAGCAATTGATTTTTGCATATTTATCTTATGTCCAAAAATCTTTTTAAATTTTCTTAGTCTAGATTTTTTAAGTTCTCTGGAAGACAGTCATCTGCTTATGCTGTATCTGTCTCCTTTCAGTTCTATAAGTCATAAGCCTGCCTCTGCAAAAGCGAGGTGCTAGGCAACTCAGTGAGATCCTGTCTCTAACTAAAATACAAAATAGGACTGGTCAAGTGCCCCTGAGTTCACTCCCTAGTACCCAAAAAAAAAAAAACAAACAAACAAAAAATTTGTTTGCATTTCACAAATTGGTTATGATATATCATCTTTTTATACAAGATTTGGTTTGCTAATATTTTGTTTAGAAATTTTGTATTTTACTGATGAATAAAATTCTTTTTCTGTTCTTGTATACTTTTCATATCCAGGTTATACTGGATGAATAGAAATTATTGACTTTATATATCATAAGAAGAGACTGTATACTATGTTTTCAAAGTTTGGACCTGAATTTTCTTTGTGAGAAGTCACTTGTAGAACCTAAGGCTTCCTGTTGTTTCTGGAATCATTTTTTAGAAAATTGTAGTTTTGGAGAATTAGGCAAAACAAAAAGTTTTTCAATATCAGGATGTACATTAGTTTATATCTTCTTAATTTCTTGGATTTGTCATTGTGACCTTCCATTGCTAATAGGAAATATATATATATATCTTTTTTTTTTCTTACTCAGTCTTGCCAGCAGTTTGTCTATATTTTACTACTCTTACTACTCTTTTCAAGACTGATCTTTGGCTTTGTTCATTCTCACAGTAGTATGCTTGTTTCAATTTCATTGATACCTGCTTTATTTGTTTTCTGCCATTTCCTTTCGTTTATTATGTTCTTTTCCTAACATGTTAGATTCTTAGCTTATTAATTCGCACCCTTTAATACTGCAAATGACTGTAGTTTTCCCTGCAAATATTGTATTTACTAAATCCCATGTCTTTATTATTTAATATATTCATTTATTCCAGCTTAAAGTTTTCAAATTTTCATTGAGATTTCTTCCCCTTTTTTTCTTATTTTTTTGAGTTATTTTGGAGTTTTTAACTTTCTTTTTTTTTTTTTTTTTTTTTTTTTTTGTGGTGCTGGGGATTGAACCCAGGGCCTTGTGCTTGTGAGGCAAGCACTCTACCAACTGAGCTATGGAGTTTTTAACTTTCTAAACATGAGCATTTTGCTTTGGTTTCTTCTTTTATTTATTTGCACTGCAGTTGAAAATATACTTTGAGACAGTCTTTGGAATTCACTGAGATTTGTTTCATGGTTTCTAGTTCATGATCAGTTTTTATAAAAGTTAAATCTGTGCTTGAAGATGATGTATATGTGTTAGGGGGTTGCTGTGTTACATGTTTGTGAAGTCATTTTTGTTTTTCAGTGTTTCTAGGTCCGTTGATTTTTGGTACTTTTTCTATCAGGTACTAAAGTGATGCTTACATTATGCCACTGATAATGGATTTTTTAATATCTTCTTACACTTCTGTCAAGTTTTTTTACTTTCTGTATTTTGGTGACATTTTAGTAAGTGCATGCATGTTTGAGATTAATTTTCCCTATGAATTTATCTTCTAACTTTATGCCTTTTTCTATTCTAAATAGTCTTTCTGGTTCAGTTTTTTTGTTGTTGTTTTGTTGTTGTTTGTTTGTTTGTTTGGATCTTAAAGTCATTTTGTCTGTATTAGGTTTCCAACTTTCCATTGTTTAATATTTTCTGGATATACCTTTTCTACCTATCTTTCTGTTTTTGTTTTCCATTTTTCTCACTTTTATTTCTTTCCCTTTTCCATTTGTTATATTCTTTTTTAATAATTTTAGACTTAAGGAAAAGTTGCAAAGACAAGACAGAGATTTCACATATGTCCTTCACCCAGATTCCCCCAATAATATTATATATTCATGACTCATTTATTGTATTGGAGTTCTTCAAAGAGATAGAACCCATAGGATATATAGTACAGTAATCCCTCAGTATCTGTGAAGAATTGGTTCCAACACCCTTAGCCATACCAAAATCTGTGATGCTCAAGTCTCTTATATACAATGGCATAATATTTGCATATATCCTGGAAGCTACTGGTTAGGTCCTGGCATCCAAAGACCAGAAATTCTGTATGGATAGGAGAAGCAACTTCAGGGGAGAGATAAACACTGGTACAATACTCTGTACAGAATCTGTTTGGATTGCCCAAGTTTTTCCACTAATATTTATTTGCAGTTATAAAATATAAAAGCAAATAACCTTGAAAATCAAAAACTTTTTCAAAACTCATTAAGTGGCAAAACTATAATCTTTGTCTATTTATAATTTTAGTCTGATGATTGTACGCAACATGAAATGTTTGTTTTCATGGCAGTTGTAACTGTGTTTCATTACTAGTGCTACTCTAGATCCCACTAGTAGTGAATTAAAGCCTTGTTATTTTTCATATTGTTTTTGTTTGTTTTTTGTTTGTTTTTTTGTTTTGTTTTGTTTTGTTTCAAGGCTGTTTTAGAAATTACATTTTCTATTTCTAGTCTTCCTACCATGACTCAAAAGTCTCAATTTTACCATGGTACTTAAAATCTAACTTTAGTGCTAGGGCTGTAGCTCAGTGGTAGAGTGCTTGCCTAGCACGTGTGAGGTACTGGGTTTGATCCTCAGCACTACATAAAAATAAATAAGTAAAATAAAAGCATTTATAACCACAAAAAAAAATCTAACTTTGAATTAGGCATCATTTTTTGAGTAATTTTTTAAAGTTCTTTGGATTTAACTACCTCTTTAACAACTGTCTTACACAGGATGTTTGGTTTTATCCTTTCAGTATATCCAGGCAGTAACATTTACTCCTTGTAATGACATTTAAAAAAAAAAAAAAAAAATTGCTGAAAAGAAACCAAGTCCTAAGTATTCCCTAAGGATAAATAATACTTTCTAAATATGCATTCACATACACAGATGTGCTCATGCATGCACCCATAATTCATTAGTTTTTCTCCTAGAAAAGCAGGGACTGTTAGTCAGCTGTCATTGTGTCAAAATTCCTGAGAAAATTAACTTAATAAGAGAAAGGGTTTATTCTGGCTCATGGTTTCAGAGGTTTCAGTTCATGGTAACTTGGCCCTGTTCCCTTGGTCCTGGGAAAGCAGCACATTACATGACAGGAGCACAAGGTAGAGGCCTATTCACCCAGTGGCAACGAGAAAACAGGAAAAGGAAGAGACTGGGGTTCCAACATCCTCTTCAAGGATACATTACCAAAGACCTAACTTCCTTCCACCATCTCCCATTAGTGCCACGGTCTGGAGACCAGCCTTGAACACATGAACCTTTGGGGAACTTTCAGATCCAAACTGCAGCAGAGATCCACTCTGTTCCTTTTGTTCTGATCCATTATTCTGGAACTTGAGACTGTACATAAAAGGGGATCTTTCAGAGGACAATCTTTGTCTAATAATTTCAGAAATCATTAATAATTTCAGAGGTCATTTGTTGGCTGCCATCCATGTTCTTCCACTGCCATTTAGGATGACTAAAGTAGAGGAATTAAAAATAGATATGTTGTCATTTATCAAAGTGGGTTTAATTTGTAGGCTTTGAGGATATTCTGATGGTATTTAAGTAGTTGAAATACTGAATTTATCTTCTTTTTCAGAGTATTGCTATTTAGGTGCAAACTGGGTGTACTGCAGTACACAGTCGTCAGGCCCTTCACCACCATTGTTGCTTTGTGAGTATACAGATTTCACATTTACAAACGTGCTTTCTTTAATCCTTGTATTTTGATGTGGAAACAACTAAATAGAAAAACAAAAAGTAATAATTTACTTTTTAAAAAAAATTTAACCTTTATTTTTTATTTATTAGTTTTTATGTGGTACAGAGGATCAAAACCCAGTGTCTCACCCATACTAAGCAAGCACTACCACTGAGCTACAACCCCAGCCCTTAGTTTACTTTTTAATGATATAAATCTAGTCTGCTTTAAAAAGCACAAATTAGAAAAATGCTACTCTATTAAATAATGTGACCATTTATAGGCAATCACCACAGGATTTCCATCTTCTAGAGCATACTATAAAACTCTTTGAAAAACATGCTTCCTTTTCAAAGTTAGTGTTCACACAACTTTACAGAAACTATTGCATCAAGCTAAACCATGCTACTTTAGGACTTGCTTCCTACCTAGTTAATTTATAGTATATTGGGAGCACCGTCTTCCAAAAGTAAATCATATTTTTCTTGAGGTAAAAATGAGGTATTATTTGCTGCCTGGGAAAACTATCCCATAAATATTCAAGAATGTACAAATAATTTAAAGCAAGTAGATTGTATGTTTTATCTCCTAGTCCTTACATTCTGCATAATCATAAAGGAAAGATGGAAAAACAGGTGAAAGAAAAAGTCAATTCTTTATCCTGCCTTTGAGCTAGGATTTAGCCAATGAACACTAATTTATTTATTTTTATAAAGGTCAGCTTTAATTCTCTACAGTTTAGAAACTGAGTGAACATGTAACTTAATACTCATGGTAAAATTTACTGGAGGTGTTTTGGGTCTTAAAATATTTATCTCCAAGATAATTAGGGGGAAAATTGAACTACATTTCAACATTGTATGTTTAACAATTTTTCAAAATTAGGCAACACTTAAAAAAAAAAAAAAGTTAATGATTACTCTTTCTAGTGCAGTGTATGGGTCTTATTTTGTATTTCCTTCAAATTGGTGGAATTAATCATATGGTAACATCTCTAGAAAAATATTTTTCTTTTCATTTTTTCAACCAACTCTCTGACCAAAGTCAAGTATTTATTTATAGGATAATTCAAATAAGCTGAATTTTGGATTTAAGAATTTCTGTCATTGTACCTTATGATACATGTCGATGTAATTAATCATAAAGTTGTCTCATTTTTACCATTGTATTAGGATCTGTGAGCTGCTTGGTATATATGATGAAGGAAACTTCAGCTTTTCAAATGCTTGGACTTATTTGGTTATAATAAATAATATGTCACAATTGGTAAGTAAATACTCATTTTCTTCTAAATTAGTCTATATATAACTAAATTTTTTAGGCAGAATTTATTTTTGCAATAAAGCTTAATTGCTTCCTTTTAATCGTGAAAGTTAATTTATACAAAAAAAACTTTAAAAAATTTCATACCTTTATACAAAGATAAATTATCTTTGCTAATTATTTGGTGATTGTTCATTTATCTCTGATTCTCATTGCATAGCTATGTGGTTATGTCATAAACAAAAGCACAAAACTCTACTAAGTAAATAAAGTGCACAAACACATACTAGGCTTATTCAGTGAGAGAAAATATCTGATGGTTATAGTACAGTAGAAGGTTTAATTTAAAACAGGGCAGTAAAATTCTCTGACATCATATATTTGGAATTAAAGCAAATTAAGACTCCCAAGTTTTAAAAAATGGATGATGTTTCAGAAATACTGTTAAGACATATCTATCTTGTCCTGTGAGCTTAAAATGTGCATTTTATTTGAAATCTTTTGTTAATGCTATCAGCAAAATAATTTAGATGCAGTGGATGCACCTATGGTATTAGAGCTGTAGAATAAAAACTAAATGTCTGTGTATCTAAAGCTTTCCCCCATGTTCTTCTTTGTGACCAGTAATTGGAAATCTTTTTCTGGGACTGGTCAGAAGTATTTTGGCTTTGAGTATGAAAGCCTGTTAGAGCAAATGGCTGCAAACAATCCAAAGCCCAGTGATAGAAACAGATTAAATGTATTGTGGTCTTCCCATTGCACAAAATATTAGGCAGTTATGAAAAGTAATCCTTATTAAACAGAAAATTTGGTAGTAAAGTGAAAGATATGCTAGGCAGTACTATTTTATATTTAGTTTATGACAAGTGTTTAAAAACCAGCTTATAGCTAGGGGTGTAGCTCAGTGATAGAGCACTTGCCTAGTACTTGCTAGACCCTGCCCTGGGTTTGATCCCCAACACTGGATGTTAAAAAAATTTAAAATTATGTGTACAAAGAAATGGTTGGATGATAGGAGTCTGAGTAATTTTTATCCTTCCTTTACTACTTTCATGTTCTAAAATATTTTAAATCAGCATTTTATAATTTCAATGGGAAAAGTAAAATTTTTTAAAGTTCATTGCTATTCACATACTATACTAGGTTATTATATTGAGTTCTAAAATAAACCTTGAGCATTTATTACTTTAAAGAGTAAATTCAACTGGACTAGCATACTGCCTGCAAGAAAAATTGTTTCTAATTCTATATTTTCAGATTTTGGGTTCACAATTTTATTGAAATTGTATTTATTTAATGTGTGACTTATAAATAAAATGCATACTGTTATGTAAGTCACAGTTGGGGATGTAGCTCAATGGTAGAACTCTTGCCTAATGTGTAAGGCCCTGGGTTAAATCCCCAGCATCACAAAAATAAAAAAATTACAAATAGATGTTTTTTTTTATTTTGGCTGACCAAGAACCTTTTCTTCCATTCATATTAGGCATTTATTTATTGTTCTCTGTTAGAGACCCAGTGAGTACTTTAAAACATCAAAGAGATGTTATAGATCTCTCATGAGAAATTTCATGTAGTGTAGATTCAGCAACATCAATTGTTAAAGTCTGTTATTAATCTAAAAATTCTAGAAAACTTTGCCTGAAACATTACTCTGTTCCAGGTCTCTGGTTTATGATGTTAATGTTTCCATTACTATAGTTACTCTTACTGAGGAAGCTTAAATACTGATCTTATTTCTAGTTTGCCATGTATTGTCTCCTGCTGTTCTATAAAGTATTAAAGGAAGAACTGAGTCCAATCCAACCTGTTGGCAAATTTCTTTGTGTAAAGCTGGTGGTTTTTGTTTCTTTTTGGTAAGTGTTGCTTTCTCTTAAATGGTCTCATTTTTCTAAAGGGCAATAAAACTGTCAATTAGGGAGGATTTTTAAAATAGTGTTCATGCAAAGGAATTAAAAATGGCTCTACTCACCTTACAAAAATTCATCCCTTAGCCCTTCTAAGAGTTTCAAAAAGAAATAATCAGATGGTGATTATAACATGTGTAAGAAAATAATTTGTATTAGCCTAAATATTTCAAATATTAAAGGAATCATTCAAGTAAATTATGGCCCTATCATATAATAGAATAAATACTCCACAGTTTGGGAAAAACCTGACATAGAATATTTAGTGATATGAGGAAATGTTCATCAGTAAGTATTCTTCAAAATATGAGGCAAAAACTCCACATGGTTCGTTTAGTAAAATGGTGGGCAATAGGTCCTAGAAACAAATACACAAAATAGAATTTAACAAAAAAGAAATAATACAAAAAGGGAAAAAGGAAAAAATTAAAATCCCACTGCTGGAAAGATTTCCTTTTTGATGCATATGTCATATGTAAAACTCCACAGAAATAGTTTAAAACTAAAATCTTGTGGTACTCGGCAGTTTGTTCAGTGTTTTGTAGTTCTTTTGTCAGTAAATACAATTTTCTTGTTGCTTGGATTATTTATTTTTGCTTAGAATTCTATTATGTAGGTAAAACTTAACCTTTTAGTGATACTTAGATTGTCCCTAACATTTTTCACCATTATAAGCAATACTAAAGTGAATATCCTCGTGTATAGATACCTGAAAGCTTGTCTATCTCATTCGCTGTTGAAATTACCTAGAGCATTATCTCTAGATGTGCCTGAAATGCTCAGCATGACTCCCTACTTTAAAAAGTCAGACCCCTTCTGAGTTTGTCTCTAGCTCTAATACTTCATACAAGACTGGTTTCAAAGTTATTGCTTTAGCCAGGCATTGAGGCGCACACCTGTAATTCCAACAATTTGGGAGGCTGAGGCAGGAGGATCACAAGTTCAAGGCCAGGCTTAACAATTTAGCTTGACTCTAAGCAATGCAGTAAGACCCCGTCTCAAAATAAAATATAAAAAAGACTTGAGATGTAGCTTAGTACTAAAGCTCCCCTGGGTTCAATCCCCAGTACCAAAATAGAAAAAACAATTACTGCTTTCATGAATGACTTGAATAATTCACACATGTGCAAACATTTATGAACATTTGAGTGTCCTTTATTTCATCTTAAGTGCCTATTTTACAAGGTGTTAATCACCATCTATGTATAGAAAGAACTTAAAATCTAATTATTTGTACATACTTTCAAAGCAAAAAAAATATGTAAACCAAGTACTAAAGTTCTGAGAATACATCATCAAAATTCATCAGATGAAACTGTGTAATTGAAGAGTGAATCCGTAAAGGAAATAAGTATATTTAATATAGTTTATTGAGAAATATGCTGTGCAGGCAGGGGGTGGTGGTCCACAGGCTGCACTGGGATTTTAACTTTTTTAAATGGAATATTTTTAAAACAACTGCTCATTTTATGCTTGATATAGATTTGGCGTTTACCTTTTCCTAACATATAGGCAAGCAGTAGTTATTGCTTTGTTGGTAAAAGTTGGCGTTATTTCTGAAAAGCATACATGGGAATGGCAAACAGTAGAAGCCGTGGCCACAGGACTCCAGGTAAGTAATGCTTAGACTCTGAACTCAATAGAACTTCACCATTTGTTAAGTGTTTATATATATAATCTCACTAAACATGACAACATGCAGACTATGGGGCCATAACCATTATCTTCACTCAATAGGTGAGGAAACCCTAGAGAAATCTGCTGTAACTACTCATTTGTATCAACCAGAAATAAAACCTGGTTTTTGGTCTTCCTAGTTCACATCTTCCTGTAGTTTCCTTCTTAGTCCTTGGGTGACGTATTGAGAACACAGTGTTCTTTGCTGCTGAAGTACTTGATTGAGATAATGTTTTTTGAAAAGTGGAAAAATGGATATAATATGGGGAAAAAAACTGTTGAAACTTAACGTACTTTTGAAAAGTACTTGGAGAATAATAGCAGTGTAGAAAACTAGATTTAAGTACAATGATGCTAATTTTGTTGCTGTTGTTGTTATAGGACTTTATTATCTGTATTGAGATGTTCCTTGCTGCTATTGCTCATCACTACACATTCTCCTATAAACCATATGTCCAAGAAGCAGAAGAGGGCTCATGCTTTGATTCCTTTCTTGCCATGTGGGATGTTTCAGATATCAGAGATGATATTTCTGAACAAGTGAGGCATGTTGGTAAGTACCAGTGACTTAATTCTTCTGAAGAAGTAGATTACTCTATTTCTCCTACCTAGGCCATTTACTAGTTATTTAAGAAATGAAACAAACATATTTAAAGCAGTAATAAGGTACAAGCCCTTCAAATGGGGGGGGGGGGCGAGGTAAACGGTGGGTAGTGGGGAGCTTCTTTTTATAATGGCTAAAATACCTTTTGGCTAATGTGAAAACTTTTGTATTACTTCAAAGGACGGACAGTCAGGGGACATCCTAGGAAAAAATTTTTTCCTGAGGATCAAGATCAAAATGAACACACAAGCTTGTTATCATCATCATCACAAGATGCAATTTCTGTTGCCTCTTCTATGCCACCTTCACCCATGGGTCACTACCAAGGTTTTGGACACACTGTGACTCCACAGACTACACCTACTACAGCTAAGATATGTGAGGAAATACTTAATGATGCTACAGAAGAGAAAAAAAAAGAGCCTTTAGGTAAATCTGTGGACTCCTGAACAGTGTGCAGAAGCAAACTGCTACAACCATGTTATTCTAAGCCTGAGCCTGGTGTCCCTTGGCTCAGGATTTTGTGCTTGGGACAAGCCATGAATGATGGAAAATTTCAACATAAACACAGGTGAAAACCAAGTACAACTACAGGATTTATACATGTGAGTTTTGTATATCACAAATAATCAGTCTAAATTTCCTAGACTTAGACTTGATTTCTGAACACTAGAACATCAATACTCAAATGGTAGAAAATGACTACAGCTAAAATGCTCCTGATGTTACACTGCATTATCAAGAGGATGGACCTAAATGAGGAAAATTTAAAAATCAGTGCTTCCTACTACTGCTGCATGAATACAATGCTCTGGACAGAAAGCATAAATTCAGAAATTAGTGGAACTTAATCATAATCATGTGCCATATAAGCTTATCTAACAATTATTTCTCTACTTCCCAACTGAATGTCTTTCAATAAAGAAGTTTATCATTTATTTTCTGCAACTTTTTAATGTCTCTCATTCTTTAAAACCTAATGCTTTAACAAAAATTTTTTGATTAGAGGCACAGAGCAAAAAAGTGAAACAAGTTTTTCCTCAGTGCTATTAAAAGTGGCAGCAAATGTAAATCTTGGCTGAATTATCTTGATTATTCATTAAACCATACTTAAAAGACTTGTAGGTGTTATTTGGGAGAAATTTTTTATTTAGTATGCAGTTTCTCTAATTACTAGTCATGTTTATACTATAAAAAGAAAATGACATGGTAGTACCTTGCAAATATCAAAGATGAGTTGTTTCTCAAAACTTTTGCTTTAAAACCTTTGCTTTATATATACACATATACACACATTCATATGTGTGTATTTCATAAAAGTAATTCAGGTACAAAGTCTTCATTCTGTCCACTATTATAAATTAAACATTTCTATTGAAAGAAAGTTGGGTAATATATTAAAAACCTCAAAGATTCCACAAAATAGGATCAGAATAAATGAGCAAGATACAAAAACCAGCAACATTTTTATACACAAATAATGGCTTAACTGAAAAACAAGAAAACAATTCCACTTATGGTAGTATCAAAATACTTAAGAGGTAAATTAACCAGGGATCTGAAAAACTATAATACATTGATGAAAGAAATTGAAGATGCAAACAAATGGAAAGATACCCTATGTAATGTAATTCCTATCAAAATCCAGTAGCCTTCTTTAAAAAAAAGCCTAAGATTAACATGGAAACACAAAAGACCCCAAATAGAAAAAACAATTCTGAGTAAGAAAAATTGGAGGCATTACATTTCCTGATTTAAAATTGTATTACAAGCGAGGTGCAGAGGCTCATGACTATAGTCCCAGCTTACTCAGGCGGCTGAGGCAAGAGGATCACCTGAGCCCAGTAGTTCAAGATCAGCCTGGGCAACATTAGGAGAACCAATTTAAAAAGAAAAATGCAAAGCTGTAGTAATCAAAACAGTATGGGATGGGCATAAAAACAGATACTCAGACCAGTGGAACAGAACAGAGACCATAAATAATTGTTGACAAGAGCACCAAGACGACACAATGGGAAAAGGACAGTCTTCTCAATAAATTGTGCTGAGAAAACTGAATTTACACAAGCAAAAGAATGAAATTGGAATCTTTCTTATACCAGACACAAAAATTTAAAATGTGCAGGAAATGTAAATATAAAACCAGCAAGTATAAAACTCCTAAAAGAACAAAGACAGCTCAACGACTTTTTGAACGTTATACCAAAAGTTTAGGCCCCCAAAGCAAAAATAAGTAAATGGAACTGCAAGAGGCCCTTCAATTCACATGTTCCCCATCTACAGATTCTTATCAACTCTAGATCTGTATTGAACACATACATATATTGAATGCCATCATTCCCTGAACAAAATGGTATAACTACTACTGTGTACAATATTTATGCTGTGTAAGAACTAAATAATACTTACACTGTATTAGGTATTATAAATGAACTAGAGATGATTTAAAGTGTAAGGAAGGATGTATACAGGAAATATACAAATACTGCACTATTTGACATAATACTCTGGTTTGCATGGGTGGTCTTGGACCCTATCCTCTACTGAGGGACAACTGTACATCAAGCTAAAAAGCTGCACAGCAAAGGAATAATCAAAATATAATGGCAACGTACAGAAGGGGAAAGAATATCTGCAAAGAATATATCTAATAGGGGTTAACATCTAAAATGTCAAACAACTCAATGGTAGAAAAACAACCCTATTAAAAATGGGCAAAAGGTCTGAATAGACATAGCTACACAGAAGACATGAAAACAGCCAACAAGTACATGAAAAGGTTCTTCATATCATTAAGGAAATGCAATTCAAAACCACTGAGGTACCAACACTCACCTGTTACCCGTTAGGATGGCTATTTTCAAAAGGTCAAAAGATAACACGCTGACAAAGTTATGGAGAACAGGGAGTTGTACACTGTTGGGAATGCAGATTGGTACAGCCATTATGGAAAACATGGAGGTTTCTGAAGAAATTTAAAATGAAACTATGTGACCCAGCAATCCCTCTTCTCAGCATATACCCAAAGGAAATAAAATCACTGCCATAGAGACACCTGCAATTCTATGCTCATCAATCAGCAGTATCACAATAGCCAAGTGATGGAAACAACCTAATTACCTGTGCATGGATGAATAAAGAAACTGGTGGATTTATATAAGAGTTGTATTCCGCCCTTAAAAAGAATAAGACCTTGCCATTTGAAAATTCAAATATACAGATACAGAATGAAATGATAGTTGACAAAGGGCAGTGCAAGTGGGCAGCAAATAGGGGAAATGTAGGTCAGAGGACACAGCAGACAGAATGCCTAAGTCTAGAGAGCTAATGTTCAACATAGGACAGCAGGTAATAAAATGTGGGAATCATGCTATATGAGATCTAAGCTGCTCTTGCCACAAAAATAAAAACTAGGTAACTGAAATGATGTATGTTAATTTACTTTACTGTAACTCTTTACTATCTGTGTCCTAAAATCTGTTGTGTATCTTAAATACACACAATAAAATTTAACTAAAAAAAAGCTATGAGTATAATAATAGTTTTGTACAAAGAATCATCTTTGTGCCTTTCTTACAAAGCATGACAATAAGTTCCCTATTTCAAAAGTCTAAAAATGGAAGAATTATTATATTTCTTATTGAGTATCCAAATCAAAACTGAAAAGTACTAGTTTAGGATTAAACTAGTACTAGTTTAGGTTTAATCCTCAAACTTTGTTATCAGCTTTTTAATTTTTCTTTGCCAAAGTGGGGGAAAATTTATTCCTTAATTCATGTACATTTTAAATACATTTGAGTATTTAAAAGAAGCAAGGGGTTTACAGGTAACCATAACCCTAAGTCTTCAGTGGAAGCCTACTTTTAGATGTTTTCCAAAAATAAGATACCTAAAAAATTAAAAGTTTGCCTTACTTACAGACACATGACAAAACAGACAAAACTTAAAATCTATTAAATTGCTAGGTTCAGTGGAGCAAATATCTATTCCCAGCAATTCAGGGGTGTGTGACAAGATTTGAAGTTCAAAGCCAACCTCAGCAACTTAGAGAGACCCTGTCTCAAAATTTAAAAATAAAAAAGGGCTGGGGATACAAAAGTGCCTTTGGGTTCAACCCCAGTACCACACACACAAAAAGAAATCTATATAAGATCAAGTAAAACTAAAGTACCTAAATTTAAAAAAAACTAATGATGTCCTTTTCCTGAAAGCAAGTGTGCAACAACAGTTTTAAAATAAAGCTATTTTTTATGATCTTTTAAAATGTGCTTTATTAATGTTATATTTTAAAAATTACAAGGAGTTAAATTTTATGTACCCATTTTATGATTACAATCCCACTAATTCAGACAAGAACTTTGTGGTGATACTCTAAACAATTTTCACTACAAAAATTCTCCTCACTGCTTCACTGTGATGCTGACATTGCTTTTATGGTGCTCAACACTAAGAACAAGTTCCTCTCCCATTTCAACCTGGATGGGATTATCTAACACAACTGCAGCCTGTTTCCAGTGGGAGGCTTCACTTGAAGTGTCCAACCTAATCTCTTCATCAAGGTACATATGGTACCAAAATGGAATAGCAGTCACTTGTCCAGATTTACAAATGCGTACCTATAAGAATTAAGAAATCAAGAAAACTTCATCAGGATAAATGAATAGACTTCAGTGAGTCTTCTTTCTCATTATACTCAATTTTGAATATAAAAATTCAAAAATACATTTCTAGAAATACATTAATCACTCAATTCAAATTAATATTAACCTGTTTTATTCACTAATACTCAAATCCATTTCTGTATGTTGTTTAGAAAAGAAGCAAGATTTAAATCTTCAAAGTGGCTGAAGATATGTATATACAGTATTATTTAGGCAAAGGTAATTATTCTGACCATAACAAGAGTGATCATTTTGTGTGTTGTCCTTACCTTCACTTCTCTGTTGGAGGTGTTCAAATATGGAGTCATTAAATCTAGTCTTAAGAGTTCCACTGGCTTGCTTAAAGGTGTACAGGGCAATGAAGACAGGTCCAAAAATACACGGATAGGCACCTATACAAAGTGTAAAATTTTCACTTTTACTCCTTCTTTTTATGGTCTGGGCTCACCAAGTGTTCAATCTATACTTGGCTCAGTGTGACAGAATGCTTTTTACATCTATTACCTCATTCTATTCTTAGCATCCCAAGTGATAAGGGCCTTCACTATCCAGTTTTACAGGAAAAATTAACAAACCAAGACTTAGGTTAAATACTTTGGTATGGTTTCAGTTACCTGTACATGTGTCACTTTGATGAATGCAGATTCAACTAACTTAAGCCAAAAAGCTCCAACAAAATGTAAACCTGGGGTTTGTTTATGAACAAAATAAGCAAAATAGTACATCAAGTATTAAGCTGTTTCATAAAAATATGCCAAGTTCAACCAAATAGAACTCATTTGGAAAAATATGTTTATTTCTGAAGGCAATGGTTCCAACTTTGGCACAAACTGAAGTCACCTGGGAGCTTTTATAGATTTAATTGCTCAGGCCACACTCCATACCAATCTGGAGCAGGCATCCAGGTTTCAGTTCTGAAAGTATTCTGAAGTTTCAAATGTACAAAGTGAGAATCACTGCTATTAAGTTTTTTAGCCCTGCTACATTAATAATTTTTAGTGTCTTTCTCATTTGAAACATAAAGGAAACTGTTGCTTTCCTTTCTATAAAATAAAAGTCCTTCATGGTGAAATATGCCACAAATACATCAAACTCTCCTTGAAACCATCCAACCTTTATTCTCCCTATAAACTCACAGCGATCCCCATCCCATTCCCAGAATTCTTCATTATGCTCTTTATTCCTGTTTCCGTCCATCAGTGAAAAAGCCCTAGACTTGCACATCACCTCTCATCTCTTGGACACTAATCCCCTCACAGCTGTAGCTGTACCCATACCTCACAATATGTTCCCATTTTTGTTTCTCAATCTAACCTACTAGCCACTCCTATCATCTTTGTTAATTCCTTCTAGAAAAACCAATCAAGAGCTCATAACTTCATGAGTTCTGTAGAGTTCAGTTCTCAACCTCTTTTTCTACCCACCCCCAAGGAGATTTCATCTCTCTATACCGCCTATAGACGGATCACATACCATCTGTGCTATTGACTGCCAAATTTACATCTTCAGTCTACAGCTTTATTTGAACTCTTATCCAACTGCTCAAATGGCCCCTTCCACAAATGAGGAATCGTCCTCCGACTTCCCCCAGTAAATAGTATTATCATTACAAGTGCTTTGACCTGAAAAAACACTGCAACACCTCCATTGCTATCACTTCAGGCTAAGCCCTAACACCTCTCTCCTAAATTACTACAATAATCTGAAGTCTCTGCATAGCCTCCCAAGTGTTCTATTCCTAACACAGCAACCAAAGTGACCCTTTCAAAACAAGTCACATTGTGTCCTGCCTCTGTTCAATACCCACCAGTCGTTTCCTACCCCTTTCAGAGTAAAGGGCAAAGTTCTTAAAATGGCCAAGAGGCTCCACAGGATCTGGTCTTTTTTTTTTTTTTGTCTCTCAACTCTGAACATTCCAATCATGCCCCAGGCCATTTAATTTGTTGATCACACATCATTTGCTTCCTATTTCTTTCTGATCTGTTTAAACATCACTTACCCATGAGTCTTTCCCTTAGATATAATCTATATAAAACAGTATATATCCAACATCCCCATTTATCTCCCTTAACCTGCTAATGTCCATAGCATGTCTCACCATCTAGCATACATTTTTACTTCTTTATTGTCTTATCTCTTCTGATTTCAGTGCTATCTCCATAAGTGTAAGAACTTAGTTTCACAGCCATATTCTCAAAATCTAAAATAGTGCATGTAATAGACATTTTAGTAAATAGTTGCTAAATGAATATAGTTCTTTATTGTATTTTTTTAAACAACCTCTCATTATGTTTGACTGATTCATTTAGTTGCCTAACAGATAATCATATTAGAAGAGAGGCAATATTAACACCTAAGCAAATGAAACAATAAGCTATAGCATGTAAAACTACCAGGAAAGATTATGGAGCCTCTTTAGATGAATGGTCATCTACTGAAGTGAGATCACAGTATTAGGGGTCAGCCACAGGGATACTGGTACAAAGAACGAATGCAATGTTGGACTTAACCCACATAGGGTTCTCCAAGGCCAGCAGAAATAATGAAGAGAAATTTATACTTCCACGAAAAAGTATATGAAAAACAACAGTCCATGGAATATATCTATTAAAGGAGGAAGAAATGATATAAGATGGGAAATATAGTAAAAAAGATGGCATATGAACATGTATAATCCTAGCAATCCACAAAACTGAGGCAAGAAGATCACAAGTTCAAGGCTAGTCTCTGCTACTTGGTGAGACCCTGTCTCAAAATTTTAAAGATCTTTTTTAAAGATCTGGGGGTATGGCTTAGTGGTAGAACACCCCTGATGGTGGAATACACACACACACACACATACACACACACAGCAGAATCAATATATTGTAAATTCTGGTAGAATCAAAGAATTGCTGATATCAGGATCAAGAGGGAAAATAAGATAGGAAGATAAAAGATGGCATTTTTAGAGCATATAAGAAATTATCTTCTGCTAAGTATATTCTCTTTATTAAAACCTCCAAAAGGTGAGATTAAACTAACTGTAAAATTTTAATTATCCAGTCCTGAATAAAACAGTTCCTTAATTAATTTAAATTTACCAAGCAGATACTGCTCTTGGACAATCTAACTATGAACACGTAAGTACTTAACTATCTATGGCATTTAGATAAAATTTTAGATATCACTTCTTTAACTCTACTCAACATCCTACCTTCCAACATTCTGCTTTGGCCTACCATAACCCAACTATCCCCCTGTCTGCCCCCACCCCCATCTTCAGCCCAAAACCTCTTCTAGAAATGTTCCATCCACACCCACTATTTTAATTCACAAATCTGTAATTTTCTGCTAGTGACTATGTCAGTTTCACCCTCATTTCTAAATCCTGGCTCCTCGTCTCTTGGCTTGCCTTGCTCCAACTTCCTAGTCTCCTAAATTCCTGTCTCTGTGGCTGAACTTGACCCTAGTTGTTAAGTTGCTCACACCTATCTGCTGAAAACCTGAGGTCTTGATGTAAGGTTCAAGTTTAAAATACAGATCTTGTGGAGGCTTCTTTCTTAGACAAGGAGCACTATTTTGTTTTGCAAGACTAAAACCTAGCACCCTACTTTTTGATTCAGAGGAATACCTAGAAACTTTAGTCAATATTCATGGTGATATACCTTGGTTATTTTCTAACCCCTAAATTGATTTTTACCCATAATAAATTCCTGTGCTCTAGGAAACTGATTACATTCTAATCAAGCTAAACAGTGACTCAATAAAGCCTCAATGAGAGATAAGGGTAGACTACAGATAACAGTGACCTGATTAAATCTTCTTTTCTAGATATTTACCTGAAACTGGTTAATAAAAGGTGCTATATTTAACCCAAGGGTGCGTTCCAATCCTTGAACAGCATTCTCTTCCACTAATGTTTGTGATTCCACCAGCAGCCCAAACATCAGAACATACTGAGGAAAGATCTTGCCTCCAGACTGTAGTAAACATCTAAAAAAGAACAGATATTTTTTTAAAGGTTTTTGATTTCCTACATTTTATAAATTTCAAATAATTTAAGAATCATGAGTTAGAGAGCCACAGATTTATACAATCTATTGAACATTGTATTATCATCAGCTAGTGGTTCAGAATGGTACACCACTGGAAATATTTCCCAACAAGTCACACTTAAGGTGACCACTGACCTATGAAAAAAAAGTAACCAGTTAGTAAACGAACACAAGTTCTCAGATGCAGTCAAGAATCATCCATGGATGTGAAAATTACATGTTAAACATTCCTATCCTAAAATCCAAAATCTAAAATACTCCAAAATCAAAAACTTTAGGAGTGCTGATATAAGTGGAAATTTCAACACTTGATATCATGTAAAATTGCCTTTAGATTACATTATAAGGTGTGTATAAAACATAAATGAATTTCATGTGTAGACCTGGGCTATATCCCCAAGCTATCTCATTAGGTATATATGAATATTCCAAAATCCAAAAAAATCAGAATCATTTCTGTTTCTAAGCATTTCAAGAAGGAGGTACTCTAAACTATTTACATAGTTTCAAAATAAACACCCCCAAAGATGACTTGTTCATTACAAAATGGCAAATGGTGGACCAAAAGGTGATATAACTTAAACCAAGTGATCTGAATTAACCCTAACAATAATGGGATAAAGCAAGACTATGTGCCTCCAAATGTGACAAAACTTCTGTGGTAGTCATTCTTCTGTAAAATGGATAACCTGGATCTAATTATAGGAAAATATGAAGGATAACCTATAAAATAAAGGGTTTATATTCTTGAAAACTGCTAATGTCATGAGAGACAGGATTTTCAAAATAATGGAGACTAAGGAAACATAAAAATTATCAGAATAAAGGAGACATGAACACTCAACATAAAATGTGACTCTGGGTTGGATTCTGGACCAGGAACTAAAAAAGTTATGAAGGACACTGTGACAAACAGTGAATTGGAATAAGATTTTTAAGTTAGCTGGGCACATTAGTACATATCTATAATCCCAGCAATTTAGGATGCTGAGGCAAGAGGATCACAAATTCAAGGACAGTCTCAGCAATTTACTGAGACCCTCAGCAACTTAGTGAAACCCTGTCTCAAAATAAAAAGGGCTGGGGATGCAGCTCACTGGTAAAGTTCAGCTGAATTCAATCCCCAGTACCAGGAAAAAAAAAAAAAAAAAAAAAAAATTGTAGGTTTAATAACAATATACTACCCATGTAAATTTTCTGATTTTATTTATTGTACGCTGCATAGATGAATACCTTGTTCTTAGGAAATATACTCCTAAGAAGTAGGGGTTCAATGATATCCAGAACTTACTGTAAATGGTTCAGGAAGAGAATCATAAAGCAGATGTGGCAAAGTATTAATCATATCGGTGAATCCAGGTTTGTGAATCTGGGTATAAAGTAGATGTTAAGTTCTTTGTCTTTTCTTTTTTTGGTACTGGTATTGAACCAAGTCAGGGGCACTTAATATTCCCATGACTCACTATTTGGTTTCAATAATTTGCTAAAATGGCTCACAGAACTGAGAAAAAAACACTTCACTTACATTAATTGGTTTATTACAAAGGATATAATTCAGAAACAACCGAACAGAAAGCAAAGGTAATCCTGTGATCTAGAATTAGATATAATTCACCATCAGTCCCAATAACTACTTGCTTTCTCAAAATAAAAATTTTTTAAATTTTGTGTGTTAATGTAAGTTAAGTGATTTCCTGAATTTTGTGACCTGTTCTAGCAAATTAATCAAACCTGAAGAGGGGATTTATAAATTGCTAAATTTATAGCCAGCTGGTGAGAAATACAGGTAACAACCTACTATGTGGGACACACCTGAAGTTGGAGGCAGTCCTGTAGAACTGAGTCCTCAACCTGTGGGGATCTGATGACATCTCCAGGTAGGTTATATCAGAACTGAATCTGAGGACACCCAGCTGGTGTCCACTGGAGAAATGCTTAGGGTGTGATGAGAAATCCCTGCACATTTGATGTCAGAATTATTATACTGAGTGGTTTGTGAGTAAAAGGAAAATAAAATTGTAATTTTTAAACCAAGGTATGGGAGAAGAGGGTACAGAGCTCCCACGGCCTCTGCAGGCAAGCTATCCTCCAGCACCTCAATGTGTTCACCAACTTGGAAAGCCTGTGAACCTTTCTGTTCTGGGGGAGGGGAGGTTGTTTATTTGTTTGTTTTTAATGAAAATACCATTACACTGGCATAATTAACTCACTGGTCATTGATGATTCATTATTCAATTCCCAGTCCCTTTCCCCTCTCCAGGGCTGAATTTTCCAACCTTCTCATCACATGGTTCCTCTGGCAACCAGCCCCCACCCTGAAGCTGTTTAGGAGTCCATCTAGAGAAATCTTATTAGAATCAACTCAGATACGGCTGGATAAAAAAAGGAACTAGTCCTACCCTTATCACTCACAAAATTCTAAAGGTTTTAGAAGCTCTTCTATAGGAACTGAAGAAGACCAACATATATTTCTTATTATAATATCACAATATCCTAGGTAGTAACAAGAAATAATAGGCTGAAGAAAATGTCAACTTCACCTACTAAGCCCTTTAAAGTGAGAAAATTCTGAATCACATACTAAGAACCATGCCAAAGACACAGCAGCACATAAAAATTAAAAGGTGACATTCACACTATTTTAATCTAAAACATTCTAAAACTATATCTTAACCTCAATGTTACTGTCATAAACAGGAATGCTTCTTCAGTTATGTTCAGATAAAATAGCAATTGCCCTGAAACTCTGCTTATCTTTACCAACATCAAGTATTTTGCCCTTACAGCTCTACCGCTGCCAGATCCTTAATCCAATCCTTTAGTTAAATGATACTTCAGAACCATCTGTGCTTTCAGCAATGAAAAAATATGTTCCCCTTTACAAGTCTAACCACAAATAGCAAAAATACTGAAGTTTCAATGTTTCTTTGTAATCCAACCCCCAAAAATTGTAAAATATAAGAAAAAGGCTAACCAAGCCTTCAAGCTTTTTTCTGTATTGTAATCTACATGAATGAACAAGAGTCTAAGAATGAACATTTAAAAATAATGGCAAATATAGTCATAAACACTTAAGCTTCTAAGTGACTCATTTCTCCTGCCCCATTATTGCAGTCCAGTGAGAGAGATGCCCTTTATCATTCAGTCCACTTCTAACTTCATCCTTGATGCATCCTGAGTCCCCCTCACGTCACCACACATGGTTAGAGGCTCAAGACAATAAGAGCAAGGACTGGTGAGAGTATCTGCAAGCTTCTGGCCCCATGCTCAAAATAAGTCTACACATTTGGAAGTATCTATAAAGGAGACTGGGCTGCTGCTTGGGCTGAAGTATTATTCAAGAGGTATATGAGAAGGAGAGTGGGGAGAATCCTGGTTCAAACAAGAATCAACACTGTTACCAGCATTTAGGGCCTGGAGATGCCAGACATCCTGCAATGCTGAAGGCAATCCTACATAAGAACTGTCCCAACCAAAATGCCATTAATAGCAACACTCCTTCCCCATCACTGAGAAACACTGGGGAGTTGCAGGTAGCCTTCACATAAGTTGTTTGTTACTAGTATAACCAATCATTCTGACAAAAGAGAACCCCTGACAAATTGTCTCATTAAAAATTTACTGCTTTTTAAAAAATCACTTACAGGTTCCATTCAAATAAAACATGACTAACTAAGCTTTTCCACTAGGACTAGGTAAAAGATAAAGAGTACACACTTTGGTTAACTGCTATTCAACAAAGTACTGGAGTCCTAGCCAGAGCAATCAGGAAGAAAAAGACATCCAAATAGTAAAAGTGTCTGATTGTAGGCAACATGATCTTACATGTGGAAAACACTAACAATCCCAAACAAAAAAAAAAAAAAACAAAAAACTGAATAAACAAGTTTAGCAAAATTGCAGTATACAAAAAATGCACAAATCACTTATGTTTCTATAAACTATCAATGAACAGTCTGAAAAGGAAATTAAGAAAATAACTCTATCTACAATAGCATCTAAAATAATAAAATATTTAGGAAGAAACTGAACCAAGGAAATAAAAGATTTGTAGATTGAAGCCAGGCATAGTGGCACAAGCCTGTAATCCCAAAAACTCAGAGGGGCTGAGGCAGGAAAATCTCAAGTTCAAGGCCAGTTTCAGCAATTTAGAGAAGCATTCAGAAGTTTAGTGGAATCCTTTTTCAAAAAAAATTTTAAAGGGCTGGGAATGTAGTTCAGTGGTAAAGTGCCCCTGGGCTCAATACCCAGAACCAAAAAACTATAAAACTTTGCTGGAAAAAATTAAAGGCATAAAGAAATGTATAGACTTTCCATGTTCATGATGTTCATGGATTCAAACAAAATATCGTTAAAACGTCCTTACTCCCTAATGTGCACATTCGCTGCAGGCCCTATTAAATACCAATGATGTTTTCTGCAGAAACAGAAAAATTCACCCTTATATTTATATGGATTCTTAAGTGACCCTGGAAAGATCAATGGAGTAGAAGAGAAAGCCTGTAAATTAACCCAAAAATCATGGTGGGAAATTTGGGTGTCTGTACACAAGAAAATTAAGATGGAACTTTACCTGACACTTTATATAAAAATTAACTTGCAGGCTGGGGTTGTAGCTCAGTGATGGAGCGCTTGCCTCACACATGTTAGGCACTGGGTTTGATCCTCAGCACCACATAAATAAATAACTTAAATAAAAGTATTGTGTCGATCTATAATTAAAAATTTTAAATTAACTCACAATGTATTATTACCTTATATATATGTATGAAAAGAATTTTTTTTAAATTAATTAATTAACTCACCATGGATTAAACATCTAAGTAGAAGACCTAAAACTATCAAATTCCTAAAACAAAATATTGGGAAAAAGCCTGAGGATATTGAGTCTTGGAAGGTTAAAGCAGGAGGATCACAAGTTCAAGGTCAGCCTGGACAATTTAGTGAGACTCTGTCTCAAATTAAAAAATAAAAAGGGTTGGGAATGTAGCTCAGTAGTGTAGTGTCCCTGGGTTCAATCCCCAGTACCACTAGGAAAAAAAGAAAAAAAAACCAATAAACTAACACTGACCCCCAGTTAGTAGGCTAGCTTTCCACAGTGGTATAGTTTAACAAATCTGAAACAATTTTATACATACTCGAGGCATGAGCAAGTGAGTGAGTATACTGATGTTCGTGGGAGCCAGACTTTCACTGATAAGAGAATTACAAATATGAAAAGGGGGAAGACTACAATGAACACTGTAGTAATGGATTGAAAGTAAACGGATCAGGATGAACTCACAGGTTTTTTAACAAACAAAACAGATACAGAAATTAAAATACACGTGTACGTGAACACATGTATGATTATGGAAGTATGCATGGGTGTAACACACATTTCCTAGCTTTGAACATTTAAGAGGGCCTAAAAGCAATGACCCATCATCAGCAATGATCACACCTGTCATCAAAAATCTTGGTTTCAAAATATAGATCTCCACTAAAAGGAACCAGGGTTCCTTGGAAAAAGATTGATTGTAAGGCTAAGCAAAAAAAAAAACATAAATATAAAACATCTGGTTGTACAAAAGTTAGTATATGCTCAAGAATGATAAGAACACATCAAAAAGATATAGAAGCCAATATGAAGGAACTCCCACTGGCCAAATCTGGGACAATTTGAGCATCAAAATAAATACTTATAGATAGATAGCTCTGAATTAGTTGGGCACAGGTCGGACACCTAAGACCATCAGAATGTATTGATTAGATCAAAGAAAGTATCTAACACATGAGTACTGGAACTGTCACTCACTTCACAGGAGGAAGGAATCTAGAAAATGAACCAATGGTGTGTCAAACATTTCAGTCTACCTCTTCATTAACTTACTTCAGGCCTACAAGCAGACAAATATGTGGCTGTTTTTATTAAATCAACCTTCTGTCCTGCATAATCACCTACTTACATGCAGTTGTAAGAAATAATACAAGGAGATCCCATGTTCGCTTTACCCAGTTTCTCCCAATGGTAATATCTTGCAAAATAGAGTACAATATCATAACCAGGACGTAGAAAATTGTAAAATGAAGATCCAGAACATTTCTATCACTAACCACAAGATCAATGTTACCCTTTTTAAGAAGCCTATAAGTATACCCTTATACTCATTTACCTCATGTACTTTTATAGCTGCACCCACCTTCTTCTTAATCCCCAGCAACCATCAATCTGCCCTCCAAATCTGATTATATGTTCTTTGGGGACTATTTTCACTTGGCATAATTCTCTGTTTTTTTCAAGTATAAATAGTTCTTAGTTTTTACTAAGTGGGTATGTCATGATATGGGTGTACTATAGTAACCACAGATGCAAGCATATTAATATTCTGGTTTTCAAGTATTATAAATAAAGCTGCCATAAATATTTGTGTACAAATAAATATAAGAGTAATGGTATTTTATAACTCAGTAGAATTAGAATTCAAGAGTCCATATAAATATAAACAAACATATTGGACAGAAGGGAAAAGCTCTTTCTTAATAAATATTTTTAAGATGATGGAATTTAATCATCAATGGAGGTTAAAATCAGCAAATAATGGCTTGATGAGGAATGGCACATTTATATTGTCTCAAAATATACTTCCTAATGAAGCATTAACTACAAAGCGAAAAAATTTCAAAATTTCAGTGGAGAAAATCAGTTTACACCATTAATAACAAATCGAATAGATATGTGTCTTCTGATACAATGCACTGGGATCTCAAACATCATTTCTTTGATATCCCACCAAAAATACATAGCATAAATATAATCATGAAGAAAAAAATTTAAATGAAAGGTCATACTACAAAACTGGCCTAAATCCTTCAAAAATATCAATTCACAGAAGGCAATCAAAGCTTAAGGAACTGCTCCTGATTAAATCATTATGTCCCACCATCCTGTATAGAACACTCACAAAAACCCTATAGGACTAGAAGCACACCTATGAAATTGCTCAGTTTTCAGGTTTCTAGGTATCTAGGAAGCAAATTCATGACAACTGTAAAAGCTAGGGCTACTTTTGTTTTCTACAAGATGGAAGAGAATAAAGTAACTAAAACCCCTAATTTTATTTCATGTTACTGAACACACAATGCACACACGTGTAACACTGTGACATCAGTAGCTGTGGGTGTGGGGTTGCAGAGGTGGAGGAGCAGCATTCTGTATGCTACTGGTTACACTGCTGTAGAGTGACAGTGATATATAGTGTATCCCTTTCTCATATAAATGGAACACCTACCGGAACCACAAAGAAACCTACGGAACATACCCAAAATGAGAGGTAAGGAAATAAAAATGTTTCACTACAAACATAAACAAGAGAAAAGAAAATCATGTAAGGACAACAAATCACACTCAATTAAAGCTTGCCCTACTCTCCTTATAAGGATGCAAGCCCCAATGAACCATGAATGAGTCCACCCCAGTCCCTTAGGTAATTAAATCATAATAATGCCATTTCAGGAGGTGGCAGGAAGAAGGGGTGACTTATTCATAGATATGGAGTTGGAACCTAAATATATCTTCTGGGAGATATAATGTAATCCATAACACTCTTTATTCCTTTTTTTTTCCTGAGAGTTTTTAATCAATGGGTGTTGAATTTTATCACGATTATTTACATCAATCCATACAGTCACGGGTCTTTCTTGCTTGTCAGTAAAATGAATTATATACACATATTTGTGGGTCTAGACAGGATGGACTTTGGTCTATCAATTTTGGGTTTCTTTCATTGTTTTATTTTTGCACTGTCTTTTCTGAAACAAACTGGTAATACCAGCTTCATAAAGTATTCTGTGAATTGCTCCCTTGTTGTTCTAACTGGAAATGTTTGTATAGAATTAATTCTTCTTCAAATGAATTTTTCAATGACAATATCTATACCTGAGATCTTTTTAGAGACTTTCCTATTAGGAATTTATTACTTTAATGGTCACTGGACCATTCAAATGTTCATGTTCTTGTGGTAGTTCATGCTTTTCCAGAAACTCATCTAATACATCTAAATTATACACTTCATACAACATGTAAATGATTGCTAGTGTTTATTAAGTTTATTTTGATCATTTTTCAATTCTGAAGGAGAAAATTTAAATTATTGATTTGAGAACTTGTCTTTTTAGTTAACATAAGCATTTAATTCTACAAATCTCTAAGCAATGTCTTCATTGCATCCACAAATTTTTATACGCAGTATTTTCCCTTTTGTTCAGTTCTAGATATTTTCTTGGTTTTTCCTTTTAATAGTCAAAATCTACATTTAAAAAGATAAAAAGAGTATAACCTCTTATATTTATCCATATATTTGTTATTGTGTTGCTTTCTCTTTATCACTGATGCCCAATTGTCCTTCCTGTATCATTTTCTTTCTGAAGAACAATGATTATTTTTTAAACAAATCTGCTGGCTCTTAGCTTTTCATTATATGAAAATATATTTATTTTGCATTCCTTACCAAAGAATATGTTTCTAAATATAAAATTTCAGTTTTACTATGTTTTTCCTTCAGGCACTTCAAAATGTTTTGCTTTCTTCTATCTCATTTATTAAAATGTTCAATGTGCTAAAAGAAGATCTAAGGAATGAACTAAGAGAAAAAACAGGGCTGGGGTTGTAGCTCAGTGGCAGAGCACTTGCCTTGCAGGTGTGAGGTGCTGGGTTCCATCCTCAGCACCACAGAAAAATAAATAAATAAAATAAAGGTATTGTGTCCATCTACAACTAAAAATTTTTAAAATTTTAAGAAAAGAGCAAATACAGGTGATGACAGACCACTTCAATAAAAAACTACAAATATGGAAAAGAAACCAATCAGAATTCCTGGAAATCAAAACCACAATGAATCAAATATAAAATTCACTTGAAAGCATAACCAACATATTAGACTATATAGAAAATAGAACTTTAGCCCCTAAAGGTAAAACATCAGGGCTTAAAGACAGGGTACAAGAACTTGAGTACATAGTATTCAATAAAGGGGGGGAAAATGATAGAACACAATCAGAATACAAAAGAACTCTGGAACAACATCAACAGATCAAACTGGTACAGAAGAGAACATGAAGATACAGTCTAAAAGCATTAAGAACACTGTTCAAGGGCTGGGGATATAGCACAGTTGGTAGAGTGCTTGCCTTGCCTTGCAAGCACAAGGCCCTGGGTTCAATCCCCAGTACCGCAAAAAAAATAAAAAAGAACACTGTTCAAAATATATTAGCAGAAAATTTTCCCCTTATTAGAAATGAGACAGCTATCCACACACACGAGTCAAACAGGTCCCCAAACAGACTAGATCAGAAAAGAAGTTCTCCAGCCAGGCGCAGTGGCACACGCCTATAATCCCAACGACTTGGGAGGCTGACGCAGGAGGATCGTGAGTTCAAAGTCAGTCTCAGCAAAAGCAAGGAGTTAAGCAACTCAGTGAGACCCTGTCTCTAAATAAAATAGGGATAGGGATGTGGTTCAGTGGCTGAGTGCCCCTAAGTTCAATCCCCAGTATCCAAAATAAAAAAAAAGAAGAAAAGAAGTTCTCCAAGACACATCATAATAAAAATGGCTAACATAGAAAATAAGGAAAGAATATTGAAAGCTGAGAGAGAGAAACATCCAGTCACATTTAGAGTCAAACCAGTAAGGGTCACCTCTGACTTCTTGCCTCAGGCACTAAAATCAAAGAGGTCCTGAAATGAGAATATTACAAACTCTAATAGAAAAGTATTGTTGGCCAAGACTGCAAAGATCTCTTACAAATGGGGAAATAAAAACTTTCCATGACAATGATAAGCTAAGAGAATTCATGACCACCAATCCAATACTGCAAGATAAACTGCACACAGAGGAATCTGTTATGGTTTGGATGTGAGGTGTCCCCCAAAAGCATACATGTGAGATAATACAGGAAGGTTCACAGGAGAAATGATTGGGTTTTAAGTCTTAACCCAGTGAATTAATCCCTGTTGGATTAACTGAAAGGGTAGGGTGTGACTGGAGGAGACTGGAATTGGGGTACGGCTTTGGGGTATATATTTTGGAGAGTGGAGTCTCTCTCTCTCTCTCTCTCTCTCTCTCTCTCTCTGCTCCCTGATGATGTGAGCTGCTTCCCTCTGCCACACTATTCTGCCATAATGTGGAGCCTCCTGAGGAATGGAGTTGGCCTTCTATGGACTAAGACCTCTGAAACCATGAGCCCTCAAATAAACCTTTCCTCCTCTATAATTGTGCTCATCAGATCATTTAGTCACAGCAACAAAATAGTTGACTAAAGTGGAATCCGAAAACAAATCCCAAAGTGCCCAAAGAAATGCATATCAATAGAAGAGGAATCAACTAAGTAAGAATGAAGACAGAATTAAAAATAACAAAAAATCAAAATGGCAGGAAACCACAAATACATATCTATAAAAAGTCCGAATATTAATGGTCTCAACTCCTCAATTCAAAGACACAGACTAGCAGAATGGATAAAAAAAAAAAAAAAAAAAAAAATTAAAAAAAACAAGATGCAACTAGATGCTGTTTGCAAGACTCATGTCATTAGCAAAGACAATCAGGCTGAAAGAAAAAGGATGAAAAAAAAAATTCCATGTGCCAATGAAGTCAGAAAACAAGCAAGAGTAGCTATTCACATATGTGACAAAGCAGATTTCAAACAAAAATTAATCGAGACAAAAAAATGGCACTACATCCTGATAAATGGATCAATTCAACAAGGTATAAAGTAAATATATTTTCCACAAACATTAGCACACCCATTAAAAATGTTCCCTGACATTGTAACAGACTTCCCCCATAAAGTAATACTGATAATACTGTGATTTCAACATACCCTTATCACCAAGACAGGTCTTCAAAGCATAAAATAAAGATATTTCAAACCTAAATAATACTATAAATTAAATGGACCTAACAGACATCTACAAAATGTTTCACCCCAAACAGCTGAATTTCCCTTATTCTCAGCAGCTCATGCAACCTTTCCAAACTGACCATATTCTAGGTCACAGTGTAAGTCTTAGCAAAAAAGAAAAAAAAATTTTTTTATATAATCCCATATATCCTATCACATTATAATGGAATGAATCTAAAAACCAACAACAAAAAAATAATAGAATCCACATAAACACATAAACATTGAAGAATACTCTTAAATGAAGAAGGATCAAAGAATAGTGAAGAATTCAGGAAAAATTTTTGAAGCAAATGAGGACTACAACATATCAAAATCTCTGGGACAGTATAAAAGCAGTTCTAAGAGGAAAATTTATAGCATTGAGTACCTAAATTAAAAAAATAGATCCCAAATAAATAAGCTTATGCTCCAATTCAAGGCTTTGGTAAAGGAAGAACAAACTAATTCCAAACTCAATGGAAGATAGGAAATAAGTTAAGATCAGAGTCAAAATTAATGAAATAAAGACTAAAAAACAAAACTATTTTGAAAAGTTATACTCCATAAACTGGAAAATCTAGAAATATTGACAAATTTCTAGACATATGACCTGCCTAAATTGAACCAGGAAGATATAGAAATCCTAAACAGACCAATATCAAGTAATGAAATTGAAACAGCAATGAAAAGTATTAAAAAGTGAAATTAAAAAAGGCAAACCCAGGAAAAATGGATTCTCAGCTTAATTATACCTGATCTTTAAATCAGACCTTAATACCAGTCATACTAAGTGAAATAAAAAAAGAGCTAAATGTTTCTCTCAATGTGGAAGCTAGAGCAAAATAAGGAAAAGAAAGCAGTAAGGGAGGGAGGTTAGATTATGATAAAGACATAGGGAACATCAATGGAATAGGAGGAAGAGATTGAGAGGGAGGGAGGAAAGACAGGAAAGGGGAAGAAATATGGAATGAATTTAACAAAATCATATTATATGCATATATGATAGTAAATTTCACCCTTATGTACATGTAGAAAGAACCAATCAAAAATAAATAAATAAATGAGTGAAAGGAATATCAATAGCATAGAGGAAATATAGTGGGAGGGAGGAGAACAGGGAAAGGAAGAAAGGGCTTAAAATAAAATTCCTTACATGTATGATTTTTTTCAAAATATACCCAACTACTATGTGCAACTATAATGCTCTAATCAAAAAAGAAAATATACACATAAGTATGTAGTAGTAAAGGGGTACTATGCTTCTAACCTAATCTCAGAAAAGAAAGGTAAAGAAAAAGAATCAAAGAGAATGATAAAGCAAATAAAAGAAAATGTACACAACTGTAAATCTGTGTAAAAAGTACTTTGTACTGTTCTTTCAATTTTCCTGTAAGTTTAAAATTAAATCAAAACTAAAAATAAATTAGGGAAATATACAGCTTTCCAAGATGACTATATCAAGTAAGTTAAACTTCATTGTGCAAGAAATTCAGAGCTCAACTTCTTCAAAGGCATTTAATCCAGTATTCTCATTTGACAAAAATATTATACAGCTTAGAAAATTTGATGACAAATATGATACTGGATCTCAACTCTTTTAACACCTGTTTCAAGTCCATCTGTTTAAAATTTTATACACACATACACACACACATATATTTATATGTATATATACTTGAGCCTCATAACTCCATAATTTATATGTACAAGATTGTTTAAAAAGAAAACCACAGTGGTTGTTTATATTGGTTAACACACACAAGCAATAAATTTGAATAACAAAAGAAAATACATATAAAATCTGAATATAATTATGTAAGCTAAATACTTTTTACCCAGGTTTTATCAAATATCTTTCTTGAATAGATAATTTAACCTTATGGTATTTGAATCTTGGATCTGCACCACTGTTTCTTTTACTACAAAACAACCCTCTTCCAATAATGTAAAATTTTAATCTGTGCACATTTATTTTTCATATATTTGGGCTTCCAAATGTTATATATTGCCTTCTTTGCAGGTCTCAGCAACAGAACTAACCGCCTTTGAAACACAATAAAATTTACTTTCAATATTAAACAATAAGACCAAGTTTACCTCTAGGAACCTAAGTTAAAGGAGAACTACTTTAAGCTTTAGAGAGAGAACCATATTATAAAATAAGAATTTTAAGACCCAACAGTACTGGGACTCATTCTCAAGAAGCTCTGAGTTCTCCCAATATGTCATCAAACATGGCCATGTTTATTACATCGTAAAAGATAAAATTTTACTTTTTAAAATCTTTTGCACCCTGAATGTCTTATCTGTTTTAATAGATTTTGACCTAACTCCTTACATTAACATAGGCTATCCCAACACAAAGTAGGCTCTCTTCTTCACACCTACAGTTCAGAGATTTCTTCAGGGAAAAAAAAAAAAAAATCAGCAATAATATGCACAGAAATAGATATGAAATCACAAGTCCTCAAAAGCAATGCTTGAAAAACACAATGGTCTTGACTCATTTTTATGGTTGTGAAATTGAAGAACTAAAAGAATTTATATGAAGTTTGAAATCAAAAAACTAAAAATTTATATTTTGTGGTTTACCTTGATATTGCAGCTTTTTCCATTATTTCCTGCTGAATGAGCCCAGATGGCTCAATGACATCCAGTATGATTATGCTCCACAACTTGTCTGATTTGGGCCTTTGCAACACAGCAGATTCATCCTCCACATGTCTCAGCCAAAATTCAAGTGTTTCTTTAGGAAAGTGATTGGCTTCAGATATGAGGTCCAGAGCAATACGATGCTGGTCTTTCTCCACAGAACTGTAAGGCTTAACCTGCCCAAGTGTGCCAGCAATTATAGGCAGAATAGAGAAGCCTTCAGACACATCTAACACATAGAAAGGTTCAGGGGTGCTCTTCATGGTGTTATGCTTTCCAGTTCCACAGCTCATTTCATTGTTCTGACAGTGAGGATCCATTACCGGACACAGTTTTTCTGGAGTCAATGAAGAGAACACCTTCTTCATTGCCATTTTAAAGCCTTCATGATATGGGATGTTATTAAGCAAAGCAATTTCTGAGGATTCCAATACACATATTTGCTCTCCAGCATCTGGTTTGCTGGTCTGAAGATTAGCCAGGGCACTACAGAGTTCAGCCTCATTTCCTAACGACAGTAAGTCTGTAGTCTTAGTAAAACTTTTCGTAACTTCCATTTCTTGTTCCAAACCCAAAACACTGATACTCTGGATTCTTAGGTAACAGTCTTGACAAGACACTTCCATAGTCACATGATCCCCAGGCTTCATCCAGTAGTCTTCATTAGTAAGAGAGAAAAATAGTATAATTAATATTAATAGTATGATTAATATGGAATGCATGTGAGTCTGAGGATCACACAAACATCTCCAATCCCCCACCTAATCCCCAATTCTTTTAAATAACTACAGGAAGGATTACATATATTAACTTACTATTTTAAAAAACTAAGAAAAATCTCACCAGCTTTACTAGGCAAAAACCAAAATTTGGAGATCAAAATAATTTGTATCATAAGAGAGAGATTTAAGAACTCTATTATTGAACCCTAAGACTATCAGTATTATAGGTATGTTTTGTTTACAGCTATCAATAGGTATCATCATGTCCCCAAATTGGGGAAGTTGGGCAGGAGAGGTGAGGCAGATGGCTGCAGGGGACTCTCAATCATTTTTAGTAATAAAGCTAACAAAACCAAAGAGAGACAAAATTCAGGGATCTGATGAGATTGAACACGTTCAAGGTGATATGACCATAAACAAAATTCAGGGATCAAACCCAAAATTCACTTTAACTTGACATTCTTTTCTCTAAGAGAAATTTCCAAAAGAACAAGCCAGCATTTGTCAGAATCCTGTCTGAAATATTTTTTATCTGTGAGTTTTTATATTCTCTTACATCTTTAGGAATTTCAAAGTATGAGGAAGAACTAGGTTCTACAATAAAGGTTATATCATACTCTTTTCTGAGTTTCACATGTGGTAAAACTTTACAATGACAATGTACATTCTCATCAGCTCTCTAGAATAAGTTAAAAGTACAAGCTGTTTTTCTTTCATTTAAACATTTAAAATGTCCCTTCTCCAAAATTAATTATTTTAAAAAAGGACATTTAAGTTACTATAAGAGAAAATAGAGATAAAATACATGAGCATGTATATATTATATATAATTATATAATAATCTCTGTGATACACACTTTATACCCTTTAATAATTCCTATAACAGTACTGCTATAAGGTAGACAGTGCCATCTCATTTATATATATAACAAAACAAAAATGGAGAAATGAATAGCAAGGCCACTCTGCAGAGAGTCAGTAACTAGCAGATCTGAGCTATGAATCTAAATCTACCAATTAAAAACACTACACTAGGGCAGGGGCTGTAGCTCAGTGGTAGAGCGCTTGCCTCACATGTGTGAGACACTGGGTTTGATCCTCAGTAGCACGTATAAATAAATAAATAAAGATATTGTGTCCATCTACAACTAAAAAAAATAAAAAACAAACCAACAAACATCACACTAGCCACAACACTAATGACCTTGCCAAATTAGACTCTTAGGGAGACTAAAAGGAAATGTATTACCTTCCTACTTTAAAAGGGTAGAGTTTTGTATATAATTCAACTGCTGTGAACTCACTGCAACTCATCAAATTGCTGTAAAAAAAAACATTTCTATACAAAAATTAACTTTAATATAGAACTTCCTTAAGGAAGTTCATTAATCCATGAAATCCCTCGAAGTGCAGCTTTTGTGCTTAAAAGAGTATGCATATTTTTATGACTAGGACTCCACAGATGTCATCAGATACCCAAGAAGGTAAAAACCCCTGTAGCAAAAGCATTTTTCCAATACTTTCCATTAAAAACAAACAACAAAAAAAAACTATTTCTTTTACCTACTGATAACTAAAACTATAAGTGATGAATTAATGATAGGTATTTTTGAGTGGTTGTAGCAGAGTTGGTTTAATCTCTCTTCTTTACTTATATTAACTATGTATATACTTTTAAAAAAGAAAAAACTCAAAGATTTAACCAACTTCCCTTGCTGAAAACTTCATATTCCCAGTTTTTTGGGTTTTTTGTTTTTTTTTCCTTTTTGGTCATGATTTGAATATTCTGTGCATTAAAGTAACATTAAAAAAAAAAAATTAGACAAGACCTACCTGGAAGGTCCTGCACAGGATAAACAGCCTGTTCCCAACACGTTTCCTCACTAGGACTTGTGGATAAACTGTGTTCATCATCAAGTTGAAGCACAAACCAAACCACAATAGCATCTAGTGTGCCTTCTTTAACAACAGGAATACTAATTGGATCAGGTTTTTTAGTTGCAAGACTTTTTAATTCCTGAGGAAAAAAATGTAAAAGGAATAAGAGGATTTCATCCAGCAACATAGACGCATACAAACTAGGGTGATCAACTTGTCCTGCTTTTTTTAAGATCACCCTGGTTTTAAAACTGAACATCTGTGTCTCAGGAACTCTTCGGTCCTGGGCAATGGAATGGCTGATCACTCTAATGCAAGCATAACCCTGAAATTTGGATTAGTGTTCATTTCAAGAAATATTATTAATTTGAAAAGACAGTATGACACGGGGTGGGCGGGGGGGGGGGCGCGACTTGGTCTAGAACTCTTGCCCTTGCATTTCCATGCTGAATAATCTGAAGGAAGCTGTTTAATATGATCAATAGTTTCCTCATCTGGGGCTGGGGCTGTAGCTCAGTGGTGAAGCACCTGCCTCGCACATGTGAGGCACTAGGTTCGATCCTCAGCACCACATAAAAATAAAATAAAGGTATTGTGTCCATCTACAACTAAAAAAAAAAAGTTCCCTCATCTGCATAGCACAAGGATAATTATAATTCTCCTGAAACATATATTAGAGCTCTATAAGACACATATAAAAGTATCTGGCATACTACACATTCTCAATCAATCTTAGGGAAGTTTTCCTTGTGTTTGAAGTAAGTGAAAAATTTCAGGAGGGAATTCTAATTACCCTCTTATCAATTTCTTTATATACCAGAAGCAGAATCTTATGCAAACTCATAAAATAAGACTGTCCTATCTGTTAAACAATGCATGAAATTTAATGCTTGAAAAAACAGTAATTGAACTTTTGTTTCTACCTGAAGATTGTTGAAATCTACTTTCATAATTTCAAAACTTTCCGTTAAAGCCAAATATCCTCCAGGAACTCGACTCATCTTTTCAGTTGTATAAGGTTCAACTGTTTCTTCAGTATCTACAGAAGAATAAGCTGGACTCTGAAATTTCACATTTGTTGGCAAATGGATACCAACAATTTCCTTAAGGCCCACTCTGTTGAGAGAGGAAATAAGGAAGTAGGGGAGAAAGATTTTTTTTTTTTTTTAAATCAAGTAATACCATCTAATATTGAGTACAAAAAAAGCAAATGCAAAACTAAGATAGCATGGGCAAAGGTTTCTTAAATTATGTACATAATCACTAACTATAAAAGAAGACAAATGACAGGTATAAAGTTAAGAAGAACTTCTCAGAAAAGGATAGCCTATAAGTAAAAATGAAAACCACTAAAGAAAATATTTGTAATACACATATTCAATTAAGGGTTCATATCCAAAATGTTCCTTAAAACTCCAACAAATTAATAAAAGACACACACAAAAATGGGCAAAAATTTTAGATACTTCACAGAAGAGCATATCTAATCAGGTGGGGTGGCATACAACTATAATTCCAGTAAAAGATGCTGAGGCAGAAGGATGGCAAGATCACAGCAAATTAGCAAGACACTAAGCAACTTAGTGAGACTGTCTCAAAATAAATAATAGGGGTGGGGGGAAAGGAAAAAAAATAACAGAATGAATCAAACAACATTGCCCTATGTAAATTTATGATTACACAAATGGTATGCCTTGACTCCATGTACAAATAGAGAAACAACATGTATCCCACTTGTTTAAATAATAATAAAAATAAATAAATAAATAAAAAATAAAAAGAGCTGGGGATGTAGCTCAGTGGTAAAGTGTGCCTGGGTTAAATTCCCAGTACCAGAAAGAAATTAATAAAAAAAAAATTCAATAAGTATATGAACAGTGGCTTGGCTTCAGTAATTGCCAGGGTAATGAAGAAAAACCATAATGCATAATACACAACCTCCAGAAGGGGGAAAATAAAATAGTCAAGTTTCATTTGTTCAAGTGTTGGTGAGGACAGAGTCCCATACTACTTGTAGGAATATAAATTAGTAAGATGACTTTGAAAGATGATTTTGTAGTATCCACTCAAGCTAAACATACCTATTATAGATTCACCCTTAATATGGTGTTTGGCATTTCCACTTCTGGGAATATAGCCAACAGACATTAAAAGAATGTTCAGGGATGTTTGCAGCCAATAATATTTCACCAAGAGTCCACTGATACAACCTAAATGTCCACGAATAGTAAAACACACAAATATATTCATACAATGGAATATTATATTCAACAGTGAGCATGAACAAACTGAACCTAACAATGTGGATATGTTAGACACATACAAGGCAGGCATAACACGTACAATCACACTGCATGATTTCATCAATGTAAAATTCAGAAGCAACACCATTATATAGTATTGGACCTAAGGATAGTGGCTACTTTTGGGGGAGCAGACAATGGCAAAGAAAAGGGATTCTTCCTGGAGACTATCCAGGGTGGCAATGTTCTGGTCCCTGATCCGAGTACTGGTTACACAGATGTATATCGACTTCATGAAAATTCACCAAATCTTTATAGATTCTGGAGATTAGTGCTCTATCTGAAGTATGATTGGCAAAGATATTCTCCCACTCTGTAGGCTCTTTCTTCGCATTGCTGATAGTTTCCTTTGCTGAGAGAAAGCTTTTTAGTTTGAATCTATCCCAGTGGTTGATTCTAGCTTTTATTTCTTGTGCTATGGGAGTCCTGTTAAGGAAGTCTGGTCCTAGACCAACAAGGTGAAGATTTGGACCTACTTTTTCTTCTATAATCTGCAGGGTCTCTGGTCTGATTCCAAGGTCCTTAATCCATTTTGAGTTTAGTTTCGTGCATGGTGAGAGATATGGGTTTAGTTTCATTCTGTTGCATATGGATTTCCAATTCTCCCAGCACCATTTGTTGAAGAGGCTATCTTTTCTCCATTGCATATTTTTGGCACCTTTGTCTAGTATGAGAAAATTGTATTTATTTGGGTTTGTGTCCGTGTCCTCTATTCTGTACCATTGATCTACCTTTCTATTTTGGTACCAATACCATGCCGTTTTTGTTACTATTGCTTTGTAGTAGAGTTGAAGATCTGGTATTGCAATACCCCCTGTTTCACTCTTTCTGCTAAGGATTGCTTTAGCTATTCTGGGTTTCTTATTCTTCCAGATGAATTTCATAATTGCTTGCTCTATTTCTGTAAGGTACGTCATTGGGATTTTAATTGGAATTGCATTGAATTTGTATAGCACTTTAGGTAGTATGGCCATTTTGACAATATTAATTCTTCCTATCCAAGAACATGGAAGATCTTTCCATCTTCTAAGGTGTTCTTTAATTTCTTTCTTTAGTGTTGTATAGTTCTCATTGTAGAGGTCTTTCACCTCTTTTGTGAGATTGATTCCCAAGTATTTTATTTTTTAGAATTCAAATAATCCAGTCAACAAATGGGCTAAGGAAATGAATAGACACTTCACAGAAGAAGATCTACAAGCAATCAACAAACATATGGAAAAATGTTCAACATCTCTAGTAATAAGAGAAATGCAAATCAAAACCACCCTAAGATTCCATCTCACCCCAATTAGAATGGCGATTATCAAGAATACGAGCAACAACAGGTGTTGGCGAGGATGTGGGGAGAAAGGTACACTCATATACTGCTGGTGGGGCTGCAAATTAGTTCAGCCACTCTGGAAAGCAGTGTGGAAATTCCTTAGAAAACTTGGAATGGACCTTCCATTTGACCCAGCTATCCCACTCCTTGGCCTATACCCAAAGGACTTAAAATCTGCATACTACAGAGATACAGCCACATCAATGTTCATAGCTGCTCAATTCCCAATAGCCAGACTGTGGAACCAACCTAGATGCCCTTCAATTGATGAGTGGATAAAGAAACTGTGGTATATATATACAATGGAATATTACTCAGCCATAAAGAATGATAAAATTATGGCATTTGCAGGCAAATGGATGAAATTGGAGAATATCATGCTAAGTGAGATAAGCCAATCTCAAAAACCCAAAGGACGAATGATATCACTAATAAGTGGAGGATGACACATAATGGGGGGAAGGGAAGGGTTAGTGTTAGGGTTAGAGTTAGGGTTAGGGAGGGGGACAAGTATGGAGGAAGGAACTACTGTATAGAGGGTAAAGAGGGGTGGGAGGGGTGGGGGGAAGGGAAAAAATAACAGAATGAATCAAACAACATTACTCTATGTAAATTTATGATTACACAAATGGTATGCCTTTACGCCATGTACAAACAGAGAAACAACATGTATCCCATTTGTTTACAATAAAAAAAAAAAAAAATTCACCAAATCACAACTGTGTGGTTTATGCACTTATTAAAAAGAATGTTTGTGTCAATAAAAATTTACATTGAAAAAAAACACTTCATGACCATTTTGGCAAAACCATGTTGTAAAAAGAAAACATTTCAACCTCATCTCACCTCACCTCAGAAGCATTTTTTTTTAATTTATTTTTAAAATATTTTTAGCTGTAGATAGACACAATATATTTTTTTAATGTGGTACTGAGAATCAAACCCAGTGCCTCGCACATGCTAGGCAAGTGCTCTACCACTGAGCCACAACCCCAGACCAGAAGCATTTATTTTTTAGTCTGTTTGCCTTCATAAAGTTACAAAAGTTTAGTACGCTTCTAGAAATTATTATACTCTCAAAAAATGAGTCATCAAATGAAATTAACAATTTTAATAAAAAGTCACAAGTTATAAAAACAAACATGTGACAAATAAGTCCTTTTTATTACTAAATACATGAATATAAACTTATTGCTAAAACTTCATATAGTAAAGAGAATGTCAACCTTCACAGTACTCCTATCCTTATTTCTTCACTGTTGTCTGATGCATATCTTTCCACACGTTTTTCTTTATATTTGAGCAAAATATGTATACATATTTCAAATATATATATTACAAATATTTTCCTATGTTCTTAACTTTTTAATTTTGTAAATTATTTCAATTTTACAGACAAGTTTGCAGGACAAATATAAAGAACTCTCATACCCATTAACCAGAATTTCTCATATCATATTTTTTTATATTTTGCCATATTTGCTTTATGGCTCTATTTTTTTCTAACCATCTGAGAGCAGGTTGCATTCATCATGCCTATTCATTCCTCAACAGATACTTTCAGTGTCTATTTATTACAAGTAAAGATATTCTCTTAATCACTGTAGTTATCAAATGAGTAGTTTCCTATCTATAATTCATATTCAATATCTCTCAACTATCTCTTTATTCTTTAATGTGGAACAGTTCCTCATCTTTGTTTTGTCTCTGATGACACTGACATGTTATAAGAAAGTAGTAAATTTTTTAGAATGCTCCCACTTGGGTTTCTCTATGGTTTCCTCATAATTGGGTGCATACTTCTGGGAGGCAATACTATATAAGGAATGTTTCCTCACCAGGATTCTTACTGGTGCTGTTAGCTTTAATTTGGTTAAAATACTATACGGTTTCTTCACTATAGACTTAGAATTTTCCTTCTATAAAAAGTACATTTAAAAGATACTTTAAAACCACATGAACACCCGGATTGATTCTCACCAAATTCCTCCCCTTGACTTAGCTTCAATTCATGATTCTTGCCTGTATCATCTGTGCATGAGGATTGTATAATAGTCATTCTGCACCATTTATTTCTAGATTATTAGTTAGCACTCTACTGGAAGGAAAAGGTAACTTTTATCCCCATTTATGTATTTACAATCTGTGTATTATACGCAGGAATTCATGGACTCTCATTCAACAGCTTCAATCATTAAATAACAGTCCTTATTTATTTTGGTGCTTAAACTGTTCAGGATCTGGCCAGTGGTTGACTCTTCAAGCATGCTCCTGTGTCCTTTTAAAATTCCCAGAATTTTTTTTTTTTTTTTTTTTTTGAGCATTCCCTTACTTTTTGACACAAGATGTTTCAGAATCATCTTGAATCTAGCATGCCCTGGTCCTAGAATCAGCTATTTCTCCAAAGAGCTGTAGGCCATTTTGGTGATTTAGAATCTCAGATCTGGGTGCTAGGAATGCTCCTTGCTCCTAGGATTATGTTTATCAGATTCAAATATGAAATACCATAAACCTCTTTCCCTTGTCCGTTCACATACCTTACTATTCTTTTGGACACTTATACTATAGTAGATGACTGTTCTAATCTATTAAATATTTTCTTGTTGATAATCAAATTTTTGTTTTGTTTTTTTGCAATTACAGTATTATAGTGAACACCCCTGTACATTAATCATCATACACATGAATGAGTGTTTGTCAGGAGAGATTCCCAGGCGCAGGAATGCCATACCAAGGACTCATAAACATCGCTTTGTTAGAAAATACCAAATTGAGCTACTAAAATGTTATGCCCAAGGTGTGTAAATTTTCCTTACATCTTCAAGAAAGCAGTTAAAAATATTATCCCATTCATTTTAATTTCCATTTCTGATAGACAACCATATTCATGCTTTGTTGTAAAAGTTGCAAATTTTTATCTCAGTCTGCCACTTGTCTTTTAACTTTGAAGTACAGTATATTTTACCAGATTGATTTTTTTTCTTTTTAATATAGTCAAATCTGTCAATAGTCTATGGCTTCTGGACTCTATCCTGTTTGCTAGATGTTTAATCCTTCTGAATTAAAAGTAAGGATCTGTTTTCCCCAAATGAAGCTAATACCACATTTACCGAACAGTTTGCTCTTTCCCTATTGATTTTAAATAATATATCTGTATCATATACTAAATCCATACAATTGCAAAGGCTTCTCTAGATTTCTTATTGTGTATCACTCATGCATTTTTCTCTGCATCAATGCATTACTGATTTTATGCCTAGCTTTTTATAACAAAAAGATGAATTTCAGCTTTCTCAGTTATTTTTAAGTATTTGCTCACTCAGGTAAGCAACAAGCTGATTAGATTCCACCAGGTAATTTTTATAATAATGACTTATAAATGTTTCTGCCAGGAAAAGCAATTGCACTCACATGTATCCTTTTTAGCACCTTTCTTCACAGTCCTCAACCCACACTGCTGAACTTCAAAACCAGATTCTGGACCTGACTCACACAGAGCTACTCATCAATATGAATGACATTCTCGGTTTTAAAAAAGCTCCTCTGTGTTTCTGTTTGCAGTCACTTGCTCATTTGCTATATAAGTGAATCAACAATGAAATTACCCTTTTTTAAAATAGTAGATACCAGCTACTTAACTTCTATTTGGCTTAGGCAAACAATTTTACTGGTTTTCCTATAAAATATAAAAAGGAACTATTGAAGGCATATTATAGCAAGAAATCTCAGGGACACAGCCTAGCTTTTCTGGTGGGCAATACAGCAACAAATCTTCTAGTTAAAAAGTGCACATCCCTTTAACACAGTAATGAATTTATGTCTCTTCTGAAGGAATTTATTCCAAGGAAAAAAGAAGAAAAGCTTTCTATATTTCTATAAGGAATGTCATTGGAATTTTAATTGCAATTGCATTGAATCTGTATAGCACTTTCGGTAGTATGGCCATTTTGACAATATTAATTCTGCCTATCCAAGAACATGGGAGATCTTTCCGTCTTCTAAGGTTTTCTTTAATTTCTTTCTTTAGTGTTCTGTAGTTGTCATTGTAGAGGTCTTTCACCTCTTTTGTTAGATTGATTCCCAAGTACTTTATTTATTTATTTATTTTTTTTTTTTTTTGAGGCTAATGTGAATGGGGTAGTTTCCCTAATTTCTCTTTCAGAGGATTCATCACTTATGAATAGAAATGCATTAGATTCATGAGTACTGATTTTATATCCTACTACTTTCTTGAATTCATTTATTAGTTCTAGAAGTTTTCTGGTGGAATTTTTTAGAGACTCTAAGTACAGAATCATGTCATCGGCAAATAACGATAGTTTGAGTTATTCTTTTCCTATTTTTATCCCTTTAATTTCTTTGGTCTGTCTAATTGCTCTAGCTAGAGTTTCAAGGATGATGTTGAATAGAAGTGGTCAGAGGGAATCCCTGTATTGTTCTAGTTTTTAGAGGAAATGCTTTCAGTTTTTCTCCATTTAGAATGATATTGGCCTTGGGCTTAGTATAGATAGCCTTTACAATATTGAGGTATGTTCCTAGTATTCCTATTTTTTCTAGTGTTTTGAGCATAAAGGGGTGCTGTATTTTATCAAATGCTTTTTCTGCATCTATTGAAATAATCACATGGTTCTTAACTTTAAGTCTACTGACTAAGAGACCCAGAATAGCCAAAGCAATCCTAAGCAGGAAGAGTGAAGCAAGAGGTATCACAATATCAAATCTTCAACTATACTACAGAGCAATAGTAACAAAAAGGGCATGGTATTGGCATCAAAATAGGCAGGTAGACCAATGGTACAGAATAGAAGACACAGAGACAAACCCACATAATACAGTTATCTCATACTAGACAAAGGTGCCAAAAACATAAAATGGAGAAAAGATAGCCTGTTCAACAAATGGTGCTGGGAAAACTGGAAATCTATATGTGGCAAAATAAAATTAAACCCCTATCTCTTACCCTGCACAAAACTCAACTCAAAATGGATCAAGGACCTAGGAATTAGACAAGAGACCTTGCACCAAATAGAAGAAAAAGTAGGCCCAAATCTTCATCATGGCAGCTTCCTTAATAAGAATCCCAAAGCTCAAGAAATAAAAGCAAGAATTAATAAATGGGATGGATTCAAACTAAAAAGCTTTTTCTCAGCAAAGGAAACAATCAATAATGTGAAAAAGAGAGCCTACAGAGTGGGAGAAAATCTTTTCCATACACTCTTCAGTTCAGATAGAACACTAATCTCCAAAATTTATAAAGAACTTAAAAAACTTTACACCAAAAATACAAAGAACCCAATCAATATAAATGGGCCAAGAAGTTGGGCAGATACTTCACAGAAGATATAGTCAATCAACAAATATATGAAGAAGTGCTCATCATCTCTAGTATTAGAAAAAAGCAAATCAAAAGCACCCTAAGATTTCATCTAACTCCAATTATAATGGCTACTACCAAAACACAAGCAACAATAAGTGCTGGCATGGATGTGGGGGAAAAGGCACACTCATACATTGCTGGTGGAGTTGCAAACTGGTGCAGCCACTCTGGAAAGCAGTATGGAGATTCCTCAGAAAACTTGGAGGGGACCCACCATTTGACCCAGCTATCCCACTCCTCAGTGTATACCCAAAGGACTTAAAATCAGCATACTACAGTAACATGGCCACATCAATGTTTACGGCTGCTCAATTTACAATAGCTAGATTGCAGAACAAACCTGGATGCCCTTCAATTGATGAATGGATAAAGAAACTGTGGTATATATACACAATGGAATACTACTCATCCATAAAGAAGAATAAAATTATGGCATATGCAGGTAAACAGATGAAGATGGAGAATATCATGCTAAGTGAAATAAGCCAAGCCAAAAATACCAAAGGCCAAATGTTTCCTCTGATAAATGAATGATGATACATAATGGGAGGGGAAGGTGTGGTGGGCGGGTGGTAAAAGAAGAATGGAGAAACTTTGGATTATGTAGAGGATAATGAGGAGGGACGGAGTGGGGGAAGAAAAGACTGTGGACTGAGACAGACATTACCCTATGTACATGTATGATGACACGAATGGTATGATTCCACATTGTGTACAACCAGAGACATGAAAAGTTATACTCCATTTGTGTACAATGAATCAAAATGAAGTTACAAAGAAAAATAAGTCAACAATTATATACTGGTAATTTTTATTCCAACTTCATCTGAAATCAGTCTTAAAATCATTTTTGTACATGAATCTATTACACAACTAAAGGACACTATGTTGCATCAAAATTAATTTTTCATTTTTAAAAATAAGCTGGCTTTAACCGTAGAGGTCTATTTTAAAACAAAATTTTTAAGTAGGCAAAAATAAAGACCAAATATTATGAATTTAAAGGTCAAAAAACTTCAAATCCCCACCCAAATAAGTATCCACTAAATAACCACTGAACTACAGTATTCTCCTTAAAATTACTTTCATTTTATATTTACTCTTTAGTCACCTACCTATGATGTCTTCTTATCTCTGCACATTCTACTGCCATCCCATATATAATAGCACTTGCTGGTATAACTTTCCCATACTTATCACAATTACCATTTTCACCTTTGGTCTGAAAATATAATAAAAATCACTATCACATGTATGCAATAAACATGGATGAGAAGCTATGAAAATTAATAATGGGTTCCAACTCCAACAACGCAGGGGCTGGGGAGATAGCTCAGTTGGTAGAGTGCTTGCCTTGTAAACACAAGGCCCTGGGTTTGATCCCCAGTACCCCCCAAAAAAAAGAAAGTCAAAACCAACTCCAACAACGCAAGGAAAAAGAAAGAAAAAATTTTAAATTTAAGTAAAAAACACTTTAAGGAATTTTTCTATAAAAAGTTATTTTCATTGCTATTTATGTATGTACGTTTTACTACAATTACAAAGGAGGGAGGGAGGGAAAGAAATGTAAGTCTACATAACATAGGACTTTTGGGTACAACTTTAATTGAAAAACCAAAATTATCATTATCTACTTGAAAAATAAGTTGCTCTTCTTTTCATTCTTTAGCTATTTTAAATCCAGATTATTTTCTATTAACAACAAATTTTTATTTCATGTTAATAACAAATAATAAATGTTACATATCTATAGTTTGTGACCTATAGAAAAGAATTTCAATACAAAATGTAAGCGTTAATGCTGCCCAGTCAGTAGCCTGAGTTCAACAATCACCTTAAAACTCTATAAGTCAGCTTCACTACACTCCCTTCTGGTGATTTGTCAAAATTCCAAGCAGTGAGGGCAGAGGGACTGAAAATAAGTACCTCCTTTTTACAACCACATTCAAGCATTCCATAGGAAGTTCCTCCACAAGGTAACCTCAATTCCTATGAATTTCTTTCTGGAGTATTTTTATCTTTATACCGCTCATCTGGGCACAAAACTGTACACTGCATATTGTTGCTATTCAAAGTTTTTGGAATGGATTTCTTTCCAATTACACAGTATATACCTTGACAGTCGAAAATATACTTCATATTGCTTTGCAAATACTCGAGGAGCTCAATAAATCTCTGCTGAAATAATTAATAATGAATTCCTAATAAAATTTAAATGTTTTCACGTTGCTTACCTTTGGCTGCAAAAGTAAATGCTCCCAAGCATGAATCAAACTCTCCACAATTCCTTCTCCAAATAAACCTGCATCGACAGTTTCGGTTACAACTAGGGACACTCTATAGAATGATTTTTTAAAGATATGTGTAAGTAAAATAGCATGCTATTTATATAAAGATGTAAAGCTGAGAGAAGAGAAAAATGAAGATATATTATAGAAGCAGTCCACATGTAAATTTTTCTAATACATTTAATTTTGGTATCTAGCCTAAATTTTGAGTAACTTGACTCTACTGTTCTTCAGGTCCCTTTGTTCTCCACTGGCTCCTTCCCCTTGGGTTGAGGGCAGGAGGACTGACAACAACTTCACCTGACACTTTGCCTGCTCAAGCTGTTCTTTCACTGCCTAAATCCTCAAGAGCTATTCATTTCCATTGCCTTTCCTAGTCTTCTTCCTTAAAGTCAAGCAACTGGCGTTCTAACACTCTAAAAATATTCTCTATCAACAATGACGCCTTATCAAAACAAATCATCTTGCTTAACAGTTATCATTTTTCTTGACCTACAAATATTATTTATGCCATTAAGAGCCTTTCCTCTCAAAAAGCCAACCTCTGTTTTATGACACTGCACTGCCCAGGTTTGCCTCTTACAAGTTTGCGCCTCTCATCACTTATCATTTCTTGTGTCTTCACAAAAGTCTACTCCATGTCTTCTGTCCATTCTTGGAAAATTCTACACAAAGATACATCTAAATAATTCCTCCTTTCTCTGAACTCCTTTGGCTCTTATTTCCAGTACCATGCATTTTTGCAGTCTGAAAATAAATGAATAGTCCTTATCTTCCTGTCTAGATAATAACTGAGAGTGGGAATACCTTTGGTATCCCCAACAGTGCCTAAACCCAATATTATACATATATACAGAAAACATTCAGTATTTAGAATTGCATGCATTTAGAATATGTAAGGTATCTCAAAACATCTATCCAACATCTCAAAACTACCAATCTGCTTAAGGTCAAAATGAATTAAGAACAAAGTCTGAAATGGAACTTCTTATTGCCTGATTTAAAAAAAGCTAGTACATCTTTCTACAACTTAATCTGTGAAAAACATATAAATTGAATTAAAGTTTTGATTCATACTATGGACTTAACTAAATCCCCAAAAATTCTTATGTTGAACTAATTAAATCCCCAAAAATTCTTATGTTGAATTAATTATTAAGGTTCCCTAATATAACTATATTTGAAGACAGAGTCTTTAGGAATTAATTAAGATTAAATGATGTCATCAGCGGCCCTAATCCAATAGGTTTGGTGTCATTATCAAAGAAGGGCCATTGGAGATCATTCTCTCATACACATAGAAAAAGCCATGTGAAGATGCAATGAGAAGGTAGCTATCTGCAAGCTAGGAAGAGAATCCTCACCCGAAAAAAGATCTATGGATTAAGCCACCCAGTCAGTGGTATTTTGTTATGGCAACCCAAGCAGACTAAGATAATTCAGGACAGTGTCTTTTTTTCCATAAAATGGATACATACCAACATTAACAATCTAATAGACTTTTTCATGAAAAACAAATATAGAGCCCATTGAAAAGTATGTAAGTACTATGCAAACATCATTATATATGGAAGATGACTTTTTAAAAAAGCAATCTTTAAAATAACAGTATTGGACAAGATGATTTTTAAATCCCTTCAAGTTCTAAAATTCCATTGCCCTCATGATATGGTTCACACTGATAAAGACTTATCGGATTATATTCAAAGCATTTAAAGGGCACAGGCCAAAATACATTGACAACTGATGCTTATAAAGCTCTCACTATAAACAAAGATATTAACAGAAAATGTAATAAGTCCATTTAATCTCATCTGTTCACGTTTTAAGTACAATTTTCAGAAAGAGTTATTGATCATATAAGATATATTATCCATTTTTACAAATTAGAAAGCTTAAATTAATAAAAGGTCATTTATATATTTATAATTCCTTTCACAAATTTTTCTCAAGACTTTTAATATTTTTATGAAGGATATGATGATATATTATGAAAATCTTTTATTAAACTATCATATAACCATATCGTTATAAAGACAGAATTTTGGTCAGGTCTAGAAACTAGAAAGGTACCTTAGTTTAAAAAAAAAAAAAAAAAAAACACAAAAAGCAGTGAATTCAGTGAATTATAAACACTAAAATCAATTTACAAAATAATACCTTTCAGGAATGTGTTTTGGAATTTCTATGTCAAGTGACTTCATATGTAGGAGTTTTATTCCTGCTTCCATCTTGTTTGCAGCCACTACATCACAGGCAAGTTCATACATGGTTTTAGATAACTCACAGGCATACACAGAGTGTGCTCCAGCTTTTTTAGCAAACATGCTACAAAGAAAAAAGTGTTCCATCACCCACACACACACTCAAAAACAAATTTTTCAAATTTCAATGGAATGATGATGCTTTAAACATGGGGTTTTCCTTTTATTCTTTTTTGTGTGTGTGTGTGTGTGGTGCTAGGGGATTCGAACCCAGGAAGCTAATTTCTCTGGCAAGCTTTCTGTGGAACTGCAATCTTCATGTCTTTTTTGTTTCAAAGGCAAGCATTCTACCGACTGAGCTATCTCCCCAGCCCTCCTTTTATTCTTTAACACAACTATTACTCATTCTGCATTTAAAAAAACAAACATTCTTGTCTAGAAATAAACCATGATATCCACCCTATTAAGAAGCACTACTGGCATGAAGACTGCTAAGGACTTTATAAATTCCAACAGAATACAAAAAAATACAATTTCAATAATAATCCCAAACTTTTCTTAGTTTTCTCCCCTGAATAAAGTAGAAATTACAGAGAAAAATATAGTAATAATGGATGCATAAATAACCCTAGGAAAATTGAGACATAACTGCTATTTTAAAATTCTCATGTTAAAATTTTCTATATCTGGCACATCCTTAATGAACATTAAAATACATGTATATATAATTAAAACAATAATAACAAACCTCAGAATTCCAGTTCCTGCTCCAATGTCCAAAACATTTTTGAACCCTGAGCATACTGCCTTTTGGATTGCTGCATTATAAATCATATTCCTTCTGGTGTCATTAAGCATGATAAAGTGCCAGCGTTCCACCAGCCAGTTTGCAACACGATAAAAATTCTCCTTCGCATCATTGAAATCAGGGTTTAGTTTCACTGCTTTATGAAAATACCCAGCTGCTTCATCTCTAAAGCCCATTCTAGAATAAAACAGTGAAAAACATAAAATACATTCAACAATTATTGCTTTTCTTCATGCCGCTCACTCACCTGGCTCTTACCAGCACCTCAAATCCTGAAGAAGGTGGGAAGCTAATTCCTCTGGCAAGCTTTCTGTGGAACTGCAATCTTCATGTCTTTTTTGTTTCAAAATACCTACTGTCTTTATGTACCCCAAAACCCAAATAAGTACTTGAATATGAATAAATATTGAACTAAGGTATAGAAGCAGCTCTTACAGGCATCCTCCACTTAACCGACCAGCAGTTAACCGACTGAAACACCAGTTTGTTCTAAAATCAATCCCCCTGTAAAACATACTAATGACCATGATGAGTGGGCTCCTCTCCAGTATGCCTGCAGACCTTTTCTCCTAGCAATTGAGTCAAGTGGACATTAAAAGTCAGTTGTATTTGCTGCCAGACCAGTTTACACCAGCTGAACTATTAAAGTTACATTTTAAGCTGCCAAAACTGTGTAGACCTACAATACTTTTCTGTTACATTGAGTTTATTCTGCAACACTGTCTTAGGTTATGATCACCTATGTATGTATAATCTAGAAATATAATAGAAATCCAAGAATAATTCCCCTTATATAAACCTAAAACCCCAATTTCAAATTTTGTAGGCTTTTACTAATTTGAGAAATAACTGAAAAATCTTTTTAAACAAATTTCATTTATACAAAAGGTTGCTAAATTTATAGAATAGGATGCTTTATCAGGCTAGTTGTTAATGTGAACAAGCCTCAGGTGACAATCTGCCTTATTTTTCCTAAGTCTTTTTTTCCCCTAATTCTAATTATACTAAACAACTAGAAACTATCAAATATTTGTCTGTTAAAGGAGTGTTCATTGATTACCCAGTCCAAGTTAATTAACACTGCTATCTCACTGAAGCTAACAATATTTGATAAAAGTATTTCTTACATAAAACTCTTCACTGAATAAAACTTAATGCAACCCAAAAAGGAAAGGAATAATACTAAAAAACAATTACTAGAATATGTTAAAATGGTGTTTCTTTAGAAAATAAAGTATTAACGGTGTTTCCTAAATAAGAATTTTCCCATCATTTTATACAAAGCAATAAGCCAAGTTATTAAGGAAAAACCCAAAGAATAGATTTTGATTTCTTCCAGTTTTCCTAATAATAATAAAGTTTCCGTGGGGAGTACACAAGAATTCCAATGTGGAAAAAGTCTGTTCTATAGAAAATAAGTCATATTTCACTTATTAAAAACACTTAGGTTTACATAATAAAGTACACAGTATAATGAGTCAATCTTTGCTCACTTTTCATCAACTTATTAAGCAACCTCAACAGAGGCATTCTATTTTGGCAGCTAAAAATGTTTTCAATAAATAATTACTAACAAAAAATTCTATACATCGAAGCTGGGTGCAATGACACACACTCATAATCCCAGCAGGAGGCTAAAGCAGGAGGACCACAAGTTCAAGGGCAGCCTGGGCAACTTAGCAGGACCCTGTCTCAAAATAAAATATAAAAGTTATTCATAAAACATTATTTCTCCATACTGAAAAAGTATGTATAACAATGAGCTGACTGAAAATTAACTTCTGAGAACTGCACAGATATATATATTCCCTTTTCCAGAGCCTTGACCTTGTACTATTGTTCATTGAGTCAAGTGAGAGGCTCATAAGCATCAGAGACAAAAGTATCAGATTGATTATTGAGAATTAAAAGAATCAAGATGTACATAAGAGAAATTTTTGTCCCTTAACAGCTTTGTAGTTCTTTATGAATGACATCAAATTTTAGATGGCTATGACTTTAATGAAGAAAGAGGCTTTTAACAGGGAAATGCACAAAAATAACTAAAAGGAATATGCAAAATGAGACTCACTCACTAAATTGTTAAAAATTTAAGCAACTGCCATTTCCCAACTTGAAATACTCTATATAATTTTACCAGAACCATGATTTTACCATATTACTTTCAAACTTTCTAATTCAGAAGTAGTGTTAACCTTCATTATATTTTCTGTATTTTCTCAATTTTTATTCACTTGTTGGAGTGCAAAGAGTTAACATGGCAAGTCTGACTGAGACCCTCTGAAAGTCCTGCTTACAAGGTTGGCTTTTGGCTGGCTTCTGGGATTTTGGGACATTTCCACTGCCCTAACTAGTATAAGCAGCTCAGTTTGTACAGTGTGATTCATGCTGAATATCTGCTTTTCTTCTGGGAGTCTAGAATTTTGGTATATGACACACAGAAGGTAGGTACCTAAGTGTCCAGAACACTGAAGAAAACATTGAGCATGGAGTCTCTAATGAGCTTCCCTGATTGGCAATATTTCACCTGTGTTGCCATGACTCACTGCAAGGTGAAGGAAGTACATCCCATGTGACTTCACTGAGACAGTACCTCAGGAGGGTTGCATCTGGTTTCCTTCAGACTGCCTCATGCACCTTTTCCCTTTGCTAATTTTGCTTTATGTCCTGTCACAATAATAAACCAAAGTCATGACTATAGCTATATGCTGAGTCCTGAGAGCCCTCCTAGCAAATCAGCAAACCTGGGAGTGGTCTTAGGGATTCCTAAGATAGCCAGTTATTGACTTGTTACTAAATTTACCCTTTTTGCCTGCGGTATGCAAAAATGTATCTTGCCCTTCAATATTTTTCCGACCATCAGTAAAAAAAAAAAATGCTGGGGACTCTGCAGGAGGAAAGGGTTTTGCTTCCAGGTTCCAGTGTGGCACAAAGCTTCTCCAGCAACAAGCTCCTGAGGAAGGAAACTGCATCCAGTGGTTGGCAGCATCCCCCAGGACTCCCCCTACTAGGTGCTTTGGTAACAGAATGCCTCTGATTTGACACTTCTCAATGAGACTTCCTCCAACAACCCAGTCAGCAAAATTCTAGCAAGTTCCAGAGAACCAACTGACAAGTTTTCTGGCAAGACACCATAGTGACTTCTCTGCCACCCTGTGAACCACAGCTGTACCCTCTCAGTGCACTAGGGGGACTCTTTCTTGAATACACTATCCCAGCCATAGGTGCAGGGATAATTATGTAGTATTAAAACTGATATTCCACTATCCTATATCTGCTATTCCCATATTCTTTTGAGTTCTCTTTACTTGTTATTAGCTAATCCCTCTTTACTCCAACCTCCTATTATGGTTAATTCTTTGCATTACACTTCCCCTATTCAAATTACTGTATAATTGATCCCTGATTCAGACTGATACAGAATAATTTTTAACTAGTAATACAGAAATTCATTACAAACCTGAAGAGATGTTCCCCCATACTATTGCAAATTACTTCATCATCAGGAAAAAGTTCCAAGGCCTGCTCATAGCAACCAAGCAAGTCTTGTGTTCGATTGAGTGCATCCAGCTCTTCAGCCCATCTCAAGAGCGTATACTGGAAAGTTTCCTTTATAAACAAGAAATGAAAGAATACAGAACACTGAAAAGTCCAGAGAATGAAACTTATTATTAAATAATTGTTTTAAGTTTCATTTAACTGTAGTAAGCACTGCTTATAAACACATACACAAATAAAGGAATTTTACCACCTACATGGCAATTATATACAGAACTAGACAATTTGGCCATTCTGTATACCCCTTCCATTCTCAGCTGCCATATCACTCTGTTGTTTCTCGACTTCTTTTTTTTTTGTGGACACCTGTGTTAATTCTGTCCTTAGCCATCTTATTTTACCCATTCCCAATGCATTATCACCTATGTGTTAATGGTGCTACATTTCCATCTCCAATTTAAAACCCTCTCCTCTGATCATCAGACACATAAATATAGATTCCTGCTAGTCATTTCAACCAGACAGGCATTGCATTCCTAGCTTTCTCAAATTTAGTTCAATTCAAATATTTCTGCAGCAATCAGTGTCCAAAGAACTGGCACTAAAACACAATGGGAACAACATATATCTTGTTCCTACGCTGAGGTCCTATAGAGAAAATTCACAAATAATTTTGAAAAATTTCAAAATGTTCTAAACTGGATCCACCACAGTCCTCAGAGGATCTAAGGTTTAGGTACAATCAACATCAATCCACAAAGTCGCCACCTTTTAATGTTATCTCAATTCCACATGTAATGTTTCAAATTCAGCCAATGTTCAATCAATTTCTTTAAGTCTGTCTCCTCTTCTCAAACACCACTGTTACAACCTAATTTGATTCTTATAATCACCTTCAAGACTACAGCAAGTCTCCTCACTGTCTCCCTAGCTCCAGTCTCATCTCCCTCAAGCCATTTTCCACACTGCAACACTGTGAAAAGAGCTGGGTGGTGGCAGACACCTGTAATCCCAGCAACTTAGGATACTGAAGCAAGAGGATCGCAAGTTCAAGGCTTAATAAGACCCAGTCTCATAATAACAATTAAAAAGGGCTGGGGATACAGTTCAGTAGTAAAGCACCCCTGGGTTCAATCTCCAATATCAAATATGAATAAAGGCAACTCTGTAAAGAGGGTATATTTCTGACATTCCATGACATTTTAAATCAACTTCATATATTCTATACAGAAGAGTTGATACCTGAAATTGAATCTGGATGGAAATTACTACACAGACAAGGATAAGAAAGGAGACTCTAAGGTGTGAGGGAAAAACAAATTATATGAAATGATCAGAGGCTCTACATATAAGTAAACTGATGGGCCTGGAGTGTGGGGATAGGAAACAGGGAGAAGCAGAAAATGAAATTTCTGCAATGAAACTTTTGCTAGGAAATATGAACTTGACAGCCAGGTGTGGTGGCACAAGCCTATAATCTCAGCAGCTTGGGAAGCTTAGGTAGGAGAATCACAAGTTCGACTAAGCAACTTAGTGAGCCTTTGTCTCAAAATAAAAAATAGAAATATAAAAGAGTTGGGATGTGGCTCAGTGATTAAGCACCCCTGGGCTCAATCCCTAGTACCAAGTAAATAAATAAATAAAATTAAAAATATACACACACACACACACACACACACACATGAACTTGGTTCTGAAGGAAACAGAACCAGTTACTAAACCTCACTGAATGCCAGGTATTGCAATACAAATTTCATATATGATTTTAAGATAGTAATTGTCCCTGATTACAGAAGAAACTAAGAAATAAAGAGCTGAGGAAAGAGGACTTGGGTTGATTCAATAGACTAAAGATGCCTACAGAGAAGGGTAAACTATCATCTTCCTCCTGGAGAAGCCAGTTGCTCCTGAAATTTACACCAAGTTTATGTCAACTATAAAAGTCTAGATGCTACTGACATCTAGTGGGTAGAGAACAGGAAAGCTGCTAAAACATCCTACCATGCACAGGACAGCCCCTCACAACAAGAAGTTATCCCACAAAAAATGTCAACAGGGCTGAGGACGAGAAACCCTGGGTTAAACTAGGGCAATTTAGCTTGCAGCTGAAAAGTGACTATGAAATTTAAGTTAAATCATTTTTCAAAATGTGGATTCTATAACCATTTGGGAAAAAAAAGAACAGTATTTCAACAGAGTAACTGTTGCAAATAATAACTGAAGTTTAGAGATGTATCATCAGATTATAATTACTTCAGGTTAACTGTACACTTTATTCAACTACAGAGACCCACAGTATTCCTCCTATACAATAATGCAAAGGGAGCTGGGGATACAGCTAGTTGGTAGAGGGCTTGCCTCACCTGCACAAGGCCCTGGGTTCTAGTCCCCAGCATAATAATAATAATAATAATAATAATAATAATAATGCAAAGGCTTCACGACAGGGGCATGTTTAAATTAGATACAGGGTGAGGAAGCAAATCACCTGAGGCCTCATTTGCGATTCGAGGGCTGTTGGAATTTTAAGGGAAATGAACGTTTCGAAACCGACGTGACATCGTTTGACTTGTTACAAAAAGATAGCCGTGTTGAGACCCACTGCAGGAAGGAACTCAGTAGAGACTTCACTGCAACAGTCTGCAGATGGGTGCTTGAACCAGTGTAGTAAAGGAAAACAGTAAGAGGCGATAGGATTCTGAACATAATTTTGCAGGTGGAGCCGACAGGATTTTCTGCTGGCAGGTCATGCATGTGAATAAAATTAAGGTCCCAAGGGTGAACAATAAATAAACACAAATAGCAACCACCAGGCACCAAGAACCGTTCGCCTCGCCCGCCCTTTTTTTTTTTTTTTTTTTTTTTTTTTTTTTTTTTTTTTAACTTTTTTACCAGAACGGAGGACATGCCAGCAAGCGAACAGAAGAGACCTCACCTTCACGTCCTCTTTCAGCTCCGGCGCCAGGCTGAGCACCAGGAGGTAATGGGCATAAGCAGTGCCAAAGTCCTGGGCGCCCAGACAATGCTCTGCGCTCTGCAAGGACCGCGACACCAACTCGTCCCGGCCTGCAGTGCCAGCGCCATTCCCCGCGCCCCGGCGAGGCCTGGACCGCGAGTTCGGCATGACCCAGTCACTGCCTGTACGACCGCAGAGAAGATGCTTGTGTAAAGAGAATCAGAAAACTCTCGACGCTACGCTTTCGCGTGATTACGGCTGGACAGCAAATACCGAAAAGTTACTGGTGCGCGGCAGGTGAACGCTCCCTCCTCGGTCCAGGCGGAAGCCCCGCCCTTGAGCGAACCGGCAGGAAGCGCGCGCGAGACGCACAGGGCAACGGCGGACGCCGACCCGCGGCGCGCGCAGTGAGGGCCTCAGCGCGCACGACGTCGGTACGTCGTGGCTACTGCGCGTGCGCGAGCGCAGGTAATTGCACTTTTTCTAGCGCTAGGCTTTTCCTCCGCCCTCCCGCCCGCCCCGGGCTCCCCCCGGCGGCCGAAACCAAAGTTGCCGGTTGCCTTTTTTTTTTTTTTTTTTTTTTTTCCCCCTTGAGGTGTGTGTGGCGAGACCTGCTATGCAGATTCTCTTTGCCCCGAGCTGCGCCCGCCTGTGCGAGACTGGCCTTTGTGGTGATGCTTAATAATCTGTATTGGCTAGTGATGCATCAAATCTCACAGTCTCCAAGACTGGAAGGAACACGGAGATAAAAGCACCTTGCATGTGGTAGAGAAGGTACTTTTACAGACGTTATTTTAAATCACCCTCACAAAACCCTGAGAGGCGGGCCTTTGGATTGCACTCGTTTTAGAAAGGAAAAGGTGACATTCTGAGAAGGAGCTTACCCAAGAGCAAGCAACCTTAGTGGCATAGGTACAGCTCCAATCCAAGTTTCCTGACCACCTGTTATATTAATCTAGAGAAAAAGTTTACTTTGAGTATGACCGCTAAGTTAGAAATTCTAAACTTAAAAAAGGGAGGCGTAGGAATTACAACTGGAATAAGTCATTTTTGTCCCCACTTCCAAATGCGTTCACGGTGACTATCTTAACAAGAAACGAAAAACAGCACTTTGCATATCAAACAAACAAACTTTGGGGGTTCCTCCAATTCTCAAAAATTCACTTTGAATGCCTTTTAGCCATGTCTTTTGATCTGCTTATCAAATCCCCCTCTTCCTTCTAAACGCCTGCCCATGTAAATCCTAAGCAGTTCAGAATCCAGTTCAGGACACTGACCTACTCCCCTGTAAACAAAGATCCTCAAAGGCAGAAACTAGTGCTAACCGCTTCTGTAAACTTCTCACCCAGCAGAGTATGGCACAAAGTAAGGACTTTGAAGTTTCTTGAACGTAATGGAAAGTACACTGCCCCCACCCGCCCCCGTTTTGCGTGCAAATGTTCCCTACTATTCATGTTCTTATTTCTTTTCCATTCTTAATTACTGTTTTCTGCACTAAGCAATTTAGGACTTAACTCTATGGTATTTCCCTAACAAGACAGAAACACCTAAGGCTAAGACCTTTTTATATCTAATAGGATTCCATAGAACATGAAAAGGCAACTAGACATAATTTTTTAAAGTGTATGCTTATCCAAGCTTGGTCCTTTCAAGTTCATCCAGTAACACTTCTTTAATACTTATTATTTGCAGAAAGTACTAATAAAGCTACCTTTCTTTCTTCAGTCATAAGATGGCTAGGATCACCAAATGAGATAAATATATAAAAGTAGTTTAGGGGGGGTGGGGGTGAGGTAGAGCCCTTGCCTAGCATGCATGAGGTCCTGGGCTCAATCCCAGGCACTGCGGAAAAAAATAAAAAAATAAAAAAGGAAGGAAAGAAAGAAAGAGAGAAAGAGAGGAAAGAAAAAAAAGAAAGAAGAAAGAAAACAGTTTATATGTAAGATACACAAGTACAGTTAATACTATTCATGTTAATATTATCTGGAATCATTTAAAATTATCTGGATTGTTAAAATACTAGGTTACTAACCCCTGTAGGGAAGCATCTGAACAGAAGTGTATGCAATCCATGTCTTTAAAAGTCAAAAGTAATTGCTTTCTAGGAAGCAAAGGAAGGCTTTGTAAGTCTTCTTTCCAGAGATTTGGATTGGAGGGGAAATCACTTAGACTTTATCATTCTACTAACCTTCATGAGTCCCTACTTCAATTGAATTGCTTTAATTTACAAATTTACTTGTACTCAAGGGCATGCTTTCACCTTCTAGAAGGGCAGAGGTTTTTTTGTTTGGTTTCGTTTTGGAGTCTGTTTCATTCATTGAGATAACCCAACTATCTAAAATGCATAGACTACATAAAGCTTGAAGGGGACATATTTCTATTAAATCAATGTAGGGTAAGAGATGGAGGAAGGACTTGGCAGGAAGTTGAGAGAGTGCAGATAAGAAAAGAAAAAAGCCAGCTTCAGTTGTTTCATTGTTTGTACAGTCACTTACAGTAGCAACCTGTGGGCAGTGATTACTGCTGAAGAGGTATGGGAAAAACTTCCTGCCCCTTATGAAATACTTCAGATAACTTTATGAGCTGCCAGGTCTCACAAAGATAAGATATTATTAAGCTAAATAGAGAAAGCACAGTTGTTTGCATTTCTTTGTAAACTAGAGCTTAAAGACACTCTCTACATAGGATAAGCCCTTTATAAAAATGGAACTGACAAAACATAGAACATTGTGTCACCTTAATAAACTGGAATAGAAAATATATTTGACTACTCTTTTCTGATCCTGTATTACTATAGTCCTAATTGAGACTGAGAATTATTTGATTGTTCCATCTTTATTGCAAATTAATTGTGCTTATGATAGTTGCCTTTTAATCCTTTTAGAAGAACCCTCTGTTCCCTTACAAAGAACTCAAAAATATGATGCAAAACAAATACAAAGTGTACCTTCTCCTTCTTGATCCTTAAAGATATCTTTTTTTTTATTTTAAAAATTTAATAAGTTGTTATTGTAACACATTAATTATACAGGTTAATGGAATTCACTCTGATATTTACATACATACATACAGCATGCATTGATCATATCTATCTACCTTTCTTCTCTCCTCCCCTCCCCCACAGCCAGCACCCTTCCCAGTCCCTAGTAATCACTATTCTGTTTTCAGGTTGACTTTTTTCTCTTCATTGATCCTTAAAGATATCTTTAAAAATATTGAAGGCATTACTTTTTGGCTCACAATAGCTTTTTCTCCACCCCTCACACAAATTACAAAACTCTCTATTTGACCGAACATTTATATGTTCATTTTTACCCTTTCTTAGGATTCTAAGAAAAAAACTCATGATGTAGAAAACCACTGCTGACTTGGGGGCTGGTTTAATTGTGACTGCCTTTCACCTTATTCTGGACAGCTTGTCAACAAACCACACATGCCAACAAGGAAGGCAAATCAGCTTAAGGGTTCTCAGTCACCTTTCCAATGAACAAAAGTTGAAGGTTAGTGGAGTTTTTTAAAATGTTCATAGAAAGTTTATTGAGAAAGAATCAACTTATTAGACACAAAATATTCTGTATGTGTGATCTGGTTTGTTTTATTTTTATTTCATAGCCTTTTTCTCAACTCTCCATTTTAGGATATTTGAAGAGAGTTTAAAACAGTATCAGTGTCTGGGCTCCATCCCTAGATTTAATTGACCTGCAGTGAGGTCTGGGCATGAGCATTTTTGAAACTCTTCCTGAGTAAATTTAATGTCCATTCTGGGAGTGGGGACCATGCAAGCAGGTTTGGATTAGAGGTTTGGATTAGAAGTTGTTAGGATAGGGCTGAGGATGTAGCTCAGTTGATAAAGTGCTTGCTGAGGCCCTGGGTTCAATCCCCAGCACCACAAAAACAAAAAAAAAAAAAGTTGTTAGGATAGTGGAGATATGTAGGAATGACATATGACCAATGTAGAGAGTAGAAATGTAGTTTGTTTATAGCTTAAAAAGAATTATGAAATTTCTTTCCACTGAATTCTTTTGAATTGAAGCAATTGCTATGTGATAAGAAATTTAATATTCACCATATTAAATTACTTGTTGGGGAGAAAATTTTATAATTATGTAAACAAACACTGACCAATTGAGCGTTGGAAGTGCTCTGATGCAGTCTTACTGCTAAGTATTCCTAGCTTATTAAGTCTGTTTAATTAAAGTACAATTAGGATTTTTGTGGCTTTATCATAGACCTTTCCTAATTACTCTATGGTATCCCCTAAAGAACTTAATTCAAGGGAGTTTTTAAAAAGGAACTATTTACAGAGGTGATAAAGGTAAGGAAGGGATTTATCAAAGTTTGTGAGGTACACAAAAACGGACTACATGTCTCTTGACCTTATTAGAGATTAAATGAGTTACTCTACATATGTGCCTAGAACATACTAAGCTAATAGAAGCTATTAACATCCCTAGTCCTAAAGAAGCAAAAAAAGGGTACTGGGATGTTGGTATATCTAGTGGTAAAGCACTTGCCTAGCTGTCACAAGGCCTAGTTTGATCCCTACACTGCAAGAAAAGATGGGGGAAAAGGGCTGTATTACCAGAACACAGAAAGAAATGTAGCCATGGAAGAAGGCCACCTGAAGTATGGCCAGTACCAGGCAGAATTTACTGACCTTTTCTTCCCTCTGCTCTACAATCTCTTTCTTATTCCTTCTGTTAGCAGAACCCAATCCAAAGTCAGCCAGTAAGGAACTTGTCTGGCATAGTCTGTAGAAGTTGACCTTCCTTAAGGGCACAGAGCAAGCCAAAGAAGAATAGGCAGCCAGAGCGCCAACCCTCAGTGCTTGTGTCCTGACAAAGGAAAATTTAGAGTAAGACACAAAAAGACAAGGGAGTTTTAGTATAAGTGAGAATGAAGTAAGGCTTAAGTGAAGAACACTGTCAAGAGAATGGGGCATCTTCCATCAGAGAAAGACAGAGAAAAACAAAACATTGGCTACTTCCAAATCTATTACTGTGTCCTGTTTGCCAGAACTGGGGTCTACTTTCTGCAGTCTTCACCAATTACATGTTTAACTCCTCCCTCACGTCAGGTGGGGGAGTTTTTGACCCTGGTTGGTCCTGTCTGGACTGTCATGGCACCATCCCATTCAGGGGGTTTTATCTACAAGTCAATCATGTTAATACAGGTGCCAGCGTCAATGATTAGGCAAACTACCATAATGCACCTGTTCTATTAGTGAAATTTCCCTTCTGAAATACATTGAAAAACCTGTGACCATAAATTCTAACTTTACAATGCCCCAGTAGACTCTGTTAGAAGTTAGCCCCATTGATCTTTCTTTCTTGACATCTTTCATAATTGGCTCCCTTTGTTTCATTGTTATATTCTCAGGATTAGTACACCTATTGTTTTTCTATAAGTTACTCATTTATTCATCAGCCTTAAAAACAATTTAAAGAAAACCCGTGACCCTTCTACGTTATTGGTTTGCATTCCACTGCTCATTCCTAAGTACTACCTAACACTTCTTAGAACAATCCTGTCCAAAGCCAGCCAATAAGGGAGCTTGTCGGAGATAGTCTGTGGAGGTCCACTTCCCTTCAGGACACAGAGCAGGTCAAAGAAGAGTAGAAAATGCTTCTGTGGGGCAAATAGAAAATAACACACATAACTTCTAAGTTTTACCTTTCATACTTCCTAAGTATTTTAAATATGCCATTCTTATCCATGTTTATTACCATTGCATTTATTCAGATTCTGTTCATCTTTCACCTCATTTGTTACAGTGACCTTTTCAAGGTCCATCTTTAGTCTTTTACCCTTTAAATACATTTTCCATGCTGCAGATAGAATGATCTAAAATGCCAGTCTCACATTCAGTGGCTCTCCAACACCTATAACTGTGTATTATAACCTTTTTATTCTTAGTTATTTGTGTGGAGAATTTCCTAAACCCTAATTAAAGATTAATTAAAGATGCAGTTGTCTTTTTTTAGAAAAGGGGAAGGAAGATTCATGTTAAGTAATAGGTTAGACATGAAGTTGTTTAGACTAGAATACATTATTTTGTAAATTAAAATCATACAAGGTTCCTTAGTGACCAAAACATACAAGAATACTTAGGTATAGTGTCCTTCCTTGATGAAATAAAATAGTTGAGCCAAATAATTGATCCTTAGAAGGAAAGGAACTGATGAGGACATAGCCTCAACTTTTTTAGGAGTCTTGGAGGAACTACACAATTGAGGTACATACTTTCTTTTCTAACAGCATAGATAAGATACATTGATTTTTAAAAGTCTGAGACCTAATCACAGCCTAGGCTTATTGGGATTGATTGATCTTTTGCACATTTTGAACTAAAGGAATCTCCTAAAAATCTATTTTAGAAGACACTATATCTCATCAATTAGAAGATCAAATACTGAGGCTGAGGATGTAGCTCAGTGGTAGAGCACTTGCTTAGCATATATGAGGCCCTGGGTTTAATCTCCAGCACCAAAAAAATAACAAAAAAGAAGAAAATCAAATACTATATCAAGACTGTCTGAATTTGAATTCTAGCCCTGCTGTTTACCATGTAGGAACCTCTATAGCTAAATTTCCTCGTCCATAAATGAGAATCACATAGTACATGTCTCTTGGCCTTATTAAGAATTAAATGAATTTCTGTACATCCATTCCCAGAACACACTAAGCTTCCAGTGAGTGTTAATTGTCATTGTTTTCTTTCTCAGTTTGCTCAGTTTTTGTATCAGTTCATTATAATTATAATAGTGGGATTCATTGTTAAATTTTCATACATACATACAACAATTTGTTGCCATTGTTGTTATTGTCATTCATCTATCATGGTTCTCAAAGGAGCTGGACTTCCACCGAAGAGAAGCCACTATCAGCTGCCAGTCAAAAAATTTTTAAGACAAATAATTGATCCTTAGAAGGAAAGGAACTGATAAGGACATAGCCTCAACTTTTTTAGCAGTTTTTTTAAGCTTGGCTCTTGAGACCTACAACTGGTAGAAAAGAACACAGTACTTCCTTGTTACTAGAGTAGCAATGAGTGCTTAATTTGGTTTTCTCCCACAGTTAAGGAAAGGGAACAAATACAGAGATTTTCATAGTGGAATGGGCCTTAAAGGATTGATCCTGGACTGCATGACAAGCCCTTGTGACCTGCAGAAGATTATTTTTTGTGCATAATACAGATTGGATATGAATCAGACATTAAAAGGCCTGCAAGGGCTGGCTGGGGTTGTGGCTTGGTGGTAGAGCACTTGTCTGGCATGTGTGAGGCACTGGGTTCAATACTCTGCACCATATAAATAAATAAAATAAAGGCATTGTGTCCATCTACAGCTAAAAAAAAATTTTTTTTTAAAGGCCTGCAAAAGTACTAACTGAATGTCTCATCTCGCGATTTGTCTTTTGAGCAGGAGACACGTAAACCATTCAGTCCTCATGCTTTTTGTTTTGTTTTGTATTGGGGATTGGGGATTGATCCCAGGAGCACTTTACCCTGTCTTTTTTATTTTTATTTTGAAATAGGGTCTTGCTAAGTTGCTGAGTCTGGCCTTGAACTTGTGATCCTCCTGCCTCAGCCTCCCAAGCTGCTGGAATTTCAGATGTGTACCACCATGCCAGCTATTCCTCATGCTGTCAAAGGCAAAGATAACTTTTTCATTTGCATGACTTTCATAAGCATCAAACACCTTTAGGTAAGGAAATTATGCAGATGTCATGATTAAGGTAAACTGAGCTGCTTCAGCCAGGGGCAGTGGTGCATGCCTATAATCTCAGTGACTCAGGAAGGAGGAGTTCAAAGGCAGCCTCAACCTAAAGCCAGGAGCTAAGCAACTCAGTGAGACCCTGTCTCTAAATAAAATACAAAACAGGGCTGGGATGTGGCTCAGTGGCCGAATGTTCCCGAGTTCATCCCCAGTACCAAAAAAACAAAAAACAAAAACAAACAAACAAAAAAAAAAACTGAGTTGCTTCAGTTGAAGTAGGTGTCAAAACCAAAGCTTGCACATTTGACCTCTTCCCCCACCTCTGAAGGGTCACTTTTAATATTAAGTCTAAATTATTTAATTAAGTTCAGACTGCATGATTTGGCTCAGCTACATAGGTAGCCTTAATCATCAACATTTTCTAATTCACTGCCTCCATTCACACCTATCCTAAGGCAGAGCTCTCTCCACCTCATGTTTTCCATCTCAGTTTGCTCTGCTCATTCTGTCACATCCTCACTCAGTTCAAGATTCTCCACCCACAGAAAAGCTTCTCTAAATTCCTGATGTAGGGAAAGCATTCCTTGTCCAGTTTGTCATAGTCCTCTGGGCATAACTGCTGTTATGGTTTGGATATGAAATGTCCCCTGAAAGTTCATGGCTATGAGAGCTATAACCTAATCAGTGGATTAATCCATTTCATGGATAAATAATTTGAGAGGACTCCTACACTGGATGATAACTGTCAACAGAGTAGGCTGGAGAAAGAAGATCACTGCAGTTATGCTTTTGGGGTTTATATTCTGTTCCTGGCACCTCCCCTCTCTGATTCTTGGTAGCCATGAGCTGAACAGCTTTCCTTTGCCACATTTTTCCACTGTAATATTCTGCCTCATCTCAGGCCCAGAGCAGGCTGACTGTGGACTAAACCTCTGAAACCATAAACCCCCAAAGTTCTTTCTGTCAGGTATTTTGTCACATTGATGAAAAGCTAACACAAATGCCATCCTAGCATTTGTCTTTTAAATTGAAAAGATCCACTTTTTCTGTCTTCCTAGAAAGCAACCTCTTGAACCTCAAGGAAGTTTATCTTGCTCATCTTTTATCAAAGTAGCAACTAGAATGAAGGAAGTTATTAAATATCCAATGATGAACTGAGATGAAAGAGGATAAGAGAAAGACCAAAATTTGAAAGATATGGAGAAAAAAAAAAAAACAGTATTTACAGAGGTTGACTTACATGATAGAAAGGGCAGGAACATTTGGAAAAGGGAGAAATTGAAGGTAGTGCCAAAACTTCTGGCATGAGCCACGAGGTCCGTGAAGATTTCTTTAAACAGAATACGAAGTATGGCGGGGGGGAGGTAGGGGGGTGATTTGAAGATAGAGGTGATTGGTTAAGTAACTGTTTGAGACGTCAATGGACTTTTAAGTGAAGACTTCCAATGGGAAGGTGACACTATGTATATAGCAAGATTGAGTCTAAAAACAGACATCTGGAGGTTTTAATTATGTTGATAAGTTGAAGTTGTAGAAAAGAGTACTAAGGGAAGAAGCACACAAATCAAAATGCAGAATGAGAAGAGAGCCACAAAGCCTACTCTATAACTGGTAGTGGAGGAAAGTAAGATAGTAGATAAGATGGCTCCATTTACAGAAATGAGCAGTTCTAAGAAATGATTTGCAAATGAGTTGCCAGTAAGACCAGGTCTTTCATAAATCTAATCAGAACAACACCATGTAGAATAAGTAAATATAAGGAATGTGAATGAATTATATGTTTTTCTCAATATATGATAATTCACATTTACAGTAAGAATTATTTTGTGACTCAATAAAAGTGGTAGTTGGAAAGTTAGAATTTTTTTGGTCTTTCTCCAGGGCAGTCTGTGCCCTGGTTCTAATATATGGTGTTCTTATATAAGCTCTATATTTGCTGGTATTTAATTAATTATGTACTATAAAATATAACAATGTAGTTATAAGACAATATAATACATTAGAAATCTTATCTTGAATACATTTGATATACTTAAAAAACTGGAAGTTCTTTTGCTTCCATATGTTTAAGGAAGCTTATACCCAATCATTAGCTGACCACCAAGGTTATGTACAAGGATTTCAGGGACCACACACCATAAAGAACAGATGACAGAATTAGTTCAGAAAAGTCACTAAGCAAATGATAACTAGAATAGCAGCCATGACACATCTTAGGTAAGAGGGAGAAGCTGATTTCCAGAGTGGCCACATTATAATATTCAAAATGTCCCATTTTCAACAACAACAACAAAAAAAGATAAGGCATGCAAAAAGTTTAAAAATTATGGCTCATAAATAGGAAAAAGAAATTAATAGAAAATGTGCCTAAGAAATCAAAGACATTGGGCTTTCTACAAAGACTTCATCTGCTCTTTTAAATATTATCGATGAGCTAAAGGAAACAATGTCAAAAGAACTAAAGGTAGGTTTAAGAACAATGTCTTACCAAATTGAGAAAACCATATTAAAAATATAAAAAGGAACCACCGGGCATGGTGGTACATGCCTGTAATGGCTCCAGAGGCTGAGGCAGGAGGATCAAGAGTTCAAAGCCAGCCTCAGCCTCAGCAACTCAATGAGACCCTGCCTCTAAATAAAATGCAGACCAGGGCTAGGGTTGTGGCTCAGTTGCCGAGTGTCCCCGAGTTCAATCCCCAGTACCAAAAAAAAAAAAAAAAAAAAAAAAAAAAAAATATATATATATATATATGTATGAGCCAAATTTACATTTTGGAATTGAAGAGTACAATAAATGAAAAATTTTACTAGATTCAACTAAATTGAGCAGACAAAAGAATGAATTAGAAAATTCAAAGATAGGTCAATTAAGATTAGTCAGTCTGAGGAACAGGAAGAATGAAGAAACATAGCAGGGCCTCAGAGATCTGTGAGGGACCATCAAGCATATCAATACCAGTAATGGAAATCCCAGAAGAGGATAATAAATATTGGAATAAATAGTGCCTGAAAACTTCCTAAATTTAATTTTTTTAATAGTACTTAGGATTGAACCCAGAAGCACTCTACCTTTGAGCTCTATTCCCAGCCATTTTTATATTTCACTTTAAGATAGGCTCTCCCTAAGTTCCTGAGGCTGACCTTGAACTTGTAATCCTCCTGCCTCAGCTCCCAAGTCATTAGAACTACTAGTGCATGCATCTGCACCCCACTCAAATTAGATTAAAAAAATTAATTTGCACATCCAAATTCAACAAATTCCAAATAGTATGATTCAAAGAGACCAACAGGGGCTGGGGTTGTGGCTCAGTGGTAGGGTACTTGCCTAGCACATGTGCAGCACTGGGTTCAATCCTCAGCACCACATAAAAATAATAAATAAAATAAAAGTAATGTGTCCATCTACAACTAAAAATATTTAAGAAACCCAAAAAGACCAACACCTGCACACATCATAATCAAACTATCCAAAACTAAAGGAAAAAAAATATTCTTGAAAGCAGCAAAGGGATAGCAACTCATCATTTACTAAGAATACTTAATAAGACTAGCAAATGATTGCTCACTAGAAACCACAGAAGCCCGAGGGTAGGGGGTAACATACAAAATGCTGAAAGCACAGTACTATCAACGAAGAATCTCAGTACCACAAAAATAAATAAATGAATAAATAAATAAATTGAAAATAAATTTTTAAACTTCTATATCTGGCAAAGTATACTTAAAAATGGAAACATTCAAGAAAAGGAAAAATTAAGAGTTTCTCTCTATCAGATCTGCCCTACGACATTTTCTAAAGGGAATTCTTCATGCTAGACAATAAATGAACTCTACATGAAGAAATAAAAAACACTTTTAAGTACAAAATCATATGTAAATATAAGAGCCAGTATTATTATACTTCTGGTTTGTGGCTCTTCTTTTTCTTCTTCCTGATTTAAAAGACAACTGAGGGGACTGATTCAAGACAGTAGACAAGAGGAAGGCTGCATTCCTAGTTGCTCCATGGCTCAGGATTCAAGCAACAGGAATACAGCTGCTCTGCGGTGTGGATGAAAGAGGGATTTGACTAAAACAATATTGTATAGTCAGAGTGTCTTAGAGACTCAGAAATTTGAGTACACTAAAGAAAGAAGAAGGAGTATATCGGCACTGAGCTGGTTTTGGCAATGGCAATGGCGGCAGTACTGCTTCACCGTGAATGGGAGAGAGAATACAGAGAGAAACACTATGGACCGATTTGTAAGCCCAGAAGTGACTGAGACAAATGCAGACCTCAGGAATTCAGCAAAGCCTTTATTCAGAGGTGGGGTCAGGAGTTGGAGGGCTCACTTTCTGGATAGAAAATGACCCTGATTACAGGGGAGGTATGGATTATATAGGTTACATGGGGGTGTCTTAGTCCTTGAAAACTTAACAAGATGTGGGCAAAATGTTGCAAACATCTGAAACTTGTTTTCACTGGACACGGTTTTTAATTAAACAGTGTTTTTACAGGGCAGAGATGGAGGATTCAGGGTTCAGAGTCCAGTGCTTATCTGACCTCCAGGGGTCATTGTATTGCCACGGGGACAAGATCAATGTATGGTTTCATTGTCACTGAGAAATGATTTTTTGGAAAGACCAAAGCTTTGGCTTAGGACAGAGAGTTGGGGCCGAAGAGGGAGGCTGCATTCCTTGTCACTCCATAACTCGGGATTCAAGCAGAGGAAATACTGTTTCTCTGAGGCAGTCCTCCCCAGCCCACTGATCCCCTGCTGTTTTACCCCATTCGTCCACCAGGATCCTCTGATCATCCGCCATCTGCCAGCATATTGCCTCCTTTTTGAGTGTAGATTGCTCACAGACTGCCACCTATCATTCACCATTTGCCTGTTTGCCTGCCTCTTTCCTACCCATTGCCCACTGCCCAACATCCACCCGCCTGCTGCCAGTTGCCTGGAAGTACTTTGTCACAGTACCTATAGGTTTAGTTACACAGGGCTGCCAACACTTTAGGACAAAAACCAAGACCTACAGGTTTGCTGCTGCAGCTGCCACCATCTTAAGGCATGGCCACCTCGGTCTGGGGACTCAGGCCAGGGCCTGCAGATACATCGGGGTACCTACAGGTCTGGTTGCACCCGAGGTCTCTGTGATAGTGGCTGCCACCTGGCTGCCTCTTTGCAGGGTTGCTTCTTTGTGTGAGCGCATCCCTGGTGGTCTCTCTGCAAGTTGAAAAGGCATTGAGATCTTGGGAGTGCAGCAAGACAGGGTCTAGGGAAGCTGAAGCCCAGGTCCATCAAATTGCAGCTGAATTTGTGTGGGCCAGTCTGGGTCTGGCAAGCCTGTGGAAAGCCAGAGACTAGGGGCAGTTCCCTGAGGAGAGCACAGGTTGAGGAAACTGGAGAAAACTTGGCTCTCTCCAGCTCAGGGAGTCCTGAAGTGCGCTGGGATGGAAGGGGCCAGCTACAACAGGTGGTGAAAGCACCCAGAAACCACTCTGGGTGCAGAAACTCACACAAGAGATTTTATTAAGTAGGCAGGCAGAGTGCCCGCAGGGTGAGAGAGAGAGAAAATGAGAGGAGGGGAAAGGTGGTGGGGAGAGAGAAAGAAAATGGTGGGGGAGCTATCCAATGACTGACTAAGGAGTTCACGGGCTAACAATCTGGACCAATGACTGCTGAGAATGTCCGCAGGCTGATGAGCAGACCAATGGCTGGCTAGGATGTTCGCAGACTGATGATGTGGGTTGTAAAATGGTGTGTGGGGGGGCAGAATACTGGCGGCACCAAAATGGTGAATCTGATGCCAATAGGTGGGAAGACTGTAAGAGGGTGTGAGAGCATCTTGCTATAGGCTCACCCACTGGAGCAGATAACATCAAACTTCAAACAACCCCCCCTATCAGTGGAGAAGGGAAGCTGAGAAATTTTTTGAAAGCCAATGGAAGCAATTATTCTATTTTCCATTAAGATTTTCCTCCTTTTTTAAAAAATTTTTTCACCCTATGTCTTAGACCTCTACCATCTTTGAATCCAAATTTTTTTCATGCATCAATTTATTGAGAAATGGGATGTCTGAATAGTATATGACAGTTTTGTTGTATATTCCTGTATTTTTACTTTAAAAAAAAATCTGTATTTTTTTCTCTCACCTACTTTTCTTCCTAGACTCTCCTTCTCACTTCTCTCATACTAACAGCCACCCTTATTAATTCCTCCCTCATTCTTACTCTGAATTTTTATCTCTATCTTCTCTCCCTGTCCCTCACAAACATCACATCTTACACTATTTCTGTTCCCTCATTGATCATCATTTGAAATGGTAAATCCTTTTATCAAACTTACTGTTTTATATTGTAGACATTAATTGAACACGTCATTTCTGTCTATTGTGACAAAACTGTAAATGCCTTAATAGGAGCCGTTTGGTTTAAGGTGGCATATCGTTTGCATTGGGTGCTATTAATATTGGTCTTCCCCTTAAAGGTGAGGTACTAGAAGCCTTCAGGAACACTAAAAGACTGCAGGGTAGAATCTGACTGCCTCAACTCCATACCACTAGATTATAAGACACACAAGCAACATAAAAAAGAAAGGAACAAAGTGCCTCAAACAAACCAAGATGTTCCAACAATAGAATCCATAGACAACACAGCATAAGAAATATCAGAGATAGAGTTTAGAAAATACATAGTTAGATTGATCTTCAAAATAAAGGATTGTATTGGAGACAAAATACAGGAAGTGAAAGATCACTTCAATAAAGAGGCAGAGATTATAAAAAGGAATCAAGCACAAATCCTCAAAATAAAGGAAACAATAAACCAAATTAAAAATTTAATGGAAATTATTACCATCAGACTAGACCACTTGGAAGACAGAACCTCAGATAATGAAGACAAAATATATGCTCTTGGAAATAAAGTTGACCATACAGAGAAGATGGTAAGAAACCATGAACAGAACTTCCAAGAAATTCGGGATAACATGAAAAGACCAAATTTAAGATTTATCAGAATAGACAAGATGTGGAGATATAAACCAAAGGAATGCACAATATTTTCAATGACATAATATCAGAAAGCTTCCCAAATCTAAAGAATAAAATGGAAAATCAACTATAAGAGGACCCAAATGTGCAAAATTACAGCAGACCCACACCAAGGCACACTATAATGAGAATGACTAACATACAGAATAAGGACAGAATTTTAAAGGCTATGAGAGAAAAAAATCAAATTACATATAAGGGGGAAACTAATTCAGATCTCAACTGATTTATCAACCTAGAGCCTCAAAGCCAGGAGGTCCTGGAATAACATATACCAAGCTCTGAAACAAAGTGGATGCCAACCGAGAATTTTACATCCAGCAAAATTAAGCTTTAGATATGAAGATGAAATAAGAACCTTCCATGATAAACAAAAGTCGAAAGAATTCACAACTAGAAAGCCTGCACTACAGAACATTCTCAGCAAAACATTCCATGAGGAAGAAATGGGAAAAAAAAAAAACAACCAGAAAACCAGCAAAGGGAAGAACTACACTTAAGGAAAGGTTGGTCAAAGGAGGTACTAAGTTCAGTTAAAAACCAAAAATAAACCAAATGACTGGGAATACAAATCATACCTCAATAATAACCCTGAATGTTAATGGCCTAAATGCATTAATCAGAAAATGTAGACTTCCAGAGTGGATTAAAAAAAGAGAGAGAGAGATCCAACAGTATGCTGTCTTCAAGAGACTCACCTCCTAGGAAAAGACATCCACAGACTGAAGGTGAAAGATTGGGAAAAAAAAATATCACTCACATGGACTGCATAAACAAGCAGGGGTTTCCATCCTCATATCAGACAAAGTGGACTTCAAACCAAAGTTAGTCAGAAGAGATAAAGAAGGACATTTCATACTGTTTAAGGGAATCATACACCAACAAGAACAATTGGAAATATATATGCCCCAAACAATGGAGCATCTACATACATCAAACAAACCCTTCTCAATTTCAAGAATCAAATAGACCACAACACAATGATACTGTGTGACTTTAACACACTTCTCAACACTGGATTAATCTTCCAAACAAAAATTAAACAAACAAAAACCTATAGAATTAAATGATATAATCAATGATTTAGACTTAATGGACATAACACAGAGTATTTCACCAATCATTGGGTGAATACGCTTTCTTCTCAACAGCACATGGATCCTTTCTAAAATTGACCATATATTATGCCACAAAGCAACTCTTAGGAAATACAAAAAATGGAAATACTACCCTGCATCCTATCAGATCATAATGGAATGAAACTAAAAATCACTGATAAAATAAAAATTAGAAGCTACTCCAACACCTGGAGACAAAATAGCATGCTATTGAATGATGAATGGATAAAAGAAGAAATCAAGGAGGAAATAAAAAAATACTTAGAGGTAAATAAGAACACCGATACAACATATCAAAATCTCTGGGATACTATGAAGGAAGTGCTAAGAGGAAAGTACATTGCATTGAGATGATACATTAAAAGAATAAAGAGTCAACAAATAAATGACCTAACATTAAACCTCAAAGCCCTAAAAAAAGAAGAACAAAACAACACCAAAAGCATCAGAAGACAGGAAATAATTAAAATCAGAGCTGAAGTCAGTGAAATTGAAAGAAAAGAAACAATTCAAAAAGTTGGTTCTTTGAAAAAATAAATAAAATTGATAAACCCTTAGCCACGCGAACAAAGAGAGAGAAAACTCAAAATACTAAAATTTGTGATGAAAAAGGAAATATCACAACAGATACTACTGAAATACAGAAGATAATTAGAAACTATTTTGAAAATTTATACCAAAATAAAATAGAAAAACTTGAAGACATTGACAAATTTCTGCAGACATGTGATCTACCCAAACTGATGCAGGAGGACATACACAATTTTTTTCCCTTCCCCCCACCCCTCCCACCCCTCTTTTCCTTCTATACAGAGCTTCCTTCCTCCATACTTGCTCCCCTCCCTAACCCTAACTCTAACCCTAACACTAACCCTTCCCTCCCCCCATTATGTGTCATCATCCACTTATTAGCGATATCATTCTTCCTTTGGCTTTTTGAGATTGGCTTATCTCACTTAGCATGATATTCTCCAATTTCATCCATTTGCCTGCAAATGCCATAATTTTATCATTCTTTATGGCTGAGTAATATTCCATTGTATATATATATACCACAGTTTCCTTATCCACTCATCAATTGAAGGGCATCTAGGTTGGTTCCACAGTCTGGCTCTTGTGAATTGAGCAGCTATGAACATTGATGTGGCTGTATCTCTGTAGTATGCAGATTTTAAGTCCTTTGGGTATAGGCCAAGGAGTGGGATAGCTGGGTCAAATGGAGGGTCCATTCCAAGTTTTCTAAGGAATCTCCACACTGCTTTCCAGAGTGGCTGCACTAATTTGCAGCCCCACCAGCAATGTATGAGTGTACCTTTCTCCCCACATCCTCGCCAACACCTGTTGTTGCTCGTATTCTTGATAATCGCCATTCTAATTGGGGTGAGATGGAATCTTAGGGTGGTTTTGATTTGCATTTCTCTTATTACTAGAGATGTTGAACATTTTTCCATATGTTTGTTGATTGCTTGTAGATCTTCTTCTGTGAAGTGTCTATTCATTTCCTTAGCCCATTTGTCGACTGGATTATTTGAATTCTTGGAGTAGAGTTTTTTGAGTTCTTTATAGATTCTGGAGATAAGTGCTCTATCTGAAGTATGATTGGCAAAGATATTCTCCCACTCTGTAGGCTCTTTCTTCGCATTGCTGATAGTTTCCTTTGCTGAGAGAAAGCTTTTTAGTTTGAATCTATCCCAGTGGTTGATTCTAGCTTTTATTTCTTGTGCTATGGAAGTCCTGTTAAGGAAGTCTGATCCTAGACCAACAAGGTGAAGATTTGGACCTACTTTTTCTTCTATAATCTGCAGGGTCTCTGGTCTGATTCCGAGGTCCTTAATCCATTTTGAGTTTAGTTTCGTGCATGGTGAGAGATATGGGTTTAGTTTCATTCTGTTGCATATGGATTTCCAATTCTCCCAGCACCATTTGTCGAAGAGGCTATCTTTTCTCCATTGCATACTTTTGGCCCCTTTGTCTAGTATGAGAAAATTGTATTTATTTGGGTTTGTGTCCGTGTCCTCTATTCTGTACCATTGATCTACCTTTCTATTTTGGTACCAATACCATGCTGGTTTTGTTACTATTGCTTTGTAGTAGAGTTGAAGATCTGGTATTGCAATACCCCCTGTTTCACTCTTCCTGCTAAGGATTGCTTTAGCTATTCTGGGTTTCTTATTCTTCCAGATGAATTTCATAATTGCCTGCTCTATTTCTGTAAGGTACGTCATTGGGATTTTAATTGGAATTGCATTGAATTTGTATAGCACTTTAGGTAGTATGGCCATTTTGACAATATTAATTCTTCCTATCCAAGAACATGGATGGAAGATCTTTCCATCTTCTAAGGTGTTCTTTAATTTCTTTCTTTAGTGTTGTATAGTTCTCATTGTAGAGGTCTTTCACCTCTTTTGTGAGGTTGATTCCCAAGAATTTTATTTTTTTCGAAGCTATTGTGAATGGGGTAGTTTTCCTAATTTCTCTTTCTGAAGATTCATCACTTATGAATAAAAATGCATTGGATTTATGAGCATTGATCTTGTAACCTGCTACTTTACTGAATTCACTTATGAGTTCTAAGAGTTTTCTGGTGGAATTTCCAGGTTCCTCTAAATATATAATCATGTCATCAGCGAACAGGGATAGTTTGAGTTCTTCTTTTCCAATTCATATCCCTTTAATTTCTTTGGTTTGTCTAATTGCTCTGGCTAGAGTCTCAAGAACAATGTTGAATAGAAGTGGTGAAAGAGGGCATCCCTGCCTTGTTCCAGTTTTTAGGGGGAATGCTTTCAGTTTTTCACCATTTAGAATGATATTAGCCATGGGCTTAGCATAAATGGCCTTTACAATGTTAAGGAATGTTCCCACTATCCCTATTTTTTCTAGTGTTTTGAGCATGAAGGGGTGCTGTATTTTATCAAATGCTTTTTCTCCATCTATTGAAATAATCATGTGATTCTTGACTTTAAGTCTATTGATATGGTGAATGACATTTATTGATTTCCTGATGTTGAACCAACCTTGCATCCCTGGGATGAAACCCACTTGATCATGGTGCACTATCTTTTTAATATGTTTTTGTATGCGATTTGCTAAAATTTTGTTGAGAATTTTTGCGTCGATGTTCATTAAGGATATTGGTCTGAAATTTTCTTTCCTTGATGAGTCTCTGTCTGGTTTAGGTATCAGGGTGATATTGGCTTCATAGAATGAGTTTGGGAGGGTTCCCTCCTCTTCTATTTTATGGAATACTTTGAGAAGTATTGGAATGAGCTCTTCTTTAAAGGTTTTGTAGAACTCGGCTGAGAACCCATCTGGTCCCGGACTTTTCTTTGTTGGTAGGCTTTTGATGACTTCTTCTATTTCAGTACTTGAAATTGGTGTATTTAAATTGTTTGTGTCCTCCTCGTTCAGTTTAGGCAATTCATATGTCTCTAGAAACCTGTTGATGTCTTCGAGGTTTTCTGTTTTGTTGGAGTATAGATTTTCAAAATAGCTTCTAATTATGTTTTGTATTTCAATCCTGTCTGTTGTGATATTTCCTTGTTCATTCCGAATTTTAGTGATTTGGGTTTTCTCTCGTCTTCTCTTTGTTAGTGTGGCTAAAGGTTTATCAATTTTGTTTGTTTTTTCGAAGAACCAACTATTTATTTTGTCAATTTTTTGTATTGTTTCTTTTGTTTCAATTTCATTGATTTCAGCTCTGAGTTTAACTATTTCCTGTCTTCTACTACTTTTGGTGCTGTTCTGTTCTTCTTTTTCTAGGGCTTTGAGCTGTAGTGTTAGGTCATTTATTTTTTGAGTTTTACTTCTTTTATTAAATGTGCTCCATGAAATAAATTTCCCTCTAAGTACTGCTTTCATAGTGTCCCAGAGATTTTGATATGATGTTTCTTTGTTCTCATTTACCTCTAAGAATTTTTTGATTTCCTTCCTAATATCTTCTGTTATCCATTCATCATATAATAGCATATTGTTTAATCTCCAGATGTTGGAATAGTTTCTGTGTTTTACTCTTTCATTTATTTCTAACTTCAATCCATTATGATCTGATAGAATACATGGTAGTGTCTCTATCTTCTTGTATTTGCTAACATTAGCTTTGTGGCATAATATATGGTCTATTTTAGAGAAGGATCTATGTGCTGCTGAGAAGAAAGTGTATTCTTTCTTGGTTGGATGGTATATTCTATAAATGTCCATTAAGTCTAAATTATTGATTGTGTTATTGAGATCTATGGTTTCTTTGTTCAATTTTTGTCTGGAAGATCTGTCCAGTGGTGAGAGAGACGTATTAAAATCACCTAGTATTATTGTGTTATGGTCTATTTGGTTTCTGAAATTGAGAAGGATTTGTTTGACATACATGGATGAGCCACTGTTTGGAGCATAGATGTTTATGATTGTTATATCTTGCTGATTTATGCTTCCCTTAAGCAGTATGGAATGACCTTCTTTATCCCTTCTGACTAACTTTGGCTTGAAGTCCACATTATCGGAAATGAGGATGGATACTCCAGCTTTTTTGCTGAGTCCATGTGCATGGTATGTTTTTCCTCATCCTTTCACCTTTAGTCTATGAGTATCTTTTTCTATGAGGTGAGTCTCTTGCAGGCAACATATTGTTGGATCTTTCTTTTTAATCCAATCTGCCAGTCTATGTCTTTTGATTGATGAATTCAGGCCATTAACATTCAGGGTTATTATTGAGATATGATTTGGTTTCCTGGTCATTTGGTTCATTTTTTAAATTTTATTTATTTATTTGTTTGACACAACTTGGCTCCTCCTTTATTTGGCAATTCCTTTAGGATAATTCCTCCCTTTGCTGATTTGCTTCTTTGTTTTTCATCTCTTCCTCATGGAATATTTTGCTGAGAATGTTCTGTAATGCTGGCTTCCTTTTTGTAAATTCTTTTAGCTTTTGTTTATCATGGAAGGATTTTATTTCATCGTCAAATTTGAAGGTAAGTTTTGCTGGGTATAAGATTCTTGGTTGGCATCCATTTTCTTTCAGGGCTTGAAAAATGTTGTTCCAGGCCCTTCTAGCTTTTAGGGTCTGGATTGAAAAAATCTGCTGATATCCGTATTGGTTTCCCCCTGAATGTAATTTGGTTCTTTTCTCTCACAGCCTTTAAAATTCTGTCTTTATTTTGTATGTTAGGCATTTTCATTATAATGTGCCTTGGTGTGGGTCTGTTGTAATTTTGTGTATTTGGAGTCCTATAAGCCTCTTGAACTTGATTTTCCATTTCATTCTTCAGATTTGGGAAATTTTCTGATATTATTTCATTGAATAGATTGTTTATTCCTTTGGTTTCTTTCTCCAAGCCTTCCTTGATCCCAATAATTCTTAAATTTGGCCTTTTCATGATATCCCATAGTTCTTGTAGATTCTGTTCATGATTTCTTACCATCTTCTCTGTTTGTTCAACTTTGTTTTCAAGGTTAAATATTTTGTCTTCAATGTCTGAGGTTCTGTCTTCCAGGTGTTCTATCCTACTGGATATGCTTTCTATGGAGTTCTTAATTTGGTTTATTGTTTCATTCATGTCAAGGATTTCTGTTTGGTTTTTTTTTTCAATATCTCTAACTCTTTATTGAAATGATCTTTTGCTTCCTGTATTTGCTCTTTTAACTGTCGATTGGTGCGATCATTCAATGCCTGCATTTGCTCTTTCATCTCATCGTTTGCTTCTCTGATCATTTTAATTATGTACAATCTGAACTCCTTTTCTGTCATTTCTTCTGCCATGCTGTCATTGGGTTTTATTGATGTAGCATCTAGATTTGTTTGCAGCATTTTCTTTCCTTGTTTTCTCATATTGTTCATGTATCAGTGGACCGCTGAGATATTGCAGATTTCCTTTATTGACTTACAATGTCCCTGAAGATTTCTCTATATATCCCCTCTTAGCCTTCAGTAGGCTGAAGTCTTGGAGGAAGTCGATAGTGCGGTGCTCCACAAGGAATCTGCCTCTCTAGGAGTGGTGGCCTTCAGGTGGGGTATATTCCCTGCTAGTGGGCAGAGGTGCCTCCACTTGTTGACCAATGGTCATCCAAAGGGGAACTAGGCTGCGGGCTGAGGCAAGGCCTGTTTGGGCCTGTGTCTCTGGTTTTACCGTCCTTGTGGGGAAACCTCACCCGGCAGGGAAGACTCACCCGGTGGGGAGGTCTCGCTGGTCAGTTCCCTCCTAGAGGTTCCCCTCAATTTACAGCTACCGCCTTGGCTGGGCTGCCTTCCTCTGCAAAGTTCCCAGGGGCCCGGCCCTACCTCCTGGGCCTGGGAGCCTCACCCTTCGCAGATGAATCTCCTTAGGCTGCCCCTCCTCAGAGAATCTGCCCGCAGGCCTGGAACCTTCGCTCTGCCCCTAAGCCTGTCTCTGTGCGGCTCTTCCACCAAGAAGCCTCCTAGATCCTGGGACGCTGCTCTGCACCTAATCGCCTGGCTATGCAGCCCCTCCTCTGAGCAGCCACCTGGGGCCCCCTTACAATCGCTCTGAGTCCCAGAGACCCGCCACACACCTCTTCCTCCAGACAGCTGCCCAGTATTCCAGTGCGGTCACTAGGAGTCCAAGCAACTCACTGCGTGCCTCCTCCTCCCACCGACCACCCGTAGCCCGGGGCAATCAATCACTCCCAGTCGAAATGACCCTCCCTGTTCCTCCTCCTCCTCCAGGTAACCCCCCGGGTGTTCAGGAGCGGTCACTCTGAGTGGCTCTGAATCCACATGACCCGCTGCACGCGTCCTCTGGGCAGCTGCCTGGAGCTCTGGTGCGGCCACTGGAGACCAAGTGATCCTCCGTGCTCCTCCTCCAGGCAGCCCCCCTGTGTTCAGGAACAGTCGCTTTAAGTCCAAACAACTCACCACTCGCCTTCTCCTCTGAGCAGCCGCCTGGAGCGCTAATGCAGTCACTGCGAGTCCAAACGCCCTGCCGCGCTCCTCCTCCTTCTACTCCTACTCCTCCGGGCAGGCCCCGGTGTTCAGAAGTGGTCTGAGTCCAAACAGTTCGCCATGCAGCCCCTCCTCTGGCAACCGCCTGTAGCTCTGATGCAGTCACTCTGAATCCAAGAGGCCGCGCTCCTCCTCCTCCTCCTCATCCTCAGGGCAGGCCCTGGTGTTCAGAAGCGGTCGCTCTAAGTCCAAACAGCTCGCCACGCGGCTTCTCCTCTGGCAACCGCCTGTAACTCTGGTGCAGTCACTCCGAATCCAAGCGGCCACATTCCTCCTCCTCCTCCTCAGGGCAGGCCCCGGTGTTCTGAGTCCACACAGCTCTCCTCACCGCTCCTCCCCTGGGCAGCCTCCGGAGCCCCAGTGGTTGCTCTGAGTCCCAGCGCTGTGCTGTGCGGCCTCCTTTGTGACGCTCCCAGTTGTCCAAGTTCACTGCTCCAGCGGGGGGAGGGGCGTCTCGCCGGCAGCTCTACTTCACAAAGTTCCCTGTGTTCCGGGACGACCGCCCCATCCGGGATGCCTCCCCAATGGGAGAGAGTCACCCGGCTGCTTTGAGTTGGTCCCAAGTCTCTCAATTTCTCCTCTTTTGAATCCTGAGTCCTGGAGCAACATGAAATGCAGCCACCCTCTAATCCGCCATCTTGAAAAACCGGACATACACAATTTAACGCAGATTTTTTTTTTTTTTTTTTTTTTTTTTTTTTTTTTTGTTCTGGGGATTCAACCCAGGGCCATGTGCTTGCAAGGCAAACACTCTACAAACTGAGCTATATCCCCAGCCCCAACACAGATTAATTTCAAGCAATGAAATAGAAGATGCCATCAAAAGTTTACCACCAAGACAAACTCAGGACCATACAGATTCTAGACCAAGTTCTACAAGACCTTCAAAGAAGAATTAACACCAATGCTCCTCAAATTATTCCATGAAATAGAAGAGGAGTGAAGCCTTCCAAACTCATTCCATGAGGCTAGTATCCCCTTTATACCAAAACCAGACCAAGACACATCAAGGAAAGAAAACCAGATCAATATCCCTCATGAACATAGACACAAAAATTCTCAATAAAATTCTGCCAAATCACATTACAAAAATATATTTAAAAGATAGTGCACCACAATCAAGTGGGGTTTATCCCTGGAATGCAATGTTGGTTCAACATATGGGAATCAATAAATATAATGCATCACATCAGTAGACTTAAAGACAAAAGTCATATTATTATCTCAGTAGATGCAGAGAAAGCATTTGACAAAATACAGCACCTGTTCATGTTCAAAACACTAGAAAAACTATGGAAGGTAAGAACATACCTCAACATTGTAAAAACTATCTATGCTAAACCCACGGCCAACATCATTTTAAATGGAGAAAAACTGAAAGCATTTCCCCTAAAAACTGGAACAAGACAGGGATGCCACTTCTATTCAACATCATCCTTGAAACCCTAGCCAGAGCAATCAGACAATTGAAAGAAATTAAAGGATCTGAATAGGAAAAGAACTCAAACTATCACTATTTGCTGATGACATGATTCTATATTTAGAAGATCCCAAAAATTCCACCAGAAAACTTCTAGAACTAATCAATGAATACTGCAAAGTAGTGGAATATAAAATCAATACCCATAAATCAAATGCATTTCTATACATAAGTGATGAATTCGCTGCAAGAGAAATCAGGAAAACTACCCCATTCACAATAGCTTCAACAAAAATAAAATACTTGGGAATCAATCCAATAAGAGGTGAAAGATCTCTACAATGAAAACTACAAAACACTAAAGAAAGAAATTGAAGAAGACTTTAGAAGATGACAAAATCTCCCATGCTTTTGAACAGACAGATTTAATATTGTCAAAATGGCCATACTACCAAAAGTGTTATACAGATTCAATGCAATTCCTAATAAAATCCCAAAGACATTCTTCATACAAATAGAAAAATCAATCATAAAATTCATTTGTAAAAATGAGACCCAGAATAGCCAAGGCAATCCTTAGCAAGAAGAGTGAAGCAGGAGTCATCACACTACCAGACCTTAAACTATACTATAGAGCAATAGAAACAAAAATGACATGATATTAGCACCAAGATAGACAAGCAGATCAGTGGTACAAAATAGAAGACACAGAGACAAACACACAAAAATATGGTTATCTCATACTAGACAAAGATGCCAAAAATATACATTGGAGAAAAGATAGCCTCTTCAACAAATGGTGCTGGGAAAACTGGAAATCAATATACAGCAAAATGAAACTAAACCTCTGTCTCTCACCCCGCACAAAAATCAATTCAAAGCGAGTCAAAGACTTAGGCACTAAAACAGATACCCTGTGCCTAATAGAAGAAAAGTAGGCCCAAATCTTCATCATGTTGACTTAGGACCTGACTTCCTCAACAGGTCTCTCAAAGTGCAAGAAGTAAAATTAAGAATCAATAAATGGGATGGATTCAAACTAAAAAAGCTCCTTCTCAGTAAACAATAATTTGAGAGACAACCTACAGAATGTGGAAAAAATCTTTACCACATGCACCTCAGATAGGGTACTAATCTCCAAGATATATAAAGAACTCAAAAAACTTAACACCAAGAAAACAAATAACCCAATTGATAAATGGGCTAAGGAACTGAGCAGACACTTCACAGAAGAAGAAATACAGTCAATCAACAATCATGAAAAAATGTTCATCATCTCTTGCACTTAGAGAAATGCAAATCAAAACTGCTCTAAGATTTCATCTTACTCTAATCAGAATGGCAATTATCAAAAATATAAGCAACAATAAGTGTTGGCAAGGATGTGGGGGGAAATGTACACTCATATATTGTTGGTGGGATGGCAGATTGGTGCAACCACTTTGGAAAGCAATATGGGTATTCCTCAGAAAATGTGGAATGGAACCACCATTTGACCCAGTTATCCCACTCCTCGGTTTATGCCCAAAGGACTTAAAATCAGCATACTACAGTGATGCAACCACATCAGTGTTTATAGCAGCTCAATTCACCATAGCAAAAGTGTGGAAAAACAAGCTAGATGTCCTTCAACACATGAGTGGATAAAGAAAATGTGGTACATATACGCAATGGAATATTACTCAGCCTTAAGGAAGAATGAAATTATGGCATTTGCAGGTAAATGGATGGGACTAGAGACTATCATACTAAGTGAAATAAACCAATCCCAAGAAACCAAAAGCCAAATGTTTTATCTGATAAGCAGACGCTGATCCACAGTGGGGAGGTGGGTAGGGAAAAATGAAGAAACTTTGAGTTGTACAGTGGGGAATGAGGGGAGGGGTGGGACAGGTGGGGATGAGAAGGACAGTTGATTTAGACAGACATTATTACCCTATATACATATATGAAGAAAACATTTTAAACACTGTCAAAAACATGAAAAAAAATAAATAAAATTTTAAAAAAATCATTATTGAATATAGAGAGGAAAAAAAGCTTTGGCTTCTCTTTTCCTCCTTTCTCCCAGGTCACACACTGTCTTGGGGGTTTATTAATTCCATATCCTTCAAGATTTTTTTTTACAGAAAAACGTGAGATCAGAAAAGTAAACAGAATTTAACGGATTCAAGACTGCACTCTGCCCTGGTGTTTGAAAAGTGCTCTCTGTTTCTCAGCTGACCATGGAGAGCTGAGGCAGAGCCATCTTGAGTCAGTCACACCGCAGCTGCTCCTAAAAAAGCCAGGAAATCAAAGCAAACACTGTCATGTTGTCCTGGCTACCATATGGCATAGGGTGTACCTAGCAGAATGTGAGTGAAACAGGCATAGAGAACATTGTACCCAGGTAGATTCAAGTCAGAAAAGTGAAGGGGAGTCCAATTGACTTCTCCTTTGAGTCTAATTGCTCACATGACCAGCTAAAGCAGGTCAGGAATCTGAACAGGCGAGTTTAAATACACTCAGGGACTAAGCCTGAGAAGGTTGTGCTTGTGGGCAGCACAGCATATGGAGGATTGGTTCACCTGCCCCATGAGTAGAATTCTTTGGAGGCCCCTGAGATCCAGAACCCCCACAACCACAGACAGAGATTGGAAACTGCCAGGTCCAAAGGGTGTATTGATCTAATTTTTCCAAAGTAGGAACCATCCAACCCTTGAGGCCTGAATAGAACAAGCCTGACCCACTGGAACTCCATTCATAGAACTCTATAGTGACCCCACCATGGGAGTAATCAATCTGGTCTGTATGAACAAAATTCTGACTGACAGTACTTCCCACTCTATCCTACCTCATATTGGTGGGAAGGGAAGCTAAGAGCTATTTCAACCAGCTTTAGTCTTATACCATTCCAGCTGACAGCTCAGAGAGGTACATAGAAAGAGGAAGGGGTTAACAAGCCCCAGGCCTTGCTCCCGCTATCAGTACATACTCAGAAACAAAGGGAAAGAAGGACTTTTGGGCATAGACCCTAACCATCCATTCTCATTAACTATTTTGACCACCTCAATGGAAACAAATCCTTCACTTTTAAATAAGAACATGTGCATGTGTATGTGTGTGTGCGTGTGTGTGTGTGTGTGTGTGTGTGTGTGTGTTCTTGCTGTGCTGATTGGCTTATGAACATATATTCATATACATATTTCTTTCCTTTTTTCTCACTTTTAGCATTTTTAATGCAGTTATTTTTCTTAGCCATGTCTTTTGAGGATTATGGTTTTTGGTTTATATATTTTGGTTTTGTTTTGTATTGTTTTTATTTGTTTCTCTTTCTTTTCTCCTCCTTATAACTACATATCTTCTGTATTTTCTCTGTTCAGTTTTTGAAATTGTAAACTCTTTTGTACCTTTCTACCACATTTTCTTGTATCTTAATTAACTATATTTTATTACCATTTAGAACTAACTGGTTTATGTAACTTCTACCCCCACTATCAATATTTTTGCAATTATTGCTGCTATGGATGTTATAGCTGACACCTGATACTTGCTTTAATTCCAGATCTAGTTTATGGTTACATATTGTTTTTGTTGTTGGCAATTGCTGACCCCACGATTTCTGTTTTTGTGGCAATTAACATTGTAGATATCATACTAGGAACCAGGTATTTATTTTAATGGGATATATTGTTTTCATCAGTTTGCTATTGTTTGTTGCCCCCCATTCTGTGAGGTGCTGAGAACCTGCAGGGACACAAGTTGGTGGGGTGTATAGAGATTCTACTGATGAACTAAACTCAATAAAAAAACAAAGCACCTGCTCCACACACAAATTAATGACATCTACCCTTAAGCTATGCTTTAATGCAAAGAATAGAAGAGACAAAAATACAAACTAATGACCAAGCCCCAAGTAGAAACAGCTAGGGGTTGGCCCCAGGTTCCGCCTATTGATATCTGTTGCTACAGCAAAAAAACAGAGAATTAACACAAAGGCTTTGATACCAGATCTACAAGAGTATCTCAGTGTAGATCACACTAGGACACTTAGGAGAGTGGAGACTATGCCTTAAAAAGGCCCACACAGATGAATGAAAAGAATCCCTCCAAACAGATGCTTAAGACCCAACACAGTAATACAAGAAAAATGAAATAAAACAAGGTAACATGACACCTCCTAATGTTCATAAATCATCAGTAACTGACCTCAAAGGCATTGAAGTGAATGAAATATCAGTAAAGAATTCAAATGAATGATTATAAAAATGATCCATGAATTCCAAGAGAACACAGAAAAACAACTGAATGAATTAAGAAAGTCAGTACAGGATATGAATGAGAAATTCAGTAAGGATTTAGAAATATTGAAAAAGAACCAAACAGAAACCTTGGAAATGTAAGGCATAATAAATCAAATAAAATGTGCAGTTGAAAGTCTCTCTAGTAGATTGGATTCTGCTGAAGAGAGAATCTCAGCAACTGGAAGACAAAGTGACCAGCCTTGAACATCTCGACAGCATTAAAGAAAATAAAATAAGTAAAAGATCAGAATATACAAGAATTCAGGGACAACATTAAGAGACCAAATTTGAGAAGGGTCGTGAGGTGTAGCCTAATGGAATAGATAACCTCTTTAGGGATGAAATGGACATCCAGATACAGGAGGCATTCAGAACCCCAAATAGACAAGATCAAAAAAGAACCACTGTATAACACATTATAATTTAAATGCCTAACATACAGAACATGGGTAGAACTTCAAAAATCTTGAGAGAAAAAATGCCAGGTCACCTTTAGAGGAAAGCCAATCAAAATTACTAAAACTCTAAAAGTCAGGAGGACTTGGAATGGTGTGTTTCAAGTTCTGAAAGAAAATAACTATCAACCAAGATTGATATGCCCAGCAAAACTATTGTTCAAAATTGAAAGGGAAATAAAAACCTTCCAAGATAAGTAGAAATTAAAAGAATTCTGGCATGTGTGAGTCACTGGGTTTAACCACATATAAATAAAGTCTATTGACAACTAAAAAAAGATGTTAAAAAAATACTCCACACAGTGGAGAAATAAACCAACCCACAGAGATCACAAAGGAACAAATCTCATTTGGAGAGTAGCTAAGCACGTGAGAAACAGGACCAAATTAAACATAATAATAAATAAACATGGCAGGAATTAATAACCATCTCTCTATAATAATATTGAATGTAAATGGTCTCAACTCTCCAATGAAAAGGCATAGGCTAGCATAATGGATTAAAAAACAAGACCCAACTATATGATGTTTGTGAGAGACACACCTCACAGGTAAAGACAGACACAGGCTGAAAGTGAAAAGACAGAAATTGAGATACCATGTAATTGGAGCATGAAAACAAGCAGGAGTAGCTACTCTCATATCTGCCAAAGATATCAAACCAAAGTTAATCAGGAATAAATGTAATAATCCAGCAAGAAGATACAATAATAATAAAAATTTATGCCTCAAATGTGGGTACAACTAATTACATAAAAGAGATACTATTTAAATTGAGGCCTAAGATAGACCCCACCACAACAATACTGGTTGATTTCAACACACCTCTCTCACCATTAGATAAGTCATCCAGACACAAACTCCACAAAGATTCTTTGGACCTGAAAAATATTATAAATCAAATGGACTTAAAAGACATCTATAAAATATTTCATCTGAGAGCTGAATACTCTTTCTTCTCAGCATCTCATGGAACCTTTTCCAAAAGAGATCTTATTTTAGGCCACAAAACATCTCTTAGCAAACACAAAAAAATACTGATATAATTCCTAGCATCTTAGCAGATCATAATGTAATGAAATTAGAAATCAACAGAAAAAACCCTACAGAAACCATATAGACATATGGAGATTGAACAACACTTCTGAATGATGAATGGGTGATAGAAGAATTCAAGGGAGAAATAAAAAAAAATTCTTAGACTCAAATTAAATTAGAATAGTGACATCAAATCTCTGGGGAACTATGAAGGCAATTTTAAGAGGAAAGTTTATAGGTAGGGATGCCTAATAAGAAAATCAGAAAGATCCCAAACAAGCTAATGATACCTTTCAAGGTCCTTGAAAAAAGAACAAACCAATTCCAAAACCAATAGAAGGAAGGAAATAATGAAGATCAGAACCAAAATCAATGAACAGGCTGGCAACCAAACCTTCAATAGGAGCCTTTGTGAGGCTCTCCAGGTCCAAACTATGGCAGTCAGGATGTAGAAGGTACAGAAAGAAAATATGAGCAAGAGTCTTTGCTGGTTCCGAAGGAAATAATGGCCAAACAAGTATAAGCAGACTTAATTTCAGCAGTGTCTGGCTTCCTCCTCTGGTACCTGGAGAAGGGAAATATTGACCTGGAATATAAGCATCTGATGGGGATGGTAGGGTGGAGTGGGCACTGGATTGGTTACATGTGAAAGCCATCCTCCTGCACCAGGCCTTTACTATTTCTAGGTATTATCAAACCCTGAGAGGGGCAGTATCTCTCAGGTCAGTAGAGCCCCAGTTACCAGAGCATTAAGAATACAGAAAATAAAGAAAATAGAGTTAATACAATCATTGTCACCCAAAGTTCACAGTTTTCCTTACAGTTCATTCTTGGTATTCTGAATTCTATGTTTTGACAAATGTATAAGGACATGTGTACAATTTTAGTGTTACATAAAATGTGATACTAAGTTGAAGTTTATAACCTGTGTTCTATTTATTACCCTCTCCCCACAGACCCTGGCAACCACTGATTTTTTTTTTTTCACTACCTGAATAGTTTTGCCTTTTCCAGATTGTCATAGAGTTGGAATCACACATATAATCTTTTCAAATTGACTTCTGTCACTTACTAAAGTGATTAAATGTTCCTACATATCTTTTCATCGCTTCATTAGCTTATGTCTTTTTATCACAGTTTGCATATACCACAGCTTATTGATCCACTCACTTTCTGAAGGACATTTTGGTTGACATTTTGGTAATTATGGATAAAGCTCCTATACACAGCTAGTGTTTTAGTCAGCTTTTTCACTGTTATGACCAAATGATCTGACCAGCACAACTGTGGAGGAAGAAAGGTTTATTTGATGGCTCACGGTTTCAGAGATCTTAGTCCATAGAAGACTGGCTCCATTCCCCAGGGTTCAAGATGAGACAGAACATCATGGTGGAAGAGTGTGGCAGAGGGAAGCAGCTTGCATCATCAGGAAGCAGAGAGAGACTCCACTCTCCAGATACAAAATATATACCCCCAACCACGCCCCAATTCCAGTCTCCTCCAGCCATACCCTACCACTTCAATGAATCCCACTAGGGATTAATTCACAGTTTGGGTTAAGACTCTTACAACCAATCGTTTCTCCTCTGAATCTTCCTGCATTATCTCACATGTGAACTTTTGGGGGACACCTCAACTGTAACAGCTGGGAACAGATTTTTTTATGGATGTAAGTTTTCTACTCATTTGAGTAAATCCCATGTTAAGAGTTTGTTTAGTTTTGTAAGAAACTTCCAAACTGTCTTCCAAAGTGACTGTACCATCTTGCATTCCCATCTGCAACAAATCAGAGAGTTCCGGTTACTCTACATTCTTGCTAATACTTGGTGCCATGGTTTTGATTTTAGATTTGGGTTGTTCTAAGATGTGTGTATAGTGATGTCTAAATGTTGTTTTAATTTGAATTCCCTATTGACATAAAATGTCTTCATATCATTTGACATCTATATACCTTCTGGTGAGGCATCTGTTCAGATCTTTCACACATTTTTTAATAAGGTGATTCATTTTCTTATTATTAATTTGAAAGAGGTCTTTGTATATTTTGCAATATACTAAGTCCTTTATCAGATATGTCTTTTGCAGATATTTTCTTCCAGCCCATGACTTGTCTTCTCATTCTGACAGTGTCTTTTATATAGCCACAATTTTAAATTTTAATGAAGTCCAGTTTATCCATTATTTCTTTCATGGATCATGAATATGGGTATTGCATCTAAAAAGTCTATGCTCGAGTTCATGCATATTTTCTCCCATGTTATTTTCTAGGAGTTTAAGAGTTTTTACATTCGAATGATTTTCAGGTTTATTTTTGTGAAGGATGTAAAATCTTTTTTTTTTCCTTTTATTTTCATGATACTGATAATTGAACCCATAGGCACTCTACCACTGAACTACAATCCCAATTCTTCTTTTTTTAAAAAGTATTTTCTATTTATTCATTTATTTTATATTTGGGGAGAATGAGGGGTTAGGGAATTGAACCCAGGGCACTTTACTACTGAGCTATATCCCCACCTCTTTTTTATTTTTTATTTTGAGATAGAATCTCACTGAGTTGCTGAGAGTCTCACTAAATTACTCAGGCTGGCCTCAAACTTGCAATCCTCTTGCCGCAGCCTCCGAAGTCACTGGGATTACAGGCAAACACCACTAACCCTGGCTTTATTTATTTATTTTTTTAATTTTGAAATAGGGCCTTGATAATTGCCCAGACTGTCCTTGAACTTGCCTAATGAATCAGCCTCTTGACTAGCTGGACTTGTAGGCATGCACCAGCATGTCTGGCTAAGGTCATTTTTTGTGTGTGTGTGCATATGACCCATTTTTCCAGTACTGTTTGATGAAAAAACTGTCCTTGCTCCATTATATCACCTTTGATACTTTAGCAAAGATCAGTTGGCTTTATTTATGTGGATCTAATTCTGATTTCTCTCTTCTGTTCCATTGATTTATCTATCTATTCCTTTGACGATATCGCAGTGTCTTAGTTACTGTAGCTTTATAGGAATTCTTAAAGTTGGGAAGTGTAATCCTCCAATTTTGTTCTTCTCTTTCAATATTGCGTTGGCTCTACTAGGTCTTTTGTCTCTTTACATAAACTTTAAAATCAGTTTGTCAATATCTAAAAAAAGAACTTCCTGAAATTTCTTTTGGGATTGTATTGGATCTATAGCTCAAATTGAGATATCTTGACAATATTGTCTTCCTATTCATGAACAATGGAATATCTTTCCATTTATTTAGTTCTTTGATTTCTTTCATCAGAGTTCTATGTTTTTTCAAATAAATTTTGTTTGTATTTTGTTAAAATTATCCCAAAGTATTTCATTTAGGGGGATGTGTGCTTCAAATTTCAAATTCCAGTTGTTCATTACTAGTACCTAGGAAAGGAATTGACATTTGTACATTAACCTTGTAACCTGTAGCTTTGCTGTAATTATTTCTAAGTACAGGAGGAGGGTTTCATTCTTCCTTTTTTCTTCCTTCCTTATTTTCTCTTCTTTTTTTATCTGTACCCGAGGGTACTTAACCACTGAGCTACATCTCTAGCCCTTTTTTATGTTTTATTTAGAGACAAAATTTCACTGAGTTGCTTAGAGCCTCACTTAGTTGTTGAGACTAACCTCAAATCCTCCTACTTTAGCCTCCCAAGCCACCGGGATTACAGGTGTGCTTCCAGTATCATGTTAAACCGGAGCAGTGAGAGGAGACATCCTAGCATTGTTCCTGATCTTAGTGGGAAAACTTCTAGGTTTTTCATCATCAATTATGTTAGCTGTAGGGTTTTTGCACATGTTCTGTAAGAGATTCAGAACGTTTCCCTCTGTGATGGTTAATGCTTTCTAAAATACATTTTTAGTTGTAGATGGAAACAATACCTTTATTTTATTTATTTCTGTAGTGCTGAGGATCGAACCCAGTGCCTCACATGTGCAAGGCAAGAGCTCTACCATTGAGCTACAATCCCAGCCTGGTTAATCTTCATTGTCAAAATTACTAGATATGTGAGCTCTAGTTAAAGTTTTCTAGTCATTAGGGGCATATCCTTGCAACTGATATTGGGACCCCAGCCTCTTCTCTCCCCTCTCTCTCTGATTCATGACTACCATGAGTACTGCGAGGTGAGCAGCTTCTTCCTCATGTACTCCACCATGGTGTCCTACTTTGTCACCAACCCAAGAGCAACAGAGCAACAGAGCCAACCATCCACAGACTAAAACTTCTGAAACTAAAATCAAAGTAAGCCTTTCCTTTAAAAAACAATTTTTTTAGTTGTAGATGAACATGATAACTTAATCTTATTTATTTATTTTTTATGTGGTGCTGAATTGAACCCAGTGCTTCACATATGCTAGGAAAGTACTCTGCCACTGAGCTACAACCCCAGCCCAGCCTTTCCTTTTTATAAGTTGATTTTCTCAGGCCTTTTCTCACAGTAGTAGAAAGCCAGTACACATGCCCTGTTTATTTGTTGTTGTTGTTGTTGTTGTTTTCAATTACTTATTTATTTTTAAATTTTTCACAGACTGCCTTTTGATTCATTGTACACAAATGGGGTACACACATACCCTGTTTGTAATGTTCTGATAGGGTTTTGTTTTGTTTTGTTTTAGTTGTTGATGTACCTTTATTTTATTCATTTATTTATATGTAGTGCCGAGAATTGAACCCAGTGCCTCATGTGTGAGGCAAATGCACTACCACTGATCCACAACCCCAGCCCCTCATAGTTTTTATCAAGAATGGATATTGGATTTTGTTTCGAAGTCTTTTTCTACATCTAATGATATGATATGTGATTCTCCTCATTGAACTAGTTGATTTGAAATTTGCACTAATTGATATTCAAGGTTTGAACCAACCTTGCATATCTAGAATAAATCCCACTTGGTTATAGTTAAGCTGACACAGGTAATATGCCCTTGAACCTCTAGATCGCTTTTCCTTATAAAATTAATTACCCCAAGTATTTCATTAGGGTAAATGAAAACTAACATACAGACTCTTTGAATTCAACAATTCAAAAGTAAATAACTGGGCTGGGGCTGTAGCTCAATGGCAGAGCACTTGCCTATCATGTGTGAGGCACTGGGTTTGATTCTAAGCACCACATAAAAATAAACAAATATTCTGTCCATCTATAACTACAATTTTAAAAAAACTGAATTTAAAAGCACACAAGGGAGCCGGGCATGGTGTTACATGCCTATAATCCCAGTGGCTCAGGAGCCTAAGGCAAGAGGATCAGAATTTCAAGGCCAACCTTAGCAACTTAGAGAAAATTTGTCTCAAAATAAAATAATATAAAAAGGACTGAAGATGTAGTTCAATGGTAAAGTACCCTTGGGCTCATACCCAGTACCAAAAAAATTTTAAAAAAAAGTCAAGCTAGGTGGCACATACCTGTGGTCCCAGCTGCTTGGGAAGGTGAGGCAGGAGGATTGCAAATTTCAGACCAGTATGAGCAAATTAGAGACCCTTTCTCCTATTTAAAGGGGCAAAGAAGCAATCAACAAACATATGGAAAAATGCTCAACATCTCTAGTAATAAGAGAAATGCAAATCAAAACCACCCTAAGATTCCATCTCACCCCAATTAGAATGGCGATTATCAAGAATACGAGCAACAACAGGTGTTGGCGAGGATGTGGGGAGAAAGGTACACTCATACACTGCTGGTGGGGCTGCAAATTAGTGCAGCCACTCTGGAAAGCAGTGTGGAGATTCCTTAGAAAACTTGGAATGGACCCTCCATTTGACCCAGCTATCCCACTCCTTGGCCTATACCCAAAGGACTTAAAATCTGCATACTACAGAGATACAGCCACATCAATGTTCATAGCTGCTCAATTCCCAATAGCCAGACTGTGGAACCAACCTAGATGCCCTTCAATTGATGAGTGGATAAAGAAACTGTGGTATATATATACAATGGAATATTACTCAGCCATAAAGAATGATAAAATTATGGCATTTGCAGGCAAATGGATGAAATTGGAGAATATCATGCTAAGTGAGATAAGCCAAGCTCAAAAAGCGAAAGGACGAATGATATCACTAATAAGTGGAGGATGACACATAATGGGGGGGAGGGAAGGGTTAGTGTTAGGGTTAGAGTTAGGGTTAGGGAGGGGGGCAAGTATGGAGGAAGGAACTACTGTATAGATGGTAAAGAGGGGTGGGAGGGGTGGGGGGAAGGGAAAAAATAACAGAATGAATCAAACAACATTACTCTATGTAAATTTATGATTACACAAATGGTATGCCTTTACGCCATGTACAAACAGAGAAACAACATGTATCCCATTTGTTTACAATAAAAAAAAATAAAATAAAAAAAATAAAGGGGCAAAGAAAGTAGCTATACAAATAACCAATAAACACAGGAATGATGCCAACATTGCTGGTTATTAAGGAAGTATAAATTAAAACAACAATGAGATATTACTTCATACCCACTAGGATGGCTATAGGCAAAAAAAAAAAAAAACCAAAAAACAATGAAAAAAATCAATTGGCTAGAATGTGGAGAAATTGAAACCCTCATATATTGCTGGTAGGAATGTAAAATGATGTTGAAAACCCATTTATCAGTTTTTCAAAATCTTGAATACAGACTTACCTTGTAACCACTCAAATGTACATATCTGCCAGGTCAAAAATGTTCACACAAAAACTATACATGAATGCTCACAGTGACATTATTCCTATTAGACAAAATTAAAATGATCCACATTCCCATCATCTGATGAATGAATAAAAAATTATAGTATATTTATTATAAAAATAAATGAACTACTGAAATTACAGCACAGATGAACCTTGAGGTTATATGCTAAGGGAAAGAAGGCAGTTTCCAAAGACTACATATTATGTGATTCCATCTGTATGAAATATCCAGAATAGGGAAATTGATAGTGGCAGGAAGTGGATTAGTAGCTTCTTTGGTCTGGATTGGGTGGGTTGAGTAATAAGGAGGGACTGCTAGAGAGTATAGTTTCTTCTGGGGACAACAAAAATGTTCTGGAATTAGATCATGGTGATGCCTGTGCAACACAGTGAATATACTAAACGTAAAGTATGTGCTTTTAAATGCTGATTTTCATGTTATATAAATCATCTCAATTTTAGAAAGTGTTATAAAGGGGGGAAATGACCTGAAAGAAGTTACAATTAACATTGAAAAACTAGAGAAAATGTAACCCTTTATTCAACTCAGTTGTTCATTTTGCCTTCCTCTAAAAATTGTACTAGAAATTCATTCAAATGGCAGATCAAGTGGATAGATATATAGGAAGATGATAGAATTTGAGTTTGGTCTGGAAGAATGGCTAGTATTTGGATTAGGCTAAGATGAAGGAAACAGTGTTATTCTAGAAGGAGCCCAGCAGAAGCAAAAAGGTAGGAATGGATTCTGGAAAGAGTGGAGGAAGCTGCTTCCACAGTAAGCTATTTAATTGAGTAGCAGTGGCAAATGGAATTGAGAGTGTGAAATTGGATCACATCATAGAAAACTGTAGGACAATCCAGGGCAGGCTCTCTTGACTCTGAAGATAATAACAGGATATTATATGTATATATGTACATATGTATGCACTTTATTTGATTTTATTCTTGCAGTGCTAAGGATGGAACTAAGGGCCTCATGTGTGCTAAGCAAGCTCCTACCACTAAGATACACCCCTCAGTCCCCACTTTTTGGTTTGTTTCTTTGAATAAAAAGAATTCACACTTATGAAAAGCTGTAAGATTAGTTTGGCATCAGTTGCAAGATAAATTGTAGAAGAATTCAAGCACAGGGTAAATCAAAGCTGAACTAAGGAAACAGCCCTGGAAGTAGAAGTAAGATTTAACAGGTTTTCATTTCAAAGATAGAAAGAAAGATTATTCAGAAACAAATTGCTGGTGATGAAGTAAAGAACTCAACAAAAATGAAACATTAGGTAATTAGGAAATTCGAGGGAAAAAAATAGAAACTGGGGAAGGATGACAACTTCAGAGAAGTTACAGTATTGAGATAATCATAGGAAATCAAATCTCAGTTAAATATTAAGACCAAAGATGCAGAATGGAAGTCTTTAGTACAGAGTTGATGAGTGAAGAAATGAATGACTTTTTCCCCCAAATGAATTCATAATTCTTTCAAAGAAATTTTAATAACCTGTGGACATTCTCCAATGTACTAAATAAGGAAAGAAGGAATAGGAATAGATATGGAACTTAGGCATATCTATGAATTGCCCTGTGCTTCATGTTCCTCTTTGGTAAAAGGGGCATAATAAGAGGACCTGCCTTATAGGGTGGTTGGGAGGATTTCATAAGCTACTACGCGTAGACTCTTGGAGTCATTCCTGATGTATTAAGAGCTCAGTACCTGCTGATGATTATTATTATCACTTGAAGTAACATAAAGCATCCATGAGTCTTCCTGGTGTACTGGAATACGCACAGCATCAGGAGACTTGGTTTCAAGTCCCTATTCTCCTTTTTTTAGCTCTGACTATTTGATCAATAATAGCAAGGAAAAGAGTGCTTAGTTTGAATTCCAAGTCTACCACTTATTGACAACCAGACCTCAGGCAGAATTTTGAAGCTTAGTTTTTTCATCAGAAAAGTGGATATAATAAATCTGACTTTGTATCTTATTGTGACACTCGCAGTACTATATATAAAGCACCTGGCACATATTAAGTGATTATTATTTTAATGTTTTTGTTTCCTATTGGGTTCCTTAGTTCGATACTTCAGTAATTAGGACAGATTACTCTAGAGTGGTTTTTATCTCAGTAAATGATGTGGAAATCACTCAGTGCCATTTCAAGGGAGATATATATATATATACAAAGAATAGGGAATTGGGCCTATAATCCCAGCTACCCAGGAGACTGAATCAGAAATATCTCAAGTTCAAGGACAGTCTCAGCAACTTAGAGAGACCTTCAGCAACTTTGCAAAAACCTGTCTCAAAATAAAATTTAAAAGGCTGGGGATGTAGCTGGGGATGTAGGTAAAGAGCCCCTGGGCTCAGTCCCCAATACCAAAAAAAAAAAAAAAAAAAAAAAAAGAATTAGGATATAGCTTCAGAAAATACCTTATCATGCTCACTGGTAAAGAAGAAAAGAGACAGAAAAGAGGAATAAATTATGTTTAATTATAATTTCAGAAGTTTCTTTCTTAGTCCAAGATGTTCAGAATCAAGCCATATGTTTGATGACATTGGTAGCAGAGAGGAATAGAAATTCCAGATGGTTCTTTGTAGCAAATGGAAATGCAATTTGGAGAGTTGATAGCAAATATTTGTCTTTCTCTGTGGTATGTAATAAATTATATATATGAGGGCTGGGATTGTGGCTCAGTGGTAGAACACTTGCCTATTGCATGTGAGGCACTGGGTTCGATCCTTAGCACCACATTAAAAAAAAATTTAAAAAGTAAACTTACAAAATGAGAATCACTTTATAAAAAAATTATATATATATATGATATGTGAGATTTTTACTGGATATTTGAATGTGTAGTCAAATTATCTTCAAATGTAAGTATGTATACTCAGATATTAATTAAACACTAAAGTAATATAAACAAAAAAAATTTAATTGTTCCTCTAATAAAGACAACCAAAGACAAGTGAAAGCTGTTTGATACACATCATGTCCATTTTCCTCCTAAAAATAATAAATATTATCAAGTATGAACAGTAATGTATTCCATAACTTCTTTAATAAAAGAGGTTAAAGCCAAGGAAAGCAAAGTGTATGTATTTGGACTAGTTGGAAAATATTAAAAGCTATCAGCTTTAATACTATCAACAGAAAATGTCCTCAACAGCCATGTTAACTATTGCTATTTCATAAAGTACAGTATTATTATATGCTATTGTTATATTATTATAATAAGTTCCTCTTTAAGGAATTATTATGTAAAGCTTTCAGTCCATTTGAACTAGTCACAAAATATTTCACTGATTATTACTAATTTTTTTTAATTAAATTCCTTTATTTTTGTTGGACATGGTGGTACATGCCTATAATCCCAGGGACTCAGGAAGCTAAAGAAGGGTCACAGATTTGAGGTCAGCCTAGGAAATTTAGCAAGACCCTGTCTCACAATAAAAATTGAAAAGTAATGGGGATTTGGCTTCTGGTAGAGTGTTCCTAGATACAATCCTCAATACTACAAAAAATATTACATTTATTTTTAACTGATGGATAAAGAACATAAAAATTATACCTATTAATGGATTATTATGTGGTATTTTGATAAATGTTTAATGTTTAAGTCACATTAAAAATATCTTTTAAAACATGTATTGTTTCATTATGGTGAAAACATTCAAAATCCTCTCTTCTAGATTTTTTAAAATTTAGGTTAATAGTGACTCTTATCAGAGGTGTGATATTGATGATCCTATAAATGCACATTGAGTTTATTCTAGATCAGTGGTTCTCAAATTACTTGGTTCCTTTACACTCTTAAAAATTATTGAAGACACCAAGGAACTTGTGTTTATATGGGTCACAGCTATGTCTTTATCGTATTAGACCTTAAAAAGATTTATTTATTAATTTATTGAAAATAACAATGGGGCTGGGGTTGTGGCTCAGTGGGAGAGTGCTTGCCTAGCACACTTGAGGCATTGGGTTTGATCCCCAGTACCACATTTTTAAAAAACTAAATAAACAAAATAAAGGTATTTTTTTAAAAAGAAAATAACAATGATAAATCTGCTACATATTACCTTACATAACACATTTTTCTGAAAAACGATTACATTTTTTAAAACCAAAAAAAGTATTGGGGAGACTGGCATTGCTTTACATTTTCAAATCTCTTTGATATCTAAGTTAATAAAATATAAACAAATCATCATATCTGCTTCTCCTTCTAACTTTTGCAATGTTTTTTTTAGTTGAAGTACATGAGGAAAATATGACCTGACATAGATATGTAATCTTGTAAAAGGAATACTCTAATAGCATTTATAATAGCTAAGGATATTTTTCTTTAATACAGTACTCAACAAGCAATAGTTTCTTAAAGATTAGTTGCAATATGCAATCTTAAAATATATCAACGAACTTCTCATACTATTACATTAAAATGTAGTGGTCTATCTCGCACTTGTAAAGGATTTTTAATCAACACATGATTTTGTAACATCACATATTGGTCATTTGAAAAATATTACTTTACTAAGTTGTGTAGATTTTCTACATGTTGGCACATTTCATTTCACAATATCAAAAAAATCACATTTACTAATATTACCACAAAAATCATTAAAAGCCCCTATGGATGGGCATGGGCATGGTGCCATACACTTGCAATTCCAGCTACTAGGGAGGCTGAGGCAGGGAGATTGCAAGCTTGAGGCCAGCCTCAGCAACTTAGCAAGACTGTCTCAAAATAATTTTTTTTTTTAAATGGACTGGGGATTTTGCTCAAACACTTAAATTTATCATTAACAACTACTGTCAAGTTATTTTCCTAGAATTTACAGACTTACTTGGTTCATTTTCAGAAAAATATCTGCAAAATTCCTAGTCTAAATAACCATAAATTGTCTTCAACTTGTCCTTTCAAATAAAGATAGTGCATCCTGAGAAAGCAAGTAGCTCAGCGTACAATCCAAACAATCAACACATAGTTTTGCTCAAGACCAACACGGTACTTACATAAGCAGCAGAATTGTTTTGTGCGTATTTCCTGTTTTGTCATACAGAATATTAAAAAGATGTGCTATCAAGGTGTGAAATTTAATAAACAGTGAGTAATCTTTAGCATTGAATACATCTTGAATGACACAGGCTTTTCCCCCTGCACATGGGTTATGGGAAGAATACAGTACACAGTTGTCACCACACACTTGATTCATGCTAAGGCACCAGCAATTTAACCCACATTGTTTTCGTACCATCAGTGCAAATGTGGATACACTGGAAAAGTCAAATGACTTAGTATTATTACAAAAATGCTTTTGAGTCTTGGATTTCCTGAGATATTTTTTAGGTAACTTCAGAAATCCAGGAAACTGATATCCTGAGAACTGATAACCTAGAGTATAAGCTCTGTGAAAGCAGTGAGCTTAATTTTCTTTTTCATTGTTACCTCTTCAACACCATTGTCTGTATAAAAGAGCCTGGAACACTGTAGATAATCAGTAAATATTTCTAAAGTATATTTATAAAGCAAGGACAGATGGGAAATTAATCATTTGTGGCATACAGAATAGTAACCTGAAATGTATGTTTTTTAGTATGTCTAGCTCAATAATTAACCAACACAGAATGATATGAAAATCTAGTTTCATGATACCATTTCCTTTGCTAAAGACTCCACTGACTTCTAAATTTTGAGCAGTCATTAAAATACCTATGTCAAGGAAAAGATGTGAAATGTGCAAGATTAAAGAACAAGGTGGGCATGGTGGCATAAGCCTGTAATTCCAACTTCTCAGGAGGCTGAGGCAGGAGGATCACAAGTTTGAGGTCAGCTTGGACAATTTAGCAAGATGCTTTCTCAAAATACAAAATAAAAAAGACTGTGGATCTAGCTCAGTGGTAGAGCACCCCTGGGTTCCATTCCCAGTGCCCCTCAAAAAATAAAAGAAAAAAAAATGATATAGGGGCTGGGGTTGTGGCTCAGTGGTAGAGCACTTGCCTAGCATGCGTGAGGCCCTGGGTTCAATCCTCAGCACCATGTGAAAATAAAGGTATTGTGTCCACCTACAACTAAAACAAAATACTTTAAAAAATAAAAATAAATAAATAAATGATATATATTCATATATATACATATATATATATTTGTTGGTTTAGAAGAAGGACAGAACTAAAATGCCTTTAGAGATCATTTAATACTCCTCCTCCCCCTCCCTCTTCTCCTTTTTCTTGCAGTGCTAGAGATTGAATGCAGAACACATGCGTGCTAGGTGAGTGCTACATCTCTAACCCAATTCAATCATTTTTACAAATGAGAAAACTAAGCAGCTTGGGGGACTAAATGGCTGAAAATCATAAAGTTAGTGTCAAGACCAAAATATAGGACCTATCACGTTTTCTGTTGCACATAGCAATGATAGGAATGACAGTGGGAACCGAGAGGCGATTTTTGTAATTCTCCTGTAGTGACTGACCAAGCAAGTCCTTAAGTTATTCCATGGAGTCAGGACAGAAGAAGGACCTGAAGTTAAAGGCTAGACCATCTAAATATTCTCCTGCTAGGGCACCTTGCTCCTCTCCCAAATAACTCAGGCAGGCCTACAAAGAGATGGCAGGGAGATTCAGGGGCTAGTCTCGTGGAATTGTGGAGAAGAAAAGGGTCAGGCCCTTAAGAAGGAAGCATGTAGGGCCTGATACCAAAGAGGGTTCTGGGGCTGTACTATAGAGTACCCATGGACAAAGCCAGAGACTGGAAAAAGCCCCAACAGGAGAATGTTTTTGATACTTTTCACCAGGAAGCTATCAGCATTTTCTATGGAATTGTTCTACATATTGTGGGATATTTACCATACCCACCCTCTACCCACCAAATGCCACAAATCCTTGTCTGTCTCTAACAAAATGTCCTGCACATTTCCAAATGCCCACTAGGGGGCCTGTGTCACTCTGATTACCATTTATCCACGCCCACACATTTGCTAAATGTAGTAGGACAATTCAGAGATCATAACTACATTTCTCTTTTCAGGTTTTTTGTTCCCCTCCCCACCCCCAGGTATCCCTTGATTGATTCTATAGCATTCATTGCATCAGGATGAGGGTAACATCCAATAACAAGAAAGAAGACAGCTACATTTCTGAATGGAGTTTAAAAATCTATGATGAAACCAAGGAGTTTTAAGGTTTTTTGAGAGAGGAAACACATTTTTAAAAAAAATTTTAGTATGCCTCTACTTCATGTACAGAGAGACAAGATGTATCCCATTTGTTTACAATAAAAATAAATTTTAAAAAATTTTAACTTGTTCTTTTTAGATATGACAGTAGAGTGGATTTTGACATATTATACATACATGGAATATAACTTATTGTAATTAGGATCCCATTCTTGTGCTTGTACATGATGTGGAAGGAAGCACATTTTTTAAGATCAAAATGAGCAAGAGCTTGGAAGACTCAGGGCGGAAAGATTACAACATAAACCTAAGGTATGCAGTTAGAAGGTATGCAGTTGTCTACCTAAAGGAAATGAAAGTTCAATCTGCAGGAAGGAGGAAGAAAATCTGAACACACATGACTAGAATTTAGGTCTCCAAAAAAGGGTGGTTCCCCTCCCACCTGTGCTCTCCTGAGTTATCTTAGAGGACTGGCTATTTCCTGGGCACAGGGAGGACCTAGAGCAGAGCCTTCACCTTGCTGCCAGCAGGGCTCATGGACAGGAGCCCTGCTCATTGCACAGCTGAGGCAGGTGATTCCCCACCCTCCAGGATGCTCAGCACCTATCAGTTTCCTGAACCCTCAAAGCAACACGGAAGAGTCTTAAAGCAGGATGGCCAAATGGAAGGAGCTTGTGGTCAGGGAAGGACCAGCAGACATGGGTGACAGGGAAAGGGGAGGATCACCCAAGGCTAGAAGGAACTGCCCATCTCAGCAGAATATTGGGCCGGGTTCCTCAAGGTCAGTACAACACAAATCATCAGAGGGAAAAAGAAGGAACAGGAGGAAGAAGAGGGAACAGAGGGGCAGGAGGGAAGGGAAAGAGGAAGGAAAGAGAAGGGGGCAGGGCAAAAACCCAGGATGTGCCAAGCATAAATCTGCCAATTGCAGAGTTCACACAGAAGGTCCAAAGTTTTAGCTCTCAAGTAGAAAGGAGCCTTAGCAACCAGCTGTAGTGCAAGAAGGCCCACACACTTAATCCTCAATGCTGTGATAAGTATTTACCCCTTGCTAGAGTTTGGAGGTTGAATGCCCCCCACAGACCTGTTACAAAAGGTTGAGGTACACCCTCAACACCCCTGTGGGGTGGCATTATTGGGAGGTATTGTGGAAAGAAAGGAAAAGAAAAAGAAAAGGGGCCTTATGGGAGGTCTTCAGGTCACTGAGGATGTTCCAATGGGGACTATGGGGTCTTGTCTTACTCTTTTTTTTTTTTTTTTTTTTTTTTTTTTTTTAATATTTTCTTGTTGGTGGTGTGGATGGACCTTTATTTTATTTATTTATATGTGGGTGGTGAGAATCGAACCCAGTGCTCACACATGCTAGCTAGGCAAGTGCTCTGCCACTGAGCCACAGTCCCAGCCCTTCTCTTACTCCTTTGCCTCCTGAACACGAGGTGAGGAGTTTGCTCTGCCACATGCTTCCAACCATGTTATCTCATACTTTATCATCAGAGATCTAAAAGCAATGAGTCTGCCTGATCATGGACTGGAACCTCTAAATCTATGAGCCAAAATAAACCTTTTCTCCTTATAAGTTATTTATCTCAGGTATTTTGTTATAGCAATTGAAAGCTAACATACTTCATCTTTAGTTAAATCTTTTAAATATGCAGGAAATATCTAGCAGCCATAAATCAGATATTTACCTCGTTTGGACTAATTAATTATGTAGTTTTAGGACTATGAATTAATCAACAAATGGCCCTTTTACTTCTCTAAAATTGTAAATACCACTAACTACCTCCTAATTGTATGGGGCTAAATAGATGAGATAGATGAGATATTTTAAGTTGTAATCTATCCACTTTTAAACCAATGAAATATATCCTATTTTGTACTAAGTATAGTTTTAAAATTAACTGTCATGAGAAAAACAACTGAAGTTTAGACCTCAGTTTTCTTGAACTCTCCCCCAAAGCATCACAATTCCTAAACTAGTGTAAATTCATAGAAAGAAATGCCACCTTAGGTTGCCTAAATGAATAGGAACAAATGGTTTTTCTCTTTGTCCATATTCATAGAGGTTATTTTTGTTTTTGTTTTAATCTAGATGTTAACATTCAAATTTTAAATTGGATAAACATACCCTATGCATATGTCTTTGGAGATAATCCAAATGGGCATTCCTTTTATTTTACTCGCTCCAAGTAAGATTGGAGTTTATCCATGTTTGACATTGTGAGAAGCTCATTTTTATGTTAGTAATTTCTTCTTTTCTCCCTCTCCAGGAAACAACAGAACTTTACCTTGTTCTCAACAACAGCAAAATAGTCTGGAAAAACAAGAACAACAAGTACATTATGTTACTCAGTTTAGAAATATTTAGCAAAAAACAGCAAATATTTTATTGATTTAAAAAATGGGCTGATTACAGCTTAAACAGTCTCATCTGTTGATAATGGCAGTCTTCAGCACTGATAGGTAGGGGTGATCCATGGTATTTGCCATCAAGGAGTAAAGGGGCACTTGGTTGTGTCAAGAGCAGGAAAGTTTTAAGCTCTCTTAAGTAAGTGGTCAGGTCTTCCCATGTTCCAGGGGTCTGTTTTCAGTAAATTCTGTTTTATGTTACCAAAGAGCAGAGTGCATATGCTCTAACATGGCCTAGTTTTGCAACCAAAGTCCTGTGAAATTTCATGTTCTTATTATTAAACATGTGGGTTATTTAACCTCCTTGCCTCATGTCAAAACCAAGTGATAAAACAAAGGAATGTGCTGAAGTCAGTCTGTGTAATTGTGTACCTGAAACTTTTATGGTTGAATTTTATGACTATTCATGAAAAAAAAAAAAAAAAAATGTCCACAAGCTGGGTTTCCAGGTCATTTCTGACGGGCTAGGGTTCCTGCCATTGTTTAGGAGTTTTGTGTCCTGCTTTTTATTTGCTTGTTTGTTTTACTTCTTGGTGAGAATGAACTGGTATTTCAGAGGGTATATATACTTTAGTTATGTAAAGAATAGAGAAGACTTCTTAGCCATCTTGGAAATTTCCTTTTTCTTTTCCTTTTTTTCTTTTTTCTTTTCTTCTTGGCACAGAATCTTGCTATGTTGCTCAGGCTGGCCTTGAACTCCTGGACTCTAGTGATTCTTTTACCTTGACCTCCCTAGTAGGTAGGACTTTAGGTGTACACTACCATGACCAGCTATCTTTTGTTGTTGTTGTTGTTGTTGTAGATGGACACAATATCTTTATTTATGTATTTATTTATGTGGTGCTGAGGATCAAATCCAGTGACTCACATGTGCTAGGCAATTACTCTTACCACTAAGCCACAACCCCAGCCCTGTGACCAGCTACTTCTTAGACTTCTTAATCATATTAATGTGTTTTCTTGGTAAAGTCTGAAAAGAGTTGAAAGAACTGTGAATTTGAATTTTCTTTTCTTCTTTTGATCACCTCATTTGTTAACCAACAAGAAACACAAAATATAAAATTTGAAGAACTTTCAAGTTCAAATGTAAAGTCCATGAAATGTGAAATCTGACGAATTTTTAAGTTCAAATTTAAAGTTCAAGAAAACTGTGAGTTAAAAGCTGGCTCTGAGGAGGACAAGCAACTTATATCTTGCACTTGCCAACTACTCTTTCAAACAAGTTAGAACTGATAAGAAGCTCTTGAGAAACTCTTATCAGTACTTGCAAAAATAGCTCAACCCATTCTAATCTGGCAAAGACTTAAAGGGTCTAAATTCCTGAAAGCATTAGGGGAATTTTTTTTTTTTTCCTATTTGTTAAGTATGCTGTATAAGATTGATTTTTTTAGAATAAATGCAGAGTTAAAATGCCGTTTTATTCACGTGAAACACTGCCTTTGCAGCCTGCATAAAAGATGGTTGCTTAACTGACACTGCAGAATGTTGCAGGAAGTTTTGATTAGAATTGGCACGTTTGTTCTGAGTTAGTGAATTCCAGGCAGGTTTTCTAATGGGTTTAGTAGGCCTATTCCCTGACTGTTCCGCTCTGAATCATGGCCACCTCTATGTGATTCCTAAGTGACAACTTATGCTAATATTCTGGTGCATGTCCTAAAAGTCTTTTCCTCTCTCTCTTCACATACATTTTTTAATTGTAAAGTTGATCTTGTAATGTACTTGATATTCCATAAACTTTTTTTCCACTAACAATGTGTGATTAGTTTTTTGAAAACAATGTTCAACCTTGTAAGATTACCTATCATCTAACTGTAACACAGTTTCTTAGTTTTGCTGGACACTTAGGTTATTTCCAATTTTTACCTATTATGAATATTGCTGTGATTAACGTCCTTGAGCTTAAAATTTAGGGAATATTCTGATTATTTCCTATAGGTAAGTTCTTAGAAGTAACATTACGGGGGCTGTGCATGGTAGCGCATGCAGGTAATCCCAATGACTCAGGAAGATCTTCAGCAGGAGGATTGCAAGTTTGAGGCCAGCCTCAGCAACTTAGCAAGACCCTGCCTCAAAATAAAAAGTAAAAAGGAGTGAAGATAGAGCTCAGTGCCCCTGGCTTTAATCCACAGTCTCCTCCCCCCATGAAAAGTAATATTACTGGCTTAGAAGGCAAATACTGTTAAGCGATGACCCACAATACTACTGCCCTCAGATAATAAGTGGAAACAACTTGGTGCATGTTTTTAACAATTTTTTTTGAAAAATTAATATGTATGCTCATGAAAGTGTGTCTATATAGTTTTTTTTAAAAAGAATTTATGTTATGTATGGGGAAATTATTATTGAAGAATTTTAATCAGAGGAATAATATGATCTGATATCATTTTAGAAAGTCACTTGGGCAACTGGGCTGCAAATAGACTGGGGAGCAAACACAGAAAGAAGCACAGTCCAGGAGGGAGGTAACAGTGACTTGCAGCAGCGGGCAGCAGTGGGGGAGGAGGGAGTGTGTGGTGACAAGATTCTGGATCTATTTGTGTAGGAAGATGGATTGGACATGGAGTATGAGAAAAAGAGAGGAGTGAAGACTATCTCAAAGTTTTTTGTTTGTTTGTTTTTTGTTTTTCTTGTGGGGGAGATATCAAGGATTGAACTCAGGGGAACTCAGCAACTGAGCCACATCCTCAGCCCTATTTTGTATTTTAGTTAGTGACAGGGTCTCACTAGTTGCTTAGCTCCTCAATTTTGCTGAGCTGGCTTTGAACTTGTGATCCTCCTGTCTCAACCTCCTGAGCTGCTGGGATTATAGGTGTGCACCATCACACCTAACTCCAAGTTTTTGTTTTTGTTTTTTTTTTTTTAAGTTGTAGACGGACACAATACCTTTAATTTTTTTTTAATTTTTATATGTAGATGGATACAATACTTTTCATTTATTTTATTTTTATGTGGTACTGAGGACTGAACCCAGTGTGTCACACATGCTCAGCAAGTGCCCTGCCAGTGAGCTACAGCCCCAGCCCACTATACCTTTATTTATTTATTGTTGTGTGCTGCTGAGAATCAAACCCAGTGCCTCACATGTGCTAGGCAAGCACTCTACCACTGAGCCACAACTCCAGCCCCAACTCCAAGTCTTTTAGATCTTACCAGTTGGAAGGATGACACTGACATCAAGTAACAGGGGAAAGGCTGAAGGTGGGACAAGGATCTTTAGGATATAGATGGCATGTAAAGCCAAGAGCCTGGGCAAAGTTACAAAGGGAGTTGATACAGACAGAGAAGAGAACTGAAGGTTGGGGAAGAGATGTTCCTGACGTGAAGAGCACTTACCACACATCAGGCATTATTGTATGTGCTTTGTGTTGATTATAGGTTGACCCATTTAACCTCCAAAGCATTTCACCAAAAAGGTACAATTATTGTTCATATTTTGTAGTGGAAGAATCAAAGGCACAGAAAGATGGTCGGTAAACAATATCTATTTGATGAACTCAACTGATAAAATAAGTCTTATATCCCTTATTGAATAATGCAGTCTTACTCTGAAGTCATCCAAAATGTTTTCCAGGATGGGGGTAAGGGCATGGGTTTTATCCAGCATGTCTCAAAAATCTTAGAAGTTCTGGGGAACATGCCAGTTATACTTTGAAGAATCAGCATGACTAATCTGTTCAAAGATATTTTTCTTTCCAGCTGACAATACAGTCTAGGGAAGAATATTGAGAAGAGTGATAAAAAATGTGTATGTTCAAATGAGAGAAAAGAGAACCATTTTTTGGGGTTTGTTACTTTTTTTCTTTTTCTTTCTCCGCAGTGCTGGGTATTGAACCTGGGACCTGGGGCATGCTAAGTGCGTGCTGTGCCACTAAGCTATAGTTCCAGCCCTTGTGTTCAGTAGTTCTCCAAGGTATTGTCTTTATTTGCTTTTAAGTGTCTCTTCCTCAAGAACTATGCATTCTTTAATTATATTTAGGGGTGGGAGAGGCAAGTCAGTGAAGGGGAATTGTCACACTCCTCCTACCCCATTCTGTAACATATTCAGAACATCTCAATGGAACAGTTTCTAAGACTATGCCTTACCCTAACAGACATGTGCATCTGGCAGAGAAATACAAAAAAACACTAATCATAGGTTAAATTATTTCAGAAGGTTTCCAGAAAAAATATTTTCAATTGTCTCGTTGATACCATGGAGCTTTTTATATCACTGCACAGAGAGGTAAGATAGGTGAATTTGCCCTTTGATCTTCAAACTTCTCCTCTTCCTTGGGAAAGGGGCTATTATGAAAGGGGAGGTGGGAAAGGAGAATTTGTTTAAAAAAAATGAAATATTTCAGGCAGATCAATTTTTGGAGAAAGAGAAATGGATGTTGAGGATTTAGAAATAAAATTATCCTTGTCAACTATGCTTCTTGGAAAGTCTTCGCTTACCTTTGGGGATTCCTTTAACTCAGGTTAAGTAGTATTGTCTGAAATAATCCTACCAGGGGAGGAAGAACGGAGAGGTACCTAAATAAGCCAGAAGCCAGAAGTGACCGCAGAGGTATTTTTCTAAAGGACACAACATAGAGACAATGGACAGATGTGTACATTTACCTAAATCCTACAGACCAGCATGACCCTTGAATAACAATATCAGGAAAGAGAACTTCAGGATAAGTTCAAAGGTGTGAAAAACAGTAAAACAACAACAAAAAAATGAATCCTTTAAAGGTTATGTTCATAGGAAGAACAAAAACAAAGACTTTATTTGGGGAAAGACAACATAATACTAAAATAATAACAGAGAGTACAAAATTGACCTTCCCCTCCATTCTTCTCTCAATAACTACCTTCAAGTGGGAAGGGCAAAAGAAGATTGGTCAAAAGGAAATCTAAATTCAAGAAGGGTAAGAAGTAGGAGATTTTTAACAATTTTTGTTATTTTAATGAGTTTGGCTTTAGGACCAGACAAATTATATCCTAAGACATTTAGAGAACTTGGGTTATAATCATGAAACTAATGTTAACAATCTTAAAAAGTAATCTTATGAACAGAAAGTCAGCATAAATTCCTTGAGAATCAGTGCTGTCAACCTATGTTACTTAAGTGAAAGTTAGAAAACTCACTAAACTCAATACCTAGGAGCTCAGTACTTAAGACCCGGGCTTCATATTTTTTTTTTTTTTCCCACTTAACCTTACATTGGAGCATTTCTCCTATGTCATTAAATATTCTCACACACTATAATCTTATGTGCCTACATAGTGCTCAATTACATGACTGCATTCTAAATTACTTAACCAATCCACTGTGGTCAATTTTAGTCTGTTTAAAATTCTTGACTGGGAGCATTTGTGCTGGTAGTCCCAGTACTTGGGAAGCTGAGGCGGGAGGAGTATTTGAGTCCAGGAGTTTGCAGTCTCAGCAGCATAGTAACACTTCTGTCTAAAAAATGAAATAACTAAGTAAATAAAAGTTATGCTGAAATTATGATTATTTTACATAAAACTTTATAAATTAAAACAAAATGTCAAATTCTTATAAGATGAATATATGTAGCAAAGGGCACAACATTTCAAAGATCTTTTAATAAGTATCATGAAATTTGCTCCAGAAAGAAGTATCTATTTATGTTCTCAGCAAGAACATATGGGTTAGCTGGACACATGGTGCATGCCTGTAATCCCAGCAGTTCAGGAGGCTGAGGCAATAGAACTGTGAGTTCGAAACCAGCCTCAGCAATTTAGCAAGGCCCTAAGCAACTCAGTGAGACCCTATGTCTAAATAAAATACAAAATTCAAAAAAGGGCTGGGGATGAGGCCAAGTGGATGAATGCACCTGGGTCCAATCCCCAGTACCAAAAAAACAAAAACAAAAACAAAAACAAAAAACAAACCCCAAAACGTATGGGTGCCATTTTTTTCCCCCTAACTCTCATCAATACTGGGATACTTTGGCAGAAATTTCTAAATTTTTTTGGAGCTATTTTTATAATGGTAAAATATATGTAACACACTATCTATCTGTTTAACCATATTTGAATATACAAGTCTCAGTGATATCAAGTATATTCAAAATGTTAGACAACCATTACCATATCCATTTCCAGAAACTTTTCATTATCCCAAATAAAAACTCTATACCTAATAATCAAAGAAAAAGAAAAAAAATTTAATCATGCCATTCTCTTGCTGTTATTCAGCCCCAGCAGTAGTACTTTTTGCTCTTCCTGAGATCTTGGAATTCTTGTGTATTAGCTGGAATGTGGCAGACTGCTCTGTGGTAACAAACAACTCTAAAACCCCGTGGCTTTTGCAAAAGACGTTTATGTCTCACAGAAGTTACATATTCCATGCTAGTAGTTAGTGTCTCTGCTCATACTTTCAGAGGTCCACACTAAGAGGGCACAATCATTTCACAGCTTCCCAATTTGGAACATGAGGAGTTCATAGTTCCCAAGCAGGGACAAAAAGCGTTGCACAGCTTTGCACTAGAATGAAGTACTTCAGCCTGGAAGTCACACATGTCACTTCCATTTACAGCCAGAAGAACTTAGAACTGATAACATGGCAGAGGACAGAAAGTGTATTTCTACTGTGTCTTATAGCACAGAAAACTGGACAGGGGTGTGCACTGAAAGTTTACAGCTTTATTTATATCTGTGTTGATACAAAACTGGCTTCATTTCTCTTTACGTTTCTTTCTATTAGTGAAGTCCATGCATTACTTTTTCAGTTTTTGTAATGCAACAAGACATCTTGGACCACGAAGTGAAAAAAATTAATTTAGAGCAGTCATTTGATCTAAGGTGAAAAGTTATGCTTCATCAAGAAATATGTAAACATCCTCCTATAGCAAAATGTGTTAAATTGACATCTTTCTGACTAGTTTTATTTTCACTTTTACATTTTGAAGTAATGCTGATGCTTTTCCAGCAGCATTAAACCCTCTGGTTTTCATATGGTTAGTCCTGTCACTGTGGATCCCCTAAGGAGGGTGACACATGTTGAAAAACACTGTTCAAGTTTATTAGCAACTTTTTGAGAAAATGGAAATCAATACTTTTCATTAAACGTGCACTCTGTATTTTATCTCAGTTTTGCCAATTTTTTTTTCCAAAAGAAAAAGTAGTACTAAATGGTAAGATATTTAAATAATTACATATTGGTGTAATCCAATAAAGGCAGACGAATGTAGTTCAGACTACTCTCCATATGCTCTATGGCAGCTTTGTTCAGCCTCCATTTTCTGGTACATCTTACACTCACCTATACTTTGCTAGGCTTCTTATTAACCCTGCTGACTGGTGACCTGGCATTTTTCATTCATGTTGCAGGTTATTGCATGGCCACTGTGAACCTGTGATACACCAAATAACCAGAGGAGTGGCAGTATTGACTGTTTCTCCTATGGCCACTTATTATTGGAAGGAGTCCCTGTCTCTTCCTAATCAAGTTCCAGAGAGCTTCATTTTGTGAGTAAGTGCCCTTCCTGCTGTTCTTGAACATATGTGTTGGTTGCCTATAAACCCAGAGACTAGGAAGGCTGAGGCAGGAAGATCCACAGTTCTAGGCCAACCTGAGCGACTTGTGAGACTATGTATTAAAATAAAAAGTAAAAAAGACCTGAGGGTGTAAGTTGCTGCTAGAGTGCTTGCCTACTTTGCATGAGGCCCTGGGTTTAATCTCTAGCACCACACACACGCACACACACACAAATAAGAAAGAGCAAGGAAGGAAGGAAGAAGGAAGGAAGGAAGGAAGGAAGGAAGGAAGGAAGGAAGGAAGGAAGGAAGGAAGGAAGGAAGGAAGGAAGGATTGGTTATATTGCTTTTGGAAAGACTGACAAAATAGGGATGGATTATTATTAGTTATCTTTCAGTTTATCTACATGTCAAAGTAAGAACTCTGTTTACTACACTTGTGTGTTAGCTTTTTGTTGCTGTAACTAAAATACTTGACAAGAAAAACTTAGAGGAGGAAAACTTGTTTGGGCTCGTAGTTTCAGAGGATTCAGTCCATGGTCAGCTGGCTCCAAGAAAGAAACATGGCAGAAGGGCATGGAAGAGAAAAGCTGCTCAGCTCACAACAGCCAGAAAGCAGGATGAGGAACCGGAAAAGGCTAGAGAGAAGGTAAAATTTTTCATGGTAAGCCTCCAGGGACCTCCTTCATATAACTAGGTAGGTCCCACTTCCAGGTAGACTATTCAGCTATGATCCATCATATGTATTAATTCATTGATGAGGTCAGAACCCTCAGGATCCAATCATTGCCTAAGAGCCCCACCTCTGAACCTTGCTGTGTTGGGGGTTGTTATGGTTAATATATTAGGTGTCCCCCAAAGCTCCAGTATGAGACAGTGCAAGAAGATTTAGAGGTGAAATAATTGGGTTATGAAAGTCTTAATCAGTGCATTAATCCTCTGATAGGGATTAACTGGGTGGTAACCATAGGCAGGTAGTGTGTGGATGGAAAAGGTGGGTCATTTGGGTCATTGCCTTTGGGGTATATATTTTGTAAGTTGAGTTTAGACTCTTCTTCTTCTTGGTAGCCATGTCCTGACCTGCTTTCCTCCACTGTACCCTTCCGTCACGATGTTCTGCCTCATCTTGAACCCTGAGGAACGGAGTCAGCTATCTATGAAATGAAACCTCTGAAACTATGATCCCCAAAATAAACTTTTCCTCCTAAAATTGTTCTAGTCAGGTCTGTTGGTCACATCAGCAAAAGAGCTGATTAAAACAGGGACCATGCTTTCAATACATGAGCTGCTGGGGGGACATTCTAGATCCAAACCATAATAATGTGTCTCACATACTACTACTAGAGGAGATCATGGCAGGAGTTGGGAATTCAGAGAAGGAGTTCAGCAAACCCTTCAGTTTATTTTTTTTTTTAATTTTACAAGTATTTTTATAGTAAAATTCCATTTAAAAATGAAAAATTCATGGGAAAATGACAAGAGGGAAGAGATACCAGAATAATAAGTAGAAGTGGGCAAATCCAGGCAAAAGAAGACTTAAGGTCATACCATTTAGAGCAAAGTGAACCAAGATGATAATTTAATGACATGTTTCTGCAGAGCATGTCATAGGCTTACAGGTTCCCCTTTTGGAATATAAATGGGAGTGTAGCTATTTCTTGTCCTATCTCAGTCAGATAATCAATTCCAAATACCTCATAATTTTCCTGAAGGTCCTAGGTATCTAATCTTTGGTTGCAAAGAAAAAGCATGGATTCTGGCAATTTAAGCCAAAAGGCATTTTATTTGAAGTATGTGAATTATTGAAGGAAGCCTGAAGAACTAGCCTGGAAGAAGCAGTTGGACAGCCTGCCAGACAGCAGGTCTCTTTCAACACTCTTGGCTAGAGCAGGTGAAGTTTGTTTCTTCCGTCAGTGCTTCACTGTGTTCAGAAGTCAAAGTCCTGAGAAGGAGTGTGTGGTTGGCTGAAGTTAGGTCATATGCCAACCCTTGGAGTGACAGGCCTTAGAAGAAGGCTTTCAGAGGAGTCTCTGGGGATTTCTTAGGCATCTCTAGTGTGGGGCAGGAACAGGAATCTTACCCCGATGACATGATATGTAGGAAAATGATTAACCAGATGAAAATCAGGGTGCTGTTGGGGAGTGGAAATGAAGGCTGAACATACACAAAATGGCAGTATCCACTACTTACAGCAAAAATGACCATTTTAATGACATCCAAACTGGTGAACCGAGTCTGTTGATATGTGCTGATTTACTGTCTTCCAATTATTAGACTGTGACGGCTTTTTCTCCTCTTCTCCTCTTCCTCTTTCCCCAAGCACATACATTGAAAATATATTTTCTCACGACACATTGCCAGGTCTAAAATTACTGGGTTAAAGGATAAGAACATGTATTTTTATCTTTTTTATTGGATTCAGAAAATACAACTCTAGTCATGGAAGTTGGCTTTCCACTGTCTGGGTATTTGCCTGGTTGGAGGGCACCCTTTGGAAATCTCTCTCTGGGACATTTGGCATGCTGGGAAAAGCATGCTCTTCTGAGCTCTTCCCTTTCTTTTGACTAATATCTTTTTAAATCTCAATTGATATCTGGATAAAACAAGTTTCAAGGTTGTTACTTATGTCAGTTGATGCATATGTCATAGGAAAGAGGGAAGCATTTGCTTGAGGGATCTGTGGACAGTGGGGTATGCCTGCTGATGTTTGTAGCACATGACCACATATCATATGGCCAACCCTGATCTCCATGCCAAGTTACTGCAAATGCCAGGGGTGGGGAAGCAGTGATTACACTAATGACAGGGGACTCCACCTGGGGAGGGTACTGGTGTGTGCCCTGACCCACATCTCCTTGAGCCAGGTTCTTCTACCTCCAAACTTGAAAAGATGAGTTCTGGATTTCTTCAGAGGATGTGAATTTAAATGTGGGAGGCTTGGAAAATTGTCCTCCCCCACTCCACACCCACTTCCCCACCTCTCCATCACCAGCGTCACTAGTGACACCCACTCCTCAGCCAGGCTGCAAGGCTGGCTGGAGGCAGCAGCAGTGTGCTTTGCTCTATAATTATCCATGTGGCAGTTTACCACCCCTGGCTAGAGTGTACCAGGTTCTTAAACACCTTCAGATTAGGGACTTTTTGCAGCAGTATTTCTTGTAGCATTTATCACAGCGTCTTGCCTGCCTCAGGTCGTCAATCAACATTTGCAGGCTGAATATCCCTAGGTAAGTGCAGGGGCTCTAGAACATCCCTGGGGTACCACACTCTTCCAAGTGATGATGTCTAGGAGTGCTTGAAAAGGTGATCTCGCCCTGGAAATAACCAGGGAAGCTTGAAGCTTGGGGTTCTCATGGGAAGAAGCAAGGCGTGTGCTGAGCAGCTGGGATGGGCTGTCACCACTTCTCCAGCCTCATCTCACCCACAACTCTCCAGACTCATGGCTTTTCCAGCTTCTTACTCTGGTCCTTTCCTAAAGCCTATTTTAGAAATGGTTCTTCCTTTCCACATCACATCCACTCCACCTCTACCCATGAACCCCTCACCATACAGGTTAGCTCAATCCTCACTGACATCTTAGAACTTACTCCAAAGTCCCCTATAATAGTGCTATGTTCAGCTTCCTGGCACTTATGAGAGTTTTTCTCTAACATTTATTTAGTCCATGATTCTCTCCAGAGTAGGAGGTTACTGCAGGAAGGCAGGAACTATGGTCATTTCTTCCACTGTGCTCATCCCAGTACCTGGCATGTAATAGGTAGTCAGTAAGTAGTGGAGGCATGAGTAACAGTTTCTGCATACCACACTGGTGCAACGACTGCAATGCTGAAGTTGAGAGATTCTGGGTTGAGTCAAAGTAGCACTTACCCAGCAAAATGCTCTCAGCATAGTCTTTCTCTAATTGCACAACTCAGATTGCTATGTCATGAACTCTCATTAGGTGTTCTGTGAAGAATAAAGCTCTTTAAAAATAGAGTTGTAATGAATATATCAGTCACATTTGAGCAGTTATTATTTTTTCTGTGATAATTTGTCTTTTAAAAAAAGGCACACTACCAACTGCTATTGTGATTATGTGTGGGTAGGGGAGAGAGATGAGGGAGGAGGTGGAGTCTTACTCTTCCTTCATTATACTTTTCTTTATGGTGATAAAATATACATAGCATAAAATTTACCAGTTTGACCAATGTTAGGTATACAGTTCAGTTAGTGCATTGTTGTGCAGGCAGCTGCACAGTTTACTTGGCCTCACTCATGCTAGGGAAGCACTCCACCACTGTGCTACATTCCCAGATCTTTTTATTTTTATTTTGGGACAGGGTCTCTGTACATTTCCTGGGCTGGCCTCAAATTTGTAATCCTCCTGCCTCAGCCTCCTAAGTAGCTGATATTACAGGCCTGAGTTACCATTTTTTATTTTATTGATTACTAGTTCACAAACTCATTGTGTAGCTTCCTCCTATCTTGTTGGATTAACCTGTCTCCGTCTCTGGCCCCTGTGTGACCTGGACTGTTTGGCATTGCCACCTATTGACCATAAGTAGTTGTTGAACCATAGGCCCCCAGGTCTAAGTGAGTCAGGGCATGGCAGTCTCATAACTTGGTTTGATTCCAGATTAAAGTAACTGGGACAGGGCAGACTGGAGTTAAAATGCAGTTTAGCATGGGCCAAACTCAGAGGATCTCACGGGGATGAAACTGGAGTGCTGATAACTGCTTTGGAAACCCAGCCTGCCTCTCCTTGGAGGTGTTCTTTGTGGGTCTAGTAGTCTATTGATGAGGCCGTATTGGCAGTTTTGTTTCTTTCTTGGTTTTGTTTTGTTTTCCTTAGTACATGTGAGAGAAAGCAGACTCATAGTCTGGAAGACATCCAAAGATGGATCTTTTATTTCTTTCCATTATATCATTTGTGTTTTGCTGGAGTTGTAATTAATCTACTTTGCTCATAAAGGTGTCAGTCTGCACTGGGGATTGCTAGATTCCTGCTTAAAATCTGTCCCTTTCTCTTTTTGAGTAAATTCAGATTTCATTTAGAGTGGCAATGTACCTGATAAAAGACCACATTTTTCCATCTTTCTTTGTAATAAGGTGTGACCCTGTGGCTAAATTCTGGTTTAAGGAGATAAAAAGCAAAAATGCATAAGATGCCTGGGAAAGCTGAGAAACCAAACTGACTTGGCTGGGAGGGCACCCTTTCCCCGGTCTCCTTCCTAGAAGGAGTCCTCTTGTACTGTGAGGGGCCACTGAGCATGGAAACCCCAGGCCCTGCAGTATCACATTAGTCTCTTGACTTCTGGACTTCTTTTGAGAAAGAGAGCGAGAGAGTGAGAGTAAGAGAGAGAGAGAGAGAGAGAGAGAAAGAGAGGGGGAGAGAGAGAGAAACACTTTAAAATGGCATTAGCCACTGTTATTTTGGATTTTCTGTTACAATATGTCTGAAGCTAACTCTGACTCACTGAAACATACCAAATATTCAGTGGAACTCATGTTTGACTTTATAGGTAGCAACTTGGTGATTCATCTGGGAAATACACTACTGCATATAGGGGAACCTACACAAAGAAGCTTTCCTCTGAGTTAAACCCCCATTACATCTAAACTGAAACTTGATCAGCTGCATGTATTCACACCTTAACTAAATCCACACACAGAGCAAAGCATAAAAATGCCAGTTTGAATGTGAGAGCCTGCTGTGAATTCTTGAGTGTCTTCTAGGCACCTCTCATTTCACAAATCTGACCCTGAAATTGCCCATCTCAGTTTCCACAACCCTTTCCTCATCAGCTTCTTTCAGCAAATAACATATCCGTCCACCCATCTTACCATTCCAGGAGCATAGGGACCATCTTTGACACTTTCTTCCTAAGGTCCAATATCCTGGTGATTGTCAAGGCCCAGAAACTACCTCTAAAATGTATTTCCTTTCTGTCCATTTCTGTCTCCAGCATCACTATGGAGGGTTAAGCTATACTATGTCTTGCCCAGACAACTAATACTCTTCTGAGTGAATTCCCATTCTCCCCACACTGCTAGAGAGAAAACACAAACTAGATTACATTACCTTAATGTTTAAAGCTCTGTAAAGGCTTCCAACAGCATTAGGATATTGTCCAAAGTTCCATATATGGCCCACGAGGCTCTGCATGATCTGGACCCTGTCTACCCTCCTCCACCCAGTGATGTCATGAACCAGTTTCTTCACTTACTGCGCTTTAGCCACTTGACCTTCTCTTTTAGTTGTAGAATGCACCATCCCAGGGGTTTGCACAGGCTGGTTCTTTGTCTGGATTACTCTGCTCCCACTCCCTATTTAATGATTAACTCCTTCTGATTCTCCTGGTCATTGATTAAATGACACATTTTCCATGAGGCCTTCCTTGACCCCATCCCCAACCTATATCAGCTCCTGCAATTAACCTCTTACAGATTTCACTTTAATGGTATGGCACTTTAGTTAATTTCTGTTTGCATGCTGGGGACTGAACACAGGCCCTCAAGCATCCTAGGCCAGTGTTCCACTACTGAGCCACACCCTGAATCCTGGCAATTAAATTTTAAATTTAAACCCAATTTTAATTCTAAATTGGGTGTGTCTGTGATATATATATATATATATATATTTATTATTATTATATATGTATATATTAGTCTCCATCCTGAGACCAAAAGCACAGTGAGGACCACACTCTTTTGTGGGCATTATTGCATCACTAGCACTTAGCAGGGGGGCTCATACATATAGAAGGTTAACACATATTTGTGGGAGGAATAAGTTTCTGTCTTCATTTTCTTGTCCTGACTCCTTCTCCTTCTACTGGGGATGGAACCCAAGGGTGCTTTACACTGAACTGCATCCCTAACCCTCTTTTTTTTTTTTTTTTTTTGCAGTGTTGAGGATTGAACCCAGGGCCTTGTGCTTATGAGGCAAGCACTCTGCCATTTGAGCTATATCCCCAGCCCCCAGCCCTGACCCTTTTTCTTTTTCTTTTTCTTTTTAGACAAGGTCTAAGTTTCCTAGGCAGCTTCGAACTTTCCATCCTTCTGTCTCAGACTCCTGAGTTGCTGGGATTTCAGGGGTGTGCCCTGAGCCTCCGGTGAAACAAGTTTCTTGATGAATTAAAGATGAAACCTGAGACCCCAGTACCCCCTGACTTTGTGACTACTTTCCTTGAATTCTAAGGGCTTCCCTGCCCCCAAATCTTTCCTGTAAGGATGGGATGTGATTGTCTCCTCCTCTCCCTTGTCCCTCTCTTCAGTCCATCCTCCACACACACTTTCCTCTTGATCCTCATCAAAGAACCTTACAAACCCAGTTTCATGAAAACTTTTCAATCAGTTCACAGCTGTGAGGCCATCGTCTTCATTTCATGGATGGTAAGTCTGAGGTTTTTAAAAATATTGTTTACTTATTTATTTTGCACTACTGGATATTGAACCCAGGACCCCACACATACTAGGCAAGCGCTCTGTTACTGAACTACGTCCCATCTCCAAGAATATGTACCTTTGCCATGGTCACAACTATTAAGTAATGAAGTCAGAACTGGCACTCCCAAAGAGCTATTTTTCTACTGTGACAGTGATTTCTTTTCACCTGGTCCTAATGCTCACTTCTTCTGTATTTACTGATCATCTGTGTCAGGCAGTGTGTGAGGTATATAGTTGAATAAAACAAAACTCCATAGGCCCCTCCACTCTTGGTGCTTACAGAATTAAGAGTCATATCTGTTTGTGTGGAAAGTGACAAGTAATGTTTTTCTTGGGGTATGCTGAACTTGTTTTACTCCAAATCTCTAAAGAATTGACCACAATGAATAAATTAGAGTTTTTATGACTGAAAGTGGAAAGCAGTAAGGATGAAGAGGCAGTTGTCGGGAGCAGCTCATCTTTTAAAAATTAAAAAGAAAACTTTTCATTAAATATATTTCACATGCGCCCCTCCCCCGTCCACTCATTTAACGTGTACAATTCAGTGGTTTTCAGTGTGTTCACAGAGATGTGCAACCGTTACCAGTTCTAACATATTTTTATCACCCCCTAAAGAAACCCCTTGCTACACTCTTCATTCTATCCCCAGCCTTGGGGGCAATTCATGCTCTACTTCCTGTGTCCACAGAGTACCCAGTTTTGGACTTTTCATGTGAATGGCTAATATGGAATGGAGCCTTTTGTGGCTGGCTTCTCAGCACAGTCTGTTCACAGTTAATTGTGGTTTAGCACACATTGATACTGCTTTTTTTTCATTGTGGATTAATTTTCCATTGAATGGATACATGCATTTTGTTTATCCCTTCAACAACTCGTGGATATTTGTGTTGATTACACTTCTTGGCTATTAAGAATAGTGCTCTCGATCCCCAGCACCACACAAAAAAAGAGTAATGGTCGTCATTGGGGGTGGCGATTGTATGTAATCCCAGCGTTGGGGAGGCGGAAGCAGGAGGATCTCCAGTTCAAAGCCAGCCTCAACAACTCAGTGAGACCCTGTCTCTAGATAAAATACAAAATAGGGCTGGGGATGTGGCTCAGTGGTTGAGTGCCCCTGAGTGCAATCCCCAGTAAGGCACCCCCCACCCCCTGCAAAAAAAGAATAAGGCTACTATGAACATTCAAGTGCAAATATTGTGTGTGGATTTGTGCTTTCATTTCTCTTGGTGTATACCTAAGAGTGCAATTGCTGGTCGTACACTACTGTGTTTAAACTTTGATGATGTCAGCAGCCCCGCTTTATGAGGGAAGGTTTAAGTTTTTGTCCAGAGGACTGAGTGCTGACAGTACTTGGCTCTGAGGCCCTTACTGTTTACCCCCCTTCTGTTCTTAAGTATCTTTCCTTTCCTATGCCTCTTTCATTCTCTTCTCTTTAGACTCTCCCCCATCTCCCCCAACTGATTTCAGGTGGAACTGAAGCTTTTAATGCTTAAAAGTTATTTGTAAAACATTTGGAACTCTCTGGAGGACCGGCATTAAAGTAACAATGTTTACCTGTGGGTTGGGGCACTCCTGGTGTTATTTTGTAACGAAGAGTTTATTGAGTAGGAATTCTATTTAACTTGATCCTGAGGGGTTACACTCCTACACTAATTGTCTAGATTCTTAATTACCCAGCTCAGAGTCTGAACGTTTTGAAGAATCACTTTGAAGTTTCTTGGTAATATTACCATCATTAGTAAACCTATATACTAAACAGGTGGTGTGAGTTTTTGAAAAATGTATGCAGAGTGCCTGGTGTGTGCCTGGCACATAATACTTGTTTAATAAATTGTTAGTTGCTATTATGAAAAATTACTCTAATTAACCATTCGTGTTTTCTTTCAGGTATAATAATTTAAAGTGTCTTAACTTTCGGGGGACACAGTTGAGGTCAGTTTTAGAATACAAGAGATAGGGTTTTGGGGGGTGCATTGACATGAATTCAAGCCCCCCCCCCCCCCCCCATGAAAAGCACACAGATCCTGGCATTTGTTTTCTAGCGGCTATTTTTAGAATAATGAAGATAGTCTCTCTATCCCCAAGTAAATGTAACCTGCTGAACATAACAGAAACAACTTTTCTGCGGTCTAGCCACTCGCTGGCCTCCCCTAAGCCACCTAAGCCATTTAGTATGGATACGCAGAGAAGCGTCCTAGGAGCGGCAGGGCTACCAAGAAAACTCTCAGGTGGAGCTACACCAAGCTTCTTACTATAAATGGGTGAACGTGGTTACGGAAAACGAGAGCCCCGCGTGCAAGCCCGTGCGCAGCCTCGGATAAATGATATTAAGTGAATCAATCATTTCCTCCGGCCCGCCGCCTCGGAGTCACGTCCGGCTGCGCGGATTAAGCATTGCTTTTAAGACTCTCGCTCTTTCCTCGTCAGGTCGGGTTCCCTACTTCGGGGAGCCGACTGTGAGTCACCCCGAACTTGGGAGCCGAAGAAAAGGGGAGGGGCAGGCGCCCGGGGGCGGAGGAGAACCGCGGGGCCGAAATTCTAGACCCAGGACGCCTCGGAAGGAAGAGGAGGGGCAACTGCGCGTGAGGAAGAGAAGGAAGAGGCGTCTGGGGAAGGAAGGGAGGAGAAGGGAGGGAGAGGCAAGGCGGAGGGAAGAAAAGGGGGCGCGGGCGGGCGCGGGGCGGGCCCGGGGCGGGGCAGCGCGGCGGGCGCTGAAGCTCGCGGGGCTGCCGGGATTGGGGCGCCGCAGTTTTCGCTCGTCTAGCCGGCGGCTCCTCGGTGCCGCCAGGCTCAGCTTTTTGGGACATGTCCGTGCCGCGCTCCCTGCGCTCCGGGTACTGCTAGCTTCTCCCGGGCTTCTGGCCCGCGCGACCCCGCACCTGGCCACCGGCTCGGAGCCGGGCTCCGGCTGTAGCGCGCAGCGGGCGGGCCGGAGACTGTGCGCCCCAGGCGCGGACCTTTGCAGTCATGGGGCTGCAGCCCTTGGAGTTCAGCGACTGCTACCTCGACAGCCCGTGGTTCCGGGAGAGGATCCGTGCCCACGAAGCGGAGCTTGAGAGGACCAACAAGTTCATCAAAGAGCTGATCAAGGACGGGAAGAACCTCATCGCTGCCACCAAGAGTAAGCAGGGACCCGGGCGCGGAAGGGCTGCGGCGCGGCGGGGCCGGAGGAGCTTCCCGGGCTAGCGGCCGGAGGAATTAAGAGATTCGTCTGGATAGTCCCGGGAGCCATTCCTCCCCCAGGCAGCCGGCCGCGAGTCCCTGTTCCCGCTCCTGGCCCTTCGCGGAGGCGGGGGCCCGGAGCCCTGCGTGGGAGCGCGTTGCCTGCGGGCCCCGCCTGGCCCCAGGTTGATCGCTCTTTCGCGCTGCGCTCCCTTTGGGACCGACCCCAGGCTCTCAGTAACGCGGGTCAGGTTTATTGTACTCTAAAACTGTCCAGTCTCCTGAACATACAAGTCAGTTTTCTTAGTTTTATCTAGTGACCTCTCCAAAAAACTTTCTTTGGGGATTCTTTGAAACCCCGTGGGTGTTGAATTCGTCAGAAGTCCCCTAAACTGCACCTTTTGTGTGTCATTTTTGATCTTTCCCGACAGTCTCCTCCCAGGTCCCTCACTGTGGCAAAACAGAAAGTCCACCTGGCTTTATGCTGCTTTCTGCACATTCCTTCCTTCTCTCCTCCAGTGCTGAGGAGGGTTCAAAGATTGGGGCTTGAAAAGGTGAGGGACAGCGTGTCCCCTGGCCCGGGTGGGTGGGGGTTGTTGCTTGTAAAGAGAATTCTATCCTGGTCAGACTTAAGGCCTTCCTCCTTTGATCTCTTTCTTTTGGAAAAACTCAAAAGAAAACACAAATGTAGATCGTGTAGCTGAGAAAATTCTTGGAGAGAGGTGGACTGAAATTTGTGCGGAAACAGTTGGTGATGCGGCTGATAATCTGGACTTAGGAGCGGAGCAGTTTGACCACTCCTGAAACCCATAGTCCCTTCTGAGGATGGCCTTGAGTGCGCCTTTTCATTCTTATAAGACGTCTGAGGCATGCAGCAGACAAGGACCTGGGCAATATCCAGCCTCCAGGTCCTGTTAGGGCCTTTATCACTTAGTTTGTCCATTGTACACTTGTTTATGACAGCACTTCTGGGAAAAATAACCCGTGCTACCCCTCACCACCACCATTTGTACTAAAGGAAATTAAAACATACTGTCTTCTATACCCAGCACAGGCCTAGCCAAGTTAATACCCATTTTAATGAATGAGTTGAAATACATTTTAATGGGAAGAATTTAGTGAGCCATCCCTGTAATTTTGGAAGCAAGTCATTCAACTTCTCTGGATGATCTCCAAGGTTCCTTTTGGTTCTGTGACATCTTTGGTGTTGCAAAATCAGGATCGGGAATCGCTTTGGGACGTGGAATGAGTGGGCTCATTTGGTGGATGCTCTCCAGGTCCTTGGCATCCGTATGTGTGTTGGGTGGGAAATAGGATGGGCTTTAAATATAAAGGGGTGGGCATAGAAAGGAGGAGGTGAGAAAAAGGAAGAGCAGAGAGGGTGGTGGAGCAAACTGGAGTGTTAATCAGTGTCACTGGGAGTGGGGGTCAGGTACCTTTTACTTGCTATAGCAGCTCCCTCTGGATTTGGAGATGTGGAGAGAGGCAGATGGCAAAGCCAGTTTGGCCACTGGTAAAAAGCTATTTCTGTGACTGCATATTAGCTCCCCTGCCAGCAGGAAAGTTGCCTCCTGTTCCAACAGCAGCTAGTGCAGCTGGGGGGCCAGCTGTTACCTTTCTCCCCAGAATGTAGGTTTCTTGGATTTGTGAATTAGTGTCTTACTCCTTTTGATTCTTTCACCATAAGAAGCATGCTTGGTAATCATGTTTAAGAGAAATAATGGAAAGTATCTTTTTTCTTGTTCTCTTCCATTAATTTTTTTCCTGTGACAACAAGACAAAAAACTAGCTTTAGCTAGTTGGATAGGACTCTACTTTCCTGCTCACTTGCTCCATAAAGCTTTACTTCTAATTCCTATCAAAGATTAAGAGCATTGGACCTAAGTCAGGAGACTCGAGTTTAATTCTTCACTGTTGAGGCCTTGGTATATATATGTCAGTTGGGCAGGTCACATAATTGTGTTCGGCTTCATTTGGATCTCTTTCTTGGAGGTGTTGGTGCGGTTCTGCAGTATTTCAAGTGATTCGATGTATCATTTTAAATTTTAGTCTAGGTCAGTTGTTACCCAGTTGAGGGTGTGTGCGCACGGGTGTGGGGATTGAACTTGGGGCGGGTACTCTACTACAGAGCCACATCCCCAGCCCCATTTGAGTCTTCCTAAAACATTGTGGTCCAGAGTCCAGGAAGGACAGGAGGGGGAGGATCTGTAGAAAGAATAGCAATCAATTAGGTCAGATTGATTGTATTTCCAGATATTTTACACTTTTTGAAAAAAGTGGCATTTTGTGAAGTTTCAGAATGTGTGTTTTTTTTGGCACCAGGGATTGAACCCAGAGGGGCTTAACCACTGAGCCACATCCCCAACCCTTTTTATATTTTATTTTGAGTCAGAGTTTTCCTAAATTGCTGAGGTTGGCTTTGAACTTGTAATCCCCTTGCCTCAGCCTCCTGAGCCCCTGAGATTCCAGGTGTGCACCACACGCCCAACTAGTTAGTGGTTTGCTTTCAATTGCCATGTAATGTCTCCTAAGTGAACTCAATACTAGTTGAATTTATGTAATTTAAATGTCTTGAAATGTCTTTGAAATCTTTGATAAATATTCAAAGAAGCTGAAGGCATGAAGGGCCTGAAGGCTTACTGCTGAATTCAATTATTTAGTAGTCAGCAAATATTTGGCACCTATGATTTGCTAAATGTAATTGGGATAACAAAATAGTAGTGGGAGGGCCTTGCCCTTGAGTTTCTGTCCTTGAATTCAGTTCAATCTAAGGAACATTTTTTGAGCTCCTGTCTGCAGTATGCTAAATTCTTGAAGAAACGGAGAATTCACAGACATACATGTTCAAAGGTCAAGTGACAAAGTATTCTAACTTTGCTGGGAACAAGTTTGTTGTAGATTAGTGGGGAGAATGGTTTGGAACTTGTTGGTGCTTTTAAGTTAGGAATAGAACCCTGTCAGATTGGAAATGGCTAAGAAACTGGAACACCTGTAGTATTGGAGTTTGACTGGAGTGGGGATTGCATTCAGGGAGTAGAGTGGGATGAACGAAAAGGTCAGTTTCAGATTATGGAGGGCCATTAAAGTAAGGTTAGGAATGTGGACTTTATCCCTCGGAGAGCTATTGAAAGTTTTCTGGCCGAAGCCTGACATGATGCGAAAGGGTTGGTTTAGAGTCAGTGTTGGATGGTGGCAGGTAGGTTGAGTTCAGAGATGGCAGCAGGGGTGGGAGGAGCTTCAGCGGGGAGTGGGGGGGGGGGAGCCATTGACGTGTGTGTAGATTTGGAGAGCATTCTTGCAATTCAATGGACCCTTTGTTCAAATGACTTTTTAGTTCTTTTGTCACTCCTTCCCTAGAACAGCCAGTGTCCTCTTTCAGTGTAACTTATACTTCTGGTAGGCTTTTCATGCGACATCTATGTAGTTTCAGGTACTTACAATTTTTAAATATTTTTTTTAAGTTGTCAATGGACCTTTATTTGTATATGTGGTGCTGAGAATTGAGTCCAGTGCATCACACATGCTAGGCAAGCACTATGCCACTGAGCTACAACCCCAGCCCAGGTGCTTACAATTTTATACAAACATGTTTGCTAGAAACAGCCATAAACCATATATGCTTTTCTCAAACTTTAGGCGTTCTAGAGAAAATATTCGGTAGGAAAAAAATTGTTTTAACAAGTAGTCCTTACTGTTATTAAACACTTACATGGTTATATTGAATTATTCTTAAGTAAACTTGAATTTGTGTAAGTATTAAGCTGAAGGGACCCTCATAAGTGAACCTGTTCCCACAGATATGGAAGAGGATATGAAGGACCTTGTTAGTGGCAGAGCCAGGACTAGAATTTAGGTCTTCCTAGACTTGGTTTTGATATTTAAGACCTTGGTATTTTAATGACTGTTGCCTTGTTTCCCTTAAGAAAACACACACACACACACACACACACACACACACACACACACCCCACAAACCCCACAACATTGTGCTATCTTTGTTTACTGTTTTGGAGAAATGTTTTTTATTTATTATTTTTTTGGATATTTCTTGATTTGCCCTTACATTAGACATACTGAAATTTGAAAGATAGCAGAATTTTCTTTGTAAAGTTGAGCCTGTCCCCCCACCCTTTTAAAAATGGAACTGATGCAGAAAGTCCTGAGGATTGAATAAAATGATTTGGAAGTGTATGGAAAACATAATTGTGAAGTAGTTGTGTAGATGCTCCTGTTGGTCCAGATAGCATTCTTTTCCCATTCCATCAACTCAGTTTTTCAGGTGTCTATCCCCTTTTTCCAAGTGTCTTGGGGAGAGGCAAGTAAGGATAATTTTTGACATGACAGGAAGTCTGCTGGAAACTTCAGGAAAAGATTTCCTTTTCTCAGACAAGACTCAAATGAAGATGGCGCTCCATTCTTCTACTAGATTGTTAGGTTGTGATTTACTGGAATTGCTGCCTATCATCTTGGGCCCTTGAGTGGAACCATCCTGAAGGTAAGTGGATTAGTGAGTTAATTTTATCTGCATTTTTGATACAATTGTAGGAGCCTTGGATTGTTCTATGTCTGCAACCCACATCTGGACAGTTGTTAAATAACAAGCTAGTTCGAATTGGTTTTTCTGCTGCTTAACACCCTAATAACAATGGCGTGGTATGTATAATTTTAAATTTTTGTGCTGTTGGCACCAACAGGAACTTAGCTATAGAAAATCGAATATTTTAAAAGCAAGTAACTTACAAATAAAAATTTTCCCTGAATGGATAGGAATATTCATGTACTCTTTACCCCAAAGAAATCACAGTGAACCCTCTATGGTTGGGGTGAGTCTTCAACTCACTTGGGTTTTTACTGCAGCTGACTGCTGTGAATATGATAGCCAGGTCAGACTTGAGCTAGTGAGGGGACCAGAAAGCCTTTAAAAGCTGAAGAGGTGGTCAGGTGGTCCTTGACTTTGTTTAGAGTGGCTCCTATATACAGCCTTGCCTCCAACACCAGCCTGGCCCTGTTTGTTTAGAATGTTTCACTGGTCAGTGTTCACAGTGTCTTTCTGACATACTGACTTTCTTTGTCCTCCTGTCTCCTGAGGTTCCTTTGGTCATCTCCTTTTTCAGCTGAGTTTTTTTTTGGGGGTGGCCCAGGGAACAGCATAGATATCTAGAGGAGGAATAAGAGGAGGGGAATTTTCTATTTAACTTTAAAATAGCCGATGAGAGAATACAGTTTAAAAAGATTGAGTTTAACCTGTAGGGGTCCCTGTCCTAACCCAGCCATCTACTAGCTGTGGAACCTGGCCTTCCTGTATCTGGTCTTCTCTGTAAATTGGAGATTATAACAGTACTGGTTTAGATTACTAGTTGGTCTAAATGAGTTGATATGTATAAAACACTTATGTCAAAGGTTAGCAGTTATGACATATCGCCTAAATTGCAATTTTATATTCTAATGTCAAGGTCCTTTTCTTACCTGAAAATGGCTGCTCTGGCCCATTGACCAGTTATCTAACCTTTTTGTACTTATCTCTTCATAGTGTCTCTGTTCCAAGTTATTACCAGTGACCAAGAGGGCAGAATTGTCCAACCATGGAAATGTTTCCAAATTTTTAATGTAGTTCAGAATATGGAGGATCTTGAAAATAAGTTGGCAAATTAAAGCTTGATTGCACCTTGGAAAAATATTTTCTAGAACTTATTCCTGATTCACAGAATTTTAAGGTGAAGTGGAAGGTGTCCCTTGGGCTGCTGTGAATCTGGTGAGCCAGCTGAGGTTCAGGCAGTGGGCAGGAGGCTTCACATTCAGGGAACTGATAAGAGTTGAGGGAGCACAGCTGCTCCCATGTGCAAGGTACTGAGATAAGAGTAACATCAATGACTGACGACTTCAGACACTTAAAGTCACAGTGATACTTTTTGAGGACATCAAGTTCAGCATTTCACATCCCGGAAACTCTACAATTTAATGAATGGTGCATGTATTTGCTATGGTGAATTCACAATGAGAGCAAGAAGACAGAGACGACTTCTTGTAATTTCTTGGGCAAATTCCTAAGAGCTGTTAGGTAATCTTGTTGTGTACAAAGGAATCCTCAATGTCCCTGGACAAATTCCCAGAGAAGCTGTTTTGAATTGACCCCACTAGCTATTTATCACCTGCCACATGTAGATATTCCTGTTTTGTGTGTATATAGAGTATTGAAAGAGCCAATAATTAGGAAAAAAACATAGTCTGTCAGGTTAAATCATACTCTGAGTGACTCTGTGGCAGTGTTCAGGTAAACAGTTTACATTTGGCCACAGTTGACAAAAATAGTGGTGCCTTTTGTCACTTCTATAAAGTTCAATTTTAGAAATATAACTTAAGACCTTGTCATGGGGTTCAGTGTCAAGTACTGCTTTTGACTTTTTATGTTTTGTTTAAGGACTTGTCAAGTTGGCTTAATTTCAGCTTTTGTAGGAAAGTGTTTAGAAATTTGTAGATAATTCTGAGTAAGGGTATCTTGAATGTTTTACTAGGTTCCTTTAAGAATTGCATTTGAGTCAAATAGGCAATCACAAACTACAATCAATGTTTTTATTTAAAATATAATTTAAATTTTAATAGTAACTGACTTTTAGTATTTACCACTTGCTTTACTTTGTGCTAAATTTGGTATAGGCTTTATATGCTAAGAATTAGCTAGGCATGGGGATGCACACCTGTAATCCCAGTGACCTAAGAGGCTGAGGCAGGAGGATCTGGGGCCAGCCTGGGTAAGTCAGAAAGACCCTGTCTCAAAAATAAAGGACTGGAGGGTGTAGCTCAGTAGTAAAGTGTCTCTGGGTTCTATCCCTAGTATGGTGGGGGTGGGGCAAGAATCAATGAATGTGGTGTTTACCACATCTTATAAAATTACTCCATTTCCTAATCTGTAGAAACTGATTTTAAGTGGATTAATATCTTGTTGGAATTGAACAGTTTGTCACTAGTGGAACTGAAATGTGAAACCAGGTTTGTCTGACTCCCCAAACCCTTAACCACAATAATAAGCTGTGAAAGGGTGTAACTTTGGTCTTCTACGCATGTTAGGGTGATTTAAATTTCAGTTATCTGGATCTAACATTTGATTTAGTTATGAGAATATTCTTATGGGCTTAATACAGTAACTATGATTTAAAATTTGAACTTTGAGGCCCCTTGGGATCATTATTTTATTTAAAATTGATTGCCAATTTGTGTTATAAGTATAGACATTCAGAGATTGTGTTGATATAGGATCCATGATAAGACATAGGCCTTCACTCACAAAAATGCCATTTCTTTCCCCTCTTAATCTCTCTACCTTCCTCCCCTTTTCTCATCCTTACCCTTTATCAAATTTTTTTTTTTCTTTGCAGTACTGGGGGCTAAACCCATGGCATGGTGCTCTGCCACTGAGCTACATCCCCAGATCTTCCTTTTTATTTTGAGACTTCTAAGTTGCAGAGGCTGAACTTGAATTTGGTATCCTCCTGCCTCAGCCTCTTGAATCCCTGGGATTACCAGTGTGCACTTTTTTAGCATTAAAAAGTTTGATATACTTCAGAAATATAAAAAGATATGAAGACTTTTCATGGCAAACATCCATGTATTGGCTCTCTAGCTTAAGAAATAAAAGCTTGGGCTGGGGAGATAGCTCAGCTGGTTGAGTGCTTGCCTTGCAAGCACAAGGCCCTGAGTTTGATCCCCAGTACCACAAAAATAAATAAATAAATAAATAAATAAATAAATAAATAAAAGCTTGTGTACTTTCCTGTCTTCCCCCCAAAGGCAGAAACTCTCAAATCCTGTTTATTTCTAGGCATTTTAACATAACTATCCAGATTCCTAAATATGTAGTATGTTCTACATGTTTTTACGTTTTATATAATGGCTTCAGGATACCTGTTTTTTTTTTTTCCCCCTCAATATTTGTGAGATTCATCTTTAATGGAATGAATTAGCTTTTTCATTTAGTTCAGTTTTTTTGTAGAAGTGACATGTGAACAGATTTCAGTTGATGTTCTATGATGCACCTTATATTCATGCTGGTTTCCATCCCTTTTCCTCTGTGGTGATGGGGTTTAAATTCAGGGCCTCATGCATACTAGGCAAGCACTCTCACACTGAACTATACCTTGGGCCCTTACTTTAATTTTGGTGTTGAAACAATTAGTATGGAGAATATTCTTTATGAAAGACTTTACTAAAATTAATTTTATAGACTTTAAAGTACCAGCTTTGAACATAATCTGTTACTAATCCACAAATCTCTCAAACATTTAAAACATTTTCTTGAGATGCTAGGGATTGGACCCAGGTACTCCCACAAGCTGGACAGATGCTTTACCCCTGAACTATATTCCCAGCCCTAGATTTTCTTTTTCTTTGAAATATTTTTAGTTGTAAGTGGATGCAATACCTTTATTTGTATGTGGTGCTGAGGATCAAACCCAGGGCCTCACACACACTAGGCAAGTGCTCTACCACTGAGTCACAACCCCAGCCCTAAATTTTCTTTTTGATAGTTTATCAACTCGATGTGGGTAATTGGAGTAAGCTGGTGTACACTTCAGGACTATAAAATATGACTTATCTAAGTCAAAAACAATCCCTCAAGCCTTTTTGCTTCATTGGAATTAGACTTCCAATGTTAAAATGTAGAGAAGTTTATGAATATTATTCACATTGATAAACAATGCACATGAAGATTTCTGGCAATTATTGATCCGGTCAGGTCAGATGAATGTGAACTTTAGGCAGGATTGGTTGGCATCTTGAGGTAAGCCTCAAAGCTAACAGGAATTATCCCTATGTAGGAATGTAATTCATACACTTGCCAAGTGGATGCTTTCACACTGAGAAAGCCTTGACATCCTCTTTAAATAAACACACACACTGAAAAACCCCTGACACTTGACATTCTAAGGGCAGGCATCTCTTTAAGGCCTGAGATGAGCAGGTATCACACCCCTAGTCAGCTGCCACCGTCGGGCCAGACTCCCTGGTCCAACTAGAATTTCTTCCGTGTCCTGAGGAAGATGTTAATCTGGTACCACTTAATATTTGAGTGTAATTTCTCCCCACCTGTTGACTTGTTCACCCACAGGCATCTTCTGCCCTTGGGTGCTAAGGCCTTAGTCCCTTATAGTAAGTCAGGGTGAGGTGTGTGGCTGGAGGAACTCAGTTTGGCCAGAGCATTGACCTAGATCTGCATGGTCTGAATATATAGGATGTTTAATGGTTTCTAAACAACTTAGTGTTTGCCACCCACCTCCCCCCTCACCACTCCCCATCGCTTATGTGACCTGGGGCAGGTTACTTAAGTCCTCAGTGCCTAAATTTTTTTTATAGTAAGACACAATTTTTCCCTGGGTGATCTTTTTTGTTTCCTTTTGAGTCACAGTTTCACTCTTGCTCAGGCAGGCCTCTAACTCCTGGACTCTAGCAATCCACCTGCCTTAGCCTTCTGAGTAGCTGGGACTACAGGTGCTTACCACCATGCTGGACTGGTTGATGGTATTTAACTCTCACAATAGGTGTTAAAAGTCTTAGAAATCTGCCCAGGGGCTTATAGTTATTTTTTTGTGGTGCTGGATTTTGAATCCAGGGATGCTCTATTCCTGAACTATAGCCCCAGGCCTTTATTTTGAATCAGGGCCTGGATAAATTGCCCAGGCTTGCCTTGAACTTGCAATTCTCCTGCATCAGTTTCCCAAGCAGCTGGCGTTACAGGCATGTGCCACCACACCTGGCTTATTTTATTATTTTTTAAAGGACTCTATTCTGACTTCCTTTCGTTGAACACATTTGTAACTTTATCAATAGGGACAACAGAAATAATCTGTGAATGTTTTCTTTAAAGCTAACAATATTTTGAAGCACAGAGCTCCATAGGGGCCTCATTTATGAAAAGGAGAAACCACCTATAGTTGTGTTGAAATCCAGAATATGACTGAAGACCTTCACTTGAAAGTTTGGAGGGTAAAACTACACGTACCAGCTAGGATGTCACTGACATGTCAATACATTCACTTAAGAATCTAACAGATAGTACTTCTGTGGTTCTGTTTTGCTTTTAGTTTGTGAAATGCAAGTCAGAAGCAGCATAAGAAAGATATTAAAGATCATGGTTTTCAATGTTTAGTTTATTTAATGTGTGACCTTGGGTAAATTGATTACCTCTGTATTTTTTTCTTGTGTAGAACATGGATAGTAGTCAAATGTTTAAAATGTTTCTAAAGATTAAATTATTTTTAAAGTACTTAGAAAGTGTACTGGAACCACAGCGAATTGTTTGGTAGGTGTAGAAAAGAGGAAAGAAACTGTTCACAGTCATCACTGAAGTAACATTATTTATGATAGTGGGGGACAGGTGTCATGCCATGACCTGACCTCCTGCTCCTGTGAGCGGGTAGCTGCAGGCTTAACAGTGAAGAGACCCCGCATATCTTTGCAGAAGGTAGAGCTCTGGCGAGGGAGACATAAATGAAATTGCTTTATAGATTATGTCAAATGGGATTCTGTGACTATAGTTAATAGGATTGTTTTGGGGATTCAAAGAAGACACCAAGAAAGCAGTTGCCGAGCATCTCCAATCCGAAGCTGAAATTCTCCAAAACCTGGAAAATGGTGATGACATGACACCATGCGTGGGAAATTCCACACTAGGGGGAAAACGCCACATTTTGTGAACAAAATTATTAAATATATTTTGTACAATTACCTTCAGGCTATGTATATAAGATGTAAGTGAAGCGTAAATGAGTTTTATGTTTAGACTTGGGTCGTATCCCCAAGATACCTGATTATGTATATGCAAATATTCCAAAATATGGGAAAGAAAATCCCAGACACTTCTGGTCTGAGCATTTTGAATGATACTCAGCCTGAAGTAACCGGTGGGACCAAAAGGAGGGTTACAGGCTTTCTGTGCTTAGAATGGGAAAGAGTTCAAGGGACAGTGCATCCAGGAGGCCTGGAAGTGGGGCATAGCCTGTCCTGTGGCTGGGAATGTGGAGCTGCAGTGTGCTGGGGAGCTCTGCTGGGTGGGACATGAGACTGCACAGGGGACCCAGGGTCCAGGGCCTTCCCCAGCAGGCTAAAGACTTCATCCTGTGGAGAGTGGGATGTGATGGAAAGATTTTGAGCAGGGGGTTGGCATGAGCAGAATTGCTGCTTAGAGAAATTTCTCGGGCATTGTGACTGTGGGAATGAGGTACAGGAAAGAGGGACTGGAGGTTGGGAGGTCACTCATTTGGGCCAGAGCCTTGGGTGGCAGGAGAGCAGTGAGGTTCAGAGGCCGCAGGCTATGGGGGTGAGGTGGTGCCTCAGTTCCTGGCTGTGGCAGGTGGTGGCTGCTCACTGGGGTAGACCAGCCAGAGGAACGGGTTTTGGTTTTGGATGATGAGGCTGAGGTACCTTCTGAGCTATCTAGTGGACGTGTTCAGTAGTTGGGTTCTTTGATGGGTGTGTATTTAAGGGTGGGGAATAGAGCTGAGGATTCTGGAGACACAGCTTAGAGCTAGAAAATGATGCCTTGCAACTGAATACTGAACCTGCCCAAAGAGGGGATGTAGAGTGTAAAGTGAGATGGCAAGGTAGGTCAGGGCGATTCCTGAGGACCATCAGCTTGTCATGGGTGGGAGAAAAAAGGACTTGAGATAGGAGGGAGTGAGTGTGAATAAAGAAACTTGAGATTTTTAGTGTTACAATAGGATGATGCTAGTGGCATCTAGTGGGTAGAGGCCAGCAATGCTGCTGAACTCCCAACAATGCACAGAACAGCACCCCAACACAGAATCCTCCAACCCCAAATGTTAGTAGTGCTGAGACAGAGAAACTCTGCCTTAGAGCTTGGCAGACTGCATTGGTCAGCTTTCTGTTACTGTGACAAAATACTAGAGAAAAATAAAGGGAAGATTTATTTTTGCTCATGGTTTCAGTCCATGGTTGCTGGTCCTTGTTGCTTGAGACTTGTGGCAGCACAGTACATCATGGTGGGAACACCAGGTTGAGGAGACCTGTTTGTGTCATTGTGGCTAGCAGACAGAGGAAGGGGCTCAGACCTAGTGTCTCCTTCAAGACACTTCTCCCACCCCCACCAGTGATCTAACTTCCTCTTGGTAGGCTTCCTTCCTGAAGATACCACTATTTCCTAGTAGTGACACCATATGGCAACCAAGGTTTCAGCATGTGGACCTTTGGGGGACGCTCCAGATCCAAACTAGTAGACCATATAGGCTCAACCTGAATACTTTTGAGAGTAATATGCTAGGACAACAAGCATAAATGGGGATTGTTGCAGTTCTGGGTCACTCGCCCAGTATGGATTTATCACCAAGACATGGTGGGTGGTGTACTTGGCCAGCCTGCATTGTGCACCTCCCACTGGGGTGAAGAAGCAGGCAGCCAGGGACTGTGTACTTGCATAGAGCCAAAGCTCACCACAGAGATGTGTAGAGACTGGGGATGGGGCAAGGGAAGCTGATTGTTGGTTCAGTGTGTGATGCAGCTCCTGGGCTCTACTGTACAGTATAGGACCTATGATTAATATACTTAAATGCTATGTAGGGGGTTAGGGGTGTGGCTCCGTGTGGAGTACTTGTCCAGCATGCGCCAGGCCCTGGCTCCACCGGCAGCATCACCTGCAGTTTTTAAAATTTTTATTTTTTTAAAGGAGGATAGAGATAAGAACTCATATTAAATGCTCCCACCACAAAAGGAACCAAGGCAAAAAAACACAAAGGGAGTGGGAGGAAACTTTCAGAGGTGGTGGCATTGATAGCGATGTTGGTTTGATGGTCTCACAGGTGTTTATCTCTAGACACATCAAATTGTAGACATTAAGCACAAAAAGCTGTGCATATGGGTTTTGAAAACTGATGTCCAATACAGAGAACTTTCACTTTTCAAAGTCACTTTATTACACCTGTTTTTGATCTGGGCCTTAGCACTGCATGTGGCAAATGAATGAGGACTTTATGAAGACAGTAAGTCAAAATAAATGTGCTATTTACCCCACCACTTGGCTGATTAATTTTAATCAGAATAAGTGAGACATTGCAAATGAAGACCCTGGGGATGGGGGCAGGAAGTTGGGGATACAGTGTCAAGGTCGTTGATCAGCGAAATGTGCCTCATAGTGCTTCACATTGAAACATGGATCATAGTGGAGAAAGATTAAAAGTAAATGTTTACAGCATTTTAACTTGTTATAGTTGAAGAAAATATTTTAAGTTTTTTTTTTTTCCCTTAAGTTTCTGACACTGGTAGCATTCCTGTTTATTTTTGGAAAGACAAAATATTAAGAAAACCTCAATCTTTGTGAATGTAATCCAGCAGAGGGGATCAAGTAATTTTGCATTCTTTTCCCTTTGAAACAAGACCTTTCTTGATGTGGAAATTAGAGCAGATTTTTTCTTTACATATTTCTGGTCTAACTTAATTTTTTTTTTTCTTTTGTGCTGGGGATTGAACCTAAGAACTTGACAAGCCAAGCACATACTATCATTGAGCTTCACTCTTAACTTGAAGTTTAAATTTGAGATCAATTGAGCAATCCTATAAACATCTAGAAAAGATGTCTTTTAAATAGCTTCTTTATTTTCTCTTGAACTTGTATGATTGTTTCTGATAATTTCCTTCTTCCAGTTTATTGTTAGGTAATATCTAAAGTAAGAATTTGAAAGTAAGTAGGTGATCTGTTTGCTGTTTTCTGTTCATTGATAATCTAGGAGAATGGAGATGATGAATTTTGTAGTCTGGAATCTTTTGGAACTGCTGTGTCTTAATTGATATATCTAAATGCCTAGTATAGCTATGCAAATTAGCCTGTTGATGAGCAGTGCGACATCCAGAAACAGGATGTATCGTTTAACCACAGTTAACAGTTTTTTTGTTTGTTATATCATGATTGAGTGCCTCCTGGCAGGGTCTGAGTATGACTGTTCTATCATAGAACAACAAAATATTTTAGAGTGCTTCTTTGTCCAGAAAACAGATTGTAAAGACATTTGAATTTTGTGACTTTGAAGTTTATTTTCAAAAGTGCTCAGGCTGAAAGTATTGTTTGAGTCTACACATCTGCTTATTGTATGCAGTGAGAGCAGAATGGAAAAGGTCCTCTTGGTACCCTGGTGGAAGCAGGCCCATCAGTGAGCAGTTGACCTTTGGGAGGTTTTGGAGGCCACCTTAAAACAGAAGGGTTGATTCTCTTGTCTTCTGGATTGTGGTGTCAGTTTAATGACTGTATTCTGAAATCCAGCTTCTATTAGGAAGAAGAGGTAAAATTGAATGGCATTATTACATATTCTTCTTTGTGGGTGTACATAGATGTAACTAAATTGTATTTATGTAAAAGGAAGATGACTGTTTCCTTTAAAGGAATCAGTGATTCACCTTTTTTTGTGTGTGTATGGGCATATATATCCATTTCTATATGTTGGAATTGTTTAAATGAAGGTATCTTTTAAATATCCCCAATTTAAAAACCGAAATATTATTCTATTAGAAATGTTAGGTTTCAATTAGTTTGTACCTAAAGGTTTAAGTGTACTAAATATTATGTGAGATCGAGTTGTACTAGAAATAATTTCCAAGTTACTGGAATTGATGATAATGGTGATAGTTGTTGTAGTAAATAGTCCCCCAACCCCAACTCTTACTGTGTTTCAGATACTGTTAAGTATTTCATGTGATAACAGCTTTTATTCTCACATCAATTCTATGTGAGTTATTCTTATAAATACCATTTTACAACTTGGGAACCTGGTTTTAGAGAGGTTGTCACTTTCCCAAGGGTGCTCACCTCTAAGGCTGGGGCCCCTGCCAATTGTGTTGTGTATGTACTCTGAAGTTCTTAGTTTTCTAGGATAACTTGCATTATTGCAATTGATACTGTCTTTTTTTTTTTTTTTTTTGTGAGCTCCTGGGGATCGAACCTATGGGTTGGTCCACTTCCACTGAGCTACATCCCCAGCAAGTTGCTGAGGGTTTTGCTAAGTTGCTGCGGCTGGCCTTGAACTTGGATCCTCCTGCCTCAGTGTCCCAAATAGCTGGATTAACAGGCACGTACCACCATACCAGGCTGCTATAGTGTTTCACAAACGTAATTTGGGTTATTACCTTTGTGAAGCCATGGGGTTATTAATGCCTACAAAGATTATAGGGAATTTAAAAAATTTCCATGAAGTGATAAATTTCCTTTAAGCTATTAAGAGTCATAGGAAAGGAAGTCATTTTCAGATCATCTGAGTTAATGATTTGTAGCATGCAAAATAGACTGCCCTTGTTTGCTTTTTAAGAAAATCCAGCTTTAAAAGCAAAGTTATTAATATCTAAGGGGTACACGCAGGTTGGATCTGTACTGGCTGCCTGTATTATGTGCCTACAAGGTTTGTCACTGATCAAAGGCTTACAAGATTTTTCTTAAAGGAAAATGCTTTTCTTTATTTTGCAGAATGACTGCTTTACTATAAATGTTGGTTTGGACCTTCGATTAAATTTGCTGCTTACCTCCTATCCCCAAACTGTTTCTTTGAAAATAACAGCTACTCTTTTTCTGTTTAATGTATTTATATTCTCTTAGGTAATGATATTCTGAATGTATATATCCCAAAATATGTTTTCTCCTAGCTCACCTATGAGGAACCTGTTATCTGGGTTCAGAATTTTGTTCAGAGTCATATGAATTCATAGACAATATAATGAATATGTTGTAGTCACTTTAAAAGTATTTTGTAGTTTGCCTAATCCTGATTTCAGTAAATCTCAATTTGCACATGGAAAGCTGGAATTAAAACCCTGGTCACCTGGCTTCCACTCCAGAACTGACCTTCTTTCTCTTCATGTGAGAAAATGTGCCACCATTGGCCACCTAAACATCTGCCATGTTCCTTCTATTGCTTCATGAAACTCATGTGTAGTGTTAAGTTTACATTGAAGTCAATTTTCCTGATGTTTGCAATACTAATGAATAGATAAATGAGGAAATACCTTAAAGGATGATTTTTTTTTCTTTTGAAACTATTTTCATAATACTAACATTCATGTACATTGAAAATTTACATTGGTGTGAGAAAATATTGACAACTACTTAATAGTTGACAGGAGAATCTTTCCTCTTGATGCCTAATTAGAAGTTAAAGTCAAGACCATGTGCATTATTTCATAATTTGGGGATTTCATTCATCTACTATAAGTTCTAAGAAAGACCCAACTTTCCTAAAGACCTTGACTCCCCTCTCCTTGTTCACCTTTCAGATCCCAGTGAACTTGGCCCTTTGAGGTCAGTGTGTGTTTTTGTCTCCCAGCCAGGTCTAGCATAGTGCCTGGCTCATGGGTGTTTGATAAATATTTGCTGAGTAAGAATTTGGCTCCTGAAATGTTATAAATCCTTAAATTCTGGAGAGGTTAGGTCCAGTAAAGAATTGGATAGGGAGTGAGAATCCAGGGCCTTTAATTCCTGTCGTGTTTCTAGGAGTTAAATAACTTACTGTCCAGTTCCTCTTGCAAATTTCTGGTAAGAACTTTATATCTGATGAAAACTATTAAAGCCATAAAGTGTGGGTGATTGAAAGGGGCCAGAGCCAGATCAGATGGTTATTTTGGCCTCAGTCGAGTTGATGAATCTTCAGGACATGAAGATAGACTTGGGAGGCACCAGGTCAGTTGGGATAGTGTTCAGATACTTCTCATGGCCCCACTCTGGAATGGAAAGGAAAGCTCCGTGGGGCTCGGCAATGCTTTTCTCTTGTGGTTGAATTTCTGTTGTCATTTCTCAGCGATTTACATTTAACATGCTGAAATATGTATACATTTTTCTTTAGTCTGTCACCATGTAGATATTGTGGGTGAGTTTTCATTGTTACATGTTAGTAAAGGTAGGTATTTGTGTTCTGTTTGTTTCACGAAAGTGACGAAAAGTAATGATTTTTGCAACAGTTAAGTTGTACATTCTTTTGTTAGATTTATAATGGAACAAAGTCCCTGAAGAAATAAGAAAATCCTGTCAAAATGACAGCTTTAAAAAATTCCCAATGATAAAATAAAAGCAAACTTATTAGTTAGGCATAACCAAAGCTGTAACGTTGGAAGTACTTGGTATTTTAAGAACAAAATAACATTTTGTTCTCAAGACATGTCATTTTGTTCTTATTAAAATTTTTACTTATTAAGTTTATTTTTACTTTTTCTTACATAACCAGATCTGCGATAAGCTTGGTCTGGACATTCATGGCATTGCTTCCCATTTAACGTCTCCTCAAATCGCAAGGCATTTCATTCTGTCTCACTGTTTGTAAACAGGAAGGGACCCTGGCCAAAGAAATATCAGTACCATGTTATCAAGAAGAAAGAGGGCTCTTTTTGAAAACACTGACATCATTGGCCCTTTTTTTGGCAAATGGCTGAAAGTATTTGAGACTTGCTTTACTTTTGCTTTTCTAAACAGTAAATAGTTGCTGCCCTCTTGTTCTTATATAGATGATACTTTCCAGTTCTGATTTAGAACCCGACCCAATCTCTAAAGAAGGCAGAGGTGCGAGGGTGTGGATGTAGATCCAGCCTGTTTGCTAGGTGTTTTGTGTCTGGTTGGTATTGCATTATTTATCCAACTCATGTGTTGAAGCAGGACATCAGTAACTGGCTGCATTGTCGCAGAAGAGCCAGTTGCCAGGCTTGGACCCAGTAGTACTTTTTCTCAAAAGTCAGTAATAGGTGGTTGGTGGCTAGTTAAGGTTGAGGATTCCAAACATTTGTTGGCTTTTTTCTCATGCTTGTAAGATGGCCTAATCATTATACCTGCATTTTTAGGGGTTGGGGGAAGAAAGAAGGAAATGTCTGTCTTAGAGGCTCTCCCAGGAATCCATCTCTCATGGTCCGTGGTTTTTTACATGACTTCCCCTTAGCCACAAGTGAGTCTGGGGAAGAGACATTTGTGGTCTGGCTTTTTGTTATAGAGGAAAGCAAGCAGGGATTGGGGCGGGGGGAGATTGGAATGACTGGGGAATGAACTAATTTCTGGAACTTCAAAAAATGGTTAAAAATTCTAGGTGAGCATCTTAGTGTTTCTTCATGTAACATCAGTTCATAGACAGGTTTTCATTGAGCCCTGTGGGTGATGGATTTGTTGCTCTTGGTCTTGGGCCTTGGAGCTATGCCAAGAATTGGAATTTATAGTCTAGTGGGAATGTAGAACACATAAAGATTCTGTGTAGCTAAGGGATATGTTTTCTCAGTTTGAGTGACTTCCGTGACTACTTCAGGTAATGAAGACTCACCTTGAAGAGAGGGCCTTGGTTGGGCTTGGTAGTGTCATTATAGAGAGAGCTGGAGAAAGAAATGAATGATATCAGAGGGCAGGTTAGTAGGATGCAGTGGCTTCTTCAGATTTGCTGAAAAATCTGAATCAAATATATTAATTTTTTTATGGCGGCAGATGAGAAAATTGGAGGTCAGAGCTATAAAGTCACTGGGGAACACAGGACTTTTGAGTTTTGAGCAGAAAGCCTTGTGACCCAGCTGGTTCTTAAAATCTCTCCTGTTCCGTGTCCTTCATCTTTACCTGCTTTCCATCTGCCATAGCACCGGTACCTTCTGATTCTTCACTGCTTCTGCTTCCTCTAAGCTTTGGTATTCTCATGGGGTTCTCTGAGGGTTACCTTGACTTCACCTGCTACTACTATGTGTCCAAGTGTCTTGTTGCTCTTCAGTGAAATTTCTAAGAGAACCTGGTTGGCTTAGACAGTTGCCATTGTGCTTGTTTGGGAAGAGATTGTCAGGCCTGGCTCATGCTGGTCCTTGGCCAGCCTGTCTATTGGCTGCCCTTGGGTCTGTGGCCTACTCCTGTCCAGTCAGCTGTGATCTGTGATACTGAACAGGTTTCCCAGGACCGGAGATGAGGACTGGTCTGATTGAGATGCAGGCATAGGACAGTTATGTGCTTAATATGTGTGCAGTAGCTTACTTTGTGTGCCCTGTTGATTCTCTGAATGTCTATGAAAAGGAACCATTTTCTGCCTCCATAGAAAGAAAGAATCTGGTTCAATTATGTGTAAATAAACCTTTAGGTTTTTTTTTTTTTTTTTTTTGACAGCTTTGAAATGTAACTCACTGTTCACCCGATTGAAGTGTACAGTTTGATGGCATTTTGTACATCCACAGATATGTCCAGCCATCACTACAGTGAACATGAGCACATTTTTATTTCCCGGAAGAGAAACTCTGCACCCCTTTGGCTAATATTTTTTGATGCTGATAATGCGTAGCAGCAGATCCATGCTTTACAGCTTTGCTCAAGGAGGCCTTTCTGACCACATTAAATTTGCACCTTTTTCTGTTCTCTCTTGCCTTCTTATTAGGCACCTCAGCATTAGCCAGCTAAGATATGGTGTTTTTTTTTTTTTTTTTTTCTTTTGTGCTGGGGATTGAACCCAGGGCCTTGTGCTTGCAAGGCCGGCACTTTACCAACTGAGCTATATCCCCAGCCCGATATGGTATATTTTTATGCATCAATTTAATGTCTTTTTTCTAAGAATGTGAGCTTTATGGAGGCAGGGATTTGTGTCTTAGTGTCTGGCACATGGTAGGCATGAAGGTATTTGCTGAATGAATGAATGAATGATCAATTCATTAAGCTTTCAGCTGCTGGTGTTATGCAAAGAACTTTACATTATTTCATTTTAGAGATTATCTTCATTTTACTTACCTAGAGACTGAGGCTGAAATAACTTGACCAAAGTAGGTAACTGACAGAGTATGTTCAAGAATCAGTGTAGGGGCTGGGGAGATAGCTCAGTTGGCAGAGTGCTTGCCTTGCAAGCACAAGGCCCTGGGTTCGATCCCCAGCACCAAAAAAAAAAAAACAAAAAAAGAATCAGTGTAGCTCACTGTTGTCCATTACAAATATGAGATAAGCCGTGTATATAATTTAAAAATTCCTAGCAATCTAATTAAAAACTTAAAGGAGTTGGGCGCAATCATTCATGCCTGTAATCCCAGTGGCTCAGAAGGCTGAGATGGGGGGATTGCAAGTTCAGGGCCGGGAATGTAGCTTAATGGTAAAATATCCATGAGTTCAATCCCCAGTACAAAAACAAAATCTAGAAGGAAGGTGAACTTCACTCATATTTTCCTTACTCCAGTATATCTAAAAATATTACTTTTTCAACATCATGTAATCAATGTAAAAATTGGATATTTTGCATTAACTTTTTTCAAATGGAATCTTTGGGTCCTCCCACCACACCCCCCCAGTGGTAGAGTGCTTGCCTTGCACATGCGAGGCACTGGGTTTGATCCTCAGCACCACATAAAAATAAAGGTATTGTGTCCATATATGACTTTAAGAAAAAAAAGTTAAAATATTTGTGAAGACTGGGTCTTGCTGAATTACTGACGCTGGCCTCAAGCTTGCAATCCTTCTGCCTCAGCCTCCTGAGCTGCTGGGTTTACAGACGTGCACCACCTTGCCCAGCTTCCACTGTGTGTTTTGTGCTTATGATATGTCTCCATTCAGACCAGCCACATTTCAGGTGCGCTCTAGCCACTGTGGTAGTGGCTACACTGTTGGATGGCCCAGGTCCAACTGACTTTGAATCCCATGATCTTGAATCTGTACTTTGCTGCTTCCCTGTGTTTGAGCTGCCACCCTTCCAGTTTGGGAGCATAATAAGTGATATTGCTCCTGGCATTTGTAGAGGCTAATCATTTACAAAGGGCTTAGCTCATTTGATTTTTTTTTTTTTTTTTTTTTTTTTTCAGTTACTGGAGGAGGTATGTCAGATTACATAGTCCAGTTGGTATAGAGAATTTTGGAATGATGATGTCAAGATCTTAGAGAGCTTGATAACTTGCCCCACTTGGTGAGGTTTCTGCTTCGTGGGTCAGGAGTCGAATCCAGCTCACAAGAGTCCACGGCCCTCTGTTCTACTTCCAGACGGAGCAGCAAACCCAGGAGCGGCAGCACAGTGGGGAAGGAGCAGTTCTATCTCTTCCAAGGCTTGGGACAGCCTTACAATATAAAGGGTTTATTTCTGTCCCAGGTCTACGCCTGGCCTTCGTGGAGGATCACTGTTAGGGATAACCTGAGATTCTTTGTGGATTTTAGACTGGGATTATTTTGATCCTGCCTATTTCCCACTCTTGCTTTGTATATTGTGCCTGATTCATGTGTCTTATTTTTCCTTTAAGACTGGGTTCCTTTCAAATCCTTATTTCCTCCAAAGTCTCCCTTGGAAGGTCCCTGTTTCTTTCATGATCAATAGCTTAAAAAAAATTGACTTGCTGTTTTGATTATCTAAGGGCCAATTAATTAGGAATTAGGTGGCAGGACAGAATGAGGGAAAGGAAAGATTTTCGTAATTGTAGCTGGTTTCTCTGTCACAGTGGAAGCGCTCTATTGGTCTGGAAGTGGTGGGGGAGGCCTGCTGTCCTGTGGGTGGCAGCTGGGGCTTTTGGTGGCTGGGGGATGGGAGAGCCTGGCTGCTGGCCTGCAGGCCCTGGAAGCCATGTGTATTGGAACAGAAAGGCTGGGTGTGAAGGGAACCCTCCAGTGAGGGCTAGAAGAGCATCACTAACATCGTTTCTGAGAGGCTGTTTGTTTTGTGAGTTAGGGTTAATCTGTTGCTTAGATCTTGGAGTTCAGTTTGTTTAAAATGGCTGTTTTCTAGGGGTTTCCCCTTTTAATAGTGATTTCTTCACTGACCACAAGTGTTCATCTCAGGGCGATTGGTATTTGTGGCCTCTTCGGTACTTTTGCGGGGGTGTGAGGACAGCATTCACTTCAGATCACATATTTTTTTCAGTGGGTTCCTCTCTGATTTAAAGCTTGATTTTTGGATTTATTCCTCCCTCTTCTCCATAGAAGCAGCAGCAGTCTTTCATGAGTGGAGGAAATGCTTTTGGGGAATTGGCAGTTGGGTCCGATCTCTAAAGTTCATCCTCATTAAGTGTGATTGGGATCCTGAAACAACTGTGTGAATTGGGAAATGTGTCCATTCAGAATTCGTAGGCCACTTTACCTTTCATAGTGTTGGACTCTTGAGAGTTAGACTGGGCTCATGCCTCTAATCTGACCCTGGTTCAAAAACTTAGGGAGGCTGGAGATGTGGCTCAGTGGTTAAACATGCCTGGGTTCAGTCTCTGTTATTCTCCCTTCTCCCCCTAAAAAAGAGTTGTGCTGATTAGCGCTAACCAAGTCTAAAGGTGGTTTCTAAAAGAAGGCTTCACTAGAACAGGAAAAGTTAAACGAGTTGAATTACTGCAGTATCCTCTTGCTTGGGCCTCTTAGCCACAGAGCTGCAGGAACCATGTTTTCTTGTTCGTTCCTTTGACTGTTTCCCATGCTCATACCCAGATCAGAAACAGATTCTTCATCACTAGAAATTCATTCCTTTTGAAATCTAAATATGCCACCAATTAATGTTCTTTTTTTAATCCAATTTTTACTGCATTATAGTTGTACATAATGGTGACGCTTGTTACATATTCATATTAATATGTTTTAGCTTGTTACACTCTTCAGCATTGGTAGATCTTATGCAGACTACTTGAAATATACAGAATGGTAGCCTGGTAGGGGTGTAAGACAGGGGAAATGAGCTAAGATAAGGAAAAAAATGTATTTAAGTAGGTAGTGGGGTGGTGGATTATTACCAAAGAACAGGCATCTACTCACTGATTTTTATACCATTTACCAGAAGTTATGATGGATAACAGTTTTTACAATGAAGACAGAATGAACCCCCCACCCCCGTGGTGCAGGGAATTGAACCTCAGGACCTTGTGCATGCTAGGCAAGCACTCTACCTACTGAGCTATATCCCCAGCCCCTAGAATTAACTTTGATGGCAGATAAATACATGGAAAGAAAAGAATGAGTTAACTAGTGATATGACAGTGGAAGACCCATAATAAGTATGTATACGATTTATTTCAAAATATGGTGGTTCTTGAAACTGCATTAGAACCACTTTGGAAGCTTAAATTACTGATGCCTTAAAGAGAAGTAGCCAATTTCGAACTTGCTTTGGGATGAAGACTGGGCTTTGGTACTTTTGAGAACTCTTCCAGTGATTCACATGTGTAGCTAGGCTTGAGGGTAATTGGTGTGGGTCATGAATCAAGCCTTACATAGGTGGTGGTTCTTGAACTTCAGTGGGAATCAAAATCCCCTAGGTGCTCACTAAATAAGCCTTTTCCTTCTCTCCTCAAATTCTCTTTGGGTCTGCTGCTGTGTCTTGGACTACCTTTGAGAAACACTGTTTTCAGTGAAGAATATTGGGTGGTAAGATCTGTGGGAACTGGCTGGGTGAGGCAGATTTCATGCAGAGTGGGATGTGAATGAGTTTCTAATGGTAAGATTTATAAGAAAGTTGGATAAGAAAGAACCGTACAAGTTTATTCGGGGCATTGATACAGTTTTGTGGGGAAGTCATATGAGGTAAGGTTGGGAAAGTAGCCTTCAGAGACACTTCCAGGGGTTTAGGTTTTATGTTAGATTTGGAAAGATGTGTGGCTGGACACCCTGCTCTGAGCTTGCCTGTGGAATGTTAGATCAGGAAATGGCCCAAAGGACAGCCACATCTGACACTTCACAGAGGGATTAGTCTGGGGGAGGTGCCTTGAGAAGTACTGGCTATTCCACATCAGCTCCCATGCAGTCCCAGTGACTTGTTTTTGAAGAGACAGTCCTGTGTGTTACCCAGGCAGGCCCTGAACTGCTAGGCTCAAGCTATCCTCCTGCTCTAGCTTCCTGAATAGGTAGGACTAACGGGTCAAAGCCTGTTCCTTCCTGGCTTAGTAATAGTGACTTTTGAGCTAAACCCACTAAACTTGGAAAATAATTTTAGCAAACATTTACGAGATGACTTTATTATATGCTGAGGAACTATTGGTTATCTTTTGATGCACACTTGTACCTTGGGAGTGTTTTAAAATGTTTTGGGCCATGGGATCTTTGAGTATGTAATAAAAGTAGGAGCTGCTTTTCTGTAAGATACCTATCATCTTAGAATTTGAGGGTTTTCGGATACTAAGTCAATAACTCCTGTGGGTGTTTGTACTCCAGGTACATTTTTAGAATGAACTGCAGACTAACTGATATCATGTTGCATTTTAGGTGAGTGGAGAAATAACCAGAGTCTGACATTTTCGGTTCTTTCAATAACTATAATTCATCATGACATAGGAAGTAATATAATATCTATGTAGTAAATGTTTTTGAATGATGTTTGCATAATCTGTAGCTGTTTCCGGATCGAAGTATCATGAAGTAGACTTTATATTCTGAAGTAGACTTTAGAATGGCAAAGTGGGTGTATCTCAATGTGCCACACCCATTTTTCATTCCTGACAGAGTGTGTATGTGGTGGGTGTGTCCATAATGTAAGATCCTTTGAAATAAAATATGAGATAGGATTTGATCCTGTGATTATCTGTGATTTCTGGGGAATGCTGGTGTTAATAAGAAGAAATTCTGTGAAAACATGTTGGAGGTTAGTCCTGTAACTCACAACATTTTCTGTCCTGTCTTAGACACTATGCAGTGACCACATTAAAGCAAGTCCAGCAGTAGAATAATCTGTTCAGCTTTGTATAAACCTACCGATTGCTAAGTTTATTTAACTAGGACCTCTTTCCTAAAACATTTTTTTACTTCTCAAAGGACAAAGATTGCTTATAAGAAGTTGTTAATATTTCCCAAAGTTGGTTGAAATATAAGTGAAGCCTTAGTATGTGTGACTGCAGAATTGACCTTTTTTCTTTTTAAATCCACATGGAAAATATTATGTAGTCACTCTGGGTCAGAACTTAGTCCCCTTGCAAATCTAGTGTCAGGCTTTTGAAAAACACCGTTAGGACTAAAATCTACTTACAAAATAACTTTAAAAAATAGTTGTATTTGCTTCTATAAAAGAAATTGAATATAGCAACAGATTATCAAGAATCATGTTGAAAATAAAAGACACTTTGGAACTTTTTCCTAACCTGTGACTTTTGTCCAACTGGAGTTCTTTCTCTCGTAAAAGTGCCTGTTTGAAAATAATCCTGATGGGGATGGAGGACCAGGAGATAACATATTAAAATGATCAAGGGAATGGTCTTACTAGGAGTGATAATCTACAGCATGCTATGACTTGTCACCTGAGGTCATGTGTTTGTAGTTTCTGTTCTCAGTATAGTGGTGTGGAGGTGATTGACTTTTAAAAAGTGGAGTCTGTGGGAAGTGCTTAGGTCATTGAGATGCTACCCTTGGAAGGAAATGGGAACCCCTGCCCTTGGCCATATGATCTCTTTGCATGTGTTTGTGCTATGATGCTGTTTGCTGTTAGACTTTTACCAGAGATTGAACCAGTGGGGTTGCCCGATATTGGACTTGCAGCCTTCAAAACCTTGAACTGAATAAATCTCCTTTTTAAAAATATAAAGTATTGTGTCTCAGGTGTTTCATTACAGTAATGAAAAATGGTCTAATGCAGAACAGTGCTATGTAGGAAGGGAGCAAAGATACAAGATTATGAAATTGTGGAACATTACTTATGAATACACTAGGGAATATTCCCTCCTCCCCCACACTAAATGGTATAGGTCTTAAGGCATGAGAGATATTTATTAACTGTTTGAATGACAAACATTTGATTTACATCATATATCAAACATTGAATAAACACCTGTATTTGGCTGGCCCTTGTCATAGGTGATATTCAGGAAAGAATGTGTGGCTCTCGACCTTGAAGCTTGTTTTACTGGTGGAAGGGACTTTCTCAGTGTGGTTGTACTATTGGTGGCATCTTTTTCGATGTTTCCTGATTGGGAACCTGTGAGTGGTTCGAGTATCTGGAAATACTGTAAACCTACTGTCAAATAATCCTAAAGAATTCACTCTTCACATTAACTTGATATATTAGTATTTTATTTGCCAAGTCCCTTGTTCCTATCAGAGTAGTCTCCTTAACTTAAAAATAGTAATTAAAGGTTGGAATTTAATGAATTTTACCTAATATTCTTAGAAACAATAGTCTTCAACATACAGCACAATAAAATTCTTGGGATCTCTTTTGCTGTTTTCTTTTTTTCAAAGAAAATGGCCATTTTTAAGATATTGACAAATTGTGGAAACTGAGTTTGACAACTTTCCTATTGTACGTTTTTGTTTAAGTACTAACAAATAAGCTCTCCAGTGTGATGTCATTTGCTCTCAGGAACTAGACAATACTTTAGCACCAGTGTGTTTCTCGGGTGAAGTTTTTGCTCACCATTATTTAGTGGTTCTGGTAACCACTCTGGGAAAAAGAAATTACTCAGTAAATGTTCTTGACAAGGAAGAAGAAAAATGAAAATATCTACCACAGCTCCTAACTGCAAACTTAAGGTTCTTTAATTTCCTTGTTCTGTGTGGTTTTAATCATATAGAAATATTAAAAATAACGTACATATCAAGGACTTTCTTCCAAATATGTCACAGGGTTTCTTTTCCCAGTAATTCCACATTAGCTGCCATCATTTCTCCGGATTTTCCTTATTAACCGGTTCTTTCTGCAGCAATGATTCATACTTCTAATTATTACCCTGAGGATCCACAAAATCCTCTTGAATCATCAAAGACAAAATTATATTGAGCATAGCTTTCATGCTATATATTTATTGTCTTCTAATTGTTTGAAAATTGGACATCTGGGGTGGGGGTTGTGGCTCCATGGTAGAGCACTTGCCTGGCATGTGTGAGGCCCTGGGTTTGATTCTCAGCACCACATATGAATAAGAAAATAAAGGTCCATCAGTGACTAATAAAAACATTAAAGGTCCATTGACAACTAAATTATTAAAAAAAAAATTGGACACCTATTTGTGATGATTCCTTTTAGTTAAAATGCCTTATATCCTGATCATTTCAGGTAAAAGGATAGGCAGCTATCCCAGAACCCATTTTCCCTCCTGTGCACACTTCTAATCCAGTGACAAAATAAGAAACTTGTTGGGGAGAAGAGAGCTTCAAGTGACTGCCGCATGTCTCTAACCTTGGAGTAAGGAGTATAATTTTGAGCCAAGAATGATGGATGTGGAGTACTGATAAATCATTTTCATGCATGTTCCAGCTAACAATATAAGGACCCGAGAAAGCAGAGGAAAAAATGTATTCTGGAGTTGTCATCTTTTTACTCTTTTTGAGGCAGTCTTGATCTCCCTGCCTCAGCCTTCTGAGTAACTGGGACCACCTGCATATGCCACTGTGTCCCCTTTGGAGCTGCCTCTTTGATCGTACAGAGGAGTGGCATGTGTTCACAAGCCAGCCACTCAATCTCCATCCTTGCCACCATGGCCTAAGGCCATGTGTTGCTTGGTCTGTAGCACAAATGACACAACAGGGGAATCCACTTCTGTTCTGAGCATACTTCCAACCTGTAGTCGCTGGTACAGTAGTTTTGGTTTATCACAGCACTTAGGAATTAAAGCCCTTATTACATTGTTTTATGGCTTTATCTCTGTATCCTGTAACTAACAGTTTTGTGGTGTAATTTAAAAAAATGTAGCCAGCATTTATTTATTTTTTTGTGGTGCTGGGGATCAAACCCAGGGCCTTGTGCATGCAAGGCAAGCACTTTACCAGCTGAGCTGTCTTCCCAGCCCCTAGCCAGCATTTATTGAGCATATACTTTGTGTAAAGCTGAATGCTTAATTTGGAAATCGTAGTTTGTATTTTCATCTGCATTCAAATTTTAATGCTGCCACATAGTAGCTCTGACCTTGATCAGTACTTGGTTTCTGTGAGCTTCAAATGTCTTTGTAGAGTAGTCAAATTAGTCTACTGGGATAGCCATAGCAAAGTACTGTAGACTGGGTGGTTTACACAGCAGTATGTTATTTTTTTCACAATTTTGAAGGCTGAAAATCAAGTCGTCAGCAGGGTTAGTTTCTTTTGAAGCATCTCCTTTGATTATAGATGGTGGTCCTCCTTGGTCTCCATGTCAGGTTTCCATTACTGTCTTGTAATACCTGAGATAATCAACTTATGAAAAGGAAAGGTTTATTTTGACTCAATTTTGAACGTTTCAGTCTATGATGGGCCTTGTTGCTTTGAACCTGAGGTGGCACAGTGCATCATGATATGTGGTGGAGGAGACTGCTCACTTCATGGAAACCAGGAAGCAAAGAGGATTAAGAAGAGACTGGTGTCCTGTAATTCCTTCAAGGGCGTGTCCCCAGTCATCCAAAAACTTAACACTAGACCCTACCTGTTCGAGGTTCTACCACTTTCCAAGAGCACCAAACCATTAACACATGGACACTTGGGGGACATTCTTGATCCAAATTCTAAGAATGTTATGGTTTGAATATGTTCCCCCAAATTCATATATCAGAAGTGTAATCTGGAATACAAGATTATTGAGGGACAGAGAAACAACATGTATTCCATTTGTTTCCAATAAAAAAAAAAAAAGATTATTGAGGGAAAGCTTTAAGAGGTGACTGGTTCACGACAGAGCTCTCATGAATGGGATTAATAGAGGAGTCAGTTCCTAATGAAAGGATAAGTTTGGTCCCTCTTTCTCCCTTACCACCATGTAGGTTGCTTGACTTGAGCTTTCTTGACTCCAGAATGGCAAAAATAAAGGCCTGTTCTTTATCAATTGCACAGACTCGGGTACTTGGACAGCAGCACAAAAGGATTTAGACAGGGTCCAACCTCTGTGTTTGTATCTGGGTGCTCATCTTCCCTCCTTTTAAAGGCACCAGTTCTATGGGATTAGGGCCTACCCTAAAGAATCATTTAACTTTCATTATCAATTTAAAGACCTGGTGTCCAAATACAGTCATATTTGGGAATTAGGAATTCATGAATTTGAGGCCCACAGCTCCACTGCCCATGATAGCAGTGAAAATAATGCATGCTCAAGTATCCTGGTGGAGTAAATGAAATACATATAAAGTCCTGGCAGGTAAGCTCGGGGCACACTTACCGTTCTCCTTCTCCTTGCTAGACCTGGGTAGAATCTTGATTTCTTTATATTCCATTCAAGTATAAGCAGCAGACGAATTTGTGTTTTGATGATGCAGGTGCCTCTTCGTGATTTTCCTCTTCTTCACCTGCATTCATGTGCCCCAATGAGTAATTAATATTGCTTGAAGGGTAATTCAAGGAGGTATCTCTTGGAAAGTTCTTTCTGCTTCTGCTTTCAGCCCACCAGGACATGCCACCTCTACTTTGAGACTAAGCTGGGCTCTTCTTTCCTTCCAGTTGGCAGGAATTTCTGAGATTTCTCCAGGGAACAGCAGTGGACCTTGGCTCCTTCTCTCCTTGGGTTCTTTGAGTGTTTCTACTGTGATCTGCTAGTGGACACTTTGCAAGTTCTGTGGTTTGTTTCTTTTGTCCTTTTGTGGTACGAGGGATTGAACCCATGATTGTACATGGTAGGTAAGTGCTTTGCCACTGATATATATCCCCAGTCCTTTTGATTTGTGTTCTTAGATTTCTGCTTTTCTCTTATGAAGCAGTTTTTCTTTTCTTTTTGGTGGTACTGGGGATTGAACCCAGGGCCTTGTGCTAAGCTCATGTTGTACAACTGAGCTATAGCCCCAGTTTGTGTGTGATTTTTAAACTATGCTTCTCTGCACACAGCATGGTAGAATAAGTGAGAAAGCAATGTGAAAGAAAAATGAGCAGAGGCTTTATTGATGTGCTGTTTTAGCTCAGACTTGTACCACGTGGCCTGTGAGGGAGCTGTAGTTTGTCCCAGAGTATGTGTGTCTCGAATGTTTGACATGGCATTTGCAATCGTTTATCAGCCAGTGAATTCCAAATAAAAACGAGTTTAAACTCCTAGGGTATAAATGGTCACAAAACCATTTAACTTGCTCACTGGTAGGGGAAGATATGTATTTTATAAATATTATTATAAAGCTTTTGCAGCCATTTTCATTATTAACGAAAGGCAGCATCCCATAGCATTCTCTGGAGTTGAGCATGCTTTCTAAATGTAGTTTTTCCAACTGGAGCTTGGTTTCCTGCAGGCTATTCTTGGTGTGGTAGCTGAGTGCAGCTGTTCATATCTCTCAATATTTCAGTTTGAGTCATTGGGTGGACGGAACTGATTAGGATTCCAAAAGCAATACATGTAGGCAGCTAAGGGGAACTCTGCAGAATTTACCAGGAAAGATTTTGATAGAATTCCTGCACTCCGGAGTTAAGTAGTCAAAATGAAACGAAGTACTTAATGTACAAAATATCATGGTAAATGCCTTTTGCAGTTTGCTTTAGTTTTCTGCCAGCAAGAAAGGGACCGGTTTCTTTATACTAAGAAGCTGCTAAAACACGCTGTCAGACTCAGTGAAGGGTCATATATTTTATCTCATGTGAAAGCTAGAGCAAAACAAGAGGAAAAGGAGGAGGGATCTGTGGAGCAGAGGAAAGGGATAGAGGTGGAAGGAAGGACGAGAGAAGGGGAACTGCAGAGTAGAATTGACCAAATGATGCTGTGTACATATATGAACGTACCAGTGACTTTCATCTTTATATCTGTAAAGCACCAATTAAAAATAAATAAATGGAAGACCTGTAGAGCAGAGGAAAGAGAATGGGGAGGGATGAGGGAAGGAAAGAAGTATTGGGGATTGAAATGGAGCAAATGATACATCATGCATGTCAAGATTAGCCCCAATATTGTGTATAACTATAATGCACTAAGAAAAACATTAAAAGAGTTGTCAAGATACAGTTCTTTGAAAATATTTAAAATAACAGCTAGAGATATCTCAGTTGTAGAGAATGTGCTTTGCAGATGTGAGGCCTTGGGTTCCATCCCCAGCACCAGAAAAATTTCCTTCCAAAAATATGTTTATAGTGAGTTAGTATAACTTTGCTTTTGTGAATGTTCATAGATGTCACATTGTCATTTCTTTTACACACACTACAGAGCTTCACAGTAGTTCCACTTAGTTCATCCTGAGTTTGAATTTTTCTCTACCCATGCATTACTTGGGAGAAGTTATATTTATTTCATGGGAACAGTTTTCAGGCGAGCTAATGTAAACACCCCTTGGAATGCTACCCTCCATAGTAAAGAGGAGACTGGAAGGCTTAGTGTTTTAGGATTCCAGCTGCCCAGGAACAGCCTGGGAAGCAGTATCATGTTTTAAAGTTTGTATTAGCAATCAGCTGAGCTCTGTGGGCTTCAGTGTTGCATTCTGAGTTAGGAAGTAACTTACTGACATAATGTTTTCTAGTGTGTGGTTTCCAGGGTTGCTGTGATGTTACCAGTAAGGATTGAAAAACAGTGATCTGTTTTTCATGGTCAGAGTTTAAAATGACCTATTAAAAAGCTTGTGCTGAGTCATAAAAGCCTTGAAGTGGAATGGTGGGGCACCCCTCTGGGGTACAGGGAAGAGGGAGATTATTTGTTCCCCACCTTGGATTTTCATAATGTGACTCGACACTCTGGATTGATCTAAAACAGAGGCATGTTTTGGAGCTCCTAGAGCCCTTTATGGGACTGTTTCCTTTCTCCCTCACTTTATCCTCAATCAGTTGCAGAGAATAGCCTGAAATGTTTTGCTTACAGGCTTGAGAATCCAACTAGGTGATTCATGCCTTGTTCTGATGCTCCATCTCTGATATTGGGCAAGTTATCTGCCTTTCTGCCCCAGTTTCTTAAACATTAAAATGGGGATAATTGTGTTGTAAGAATGAGATGAGCTATTATATGCAATGCATTAAGATGGATCCGGGCATGTAGTTAACCTTGTAGGGTTTCAATTATGTGTTTAGGGCAAGTGTCGTGTTAGGGTGATTTGGGGATCCAAGTTTTCTTTCTGATTTTTCTCTGTTCTATTGCATACACAGTTGTTTTTTGGTACCTGGGATTGAACCTAGGGCTGCTTAACCACTGAGCCACATTCCCAACCCTTTTTATGTTTTGTGTCAGGGCCTTGCTAAGTTGAGTCTGGCCTTGAACTCTCTTCCTTAGCTTCCCGAGCTGCTGTGATTACAGGTGTGCACCATCGTGCCTGACACACACATTTTTATTTTTAAAAAAATATTTTTAGTTACAGATAAGCACAATACCTTTTATTTTTGTGTGGTGCTGAGGATCAAACCCAGTACCTCCCACATGCTAAGCAAGTGCTCTACCCCTGAGCCACAAACCCAGCCCCATTTGTTTATTTTTAACCTTCAAGGCTCAGCCTCTTTAACTCCTGTGATTCTGTTTATTTTCTGGGTTGGCGACCACCCATGAGTCACAAAGCTTGTTGAGAAAGATTGTGCAAGCTTCAAATAATGCTTTTAATCCAGACACTTGAGTGTGTTTTGTTTTCTTCCTTGCATGAAGAGTCAGATCAGATGGGCATTTTGTCATTTATAGCACCCCTGTGGGACTCGACTCTGCATGCTGGTCCTCCGCCACTTTCCTCCTCTGTGGTCTCTAATTGCCCTCAGCAGCCTCACCCCTGGAGGCCCTAAAGCTTGCACTGCCCCTCCTAGAGTTTCCAGCCCTGAAGAAACAGGACAATGGAGATGCCCCTCGGCATGGGGAGAGGATGTTGGGAGACAGCAGTACCTGTTGTCTTAGAGGCTGACCTCTTGGGTCATTAACATTTCGTTCTTCCTGAAAGCTGCAGAAAGGCCTCGACTAAACCTTGTTCCCGTATGTTGAATTGGCATATTGTAATGGCCTGGTAGAAGGGAAATTGTCAGTACCCCGGCCTTATGTCTCCTTTTGGTTTACCTGTACGGCTCAGTGGGAAGATGGAACCGTCACGGACACTGTGCCAACCAGGATTTGAATTCTGTCATTCACCATATTACAACAAATAAAACACTAAGCCTTTATTTCCTGTTCTGAAGCATGGTGCTTCTCGTTCCTTCCACACAGGAATGTGATATTATGATTTGTAAAGTGCAGCACACCTGGACAGTGGCCCCCTCCAATGACGATGGTGGCATCTAACACCGATAGCGCTACCTATGTATGTATATTGTCCTGAGATATAGCACACACATTTTAGCCATATCACCACTGCATCCCTTTCATATAACACAGAAAAGTAAGTTGAACATGACACCATGGGGTCCAAAACCCAGATTTGAATCCAGGCACTCAAAATTGGCTTCTGTGGTTTTCTAGATGTGGAAGGTTTTAGTAATTTCTGAGACTTTTGATCATGTTAAGTATAGCTTCTTCTAATCTTTTATGATCTCTGCACAACGACTGACCTATTGCTGGTGCGTTTACCTGCTGTGGACCTGCTGCTGGGTTGCAGCAGATGCAAGCTGGACATGAGATGTGATGAATGGAACTTTAATGGATATTCTGGTTCAGTCTGAGACCTGTTCTAACCCCCAGACATCCCCAGTGGTGTTCCCACAGACAGCCTAGGAATTGTAGGACTTTCTGGAAAGAGAATCTCCATCCCTCACTTGCTTGCGTGTTTGTTTAATCCACACTGACTTGGAGCTGTGCTATTGGTGTTCCGAGTTGATAGGAAGCACTCATCCCTCGTGATGTGGGTCCGTTGGGAGCTCAGGGCATGGGGACTTGGATTGCATTGGATCATGAACTTATCCTTACCTGTTGTGAGCTAAGACATGTAATGAGGTTCTTTCTGATCCTCAGGGAGGGTGACGCTGTGGTGAAAGATTTGGGGTGGGTTCTCTGTGGTGGGGGAGTATCTTTTTTTTCCCCCCCTACTGGACTGGAGTCACACTGAGGCTCTGGAGTTGTAGGTTTGGCTATGTCCATCACGGACCAGTCTGGAGAAACTGCCTGGGCTTGACTGGGCAGCACAAAGTACTGTGATGCTCTCTGCTAACTATCAAAACCAGATTCTTTTGGACTAAGTATATGATATTAATGTTAAGCTTTTAATCCAGGTATGCCAGATTTGAGTTTCAGCTATATATCTGCGTGTCCTTTTACCATTAGGAAATTTGATTTCCTTGTTTTGCTGGTCAGGGTGTGTGCGGCTGGGTGGAATTGCCTGGTGAGGGTATGTTTTTCCAGCTTGGCCTCATGTTGAACCTAAGGCTTGGAGAGGTAACCTCGTCACACAGGCAGCTCTCTAAGTGTGAATCACTGGCCTTCAAGGGTGATTCATGTGTGTCTGTTCCCAGGAGCATCTGTAATATACCTCTGGCAGTGCCAGGCTGCTTCCCTAAATAGTAACATGAATTGGAAGGAGTTGGGGGAGGGTACTTTGCTTCAGATTACTTTGAGGAACATTCTCAAAGTTAGACCTCATCCTATTATACCATGAATTTTGCGTTTCTAATAACTTAAATTTCTAAACACAAGTCTGTTTCCTCTGGGTGGGAAGCTGTCTTGAGAAATTGGAATCTTTAGAAAAGGACTGCAGGCCCAGGTGCAGCCAATGAGAGGTTACTTTTTATCATAATTAAAATGAGATGATATGGGGGTCACAACATACCTGCCTTCCTGCCTTTGAGTTGTTCACAGCTTAGATGGAAATATAGAAAAACTACATAGGTTTGAAAAGGGGAGTATCCTGTTAAAAATGTCTGTTCACATTGGCACCAAGAGGAGAAAAGGATTTGAAAGGTGTGGATTGAGCCTGACTCAGACAAGATTTTTGTTTTTCTTGGGAGGTGAGTTTGAGAGAACAAGAGAGAAAACAAGGGTGGGTGATGTCCACCATGTGACAACTGTTACTGTTTTTGTCTGGAAATAGTCTTCTTGTCCTTTACATCGCCTAGGATAGTACATTTAGATTCTGGAAAAAAAACAGGAGTGGGTTTCTGATACGCTCTAACTCTTAAATCTGGTCTGTAGTATACTGAGATCTTCCGTTACATGGGCTGCTCTCCGAGACGTGTTGGAGACAGACCTACCTGCCAAGTACACAGATGATTAGAATGCTGATCAAAAGCTTGTTTTGTCTCTGGGTCTTTGGTGCACTTTTTCCTGAGTTAAAACTCTAGAGCAGGAGTGAGAAGTCTGTAGAAGGTATGCAGGTGGGTTCTCCCTCTTCCTCCCCAAGAGACTCCGAGGGCCTTTATAATTGGTGGGTCCAGCCTCAGAATCTTCCTTAGCACATGGTTCTTGGATGCTGCAGCTTTTTGCCCCAGCAGGGCACACCTTATGAAGTCTGGTCGTGATCTCTGCCCTCGAGGTTTGCAGTGTTGTCATTTTGCTCCAGTGTCATTTTAGGGAGTGTTGAGTGATACAGGGAATAAGTTCAGATGGAGTTCAAAGGTGACAACATCTGGAGTGATCAGTAAGACTGCATAGTGGAAGAAGGACTTGATCTGTGCTTTGAAGGGCAGACAGGTCTTAGTAGATGGCAGGGAGGAAGCTGTCCTGTGAACTCAGGGCACCAAGGATGATAGAGAGGAGAAGGAAGGTACACACTGTTCTGGAGACAGTGAGTCAATTTGGGAATTTTAGAGGTTTCAGTGGGGACATTTGGTCTTACCTTTAGTGTGCCAGTCATCTGCAGGGCCCCATCCTGTGCAGTAGGCCCTAGAATCTGTGCTTCTAGCAAGTTCCCAGGCTGTGGATGCTGCAAGAGCTGTATTGAAGAACCTCTATTGAAGGACCGCATGAAAGTGGAGGCTGGAGGAGTCCTGCTGGAGCAGGGGACATGTGTGAGTCAGCCAGTTCATCCAAGTCCCAGGCCACCACAGCGTGTGTGCTGTGTTCTGCCCCTGTCTACAGCAGCAGCCCTGGAGGCTTAATGAGCTGGCACTCTATTACAGTAGGGGATGCCACGGATGCATTTTGAGCAGGAGGAATGATGGGCATTCCCTTTCCGTGAGTTTGGTAGCAGAGTGGGGAGCGGTCAGAGGTGGCAAGGGGAGCTGTGGGCTAGTGCTCTGCCAGTTGGGTGGATTATCTCGGGAGTGCTTCCTAGAGGAAGAATCAGAAGGCTGCTTTGTTCGGAGAGGAAGGTGAGAAATAGGAAGCATGCAGAGGTGAGCCAGTGTTTCCTTCAGTTTGGGAGACTGGAGAACTACTGTCACACCGACATAAAGGGGGAAACCAGGGCAGAAGTTGCTTTTGGGGGAAAATTGTTATTTTTAAAATGAGTTCACTTTGTCTTTTATTTTTCATTAAAAATTTTTTTTTTTTTTGTACTAGGGATTGGGCCCATGGACACTTAACCATTGAGCCGCATCCCCAGCCCTTTATTTTTTTGATGGCCTCACTAAGTTGCTTAGGGCCTCACAAAATTGCTGAAGCTGGCCTTGAACTAGGGATCCTCCTGCCTCAACCTCCTGAGTTGCTGGGATTATAAGTATGTGCCCTGGTACCCAGCCTCATTGTCTTTTATTTATTTTTGGTTCAAGGGAATGAATTAAGGGGTACTTTACCACTGAGGTACATCCCTAGTCTCCTTTTTTTTCTCTTTTAAATTTTGAAATAGGGCCTTACTAAGTTGTTTAGGGGCACCCTAAATTGCTGAGCCTGGTCTTGAACTTGCCATCCCTCCTGCCTCATCCTCCCAAGTCTCTTTTAGAATTATAGGTGTGTGCCACCCTGCCTGGCTCATATCATGTTTTAAACTGAGCTCAAATGTTTTCTTTCAAAGAGATTGTCTATTCTGTTCTTTTAAAAAATTTTTTTTAGTTGTTGATGGACCTTTATTTTACTCATTTATTGATATGTGGTGCTGAGGATCGAACCCAGTGCCTCACAGAGGCTAGGCAAGCGCTCTACCACTGAGCCACAACCCCAGCCCCTCTATCCTGTTTTTTAAAAGGGTCAGTTGTTTTTGTCTTTAATGTTTAAGCTTTTCATCATCCTAAATGTTGAAATCTCTCTTTTCCCAAATTTCCTCTTACACTGAGGTTTAAAAGGGAGAATATAATTTTAAAAAGCCACTTGGTTTTTCTCTGCAATCTTCTCTAGGCTTCTGCCCCCTTATGGTCTTAAGTATGAGTGAGACAATATTGTTCTTGTCACCTGTGATTTTAGCACTGTATCCCTGATTATGAGGCTGTAATATCTGTAATTTTTTTTGTTAATGGTTTCTAATCATCCATTTCTTTTGAACATGTTTGTACTTCAGTTTCTTCTGCATTTTCAAAGTAATAAATGCTCATCATAGAAAATTTGCAATGTTATGAAGTAAAAAAATTAACCAGGCTGGGGGGTGTAGCTCTGTGGTAGGACATGTGCTTAGTATTCGTAGGGCTGTTGGCTTGATCCTTGGAACCAAAACCCCAAAACAAACCAACACCAAAAAACAGCTGTGAACTCCCTGTAAGGGATGCCTTTAACATTTGCCTTCATTTCCCTCGGCCTTTCTCATGGCTCCCTGTGTGTGGGTCAGAGCGCAGCCCAGTGTGCCAGTGTGTGGAGTTGAGTGACACGTTCTTTCCTGTCCAAGTATCTGGCTGTACCCCCTATTTTGCATAGGCCAGATTACTGGGAGTGACAAGGTCTGGGAATGAAAGAAATGCAGACAATAATTGAGGGACAAGTCTGGCAAGCAGGGCCCAAGGCAGAGAGGGCTTGTTGGCAGGTTTGGTGACATGCGGTGCTCATCACCATCTCTCTTAGGTCTATCCTTTCAAGGCCTTATGGCCTTGGGAAGGAAGAAGGTAGAAAAAAATCCAGACTGAATTAACCATATCACTGCTGGGACCAGGCATTTCTGTCCTGGGCTTCCCCATCTCCATGGAGAGGGACTTGAGAAGGGGAAGTCACTTGCTTGTTCCTCAGAGGGAGGAGGAAGCACTGGAGGTCATGACAGGTCAAGCCTCACCTTGTGGGTGGCTCTGGCACAGCAGCAGCCACCTTGGGGAACAGCTCTGGGAAGGTGAGAAGTGACTGAACTTGAGTCCCAGTGGGCAGGCAGATGCCTAGGGGAGATCTGCCAGAGCTGTGTCCTCTGAACACATCCAGTGGTGGCAGCTGGGCTGGGCTGAGGAGGAAGAGCTAGCTGGCGCCTGAGAGGCACCAGCAGAGAATGGCATGAATTCTGTGTGGGTTCAGCACTTTGTCCTCCCACTTTGTGAACTCCAGAGAATGACGGGAAAGACGGGCTCAGGTCTTGGATTTTTGTAGTCAGAACTGTCATCCTGCAGATTCAGGGAATAACAGTTAGTGACCTTTCTTACTGGGACCTAACAACTACTCAGGGAGAGGTAACCATTTTTTCAAATTTAATTTTTTTCAGATGTTGATAGACCTTTATCTTATTAATTTATCTATATGTGGTGCTGAGAATTGAGCCCAGTACCTCACATGCTAGGCAAGTGCTCTACCACTGAGCCACAACTCCAGCCCCAAATTTAATTTATTTTTTGTTGTTGATGCTGCAGATTGATTCCAGGTCCTCATCTATGCTGAGTACTTGCTCTGTCGCTGAGTGACACACCCAGCCCCTTCACCTTAACTGTCTAGTTTTCATTTTGACTTACTTGCTTTTGAAACTTTTCACCAAGTTGCCCAAACTGTCCTCGAACTCAATCCTCTTGCCTCAGTCTTCTGAGTAGCTGGAATTAGGCATGCTCAGTGCCAGCTTAGGGAGTTTCATGTTTGGTAAAACTGGGACACTATTCAAATTTACAATGATCGGGACCTAACCAGGCAGGTGTAGGATCCCCCTACATACTGAGAAGTATACACATTAGAAAAAGTTGGGGAGCTGCCTTATATCTTGAGTATTTTCTTCCCAGGATACTTAATCTGTGTTCCAACTGACCTTTTTACTTTGTTCGTTTTCTTTCTTTTAAACAAACTATATAATAGGCCTTATCATATCAGGACTGTTTTTGCCATACTGGATAATATACTAAAAATCTTGTTAATAGCTCGTTGTGTCTCATCTCCTGAGTGTACTGCAGTTTTCTTTATTAATTGGCATTAAATTTCCAACCTCGATTTCTTTCCAGGTACTTGTTACTATAAACCATAACAGAATAAACAAATCATTGTGTATGCCTTGGATTTTCCATTGAAGTCAGGTTCTTGGAAACAGAATAAGTAGGTCAGATTTGTATAGTCCTTGATACATATATGCCAAGCTTCTAGGCATTCGTTTTAAATCTGAATTTTTAAATTGAAAATTACTTTTTGTGTTGTTTGTGAAGTACTATAAAATAAATCATTTTTAAAAAGTCACTGAATAGATAAGCCAATCTCAAAAATCCAAAAGACGAATGATCTCACTGATAAGCGGATGATGACACATAATAGGGGGTTGGAGGGGGGCAAGAATGAGGAAGGAGGGATTGTATAGAGGGAAAAGAGAGGTGGGAGGGGTGGGGGGAAGGAAAAAAAATGGAATCAAACTTCATTCCTCTATGTAAATGTATGAATATGCAAATGGTATGCTGTTACTCCATGTACAAACAGAAACAACATGTATCCCATATGTTTACAATAAAAATAAATTTAAAAAAGTCACTGAATAGGTTTTTAATCCCTTAGTAGTGCTCTTGTGACCTTGAACTACAAAGGGGTGATACAGTGAAGCGCTAACTTGAATGTAGAGACTACTTTCATTTGCAGTGCACCATTTTCCACAGTGGCTTACAGTGAATGTCCCATAGTGACTGGATTATACTGAAATTGATTGCAGGGGTATGCAGGGTGCAGTCATAGAAATACTTGCCTCAGAAAATCCTTACTGTTTTTATTGATGTTTGCACAACCTGGTCAAAAGATCAAGTGTCAGGCATATTTAGCTGTGTGTCGTTTTAACAGGAGAAACCTGATTCTTTGTTTGACACACATGTAGTATCATAAGGCACTGGTGGCGTTTTCACATGGCACGTGTTTTATCGTCCAGGTAAAACTAGCACTTTTTCAGAAGTGGGTTCTTCCGGTGTCAGCTTTATAGCAGACCAGTCAGCTAGTCAGAAGTACTACTTTGTGGCCATGATTGTCAGCAAAAAAGAGTCTTCCTTAGCTCAGCAAGAAGTAAAGCTGAGAAATCTGCTTTGCGAGAACTGTGTGCAGATCACTGGGTCAGATGACTGGAAGGTGCTTTGTAAAGCTGTGTGTGCTAATTGGCTCAGTCATTGCTAATATCTAATTGCAACATGCCGGCTCTGTCTGAGATGTCCAATATTGACTTTGTTAGAACTTGTTCAGGGGGAGTCAGACCAGTTTGCAAACAAGAAGGAAGAGATTTCTGGAAAATTCATGTGTAGAGACTTTTGGTTGTTTTGAGAGCATTCCTGAGTTATTCACAGCTCAGCTAGTCTGTAAAGACTCGGAGGATTTTCTTATATGTGACAGACTGTAGTTGATTCCAAAATGAAACATGAATGATTCTTTTCTAACAGTCTGGAAGACAGAATACACCCAGATATGAGATCTAAGCTAAATGGAAAAAGAAGTCGTGAAACTGACTTGTTCAGCTCTGTTAGAACCTCTGTTAAGATTTGATTGAAGCATCTCTGAATCTAACACTCACAAAGGTGGAGTTCCACTTTCTGGGCTTTCCAGTTTTCCAATGATGGTCTGTAATGTTTCATGTGTTCTGCTGGGATCTGTTTTGCCTTTTTTTTGTTGTTTGGTCCCAGATAAGACACGAATTGATGCAGTTGTTTTTGAAAGGTGATTTGAGAACACTATGCATGAGTGGAAGTTGTGTTATGCCCTTCAGGTCAGCAGGTGTGACTTCTAGAACAGGGATAATAAATGATTATGATTCAAGTGTCTTGAGCTCAGTGGACGTCGCCTGAAATGGGTGTATGTATGTGATATCCAGAGAGATATGTGGTGGGTACTTGATACTTTCAAGCAGAACTCATCCTGGCAAGTTTCTCACATCCCTAAGGTTGTCATATTTGAGGCCTTTTTCCTTAAAATGAAAATATTAATCTTCTTGAAGTTTACTACTTAGGAGGAATGAATTTGATTTTTCCTTCTATCATTTTTCAGCTATGATTTTGGCCAATCATAGTGGATTTTCAACAGTTATTTCATGTAAGGAAGACTGTGCTCCTGAGATTTTAGTGTTATAAAAAGTTTAAATATAACTGAAGATTTGCCTCACTGTTGAGTGACACTTTCTTAATCCTTTATGCAAGCTACTCCCTATTTCCATAACTTAACACTGAATATATTAAGTCTGGGTAGTAGTAAAAATCTGTATGAACTTCTTTTACCACTAACTTGATTCTGAGTTTTGAAAAACTGGGGTCATTGTGTATCTATTGATAGAATTTTTCTGAGGTGGATCACTTAAAATTGAGTTTCTTGGTTTTTCACGCTTTTTTTTTTTTTTTTTTTTTTGTAAAAGTAAGACACAGGGAGATCCTGGACTAAAGAACTGTGGAAGTTCCAAATAGGATCTGGAAGTAGGTTGTTCAGGGGATCAAGGCTTATTAGCAGGCAGCTGGAGAGCCAGCAAGCCTTTCTCAAGCAGCTGGACCATATCAAACAGCTGACTTGCATTGTGAAGACAGACCAAGTAATTTTTTTTTCTTTATTTTACTGGTACTGGGGTTGGAAATCAGGAGTGCTCTACTACTGAGCTACATTCCCAGCCTTTTTGATTTTTAATTTTGAGACAGGGTCTTGCTGAGTTGCTGAGGCTGACCTCAAGCTTGTGATTCACCTGCCTCATCCTCCCCAGTAGCTGGGATTATAGGTGGCACCCAGCTCGAAGTGATATTTTTAGTCGTATTTGTCCATCTGGGAATACTATAATTCAAGTTGTGTGACTACCCTGTGAGGATGGAGGAGCTCAGAACCAACCTGCAGTGCGACTCATGGAAAGCAGCTCAGTTGTAGCCAAAGCGAGTGGTAGTGTGCCTTAGAATTGGCAGGAGGGATTTTCTTCTTCCTCTTTCCCTCATCCCAGATACTTCCCATCTGTAGGAGCACAACTGGGGGAGGGCTGGCACTTTCAATCTTGTTTCAGTTTAATAGGAAAAATGTTACAGTGTTTGAAATTGTAGTCCCAGCTACTCCAGAGGCTGAGGCAGGCGGTTGGCTTGGGCCCAGGGGTTTGAGGCCAACCTGGGCAACATAGTGAGACCCTGTCTCAAAAAAAGACAAAAGAGGAAAGATTTGTTTTGGACTGGGAGTAGAAGTAGAGTGCTTTCCTAGCTTGCGCAAGGTCTTGGGTTTCATTACCAGCATTGTAACAAAGCAAGCAAAAAAAAAAAAAGTTGTCATATTTCATAGGCTGACTCAGGGTAAAATGGTCACATTAAACCCTACGTGGAGATTATGCTGGACATGTGGACTGGATGGCAAGATTGAGTTTTTGTGTTTGAACTTACTAAATATCCTTCTCTTGAACATGTAAGACCGCTTAAAGTTATTTGGGGCACAAAAATATTTGTATCCAGTCTCCATCTTCTGACCTCCTTCTCCGTTTAACACCCCCCCCCAACCCCGTTTGTTTCCTGCCATCCCTACTTTTGGCAATGAGTGTCCTCACCAAAGTCTCACTCCTAACCTTGAGCTCGTGCTGTGTATACCCTCTTTCTTATTTTCACTTCTTGAGCAGCATTTGGTGTATTGTGAGCGCTCCTTTGTTCATGAAGCACTTTTTTCTTGGTCCTGAAGTGAGGGCAATGAGGAGTCCTTCTGCTGGAGGTTAATCTCAAATTCACCAGTCTTGTCTCCCCAACAAATAACCAAGATAGAAGCTAGAAAGTCAGGGTTGTAACCCGTAAGGCTCTGAAAGCCTTAGAGGGGAGGTTTTCAGCCGGAGGATCAGATGTGCTGCCCTGATGGAAGTATTGAATTTTTTTCTGTCCTGTAGTGGCATCAGAGATATGCTTGGCACAATATTTGAATGAGTAAAGGCGGGGTGTAAATGAGCAGATGGGATTAGGAAAGAGTATTTTCAATATTGGAAACAGCAAAGAGTATGTGTAGTATTGGAAACGGCCTGGGCAGAACCTCAGCAGAATGGGGAGTGGAGCTTGGGAGGGTAAACAGGGTCATGGGCACAGTCTGGGCTGGGTGGAAGGGAGGAGCTGAGCAAGTGCTTGTTCTCGCCAGACTCCAGCAGGCTGTGAACATCAGCTGAGGAATTTGGGGTTATGCTTGCTGGGCAGTGAGTGGACAGGACCCTGGAGGGTTCTGAGCAGCAAAGCTTTGCAACTGGAAGATTAATCTGGCAGAGGTTGATTGGGATTAGAATGAGAAAAACCTTATTTTGGTCTCACCTCTGGGCTCCTCTCAAGCACTTTGTCCTAGGACAGGGGTCAAATCCCAGACTATTTCCTTCAAGCTTCTGTGGCCCAACTCCCATGACCAGGGAGTTCCTGTCCCCTGTGTGCTCAGCCATAGAGCAATGAGCACCTTCCCTCTGCTGTTCTGATAACAGGAATGTTGATACAGTCCCCTTGGAGGGGCCTGGGAGTTTACTGAGCAGCACAGCAGTGTGTTGGAGTTCACAGAGCTGTGAGGGCGAGGGGGTCTGCCCTTTAGAAAGTGGAGGAGGAGGAGGAGGAGGCTGCCTTTGAAGGGATTTGGAATAAGGGGCTGAGGCGAAATCAGGGTGAGGAGTTTAAAACTCAGATAGTTCCCTGGTGAAAAAACTTCATGAGAATTTGGACAAAGTTTATGCTGGTTTTCTCCGTGCCTCCTTTCCTAAACCCAGAACTCCCCTCCCCTGACCTAGCTTCCCATCCCATACTGACACCATTACAGTGCTTTGTTTAATTTTGTTTTAGAGCAGGTCAAGGTCAAGTGTCGGAGGTCAAGGGAAAGAATGAAGGAACATCCTGAGGGTACTTCTGTCTGCTCAAAGGTTGAGGAACCCAGTGGCAAGGACCACCGTGTGGGGATGGGCATTTAGGACTGGGTAGGGCAGCCCCATGCACTTCACTTCTCCCACCCACCCAGACTGTTCATGCATGTTTGGTGGGGTCTGTGTGTACAGTGTGAGCAGTGGCTACTCATCACTCTTGTTTCAGGAACTGATGTCCATGCTTGATCTCTTGTTGGTAAAAATGGGAAAACATATTGACAAATTTGTTGCTAGCTCTAATTATCAGTACTTTGCTCTGTTCCTGTGACATCAGGAAAGCCAGATGTTTTTATATGCTTGAAGGGGAAAAAAAATGATGTTTGGTTGTTCATTCTGTACAACCATAAAACAACCACTGGAAAGGCCCTTAAATAGAGTAAAACGAGGTCTTGGTTAGCACATCAGTTAAGGTGAAAGAATAACAGCCGTGTTGCTGATGAACCCATCTAGTTTTTCCATAGCTCCTCTCAGCTAATGACGGTTTCACTGAACTGAGGAGAAGTGGAGGGTGGTGCCTAGCTTCTGTAGGGTTACCTTCCCTCTTAGTAGTTCCAACCTTTTGGGAGTGAGTCCTGAATAAAGACGGGTTTTCTCCAAGCATTATGTTTTCCTTTTAGTCATGTGGAACTCAGTGTAACTATAATCTTTTTAAAAATTTTTTAAAATATTTTTTATTAGCTGATGAACCTTTGATTTATTATTTATATGTGGTGCTGAGAATTGAACTCAGTGCCTCACATGCTAGGCAAGTGCTCTACCACTGAGCTGCAACCCCAGCCCCTAACTATAATCTTAACTTCAGTGTAGTATAACTGTTATTATAATATGCCAATATATTGTCAATGTGTATTTTTATCTAAGAGGGCCAAGTGCCATTTGGTTGTATGGTCTCCATGTATGTGTGTGTATGACTTTTTTTCCTTCTTGGTTTTGGGAATTGAACCCAGGGCCAGGTACATGTAGGCACTCACACTACCCATCCCCAGCCCTTCTTAAAATTTTATTTTGAGACAGCATGTCGCTAAATTACCCAGGCTGACCTTGAACTTGCAGCCTTTCCTCCCTTAGATTCTTGAGTACCTGAGATTACAGGCAGGTACCACCCTGTCCGGCTTTGTTCTTCACATGTTTTAAGCGAGAAGTTTAGAATTTCCTAATTCAGTATCCTCATTTTGAAACTGAAGAGACCTTGGTTACCTGGACCAGGCTTATGTTTTTCAGGTAAGTAGATTAACTCATCTGCACAGGGCCATGTGGCTAGGTGCTGTCAGAACTTAGGCTCTTTGTATTTTCATTTCCTACTTGGGACTTTGCCAAGTACACTAAAGGTTTGATCTGTAAAATAGTATGGAGGCCCTTTAAAATCGGAGCTTTCCTGTTGGTCCAGGAGATAGGACCCAAGTGATATTCTGGAGTCTCGGTGCTTGCCAACAGGGATGGACAACTGCTCATTCAAGGAGCTTTTCTGTTAGTAATTAAGAAAGGTGTTTTCCTAACGAGCAGAAAGTGTTTTTTTAATTTTATTTTTAATTTTAATTTTAATTTTTTAAGTCTTAGTGTCTTAGCTCTGGGTGCTATAATAAAATACCACAGACTGGGTGGCTTAGGAACACACATTTATTTCTCACCATACTGGAAACTGATGCTGGGAAGTTGAAGATCAAGGTGCCGATTGGAAGGTGGGGCCCACTTCCTGACTTGCACTACATCCACACTTATAAGGGCACTAATTCTGTCATGGGGGCTCCACCCTCATGGCCTCATCTAAACCTAATTACCTCCCACAGGCCCCACCTCCAAGTACCATCACATTAGGGTTTAGGACTTCAACATAGGAATTTTGTGGACATGCCAACATGTAGTCCGTACTGCCTAATAATGTTTTAAAAAAATGAACTATCTGGGAGAAAGGATCTTCAATTGAAGATCTAATGTGCCAGTAATAATCATGCAGCCTCACAAATATTCAGAGGTATGAGTAAACACACTTAACTATTTAGAGATGACAAGGTTAGAAACTGAACATTTTGCTGCCGGCTTGTCCACTTGATTAAGCAGATATTTATTTGAGCACACCTTTATGAGTCAGGCCATTCGGTAGCTAGTATTAAAATCATGCACTAATGATTACTTTCCTGCCAGTCTTCTGTCAAATTTTATCCAGCGGCATTTTTTTCCCTTCATTTGAATGAAATGTTGTAAACACATAGTATCTGGAGAACAATATAATGAATACCTACCTAAGCACCCACATCTGACTTTATTTAAGGAAATATATAAAAAGATTTTTTTTTTTTTTTTTTGGTACCAGAGTTGAACCCAGGGACACTAAACCACTGAGCCACATTCCCAGCCCTTTTTGTATTTTATTTAGAGACAGGGTCCCACTGAGTTGCTTAGGGCCTTGCTTATTTGCTGAGGCTGACCTCAAACTTGTGATCCTCCTGCCTCAGCCTCCCCAGCCATTGGACTTATAGGTGTGCACCACCACCATGCCTGACTGGGCCTTGATTTTTATCCATCTTAATACCTTAGTTGTATTTTATCTTGGTTGTAGTTTTAAAACTCCTCAGTTTAAGAACAGTATTTTTGTGACATATATCCACAGAAATTTGAAATTAGTCATCCAAGTACACAGAAGTACCTACATCTGCCTATAAATTAAACACTGAAGAAGAATATTGTCAACATTTAGGTACACCAACATAATAGAGCCTTTTCTTTAAATTGACTTATGAGTGAAAAAATTATATTTGATATTTGTTAAAATAAACAATATTCCTCAATTGATCATAAGATAAACTAGTATACACATACCGTCTTTTCTGAATATAATTAAATTTTCAGACACAAAGTGATGTAAGTGGAAATGAATAAACTGACTTTTCCTGAAATAAACTAGACAAAATTCAAGAATTTTTAGAAGTGCTAAAGACTAATTTTGTAAATTTCTCTTCCCTATCTTTTAAATATGGAAGTGGGCCTTATGGGTGTGCACGAGTTAAACCACTTCTAATCTGGACTGTGAGCTCCCGTGTTTGGGCTCTTGTGACTCAATGAAAGACCCTGGGGCAAAAAGACACGAGATGGTCCCTGTAAGCACAGAGCACTTGTCTTTCATCAGGCTATCCACACGGCCTTGTGGAAGAGGTAGATTGGATTATCTAAGTCTCAGTGACCTCGGTCATCACTGAGCCTTTGAGTAATGTTTACTTGATGGTCTGTCTTGTTCTAAATGGTTCATTATTTTTGTAACTGGGGCAAGAGGGAGGTTCAACTAGTCTGATAATGCTTTATGTACTGCGTAGCTATCCGAATCAGTCTTTTTTTTTTAATGCTTCTGCCAAACACAACTGATTTCTATCTACCATTATTTTTTGAGACAGGTCACCTAAAGAAAGAGCTTGGGCTTTGGGCTATGGAATGTTACCGTATCTTGGCACATTGACCCGAGGACTGCAGAGCCTCACAGTGGAACTCGGTATCATTAGTCACACCAGACATGGGCCCAGCCTGACTGGGCCTTACTTACGGGTGCTCTGCAGCCCCTGACACATCCCCGATCCACCAGTTCAAGATGGAAGTCATTTCCATAATGGGGATCTTCAGTAATAAGTTGTTTTTGGGAATCTCAGCTTTCAAGTTTAGTTTGAGCTTTGTAGTTTTTAACTTCATTACTTCTATTTAAGTGTGATTGCTTTCATCATATGTAGTGTATAACCCAATGTAGTAGACTTCTTGGGCAGGCTTGCCAGGCAACAAGACTCTTGGGAACACCAGGTTGCTTCCTGTGTTTTGCCTTTGATGATCGTTTTCTATTTCATGTGTGCATGTCCCTGCACTGTTGGTCCTCCAGTTACCTGAAGCATTTTGATCAGTTATAAGTCTCAGCAGTGGGTGATGGACAGCTGTCACCCTGACACACAAACGGGACTAACTGGGCATCTGCTTGCCCATCTTCCCATGGTTTCCCCCCTCCGCCCCTTGTACCCGGGATTGAACCCAGGGGTGCTTAACCACTGAGTCACATCCCCAGCTCTTATTATTATTTTTTATTTTGAGATGGGGTCTGACTGAGTTTGCTTAAGGCCTTGCGAAGTTGCTGAGGCTGTCTTTGAATTTGTGGTCCTCCTGCTTCAGTCTTGTGAGCTGCTGGGATTGCAGGAATGAGCCAGCACACCTGGCCGTAGTCAGTTCTTACATTAACAGGGTCTTGCTTTTTCTTATTACCCCTTATTAGTATGATTTATCCCAGTTATATTGATTTCGGTTCTTTTTCTTTTCTCTTTCTTTTGCACTTGGGATTGAACTCAGGTGCTTAACTACTGAGCACATCCTAGCCCTTTTTATATTTCATTTAGAGGCAGTCTCACCACGTTGCTGAGGCTGACTTTTAACTTGGGATCCTCCTGCTTCAGACTCACCAGTTGCTGGGATTACAGTCATGTGCCACTGCACTGGGCTTGAATTTTGTTCTTTTTCATTGTTGCATAACATACTCCATTGTTAATATTTTTCTTTTATTTCATCTCTGAATAGATATTTTAGTGTTGTGCTCTTATGAGCAGTTCTTTTTTGAGCATTCTTGTGAATCTTGCTACGAACAAGATGATCTCTCAAATACCTGAACCTGGGAATGCTAGATTAGATATTCTGCTATTTAACTTTGTTATCTAACGGGAATTTTTCTACCCACTTCCCAAAGTGGTACCAATTTATATTTGTACAAGCAGTAGACGAGAGCAGGTTTCTCTAGATTTTCTGCCCAATTTGTATTCTTTTTGTGGTACTTCTTATTAGTAAATATTGGTTAGTTTTGTGGAATTGGGTAATGAGGCTTCCTTGTATGGAGTGGGTGGTGGAGGACACATGAACCTACCCTGCTAACCGTTGGAGGTTCTTGTTTATGAAAAGAACCTACTATTTATTGGATGGGCAAGTGGGCATTGGTTCACTTCCATTGTAACTCTGCATATTCCCCTCCCCCCTTTGTACTGGGGATTGAACCCAGGGGGTGCTTTACCACTGAACTATACCCCTAAACCCTTCTGGTTTTATTGATGGTCGGCTTTTTCCTTGTATAGTTTTTAGTTTCAGATTATTAGATAATTGAGCTTTATGAGACTGTGGGAGTCCTGGGAATACCTGGGTTGAAGGTATATTAAAAAGGCAAGTGTTCCAGTTTACATAGTACTTGGCAATAGCGGGTAAACTCTAACAAACATTCTATTAAATGCATAGCTATGATTATTATAAAGAAGGAATAGAAAATCCTTTGAATCTTAGAGTGAAGAACACAATTGCAGAGCAATATTTTAGGAGTTGAATTTATAGTGGGGTGAAAAACAGGATGCCTGGAGTCTTAGTACCCATATCTATAGCAAGACTGTGGCTTCCAGCAAAGAATTGAACCTGGAATCTCATCCCATAGCTGATCAGCCAGAAATTCAAAGAGGTTTGCCCATCTCAGCCTGGGCTTTCAGTAGGGGATCAAAGTATTCTCATCTCTTCCTCAAATCAGAAAGCATTGTCTTTTCTTACTTCTTAGGGCTCATATGTACACTAGTCAAATTGTCTAGAAATCACCCAGTTAAGGAATAGGCATAAAAACAACCCAGAGCCAATGATTGATAGCCTTCTCCTGAGGCACCTCTGTTGCTCCTGTGCCTTCTGCCTCAGCAGTCCACTTCTTGGAATGTGGGAACCTGGTCTTAGCATGCATATGTTTGTGGAATGTGTGAATAAATGAACATGTGGACATTTTTATAGAACATAAAATTCTCCCACAAAGTAAGTTTGCAGTGCCTTAAACAATAAAGCTGGGAAGTGATATGTTGCCCAGGTATAAAATGTTCTACCATCTTCAAATAATCATTTGGGAACATTCTGCAAATCAGAATTGGCATCCTGGATGTTTATTGAGCATCCTGCTGTTCTGTATTGGGGAAGATACAAAGACTGTGATATGCCTTTAGGAAACTGTAAGTGTAGGGGAGAGGTTGGTAGTTTTGAACACAATTATGGTGCAAAGTGCAAAATAAATGCTTTCATAAATGTGCACAGTGGTTCTGGAGTTGCAGAGGTTGTGAGTGATTCATTTCACCTGAGAAATGTGTTCATTCTGCAAACATTTAATAGAGCTTCTCATGTGGTCAGCGTAGGGCGCATTGTAAGAGGGCCTAACATTGTGCACTGGCCCATTTATGAGGCAGAACACGTTTTATGGACAGTTAATCTCTATACCGTGATTTAAATTCTTATAATATCCCCATGCAGAGGATCCAATAATTATCCCCATTTTAAAATCTTTCATTGAAATGTAGCACATACATAGAGAAGTTCACTTCTTAGTGTACACCTGGATGGATTTTCATGAATTACATGTACCTAATAACTGGCATCTGGACCAAAACCAACAGCATTACACACCAGAAGTCTCTTGTGTCTCCTTTCAGTCCTTCCCATGCCTAGGAGTTGCCACAGTCCTGACTCCTAGTAGCAAGGGTGATTGTTTTTTGCTTGCTTTAGCGTTTTCTGGAAATGGAATTGTATACATTATTTTGTCATGTTCTATGCTATTGCATGTAGTTGTGGATTATTCATTCCCATTGTTGTTTAGTGGTAATTATAAATTATAATTATAAATATTATAATTATAATGATCCCCATTTTATAGATGAAGAAACAGACTGGGATGTCAAAGTAGTCCACGGTCTTACAACTAGTAATGAACATATCACAATGCCACTGTTTTTGGAAATATGATTTTTTAATGTTCTTGTGTTGTGTGAGTATAGTGTAATTTAACCAGTCCCCTTCTGATGAATATCTAGTTTTCACCACATCATTTACACTTTCCCATAAAGGGGGGCGGTCACTCAGTATTTAAACATGTTTTCAGGTTTCCAGCCATTTGTGCCATTGACTATAAGCACTTCTATTTAAGTACAGCAGCTAATAAAATGTTAATTTCTCCCATGGTTTTCTTTGTAAGGTAGCAGCTGCTAATCAAGGGTGGCATCTGTAGTTTTTTATATGTCATTTACTTGCCTTTTTGAAAGTGCCTTGTAAAAGTGTGCTGGTATTCTTGCTTTTTTGCTTTTATCCTACTTGTGTTCTTATTTACCTACTCTGCTGTTTTACTAGAAATCTTCCTGTAAGAAAAATCTCAGTTCTGCTGTAGTCCAGTGACATTCCTTTGCCGCCAGAGTAGCTCTGCTTGTGACTGGCTGATGAGACCTGTGGGGAATTCTCCATGGGACTGTCAGGGGAGATCAGCCTCTGTGAAACATTCTGTAGTGCAGCAATTCCCAGTAGGAGCAGTGGAATTCACCATGGTGCCTGGCACATAGGTGCCCAGCAAATGTGAGGGGGCTGAGGACCTGCTGGAACCTCAGATTTATCTTTTTCATTGACTTTTATAATGTTAGCATTATGCCTCAGGGGAACATGATTAATTTTCTTATTCTCTTCAAATAGAAGTAGAATGCTTAGAGTTGTTGAGACTTTTTCCTATTTTGCTAGTCGAGGTAGAGTGACCTAGGACTGATAGAAAGTACATTTATAATGACTTTAAATATGAGGGTTTTTCTTGTTGAATACTTGAAGTTCTGAGCTCAAAGGAATAGATTTGTAGATATGATAATTCCTATCTTTGATCAACATATAATGTATTGGGAGAGCCAAACACATGGACCTGTAATATGGCAGGATAAAATATATTTAGATAGCTCCCCCCTTCCCCCGCCAAGCACAGCAGAAGAGAACAATTGAAACTGGTGAGCAGGGCAGCTGTCAAAGGGCCTCCTGCAAGGGGGAGGATCTTGCAACAAGTCTGACTTTTTAAAATATTTTTTTAGTTGTTGGGCATTTTTTTCTTTTTAATGTATATATTTTTGTTTTAGTTGTAGGTGGACATTATACCTTTTTTATGTGGTGCTGAGAATCGAACCCGGTAACACACACACAGCCCCAAGTCTGACTCCTAAAGGTACCTAGTGAGTTCCTACTGTCTTATACCCAAATACTGTTCTCCCTCTTTTCTTATTTCTACAAAAGGAGAACTGCCTGTAGTTACAACATTGTTTCTGATGTGGAAACCTCCTTTTTGTCTTTTCCTACCTAGCTGCTCCTTCACAGGATCTAGCCTCCAGCTCTGAAATGCCTTAAGAATGTAGTTTGATCTCTTCCTTTCTTTCCTTACACTGTTATCTCCTAAATTTGAAAGAATAGTGATGGAAATCATCTTTGTGTTTTAAGCTCAGCACGTTGTGGAGTTCAAACTGTTGATCCAAAATGAACTGAATGATCTCTAACTGATCTTCCTTCCTCTTGTCCCCTTTCCTTTTGATTCTATTTCATGACCACAAGGTGATTAAAATGTTTTCTTGTGTACTAATCCTCACTTTGAAATTCTCCCTGAGGCATTTTATTGCCCTAAAGATGCAAATGCAGCTTCTCAGCCTGGGTCTTTGCCCTTGACCCCAGACTGCCTTAAGTACTCCTACTCTTCCGTCTGTCCCATTACATTGTGAGCCAGAACACCTCTGGAATTCTTTGATATTCTCCTACTCTGATGTATTCTCTATAGTTCCTAATTTGTTACTTCTGGGTTATCTTTTGAGGCCCAACTTTGCTGTCATCCACCCAGTGAAACTTCCTCTGCTGTTCTTAGAAAGACTGTCTGCTGTGTTCTCTTGAAGTTTGTGTGCACAATCCTCTTTTGTAACACCCTTTCTTCTGTTTTCATTTTTTTTTTTTAATGCTTATTTTTATGTGGTGCTGAGAACCATCGAACCCAGTGCTTTACACACGAGGGGCAAGCGCTCTACCACCGAACCCCAGCCCCAGCCCCTTTGTTTTGGTGTTTGAAATAGGGTTTGCATTGCCCGGGCTGCTCTTCCTGGGCTCAAGCCATCCTCCTGCGTCAGCCTCCTTAGTAGCTGGGACTACAGGTATGTGCTACCACACCAGGCTTATTACAGCAGTCCTAGCCATCTCTTGTTTTCTCTGCATTTCTTAAATCTGAGAGCCAGGAGTTGTGACTCATCCTTTGTCCCCTGGTTGGGTGCTTTGTAAATGTCAGAGGAATTGTTCCTCCTTGTACTCTCCCATAAACGTACTTTCTGCTTTCATATCTGTTTTGCTTGTGTGGTTTTTCAAGAGGGTCATATCCTTTCACAGCTCTATTTAAATGTAATGCAGTACTCAAAAGCCTGTTGAAGTCATACTCTATCTTTGAAATATTCTGATTATGGCAGCCTAAAAGATTAGTACTTACCTCTGCAGCGTCTTTGTTTGTTATTCCTTGGCTGTGGTACTTATTTCAGACCTGCTATTATTCTATTTTTGTTTCATAGATGTCATCTCTTCTTAGGTTATAAGCTCTGAGATTAGAGATCATTTTGTAGACAATTTTGAATCTTCCGTATTGAAAAGTTGAATTTCCTGTTTAGTAGTCATTTTTTCTTTAGGGTCTGTTAGTGAAACATTATTTTTGTTTTCCCTTTTTTGAGAGTCTCTTTGCTCTTGGATAGTTTTGTTGGGTATAGAATTTACAGTTGACAGTTCTTTCAGCACTTGAAAAATGTGCTACTTTGAGTCTCCATGGTTTCAGATGGTAAATGAATCATCAAATTGGTGCTTTTCTGCAGATAAAGTGCCATTTTTCTCTAGATTTTTCTTTTTTCCAAAAGTTTAGTAATAATTCTATCATGAATTACCATTGTTCCAGTCTTTGGCAAAGGTTTCTTTGGGTTTTCTGGTTGAGAAGTTTGTTTTTTAAATCTGCCTTTCACCTGATTTGAAAAGTTTTCAGCCGTGATTTCTTTGAATTATCTTTTTAGACCACTTCTCTGTCCTCTTTGCTGAGATTCTTTTGCTGAAGCATGTGTTGCATCTTTGTTTCACAGATTTCTGAAGCCCTGCTTATTTCCTTAACCTCTTTTCGCTCTGTTAAGATTGAGTGAATTCTTTTCTTTCACCAGATTGTGTTCTGACATCTACACCCTAATATTAAACCCCAGTTGTGAGTTTTTATTTCTTACTGTATTTTTAGTTGTATAATTTCTGCGTAGTCTTTTTAAAAATAACCTCCTTCACTGATATTTTCTGTTTTTCCATTTGTTTCAGCAGCATTTATAATTGATAAAGTACCTTTATGACATCTGCTTTAAAATCTTGATCAGATAATTCAAACATCTGAGACAGTGAGGGGTTAACTTCAGTTGATGAGCTTTTAACATGTAGCCTATTAGTATGTGGTGGGTCCCATTTAAATAGTTTCTTTTTCTGCGTGCAGTCACCCAGTTTAGTTTTATCACACAGGTCTTGGCTTACATTTGTGGGCTGTGGTTTTAATGACAGTTCAGTTTCGGAGCCCTCGTGATAATACTCGAGTCTGCTTGGTTGATCAGGTGTCTTTAGAGCTCATATTTCTTTGCTCCCTGCTGGTGCTGGCTGTATACATAGAAGGGATTTCCCTAGACGAGGCTATGGGGTTTCTTCCACTGGGGGGACAAGTGTTAGGCCTCTAGGGATTCAGAGGATTCCCCAGTTGTGGCAGGATCTCTCTGCCTGGGGAGGCCAGGGGGAACAGAATTGTCTTGAGCCAGTGCTCGTCACTGAGGGATCTCCTAGTGGAACCCTGTGTTTTTTCCCTATGGCTCTGGGAAAGGGAAGGGAGTCTTTGGCACATGGGATTGAAGAGGCTGCTTGGGTCAGGCCACTTGTGACTGACCCTCTTGTTGGATCTGCCTACTCTATATTGCATGTTGCTCGACTCCCCTTACTATTTGTGGGCCTTCGGACAGATCCTCATTTTGAATGGTGCAGGACTTGGCTGATGTTGTCAGAACTCTTGTTTGACCCAGGATGGGAATGAGCCTGCAACCCAGGTTGCCATTTGCTGCAAGGGTGGGGGTTGGGAAATGGCAGCATTGGGTGGCTGTCCTCTTTGGATAGAGGAGATGCCAGATACCTTTTTGCAGAGCTGTTACTATAGTCCTGTAGTCACAAATTGGTTGCTTTCTTAGTACCTTTCAGAATTCTCCCTTTGGGTGTCTCTTAGTGTTGGGGGAGGGATAGGGAGAAACAAGTAGCTATCCTACTCATTCATTCTTAAATGTGGGGTGTTTTAAAGCAACTTAAAAGGTCAATAAACTTTAGCATTTACTTTTCTACTTTCAGCAAATCTTATCATTCAGCTGTAGGTAAGGAAACTTGAGAATCCGATTAATACCTGGATCAGGGTTCTATTGCTATTTAATTGCAGAATCCAGATTGGAGCTGGGCACTGGATAAGGAATCCAGTATTCCTTACCTTGTAATAAAAAGAAAGAACCAGTGCTATAATGGTGTGGACTTTTTAATATTAACACACCAAAGAATTTATGCTTAAAGTTAAAACTTGTGCAAATAAGAAACCAGTCTTATGTTGAGATTTAACGACATGCTGTATCTTATCTTTTGTTTTTGCTATAAAATATCTGAATGACCTTTAACATATTTCTTCTTGCAAAAGAAAGTCCTATCACTGGTTATCATCACCATTCCTATTCTACTTCAAAGAAAGTAAATACTGTAATTAGGATTGGTGGCACCACCCATACAGATGAATCTCATAACTTGGCATTAAGTGGGGCTTCTCATCAGGTACTCCTTGTGTACTTGAACACCAGCTGCTATTCTGTGCAATGACTTTTTTTATACCAGGGATTAAATCCAGGGATGCTTAACCACTGAGCAGCATCCTCAGTTCTTTTAGTTTTTTATTTTCAGACGGGGTCTTGCTAAATTGCTTAGGGCCTCACTAAGTTGCTGAGGCTGGCCTCAAAATGGTATCTTCCTGCCTCAGCTTCTCCACTCAGTGGGATTATAGGCGTGTGCCGCCATGCCTGACTCACCAGGCACTTCTCAAAGTGTTTTCCCATAAAGCTTATTCCATTGTCACACAGTTGGAGAAATAGAAAAATCCAGCCATTCATTGGCCAGTTTCTCATTCTTTTTTTTCCCCAGTGTACTAGGGATTAGACCCAGAGGTGCTTTTCCACTGAGCTACATTCCATTCCTTTTTTATTTTTAAGACAGGTTCTTGCTGAATTGCCTTGGCTGGTCTGCCTCAGCCTCCCTAGTAGCTGGGATCACAGGTGTTATACCACCACAACTGGTTGTATGACTTATTTTTTTTTTTTTTTTCCCTCTGAAGTTCTTCAGTTTTGCAGAAAACTGGGTCAGAGATGAAGTCATCCCAAAACCCTTTGAAGATCTGTGACGGGAGGCATTTACTTCCTTTCCCTAGGCTTAGCAAGAAGCAGACTCCGACTCTGGTTAACTTCCTTTGAGCTGTGGTGCCTGAGGGGGGTCCGAGGAGTAGGGCTGTGAGCGAGGTGTGGATCTGCTCCTGTCTGCCCTTGTGTACCTTTATGTTTTTGTTTTTATTTCTGTTCTGTTCAGATAGTCTTAATGAAAATTATATCTCCTAACCTGTGTAAAAAAGGCTTTTAAACATACTGGCCTTTGGAAAATTCCTGTTGCTGAGGGTAAAGCTCCAGTATAGGCTGTCCATTTGCTGAAGTCAGTTGTTCAGAATTCGGAGTAAAGTTTCTTAAAAAACCTGGTGGTGTGAGGTCAAGTAGGCAGGCCTGTCCTCTCTAATCCATAATGCGGTTGAGCTGTGATGTGAGAGGCAAGATAGTGTTAATATTTCACCAAGGGATTATTGGTGTAGAGTCAGAATGTTAACTTTGGACAGGGCCTCTTTGGACCACAGTCTGACCTCCTGCTCTGAGCAGGCATCTCTTGGGTACCCACAGTGGTGTTTATACCATGATGGCTTGCAGTGAGGCAGTGCCTGTATTACATTTGTCAAACTCACCTTTGTAGTAGAGCACGTGTGCCTCACTTTAACTTCTCCATGGACTTTGAATGGGTGTCTAGGGTGAGTCTAATAATTGCTCTAATGAATGTCCCTCAAAATTCAGAAACGGGTGTTCTGACTCCGCCTCCCAAGGTTACTTATGAATGAACGTGGTGTTTTGGACTCCTTGTCATCTGACTTTTTTTCTGAATGTTCTGTCTTACAGTATTCTCTCACAAATTGATCCTCCATACTGAACATAGTACCTCAAGACAGTCTTCATTATGCAAGGAATATTATTCATTCGAAAAATAAAAGCTGGCAAAGCCAAAAAGATTATAAAAACAAGCTTGTAATAATGAGCACTTCTGTGCTCTGTAGCATCATGCTAGAGAGGAAGACCATTTCTGAGCTTGAATCTTTACCCTTGCCGTGTCTGCTTCCTCACTTGTGGAGTGGGAACACCAGCAGCCGTGTGGAGTTGCTAGAGGCCACGCAAGTCAGAGATCTGAACTTGGATGCCTGCAGCAGCCTGGAAAGTCAGTCTATAGCCAGCTGGTTCTAAGGATTCGTGATAGTTTTCTTCTCTGGATACACTTTTCTTCTCTGACTAAAGTAGAAATACTAACGATTCCTACTTAGGCATCAGGCATTGTGCTGTATGTTCATGTCATAATTTAATTCTTCATATAATTCTTAAATAGTTGCTATTTATCTTTAATAAATATGGTGTTTAGAATATGGTATCATTCTACATGTTGGAAAATATCAGTTCATTTAATCCTCATAACAGCCCTTACGAGATAAATGCTTAATTTTCTTCAAGTGAGAGATTTTGAACTGTAGGAAAGCTTAAGGAACTTAACCAAGACAACACAGCTATAGGTGGGCAAACTGGGGTTTGGTTGGTCTGTCTCCTGAGTAGGAGCTTTTAAGTCACTGTACCCAGTTGGCAATTCTGTCTTATCCCTGAGCATGCTTCTTTTTACAGCTGGCTCCAGCTACCTGCTCTGTCTTGGGGGCCACTTGTTTGCATAGTGGAGGTATAAAAGTGAGTTGATAACTGTCACGACCCTCTCATCTCTCTTGGCTGTAGCTGTTAAGGAGATACCGGATGCCCAGGAACAATGGGAGATAAAGGAAAGACAGACACACATAGGGAGAAAGGGCAGGGGCTAGGTGGATGCCAAGCCCTGGTGTGACTTGACTGACGCGAGAGGTAGTGCAGCAAGTTTATTATATAGGTTTTGTCAAAAGGTATTTTGTGGGAAAGTTTCAGCAAAGTAGGCAATCTGAAGGACACAGGACTGGTGAGACATTAGGACCATCTTGTTTTGCTCAGAATTCACTATCCCTGGGGTTATCATAGCAACTGGGGCATCTTGAGCTGAACCTTTGCACAGGCAGCTCCCAGTGCCAACGCAGCCACGTGAGTCAGACGAGCCATGATTTAGATCGCCGCTCTCCACAAGTATCTGTAAATTCCATTCATCAGATCCTCTTCATTTTTTTTGTTTTTTAAAACTAGTTCTTAGAGAAAACCTAAGCCAAAGAATAATCTAGAAGTTAAAATTAATGATCTCACTCATCTAATACTACTTATAGGGAACATAACCAACCCTGGAAACTTTATACTAATACAGAGTGCTAACCATTCCAGAGGTGTTTCAAACCCAGCATTGTCTGCTCTCCAATTCCATACACTTAAGGGTTTTTGTTTTTTTTTTTTTTTTTTTAATTTTGCAAGTTTGCACATATACAGTATTTTCTACCCGATGAGTCCTTTAATATAATAAAACTTAGGCATTTTAAAAATAATATGGAGGTTTTCATCCTCTAAGCCCTTATATTTGCCTCCCAGGAACTATAGAGTACACATGCTGAATGATTGGCAAAGCCCACATTTTAAATGTAATTGGGAAGACAGACTGTCTTTGCTTTGTCAATCTTTGTGAAAAGGAATGCCAGTATTTCCTTTTGGAAACACTCAACACCACCTCAGATTTGATGTCCTTTGAGCAGGAGCCTGGAAGTTACTAATGATGCAGAAAAAGTTCATGAAGTCCACATTCTTTAGTTGTGTATGTGTCTAGGGAAATGGGGAATTGATAGAATTCAATCTAGAATAACAGTAATAAAAACTTACAACTAGAAATATATAACTTCGAAGGCATATGGACCTAACTTCCTTTCATGGTTCTGAGAGACCAAATCTAGGGCTTTGGTCATGTAGGACAGGTGCTGTACCACTTCTCTGTATCCCCAGCCCAGCGTGTGGATCCTTGGTCAATTGTGTACAAAATTATTTTATAGTATCCTTTTTAGTTGTGTACCAATTTGGAATAAAAGCCAGTTGAAGTTAGGAGCTGTAAGTTGCATACACCATATTGCGGTGACACGCATCTGCTATATATACATTTAACAATCATGGAGTCCCAGTTATTAGAGCAGGCCAGGGTGAGTCTACTGAGAGCTTGGATACTAGGGGTTTCTCATTTGAGTTGTCTGAGTTTCAGGAAAGATGGCAGAAGAGCATTGCAGGCAGGAAGCGAAGTATATACAAAGGCCCCAAGGAAGGAATAGAGCATGGCATTTTCTTCCTTCTAGGAAGAGACGGGAAGCTGGAGTTAGGTGAGCCTAGGAGGTAATGAGTCTGCACAGTTGAGCAGGGACCAGATCATACAGGTTCTTTCAGATTCTGGCAGGGAGATTGGATTTTGTCCTAAGCACAACAGAGTAATAAAGTTTTAAAGCAAGTGGAGTAAGAGGTTATAATTTATTTTTTAAGTTAGCTTCTGCTGCTTTGTGGAAATTGGATTGGAGCAGCGAGAGTGGAGGCAGTGACCAGTCAGACGATGGTAAGTTGGGTGCTGTCTTTACAGCCAAGATGCAGAAGTGAGCAGACGCAGAGGGTATTCTGGATAGAGTTGTTGGAGGGAGTTAAGGGAACGGGAAGGACCCGACATGATTCCTCAGAGAACTATTTCTTGCCTAGCTGGTGTTCTCAGCTTTGTGCCTTTTCATGATTCTGGACTCTTTTTGTGCCTCATTTTAGCTGTCATTTTTTTTTTCCTGCCTTCACTGCATCTGTGAGTTTCCTTTATGGTTCTCTATTTTTGGCTCTAGATATTCTGTACTTTATCCTTCTAAAAATCATTCTTTACTTTGACTTCCTTTTTACAGGTAATCCACAAAGTCTCTGGCCCAGACCTTTTATTTGCACTATGTATAAAATTTTTGTTTAGCTATTTCAGAGAACAGTAGATTAAAGTGCACTTATTTTTTTCCTCACCCTAAAGTGGCTCTCTCTTGACTTCGCTTTGTCCTTTTAATGGGTCTGCCATCCACTCTCCCCCAGACAGGATCACTCAGTAAACTTGGATTCTTTATTTTCCTTTCCTATATATTGTTACACAAAATCCAGTATTCCCAAGTTGTCCACAAAGAAACTGCAGCTTGAAAGGGTGGCTGCCTGTGCTGGTGACACTGCCCTGTGAGCCTGAGGCTGACTTTAGAAGCCACCAATCAATCAGTGCTCTGTGGTCTAGGCTGAGCTTCTCTGAGATACAGTCTTTCCAAAAGATAGCTAATATTTGTTTTAGAAATGTCAAAGTTTTAAAGGTTGGGATTGATACTATTAATAGCATACTGTAAGCTATCATGAATGTTTCTCTGTAAGTACTGTGTGTACATATTTTTTTAAAAATAGATGTGAAAGGAACATTAGTATGTAGAGGGAGCTGAGGGGGGAGGGGGGAGGGAAAGGAAAGACAGTGGAATGAGACAAATGTCATTACCTTATGTACTCCTATAATTACACGAATGGAGAGAATCTATAGCGTGTACAATCATAGAAATGAAAAGTTGTACCCCATTTGTGTACAATGACTCAAAATGCATTCTATTTAAAAAAAAAAAAAAAAAAAAAAAAAAAAAAAAAAAGTCAGTCTGCCTGAAAGGTCATGTGCGTTCTCCTCTCTCCCAGGAGGGAAAGGATGATTGTGTTGAGGGGTGCAGGCTCTTCATTTGTCTCCCTCACCAGTATGTGAAAGGGCTCATTTGCCCACAGTCTCGTGAATACTGAATTTCATTATTTAAAATATTGTTGGCCACCTGGTGAAAATGGTTATTTAAAATTTTTCTTTTCTGTCATGACTAGTGAATTTGAATACTTTTGTGTTTAGTGGTTTCTAGTCCATTAATGAATTGCATTGATATTATCTTCCTTATTGACTTTTAGAATATCTGACTTGGTAACCATGAACTAAAAGGTATAATATCCTAACTTCTGCATCAGTAATCGGGCTAAGATGTCTTAGATTTATGTATAACTTCTAAGTTTTTAAAGAATTTTATGTTAATTCTGTTTTATTTCAGAAATTGGACTGAAGATGTCTTAGATTTGTGTGTGACTTTAGCTTTTAAAGACTTTATGTTAATTTAGTTTTATTCTTACATCTCTGTACAAATTCTGGAAAGTGGTAAGGAAGAGCCTCTGATTTGTGTGAGATCAGTGCTCAGCCAGAGGAGGCATGGGGCCTGAGGTAGCAGTGCAACTCTGTGTAGTTGTACAAAACTTAAATCCAAATACAGCATTTTGCCACCATGTGTGTTATGGTTTGGATGTGAGGTGTCCCCCAAAAGCTCACATGTGAGACAATGCAAGAAGGTTCAGAGGAGGAACGATTGGGTTGTGAGAGTCTTAACCCAATCAGTGATGTAATCCCCTGACAGGGATTAACTGAGTGGTATGAAGTGGGAGGGTGTGACTGGAGGAGGTGGGCATGGCACCTGGCTTTGGGGTATATATTTGTATCTGAGGATTGGAGTCTCTTCCTGCTTCCTGATCAGTGTGATGTGAGTCACCTTCTCCTGACATGATGGTCAGCCTCGCCTCAGATCCCGAGGAATGGAACCAGCCTTCTATGAACCTAGACCTCTGAAACCGTGAGCCCTCAAGTAAACGTTTCCTCTACAATCGTTCTTGTCAGATCTTTAAGTCGCAGCAATGAAATAGCTGACTAAAACAGTGCCTCAGAACTTTCTGCCGTGCTTGCAGGGTGGTGGCATGAGGGCCACAGCCCAGACAGAAAGCCCTTGGTGACCTTGATCTTTGAGGGCAGAGCCCAGAGTCTTGGGTTCTTAGGAGGTATAGGGCAGCTTTCGGAGATCATCTTGACAGGCTCCATCACTTCATTAATGGAACACGTGTTAAAGCCACCTCCTCTGTGTCTGGTTTTGTTCTAGGCCCTGCGATTCCAGCAGTGAGCAAAACCAAGGTTCTTGACCTTCAGAGTTGACCATTAGCAGCAGCTGCAGCCACCCTGAGGGCTCTCCATTCTAGACTTTTTCAAGTCCAATGCCTTCCTCTGCTTCTTGCAGGCTCCTTTGCCTCCATCCACTACCCACCCCCGGGCTGGGCAGAATGTTGCAATGGTTTAGCCTGGGAGCTGATCCCAGGATTCCATTCTTGGCTTCGCCATTTAACACAGTGTGCCCTCCCTCTGTTGCCTGTGCTTATCTGGAAAATAGCGTGTGAAAATGCCTACCTAGTTGGGTATGGTGAGGATTAAATCAACTAATAGATTAAGTACCTCTTGGAGCAGTGGTCAACCCTTTGGGGAGTGCTAAATAAATACTAGGTGGTTACTGCACACACCAAAACCATTTGGAAGCCCGGCCTCTGAAACCATCTTCTGGTTAATGATGTGTTAAAATTTCTTCATGTTGGGCACATTTCCTCATGTTAAGTTGGCTCTCCTGGGGGCCTGCCTATGGCCGTGTTTTAGATGGACACATTTTTTTCTCAGGACTTGCTTATTTTTTGGGGGGAAGGGGGTTTAATGGATCAATGTAGTAAAGTCATCAGAAATAATTTTGGCTTTGAAGGGACGCTTTTCGAGCTCCTTGACCTTTTATACCCAAGTTGTCACTGGTGGCATCTGCCAGTCCCTCACAGCTCCTGTCAGGAACCTGCACTGCTCACAGCCCCTGCTGAGGAGGAAGGACTCTGAGGCCTGTGGCCCTCCCTCCCTCATCTCCTGAGGGTGCTGACTGGATTGGTATGGGACCCCAGGCAGCTCCTTCTGTGGCCTTTGGTGGGAAAGAAACCAGGCAAATCGGATTCTCTAGAGAAATTTAATTTGTGAAAAATTGGAAAAGCCATGGGAGCTGAAATGGAAGAATGTTGCACGGTGCCCCACCAGGTAGTAACGCGGCTGCAGGCCCTGAGTCACCAGCTGTTCCAACCGCCAGGATTCATATGGAGTAGAGAGATGTGATAGTTGTATGGGACAGAGGCACAGAGAAAAGTAAACACTCAGAAGCCAAGTTGTGTTATGGTGGAGGCCCAGAGAGAAGGCTCCAGGACACGGCTGTGTAGCAAGTTCTTTCTCACAGCAAGGTTTTCACTTTTTTATGGGCTTTGCAATTGAGTTCCCATCATTCGAGTCCTCATTCCTTGCATTCAGAAGGTCTGAACTTATTTCAGCTTTATGGTGTGTAAGTCCTTCTCATGCGGTCATATGATATGTACAGTCCTGATTCCCATCTAACGGGTTCCTCTCATGTTTTTCCTAATGCCTTCACTGTCTCCTCTGAAGTTGACAGTGATGAAAAATTGTACTTTTTAAGGACCCTGTTCAAGACCACTCCCTGCCCCCAGGTTCCATGCTGTGTTTTCTGGAAAGCTATTCAGTGTTTTCTGAGTTTGTCTTCCAGGGAACCCCTGTGGAATCTGTAATTTGGACCCCTCAGTTCATATGCAATGTGATGACAATTTCCCTCTGATCTTTGGCATGAGCTACTTTGGAATATGAGTCCTGTTCTACTTGTATTTATGACATTTTGGGTTGGGCTAAGTAAGTGGAATAAGTTCTTGTAGTCCTGCCTCAACTTGGAGCACAGAAGAGGGTTTTTGGCCCTTTGTTCAGTGAAGGGGAAGTTTTTTTTTTTTTTTCTCTTTAAGATTTTCTTTACAATTTTAAGGAGTTGGACAGATATGGGGCAGTTGCACTTTTGGCCTCATTTGTGCCATTGGTGATACTCAAGTGGCAGAAGGTTGACGAGGCTCACATTCTTTAAGTCAGATGAACAACTGATCTCTAAATTCCTGCTAATATTTACTTTGAGCCTAACAAATATACTATGGTTAACAAGATAATTTACCTTGACATTACCCCTCTCTGTGCATTTGTTTTTCTGTTTCCCCTTTCTTAGGGTATTTGGAAGCCAATTGCCAAGTTACTATATTTGGTACCAAAATGTCTGAGTAATAGTTTTGTCATTGAGCTTAACAACCCTGATTTTTAAAAACAATACCTGAAAATAATGTTCTTATATCTATGTCGCTTTTAAGACCCCCTACCCTAATTCCTACATTTCTGTTAACCAAGAGTCATGGTGTTAGTTTGCTATGATTGCTGAAACAAAGTACCACCAGCTGGGGGACTTAAACACCAGAAATTTATTTTTATTGCTTCCCAATTCTGCAAGTCCAAAATCAAGGTGTCAGTGGGGTTGTCCCCCTACCCCTAGGGTCGTGAGGAAAGAGCTGTTCCAGGCCCTTCTCCTTGGCTTGTGTAGGTGGCCATCTTTTCCCTGTATTTCTTCTCATTGTTTTCCCTCTGCGTGTCTCTTGTCCATATTCGCCCTTTGTGTAAGGACACCAGTCCTGTTGGATTAGTACTACCCTTATGACCTCACTTTAACCAACCTGTAATACAGGGGAACATGAACACCCAACTCGTCCCCACAGCACTTATTCCCCAGGCTTTCTTGGTGTTGAAACCAAGAGGCTTTGGAGGTGATGCTATCCTTAGGGAAATTTTTGCACATAAATCTAAATTCATTAGGTTGAGACCTCTAGGCCTCACCAGGTGTTGGTACAGTTTCCAGAAACTCTTGAAAGAATTGACATCACCTCCCAACAAAATTGGGGCAGTAGTCTCCTAACCCACCTTTTTGCCACATCTGGCCACTTTGTCTTTTCCCAGCACACCAACCCAAATGATGCTGCTAAGGTTACATCATGTCCTGCTCAGTGTGGTTGGTGCTCTCCAGCGACATGCCTTCTTGAATAGGCTTTCTGTTGTTTCTGCTCTCCTTACTTACTACACTGACCATCCGTCCCTCAGTCACCTCCAGCCACACTGGCCCTTTGCGCTCCTTCTGCTTTAGGCCCACAATGGCTGCTGCTTCCATGTTGAAGGTTTCCAGGGTACTCCCTGGCCTGCCCCTTGCCTCCCTCAAGCTCCTGCTCAGAAGTTGTCTGCTCTGACCTACCCACCTTCTCGGCATTCCTATCCCTCCAACCTTTCCTCCTCTTTCTCATGGTGCTTATCAGTTCCCAGCACACCATGTAATTTACTTACTTTCTTAGTTATCTTCTCTCAAGTCCCCTTCCCACTTGGCCTATCCCCTTCTTTCTCTTTAGGCGATAGGATTTCTTTACTGCTGTGTTACTTGAACACTGCCTGGTTGGATGGTCAGTGCTCAAATATTTGGATGCATAAAGAACACAAATGCAGTGTGGATGTATAGAGGAAGGAATGAGATGCCAAGAAAAGAATATTTTCATTGCTGTGACCAAAATACCAGAGACCACAATTGTTCCTGGAAGTATAGGTATGAGATGAGGAGAGAAGGGTTGAAGGAAAAGGGTTCATTGATTTGGGTGTCTGTGTGTATGTATTTAAGACATAAAATTGTGGTTTTATTTTTAATTTTACTTTTTAAAAATTCACTGTAAAGGTTGCCAGGATAGAATAATGAACATAGATAAACCCTTCCCCGGATCCACCAATTATTTAACTTTCACTGTATTTACTTCATCTCTTTGTGTTCCACTGTCTGTGTTTTGGCCACCTTTGGGGTCAGCTGCCCATTCATATTCTACACCTAATGAAGTTGGGCCACTGTCAGATGTGCTGCAACCTGCCAGCTTAAGACTCGGGGGCTCTGGGTCAAGGAGTTTGCTTGAGGTGGACAAGTGCGAGGCCGTGTGTTGTTTGATCTGACATTCTGGTTTTCCATTTATAAATGGAAAATCTGCTTACGTGTTTGGTCCAAAGCTGCTCAGATGATATGGAGCCAGTATTTGAATTTGGATTTGTGAGGGAACAGAGCCTTTTTCCTTTGAATAAACTACATTGTCTCTTAATTTACTGTGCCTTTGATTTCTCCTCTGTAATGAGGACCATTGGACTAAATTGTTTCTAAGACCAAGTTACCTGCCAGAATTCTTTAAGTCAAGACTTGAAATCTGAATGCCTCCACAGGCCTGGCAGATACCTTAAATATGTGGGGCCAGTGAGCAATGATAAGTAACTGGGCCACTGGTAACCAGGGAGTTTGAGAGATTCACAGTAAAACCTTAAGAGTGGTCAAATAAGGGTATAGGACTACCAGCTTTGGGGCACCTGTATTTAGGTACAGTCCCCATGCCATTCTAATTTTCAGCATGTCATCTTGCCGTTATAATGTGTGTGGGTCTGTCAGCCATCCTTGTTTTTTTCTATAAAATGTCATTTTATGCCAGGTTAACATTTTTTATACCTTTACTTATTTTTATGTGGTGCTGAGGATTGAACCCAGTGCCTGTCACATGCTAGGCAAAGGCTCTACCACTGAGTTACAACCCAGCCCCCATCCTTGTTTTCTATGAAGTGAAATTAGAGAAGTTGGGTTGAGAGTGAATTGGCCTGAATATTCTTTTTCATACCTGATTGCTTCTCCTTACCCTAAAACACATGTGGACACACACACAATTATCATACAGTTCATGGATAGTAAGGAAGCAGCGTGTGTGTTGGGGGTGGTGGAACTGTACACCCTCAGGAGAAATGCAACCCTGATGACATCTTGGTTGTATCCCCATGACACCCATTTCAACTTTCGGACCTCCATGAACTGTATGATGATAAATTTGTTCTAAATCACTGTATTTGTGGTCATTTATTATAAGAGCAGAAGGAAATAAATGCATAGGTGTTAACTGTTTTCTCTCTTTTTTAAAAATTCTGTTCTCGCTGTGAAGATTTTCTTTGAAAAGAATGTATGTGATTGCCAGCATCCTCTTCTCATGTAATGGCCTATTGTGCAGCGTCGTGTCTCCCCGCCGCTCCCGCAGTACCTAGGCCCATTTGACTCTGATGCTGCAAACCGTATGCAGTGCTGTAGAAGTGTATAGTGTGGTTAGGGAAAGTTGGATGATATCCAGTGAGGACTTGCCTGCTGAACTCCACTTCCTTCCCAAGGGTTCTTAATGATTGGCAGTTTCAGTAATCGGTTATTTGCCTGTTACATGCCGTAATGGGTTTTGAGCCCTGCACTCCAGCTTTGACTTATTTTGGGGTATGTCTACCTCTACAGGCTTGGGTTGTTCTTTTATTCCATAAATTTGACACTTGAATCATTCTAGTGACTTTCGATGTTGTTGAACACACTTATACAGACAACCCAGGTGGACTAGGTTTGGAGAGTTAGGGGCAGGAGTGTTTTACCTTAATAGCACCGGGGACGGTGGCCTGTGAGCTACTGCTGGAATACCTGTGATTTGGCCTTTGGGCCTATATCAACCTTGTGCTCACAAGATGTTTGTATGATTTTTAAAACCTACAAAAAGAATTTCTTTTTAGATTCTTTTTAGACTGATAGAGAAGCCACATGCCATTCTTGCATAGAGTGAGTGCCACTGCTGGTTTCATAAAACTGAAAATATGAAGCCAATCCACAATCCTAGAGGAATTTTGTTTTATGTCCAAGTTACTTGGATTAACATCAGCATTATTTCTTTGGAAAGACTCTGGCATGAAAGATATTAAATTCTTAGTCTGTGCCCTGTTCCTTTTTAAATAAAACATTGATGAATGTTAGTACAAGTTTTGATGTGCAAAGTGGAGGGCAGTTTCCTTGGCAGACCTTTGCATAGTTGATAATCCAGTTATTTGAGTCTCAACATGAAAAGAAATGTGAACCTCTAGGTGCCATTTCCCTATTTAAAAAAGGCTTTGGAGTCCAATGGTTTGTAAAGAATTCTGTACCTCAAGATTAGTGAGAAAACTATTTATTCACTGTTTAGTTTTCATTTCAAGCCCACCGTTATAGAACATGCCACATTTCAGGTGTCATCATTGGTACTTTTGTTTTTTGGTCGGAAGTTACAGAAGATAGTTAACAACTGCATGATTGGGGCCTTGTAACTTCAGGTGTTATAACAAACCCAAATAACACCCCCATAGTGCTCCTGGAAGTACAGTAAAGGTGAAGCAACCTAAATAGGCTTCCTGTCCACTCTGGCCAAGTGCCTACATTTGTCTCTCATTTCATAGATGTAACTAAAAGCTATTAATAGATGACTCTGGTATTAGAAATCATTTTCTAATTTACAGAATCAAGGGCAAGCAGTGACACTTTGAACCAGGGTCTGGAGACTCTCCAAATCTAATTCAAACTGGTTGGTACAAAGGATCATTAGAAATTATGAACGACTGTATGCCAACAAGTTTGATAACCTAGGAGAAATGGACAAATTTCTGGATATACAAACCTTATGAAGATTAAATCATAATGAAATAGAATGCCTGAAGAGACCCAGTAGACACATTCTTGAGTACATAGACCTTGCCAAGAATGAATTATTAAGAAACAGAAAACTGTAGAGACCAATACCAAGTTTGTGATTGTATCAGTAATAAATCTCCCATCAAGGTAAAGCCCAGAATTCTGAGTTCTATGAGACATTTAAAGAAGAATGAATTCTACTTCTTTAATTATTAAAAAAAAAAAAAATTCTTCAAAACTCATCCTGTAAGACCAGCAATACACAGATACAAAAACCAGACAAGGACACAGCAAAAGAAAACTACAGGTCAATATCCTTAATGAACATAGATGCAAAATGTTGAGCAAAATGCTACAAAGTGAATCCAGTAGCACATTAAAATGATGATGCACCACAATCAAGTGGAATTCATCCCACAGATGTGAAATTAGGAAATGTGATACACCATATTAGCAGAATGAGGAACACAAACTATATAATTGTCTCAATAGATCCAGAAAAAGCATCTGATAAAATTCATTCCTCCATGACAAAAACACTAAACATTAGGTATAGGAAGAACATACCTCAATACAATGAAGATCAATACTATACTAAATTGGTAAAAGCTGAAAGAGTTCTTATTAGGATCTAGAACAAGATAGACCCACTTTTAACATTTTTTTAAAATTTATTTTTATTGTAAACAAATGGGATACATGTTGTTTCTGTTTGTACATGGAGTAACAGCATACCATTTGCATATTCATACATTTACATAGAGTAATGATGTTTGATTCCATTATTTTTTTCCTCCCCCCCCACCCCTCCCACCTCTCTTTTCCCTCTACAGTCCCTCTTTCCTCCATTCTTGCCCCCCTCCCACTCCCCATTACGTGTCATCATTCGCTTATGAGTGAGATCATTGGTCTTTTGGATTTTTTTTAAATTTATTTTTTATTGTAAACAAATGGGATACATATTGTTTCTGTTTGTACATGGAGTAACAGCATACCATTTGCATATTCATAAATTTACATAGAGTAATGATGTTTGATTCATTCCATTATTTTTTCCTTCCCCCCCCACCCCTCCCACCTCTTTTCCCTCTACAGTCCCTCCTTCCTCCATTCTTGTCCCCCTCCCACCCCCCATTAAGTGTCATCATCCGCTTATCAGTGAACTCATTCCTCTTTTGGATTTTTAAGATTGGCTTATCTCACTTAACATGATATTCTCCAATTTCATCCATTTGCCTGCAAATGCCATAATTTTATTATTCTTTATAGCTGAGTAATATTCCATTGTGTGTGTATATATATATATATATATATATATATATATATATACACCACAGTTTCTTTATCCATTGATCAATTGAAGGACATCCAGGTTGGTTCCACAGTCTGGCTATTGTGAATTGAGCAGCTGTGAACATTGATGTGCCTGTATCTCTGTAGTATGCTGATTTTAAGTCCTTTGGGTATAGGCTGAGGAGTGGGATAGCTGAGTCAAATGGCAGGTCCATTCCAAGTTTTCTAAGGAATCTCCACACTGCTTTCCAGAGTGGCTGCACTAATTTGCAGCCCCACCAGCAATGTATGAGTGTACCTTTTCCCCCACATCCACTCCAACACCTATTGTTGCTTGTATTCTTGATAATCGCCATTCTAATTGGGGTGAGATGGAATCTTAGTGTAGTTTTGATTTGCATTTCTCTTATTACTAAAATGGTGAACATTTTTTCATATGTTTGTTGATTGCTTGTAGATCTTCTGTGAAGTGTCTGTTCATATCCTTAGCCCATTTGTTGATTGGATTATTTGTATTCTTGGTGTAGAGTTTGAGTTCTTTATGTATTCTGGAAATTAGTGCTCTATCTGAAGTATGAGTGGCAAAGATATTCTCCCACTCTGTAGGCTCTCTCTTCGCATTGCTGATAGTTTCCTTTGCTGAGAGAAAGCTTTTTAGTTTGAATCTATCCCAGTTTTTGCTTTTATTTCTTGTGCATTGGGAGTCCTGTTAAGGAAGTCTGATCCTAAGCCAACAAGGTGAAGGTTTGCACCTACTTTTTCTTCTATAAGATGCAGGGTCTCTGGTCTGATTTCAAGGTCCTTGATCCATTGTGAGTTGAGTTTTGTGCAGGGTGAGAGATAGGGGTTTAGTTTCATTCTGTTGCACATGGATTTCCAGTTTTCTCAGCACCATTTGTTGAAGAGGCTATCTTTTCTCCATTGCATATTTTTGGCCCCTTTGTCTAGTATGAGAAAATTGTATTTATTTGGGTTTGCGTCCGTGTCCTCTGTTCTGTACCATTGATATACCTATTTTGGTGCCAATACCAAGCTGTTTTTGTTACTATTGCTTTGTAGTATAGTTGAAGTTCTGGTATTGCGATACCCCATGTTTCATTCTTCCAGCTAAGGATTGCTTTAGCTATTCTGGGTTTCTTATTCTTCCAGATGAATTTCATGATTGCTTGCTCTATTTCTGTAAGGTACGTCATTGGGATTTTAATTGTAATTGCATTGAAACTTTTAAGATTTTTATTCAGTGTACTACTAGAATTCCTAGGCAGAGTAATCAGGCAAGAAAAAAGACATCCAAATTGCAAAAGAGGAAGTAAAATTGTCACTTTCACATGACATGATTTTATATATAGAAAACCCTGGAGACTCTGCTAGAAAAGCCTATTAGAGCCAATAAAATAAATTTAGCAGCAAAGTTGAAAGAGACAAAAGGAACATAAATCGTAGCATTGCTATACACCAAAAGCAAATTATCTGAAATAGAAGTTAAAAAAAAAAAATCCCATTTACAATAGATACAAAAAATATATATAGGGATAAATTTCACCACAGAACTGAAAGATCTCTGGAAAATTATAAAGCATCAGTGAAAGAAATTGAAGAGGACACCAAAAAATGGAAAGATATTCCATGTTCATGAATTAGATGAACCAATATTATAGATGTCCATACTACCCCAAAAGATCTTTAGATTCAATGTAATTGCTGTAAAAAATAAATTAAAAAAAGCATTCCTCATAGAACTAGAAAAAAAATCCTAAAATTCAAATGGAACCACAAAACCAAGTAGCCAAAGCAATGTTGACTTGAACAAGACAGGAAGCACTGTATTGACAACAAAATATACTACAAAGCTATTATCAGAATAGCACAGTTTTGGCACAAAAGCAGGTATGAAGACCAATGAACCAGACCAGCCTAAAACCCACCCATGTACAACTGACTGATTTATTTTTTTGTTTTTAAACAAAGATCTTAAGAACATGCATTAGGCAAAGGATAGTCTTTGCAGTAAATGGTGCTGGGAAGATATGACATCCACACAGAGGAGAACGAAACTGTACCCTTATCAGTATCAGCTACAAAAATCAACTCAAAATGGATTGAAGATTTAAATATAAGATCTGAACCTACTGGAAGAAGACATTAAAAGAAACCAATTGCCCGTTGGTACTGGTTGCCCAGGTTGCAATTAGGAGTGAGAAGGTGGCCATAGTAACCATAATGTAGTATACGTTTCAAAAAGAAAAGAATTTTTAATGTTCGCACTATAAATGGTGAATGTTCGAGGAGTTTCAGGGATAAATAGTGAGGCTCAGTTCTGTTGGTTACTGGTGTTTTTGAATGGGACGAGGATGACCATGAGGAAATGCTGCCGAAGAATTTCCAGTAACAAGTGCTACCAGAAAATTTCTATGCTGTAAAATATCAAATCTAGAAAATGCAATATAACTTAAAATGTGAGGAGTTACACTAATTTTTAGTCTCTGAAGTGTAAAAGCATTGGTCCCTTCATGTGGTCACACCAGCACTTGGAGTTACCAAAATTCCTGCTGATTGGATGAGTATATTGAGGCCTCTTGAGGTGTTAAGGTTCACTTTTGTGGTTGCTAATGACTCCAGCGCCTTTCCATGTGGCCTCAGGCCATTTGATTCTTTCACTTGCATTTGTGAAGGGCCTATTCAAGTTCTGCTTAATGTTTTTATTGGCGCTTCTGCTTCACGTCATCTTACAAGCAGTAATTTATACCTTAAGGATGTGTGCTCATTTACCTCTTTAGAATTTGAACCCAAATTTGATTAGTCTTTCTACATTAGCTCTCTATTTCCTTTGTAAGTCATCACTCTTAACCTGACGACTTAGAACAGCAGCCATTCACATATGTCAGTTTGGGCTGGTGTCTAGTTCGTTCTTTGGATAGCTTCACACATTGCAGGGAGACTGCTTTTGCAGTTTGCAGTCAACTGCTGGGCCAGCAAGCAGTGACCAAGCCACATGCCTTTCATCAGTCTCACAGGCAGGCGGGCCTGGGCATGTTCACATGGAGGACAGTTTTAAGTGAAGCAGAGGTGTGCCAAGTTTCTTGAGGTGATGGCTCTATTGGCACAGTGTCACTTTCCCCATATTCTGCTGGCCATGGGACCATCCCAGATTCAAGGCCTGGGAAAACAGCCTCTAGTTATCCTTGGGAGGAGCTGCAAAGTCACACAGCACAGATGTGTCTACCAGGTTTGCATTCCATCTGGTTGTCCTTTGCTTCCATTCTCCAAGGGCAAGAAATTGCAGCCCTGTTTATCTTCTAATGGTTTCACAGTTTTGCCTTTCCCATTTAGGTCTTTCAGTGGGGTTTTTATTTTAAAGAGAAAACGTGAAAACAGCAAGACAAATGTCAATTTCATATCATTTGCTTGATATGAAATTTTAACATAGTGTCCACATCGTGCTGAGATGAGCTGTGGGGAATATAGGAGTCATTGAGCAGATTCTTGGAAAGTGCTTTAGATCAGAGGAACACTGACATATATTGGTCAGGGCTTGGGCTTTGGGTAGAGGGCTCTTGAGTAAAATCAATCCTTAACTGTTGTGGTAGCTGTGCAATCTTGTGCAGATTATGTGACATCTCTGAGCCTTAGGTGTTTCCTTTGGAAACTGAGATATCCATTTATATATCTTGCGAATATTGAATGAGGGACAATATGCATACAACCTGGCGCGGGGAATGGCCATTGAAATAAATGTTCACTTGTTATATTTTCGTGGTGCTGGGGATCAAACATTGTTCATTCCAGGAAAGTGCTCTACCCCTGAGCTTTATCCTTCAGCTCAGTAATTGTGTCACACTGGGCACGTCACTAAAGCACAGTTTTTTTTGTGGGTTTTTGTTTTGTTTTTTGATGGTGCTGGAGATGGAATGGAGGGCCCCTACATGATAGGCAAGTGCTTTACCACTAAGTGACCTCCCAGCTGTTGACCAGTTTTAAGAGTAGAGTTTCTGCTTTTCTATTAATCTCTAATGGAAAGAGTTGACCTGCATATTTCTTTTGTATAATTCTACCACTTGATCTTCCCCTCCAGTTATCCACTACCCCATGCTGCTTTTGGTGAATGTTCTGAGTCTTCTGGGTTTTTCTGGATGGAGGGGTTATCTGGCAATTGGTTCAGAATACATGGGTGGCTGACCCTGGACTTGTGAGACCCTCAGGTTCCATACCATGGCTGGCAGCCAGATCTCCTTGGTCCCCAAGCGCTATCAGGTGTGTGCTGCCCTAAGCAGATCCTGAGCTTTTGAAACGGGCAAGCTCTGACTTAAGCCAGCAAGGACAGTGCTGTACGGAGCGGTGTGAAATAATCAGAAAGGAGAAGGTGGGGAGGGAAGAAACGATCCTTGAGAGGTGTCCAGAGAGTGACAGATTGAGGGCGATGGGAATTGGGTTGACCTTCGGATTGGGTGGAGAGTTCTACAGCTCTACCCATCTTCTAAGTCTTGACTTGAAATCAGCCCCCAAGTAGTCATTGTACTTCTCTTTTCTAGGTCTTTCAGCTGCCCAGCGAAAATTTGCTCATTCACTCAGAGACTTTAAATTCGAGTTTATTGGCGATGCTGAGACTGATGATGAGCGCTGCATAGGTATGAGCACAGGTGTTTGGTTTACTTTTCTCTACTATGGCCACCAAATACTCACTCCTTTCTCCTTGCAGATGCCTCCTTACGTGAATTTTCAAATTTTTTGAAGAATCTGGAAGAACAGAGAGAAATTATGGTAAGTAGAGAGGGATTTAAATTAACAAGTCAGATTTCAAAGGGAGAACAATCCGGGCTTAAGAGCTGGTTCTGGTAGAAGTTTGGGTGCAGTTTATCTGTGGGCGCAGTCGGGCATTTAGAGGAAAGAACCATGGATAGATAAGGTTTCGGGTCCCCACTTCTAGGGCCGCTCTGGTGCTGACTGTGGTCGGCTTCTGGACAAGTGTCTGGACCTTTTGACTAAAGCCCTGTGTCTCCATCAGTAAAATGTGGGGCCGGGTGCTTTTTAGCTGTCAGTAGCGGAGCACTTTGATTTACGTAGAATCCTGTGCTGAGCCTTAACATTTTACAAAGCTAAAAGCAGAAAAGCTGAGGGCATGGGAGTGATGTTACAGCCTGACTCACAGCTCTGTAGGTTGCTAGGCTGTGTGGGGAGGGACAGACTAATAGGAATGTGCCCCTCCATCGGGTGCCCCCAGGTGCCTGGTGCTCTGCTGAGTGGCTTGAGCAGATGACCTTGTTTAAGACATGCTCAACAATGAAGTTGGGGGATAGCGAATAATATTTGTCCGCTTGTCCTAAAACCTTGCATTTTCTTCCTATTGACATTGAAATCAATGTCAAGATTTGTAGTAGATCGCCACTGGAATATGACACACTGTTCATCATGGTTTTTCCAGGCTTTTTGTTTGTTTTTAAATAAGCATACAAACTTTTTACTAGGTTCTTGAGAAGTAGTACTATCTAGAATTATATGAAGTGTAAGTGTGAGGGTTTCAGATGCAGTAGTAATGCTAAGAAAGTTAAAATAGTTAACCTTGACTGTTTCTCTAATACTGTCATTTAATTTTCACATCAACTCTTTAAGGTAGGTACTGTTATTGTACCTTAGCTTACAAACGAAGAAGCAGAGTCACAATAATTTGACAACAATCACCTGGCAAAGTGGGAGGTAGCCCTGGGACCTGGAAAACATGGGGAACTTGCTCCCCCATCCCCACAATCAGCTTCAAAGAGTGTGTGTGTAGTGTTGGTGATCCCAGGGCCTTGCACACATAGATGTTGTTTTAATTTCTCAGGTGGTGAGTGGTGGGGATTTCTGTTGGGTAGAATTACAGCAGGGGCAGAAGTAGGAGGGTGACACTTTTTTTTGGGGGGGGGGGGGGGGGTGCACTTGGGATTAAACCCAGAGCCTTGCATGTGCTAGACTAGTGCTTTACTACTCAGTTACTTCCCCAGCTCTTTTTACTTTTTACTTTTTAATTTTTTTTATTTTTTAAATTTTAATTAAAAATCATAAATTTACATAGGGCAATGTTGTTTGATTCATTTTGTTATTTTTTTCCCTTCCCACCTCCCCTCCCACCCCTCTTTTCCCTCTATACATTCCTTTCTTCCTCATTCTTACCACCCTCCTTATCCCTAACCCTAAACCTAACACTAACCCCTCCTGGCCCCCCACCCCCCCCCATATGTCCTCATCCACTTATCAGCGAGATCATTCGTCCTTTAGTTTTTTGAGATTAGCTTATCTCACTTAGCATGATATCCTCCAATTGCATCCATTTGCCTGCGAATGCCATAATTTTATCATTCTTCATGGCGGAGTAATATTCCATTGTATATATATGCCACAGTTTCTTTATCCATTCATCAACTGAAGGGCATCTAGGTTGGTTCCACAATCTGGCTATAGTGAATTGAGCAGCTATGAACATTGATGTGGCTATATCTCTGTAGTATGCTGTTTTTAAGTCCTTTGGGTATAGGCCAAGGAGTGGGATAGCTGGGTCAAATGGTGGTTCCATTCCAAGCTTTCTGAGGAATCTCCATACTGCTTTCCAGAGTGGCTGCACTAATTTGCAACCCCACCAGCAATGTATGAGTGTACCTTTTTCCCCACATCCTCGCCAACACCTGTTGTTGCTTATGTTCTTGATAATCACCATTCTAATTGGGGTGAGATGAAATCTTAGGGTAGTTTTGATTTGCATTTCTCTTATTACTAAAATGGTGAACATTTTTTCATATATCTGTTGATTGCTTGTACATCTTCTGTGAAGTGTCTGTTCATTTCCTTAGCCCATTTGTTGATTGGATTATTTGTATTCTTAGTGTAGAGTTTTTTGAGTTCTTCATAGATTCGGGATATTGGCGCTCTATCTGAAGTATGATTGGCAAAGATATTCTCCCACTCTGTAGGCTCTCTCTTCACATTACTGATAGTTTCCTTTGCTGAGAGAAAGCTTTTTAGTTTGAATCTATCCCAGTTGTTGATTCTTGCTTTTATTTCTTGTGCTATGGGAGTCCTGTTAAGGAAGTCTGGTCCTAAGCCAACAAGTTGAAGGTTTGCACCTACTTTTTCTTCTGTAAGATGCAGGGTCTCTGGTCTGATTCCGAGGTCCTTGATCCATTGTGAGTTGAGTTTTGTGCAGGGTGAGAGATAGGGGTTTAATTTCATTCTGTTGCATATGGTTTTCCAGTTTTCCCAGCACCATTTGTTGAAGAGGCTATCTTTTCTCCATTGCATATTTTTGGCCCCTTTGTCTAGTATGAGAAAATTGTATTTCTTTGGATTTGTGTCTGTGTCCTCTATTCTGTACCATTGATCTACCTGTCTATTTTGGTACCAATACCATGCCGTTTTTGTTACTATTGCTTTGTAATAGAGTTGAAGATCTGGTATTGCGATACCACCTGCTTCGCTCTTTCTACTGAGGATTGCTTTAGCTATTCTGGGTTTCTTATTCTTCCAGATGAATTTCATAATTGCTTGCTCTATTTCTGTAAGGTACATCATTGGGATTTTAATTGGAATTGCATTGAATCTATATAGCACTTTTGGTAGTACGACCATTTTGACAATATTAATTCTTCCTATCCATGAACATGGGAGAGCTTCCCATCTTCTAAGGTTTTCTTTAATTTCTTTAGTGTTGTATAGTTCTCATTGTAGAGGTCTTTCACCTCTTTTGTGAGATTGATTCCCAAGTATTTTATTTTTTTTGATGCTATTGTGAATGGGGTAGTTTTCCTAATTTCTCTTTCTGAAGATTCATCACTTATGTATAAAAATGCATAGGGTTTATGAGCATTGATCTTGTAACCTGCTACTTTACTGAATTCACTTATGAGTTCTAACAGTTTTCTGGTGGAATTTCCAGGTTCCTCTAAATATATAATCATGTCGTCAGCGAACAGGGATAGTTTGAGTTCCTCTTTTCCAATTCGTATCCCTTTAATTTCTTTGGTTTGTCTAATTGCTCTGGCTAGAGTCTCAAGAACGATGTTGAATAGAAGTGGTGAAAGAGGGCATCCCTGCCTTGTTCCAGTTTTTAGGGGGAATGCTTTCAGTTTTTCACCATTTAGAATGATATTGGCCATGGGCTTAGCATAGATGGCCTTCACAATGTTAAGGAATGATCCCACTACCCCAGTTTTTTCTAGTGTTTTGAGCATGAAGGGATGCTGTATTTTATCGAATGCTTTTTCTGCATCTATTGAAATAATCATGTGATTCTTAACTTTTAGTCTGTTGATACGGTGAATGACATTTATTGATTTCCGGATGTTGAACCAACCTTGCATCCCTGGGATAAAACCCACTTGATCGTGGTGCACTATCTTTTTAATTTATTTTTGTATGCGATTTGCTAAAATTTTGTTGAGAATTTTTGCGTCAATGTTCATTAAGGATATTGGTCTGAAATTTCCTTTCCTCGATGTATCTGTCTGGTTTAGGTATCAGGGTGATATTGGCTTCATAGAATGAGTTTGGAAAGGTTCCCTCCTTTTCTATTTCATGGAATACTTTGAGAAGTATTGGAATGAGCTCTTCTTTAAAGATTTTGTAGAACTCGGCTGAGAACCCATCTGGCCCCGGACTTTTCTTTGTTGGTAGGCTTTTGATGACCTATTTCATTGCTTGAAATTGATTTAAGTTGTGTATGTCTTCCTGGTTCAGTTTAGGTAATTCATATGTCTCTAGAAACTTGTTGATGTCTTCGAGGTTTTCTGTTTTGTTGGAGTATAGATTTTCAAAATAGCTTCTAATTATGTTTTGCATTTCACTCGTGTCTGTTGTGATATTTCCTTGTTCATTCCGAATTTTAGTAATTTGAGTTTTCTCCCTCTTTCTCTTTGTTAGTGTGGCTAAGGGTTTATCAATTTTGTTTATTTTTTCAAAGAACCAACTCTTTATTTTGTTAATTTTTCCGACTGTTTCTTTTGTTTCAATTTCGTTGATTTTGGTTCTGATTTTAACTATTTCCTGTCTTCTACTACTTTTGGTGTTGGTCTGCTCTTCTTTTTCTAGGGCTTTGAGCTGTAGTGTTAAGTCGTTTATTTGTTGATTTCTACTTCTTTTGTTGAATGCACCCCATGAAATAAATCTTCCTCTCAGTACTGCTTTCATAGTGTCCCAGAGATTTTGATATGATGTGTCTTTGTTCTCATTTACTTCTAAGAATTTTTAAATTTCCCTCCTGATGTCTTCTGTTATTCATTCATCGTATAATAGTTTATTATTTAATCTGAGAAGTTTCTGTTTTTTATTCTGTCATTTATTTCTAATTTAAGTCCATTATGATCTGATAGAGTACAAGGTAGTATCTCTGTCTTCTTGTATTTGCTAACAGTAGCTTTGTGGCATCAAATATGGTCTATTTTAGAGAAGGATCCATGTGCTGCTGAGAAGAAAGTGTATTCGTTCTTTGTGGGATGGTATATTCTATAAATGTCCGTTAAGTCTAAATTGTTGATTGTGTTGTTGAGATCTATGGTTTCTTTATTCAATTTTTGTTTGGACGATCTATCCAGCGGTGAAAGAGGTGTGTTAAAATCACCTAGTATTATTGTGTTGTGGTCTATTTGATTTCTGGAATTGAGAAGGATTTGTTTGACGTACATGGATGAGCCAATGTTCGGGGCATAGATATTTATGATTGTTATGTCTTGCTGATTTATGCTTCCCTTAAGCAGTATGTAATGTCCTTCTTTATCCCTTCTGACTAGTTTTGGCTTAAAGTCCACATTATCTGAAATGAGGATGGATACTCCAGCTTTTTTGCTGTGTCCGTGTGCATGGTATGTTTTTTCCCATCCTTTCACCTTTAGTCTATGGGTATCTCTTTCTATGAGATGGGTCTCTTGCAGGCAGCATATTGTTGGATTTTTCTTTTTAATCCAATCTGCCAGTCTGCGTCTTTTGATTGATGAGTTCAGGCCATTAACATTCACAGTTATTGTGATATGATTTGTATTCCTAGTCATTGGACTCATTTTTGTTTTTGACATGATTTGGTTTCTCCTTTATTTGGCTATTCCTTTAGGCTAGTTCCTCCCGTTGCTGATTTACATCGTTGTTTTTCATCTCTTCCTCATGGAATATTTTGCTGAGAATGTTCTGTAATGCCGGCTTTCTTTTAGTAAATTTTTAGCTTTTGTTTATTGTGGAAGGATTTTATCTCATCGTCAAATCTGAAAGTAAGTTTTGCTGGGTATAAAATTCTTGGTTGGCATCCATTTTATTTCAGGGCTTGGTAAATGTTGATCTGGGCCCTTCTAGCTTTTAGGGTCTGGACTAAAAAATCTGCTGATATTCTTATTGGTTTCCCCCTGAATGTAATCTGATTCTTTTCTCTCGCGGCCTTTAAAATTCTGTCTTTATTTTGAATGTTAGGTATTTTCATAATAATGTGCCTTGGTGTAGGTCTGTTGTAATTTTGCATATTTGGAGTCCTGTAAGCCTCTTGTACTTGGTTTTCCATTTCATTCTTGAGATTTGGGAAATTTTCTGATATTATTTCATTGAATAGATTGTTCATTCCTTTGGTTTGTTTCTCTAAGCCTTCCTCAATCCCAATTATTCTTAAATTTGGCCTCTTCATGATATCCCATAATTCTTGTAGATTCTGTTCATGATTTCTTACCATCTTCTCTGTCTGGTCAGCCTTGTTTTCAAGATTAAATATTTTGTCTTCAATATCTGAGGTTCTGTCTTCCAGGTGATCTATCCTATTGTTTATGCTTTCTATGGCATTTTTAACTTGGTTTATTGTTTCCTTCATTTCAAGGATTTCCGTTTGTTTTTTTTTTTTTCAGTATCTCTAACTCTTTATTGAAATGCTCTTTTGCTTCCGTTATTTGCTCTTTTAACTGTTGAGTAGTTCGTTCATTTAATGCCTGCATCTGTTCTTTCATCTCCTCGTCTGCTTCCCTGATTGTTTTAATTATGTACGTTCTGAACTCCCTTTCGGACATTTCTTCTGCTGTGCTGTCATTGGGTTTTATTGATATAGTATCTAGGTTTGTTTGGGACATTTTCTTCCCTTGTTTTCTCATATTGGTCTGATGTCAATGGGACTCTGTGATATTGTAGACTTCCTCTATTGGCTTATAGTGACCCTCTAGATTTCCAGTGTATCACCTACCAGCCTTCAGTAGCCAGAAGTCTTGGATTAATTTGATAATGCAGTGCTTCCGAAGAACGCTGCACCTAGCCCGCTACTGGTTCCAGGGAGAGAGACCTGGAGAGGTCTCTTGTTGCACAGCCCTGGTTCCAGAGTCTGGTTGTAGGTCAGAGGTCTCCACTGGCTTGGGGACTTGTGGCTGGCTCTGCGCAGACAGGCTCTCACTGGGCGGTTTGCCCAGAGAAGCCAGCCTAGAGAGGCGCTTCCCGCCGGAGGGGGCTGGGCTGCTTGGGGAAGTCCCTGGCGCTCTGTGCTGGTCACTGAAGCAACCTGCCGGCCGGCCGGAGCTGGCCGGGGCGGGCCGGAGCTGGCCGCGCTGCTTCTGTGCAGAAGGGCTCTCACTGGGGGGCCTGTTCCGAGAGGCTGGAGGATCTGTCCCTGTGGGCGGAGCCCACCGCCAGACTGCACCGAGCTGCCTGGGGGAGACGCTATCTGCCCTGTCCCACTCTACTAAGCCACTCGAATCCGGGCCTGCCACCCAGCTGAGCTTCGCTGGGTGGGGGAGACTCACCCCGTGGTTCTATTTTAGTCGGAGACTCTCAATCCCTCCCCTTCTTGAATCCTGGGTTCTGGGCGACTGGAGATGCAGTCACCCTCTAGTCCGCCATCTTGGATCATCCCGTGGAAAAAGCCTGCAGCTGGAGGGGGACAATGCTGCCTGGAGAGGTCTCTGGCTGCCCAGCCCTGGTCCCAGAAGCCGCTTGTGTATCGGATGTCTCCGCTGGCTTGGGGACCGGTGGTTGGCTCTGCGTCAGGAGGCTCTCACTGGGCGGTCTGCCCCGGGAAGCTAGCCTAGAGAGGCGCTTCCCACCGGAGGGGGCTGGGCTGCTTGGGGGAGTCCCTAGCGCCCTGTGCTGGTCTCTCTACTTTTTATTTTGAGACAGGGTCTTGCCGAGCTTCCCTTGCTGGGGTTGAACATGTGATCCTTTGCCTCAGCCTCCAGAATAACTGGAATTAGTCATGCATCACAGTGCTTGGCTAAGAAGATACTGAGTTTGATTTAAAAAGTGATGGACAGATGTATTCTAGAAGTCTTAATATAATTTATACTGTTCCCTAAGTTCTGAGATAATGGTATGTGTTGGAAATTCCATGGAAGAGATGTGAAGATATTGTGGTCCTGTTAGTTTTTTCCCATTAGGCACACAGTGACAGATCTGCTATTTGTGTGATTCTATAGTCACTGATTGTTGAACTATTTAGGGAAGACTAAACATGATAGTGGAGAAAGCGATACCAAGACATCTTTCTGTTGCATGAACTGAGTGTGCAGGGTGATGAGGATTCTTTGTTCATAGTGTCAACTTTCTTTGCTCAAGCCTCTTGGGTGTTTAGTTCTTTGTTGGGACCCAAGCATCCAGCAAATATTTATTGAGCTCCATCTGCGTTCCAGTTACTGTTTAGAATCTGAGGACATGGAGACAACCAGTTCAGGGTCCTTGCCTTCATGGAGGTTATCCTCCAGGGAGAGGAGCCATAATGAATGAACACAATAACATCTTGAGGCAGTTATAAACAAAACAGAATGTCTTGGGGAGAGAGTTGTGCTACAAAACATGATAAAGAAGGGTGAGGATCAGAAGTAGACCAAGTAACTGGGCACTGTGGCGTGCAAGCCTGTAATCCCAGTGGCTCAGGAGGATGAGGGAAGAGGACCTTGAGTTCAAAGTCAACTTTAGCAACTTAGGCCCTAAGCAACTTAGTGAGACCCGTCTCAAAATAAAAGGGCTGGGGATGGGATTCAGTGGTTAAGTGCCTCTGGGTCCCTGGTGCACCCCCACCCCCTGAAAAAAAACAAAACAACAACAAAAAAAGGAGACCAAGTGTGTTAACTCTGAGTGGTGAAGTGCTGAAGGCTGTTTCTTCAGAGGACAGTATGAGGCATCCTCCTGGTCTCTGGAGGAAGAGAGTTTTGGGCGGAGTGGGCTGTTTCTGCTCTATGGAAATATCATATGACCACTGTCTATTTTGATATTCGATTTGGTTTATGTTCCTTGGAATTGTGTGGTCAAAGTGTCATGTGGCCTTAGACTGTATGATGCAGATGGCGTGGTTCTCGGAGCTGTTAGGTGACTGCTTGATTTAATTTCGACTGTGATGGTGGTTGGTAGGGTCTCTGTTTTAGGTAGGACTAGTGTGACAAGGTTGGGTTGGCAGTGCCGGGTAAAAGTGAGAGTAGAATTGGGTCTGTAGAAGGCCATTCCTGAGAGGAATGGCACAATGTGTTCCCCCCATTTATGGAATCAGACATCTGCTGGGAAGCAGGAGCTCAGTGGAGAGCAGCTACTGCCAAGGAGAGGATTAACAGAGTCTTAAAGCTGTCTTCCTTTTTAATTTAAAAATTGCAAGCATACATAGAAGTAGAGGGGAAAATTCAGTGAAACTACATGTACTCTGCACCCTGCTTCACAGCCAATCCTGTTTCTCCAGAATTCCTTCTTGCTTCCTCCATTGTTTTAACAGAAAGCCCAGGATCATTTCATCCACAAATAGCTCAGATCAAACAATAAGTCTTAATTTCACTAGTAATTAGGGCATATTCAAATTTTTCTCATATTATTCAAACTGTTTCTTCTCCTCTCCCCTTCACTAACAATTGGTTAGTGAACCCAAATGAATTACATTTGATGCTTAAACTTTCTAAGTCTCTTTAAATCTGTAGGTTCTTCTTATTTTTCCCCTTGACAGGAATCTCTGGTACTTTTCTGGTTTGTCTGAAAATTTTTTTAGTACTTTCAAGATAGCAATGAGTTATAATAATGAAATTAAGAACAAAGTGTGACATTTAACCCATATGATGTTATTTGTAATCTTGGTAGTGGGCAATCGCTTATTTTTGGTAGTCATGAGAATTGTGTGGAATCACGGCTGCATTTGCTTTTTCAAATACCTCTGAATGCTGATGCATTACTATACACCAGCCTTCAACTTATAATAACAGATATTAAAGAAATTTCTAGGATCATCCTAGAGAATACCAGGTAGAATGTCAATTAAAATGGACTAAGCAATCCCAAAGGTTGACTGTGGCCACCATGGAGAGGGCAGCAGCTAAGCCTGTGACTGAGGAATCCCGGAAGGCGGAGCGTTGCAGCTGGGAGTTTGTGGGGTGGAAACTCAGGGGCGTGCCTTTCTGCAGTTCTGCAAGCTCATGTCTCCTGAACATGGCAACAACCAAGGACTTGAAGTAGCTAAAATGGATGCCAGTACATTTTGAGAAATTTCTGAAAACTTGTTTTATTAAACTTAGTGCAAATCAACATATTAAAAGCCACAGGTAAAAAAAAAAATGCAAAATGACAGTGGTCAGATGGAAGCAGAAGCAGAAGTAGTCTACAAATTACTTCCAAGAATTGAAACAATTCTAGGGATGGCTTGATCTCTCAAAGTAATTGGGTTAGTGTTTCCTGAAGTCCTAATTAAATAATGATGGAGCATAATTGAGTATTCATAATTAAGGCCGAGTCATTAGAATAAGAAATTTTTAAAAATCCAATTAGAAGGCAAAGATTGATGCCAGATACCTAGTTTTCTACATCCTAAACAAACCTTAAATAGAACTTTGTGTTTTAAGAGGATAAAGTTATCTATCAGGAAGCTCAAGAATCAGGAACATGTTCCTGGGTGGGGTGTGTGTGTGTGTGTTTTAAATGCTTTAAAATATATTTTATTAAATGTGGAGATGATTTTCAAAACGTTCATAGCTTTTAAACATGAGAATTAGGTATACTGATGATTCATGGTTATTATCCCTAGTTTTTTGAACTCCTAAACATTTCCATGACAATAAATTAAATATTATGGGTACATATATTTTTTTCTATGAAGAGTTCATCCAGAATACTGAAGTCTTTAAAAAAGTAGCCTCTCTTTTATTAGAGCATTCTAATTATACATAATATTTGAGTTCATTTTGACAAAACCATACATAGTGAGGAGTTTGCTCTCAGTCCCCATTCTTCCCCTTTTCTTCCCCTTTTCTTTCCCTTTTCTTTCCCTCCTCCTACTCTACTTTTCCTTTTGCTGCTTGTTGGTTTTGAGCCAACAGCTATATATATTCACATGCCTCATCTGTATACCCAAGCAGGGTGTATCTAGTTCAAGTATCACTGTGTGCCAAGCACAGGCTATAAAGATAAAGACATGGTTCCTTCCCTTGAGTGGTTAGCCTCCCCTGGGGGAGGTGGCAATTTTTATAGTAATGGAGGATTGGGAATTCAGGATAGGCCTCCTAGAGAGGTGAATCCCAAGAGTGAATCAGTTAGCCAGGTAAGGAAAGATGAATGAAAGTGCGAATTTCCTCCTGGACTGGGAAGAGAGGAAAGGATCCTTTCCTTTGTATCCTTGCAAACCCCCTCCCCCAGTCATGTGATATTAAAATTGATTTGGGGACTGGGGTGTAGTTCAGTGCTGGAGCATGTGCTTAGCCTGCTTTAGGCCCTGAGCTTAATGCCTAGTGCCCCCCCACCCCAAAACAGCAACACAACAACAAAAAAAAAAAAAAAAAAAAAAAAAAAGAATTATTGGAGAGGGAAGTGGAAAGATCACCAGTCTAAGAAAAGAAGTCAGTGTTTCCGTCCACACCCAGAAGTCCAGTTCCCATGAATGGATGCGCCTTGCCCTTTAAAATGTCAATATTGCCTTCAAAACAGTGCTCCGAAGAGAGAGTAGTCTTTACTGCTGCTGCTGATGCCAGCTTTGACTGTGGAAGTAATGTGGAGTCAGTAGGGTACAGCTGGTGGCCAGAGTTAACTGTGCTCGCTCCTGTGCATGTTCTGAGGGAAGTGCTGTGTGCTCTTTTGCTGCCAGCTCCTGGCAGTGTTCTCTGGCATGGCAGGACGTATTGTACTTACCGAGGTGGGCAGCTGTCCAGGAATCTAAGGACATTTAAAGTAGTGCAGCAGTGTTTATGATGCTCTTCAGAAAGCCCTTCAGATTGTATGGATCTCTTTACATGTGTCCTTTGTGATTTGTCCTGCAAATGATGGCTCAGTTTCTGAGGATCCTGGCACCAAGCCAGCCCTGGTGTGAGTGTCAGAGGTTAGGGAAGCTGCAGGAAAGGGAGCAGGCCTGGAGAGGGAAGGCAGTGCCTGCCAGATGGGGCCCAAAGGCACCTGTCCACCTGCTGTGCTCATTTCCCATTTGGGCAAGAGGCGCTTTGCAGACACTCTGTAATCCATTGAGACCTTACTTATTTCATCTTGTTTTTCTCTCATCCTTCACCCTTGTGAAAACACCAGGCCAGAGGACACCTGCTGGGTAACATGCCCTGAGTTTTGGTTCCCCTAGAGAAGGTCCTGAGCCGAGTCTTGAGGCTTTCCTCCTGGTTCAGATGGTCACAGGAAAGGCTCACACTTGACTTCCCAGCCCCAGTTCACTCCTTTCTCGTCATTCCCTCACGGTCTGCTGTCTCTTTTGTAACATTTTGGATTTTTTTTACAATGGTTTATATTTTGTTCCCCAACCCCCTCCCCTTTTAATACGTGTGTTATAAGTGGCGCACACCCGTAATCCCAGCACCTCAGGAGGCCAAGGCAGGAGGATCACAAGTTTGAAGCCAGCTTCAGTGAACTGTTACGATTTGGATATGAGCTTGTGCGTGAGACAATGCAAGAAGGTCCAGAGGAGAAATGATTGGGTTAGAGTCTTAACCTAATCAGTGAATTAATCCCCTGACAGGGATTAACTGAGTTATAGTTGAAGTGGTGGGGTGTGGCTGGAGGAGGTGGGAATTGGGGTGTGACTTTGGGTATATATTTGTATCTGGGGAGTGGAGTCTGCTTTCTGATCATCATGTGAGCTGTTGCTCTCTGCCACACTCTTCTGCCATGATGCTCTGCCTTACCTCAAGCCCCTAGGAATGGAGCCTGCTGTCTATGGATTGAGACCTCTGAAACCATGAGCCTCTAAACATTTTTTCCTCAAATTGTTCTGGTCAGATCCTTTTTAGTCACAGCAGTGAAATAGCTGACTAAAATAGTAACTTAGTGAGACCCTGTCTCAGAAAGTAAGGGCTGTGAAAGTAGCCCTCCTGGGTTCAATCCCCAGTACCTACCCCCACCCAGGAAAATTTTTTAGTGGGTATACTCCTCTAATCCTAGTGACTTGGGAGCCCAAGGCAGGGGAATTGCAAGTTGGAGACCAGCTTCAGCAACTATGTGAGACTCTGTCTCAAAATAAGTAAAAAATAAAAAAGGCTGGGAATATATAGCTGTGCCCCTCAGTTCAATCCCCAGCACTGCAAATACAAAAAAACCCAAGTGTTTTATAATAAAATATTGGTTAAAGTAAGTTAAATCTATTTTGACTTTTGGAGGAAATTTCATAGTATTCTTTCTTTAATATGCTCTGGACAGTTGTTCAAGCATGACACATGATCCATCTGCATCAAAGGGAAACATGTCAGAATGGCTTATTCTCTTGCCCGCCCCAAGCCTACCGAATCAAATTCTGGGTGGGTTCTGCCAGCTGGTGCTTTATTAAGCCCTCCAAGGTGATTGAGGCATATAAAAAATCAAAGCCCCTGGCCTTGGGTACTCTGAAATCTTGGTTGGCAATCCTTGCCTCAGAGCTAGATCTGTCTGAAAGTTGAATATACTACAGATTGCTTTTTGATGATCTCATGTCTCCCAGGAGGTTAAAGTAATCTTTCAAAGCTTTTACCTGACATTTGCAAAGGATCGGAGACTTAATGGAGCAGGTTTCTGCTGTTAGGCAGGCATTTCAATGTTGCTTAATTTGTGTTTAATACTGCTTGGAGTTCCTTTATGGTCATAAGTACTTAAGATACTGGATGCCATTGGAAAGATGCTTTTAGTTTGATCTTAAACTAATTATAATGATAACAAAGAGCTCTATCAAACTTGTTTTAATCATTTCTGCAGGTGAAGTAACACATTTTTACATGGGTTTGTGTTAGCAGGCACATTGAGAATGGGAAAAATCCATCTTATGCCTATTCATGCAAAATAATTGTATTTGCTTTAAAAGTTATCCATGACCTAGGTTTAGGAAGACTTTTTTCCTTGGAACTGACCATTACCATTTGACAATATTGCTTTTTCATGTCATTCATCTTTTCTTATAAACCCGTTGTAATTCATTCAGATAAAAACCTGTTTGTCAGGGATATACCTGTTGAGAGTGTATTATTTACTTACCTAGAATCCTATAGCAATGACAGTGAAGACTAATGCAAATAAAAATTCTGGAATGAATGAAGATTGTCTTGGGCAGGAGGCCTGGACTCCTTTCTGGAGCCCTCTCTGGGTAAGGCCTTGCCCTGTGACTCAGTGTCCTCTTTGGTGACTCATCATCATCTGTGGCCTCTCAGCCTGTCGTTACCAGATTCTACTTCCCCATTGAAACCTACATTTCCTGTATTTGATTTCCTTGGGGCCTGTTCTTTGCTTCTGAGGAATCAGCTGGCTCCAGACTTGTCTTCCTTCCCCACCCCAACATATACCCCAAAGGACACCAGAAGGGAGCCAGCCCATTCATTTAACTGTCCAATTCAGAGGGGTGATTCTGTCAATGGAAATTAGTTTAGCTGAATCTGCTGTTTTATGGGGCAAATATTCTGGGATGGACTAGGACACTGAGGGTCATTCTTTAGATTCTGTCATGAAAGTACTCAATGGTAAGGTCTCTGAAAAGAACTGAGAGAGAACTTAGGGAAACTTGTATTTAACCACATTATTAAAGAGAAATGAGGAAATTGGTGCTCACTGTAAGCTGGGGACAAAGACAAAAATATTCTTTCATCTTCTGGTGTCCTAAAGACATTCCTTGTTTTCAGGTCTTTGTAAGACTTAATACTGTTCCTACACTTCGTGTGTGCCTGTGCTGGGGATTGAACCCAGGACCTTGTGCATGTTAAGCACATACTTTATACTGAACTATACCCGTGACCCTTTCTTGTGTAGTTGTCTACCAAGCAGCTGCCATAAAGAGACAGGAATTTGGTTGTTACCCCTCCTGGCCTGTTAGACAACTGTGGCTTCTTGGTCTTCTAGTTTGCAAACCTTTGGAAGACCACTTAAAGAAGAAATAGAAGCCTGGTGGTGGTTGTAAACCTTCCACTGAGACCTTCTGATGTAGGTCAAGGAAGTACCAGAATCGGTGACTTAAAGACTATTGTGGAAGAAAATCCTGGATGCCATAGCAAAGTCCCCCTTAAAGAAATAATGCACCTCCAATGTTTTCCGTGGTGCAGAAAAAAAATGGGAAAACCAGATTTTACTATACAACATAATGGATTGTTTTCCACTTCATGGTGGAATGTTACAATCAAAGAAAGAGCATGGAATTCATGGTGTGGTTAGAGGGCCAAGGGAATGCCAGTGGCCACGGTAGAGTGAAAGCCTGTGGACTCTGGGAGCTGTGCCAGTAAGGAGACGCCTCTCAGATGCGGGGAGATGGACCATTATTGACTGTCGGGCCCCGCTGCTTTGATCTCACATTGCATTAATGTGAGGGACATGCCTCCCACAGTCTGCCCACAGCCAGTGACTAAGCGTGACAGGGACATTCGAGGTGACTCTTCAGGAGACACTGAATCTTCTGACAGGCACTTAACCCAGCTTTCCTTAGAACTACTCTGGGTGAACCACATCCACCTAGCCTGCCTTCCCTGCCTTCTCCTTTCCTGGGATCAGACCTACATTGGTATCTGGTGGCTCTCTTCTAGGCTTTTCCTCTCACCTCCCATTTTCACTCATTAATGTTTTCCCTAAAACATTTCTTGCATTTATAAATTGTTCTTGGTGTCTGCTTCTTAGAGGACCCCAACTGACACAAAAGCTGACGGTTTTGAATCAATGTGTCAGGGGACTTAAAATATAATATTCATTGTATTCGTTGGTTATTGTTACCAGTAGGAAGGAAATGTTGCATTTATATAGATTCAGGGTTTTTTTTTTTTTGTACCAGGGATTGAAACCAGGGGCGCTTTACCACTGAAGCACGTCCCCAGACCCTTTTTATATTTTATTTAGAGTCTTACTGAGTTGCTCAGTACCTGGCTAAGTTTCTGAGGCTGAATTTGAACTTTTTATCCTCCTGCCTCAGCCTCCCAAGCCACTGGGATTACAGGCGTGTGCCATTGTACCTGGCAGACTCACTGTTCTCTAAGTCACCTAAATGTGTGGGAGAATCTCTTGATTCATGAGATTGAATACCTGCTGTGGGCTGGGTAGTGCTCTGTGGATGCAGCCAGGAATTAGTCTCTCATCCAAGATGGTGGCTATAGCTGGTAGCCTGATGGAGGTTGTTAGCAACAGTGTTTTGGCCTCACACACATCCTTTCTTTTTTTCTCTTGGCCACTCTAGTAGCTTATGTATTACAGAAGGGCTGGAGACCCAGTCATTCTGTCATTGGTCAAATATGCTCTTAATATTTTTTTCAGTTTATTTCCTTATTATGCATGAGGTTCCTATTTCTAGCTATGGAACTAATACTATTCATTTAAGAAACAGATCCTTATTTATTTAAAACTAAAAATCCCTAAATCTCAAATTGTCTCATGATAATTTTATAGTGTTCTGACAGGCTTATCTTTCACTTTTATGGTTTTTAAAATCACTCTCATAATGTTCTGGCCAAGTATTTATTTAAAAAAAGAAGCAAGGTCCTTATTGCCCTTAAAGCACACAAGCAAAGAAGATTGAGGTTACATATCTATGCATCCTTATTAGGTTAACTCATTCCTTAAATACTTAGGAGCTTTTGTTTTATGATTCTCATTTTTTTCCTAAGCGTAATGAAAAAAAACTTTTAATGATAGAGGGTATTTCTGAAAAAAATTGTCACTTTATTTTAATTAGTCTTTTAAAATTGATGCTAACTTTCTCTTTTCTGGGAGTGGGGAAGGGGAAGGTGTAAACAGGCCCTAAGATACTTGTCTGTAGAAGAGATTCGAAGAGCATTTTAATCTTTGGTGAAACATAGACTTAACTTTTGCTCCCATCCTTTTGTTAGGATTTGGTATTGAAAGTTGATTTAAAACTTATTACTGGGGACGTTTTATCCCCTGGATTATCTCTCTGAAAGCAGAAGTGTGGTAAATGAACTAGTAAATTTGAAACATATTATGCAAATAGGAGCCCTGCACTGTTAAGTGAGGCTGCTGTGGGCTGAAAGACTTGGGCATTCAAGGAACAATTTTGTATTAATTGGCTCCTAATTTTCAAGTTTAAACTCTGTAGAGTTAATTTATAGCACCTCTGTCCCTGTTAGTGCTTTGTATATGGGTTCATTAAAATTCTCACTTGTTCTTAGTTTGAACTATTACTATAAAATTTAATTTGGTTTTTACAGTATTTTTTTTTCACACAAGGAGGATTACATTAGCTTGAGCTGTGCTTAAAATAAAATACTGTACAAGGATTCATTTAGAAGGTAAAAAGGCTTCAGGTTTGACATCCCTTTTCTTTCTTGGGTTAACATAGGTAGGAAGAAACTATCAATCCTGTGTAGCTGAGAATAATCATATAACACAGGAAATCATTTCAAGATAGGATAGTCAGGTGGAGTCATAGTGAGAAAATAGTGGATTCCTGGTTTTCACTGTGGCAGGGGGTCTTAACAAAATTGATTGTGATGCTTTTTCATATTTTGTCAATGTCAGAATCTTTGACTTTTATTTCATCTGTTTTTAAAAAGTAAGAGGACTTCATTGGTCATTTTAATCCTATTAGAACTTCAGCATAGATTGATGGGGGAGGATATAGTTCAGGGTAGCAACTGGCTAGATGGAGAAAGATACCAAATATGAGCATCCATGGAGAGTAATGTAAGTACTAATGAATCTGTTCAATCAGGAAAATTTTGGGTAGGAATTTTGACAAAAATGGTCTGAAAGCATTTTGACAAGATCATTTGTACAGTTGTGAAGTTTTAAAAATATTAAGCCTATATTGGTTTGGTTTCTCAGTGGCTAGTGCTAGCTCTTCTGAACAGAAAGGGGATTTATCAAAGACTGCAGGATCTTTAAAAGGTTTTGGGAACCAGGAATGACACCCAGAGTTTCATCACAGAGCTGGGCTTGGAGAGGACGCTGCTATTGCGGGAGGGTGTGGGTACTGTTTGCACCAGCAGCCCACTGTGCCTGGGGCTCTAGGTAGACTTGCTGCCTCTGGACACTGGAGTAGTTGCCACCTCACTGCAATGTCTGGTCAGTGATTTTTTTTTTTTTTTTTTAATATAAAAACAGGTAGTCTTTTTTAAAAAAAATATTTATTTTTATGTGGTCCTTAAGATCAAACCCAGTGCCTGACACATGCTAGGCAAGCACTTTGCCACTGAGCTACAACCCCAGCCCCTGATCACTGACTTCTTTGAAAAACTAGCTAGTAGTCTTAGGTGTGAACATGTGATTAATATTAGGTGACATTATCTTTCTACAAGATGTTTGGTAAAGTTGGAGTTTGTCATTTTTTAGCTTTTATGATGGGAGGTGAGCTCTATTTCATTTAGTAGAATTCTTCATATATGGGAAGGGGTTTCAAGTGCAGGTTAAAATGAAAGGACAGGTATCCGCTACCAATATACCTGTGTAAGACAACCATCTTCCCATAGGAAATTGAACAAAATCATTTCTGAATAGCTTGGATATGCACGTTTTTAGGTATACATTCATTTTTACTCGATAAACAGGTATCTGCTTTCAATTCTACACTTGATAAGATGTGTCTGTATTTTACAGTTGATATACAAGTTCAGCTTGTACTTTGGAAATATTTTTTCTTGTTTTGTAAGTTTTCTGAACTCTAGACACCTTTGATGTGAGTATGTTCATCCCAGACACATTCCGAGGTTTTCAGCACAGCTTTCCAGAGCAGATGGCCACATCTGAGGTTTTTGAGATATGGCACCTTTTAAAATATTTCCGTTGCTTTTGTAGGGAATGTTTTCTCAAGCCCCAAGTACCTATTCGCAGCACAGTTGAGCCTTTTTAAAAAAATATCCCTGAGATGTTTTCATGATTGCCTTAATGTATCCACTATCCTTGCTCCTTTTAAAGGGGTCTGTATTCCCAAAACACTGAACACAGAAATTCGAGGTCAACTCCAGAGTAACTAAATCTCTTAAATATTTCAACTTCCTCTTGTTTTTGTTAAGTATCTGAAACTAGATGTGATAGGGGCCATTTCAGGCTAGAATTCCTCAATTTTTTTTTTTTTTAATCAAAATAACGGGAAATACATTCCTTGAAGATTCTGGAAGAATCCTCATATAAAGCAAGTCCCTTTTTTCCCCCCGAGGGATCATTTTGGGGGAAAAATCTTATGTTCAAGATATATGTGAGAGTTCCTTGGTGCCTGTTCTCAAGGTTCTGTTTCAAGGAAAAAAAAAGACTAGCTGTACTGAGTAGTTCCTTTGCTGCTATTCTTGATGTCGGAATTGGAAAGTAGAGTTTTCCCTTTAGCATAATGTAATGGGAAGTGTCTGGAAGGTCATGAGAGAAAATAGTGGAAATTCTCCTTTGCACTCAGATTATGCATTCCTCTGGAGGTCAGAAATACTTGGAATCCAGGCCTAAAAAAAGTGAGGGCCGGGGAAAGGGCCTTAAGTCCTTCTGCTTCGTTGTACTCGGTCTGTCTTTGTAAGTAATTAGAAAGTCACGATTTAGTATTTATACCGACTTAATTGTTTTGCCTAGACATTTAAAAAAAAAATTGAAGATGTTATGGACTGTAGTTATGTTTTATTGTCTTGTTACTGAGCAGGGGTTTAGGGCTTGAAGCCCTTTTCTCTTGAGGAACGACGTCAGTACCTTACTGTTGATCTTAGATGTGGGGGGACAGTTTAAATAAAGCCTCTGCCGTACTCCCCCGCCCCCCCCCCCCCCCCCCCAAAGGTAGAGCCCTGTCGTCTGCTGGTCAGTCCTTGCTGGCAACAAATTTCTTAGCTCTGAATTGAACAGTCGGGGCACTTAAGATCTTTCATTCTTTCCTTACCCAGTTAAGGTTCTTACATGGCCAATGGAAAGGGATTTCAGTCCTGGGCAGTTAGTTGATGGAAAGGTTTTAATCCCCCAGAACCCTTATAATCCTTTGGTTCTTTTACTGAGTTATGAAGTTCTGATGGAGTCTTGAGTTTGCCATCACAGCATTTTAAGGTAACATGGGAATAGAATTTGTGCTTCTGCTTCTCCTGACTCACTTGGAACCCCAGAATATGAGATGGGCAGGGCCTTTGAGGTCTCCTAGGCCATCTTTCTGCCAGGCTGGGAATCTGTGATAGCATGCCTGGACATTGGTCCTCAAGCCTCCTCTTGTTCATGTGGAAGGTGCTGGAGGGCACTACCTCCTCATGCGGCCCAGCCCATCACAGTTCTTACCAAGTCCTTCCTGAGACTGAAACCAGATCTGCTACTCTGTAGCTTCTACCCATGAGAAGCAAATCAAACTGATTTTTTTCTTCTCTTACTCAGGACCCATTTAAATATTTAAAGACAGTTTCCTGTTCCTTCTAAATGTTCTCTTCCTCCCAACTCACATTCAAAACCTGATTTATTAACCTCTTCTGCCTGAACCTTTTAAGCATTCTGGTCATGTTCCTGCTTGACTCACATTAGAAATGTCTGAGCCAGGCACAGTGGTACATGCCTGTAATCCCAGTGTTTTGGGAGGTTGAGGCAGGAAGATTGCAAGTTCAAAGCCAGCCTCAGCAACTTAGTGAGGCCCTGTCTCTAGTTTTTTTTTTTTTTTAAGTCTGAGAACCTAGTACCATACTATGGAGATGGGTTCTGATCTGATGGGACGCAGTTGAATGGATCTTTTTTGGGTTTGTGTAATTGGTGTGTGCGCACATTATCTTCTGGGGCAGCTGGTGGTTTCCCTTGGCTCACACTGAACTTAATTAAAAATTTTAGGGGCTTTAGACCCATTATTCACGTAAAATGTTAAGACATATACATTTGAGCAGTTCCCTTTCAGCATTGAACTCATCCCAGGGACATTCTGTGACACCACTTTGGAGTCCCTCTTTTAGTGAGAGAGATCCTTGAACTGATTATCTCACTCCAACATTCCACCTTCCTTGCAAATTCTATTAGGCTGCAGATATGGCAAATGTCTTCTGAAAAAATGGAAGAACATTTTCTTGTCACGATAACTCAAGGTGATTTTCTCAGGTGGTGTTTGGCAGGCATGGCACATGGGCTAAAGCCACCCTGTCTCCTGTTTTTGTTCTTAGGTTTATTGGAACAAGCTACACCCCTTCACTTACATACTGTCGATGGCTACTTTTGTGCTAAAGTGGCAGGATTGAGGTCTCATGACTTCAACGCCTAAATTATTTATTACCTGGTCTTTTGTAGAAAAAGTTGGCTGTCCCTTGCTTTAGGGGGAGAGCAGCTGACACGTTAACTTGTTTTATGTTCATGGAGCTCCAGGTATGACTATCCAAAATCTTTTTCAAGGCTCATTAGCAACATAGGAATCTTGTGATTTCTTATTGTAAGAATTTTATAGGAAAAAAATATGGTTATATAACCTGAAGTGTGGTTGTAAAGTCACTTTCTGTATTGCCTCTCTTTTATCTGACTGAATCCTTACAAGTTAGCATTTGAAAGATTCATTACTAGAACTGTCTCCATGAAATTTGAGAAGATATCATCACTATAAATTGCTTTTAGCTTCATAGGGGCAGTTCTAGATTTTGTATTCATTTGTCTCTGGGGAAGAAGAATAGTGTTTTGGCATTAGAAGATGCCAGTAACACTAAGTACTAACAAATATCATTCAGTATTTCTGTGAAATTATACAAGACCCTGAGAAATTGCATGGATTTGCGTGAGAAAAAGAAAACCAATCATTGTTGCCCAACAGTGCCTTACTAAAATGTTTAGTGGCTGCTTCATTATTTTGTTCTTAAGTAGAAATTTTTAGGCTCCATTCCAAAGTTGCCAAGTCAAATTTTTCTCAAGAAAAATGATTTTTTTTGGGGAGTGGATAACTCGGGATTGAACACAGAGGTGCTTTACCACTGAGCTATATCCTAAACCCTTTTTATTTATTTTGCCACAGGGTCTGAGTTCTTAGGGCTTCACTAAGTTGCTGAGACTGGCTTTGAACTTGTAATCTTGTCTCAGCCTCCCAAGTTACCGGGATTATGGGCTATATACCATAATTAAAATTTTCTTTTAATTAAAACATTGGATATACTGCTGTCACAACTGCTACTTTTCTTGTTTTGGATATTTGCTTTATTGATCTGCAGATGATCAGACACAAACCTTTTGTACTCTTCCTGTGCTAGTGTTAGCTCTAGTGTTAGCTGGGTGAATATTGCATCAAATTAATTCTCCAAATGAAGGACAGATCTTGTGATCTAAAATTGCTCTCAAGTAATCTTTTAGCCTGGTCCTTTTCTGCAAAGAAAAGTGTTTGCTCCACGGCATGGAATCTGGGAGTTCACATTTTAAAGCATGTTGATGTATCCATATTATTGATGCCTGCACCTAGCATTTTTTTCTACCATTTCCTAGGTCCTATTCTGCTGACTAATGGGATCTAACTGATGTCTCTAGCCACCTCTTGTGATCCTCAGACTTCTTCATTGGCTTTATTGACACTGAATTACCTGCAGTTCCACGCTCTGAAATTGCTCTTTTGCTCTTCTCTACATGGAGGGCTCCTTGCCCCCAACCATGTTCTGGTTTGGATCTCAAATGTCCCTCAAAGCTCATGTGTTAAAGCCTTGGTCTCCAGACTGCATTGCTCTTGGGAGGTGGTGAAACCTTGAGGAGGTGGGGGCTAGTGGAGGAAATTAGGTCATTGGGTATGCTCTTAAAGGAGATCTGGGAACCTGGCTCCTATTTTTCTTTGACTTCCTGACTACTTTGAGGTGAATGGTTTCTCCACCACATGCTGCCTGCCATGATGCTGTGCCTCACCTATAACCCAAAGGCAACAAGGCCAAGCAAGTGTGGATTGAAACCTGTAACGCCACAAGCCAAAATAAATCTTTCCTCCTTCTAAATTGTTTGTCTGAGGTGTTTTGTCACATACCCTTTTTCCTTCTCCAAAGTGAGTCCGATTCAGCCCTGTGTGATCCCCACCAGCATGTCTTCTCTTACTCAGGGGCAGCCGCCTTCTCCCTGTAGATCTGTGAGGTTCACCAGTACTTCATATACCAAGTCATGTGATGCTTATTGAAATCCTCTCACCCAGGATGAACCCAGCCACCCGACTTCTGCCTTCATTGCCGGAGAAAATCCTGGAACAAGGCAGATGGAAACTCCTGTTCACCTCTCACAGGGCCCTCAGCCCTGCCTAGGAATGTTCCTGTTTCTCTGTTTATAGTGCTTCTTTCATTCATTCTCCTTGCCCTCCAAATTTGTTCACATGATCAAACTCTCTGGAAGTGACCTTTAGCCTTGTACTTCATGGAAAAAACAACCATGAGGTAGCTCCTCCCTCAGCCTTTCTTAATGACGTCTACAAGCTCATTGTGACTGGCACCTGTTAGAAGGGAGGAAAGTATCTTTTATTCATGATTGGAAAACTCTGCTTGAAGGTCAGCATCACATCTCTTACCATGGTAGAGACTTAGAATAATCTTTTATGGACTCTTCACATGGGCATTTAGACTGTGTTCATCTCTTAAATACTTCTTTCTAAAAAGAAATAGTCTTTCCCTTTATCTCAACTTTCTCCTTCTAGTCCTCACCTCTGAAAGGTTCCATTACCTCATAGGAGTACCACAGCTTGGCAGCCAAACCTTTAGCATTGGGGGGTGGTTTAAATCCAAATCATAACAGTACTGTATTGTCAGTTGCTCATGTGTAAATCTGAGTCTCCACCTTTTCCACATTGTGTTCAAATCTCTCTCAAATCTACGTTATTTCTGTCCCTACCTTTGTTTGAGTCATTGTAATATCTTCCTTGTACCCTTCTGGAATCCTCCTAATGAGAATTTTTCTTCCAATTTTCTGCACCTCTCTTTCTTAGAACAGTTTGAGTAATCTTTAAAAGGTCTAATTATGATTGTGTCAATTCCATACTTAAAAATCCTTCAGAGGCTTTCCATTGTACTTCAAACATTAACCCTTGCAGGGCATGATGGCACATGCCTGTAATTCCAGCCACTTGGGAGGCTGAGGCAGGAGAGTCAAAGCCAGCCTCAGCAACTTAGTGAGGCCCTAAGCAATATAGTAAGGCCCTGACACAAAATAAAAAGTAAAAAGGGCTGGGGATGTGGCTCAGTGTTTAAGGATGCCTGGGTTCAATCTCTGGTACCAAAAAAAAACCAAAAAAACCCTTTACCCAGAGCCCTGCATTCTCTGGTTGTCCACAGTTGCTGATCTCTTTGCTTTCTCTTCATTGTTCTTTACTCTGCAGCATTCTGGCACTTGACATTGCTGAAATTCCTGGATGACTTCTCACCTTAATCCTTTGCCTCTGCTGCTTTTGGGCCGGAGACAGTTTCCCTTGTTTTTTGCACCACTAATTCCTTCCCATCTTTCAGCTCTTAGCTTAAATGTCCCACTTTGATGAAGTTCACACTGAGCACGTTTCTCCTATGTTGTCTCTAATGAAGTCCTCACAGTACCCTTGTTCTTCCCCACCAGAAGGCATTAGTAGAATTTGCAATTCTGTATCTATTCAAGTGTTCACGTGCCCATTATGTCTCCTTTACTGAAAGTTCCACGATGGCAAGGGACTGTATTCTTGTAGCCTCATAGCCTGGCCCTAGATGCTTAGCAGATATTTCTTTCCTGAAATAGTTTATTAAGATAGCTATTTTGAACCAGTCAGTATTCACCTGTTTGGTGTCTTATTTGCAGTATTGTGTGGTGGTTAAGCTTGGGTTCAGACTAACATGATTTTTGAATCGCTGCCCCTGTCTTCCTTGACCTTGGGCAGTTATTATCTGTATCATTGCAGCATGCACTGCTGGGCTAATTTACTTCCTGAGCATGCCAGCTTCCATGAAAGACGTGTCACGTGTAGGCTTATTCAGGAATAGAAGTATGTCCAGATGGAAGCTTTGGAAGTGAAGGTGCTTGTTACTGTGACTTCAGTTAATTTATGCAAAAGTGTGTGTAAATTGAATCACCTTGAAAATGTATGACAGAATGTTGGGTATCTGCTTTCCCACATGGAACTGGGAAATTCCTTGTTATTTGGATGCTCAGGATTCCTGGATTGTGTGGCTTTGTCCCTGTTCTTTTCTTTAGTATGTGGGACTCCTTGCCATTGTAGGCTCCCATGGTCTAAGATGTCCAGGTGATAAAAGGAATGGTTTTGAAGATGATGCCTTCCCCCGATTCTAAATTCTTTCTTTCAAATCTGTTGTTCATCATCTCTTTTTTTTTTTTTTTTGTGGTGCTGAAGATTGAACCCAGGGGTACTAACCACTGAGCCACATCCCCAGCCTTTTTTTTTTTTTTTTTAAACATTTTTATTTAGAGACATGGTTTTCCTAAGTTGCTGAGGCTGGCTTTGAATGCATGATCCTCCTGCCTCAGCCTCCTGAGCGCTGGGATTACAGGTGTGTGTCACCATGCCCAGCGTCCCATCTCTTTTGAGTGGAACCCAGAAGCAATCTGGGGCAGAAAGCTCAGACTATGGACCTCTTGACTGTGGTTCTAGTCACTGAGTGTTCCTTATGTTAGTGCGACTAGTCTCCTTGGGAAAACATTTCTATCATAAGACACTGCAGAGGAACCTTCTGTTAAAATAAAAATCCTTCCCTAAGGGCTGGGGGTATAGCCCAGTGATAGAGCTTGCTTGGCATACATGAGGCCCTGGGTTCTATCCCCAGTTCTGTGTTTTAAAAAAAAATTCCTTTCCTATTCTAAGTCATTTATTTTGTTTTTCCTGTATTTTTAATCTTGGGTTTTTGGGAGGCTCTTGGGAAAAGAGGGATGACTTATTCTTGTGTAGTATTTTGGAGGTGGTTCCTCCCCACCCCCATTCTGGATATTCCTGGTCTCAGAAATGAAGGCTGATGGAGCTCAGCATATTGTTTCTGTGTTCTGCTTAGGTGAATATTCCCTTTGGTTTGCATTTTCAGTGTTCTGTGGCTTAGAACAAAAAGACCCAGATCAGCCAATGTAAGGAATGCATGTGGTTGTGGCTGGAGTTGGTGGGTGGGCCTTCCCTGATGTGATGTTTGCCGGCGCTCCCAAGTGTTTGCCTCCGCTTTCCTGAGCCTCCAGCAGTTCCACTGTGCTAATAGGCCTTAAATCCTTATAAGGAATTCTTTAGTAATGAAGGAATTCTTCAGACTGGTTTTATTTAAAAGAGTAGCCACAATTCTAGTCCTTTCCTTAATATAGTCTGATTGCCAATAAAGGAATGTAATTGAATTTTAAATTTCTGAGGAGGAGGAATTAAAAAAAAAATCTCAAACAGAAGTGTTCTGTTAATGGACGTGACAGACTGCTTTGTGTAAAGATGGTCCTCTTGCCACTTCATGGAGGAGCGTGGGGCTGCCTTGCATGTCACTCTGGCCAGCTGCCCTGCCTCCTCTCCCCTGAAAATATTTGAGTTCTAGCAGTTTAGTAAGTTGGGAAGTGATTTAATTCTTGGATTGGCAGGGTGAGATAAAGCAGTTAAATGTGTTGTTCATTTTATTTCTGGGTGGAGTGGAAGAGGGAAATGCAATACTAATGTTTTCCTTTTTGGAAACCTAATGCTATGTTCTTTTGTTATCGTTCTTGTTCTCTAGGCATTAAGCGTAACTGAAACCCTGATTAAACCCTTGGAAAAATTCAGAAAAGAGCAACTTGGAGCTGTAAAGGTTTGTGTCTAACTTGAGTACACTTGTAAACAGAAAATGTAGATGCCTCTGCTACTTCAGCGTACACTTTGTTCACATTTGGCAGCTTCCAGGGAGATGTTGGAGTCAACCATCTGTTGTTTTATGTTTTAAGTATGCTTTTCCCCCTTTGGGGAGGTGAAATTGAAAACAAAACAAAAACACCTGTACAGGGTAATAAAACCTCTAGAATCCTCTTTGGCTACACCTTCGCATATGGAGTTTTAAAAATATTTTTAACCAAACAACACATTACTCTGAATAGAAGGATCTTATCACTGTAGGGAATATAGTTATTTCCATGTACACCTCTATTTTATGGAGGAATGTAGCTTTGTAATTGGGCTTAAGGTTATAGAGATCCTGCTAGATCATGGTGCCATTAAAGCTAGGAAGAGTATTAAATTATTTTATAAGTGACATTGTTATTTTATAGCAACATAGTTTCCTTCAATTGAACAAATTTATTGAGCTTCTCTTACATACCTGGATTGTTATAGTATCTCATTTTGGCTGTTGTGCTGGGGATTCAGACATGAGCAAACCATAGTCTCCCCACACAAGGATCTGGGATTTAGCCAGGATTTCCGGGAATAATACAGTGACTTTGCCACAGGGAGCCTGGGATATATTTAGCAACTTTTAAAGTTTGTGATCTGAGCTTTTCAGCTATCCCAGAGAAATAATTTTCACCAGTCTTTCCTGAACGTTTTGTATGTACTTGAGGGGAGAAAAGTGACATTAGTGTATTGTGGACTACTTTTGACTTGGTCCGAAGAGAGAACAACATTAATTTTAGGTAGGGAAGACAGTTTTTATATTTGTAATTTTTTTCCCACATGCCTGGGGATGTGAGTCTCCCCCCCCCCCCCCCCCTTTATCTTCTTAAAAGAAACTATTAAAATCCCTTGGTACAAATAAACAGATGCCTCAATAGCTGTAACTACACAAATGGGCCCAAAGCATTTCAGCTTTTTAGTTTCAATTTACAGAATTCATTTTCCTTTAACTGATAAACTATTTGGCAGAATATTTTACAGTTTTTAATGAAGGACTATAAATTAAGATTTGTAGACAGTGAATGGTGTGTATGGGCACCTTCAGATTTTTCTGATGTTTGCTAAACTGTGTACAACTGGATAGGGCCCCCTGGCTTTGCAGCAGGACATTGGGGGCCCCATTTCATCTCTGAAAATAATTGACTTTATCTGTAAAAGGAAGGACTTGGGGATCTATTTTGTAATTTCATGACTTTTTTCTCTTTAAGCTATTTTAAACTTGAACATATTGGTTATTTTAACTAGTTGACCCATACTGCATGTATATAATGTTCATTTCTTGTGGATTGGGCAAAAATCATATGTTGTAAATGAAAAATGAGTGCATGTTAACCAGGAATGGAACCCAGGGTTGCTCAACCACCGAGTCACATCCCCAGTCCTTTATTTTGAGACAGGGTCTAACTAAATTAGATCCTTGCTAAGTTGCTGAGGCTGGCTTTGAACTTGTGATCCTCCTGCTTCAGTCTACCAAGCCACTGGGATTATAGGTGTGCACCACCAGAATCAGCAAGAAGCCTTTTTTAACTGGTAGTGTTTCGTATAGCATAAAAACAGTGGGGAGCAGGGGGTGTGGTTGTCTGTGCTCTACAGCAATATATAAATACCTTGTCTTTTCCATAGATTGTTAAATCCCTTAGATTGTTAAATCTTCAAAAGACTATGCTAACTTTCTTCATTTTCTACCAGCCTCTGCCCTGCCTTACTGTAGTAGATACCTGATAAGTAACCTAGCTGTAAGGTTGTTCTTACATCTATTTCCTTTAAACGTTCAATTCAGTTTTTATGAGCACTCACTTTTATTTCTCTATCAGTCTTATGTGGGACACTTTAAAGAGCTTTTTTAAAACGGCAAACAGTTTTCATGTGGAGATTTAAAAGTAAAAAATTCCCTTAACTGTTGACCACATCAGAATTTTGAGATGTCAGTATCAACATTTTTATCTTTTTTCCTTTTCTTCTTATCTGGTAATGTCACACCCTGTGCCTTTCTATCGATGCTCTTTCAGTTCCATGTACTTTCTCCAGTTTCAAGAAGCCCGATTACATGTTTAACTGTGGTTTTAAACATAATCTAAGCTGCTGAGTGTTTTTTTGTAAATGGGGAAATTTTCCAGAAGCCCCAAGGTGGTACTCTCCACCATTTTGCTTCTATTTGTATATGCCCTCCTTGAGTCATGTCTGTTTGACTTCAGCTCATCCCTCTGTTTTGTAGGTTCAGATGTGTTCTTAGATTCTCACCCCTGGGCAAAAGTCCCATCATAGGACAGAGGCCAGTCTGTGCTGCTTCACGTCAGGTGGCTGTTTGGAGTTTGCCTTACCTCCTTTTCAGGCTCTTTCCCTCCGTGGAGGAGGGTGTGCTTACTCTCCATCATTCCATTGTGCTTTCGTATCCATTGCTCATAACATGCTGATTTTATCCACAGGAAACTGGTATAGATACCAAACAACATAAGAACCAAACATTGAGTAAAATCTCTGAGAAATACCAGACCCATTCAAGAGTTACAGTGGGAAGCAAAAGACAGACTCCTGACCCAAAGACAAAGAACCTTACTACCCTCAGCACAACAAGCAGCCCGAGATTCTTAACATCATTACTCTTGACCCTTGAGTCCCAAGGGGGTAACAGAGTCGCTGTAGTAAATACTACAGAAACAGGGGTTCCATCACAGTTGAAGATCTCCAGTGGATTGCAGGCAAACTTGCCCAACTGTGCCTCAACTGAAGGCATGGACTTTATTATACTCTGCAGTAAACAAACCTTTTCTATGTTCCAGAGGGAGATATTAACTGTTTGCATAATGAACAACCTTAAAAGACATTCTCGAAGAAATAGTCCTTAAACAAAGGCTGTCAATGCCTCTGCATGGAGAGATGGAGAAACATGAGAGACTCTGGGGGTTTTTCTACTCACAGTATACACACCAGTGTATGCACCTGACCCATCTGTAGCATGGTGAACCTCTGACCTGAGCAGACACTCCTGTACTTATATAGAGACCCTTCTGTTCCTCTCAGCCATGATGACTTTGGATTTGGCTCTGCCCTTTGAGGGGAGGGAGTAATACATCCTATTTGGAAGAGCTGTCTACGAAGTCAGGCTATACAGGTTCAAATCTTAGCTATAATACTTAGTAGGTGTGTATCTTTGAGAAATGTATGTAACTTCTCCATGCCTCAATTTCCTTTTCTACAAAATGGGAATAAAACACCTGCCTCAAGGTTATGAAAATGACATGACCGAGGGGAGTGAGGGGTTGGGAGGGAGCATGGAAGTAGGAAAGATGGTGGCATGAGACATTTTTACCCTGTGTACATGTATGATTGCACGAGTGGTGTGACTCTGCATTGTGTACAACCAGAGAAATGAACTTGTGCTCCATTGTGTACAGTGAGTCGAAATGCAGTCTGCTGTCGTGTATAACTAATTAGAACAAATAAAAATGACACGAGATTAAAACATAGAAAATACTGTCTTCAGCAAATTTATGAGCACAAAATAGTGCTGGAACTAAACACTAGCACATCTACCCAATCGAGTAATACACATGTGATTTAGATCAATAGCAGCAGCATACAAACATCAAATGGACCCAACTAAACGGTATTGACATTGTCAATGAAAATGTTATTGAAAAGAGGCAAATATAATTTTATCCAATAGCATAAAATGTTTAAACAGAACTGAAAAAAAGTTTCATGTATTTTGACTGACCCTCTTAACTCCTTCACCAGACTCTCACCCAAATTTCTGTTGTATTTTTCCCAAGACTATGTCTAGTGGATAAATTTTTAATTAAAAAAAGTTTACTAATGTTCTGTAAATGACTGCAAAATATCAGTAAATAGCAAACCTACTTGAATTTGTCATACTAAATTGTTTGATAAAGCAGAAATGTTGATGTAATTCCATTTCTTTTTAGTAATTAAACATTTTATTGTCTATCATACAGCACAGTGAGAGAGACCCTGGGACATAACATTGAGTTAAAAACACTGACCTCTGAGTAGGTAGTAGTTGTGTGGGAATCTGTGAAATTAAAAAAAAATGGACCCCCCACCCCCCCCACCTCCCGCCTTCCCCTCAGGGTAGAAATGCTGCTATTTTCCTGATTTGAATCCTTTTTCTATGCCTTAACAAGCTGTGTGATTTGGGGCTAGTTACTTAAGGCCTCCAAACCCAGTTTCGTGGTCTGTAAAATGAGACCAGTGACATCTGTCTCAGAAGATTATTTTGATGATGCAATGAATTTGGTAATATATTTCCCATGTGTAGGCATGGTGTACATCACAGATTATTTTGCTAGCTTGCTCTGTATCAGCTTGCCAAACAGATTAGGTTCTTGTCTACTCTGCATTCTGGGTTCAGGAGTGACATGTTCCTTTTGGCCAGCTGGAGCTGAAGTGCTAGATAGGTGACTTTGGAGCAAATGGTCAGAAATTGATGGTGGCACTGCTGCAATCCTTAGTGGCTTATTGATTTGTCTGTGACTGGCATCTCCTGGGCGCGTGCTAGATATTGAATCGAGTGCTCAATTCTGTGGGAGGAGTTGAATTCTCACTGCTGGGGAGAAGATAAGGCAGCATAAAGGAGAGGACTGGAGTAGGGTTGAACAAGGCAATGCAGTGTTCCCTGAGAGGAGAGGACACCTGGTGGAGGAGGTGAGGGAAGTTGCATCCCCACAGGAGTGTGCAGGGAGTGCTGCCTAGAAGTGGCTTTGACCTTGGCTGCAGGATGTTGGGAGACACTGGAGGGAAGAACAGAGTTCGCATGCAATACTGGCATTAGCTTGGATATACAGGATCCTGTTATAAAGAAGTCTTCTGATGATTGTAGTATGGCTCTTGTTTCCTATGTGTGGGTCATCACCCAACTTCTTCATAAATAAAAAGGGAGAAGGAATTAGAATCTAAGAAAGCATTTGGGTTCATCTCCAGACAAGTCAGACAGTAAACATTATTTAACATTTACAGCTTGAAAATAAGCAATTTTATTTCCTCATCCTTAAAAATGCAGAAAATTCAATCATCTGGTAACTTAAAGTTCCTCCTCAAAACAAACAAACAAACAAACAAACCAACACCATGTTAAAATAATGGGTAATTCATAGTTCTGTTCAGACTTTCATGACTTTTTGTGTTCTTTATCCATTTTTCCATGGAGATAGTACCATGCGCTTTTTGTTAAATGTTGGATGCTTTGTGTTAAGAATGTTGATTTCTTTGCAGACATTTTGGTTGCAGCCTCCCCACCCCCTCTTTGTTTGCCTTATACTTTGGTGATGATGACTTTGCGATATCTAGAAGTTCTTACAGCTTCTTCTATTTCTTTTTTTACTCAGAAGGTCCTGGTCTTATTTGGAGCTCTAATGAAAACAATTCTCTTTATTATGGCTTCATTTTTTACTTGTGACTCTCTCTAAATCCATCTGGAATTAATTTTGATATGAGGTGGGGTTCTCTTTCTTGGTAGTTAAGCAATTATTCCAGCACCACTGGTTAATAATCTTTATTTTAAACCCTGTGATTGCTGATGGCACCTTTATGTATTTTACTTCTAATGGGTTTTGAAAGATCTGATTATTTGAATTGTGCTTCTTAAGTTCATGTACCCCCTCTGCCATTCGTACAATATAGGTCTTATTTTACCAGTTACCCTAGTAGTATCTCTTCTAATTTTTTTCCACACATGCAGTATTACAACGGATTATAAACTAATTTCCTGTGAGTCATATTTAGTCTGTAAACATAAGCTTTGTTTGGCTTACTCATTAAATTTTTGCAAAAATTTGTTGACACCCTTATAAACACCATTATGGTTTCTCATGTATTCCAGGAAAATTTGGAGATGGCCTTTGTAGTGGGTTTGTATCCCCATATGGCCGCTGTTATGGCCACCTTCCCTCTAGAATAGATGGCCTATTTTGGCTTCCATTGCCCCACCTCTTCCTAGTGTGTTTCTTTCCTAGCTGACTTCATGCCTTATATGATTGTCTGACCCAGACTCACTTGAGTTTGTAATGTCTGTTTTATTAGAAATATTTTCACATTGTGATTAATTTTATCTTCTTTGGAACTTTGTGCATTAGACTTATCAACTTATATCTGTTTCTTATACTCCAGCATTGGAAAGAAAATGCTACATTCTTTATTGAATACTGCAGACTATAATTTTCTTTAAAATTTATATGATTTCAAAATAATTCTTTATAATCACATTCAAAACAAATGCAGGAAGAAACAATTCTCTTGAGATTTTTCAAGCAAAACACAGGAGCATTTGTATAAGACTGTAGCATGTATGAACACATTATTTCTATTATAATTGGTGGGTGTAATGTTTCTTGGCTAAATTCTTTATTCAGGAAGCCTGTTGTCACCATTTTCTTTTCATTCTGAACTTTACCCACAAGTTAATTTACATGCCCCACTATTGCTGAGTGTGCTTGGTGCTTGGTCTGCTAATTTCAATTTTACTCCCTCCTTTGTCCCTTTCTGTGACACAAAGGGAATCAAATAAGAGAGTAAAAATGTTTTCTGCATTTCTGGTAAATACTAATGTGTAAAGGGGGTGAACCTTTCTTCTTATGATGGCTGTTTTGCAGCAGCCTTGTAATAAAAGAGCAGAGGTGTGACTCCCATTTCTTTTTTTAAAACCCAAGAAACATGCTCAGAGAATGACCCTAGTGCAAGGTTACAGAGCAGATTTCAGCCCTTAATCTCCTCTCCATACTGTTTTTTAAAAATATTTTTGTAGTTGTACATGGACCTTTACTTATTTATATGTGGTGCTGAGAATCAAACCCAGAGCCTCACATGCAGGCAAGCGCTCTACCCCTGAACCACAACCCAGCCCCACACTCAGCTTTTTAAGCTAGTGGAGGTTCTGAGGTAGCAAGCATGTGTTTGAGTTTATTTTCTGTCAATGAAGAACTTAATGACAAGCAGAGAAGAGACTGACAGTAAGATGTTAATACTTGAGACTTGAAATAAAAAGTTGTAAAAAAATAAATAAATAAATAAATAAATAAAAACTTAGGGCATAAAGAAGAATACAGGGCTGTGCTTCAACAAGAGTGACATGTACAAGAAGTTATAACTGCCTATTTCTTGGGTTCTTTCTCTGATGTAGATGGGACGGGATCACCAGGAGTGATTTTGGTACAAAATACTCCCTGATCTTTTGCAAGAAAACTTAGGTTCTCTCTCAGATGAGTGGTGTGTGTGTGTTTCTGTAAATTGAGACTTGGAGTAGAAATGGAAAGAAATTCCCATTCCTGAATCTCTTTTTTTCCATTAATACTGGCATTAATTTAGGATCCTTAGATGACTTGGTGAGGGTATACTGTGGGAGGTTTGCAAAACAACTTTGTGGTTCCATGTAGTGTGGGGAGATAAATGCAAAGTAGAATTCACATTAATTTCTGCCTGAAAGGGAAATCTCATTCCAGATAGAGATAGAATATTTGTTTGCTTAAAAGAGAAGTTGGAAAATGGACAGGAACGTATCTTCCCAGGAAGTCGTGATGAGTTTGAAGCTGATGGACATATTTTTTTTTTTTTTTTTTTTTGTGGGGAGGCATGGAAACTTGGATTGAACCCAGAGGCACTCCACCACTAGCCCAAACTGCCAACCTTTTTTATTTTGAGACAGGATTTTGCTAAGTTGCTGTCCTGGCCTTGACCTTGGGATCCTTCTGCCTCAGCCTACTGAGTTACTGGGATTACAGGCCTGTGCTTCTGTGCCCAGCTTGATAGACACATTTTGACATCATGAGGACATATATATTCATTGATGCTCATAAGTGTTTATTAATCACCTCCCAAGTTGACCCCCAGCCTAAGGGGCATAGTTTGTCTTTTCTGCACTTAAATTTTGCTTGTTTTTTCAAAAAGCTTCTATAGCAAAAGAAAAGCAAATACAGGTTCTAGGCAGTGCCTGAAATTGTTTGCAATGTTAACCATATTAGCTTAGCACTAGTATGTCAATATTTTTAGGCTCTGTTGACCCATTGATACATATTCTAGGCAATGTTAAAGAAATCACTGATAAGGTTTGGGTATATGAACAACGTTTCTGGCCAGAGGATCATACTGTTCATTGAGGAAAGAAGATGTTTCGCTGAATGGATTTTTCCTAACAGTGATTATTGTGATTTTTAAAAAACCAAACCATTCCATTCTAAATGAATTCCTTTTCTAAGCCAAAATTGGGACCATGTGTGCTTTTTTAAACTTTGTTCTTATGTATTCTTGTGTTTCCTTTTTGTGAGGGATTAATGACTGCATTAATTAACACTGATAAATGAAGAGTTGAAAAATACCATGCATAGGCTGGAAAGAAAGCAAGTGCATCTCCCATCCTAATGCTGACTTGATAAACAAGCTGTGGCTTGGGTGCTACAGATGTTTTTTGGATTGCTCCATCGTGTTCAGTGGTACTTTGTTTTACTTTCAGATATTTTTCATATTTTGAGCTTCCCAGTGGATTCCTGATGTGTATGAATTTTTTTCTGTTTAATCAGTTGTCTTTTTTTTTCTGATTTGTAGGAAGAAAAAAAGAAGTTTGACAAAGAGACAGAAAAGAATTATAGCCTAATTGATAAACATTTGAATCTGTCAGCCAAAAAGAAAGACTCACATTTACAAGAGGTATTCTTTTTTTCCCTGTTACTTTGCAAAATTAAAAAAAATAATAATAGTGCATGTTTTTTAAATGTGCTTTACTTTTGAGAACTTTTCATATGGAATTAATAGTATGGAGATGAAAAAGAATAGGTTTGCAATGAATTAAGAAATGGTTCTTGTGAAACAAGACACAAAATAATGAATATATCATATCTTGTGATTGATTAGTTGTGGATTCATAATAGTAAAAATTTAACGTTCTGTTTTTTCATAGGAGCAATAATTTTAACCAGCCTTACTGCAGAACAGATATTATGTGCAGGGATGAATCTATTAATTGGCTTTCAAGATTTCTTGAAGAAATGAATTGAATTTAATAAGCTCATTTATAATTTTGCTTTTATGTGAAGGCAGTATTAATCTTATTTAATGCCAGGGATTCAGGAGGTTCAGATTGGTTGGAAAGAAATCATCCTTTTTACTTATGTTAATAGACTCTTTTTTTGGAAGTAGTAGCTGTATGCAAGGAGAAAGGAATTCACATCTTATTTCTCATCTTCTCTCATTGTTTCTAAATCCCTTGCTGTTTGATTTTCTCACTCACAGGCTTAAATAGACACATAAGTTGTTCATAATTCAGAATGTACACTTTTTTAGGAAAATGCTTACAATTTAATATCCTGTCTTGTTTTACACAGTGCAACTCCTCCTTTGGGTTTAAACATGCAAGGAACCTGAGTAGAATGTGCCACTGTAATATGTACGTAGTGAAGTTTTATCCGAATGACACTAACAGCATTGACTCCAGGGTATATTTGAATTTCAAATGGTTGCAAACAGTATGTATGTGTGCACACATGTGGTTGATTGGATATTATCCCCATGTGACATTTTCTTTTGTCTCTCTAATACCTTTGACATTTGGATGGCGCTTGACAGTTTATGAAAGAGAAAGGAACTTCCATACCACTTAATCCTCAGTACAATACCTGAGGTATGGCTCCATTCTCTCCTTGTTCCACTTTGTAGAAAACCACGCAAAGTTACACATGCTTTCTCATCTCTAGCCTTCCGTCAATTTTGCAGTGACAGCTGTTGCATTTATAGACATGCTGGTAACAGTTTTAACCTTTATTCTTTATTATCTGTTTCCAGATATCTGGAAGAGAATTTTTATGCCCCAAGTAAATTTCCATCTCCACTTTCTAATTAGGTATCCAGATCTAAATGTTGCCCGTGCAGAATCATGGGAATCTTTCTTGGCCCTTTGTCTCATGTCCCACATCCAGTTTGTCAGCATGCACCATCTTTAGCTCCAGAACATCCTCACTATGTGGCCACTTCTCAGGACCCCCTCTTCTGCAAACCCTCCTGACAGCTACCTGCAGACGCCCCAGGTCATTTCCCTAGGGCTAAGCAAATTCCTTGCTCAGGGACTTTGTATTTGGTCTTCCTTTTGCCTTAGGGTTTTACATTTTTTTGTCACTGGGGATTGAACTCACTGAGCTCCACCACTGGCCCCTGTTCAGGATATTTTCAACCCAGATCCACACACTTCACTTCTTGAAATAGTAGTCCAAATGCCCAAATGCTCAAATGCTGTCTATTCGTAGGTTACCTTATTAGAAAAACTTCTGGCCTATCCTATTCATAATGTTTTCCTTACAGCCTTTCCCCCTCCATATTCTTTTCTTCCTTCTTCCTCCTTTTATTCCCCCTCCTCCTTGTTCTCCCCCTCCCCCTCCTCCCCCCTCCCCCCTTTATTCCCCCCTCCCTCCTTTATTCCCCCCTCCCTCCTTTATTCCCCCCTCCCTTCCTCCCCTCCTTCCTCCTTCCTCCTTCCTCCCCTCCTCCTTCCTCCCTTCTTCATACTGGGATTGAACTCAGTGGCACTTAAACACTGAGCCACATCCCCAGCCCTTTTCTTTCTCTCTCTCTCTCTCTCTCTTTCTTTCTTTCTTTCTTCTTTTTTTTTGAGTTGTAGATAGGCACATACCTTATTTTATTTATTCATATGTTGTGCTGAGAATCAAACCCAGTGCCTCACATGTGCTAGGCAAGTGCTCTACCACTGAGTCACAGTCCCAGCCCACCCTTTTCTGATATTTTATTTAGAGATGGGATCTCACTAAATTGCTTAGAGCCTCATTAAGTTGCTGAGGCTGGCTCTGAACTCTTGATCCTCCTGCCTCAGCCTCCTGAGCTGCTGGGATTATAGACCTGCACCACTATGCCAGGCTCATTTCCATATTGACAGTTGTTTGACCTACTATGTGACCTTTATGTGACTTCTTCCACTGGAGTGTGAGCTCCTTGAGGTCAACAAGGTAGTTTTATGCAGCATACAAACATTTCTGTCTAGAATAGTACCTGTCAGGAGTAGGTACTTGGACATATTTATGGCGAGAACAAGTGTGAAGATACATGTCCAATGAGCTAGGGCTTTGGTAATTCATCAATCCTAAAGCGCACTAAGCTCCAGATCAGAAATTTGAAGAGACCCTGAAGGTGAAGAATTTCAGTTTCGTGTAAATTATGTGTTCTTTCCCATCTTGTTCTGTTATTTACAAACTTACAGGTTTGTGAACTCACAGCCTTGAGAGTGAGGAGATTGTTTAAAGGGGAGAAAGTTCAATTTGGATTTTTATTACTTTTGCCAGTGGCTGAGGTGTTGCTGATCTTCAGTGAACTGACTCCAGATGTTTGAGATTAACTGCTAGAAATTACATTGAACAAAGACATAGCAATATGGATAATTCACTGTCTCCTCTTGTTTCAAATGAGAGAACAACAAAAAATTGTGGCATACAGAATGCTGGCTATTTTGGTAATTCTCTGACCTGCTGTAGTCATGTGTTTATTGGGTAACATAGCTTCTACCTCCATCAGCATCTCTAAATTCTACTTATTATTTACTCTGTAATAAGTGTTAGTTACTTGAGAAAATGGCATTTCTTTTAATTTCAAAGTTTTTCTTTACCTATCAACAAATGGTAATATTTCAATATACATACCACTAGAGAAGTAGCTCCTTTGAACAAGTTCATATCTAACTGGTCTGCTTATGCATACTGACAGCAGAAATGTCCAAAAATCAGATGATAATCAAATTGAAATTGTTTGTTAATTAATAGCTAGTGACTTTTGCTTGGTGTAGTGTATTATTCATTTTGTGTTGCTATACACTTGAGACTGGGTACTTTATTTGCTTACGGTTCTGGAGGTCCAGGAACATGGTGTTGGCATCTGCTTGGCTTTGCACAGGGCCTCAAGTTCAATGGCATCACCTAGTGGGAGTGTGTGGAAGAGAGATTGAGGGGAGATGCCAGGCTCCCTTATAACCTAGTCTCCCAGGAACTAATTCAGTCCACGAGACCTGCATTAATTCCCTCCAAGAGTAGTGCTCCCATGACCTGATTTCCATTTACTGGGCCTCACCTCTTAAAGACTATGTCACCTCAGTACTGACACATGAAAGGCCAAGCTTCCAGCACACAAACCTTTAGGGGACACACTCAAATCATATCCAAATCATAGCATGTAGTTAAGTATGGTGATGGCCTTTAGACTTGATCAGGGGTTACAGGAAATCATTCTGTGCCCCTGGGTAGGACTTGGATATCTCTGGCTGTATTGTAAGTCATGGGCCATCTCTGATCCCAGGGATTCTGACAACATAATTGTGAAGCACACGCACAACAGTTTTGGATATTCAGAACATGAAAGAGGTGGTGACGGAAGTTGACCAGCAATGCAAGGGTAACTGTAGTAGCAACAACAGCTAGGAGAGGGAATCGGCTCAGACAGAGCCACCTTGGTCAGTTTGGCTCTGGTGTGATAATGAAGCAACCATCCTCCTCTTCCCATGTCTTCATTTTGATATATACTCAAGAATTGCAGCGTTTTTGCTGGGAATTATAGCTATTAATTGCTGATGGCTGACCAATCAAAATCTGGTTATCAGGGGCACACAAGTAGGATTTTGAGATAGAAACTCTTGTTTTAGTTTAATAACACTATATTTAAACATTATTTTGTTAAATCATTTGATGGAAAATTGATGAGACAAATACTTCTATTTTCAAAAACTTATTCAACTGTCATTGCAAAATATTCATAACAAAATACAATTCTCACCATTTTCAAGTGTGTAGTTGAGTGACATTAAATACCTTCACATTGTTTCATAACTTTTACCACCTCCATCTCCAGAACTTTTTTTTTTGTCTTCCACAGATGAAACTTGGTATCCATTAAACACTAACTCCCTACTCCTCCTGACTTGACAAATAATCATTATTCTTTATTTTTGTTTTTGTGGTACTGGGGATTGAACCAAGGGCTGCTCTACTGCTGAACTAGATCCCTAGCCCTTTTTATTTTGAACCAGGGTCTCTAAATCGCCCAGGTTGGCCTTGAGCTGGCAATCCTGTCTCAGCCTCTGGAGCTGCTGGGAATACGGGAATTCACCACTATGCTCAACAAATCATTCTAGTTTGTCTTTGCAAATTGGACTTTTTTTGGCATCTCATATTCTTAGAATCCTACATACTTGTCTTTTTATGTGTGAATCATTTTGCTTGCATAATGTCCTCAAGGCTTATCCATGATGTATCATGTGTCAGAATTTAAGGCCATTGAATATCTATTCATTCATCTGTCCATGGACACCTGGATGGCTTCTACCTTGTGGCTAGTGTAAAGATTGCTGCTGTGAACACAGGTGTACAAGTATGAGTTCTGCTTTTAGTTCTTTTAGATACACCTTAAAGGAGAATTGCTGAATCACATGGAATTATATTTTTAATTTTTGAGGAGCTTCCAGGCTATTTTCTGTAGTGGTTGCATCATTTTTATTGCTACCAGTAGGATACAAGAATTCCAGTTATTTCACATCTTCCCCACCTCACCTCCCTTCTTTTCTGTTTCACAGTCCTGACTGCGTGAGGAGGTCTCTCATTGTACTTCCCTGATGACTATTTGAGCCTCGTCTCCTATGCTGCTTAGCCATTTTTTGTATCTTTTCTGGAGAAATGTCTAAATCAATACTTTTGAAAGCAAAATTAGGAAGTTAGGAGAAATACTGCATGGTGCCCTGTGAGAGTGGTTTCTGGGCTGAGACTCCCTTTCCTGTTGTTCTCTGTGGAACTGAACTCTTCTCCCAGTTCAGTTAGGTAAGATAAGCTGGCACCATATTTTTCGGAATAGTCTCCTGACCAGCTGTTGTTCCCTGGACTCACAGGGGGATCTGGCATGGTGAGGGCTTAGGAGCATAAGCACCCCCAGATGGGCCTCCAGCCCTGATCTGCCTCCAGGGCCAGTTTCTCCGATGGGTCATGGCTGCCAGTTCTTCACCTGCTGCTCTCAATCACCTAGTACTGAAGTGACTGGAATTTCTCCAGCTCCCTCTCTCAGGCCAACTTCATTCTTGGAGGATTTGTTCATGGAAATGATGTTGATATGATTTTGACTTGGCAGTAGTCAGGGTGGGAGCTAGCGTTTGATGAAGGAAGCCTAACTGTTGGGCCCTCAGTCCTTGGGGGACAGCTGTAGAATACAAGGTGGGAGTAGGGGCACTTTTTCTGCAGACTCTGAGTGTTACTGTTTTAGTCTCTTGAGGACCTCGAGGTCTCTGCTGTAGCTGTTCAATTCTGCGGTTATGGCAGGAGAGTAGATCCAGACCTCGTGTTAAACGAATAGCCTTGACTATATTCAGATACTACTTTATTTACAAAAACAGGCAGCATGCCATATTTGGCCTGTGGACTGAAGTTTGCCAGCCTCTGGTGTAGAGTTTCCCTTCTCTGTCTCCCATTTGACTAACCTCAATTACTTTAACACAGGCAGATCTCCAAGTGGAGCAAAACCGGCAGCATTTCTATGAACTGTCTCTTGAATATGTGTGTAAACTTCAGGAAATCCAAGAAAGAAAGAAGTTTGAGTTTGTGGAACCTGTGAGTATTAGAGAAAGTTGTTTGCTAATATATTTTTGTGATAAAAATAGACATATTTTCCCTCTTGGATCTAACATATGGTCGCTAGAGGCTGTAGTGCATAAACACCAGGGTGGACATTGTACATGGTAAAGGGTGGACACAGTCACAAAGTCAGAGAATTGCCTCTAAATCAGTGGTCCTCAGCCCCTTTTGCCCAGCAACATGTAATGAGTATTATTTCTGTTGGGACATGATCTCAAGGACTGTAGTCACTGGCAATTTTGGCTATTTTCCTTATAGCTTCCCTCTTTAAAAAAATCCCTCTGCAAGAATTGTTAGCAAAATGTGAGTGACAGTGGCATTTTATAGGATCATCTTTACTCGAGGTTATTTTTAAAGTAACTTTACCCATTCAAACTCTGGCCATTTAACAATTGTTTAAACATTTATTTTTATCATGATTTCTAACACTACTTACCATGGTTAAAGCAACCTTAGTTTGGAACCTGTAGGTGGAACATTTGATGTGATTTTGTGAGCGAATCTAGCATTTCTTATCTTTCAAGAAACACTTGATTTTTGTTATCACAAAAATGTTTTTCTAATATCTTTATTTTTATGTTCATATGCATGTATATGAATATGTGTATTTTCTGAGTCAAAATGCCAAGGCTATTTCATACTGAGAGTTTTAGCAAAAATAACCTGAGAAACATTGGAAGTCATTCACAATATTTATTTTAATTGTAATATAGGCTTTTTGTGCTTCTTCTTACACAACTTTTAGTTCTAGTTCAATATTATATAGTTTACCCATTATGTGGTTTTGAGAAATAAAAGAACTAAAAAGTACTGATTAATTAAAAACTGGTTGGAGTGATAAAAATAACCTATATTGAACAACTAGAGAAAAATTAAACCTCATTAAAGCTTTCTTTTTATGTGAAATAATAATGACCTCCACTTATTGGGCACTTACAGTGCTTACTCTTAGTTCAAGTCATTGTTCTAACTATGGTACTGTGTTCACTTTTTCATTACATGCAATAACTCCAAGATACTTTTATTATCCCACTTAGCAAATAAGGAAATTGAAGCAGAGAAAGTTTCCATGATTTGCCCAAGGCCACATAGCAAGTGATTGCTCAGGTTACGGATTGACCATGGCTGGTCATTTGATGTCAAAGACCCAAATTTCTGTTCTACTCTGGCGGTTTGGAAGAAAATCTTAGGATTTCTTAACTCTCCCTGCAAATCACCTCTCCTCACTTTTGATGCACTTACACATGGGGCAGAAGCAGCTTCCCTCTAAGTAAGAGGGGCAGGTTGGGAGTTGGTAGAAAACGTAGGGCTTAATTACTGCCCTGCTTTTGCCCTGGGCAAGTCGCCAAACATCACTGTCAACAGGAGTTGCAGTGCCCTGGTTGCCAGTAGAGACTGGAGCTCTGCTCTTTGAGTCCATGATTTTCCTCTTATGGATGGAATTGACCAACAGTGTTGAGTTTCCAATTACAGATGAATATTGGGATTCTCTTGACCAATGAGGACAAGTGGATGACTTAGAATTCCAATTTTCTTATGAGGCATGCTATAAAAATGTCTTCTGGCACTGGTATTTGAGAAAATATTTCTTCTTTGTAGAAATAAAGACCAATTAATAACGTGGACTTAGATGTCTTTGAATTATCTCGACTTCCTTTGAATAACTTCAGTGGGATGGCAGTGAGATGAGAGGGATACCCTTGGCATTGTCTGTGATTCTTCGCCTCCCATGAGGGATTTTTCCCCCCTGCTAATGTCCTCTTTTCTCCTTTGTCTTAGATGCTGTCATTTTTTCAGGGAATGTTTACTTTCTATCATCAGGGTCATGAACTTGCCAAAGACTTCAATCACTACAAAATGGAACTGCAGATCAACATTCAGAATGTAAGGAAATGAAAGCTTTCTGGTGTAAGAAAGTGTATTTTTTCATGCATTTGGCATGGGGAAAGCCTTAAACTAGACTGGTCTGTTGATCCTGAGAAAGTGGGGGTCTGATGCCACCTAGTGGTCAACTTTTCAGGTAACTAACTGCTCTTCAGCTAATTGAGCCTCAAGAAATTCTGCCACCTGGCGGCTCTTCCTGAACTTTCTGGACCGGTTTTAAAGATGAGCTTTGTTATGTTAACTGAGTCACTGTGTGTGAAACTGCTAACAGAACATGCCCCTTTAGCTTAAGGCTTTTAAATGATATTGAATTAAATTTCTTCTGTTAACTAAACTTCATGATTTTATTCCTGGACAGGCTTAGGTGTCCAGTGGGAGTTCTCTACATTTTAGGCATGTTCACTAACGTGCTGTTGTTCATGATTGCTATTGGTCTGCGTTGTTTTCCTTTGGAAATCAGAAGCATTTTGGCAGATCTTGAAAAGGAGATTTAGAGAATGTATCTACTAAGCAGTATGTTGTATATGATTTTAAGTGGCAGAAGTTATTTTTTCCTGTCAACATTTTAGTTGATCCTAGAAGTGTCCTCATGCAAAAGTTAGTCAGGGTATATTTAGCATATATTGAAGCCTTGTTAGAGATCTTGTGTCGTAGCTTTGGGCCAAACTCATTGCATACGCTGAAAGAGGCACAGATAGAAGGATGGGCAGGTTTGAGGCATTAAACTGCCTGTGCTTTTATTTATTGCACAATTTGAGGGTAAAGCCTCCCCCCAATTTTTTAAATCTAGTTCTCTGTATTTGGCAATGTAGATGATAAAATGTCTTATTTTTGCAATATGTCAGTTTTATTACCAGGCAGACCAATACCAGCTCAGGGAATGGAGTAGGTTTTAATACTTGCTGCCCCAGAAATATTTGGAGTCCAATTGGTAGGACAATTGGTTTTATTTAAAACTGACTTTGAAGGAAGATAGAAGATACTGTTTCAAAGGTTCCATCTTAGAAATCTCTGCAGGCTAAATAAGCTTTTAAAGAAGAGACAACAAAGAGATAAAAGGCAGGAAATATGCATGTGTAGATTTAGTCAGCCTGTGCTAGACAGGCCTGGGAGGAGACCATCTCCATTTTTGGTTTCCTTAGGGCCTGTTGGGCCATGGCAGGGTGGCATGGGCAGCTCCTCAGCTTCTAGTCTCCGTATGAGGAACTTACTCTTTATTTCAGTGGAGGACCCCCAAATTAAGTCCATTTTAGTTCCTATTCATGGATTGTTTGGACATTCAGCTGGGTCAAAGTTAATAGAGTCCTCATATATATTTTCCTCCTGCTGTGGTTCCTAGATCAGTAAATGAGTTATCAAATATGGCATGAGTATAATGTAACAGTTAAAAAATATAATTCCAAATCTACATAGATTAATTGTACTCACCTCAAAATCGTTCTGTAGGTAGTGGCATATTTATTCTAAAGAATGGTAAACTGTAGGGCTGGGGTTGTGGCTCAGTGGTAGAATGCTTGCCTAGCATGTGTGAGACACTGGGTTAAATTCTCAGCACTACATATAAATAAGTGAATAAAATAAAGGTCCACCAACATCTAATATATATATATATACATATATATATATATATATATAAAACAGTTTTGTAAGCATGTTAGTTTAGAAGATTACATTATTATTTTTAAGGTCAATATAATGCATCTTTTTTTAAAATTTTTTAATTTGTTCTTTTTAGATATACATAACAGTAGCGTGTATTTTGACATATCAAACAAACAGGGAGTACAACTTCCCACTGTAAGATTAGATTATAATTTGGATATTTTAACTCTTTCACCCCAGCTACTAACTGGGTATATGACTTGTTGAAATTGACTTTTTCTATCTGGACTTCTTCTGTCAAATTCAGGGCTGACCTGGAGGAGAGAACTTTCAGACAGGACTATGCATATAATTTGTGGGGCATATGTAAAGTGAAAAAAAAAAAATTGAGCTCTTTATTTAAAAAAAAAAAAAGGATGTAGAGTTTCAAGCAAAACATTACACCCAGTATGAGAGTTACTGAGCGCTGCCCTGTGAGGCTGCACAGCCTACCTGCCTGGGAAGCCAGCTCTGTGCCAACCTCTGGGGTGAATGTGTGGGGATACATCATCCTCCCGAGGCCTTCAGTGGAACTAACCCTGCACAGCTTGCTTGTGCCTGAAAGTATGTTCATAACATACCTGTAGGGAATAGGGGATCTAGTTACTTTATATGCACCAAAATAAATTCAGAGAGATTGAATATGTTCATGGAATTGAACCATACTCATATGAGAACATGTGAACTAGACTCAGGCAGGCTAGCAACTGAAATATTTCAGAGAATGACCTGGTTAATAGCCTTAGATTTATTAAGACCATACATTTTTGGCAATGATGTTCATTTCCTGTAGAGAAATGGGCAAATAACAATTTACTGAAAAAATATGGGAGCGAAAACCTTGTTTTTTTTTTTTTTCTTTTTAAAACATCTGAAATGTATGACTTGTCAGCAGTGATTTCCCTGAATTTCTATTCTGTTGAATACTCCTCTCTTGATTTTATTCTGGATGTTTCTGAGGCCACTCATGTAGCTCTCTCATGTAGAAGCTACTCTTTCTAATTCACCTTCATTATTGAGAATGTCTGATCTGGGGGTCATTTTCCCTCCCCTCCCCTCCCCTCCCTCCCTCCCTCCCTCCTTGCCTCCCTCCTTCATGCTGGGGTTGAATCCAGGTCTTGTGCGTGCTAAGCACATGTTCTACCACTGAGCTACACCCAGTTCTAGGAGGTGGGCTTTAAAATTTTTCTTCTATTTGAGAGTCAGGGTTTTGCCGAATTTCCCAGGCTGACCTGAAACTCCTGGGCTCAAGGGATTCTCCTGCGTCAACCTCGCTAGTAGCTGGGATAGTAGGCACACACCACCATCATGTCTCGTTTTCCAAGTTTGTTCTTAGCTAATATTCTCTTCCCTTCAGAAATCCCCTCACCTTTGAAACATGTCACTCATTCTGTACCATCTGTTCCACCTCAATGGTACTATCATTTACTTATTTCTTGGCTCTTCATCTTTTTCCCTGATGATATCAGCTTTTAGTATAATAAAGAGAAAATGCTGGTTATATAAAACTACATATTGTTGGAAGAAAATCCTAGTTTTTTTTTATGTGACACATGAAATATACTGAAATATTAAAACTAACTCTTAAAATTAACTGTTTTAAATTAGATACTTTTAGTCAATGTTTTGGGATTTTATTCTAGCAAATTAAGTAGCAAAATTACTGTATGATCAGAGAAAAGCTAATTTTTTTTTAAAGTGAGAACAATGTATTTTTCCCTCATCTGGATACATCTTTTTCTATTGCCAGAATGAAGTCTTTTTTGAGGGACTCTGTCTTCATCCATTTTCTATAATCTTGAGTAATAAATGGAAGCAAGAAAGTAGCAAGATAGCTTTTAGAAAATAGATTATCCAGAAGAATGGAAATTGCAATCAAATTAGAGGATATTTTATAAAAGTAACTGAAGTTTTGTGATTCTTTTTTCCCAGAAGAATGTGGGATAAAGGAGACTAGAATAGAATTTTTTGAAAGAAATACAGCAAGAAATTTTAGGATTCATTAAGAATCTCTAAAAGTTTAATCTAAAGGATACTAAGAATGGTTAAGAAGTTTCTAAAAGTATGAGAAAATATTTTTCCTTTGTTAGGAAATCAATACTGTGATTTTTTTCAGTGACTTAATTATAATAAAACAATAGTAAAAGAATATAGCCTAAACTACTTTTGTTACTGTGTGCTGATTATTGCCCTTCATGACTTAATTTGAACTATGCACTTTTAATCTTCATAAAAGTCCAATGATGCAGATTTTTATTCCTATTTGAAGGCAAAGGAGCCAAAGGAAAAATCCTGTGCTCCAAGAACAGGGTGAGGACTTTACTTGGGCAGACTTGCACTGAGTCCATGGTTACAGGCTCAACTTTGTGGAAGAAGATGGGTCAGACGTGTATCTGAGATCAGTAAATACAGAATTTGAGAAATATTCTGATATGACTTTCTGGTTTCTCTGGATCTTAACAGCTTGTGTGTAACACGGGAGTCCTATTTACCATAGGAACTCAGATTTAGGTACTGCTAGTAGCCTCCCACTCACTTCCATTTCACACTTATCCTAACCGAAGTCTGTCTGGTTTTCTGTGTAGGGTGTGTTAATGGTATTAGACCTGACCAACTCTTTACCCAGGATTCGCCACTCCACTGCTGCCCCCTGCCATCTTCCTGTGCATCAAGCACTTGTTGGGGTTACGTGGAATTTGAGTGAGTGAGTGAGAGAGAGAGAGAGAGAGAGAGAGAGAGAGAGAGAGTGAGTGTGTGTGTCTGTGTGTGTGTGTGTCTGTGTGTGTGTGTGTCTGTGTGTGTTTGGGAGGTTACTTGTGTAGAACTTTGTAGGGCTGCTCCTGGTGTGGAACAGGGTTTCATGAAACCCTCTTCATGTTTTTAATTAAATTCTGCCATCTTTTGCCCCATGAATGAAGTCATGGGGGCAGGATGGGAAAGCTTCAGTGAAAAAGGGCAATCTGTATATGGAATCACCGCCTCCACCCTAACAGCTTTATTTCTGAGTACAACTTGGTGCGCACAGCTCTTCCTTCTCTTCTGTTTATCCTCAGCATGGCACCTCAGTGTGACCCATTGGTTTTTAAGGCATGGTCAAATGTGTCTGGATTCCAGTTTGGTCCCCACATGCAACCCCTCCTCCATGACCACATGGGCACTGTAATAACAGTTTCAACTTGTAATGCTTCATTTAAGGCTGGTTTGTTTCAAAATGCTTGCCTGCTGAATCACCGAAGGAAAGGAAACGGGCAGTGGTGTTTCTGGCCTTGGGTGGCACTAGACTGCCACCTGCCTCTCAGGTATTGTGAGGGTTGAAGCACCATGGCGTTTTCAGCAGTGCTAGTGACAATGTGAAGTGCTCGAGTGTGACCTATTGTGACATTCATAGCCTTATATTAGAAGGCATCTTCATAAGAACCTAGACTTAGGAATTGTTCTAGCTAATCAGTTGATTTTGTGTTCCAACAAAAAGTGATTTTCACCCCAATTCATAGTTTACCTAAATTAAATATAGTATATTAAGTAAAGAGCTAAAGCTAGCATTTTCTTCCTTGCGAGAGACACAGGCCCTGAGGAAGAGGGCAGTGAGGTGGAGGCCCAGCATGGCGCCATCTGCGGCAGGGAATTGTGGAGGACTTGGAGGTAGCACGTAGAAGGTGGCTGGAGTGTTTGGGAGCTGGGTTCCATTCTGCCGGTAGGTTAATTGAACAAACTAAGCAAATAGGTTGAGGATAATGAGAACCAGGTCTCTGAGAAGAAATTTATAAATGTATGGAAAGGGACTAGGAAAAAAATCCTGAAGTGTTGGAGTAGAATTAGATTTATTGGTAGGAAGTGATGGGTTTGGCTCACATAGATGTGAAAGTACCGATACGTGTTTAAGTGTATGTGTATGTACATAGGAGTATTGCCCGATTCTGTCTCCTGAGAAGATTTAGAAGCAATGTCAGCCCCATATCTGTGAGCACACTGTGCTCAGATCTTTTAAATACTACCCCTCACTGAATGAGCCAAGACTTTTTTGGAAAAATGACTGATTCTAGGAGAGGGAGAGGGAAAGTATATCAACCTATGTCAGAGGATATCATAGCCAGATTGAAGGAACTTCTGCTGGACAAAGTTAGGGCAATTTGAGAATTAACATAAGTAATGAGAATATTGGATACAAACTCAGTGGGTCAGAGAGAATGAGAAAACGTGTATTTGTGCATGTGTATATTTTTTATGTACACACATGAGAGAAGCGAGAGTTGGAAGGATCAGCAGAATGAGGAAGGAGGGGAATAGAACAGAGGGCTCAGAATAAAGATGGGGCAGGAATCCCTGGAGAGGAGAGATGGGAAGGAGAGAGGGAACTTATGTGACAGATGAGTCTTACCCTTACATAGCTTTGTACTTTGATGAAGTATAAAAAAGATTTTTTATTTTTGAAGCTTCGTTTGTGTTTAAAATCAACCTCTGCAGATAGGTTTTTCTTTTTACAATCTACATTTATCAGACTCCCCATCCCTCAAGGAAATAAGGGACAATTCTACCATTTTTCCACTCTTAGGACTTTTGGTAACCCTTTTCATTGCAGAGAGGAGAGAAGAGAAATTTCAATAATAATTTTCTATCTCGGCTCTTCCGCAGTTTCACATCAGCAGTTTTTCAGTATTAATACAATTATTCTTGAGTCTGGATGAAAGAAATGTCCAGAAACCCGGTGGTGCTGATGCATCACAATTTCCTTGGTAATTCTGTCACTTCACCTTGCATATAGGTTCTCAGCGTAGCTGCTTGACAGATATTGGCATACCAAGTCCCCTGGGTTTTGGAAATGTGATTTGTCCCTTCAGATATCAAAGACATTATTTGTAGGTGAGATTTTTCCCCCTCCCTTCAGGAAAGAAATTTCATTTTCAAGTACAATTATCACAACCTGGAAAAACGGACACTTGTGTTTATTAGTTTGCAAAAAAAGAATTAAGATGTTCAGATTCCTAGTGCTCAGATTGCTAGGATAATTGTAACAATTTGAATCATGTTGGTTATTGCAAAAATCTTACTTCCCAAGTAGAAATTCTATGGCCTGTTGTTTTTGAAATCTAAGATTTAATAATGTGAGACCCAAAGGCAGGAAATTTTATGTTGAACAGTGAAATTATTTATGGTGTTAGAAAGTTTTAGAAGTGAATTTTTTTTGTTACTGTGACTTCTGCTTCTCTATTAGCTGTTTTACCACTGTTTTTTCCCCTTTGAATAAAGAATTGGGATATTTTGACAAATGCAAAAAAAGTTGTACAAATTCAACTATAGTTATCCAGAGACTTTAAAATTCATATGGGGGCTGGTGAGATAGCTCAGTCAGTAGAGTAAGTCCCTGGGTTCAATCCCCAGCACCGCAAAAAAAAAAAAAAAAAAAAAAAAAAAAAATTCATATGGAAAAATCTCATGAGAAATTGAACTTTTTTTTTGTCCATTTCAGACACGGAATCGATTTGAAGGAACCAGGTCAGAAGTGGAAGAACTTATGAACAAAATCAGACAGAATCCCAAGGACCACAAACGAGCAAGTCAGTTTACAGAAGAAGGCTACCTGTATGTACAGGAAAAAAGTAAGAGGCCCTTAGACCCTGGCTGAATGGCTAAAAACCCAATTGCAGTTGATCCTCTGTCTCTGTGGGTTTCACCAACTGCAAATTGAACATACTTGAAAAAACAGACCCCTGCATCTGTTTTGAGCACGTACATACTTTTTCATATCATTCTTTCCTGAACTATACAATGTAAGAACCATTTATGTAGCATTTATGTTGTATAAGTATCATAAGTAATTTAGGGAGGACTTACTATATGGGAGAATGTACATAGATTATATACAAATGACATGCAATTTGATATAAGGGACTTGAGCATCCCAGGGTTTTGTATCCATGGGGGATATCAGAGGTTCTGGAACTAAGACCCCACAGACTGTATTTAAAACTACTTACTATAATTACTGTGACATTTTGGGGAAGTATTCCTAACTTTCTTTTCCCCCTCCCATCCTGAGAGACATATTTTGTTTGCTTGGGAAAAAACTTTCCTACTCTGGAGAGGGCACAGTAAAATTAGGAGCAGATGTGAACACCCTGCCCTTCAGTCAGCACTGTGTTCTCCATGCTGTGCCTCTGAGAACTTGCTTATAAGGCAGCCGAGGCTGAAGGTGCAGCAGGATTAGGCCAGCGTTACCGTTTTCCTCCTGTCCCATCCCCTCTCCCCATAGTTATCACCAACACACACACTCATATATACATACATTCCTACCCCCACCCCACAACCCTGCCTCTCCCTGTGTTAAGGTCCAGATGGGCATCTTTCTCTTCTTCCTTCAAACTATTTTCTACTCACACCAGTCTCAGATATTTTAGTCTTATCAAAGTTATCATGAAGACTGCACATGGTCATTATAACAAATTTTCCTATGTGGCACCCTCATTTATTTTACAGGGTTTTTAGACAATGTGTTTTCTAGTTCATTTTGTGTTGCTGTAACAAAATACCAGAGGCTAGAGAGTTTATAAAGAAGAGAGATGTATTTGATTCACAATTCTGGTGGTTGAATAGCTGCATCGTAAGGTGGTAAAGAAACAGAAAGGCAAATGGCCACATGCAGAAGGGGCGAAGAGCCCAGAGTGACCTCACTTTATAAACTACTCCCTTGAGAACTAACCCAGTCCTGTGAGGCCTATATCAATCTCACTCATGGGTGGAGCCTCATGACCTAATCATTCTTAGAGATCTTAGAAACCTGTCACCTCAGTATGGTTGCTTTGAGAACTACACTTCCTGCACAAGAATCTTTAGGGGACAAACCATAGCAATTACTGGTTTTAGTGAATATGCAGCACCTTTGGTGGTGTTTGGAAAATAAAATAAGCCAAATCTCTTTCAAGCTTTAAGAATTTGGTCTCACTTTAACAGTTAAGCTCTTCAAGTTTAATTCTTCTGTGATGGAACCCTGTTGCTAGTTAGTAGGAAGGATAAGAATTTGATATGTGTCTATGTTCACTATTTTCCTCCCTTCTCATCCTTACCTGTACTTAAAGGACTTTACAATTTTCATTTGTTAAATGTGGCTGATTCACAGGACTTTGACCAATTTAGTAGTGAATAGTACTTGGAGAATGGTTTATGTGCCCTCTATGCTTTGAATTGAAGCTAATGGTATAGGTCATCAGGAGATTGTGATACTATTTCCATTTGCCCGTGTTTAATCTGAAATGTTAGTCTTCACTTCTCATCTCAATTCCAGTTTGTAAAATTGAATTTGAAATAACTAAATTAAAATCCAGGATAGAGTCATGAGAATGTTAGAATTCTTGTATGTATGATATGCCCGAGTGAAAATCACAGGGAACTTGAGAGATTCATAACTTGCTGGCTTTGAGAGAAATCGAGCTCAAATTAGACTGGAAGAAAGCCAACAAAAATGATAGTGGTTAAATTCTTATTTACTGTAGCCCAGGCACTGTGTTTAACTCTGTATATTGCTATGTTTCATTTAATTCATAAAAGAATTCTGTAAAGTGTTTCTACCCCCTTTTTCAATGAGTAACCAAGGAAGAGGTCACAGTGTTCCCAGATCATAGGGCTACGAAGTGCTGGAGTTGAGCATGTGAAACACAAGTCCATGTGGGCACTCAGGTGGACAACAGCATCTTTAGCCACTGTGCTCACAGCCTGTTGAGTAGGATCTGGTGGGTGGTAGGAGAGCACGGCAGCTTAATTAGTGGGAATACCTTGAAATTGGGTCCAGAGACACTGATCTGAGATTTGGCTTTGTCATTTCTTAGGCGTATGCTTGAGGCTTAAGTATCTACATTAAAAAGACAATGACATATCTTTCCTTCTTCAAGATTTTTTTTTTAAATTAAATGAACTCTCTATGCAATATCTCCAAAAAATACAGTATGGGCACTAGTTATATATGACATAAACCGCAGTAGTTCTCAAATTGAACATTTGCACCAATAATGGTCTGAGGTAAAATTTATTGTGGTCTGGTAATCCCTTTCAGTTGCCCAACCACACCAAGATACCATAATTAGCTTTCTCTAGAGTTGAATGCATTCCTTTTATATGAGCTCTTATTTTTTTAAAGCTCCTCAGTTTCTTTTTTGATTTTCAAGTATAGGTTTATTTGATTGTGTAAGAAATTATAGTGTTTACATTTTTAAAATAAAAGTCCTTACTTGGTAAATCGTCAACTTCTGTTGGTCTAAACTTTGATTTATGATGACTGGACTTTTTTTTGTGGTTGTTGCTGGGGATTTAACCCAGGGCCTTGTACATAGTAAGCACATAGTCTAACCTGGGCCACACCCCCAATCCTGATGACTAGACTTTTATTGGCACGTGATACTCTAGACGCCGTGTTCCTCTGACATAGACCACAGTCCTTGAAGAGCTCTGTTGGTGGGAATACTAACAAGAGCTAAAGGGGGATTTTGAGAATGTTTTGGTGCATGTATGGTTTGCATCTTAAATTCCTTAATTTTTCTTTTTCCTTTTTTTTTTTTTTTTTTTTTAAAGCAAGCAGCAGATTTATTGCAAAAGTGACAGAGATATAGAGATAGACTTCTCAGAAGAGAAGGGGCCCCAGAGCTGGGAATCCCTTAAATTCCTTGGTCTTCATTTCTATATTTCTCTCTCCCTTTTTCTCCCTCCCTGCCCCCAACCCAAGGTGGTGTCAAATCTAGGACCTCAAACATACTAAGCAGGCGCTGTACCTCAGAGCTACCCCCTTGCCACGCATACTTCATTTCCAAAGCCTACTTTTCCCATCGCTAGGGCAGCAGCTTGCCAGGGTGCCATTAGTGGGTTTAGAGCACTAGATGGATTTCTAGACTAGATGCTTTTTCTCAGCACTGTGATTCTACAATCACAAGTGTGCAAGAATCACATCCTAAACCATCCCAGACATCACATGGAACTTTTGAAACCCTTAGTGAGCTCCTAATATCCAGAAATAAGCACCCCCAAAGTAGAGCTTAAAATTAAGAGATTTTCAGGTGTGAGATAACTGTCATTTTTCCTAGCACACTATTTGAAAAGTGTGTTTTTAAATCACTTCTGTTTTTGTAGAAAATGTCTTACAATCATGTCTCCAAGGATCTCTTTGAGCTCTTTTATTTTCCCTAGTTTTCTCCTTTCATTGGAAACCAGTTTTATTGCTGATTTGTTTTATTGACCTGCACTGGTTGCCATTTATTGGGATCTTCTTTAGTAATGGGCTTAGAGTTATACGTATCTGCTTATTTATGAAGAAAAATATAAAGTTCTGTTTTTGTTGAAGGGCCTGCTCCATTTGGTTCCAGTTGGGTCAAACACTACTGCATGTATCGAAAAGCAGCCAAGAAGTTCAACATGATCCCATTTGAGCACAGATCTGGGGGGAAACTTGTAAGTATTTGGTTTTACTTTGTTCTATGTGAGAGATTCTTTGGAGAGATGTCACTTTTCTGAATTTTTTTAATTTTTAATTTTTTAAAAATGTCGACCTTTATTTCATTCATTTATTTATATGTGGTGCTGGAGATCGAACCTTGTGCCTCACAATTGCCAGGCAAGCACTGTACCACTGAGTCACAACTCCAGCCCTGGGGGTGGTGTCACTTTAATGGTTTATGTTCACCAAAGATAAATGAATTTTATTTTGTTTTTAGGATTAAAATGTTTTGTTTCCAAACAGACCTGAAAACAGAACAGTTGTATTTTTGGAATTTGGTTTGGGTCTTTCAGTCAGAATTAAAAAAAACAGAACAGTAGATTCCTTTTATGTCACTAGTTTTATAAAGTAAAGATAACACTTACAGTGAGCTTTTGTGACTCATTGGTCCCCCGTGTTTTCACAGAAGGTCTGACTTGCACCCTTAAGGTTTATTCATAGCCAGAACCACTACAGAGGGTTCTGTAAGGAATTTTACTCTCATTCATTTAGGCGCACAAAGTTCTCATGTAGGTATTTCCCAATTAGTCAACTACTACTCCCAAAGAAGTGAACAGCAAAGTCCAACAGTAAGAACAGAGTAAGCAGACCTCAGGTGTTGGCTGTGTGGGAAAGGCGATCTGTGTGTTTTAAAAGAAGGTACAGCTCAAGACAATAACCCATGGTCTGGAGAGAAAGCTCTTCTCACTGATGGGGAACACAATTGGCCACACATTTTAAGCAAGCAGGATAATTCATTGCTTGTTGGGTGGATGGGTATAGTTAGGTGAATACAGAATTAACCCGAGCTGACTTCTATTTAAATATACTTTGCTTCTGCCTGAAAAAGGTTTAAGGCAGGTTGTAATAAAAACATATTGATGGAGTAATGAACTAGATATGGCAGTGCAGGGTCCTGGAGAGGAGGAGGAAACAAGGATGTCACTTTGGAAGGTGGATGGGCTTATGACTGAGTACTGGATTTGAGTCTGAGTTTTCTGTCAGACTGAATTCAAATCTTAAGGCACTTCAGCTGAGTGGTGTCTTTCTGTTTTAGCCTCATAGTAAGAATAATAAATATATTTTAGAATCTGATATTTTGAATATTATATATTTGAATGTTTAAAAAAATCCTGGATCCTTATACTGTGTTCTAGAAGCATGTACTTGGACTTCTTATGGTTGTTCTTAGCACTTACAAAGTTGCTTTTGTGTTCTGTTTTCCATCCTCTTACATTGTTAGAAAGGGTGGTTTAGTGAGATAATGCATTATAGTAAAAGAAAATAAAAAGATAAACTCGGAGTGATTTCCTTAAGAAACAGAACTTTGTAGATTGAGTGGTTCAGCTTTACATGGTCATTATACCTGATCTAGGGCCCTTAATGTACTTTTGAGTTGTTTCATGTGACGTTGCAATGTTTATAGGTCAAAAATGGTCACTGCTTGAGTCAGCTTGACTGCCGTGACCAAAAGACCTCACAAGACCAATTAGAGGAAAAGTGTATTTGGGGGCTCAGGGTTTCAGAGGTTTCAGTCCATAGAAGGCTAGCTCCATTCTGTGGGGGCCTGAGGTGAGGCCGAACATGATGGCAGGAGAGTGTGGTGTAGTGGATTCAAGCAACTCGGGACAGTGCAGCTGGGAGCAGAGCGCTCCTCCCAGCAAAGACAAAGTCTATACCCCAAAGACCACCTCATCCAGCCATCCCTTCCTGCCTGTAATTACCACCCAGATAATCCCACCCAGATAATCAATGCACTGGTTAGGTTAAGGCTCTCTCAACCCAATCATTTCACCTCCAAATTTTCTTGAATTGTATCACACATGAGGTTTTGGGGGACACCTCACATCTAGACCACAATGGTCACATATTGATTGACTTATGGTATGACATGATATGAGGTAAAACAAAGTTGCACTGTTTAGAAAAGAGGATGTTAGGAGAATAGCATCCTGGCATCTGGAAACTGCTGTTAATTTACCTTTTAAACTTGGCATCTGTCCAGTCTGGTTTAATGTTACTATAGTCAGCAAGAGCTAGAAAACCTTAAGAACTGGAGAAGGACAAGGATGATTAACTGTTTAGATTCTAAATCGTGTTTAAGCTAGTTTGAAAGGGAATAGGGTAAAGAGAAGGTACTTAAAATCTTGAACCTTGACTCCCCCAGGATTGGTGGCTTGGTGTGCAGATGCTCACTCTGTAGTTTTGAGACTGTCATGCTTACTTGCAGGGTGATGGAGAGGTGTTCTTTTTGAAGGACTGCACCAAAAGGCATACGGACTCCATTGACAGAAGGTTTTGTTTTGACATAGAAGCTGCTGACCGGTAAGTATGGGGAATGATTGGATGTGATGAAAGAATTAAAAAATATGATTGAAGAACAGAGGTTTATTGAAACTGATGTTCATGGCCTTGAGAGTGTTCTCGTTATGTTTCCAGACTATGTATTTGTGGTAAGCCCTCTAGTCTTGGTCGGGATGTTCGGCTGTGGAGTGACTTGGCTGAAGTTTAGAGTTATCCTAACCTGTGCTCACTTAATAACCTAGTGTTTCACTGTTGCTTCAAGTCTAAGTCATGGCAGGAAGAGGACAGTGAGTGAGAAGGTGAGAGGAGGATGTGGCAGTGAGAGCTCATGTTGCAGAACCGTGTTCATTATGGGTTGTGTGAATTCGTGTCCATACTGTGTGTGATGGAGGGTCTCATGCCCACCCTGCCTATCTGTTCACAAGCTGGTCGTTTTCTCCTTATTGTACGAATTTCAGTTATTTAGTTGTAACTGTCAGAAGGAAGTAAAACAAGAAAATTGTTCACCTGTCAATATCACTGCTTGTCTGTCCTTCATTTCTGTGTCTGCCCATAGCACTGAGGAAAATCGTGGTACTCGGAGGACATTTCTGTTTGAATCTCTGGTGGGACAGGGATTCCTTGCTAGCCCCAGGTTTGGCAGCAGTGGTTTTTAGATAAATTTTTTCGTGTTTGTATTATGAAAGTTTACAAAATGAGATTTAAAAACCTCAATAGTCAAAACCCAAAGATTATTTTTAAAAAAGAGTCTATGGTGTTAGTACAGGGAAAGGAGATCTGTGTTTTACTTTTTGTTTTGAAGGCAAGACACATAAAAATGTGGTCTTAAGCACCACATTTGAAACATTTGTCACAACCACAAAAAGGACAAGAAGGCAAATAAGCTTTTGCCAAGACACTGAAAGAATGCTGTGTAAAAGAGGTTAAAAAGAGGTTAAATTTTAAATCAGTAAGAACTTCTAGAAGAGGCAGGTGTGGTGGTGCATGCTCATAATCCCAGTGACTTGGGAGGCTGAGGCAGGAGTATTGCAAGCTTGAGGCTAGCCTCAGCAACTTAATGAATCTGTATTTAAAAAAAAAAAAAAAAACAAAGGAATGGGGATATGATTCAGTGGTTAAGCACCCCTGGGTTCAATCCCCAGTACCAAACAAAAAAAAACTTAAGGAAGAGATTCATTCCATACTATGCCTGCAGCACATACCCAGAGTTAACTTTTATGGAGCCCTTTCCGGGTGCCAGTGTTGTGAATCTTGTGTCTTATTCGAAACGCCTGTCGGGTGGCTATCATTGTTTTCATTTTTTGGTGAGAAACTGAGGCAAAGAGTGGTCAAATGGGTCTCCAAAGGTCATGTAGCTGTTGAGTAGGAGAGCTGAGTGTTGAGTCTCTGTATTCTACCTCTGAGGCTGAGCTCTTAGCCACTCTGCTATGGGCCTCGGCAGATCACCATGTGATTAGGATGCTTCCTAAATCCTTGGCCAAGGTGAGGTGGAAAAGCATGCTATTCGAGGTGACCCTGATTTGTTTTGAAAACTGATACTTCTAATACTTTCATATATTGTCTAAATGTGACATTGTGTTATTTTTGCCTGACCCTGTGCCTTCTGGGAGACCTTGATCATGCCAAGTGCTTTGTAGCAACCATGATCTTTACTCTGATTGTAGTAAAGATCTCTGCCCTCATGAAGGTTGATGAGGGGTTACTTTCTGGTTATTTTAAAAAATAAAGGATAATACCTTGCATGAAGATTTTCAGAACTTGGGAGGGAGGAACTTACAGGCCATCTGTTCTAGTGATTTTTGAAGTGCTGTATAGGGAGACTGTCTTTTCAAATGAAATTTTACATCTGTGAATATATTAAATAAGAAAGTTCCCTTATTAAAGAGAGGGAGAGGGCCTGGGCCCTACTCTTTAGTCTTTTTCTTTTTCTTTTTTTCCATGTGAATTTCTAATTTCTTTCTTTTGAGACCCAGGGCTCCTTACTGGAAACTCCTGGCCAGAGGGGCCTAATCTCGTCTCAGTGTTTGAAGAGAGGCACGCAGAAGATCTGGTGTCTCAGTTGATCACTCAGGGGTTATTGGAGTCACGGGTCTGAGACTCGGTTTAGACAGCGGGGGTAGTTATATGTGGAGTCCTGGAACAGGAGAGGATGTGACCCGTGTGAGGTTCCCAGGGACACTGGAGCAGAGACCCAAGGAGAGTGGGGTCCGAGGCGAACCTTGAGAAGGGGCACGGACCCGCGGTTGAGGTTTTCCAGCTTAACCAGTGAAGTCTGAAGCAGAGCAGCGAGTGGCATGTTTGTATTTTTCAAAGCTCCCTTTGGCAGAGCAGAGAAAAAGGTTTGGAGTTGTCACAAATGGAGAAGAGTGAGTATTTTAAGAGAAGAGGAGAGGACCATGATTGGTGTGGTGGCAGTGGGAGTGGAAGCTACCGGGTCCATTCAAGGGAGAGGTTTAGAGACAAACTGGATGCAGGAGTGGAGGGGAAGGAAGGGAAGGTTCCTGCCTTGAGCAACTCCACGGTGCCGTTTACTAACACGCGAGAGAGTTTGGACTGAGGAGGAGAAGGGTGATTCAGGTTTGGTCATGTCGAGTTAGCTTGCTGTAGGGACCTGGGTTCGGTTCTTACTGCTACCATGGCGTTTGACCTAGACTTCACCTTCAGCCTCCTAAAACTCCCCCATTCTTTGACTTCCAGGGCAGTGATCTTGGGCTTCTCTCTACATCTCTTGGTCCTCTGTTTCAGCCATAGATTCTTAAACATTATTTTTCTGTGGTTGTCTTTTCTTTCCCTATCCATCCATTCATCCATCCTCATGGTTTTACCCTCCAAATCTCTCTATGATGTGCACTTTTCTTTTTTTTTCTGTGTTTCGAACTGCTTATAGAATTTCTAGTTCTTGTATGGTCATCTCCAACTTCCCTTTAAAAAATTCTTCGTAATTTGAGTATCGCTGTAGAACACCCTTCCAGCACTCTTGATGCCTGGAAATTGTCTCCTTCAGCGACTTCAGCCATTCTTCCCTCTAACCAGTCCTTAGATCTTGTTACTACATGCAACAGTCCTTTGGCAATCTTGGCCTTCCTTTTTCTGACACTGTCTTCTATCCTTATTTCTCTTTTCTAGTAAGTACCCTTAAATTCCCCAGTAAAGTCCAATAAAAGTGAACTGATCTCCCTATATCTTAGCCTATATCATGTACCCAGACTTCCTTAACTAGTGTAAATTTTATAGCCAGTTATCTCTTGTTCCCTTTTGGGGGCCCTCAACTCCTTGTTGGGACAGCTCCAACTTGAGTCACTCTCTCAAACATTCTACCATGTTCACCGGGATTACTTCAAATTTAAGACCACCGACCTCCAAGAGGTCATCAGTGCTAACCAGTGCGTGTGTTCTAGCTGATGAATATTTCATCTTCCTTTGTCTTAGTGTCTGATGCTGCCTGCCTTTCCTGATGACTTTGTCCTATTTGTTATGAAAAGAGAAGTGCTAAGGCGCCCTTTGCTGCCATGTAGACCCCCCTCCACGCCTCCACCGTCCATTCGTGCAGATCCCCTGTCTGCCGTCCCCTGCTGTGTGAGCTGCCATGCTCCTGAGGCCTTCAGGTCCCTCTTCCTGTCCTCTTTACCCTGCTCTACAGTACTTCTCAAGCACTTCTTTCTTCTTAACGTTGATTTTTGCCGCCCATAACATACAAAATGCTGTTATTTCATCCATCTTAAAAAAAGCAAAACCTCCTATTACCATCACTAATGAACTACCCGCTCTTTTCATGTTACCCATGTCTTTCCTCCTGTATTGAGCAGGAAATATTGAAAAAGCAGTCTTATCTGTTTGATTCAAATAATCAACTTTTCTCCTGTTGTCTTTTGAGCTCTCTGTTAGGCCTTGGGCCCCCCTCTCTCAGGTTCAGTGGGCTCCATATTGCTGTGTCTAATGGTGAATTGTCTGAGTTCATGTTCTTTCCTGCCAGCAGCCTCTGGCACAGCCCAGTGCTCTCTCCTCCATGGAGGGAGCCTCCATGGCGTTACTTAGTTCAAGGCCATCACACTGATTTTTCTGCCATCTTATTGACTTTTTTATTTATTTTTTTTAATATTTCTTCACCAGGTCCTCATTTCCTAGACCTTTGATGATGGAGTTCTCTGGGGCTCAGTCCTTAGAACACTTCTCTCCTTACATTTCCTTATGATCTTATCCCTTATATTTTCAAGGCTATTTCAAATTTAATTTTGTAGATTTCCATGCAATTCTGAGAAATAAAGATGAATCCTGGGTACCCTTTATTGTTTCCCCCAAGGGTAACCTCTTGAAACACTAGAGTACAACACCATAGTTAGGATATTAATATTCTTAAAATCAAGATATAGAACATTTTCATTTACCCCAAGGATCCCTCAAGTCATTTCATTTTTTATGAGCTTATTTTTTAACTTTTTTAAAAATATTGTTTTTGTTAGTTTTTGGGTCACCGTGACCAAAATACCAGTTAAGAACAATTTGGAGAAAGAAAAGTTTTTCTTGGCTGTTTCAGAGTTTCAGTCCACACTTGGCCAACTTCATAGCTCTTGGCCTCAATTAAGGCAGAACATCATGGTGGAAGAGCATGGCAGAGGAAAACGGGACATGGCACCTAGGAAGCAGAGAGAATTCCATTCACCAAGGCAAAATATAATGCCCAAAGGCATACCCCAGTGGCCTACTTCCATTAACCACACCCTTCAGTTACTGCCCAGTTAGTCCATATTAATGGATTAATCCACTGACTAGATTATATGTCTCATAATCTAATCATTTCACCTCAAAATTTTTTTATTGTCTCACATTAGATTTTGAAGGATGTCTCATTCCTAAACCCTAACAACACATATTAGTTGTACAAATTAATGGGTTTGACTGTGGCATTTCTGTGCATGCATATATCATGTTTTGATGGTATCCTTTATCCCACCACCCTCTGACTTGTCCCACTTTTGCCCATCTTCCTGATCCTCTTCCCTGACCCTAGCAGTCTCTCTACTTTCTGTTTTTATTTATTTTTTAAATTCTAGATCCCACATAGGAGAGAAAACATGTGATACTTGTCTTTCTGTGCCTTAGTCTCATTCACAGTGATAACTCTTTCAAACTCATTATTCCCAGGTTAACTCCAGGTTCTTATATTCAGCTGCCTACTCAATCTTGCCCCTGGGATGTCTAATAGGCTTTTCAAACAGTGAAGGGAGTTGGGGCACTTTGGTTTTTGTAAATTTTCTAAAGGTCATATTTTATTTTTTTTGTGGTGCTAGAGAAGGAACCAGGACCTTGCATACTTGGCAAGTGCTCTACCACTGAGCTAAGCCCCCAGTTCCCCAGAATTTTTTTAGGGGAGGGGATTTAGACTCTGTGGGATCCAACATTTTTTATAGGTGTACCAATTCAATGTTACATAAACATATCTAAATGTTTTCAGAATATATGCTTTTTGTTAGTTTTTTCTAAAGCTCTTTAACTTGGAAAATTATAATGTTCATAATATACCATATGACTTGAGTCTTCAGAGTTAGGCTTTTAAAAATAATCGCAGGTTATTGTTTCTCGTTTTCATTTCTAAACAGGAACATATCTATTTGTGCTAACTGTTACTGGTGGATAGTATTCACTGGGTGGGAGGGAGTTCCCTTTGTTGGTGGGCAGGAGGCCCCACCCCCATCAATATGTTGCTTGCTTGCGAAGCAAAAACTAATGGGAATGGGGTGAGGGGTGAATGTACATTGAGGTCTCAAATTCTGGAGCTTTGAAGGCATTAATTAGAAGTGTAAATGTGATAGTCTCTTACCTGTTTTCTTGATTCCTGGTCATGTAGACTACTAGGAATTATAAGTAAGCCATTATTTGTCCATTAGTTTATGAATTCCATGGGAGTCAGAAGCCTGTCTCACTTCGTAGTACTAGGTGCTATATTATCAAATGTAATGCTTTATATATGGTGGGCATTCACCAAATCTGTTCTGGATGAAATGTAATTGAACTTTGCATAGGAGTCATAGAACTAGGATTAGATTCAATCAAGCAACTGTCAGTTGAAAAAAGCTATCCTTTTTTCTACCACACTGCTTCAGTGAGCTCCAGTGTTTTCCTTCTGCCTAACGAAATAGAAATTTAACCCATTTTTGGAGTGTGTGGATATTGTAAATGGATTTCTATGGAGTTTGCATGGAATTCCTATTGGGATCCTTTGCGTAGCAATTTCACAGTTGCTGACATAGATTTAATATAAATTAATTTTGTCCTCTTACCAAGTATTCATTTTCACTTTTTATTATAAGAGTAGTAGTCAGGTAGCATTGGGATGGTAGGTGATACTAAACTGCATCGTGAAACCTGGATTTGCATTTGATCTGTGTAGATGTAAACGAAGAGCAGTCACTTAATTGTGGCATTAGTTCAGATCAGGTTTGACTGCCTATAACAGAAAAAGTCAACATGGTTTAAAAAACTGCCAGAGTTTAATTTTTCACTTGTGTGGGAAGCTGGAGCTGGCTAGGTCACAGTTGATGTAAGCTTTTCAGTGTCAGATTTTGGCTTCTGTTCCACATGGTTCACCTTTCCAGGTACCTCAGGTTCAAGATGCCTGCTCCCATTTATTGTAGAGTGTCGTCTTCTGTAAGGTCACTTTCCAGAGGTTGCAGACACAACTTTTATTCACACACCACTGACTTGAATAGAGTTTCGCCTAGTTTCATGGGAGGCTTTTATTTCTTAAGTTAGAAAATCTGTCTTATTTCCAGCATCTGTGTGCTGTTTTAATCGTTAATACTGAGAATGACTAATAGGGAGCAGAGCGGAGACCAACTAGCCGTCACTGCTTCTTATCAATTCTTAGGTGGACAGGTGCTTCACTTTTTCCTCTCAGTTCACCAAAAGGTAACTGAATATTTGCTTAGCTGAAAGGCAGCATTTAAGAACATGCACTAAGGACATCATCAAAAACAAACAAACGACAATTTACCGAATGGGAGAAAGTATTTGAAAATCATGTTTGATAAGGACTCTTATTTCCAGAAGATATAAAGAACTCATGTTAATAAAATGACACATCAAATTTTTAAGTGGGCCAAAGATGTGAAGTGAACCTTTCTCCAAGTGGCAGATAAGTAGTTTGAAGACGTTTAATAAAGACGTTTAAATAAGACGTTTAATAAAAAAGTAAAAAGCCAGCTAGTAACAAGTGTTGGCAAGGGTGTGGGAAAATTATAACCCCCATAAACTGAAGGTGGAAATTTAAAATGGTATGTCTGCTTTGGAAAACGTTTTAGAAGTTCTTCAAAAAGTTAGGCCTAACTTCACCATTTGACTCAAAATTCTACTCCTTGGTATTTCTATGAAAAAGTGACAGCGTAAGTCCATGCAAAAATATGTACACGAGGCCCTGGGGGTATAGCTCAGTGTTAGAGTGCTTGGCTTGCAAGTGTGAGACCCTGGGTTCAATCCCCAGTACTAGAAAACAAAACGTGTACGTAAATAATCATTGATGCATTATTCTTATCAACCAAAACGTGGAAACAACCCAGATGTCTATATGCTAATGAATGGATAAATGTGAAATGTCAATATGATGCAAATTATTTAGCAATTAAAAGGAAGACTAGTGTATGCTATAATACGATCATCCCTGAGAACAAAGCATACATTGATTCCATTTAAGTGAAATGTTCAGAACAGGCATAACAGACATTAAATTGGTGGCTTCTTATGATGGGTTTGGAGGGAGATGGGGAGCAATGGCTAATGAATATGGTTTTCTTCGCCCTGGGGTGATACAAGTGTTATTGATTTTGGTGATGATTATGCAAGTCTGTGAATATATGAAAAGCTGTTGAATTGTACACTTGAAGTGAGTCAATTTTATGGTGTGAATTATAACTCAGTAAAGGTTTTTTTTTTTTTTTTTTTTTTTTTTTACCAAAAGGAATCCTGCTACAAATACTTGCCATCACTAAAATAAGGGTATTAAGTGACTATAAATATTCACTACTTAATGCCAACCATAGTTCAAATACAATGGGCTGCAAAGTGATCATGTCACTCATTTTAGGTTGGGGAAATGTTTTGTAGAGTATCTTGTATACATAGTACTTTTGCATATAGAAAAATAGTTATTTTGGCACAGCAAACCGTAGTCTGTAAAGAGATATACCTACCTTGGAGGGTGATATTTCACACCCCAACAGTGTTGTTATATAACGTGCCCTTAGCTTCATTGGCATTCTTGCCACATGCCACATTGTGATGTGACCCCCCCACACATTTGCTTGATAAATAATTACCATTCTGTGAAATTCTCCCACACTTCACATTTAGGTTCTACTTAAAGAAAATGCTTCCCATTTGCTCTCATTAATCTGGCATTTTAAATACTACATGTGGTATGATTTTGCACAGTTCTAATGTGTTTCCCTTGAAGGGCTGGCAAGATGCTTGCTTTGGTAATTTACCCATCTAGAGTTTCAGGATGATGATGAGGGGGAGATACCCAGGGGTCTGAAGCACTAGGGTTGTAGAGTGCTTTTGCACCAACCACTTGCTTGGTATCTGTGTGCTGCTGTACTGTTTCTCACATTAAAACAGTAAGTCAAGAGCCTGGTGCTTCCAGAAGCCCATGCAGTCACACTGAATAATAATACACGTGTTTATGTAACACATTAACTAGGGAAATATTTGTAAGTAGCTTATGGTGCATCTCTTTGAGGTTACTAAATAATTGATTTGTGTTTGGTCCTGAGCATGCAAGAATAAACCAGAAACTAAAAGATCTGACCTTAGGGGAACATGCAGAGCAGGAGGGTTTATACCGGGTACCCATTCAGAAGCCCAAGGTGCCATGGGAGCAGAGGAGCATCAGGGAATGGGTGGCAAAGTGTTCAAGGAAGTGATTTTTAAATGTACTCTGTTCAAGAACAAAATTATGTCTTCAGGAAAATGGATGGAACTGGGAGCATTTTGTTAAGCAAAATGAACCAGTCTCAGAAAGTCAAGGGTCATATGTTTTCTCTCCTTTATTGTAGCTAGGGAGGAAAAAAAAAAGTTGTGTGTGGAGGGAAGAACCTCATGAAAATAGAGAGGAGACCAGTAGAGTAGAGGAAGGGAACTGGCGAGGCAAAAGAGATCCTGGGGAAATTGATCAAGTTATGTTAAGTGCATAATGTCACATAAAATGTGCATATGTGCATATGTCACAGTAAATTCCAGTATTTTGTGTAATTGTAGTAGCACTACAATTGAAAAGAAGGATTAAAAAAGGAGAAAAATTAAATCGGTTCTTTTCATTTTGTTTTTGTGTGGTGCTAGGAATTGAACCCTGGGCCTCAGGCACGTTAAGCATGATCTGTACCACTGTGTTATATATCCTAAGTCCCTAAACTGACTCTTGAAAATAGGTAACAGTTTAGAAACTCAGAGGAAGGCAGGCTCAGGATGAAAAGAATCACAGAAAATCTTGGGGAAACCAGTTGAGATAATTTTTTGAATCAGAAGCTTTCAATCGTGAATGACTTTCTGATGACGGGGATGAGGGTGGGCATTTGGCAGTATCTGGAGATATTTGACTCTGATAGTTATGTAGGGATTGCAGGGGGCAGGCAGCTGTTCCTAACACCCAGTGGCCAGAGGGCCACTATGCTGCTAAAAACCTACAGTGCGCTGGACAGCCGTCCACAACAAAGTACCCTCTGGTCTGGCATTGAGTAGTGCCACTGTTGAGAAGTCCTACTAAGAAGCATCGCATGAGACAAAGATTCCCCAAAATGTTTGTGGAATTGAATGTTTCTTTCACGTAAATATATGTATGAGGTGTATATTTCAATTTAAAAAGTGTAACAGTAGCTTAACTTGGGTATGGTATAGGCACTGAAGTAAAGCCAAATGTGAAGGGCTCCTGGTAGCTTTATCCTTTCAGAAATGGCGAGTCATTGACGAATTCTAGGATTCCCCGGGGGAGGTGGTTCAGTGATAGAGCATGTGCCTATAGCATATGCAATGGCCCGGGTTCTGTCCTACACGGCCAGATAGATAGATAAATGAATAAAATAAAATTCTCAGATTCCAACTTGGAGAGAATAGATAAGGACATTATTTTTAAAGACTTTAAGAAGAATTGGTAAAATATAGAGTGGGTAGAGTTAGAAACATTTCCTGTGTTTAGGCTTTTACCTTTTCATAGTGTTGTGTTGAAAGCTTCACTTTTTTCTGATAATTACAAGGAAATAAATCTAAATTGCCATTGATATCGACTTATTTTTCAAGTGTGTGCTGAAAGCCCCACCCCATTATGAATTAGTTTTACTTTTGTGAATAAAACTGGAATATTGAACTTAGTGCAGGCTTTGGTGGACACACCTTCTCATGTGTCGTGGGTAAACACTTAGAATGGCATTTGCTGGGTTATGGTGTGTGTGTGTGTGTGTGTGTGTTTGACATTTTAGGAAATCAGTTTTCCAAAGTATTTGTACTTTGCCTCCAACTACTGCTGTTTGATTATTTTAATCTTTTATTCATGTTAGCCAAACATAAGTAATGAAGTTGAGCAGTTTTTCATGTGTGATTGGACATTTATGTTTCTTCTGTTGTGAATTGTCTAGTCAGATCTTTTACCTGTTTAAAAAATTGTGTTGGGCTGGGGTTGTGGCTCAGTTGTAGCGCACTCACAAGGCCCTGGGTTCGATCCTCAGCAGCACATAAAAATAAAGGTATTGTGTCCACCTACAACTAAAAAACTTTTAAAAAATTGCGTTGTCTTTTTGTTAATTCTAGGAATTCTTTTAAGTATTTTGTATACAAATCCTTCATCAGATACATTAAATTTCAAATATTCTGTGGCTTGCCTGTTTTTAAAATTAGTTTTACCTATTATCTTAATGTCTCTTCATTTTGATGAAATTGAATTTATCAGTTCAAAAAATTTGCTAGGGTTTTTTGCTCTAAGAAACTTTTGTGTACCTCAAGGTTTTGAAGAATCTTTCCCATGTTGTCTTATAAAAGAAATAGACTTACAAAGATTTTTTTTTTTTTTTTGAGGGGGTTATACTATATGAGGATTAAAGTTTGTTTTCTCATATAGATATCCAGTATTTCCAGCACCACTTATTAAGAAAGACTTTAATCTCCTTTGTTTTTTTTTGACACCTTTGTCAAAAATCATTTGACTATATATGTATACATCTATTTCTAAATAATCCAATTTTTTTCTTTTTGCCAATTGTACACTGTCATGATTATTGTGGCTTTTGGTATAAATCGTCTGTTTTTAAAATTGTTGTGTACATCTTGTTATTGTACATCTTTTATGTTCCCATGTAAAATTTAGAATAAATTCATTCCTATAGAAAACAAAATACAATAAAACCAAAAATTGACAATTCAGTATTATGGATATAAAGCTTTACAATACACGGGCATGGTGATGCATTGGTTCAGATCTTTAGTTTCTCATAGAACTGTCAGAGTTCTCAGCATAGGTATTATGGGCCTTGTTTGTAACTTTTCCTGTGTTTTATGTTTTTAGATATTAATTTAAAAGATACTTGAACATTTCATTTTTCAACTGATCACTGTTAATATATAAAATGTAGTTGGCTTAATGTTGCTAAGTTGACTCATTAGTTCTGGTAGTTTCTTTAGGATTTATAAAAATATGCACAGTGATATATGTGAATAGACAGCTTTCTTCATTTGCAATTGTATGCCTTTTATTTCTTTTACTTGCTTTCTTACACTACCTAATTCCTCCCATAAAATGTTAAATAGAAGTGTCGATCTGATGTATCTTGCCTTATCATTCATTATTGACTGTTGAACATGACATTAGTTCAAAATGGTTTGTAGATGCCTTTTTAATCTTGTGGAAGTTTGTTTATTCCCAATTTAAATTGTGAATGAATAGGTTTGAATTTTAATGTACAATTTTTCAGTGGTTGTAGAAATGATCATCTATTTTTCTTGAATTTGTCAATGTAATGAAGTACATTGATTTTTTTTTTTTTAATATTTAATTTTCTAAGTTAAACTAATTCCCCCACCTAAGAGAAATGCTACTTGGTCATGATGTATTAACATTTTATATATTGTTTCATTCATTTTTTATTATTAGATATTTAGTTAAGGAATTTTGTATTTATTTACATGAGAGATGTTGGGATAGGTATTTGTGGTATGGGTGATTGAACCCAGGGATTCTACCACTGAGCTACATCCTAGATGTTTGTATTGATTTTGAGACAGGATCTCATTAAGTTGTTGAGGGTATCATCAAGTTACGAAAGCTCTCCTTGAACTTGTGATCCTCTTGCCTCAGCCTCTATAGTAGCTGGGATTACATGCGTGTGCCACTGTGCCTTGCTGTGTTCGATTTTTTTTTTTTAATAAAAACCTTTGTCTGATTTTTGTATCAGTTACTATGTTGTCTTCAAAAAAGAATTGGTACATTTTCTCTCAATGCTTTTTTGAAATTGTGCAGGATAAGATTGGTATTATTTCTTAAATGTTAGAGGTAATTTAACTGTGAATTCATCTTGGTCTGGAGTTTCTTTGTTGGGAGTTTAAAAATTATAGATCAATTTAGTGGGTGTAAGGATATTCAGATTTCCTATTCTTGCATTAGTTTTGAAAAATTTCAAGGAAATTTTCTTTTAAATTGTTGACTTCTTTAGCATAAACTTCATAATATCTACTTGTTTCATATCTATAGGATCTGTAATGATACCTCTTGTTTTATGTTTGATGTTGGAGACTTGATTTTTTTCTTGATACCTCTTAAGAATAGGTTCATCGATTTTACTGTTTGCAGAGAATACAGTATAATTTATTTTTTTTCCATTGGTTTCTGTTTTTGTTTTTTTTTTTTTTTTTTCTTTTTTTACTTTGGAGTTTGTTTTTATTGCTTCTTGAGTTGGAAACATAGATCATTGGTTTTAAATTTTATTGTTTTGCTTTTTGCAGCACTAGGGATTGAAACCAGGGCCACTTAACCACTGACCTCTACCCACAGCCCTTTTTAATTTTTTATTTTGGCACAGGGCCTCACTAGCTTGTTGAGTCTGGCCTTGAAGTAGCAATCCCCCTACCTCAACCTCCTGAGTTGCTAGGATTATGGGTGCATGCAAACAGTTCCTGCATGCACTTTAATTTTGAATGTTGGCATTTAAAGCTATAAATTTCCTTCAAGGACTACTTCAGTTTGCATCCCATTAATTTTAATTATGATTTTGTTCCAAATAACTTTTAAAATTTTATATCTGAGTATAATACAGGTGTTAATGTGCTATTTGGAAGCATCTTTAAAAAGATTCTTAATAGTTGGGGCTATTCTACACATAAACTTATTTTTTCTACTTTAGTACATTTTTGGTCAGCATGGTCTGTTTTATCAATACTTTGAAATTTATTAGACTTGTTTTATAGCTTCAGATTTAACTTAGTAAATGCTTTGTGTACTTGAACAGTGAGTTTTCTGCTCATTGTAGAATACTTGAATGTCAAGTGGATCATATTGGTAGGTGTCGTTCAAGTGTTCTGTATTGATTTTGATTTTGCTATTATTCTATCAATGACTAAAATAGAGACATTAAAATCTCTGATTAGGACTTGTCTACTTCCCTTTAATTCTGTCAATTTTTGTTTTATGTATTGAATATTCAGAAGGTTTTAGTGTTTGTGTATCGATCTGTTATAATGAAATAGCTTTGATCATTATTAGGGGCCTTCTGCTAGTAATTGTCTTGAAATCTACTACCCTCTTTGGCGTTAACACAGCCACACTAGCTTTATTATACTCGGTGTCCTCAGGTGTGGTGTTTTTCATCCTTTTTACATGTCTGTTTTTATGTTTAAATTTGTTTTTAAATGAACAGCATATAATTCAGTCCTGTATAAAAGAAAAGTAAAAGAAGTCTAAGCCAGGTGTTGTGACACAGGTTTGTAATCCCACTTTACTTGGGAGGCTGAGGCAAGCCATCCTTAGTAATTTAGCAAGACTGCCTTAACATAAAAAAGGCTATGTGTGTATCTCAGTGGTAGTGAACATGCCCAGCACGTGGGAGGCTCTGGGCTTGATCCCCAGAACCACGAGCAACTATAAAGCACTGCCAGCTTTTGTTTCTCACTCAGGGTTTTAATTAACTGCATGTAATGTGACTTTCGAGATGTGGGTTGAAGCCCACCATCTTGATTTTGTCTTCTGTGTGACCTTTTTTGCTGTTCTCTTCCTTGCTGTGTTTTTCAGTGAATCGAGTATATTTTAGTATTTCATTTTATCTATTCTGCCTGTTTTTAGTTATGCCTCTGTATTTTTTTTTTTGGTGTTATCTCAGAGTATAGCATGCATTTAAAACCTATCACAGTATCTACCTTTTTGCAGGCAGTATAAGAACCTTGGAGCAGTGTGCTTCTAACTACTACCCTTCTGCCCTCTGCTCGTGTTATTTTGTATTTTAATTCTGCATACCTTGCCAGTCTCTGAACTTTGCAGCATATAAACTACATATGCCATGAAGGGATTCACTGCATTCTTAGTTCATGAAATAGAAACCAGTGGTTTTTAAAAGAAGTTAAAGATTAGTGTTCATGTGTATCTTTTTAAAAAAAAATTTTTTTTTTTTTTTTAAGAACCTAGGGCCTCTTAACCATTGAGCCACATTCCCAGCCCTTTTTATTTAATATAATTCTATTTTGAGACAGGATCTTGCTAAGTTGCTGAGGCTGGTCTCAAACTTGCAATTTTCTTGCCTCAGCCTCATGAGCCACTGGGATTACAGGCATGCCCTGCCACACCTGGCTTTAAAAGTAATTTTTTATACCAACATATTTAGTCTTTCTGTTTTTTTTTTGTAGTACTGGGTGTCTGTCTAGTACCATTTCTGTTAAACCTCTTGAGCTAAGATGAGCATTTCTTATAATGTAGGTTCTGCTGGAGAAGAATTCTTTCATCTTGTATTTGCTGATGGCTTTATTTTGCCTTTATTTTTGATGAGTATAGAATTCTGGGTTGTAGTTTTCTTGCCCCAGTTCTTCAAGAACTCGGTTCTTGGTCTTCAGGCCTCCATATCTGGTGACAACTCATCCATTTTTCTTGTCATTTTCTTGCATATCTTCTTTTTCTTTTGCTGCTTTCAAGGTTTCCTTTTCATGTTTTCTTTGTTTTGTCTTGCTCACAATTCACGGAGACCCTTGGATGTGTGAGTTGATATTTCTTACCAGTTTTCAGTAATCTTATTATTTCTTTGAAAATGTCTTCATTTTTCTCTTTCTTCATTTTCTGGGATTTGAGTCACCTTATGTTAGAGCATATGACACCACCCTGGAGATTTCAGATTCTATATTCTACTTTTCATATTCGATTTCCCTTTGTATTTCAGTTTGGATAATGTCTGTTGATCCATCTTTGAATTCACAGATTTTTTTTTTTTTTCCTTTGCCGGGCTTAACATTTTTCAAATAATTCTCCATTGTTATTTTCCTTTTTTTCTTTTTGCATATCCACTTGTCTCTTTTTAATAGTTTTTAATTTATGCTGAAAATCTGCATCAATTTATGCATGCTGATCACTTTTAAAAAAAAAAATTGGATCCTTCAACATGTTTGTAATTTTTGAGGGTATTGTTCATTTTTTAAAAAAAATTTTTCCTAGTGTCCTTGGCTATTTCTTTATTTGCTTTTCTGGATTATTTCCTCTCTGGATGCTATGCTACATTTTCTTCTTTCATGTTTTATAATTTTTTGAGTGGATGCCAGATATTGTGTGTTTGAGAAAGAGAATAAAATATCACCCTTGCTTAGGCAAGGGCATGCCTGTCCTGTAGACCAAGTGTGTGGTTGGGCTAACATTTGGTGCTATTGCTCCTTTATTTATACTGAGTGTCTCACATGCTTCGTGTGCTTGGAGGGCACTATTGGAAGCTTTGCTGGAAGGTTTGGCTCCATTCTTTCTGGGTGTCCTTGGGCCCTGAGCATGGCCTACTTCTCTGTGCTGTTTCAGCTTTCCTCCCCTTCCCCAGACATAGGAGGCCAGTGTGTCCTACTTTGGAATGACATGGAGTACCTGAAGGCCTGTTCAGTCCTCCTGCCTTGTCCCTGCTGCTTAGCACACCCCTCCAGGGTGTGTCTTAGTGCTGCTCTCGGACTTCCTCACAAGCACTGGGTGGAACCCCATGAGGAAGAGTTGGAGGGTGGTTCAGGTACGTGTGTATGTCTCCTGGGAATCACAAACCATCACATCACCCTGCCCTGTGCTTGAAAACTTGTGTTAAAATTCCCGTTTTATTTGTCTCTGTTAGCATCCTCTTTGTTCCACCGCTGTCCAAGACGAAAGCAGCCATTGCGTGTGTGTTTGTGTGTACACACATTCTCTACAAAATGTGGCTTGTTGCTTTCTGGATTTTGGTTCCTTAGGGTTTTTTATTTTTAATATTTTTGTTTTAGTTGTCAGTGGACCTTTATTTATTTATATGTAGTGCTGAGAATTGAACCCAGGGCCTCACACATGCCAGGCAGAACTCCAACCCTCTAGAATTTTGGAGGTGTTTCATCCTCACCCCCATTCTGGATATTCCTGGTCTCTCAGAAATGAAGACTGATGGCCTAAAAATACAGAAAAACAAAATAAGTGACTTGAAATAGGAAAGGAAATTTTGGGGGGGGGGCATTTTCAACTCCTTATATTTAAAAAGAAAATTGAGTTTTTGTAGATTCTTCATCTTGTTCTTATAGTTATGGTGAGAATGATTTTCTGTATTCTAAGCAGAAGCAGCAGTTCTCCAGTGATTAATTGTTTGAGTTCACTTTGATTGGAACATATATAATTTTACTTCTGGCTGTATTACAGCTCCCAATGATTAATTGTTTGAATTCACTTTGATTGGAACATGTAATTCTGCTTCTGTCTGTCTTATGGCCCACTTCCCCAATTTGAAACAAATTTTTGGTGGATAGAAAAAAAAAGTTATACAACTTCACTCTGAGTAAAATTAGGCAGATATTTTGATCACCTCTGGAAAATATGATTCATAGATTTTTTTTTTTTTAATCTTTTTTTCCCTAGAAGCCCTTATGAGAAACTGATTACAGCTAGCACATTTCTTTAACCTTTCAAAGTCTTGCATTTGGCTTCCCTGTTCTCATGGTAACCTTTAGTGCGGGACTTGTAACATGCTGGTTTGGTTTTTCCTTTTCAGCATTCCTTTTAGAAAACATAAGAATATTCCTGATGGTTACCGTCATCAGTTTTGGTAGCTGCATTTTAGTTTTTTTCTCTTACCTTCTCCATTTATGATAATGTCTTATCAGACTTGTGTTGTGAATGGCTCTCTCTACTTGTGTCTGTGTATTTTCTGTATTTGTAAGCTTATCAAGTGAAATACAAGGAAACATAACTTGCATGTGTGTTGACAGAACTGTAAAAATGCAGAAGAGAATTAATGGATATGGGATAAAATATAGAATACAGACAATAGCTGCTGAGACTGCTTCTCATACCAGGGCCTAAGATAGTGCCTGATACATATACTATATGTTGTCATTATTACTATTTGAATGACTGAAAAGAGGTTGAGATACTGATTTAAGAACAAGAAAATGAGCTGGGTGCAGAGGCACATGCCTGTAATCTCAGCTGCTTGGGAGGCTGAGGCAGGAGGCTTGTGAGTTCAAAGCCAATCTCAGCAACTTAATGAGGCCCTAAGTAACTCGGCAAGACCCTATCACTAAATAAAATATTAAAAAAGGGCTGGGGATGTTGCTCAGTGGTTAAGCACCCCTGGGTTCAATCCATAGTACTAAAACCACAATAACAACCAAAACAGAAGCCAGAAAATGTTTATCACAACTGTTCCTTTCTGCAGATTTCAATCCCAACCTTAAACTCCATAGATAATAAAGTCTTGCCTGGCAGTTTGCTCTTTTACCTGGTTCATTTTTTTCCTTCCTGAGGTTTATGCTATGAGATTGTTGCCTCTGTATTCAGCAGGAATCAGTGTGTGGTGACTTAGAGCCAATATCTGGCTCATAGTAGTAGGCATCTAGGTTCTAGTTTGTCTGGAATGAGGTGTTGGATGCATAAGACAAGGCCATGTTCTCGGGTAGACAGTGCAATGTAGCAGCAGCTCTGGCTCCAGGAACCCTGAATTAGACTTTTTCAGTTCCACTCTAGCTCTGCTCTGGTCACTGATTTTGTTACCTTGAAATGAAGATGTAATGGCTTTTTTTACTCTTGTTATTTTAATGTGATAATCTAACACATGCCATAAAATTTTCTGTTCTTTATTTATTACCCATGTATTTGCCTGTTGTCTTATATATCCATTAAATTTTATTAATAAGACACCTTGTTTCCAAAACTACAGCATTTTTATAGTGTAGTTTAACAGAGATGCTGTTCCAGGTTAGTCATCCTTTGATCTGAAAGCCTCTTGTTGATGTTCGGAGTTTCAAGTTTCATGACTTCTGTTTTTTGGTGGTGCTGGGGATGGAACCCAGGGCCTCCTGCATGTTAAATACATGCTCTACCCTGGCCCTCTTTCTGATTTCATACTTTCAGATTAAGGATGTTGAACTGGTAAAGTCCTTGCAAATATTCCAAACTCCAAAAAACTACAGATTCTGAAACAGTCATGGTTCCAACCTGTAATATTTCAGTTTAAAATGGATTCAGTGTTTCCTAATGTCTCATTTTGCTTAACAATGTCCTAGCAATGGATGGCTTTAAAAAAAGAAACTTGAGAAATTTAAAATGAGTAAAAAGTGTTTGAATGCATGGCGTTTTATTTTTCCCACACCAATGTTTTAAAGAGAGGGTTCTGTACACAGGATGAGTGTGAGCAGTGTTGTGGTTGGATGGAAACCCAGCCTTAGGTAATGCTAGTAGCTGACCCCTTGAACGTTCTGAATAATGTGTAGCATGTTAAATTAAAAAGTGGAAGTGTTATGATTTTGTTTGTTGAAACGTAAGCAAACAGGATTTTCTTCCCTTGTGAATGATGTATTTCTGTTTAACCTCTCATCCTTCAGCAGATTTGTTTTCTGCTATTGTCTGCAAAGTGCTCAGCAGCTCAAGTTTAAGTTGCTGTTTGGAGGCAAAGCTTATAGTGATATTTAACTTTGTATGCCATGGCGGATTTATCCAGATATGGTGTGGCTCTTTGACCTGAAACTTAACAGTTAATCCTCATCCCTTGTGTATATAATTCTAGTTCATAGCTCTTTAAACTCTGGCCTTCAAAACTCTTTTTATGTTCTGCGTTACTGGAACCACTTTCTCATCTGTCCAGCATTTCTGTTTGCTGCCCTGTGTGTAACTGGGTTAGGAATATCTGACTGTCTACCTGGAGTTGATATTTCCCCTCACACATAAGGAAAGCCTTAGGGGAGCTCATATTGGAGAGTACAAAGAATTACTTAGGCCTGTTGTCTGGGAGTATAAATTTATTAGGTCCTTATTTGCTACTTTTTTTGGCTTTCACTGAACACCTTTACTAGTGAATGCTATTTTGTAGTTGATCTGGCATTTATTGATTTAAGTAATTAATTAATTCATACATACATGCATACATACCAGGGATTGAACCCAGGGACTCCTCACCACTGAACCACATCCCCAGCTCTTTTTATATTTTCATTTTGAGGCAGGGTCTCACTTAGTTATTAGGGCCTCACTAAGTTGCTGAGGTTGGCCTCAAATTTGTGATCCTCGGGCCTCAGCCTTCCCAGTTGCCAGGTTTGCAGGCCTGTGCCCCAACGTCTGAAACTATATTCTTGGAGTGACATCTTTGTTATTGTTGCCTACAGCATGTAGAATCACTTCTGGAGGCTTTCTCAAGCTCATTAGGTTTTTGGTATTTTACGTCTTGTTAGTCTTCTAGTATCTGTGTGCAGTCACTCTTGACTCTCTTCCATCTATTATGTACCTGGTACCCAGTGTGTTTAATCTGGTCACACTTCCCTACTAACCAAATAGGATTTGGCAAACCAAATCCTTAGCTGTAGCCAAGGAGGCTGTGTGTGGCTGGACCTGGTTGCCTCTTGCCCTTTGCATTCTCCACCTGGTTTATAGGACCAGTGATGAGGCTGACTATAGAGATTTCCTATTTACCCCCTGTACCCACACATGCACAGCCTCCCCTATAATCACTGCCCCCAACCCCCCAGCATCAGTCCATTTGTTGTAATTGATGAACCTGCTTTGACACATCACAATTGCACCAAGTCCATGGTTTACGTTAGGGTTCACTCTTAGAGTTGTACATTCTATGGGTTTGGAAAAATGGGTGATGACATGGATCCATCGCTGTGATGTCAGAGTGTTTTCTCTGCCCCAAAAATCCTCTCTGCACTGCTTATTCTCCTTTCCACCCAGCTCTGGCCACCGCTGACCTTTTTACCATCTGCTGTTCCGTGTTTTCCAGCATTGTCGTACAGCTGGACTCACACGGCATGTGACCATTTCAGACCGCCTTTTCATGAGGTCCCTTCATGGCTTTTCATGGTGTGACACGAATTTCTTTTTAGCATCGACTAATATTCCATTGTCTGGACCCGTTGTTTATTGATCCATTTAACTACTAAGGGCCATTTTGGTTGCTTCCAAATTTAGCAATTTGGTATAAAGGTGCTAGAAGCATCCTTGTGCAAGTTTTTGTGGGAATATAGGTTCTAAATGACTTTGGGTAAATACCAAGGCATTCCTGGGTCCTAGGCAGGAGTATGTTTATTTTCTTAAACTTCCAGACTCTTTCAAAGCATCTGTATCATTTTGCATTCTTATCAACACAAGTAAGAGTTCCTATTGTTCCGCATTCTCATCGGCATTTAATGTTTTCACTGTTTTAAACTTTGTCCTTTCTAATTGGTGCTTCGTGGTATCTTCTTTTAATTTGCATTTTCCTGATGATACATGATGGGGAGCATTTTTTTCTTGTGCTTATGTATCATCTGTATATACACATGTATATACCATATCACCTAGCAATCTCACTTCAGGGTATATACTCAAAAGAATGTAAAGAAGGGACTTGGAAAGATAATTGAAAACCCATTTTAGCTCGCTGTGGTGATTCACGCCTATAATCCCAGTGGTCCGGGAGGCTGAGGCAGGATTGCAAGTTTAAAGCCAGCCTGAGCAATTTAGCAAGACCTAAGCAACTCAGGGAGACCCTGTCTTTAAATAAAAATAAAAAGGTTGGGGATGTGGCTCAGTGGTTAAGCACCCCTGGGTTCAATCCCTGGTACCAAATCAAATAAAAAGAAATCATACCCATTTTCATACCAGCATTATTCACAATAACCAAAACATGGAAGCAACCAAAGTGTTCATGGATGTGACACCGAAGAAATAAAATGTGGCAAATGCATACAATGGAATATTAGCCTTAAAAGGACAAAAATTCTAATGCTTGCTCCAGCACAATGAGCCTTGAAGACATGCTACGTGAAAGAAGCCAGTTACTAAAAGACAAACTCTTCAATTCCACTTACACGTGGTACCTGAAATAGTCTAAATCATGAAGGTTCAAAGTAGAGTGGTGGCTGCTAGGGGCCGAGGAGATGGGGAATGGGGCGTTGGTGTGTAGTGGCTATACAGAGCTTCAGTTCAGGATGGAACGTTCTGGAAACGGATGGCACGTTCTGGAAACGGATGGCAGCCACAGTTGTGCAAGTGTGAATGCATTTGATGCTACTGAGCTGTATGTGTAAAAATGGTTAAGACAGAACATTTTATATGCAAAAATAAAATTTTTTTAAATTTCCAAGAGAAATTTTCAAAATGAAAAACATTCCTGGAGTTGGATGGTTGGGATGGTCGCACAACAATGTGAATGTATTTACTGCTTCTGAACAGTTTAAAAAAAAAAAAAAAGCCACACCACATATTTAAAATCTCACAGTAAACCCTTAGGAAATTAGGAAGTTTTTTGTTTTTGGTACCGGGTATTGAAACCAGGGGCACTTAACCACTGAACCATATTTCCAGCCCTCCTTCCTATTTTATTTAGAGGTAGGGTCTCACTGAGTTGCTTAGGACCTCACTAAGTTACTGAGGCTGGCCTTGAACTTGCCATCCTCCTGCCTCAGCCTCCCCAGCTGCTGGGATTGCAGGCATGTGTCATTGTGCCCGGCTTTTTAAAAACAATTTATTTTTGCTTTTTTTTAGATATACATGACAGTAGGGTGTTTTCACATATTATACATAGAGTACAGCTTATTCTAAGTAGAATACCATTCTTGTGGTTGTACATTATATGGAGTGACATTGTTCATGTATTCATTCACAAGCATAGGAGAGTTATGTCTGATTCATTCTACTGTCTTTAGGACGTTTTGTCTTGTGCGGGGGGGTAACCTGATCTGTTCCTGGTGTCTTTCAGGCCTGGCGTTTCCTTGACCATGCAGGCGTTTTCAGAAGAAGAAAGGAAGCAGTGGTTGGAAGCTCTGGGTGGAAAAGAAGCTGTAAGAATAAACAGTGGTTTAGCCTCATTTCTAAACGTGTAGTTCTGTGTTCATTTTTATTTTATTTTATTTTTTTTTATAGTCTTTGAGGCAAGTTCCTTGCTGACACTGGTATATGAATTCACCTTGGGAATATTCAGAGAATCTTCTAGTAATCTGGCTTGGGGTGGCCACAGCAAACACAAGACTGGTGTATCATTTGGTTTTACTTGACTTTTATTGACTTGCCACTCTGATTGACTGTTTGAGAAGTCATCAAAAAGATTCCATTTCTCCTTTTAATATCTGACAGTCTTTTGGGTGATGTGCATGATACACGGTTGGAATGTATTTTGATCTCTGCTGTAAGAACAGTAAATATGAGGCAGTGTTGACTGTTGTCATTATTTGGCTTGATTTAGCCATTTATGCTTTATTCTATTAATTTATACAGTATTCATTATGATAGCCTTATTCATACTGCTTTGAGGAATAAAAGCAGTGATACAGATCTAGTCACCCAGGTTCGTCCTGTTGCCACTTTCGATCAAGCACTACTGCCATTCTGGCACATTGCTGACCTTTTGGAGTTGAGAATTTGGCACATCATGTACTACATTGAAGAATTGGTGAGGATAATTGTTCCACGGTAGGCTCATTGAAAAGCATTTACTATTTCCAAAAGGTTTAGAATAAAGGGAAAGAGCATGATTTGAAAAGTGGAAGTGAGTTAATACAGTACAAAGAGATTTCAGCATAGAGGTTATAAAATGGGTTGATGATAGTGTCATTTTGCTAACAATCTAGGAAATGGGGACAACAATGCACATGGCAGTCTTGATGTGGATGTCAGGTATTAACCATATTCATGGTTATTGAGATCCAAAGCAGGTTATCCTAATCCTGTTTAGTAAAGGCAGTATACCAGAGAGAGGCTGTATATCCCTAGAGATTCAAGAAGTGTTTTGGAAAAGTGAGCTTGTACAGCAAAAAGATAGTGTGACTAAGTTGGCGAGAAGTCGGTCTGTTTTTAATGTGGTGTAACCTTGAACCTGTGTACTGTGTCAGGCAGTTAACAAAGGCAAATCTGCAGAAAGACAACATCTGTTTTGTTTTGCAGCTGCAGTATGCCTTGCAAATAATGGGGCAGCAGCACTCTTAGAGGCTGCTTAGGGTTACCATCTTGATATTTCAGGTGTAATTTAAATTATGGGCAGAGGGATTATTTCTTAAGTAAATACCAGATTTTAGAAATCGTGAAAAAATGAACTTGATCTTATTGGTTAGAATGCAGAAGAAGGTTTCTGTCCACTTGTCACTCTAAGAATTATTAATTTACATACATTTTCAGTAAGTTCCTTAAGAACACTAGCCCCTTCATTTAAGTTTTGCTCTTTTGGCATACCTGTGTGAGAGAAGGCCCTTTTTGTTGCATATCTTTGCATCTGAGCACTCGATAATATATCATGAACTCATAAAGACCTCACTTTTTCTGTGTTCTCAGAAGGAATACCAGATGTGTGTTATTACCTGATAAAGCACCCCACTTCTATGTTCTCAGAAGGAATACCAGATGTGTGTGTTGTTTTTTTTCCTACATGTACTAATTCTGTGACACTAGCAGGGTATTTTAGAATTCCAAACTGAAGTTCCTGATAGATCCCACAAGTTAAGGGCTCAGTCCCACGTGACTTCCCCCACTTGAGATGACAGTCATGAGTCTGGGTCTCTTGTAATTCTGACCAGCGGACTGTAAATTGTGAATTCCTGGGACCCCTTCCTCGGGTTTAGTAATTGGAATGGCTGAATGTATGTTCAGGGTGAACCTGCATTTACTGTGCATTATAAAAGAACCCCACAACAGCCAGGTGGTAGGGATATGGAGGGGGAGGGGCGTGGTGGGTGGGTGTGCAGAGCTTTCTTGCCTCTGTAGAAACACTACCCTCCCAGCACCTTGAAGTGTTCATCAAACTGGAAGTTTACCAAATTTCCTTGTTTCCGGGTATTTACAGAGCTTAATCTTCACCTCATCCCTACCAATGAATGGGACTGAAATTCCCAACTCATTAGTCACTTGGGATGTCCTGCCTGGTCCCATCCTAAGGCCATATCCAGGTGCCCTCTCCTAACTCACCTCATTAGTATAAACTCAGGTCCCTTCAAAAAAATTTCTTCTGAGTGACAGGGCACTCCTATCAGAAATTCCAAGGGTTCAGGACCTTTGTGCCACAAAGGCTATATTCCCTTAACCAATATCAAATTTATGAGAATGTATTTTTTTCATGATCCTAAGCATGCCTACTTGAGTCACTTTTACTGATTTGTTAAAAGTATTGTTTTCCCTTTTCTCTTTTACTAGCTGTTCCCCAGTTTTAATAGAGCCATCCTCCCGAGACCTGAAGGAAGTAAGTGCTAATTTATAAAAATGACTGTTTTTTTCCTTTTGCACACGTGAGTTGGTATTCATTACTGATGCCATTGCTGTTGCTGGGGGGCTGTCTTTCTGCACCCTCTTTTAGCTTGTCCTCTGTGTAGCATATACTTTCTGTCTTATCCACTGAGACCCCCTTGAAGTGTTCTGGACTGCTGGAGCCCTCTTTGATCTTTTTCATCTGTAAGCTTTTCTGTGAGTTTTTCTCTACAATTCACTAGGCTATTTATTCTTATAGCCGTAAACAACTGCATAGGCATTTTAGGTGTGCAACCTCTAGCCTGCTTCTGAATTGCAAGATCCTGTGAGTAGGAGCTGCTTCTAAGGTCCGTGTTCCCAACCCTCATCCCTTTACCCTTTGTCAATGTAAAAAAAAAAAAAAAAAAAAAAAAAAATAGGGTAATGATTTTTAGTCTCCAAAGAGTAATGATATTTATTGGGAATAGCAGCGCACCACAATGAGAATATGCATACCACAGTAATCTGTGGCTGTATTTGAGGAAGTTGAGGCAAGGAGAAATTTTTAAATGCAAAACCAAGAAGGATTATAGCAGATATTTTGAAACAATAGTCTTTGACCACAAGGAGTGTGGTCCTTATGGCATTAGTTGAGGTTGGACAGATAGGTGTGCTTGTAGAAGTACTTGTTGAGTTGGGTTGCCATGGCCTCTGCAAGCATGTGGTTCTGACAGTCTTCGGTGACAGTTGCTACCAGGCAGTCATGCCTAAGAACCTCCCAGCTTTATTTACAATTTTGATTCTGGCAATTTTGTATTCCTCTCTCACTTTAATATCATTTATCTTAAGGCCTCTGAGTGTGGGCTACACAAATAATCTAGCATTATACCTAAAAAAATAGCAACGACAAAAGAAAATTCAGCTTATTTATTTCCTTTAGGACAAGGGTCTTCATGTACATAGACTGTGTTGGAACAAAATGAAGTACTGCTTTGCTCTGTTAAATATTGAGATAAAGCAAAACTATAATCGGATGTCCTGGGCTTTTTATGAATTTACTTTAGATGTATTTGGAGAAATTCATGTTACATTGATCAGATGTCCACAGTTTGGAGATGCTTATGTAACATGATTTCAAAATAATCGTGAGCAGTTGTGCCAATGGTTGAAGAAGATACCTGCTCTGGCCTGGCACAGGACTTTGACAGGGGACCCCAGGAAGCAGCACCCCCATCGACGCCCTCCCCTCTTCCCTTCTCTCCTCTGCTTTCCCTGTCTTGTTCCTTCCCCTTCTCTTAATTCTCATCTCTCCTTTTTCTTTCCTTGCCTTTTTCCTTTTTTTTTTTTTTTTTTTTAAACTTATTTATTATGGAGAGGTTGAAACATGTCTTGTTTTTGTGGTGGTAGAGGATGCTTTTGCTTAGAGCAGAGAGCAATACTAGGATTTTTGTTGAACTCTGTGAATGGAAAGTTCCTGAACAGTAAATGGTTGCTCAGTTTTCATTAACATTCTCCCCAAGCTTAGCCTCATGGGTTACACATGGAGTTTACATCCACAGATTGCTCTTGAATTCCCGCTGAGAGCTGGGGGTTAGTGTTATAGTTTCCTGGGTTCTACATGCAGCAGCTCAGGGTAGCCACTTCTCTCGATTTCATTTTTGAAACAAGAATTGGCTTTCATTAAGCTATACAAATATGCCATCTTAATCGCAGGTAAGCATCTATATTAGAAAAGAGATAAAATTGTGTTTTCAAAATAATCTGTTCTGCCACATGACCATCTGTTTTTAATCCATTATGAAAATAGTAAAATATTAAAGGCTTGGAGAGAGGTATAAAATATCAAAATTTTAATGCAAGCTCATTTTCCAAATAATATTTTTAAAAAGCTTTAAACCCCCCCCCTTTTTTTTAAAGTTTGCATTTTTCAATGCTCAAATAATTTAAGAGACCCCCTATTTGTTTAGGTAGTTTTCATCAACTGAACTATTGTTAGAATTTTTGGCAAAATACATCTTTTCTAGATAGCTTTCCTTATAGATTTGTATCATTTTGTTTTCAACTGTTTAAAATAAACCTAAAATTATATTATGAACTTTTTAAATAAATTGGTGATAGATGTCCTGTTGTTCCAGCAAGTGGAATTCTAAATATTTAAGATTTTTATATCTTTACACAAGAAATAAATGGTCTTTAGGTTTTTTAAAATAATGACAATTGGATTCAATTAAATATTTTCCTGTTTTTGTGAGGAATGGAAATATGATAATTACTTGTGCCCTCAATATCTTATCACTTTGTTTTAGGTGCACAGTTGGATAAGATGGGCTTCACAATTCTCAGAAAGTGCATCAGTGCAGTCGAAACACGAGGTAATGTGATTGATCATTTTACTCATGAAAGGCTATAGGTAGGTAAAATCTAAAAGTCCTTTAAAATATGCATCACATGGTTATTGCATGAAATGTGTTCATACAGAATGCTCATGCCCGGTAAACCAGTTATTTATATGACATATTTAATTCATTATTACATATTGTATGTTCCAGTCCTGTTTTGGATGACTTAGTGGGATGAAGCACTGCCTTAACGTTTTCTGTCTCAAAACAAGGTCTTTGTTATGAAGCAAGACTTCTCCCTGTAAAATTAGAGTGTTGGATAATAAATGAGTACGAGCTGTTTTATGTTTTGGGGGTTTGCTGTCAATGATAACTCAAGGCACAGAAAGCGCCTTGTGGTGCTTACAGTGGTGATTCAGACTGACAGATCAGATTTTCATTTATTTCAAACTGTACTGAAGTTGAACTGACAAATTTGGTCATTTTCCTGGTGTTTTAAAAATTACTGTAATTTTTAATATTTCAACATTCGTGTTTCTTTCCTGAGGTTAAGTTAGATCCTTAATTGTGTCATTTGCATGCTTATTAATTTTGATAAATTCTTTCCCCAAAGGGTATGTTTTATAGATACTTGCTTCTGCCCGAACAAATAAAGATCTATCCAGAAGACTCTGATTTTGGGGATGTGTAGATTTATGGAGTGTTATGTGCAGTGAATGGATTAAATTTATCAAGATCTTCATGTAAATGTATTATAAATACACTCTTGTTTTTCACAGAAGAATGGGCCTACACATTTTGTTAAATTTTCCCATTTAAAAATTAAAAAAAAAAAAAAAAGTTTTTCTTTCCAAATCTTTTGTTTCCAAAGGTCTTCCTATACTGAAATCTCTTGCTTGCGGTGTAGTGATAGAATAAAAATAGTTTAAAAGAATCAACAGTCAGATCATATTATTAAAAAAAAGATGAGGAACATCCTAAAACCTCTCAGCCTTTTATCATAAATTTTGAAATTTCTTCAGGGAATATTGCTTTTAGTGTTTTTCCCCAAACCAGTTCTCCTGGCTTTTATTTATCTATTTTTTTAATGCTACGGGCATTGTCTTACTGTTGTCTGTAAGGATGGAGCTAGTTTGGGTTCCTGTAACAAGAAACCTCTAAGTCACTGTGGCTTAAATCCATAAGACTTATTTTCACTCATCAAGCATTAGTCAAGGGCTTTGCTCATCACTCAGATCCCGGCCTTATGGAGCAGCCATCCAAGTTCAAGGGTCCTGGTTGTTGCCAGAGAGAGAGAGTTCTAGAGGGCTTTGCACCAGCAAGTGGATGTTGTGGCCTGGAAGTGCATTATAGTTGTTTACAACTGAAGGACCATAAGTAACCACATGACCCCACTTAACCCCAAAGGATCTGGGAAGCACAATGCTGCCATGGGCCTGGAAAATAGATTGAGAAGTGGGAATAGCTGGTGAACATTAATGTCTGCCATGTACTTCTTGGATCTACATACTCCACGACCAGAAGCATTTAATGAGATATGATTGATGATTTTTTTTCTGATAGTTTTTAGTTTTTAAAATATGACTATCTTTGGCTGAAAACTTGCATTTCCTATGGTTAGGTTGAGGCAGTTAACCTTTTGCTTAACATGCTTTTGAAAAAAATGACATTTGGCATTTGTGTTTTTGCCCTTACTTGTGATATTACTGAAATAGTTACAAAGCATCAGCCAACGTCTGAAATTTAGTACAGTCCTTAGAACCCTAAGAACATTTTCAGTATTATAACATATCGTAGACAATATATATATAAAACATATATGATATATAATTAATACAGTGTACACATACACACACATACATATCTTGTCCTGTTTGGGTCTATTTAGCAGTTATTCTACTTTGAGATGGCAACAAATCCCATTTTGTTACATATCAGAACCAATTAATAGCTCATATTTCATTCATATAGAGGTGTTTGCTCATAAAGTCATGGTATATGGGAGACAGTTCCATTGTTCTTTCATCCATTTACCTAATATTTGTTAATAATCTGTACTGTCCCTACAAAAAGGGAATCTTGGCATATGTATACCAAGTTGAAGGACTTCTAAACAATTGGTCCCACACTTTACTGCAGATTTGTTACTTGGGACTGTTAAAAATACTGGTGTCAGGCTTTCATCTCCAATTGGATTTGATTGCTAATGGTTGTGGACTGGGAAGTGAGGTTTTTGAAAGCTCCCCAGGTAATTCTAATACATAGTAGCAAAATTTGGGAACCATTGTCCTGATGGAAATGTGACTTGTATATTGGGGAAATAGAATACACAATTATCTTCCTGTTAATGGTGTCCAGTTACATGGAAAACTTTTCTCTTAACTTCTTTTTAAAAATAACCCAACCTCAACTCAAGACAAAATAGAAACATTCTAAAGAAAATAGCACAATGTTCATTTCTTTCCGTCAGTAACAGGTGACCTATTGTAGTTTAGTCCTGACTCCAGTCAGTTAACCAGTATTCACCGAGCAATCAGTCTTACTCTGTGCCTTTGGAATACATATTTAACGTTGGTTCCATATAATCCTTGATCTAGTAATGGTAGATAGAACAGATTTATAAACAACTGAAGCATACTAAGTGATAAGATAAAAGTTCCAAGTTTGCAGGATAAAGAGAATCTTGAGTGTGTGTCGATGGATTGAAAAAGACTTTGTTAATTGAGTAGTGTGTTAAGGAATGGGCTTCCTTAGATTTAAAGAATAGGCATATATTTTGGCAGTCAGAGAAACTCTGGCAAAGATGTGGATGCAGAATGTGCTCCTAAGACAAGAAAAGCCAAAACTGATAAGGAAGCTTCAAGGAATAGTAAAAGCAGGTACTCAGTTCTTTTATTTATATTTAATTGTAGTAAGGGTGCTGGGAAACTATGATTAGTACCCATGTGTGGGGCACCTAGAATTCTGCTAAGGGTGGAGTGCTCCGTAAGTGAGCCAGATGACAGATTGGGCAGTAGTGTAGGTAGCACGCAATATCTGAGTGATTTTGCTAAAGTTCTGCTAGTTACATTTAGCAATTGGTTTGACATGGAAGATCAGAGGTCTGTAATGAATTTCACATTCAAGTTTTAGCTTGGAAAACAGATTATCAAGAAAACAGTGAACATGGCAATTTTATGGCATATACCAAGATCACCATGGGATGCTTTTTAACAATGAACATTCCTGGCTCAATCCAGATTTGTTGAATGAAAATTGATAGTACTGTGTTCCAGTGGGATCCAATAAGAATAGGTAAGTCAAATGGGCAGAAAGATTTTCTAATTTTCTGCTTTTGGGGTCTAGAAGTAGCCATGGGAAATTTCCTGGGAGAGTAAGTTTTATGAAGGCCCTATCTAATGGATTCATGTAGTTTTGGGAATTACGGGGGCAGGGAGAACATGGATGTAGAGTAGAACCTTGATCCTCAATGTGAGGTTAGAAGAAGAAATAACATGGCTAAAAGTGATGAAGTTTTAGTGTGTTGAAAGCCAAGAGCAATTCAAATGTCAAACAAATGCTTTGTAGGCAAATTCCAGGCAAATTCAGAAGGGTTCATGGCAGCTCTTGTTCACTCCAGCTGCCTCACTTCCAGTCTCTTCTACTATCTCTGCCTGGCACCAGGGATCTGCTGCCCTGTGGTGGTTTGTCCCTTTGTGGGAAAATACCCTGTTATACTAAGGCATTTTATACACTGTTTCCTCCATTGCCTTGGCCTTGCTAAATATGAATGTTAATGGGCCACCACCATGGTCTGACTTGCTGTTGATGGAGTTATTGCTCTGCCCATGTCTCTGGAGAAAGAAGGCAGATGTGGTATTCTCCTTTGCTCTTTCTGAAACTCTGATACGTCTTGACTCACGGCTTCTTGGAGGATCACTCTTGAGCTTGAATTCTACAGGACAAGAGGGATCATCCTGGTTCACAAGTACGTGGGGTGTTAGAAGGAAGGATTTTAGGCAGAGGAAATAGAGCTGTTTCAAAGAATGTGATGCATCTGGATCTAAGAGTGATTATGTAAGACAAACGCAGGGGAGGACTGCGCGAAGAGGAGAGGCACCCCAGTCATTCTGCAGGGTCTGCCTCACCGTTGGGTGGTAAAAAGTTGTCATGTTTAGATCATGATGTAGTGCACACGCCTTTAATCCCAGTGACTTGGGAGGTTGAGGCAGGAAGTTGTAAGTTCAAGAACAGCCTCAGCAAAGTAGGGAGCCTCTCAGCAATTTTGTGAGGCCCTGTCTCAAAATAAAATAGGCCTGGTAATGTAGGCTAGTGGTAGAGTACCCCTGGGTTCAACCCCATACTGCTTTAAAAAAAAAAAAAAAAAAATTCTCATGTTTAAGCTCTAAAGTGGTGTAATAAGGTGATTTGGAAGAATTCTTAACCTCTCAGGTCCTTTGTTTCTAAAAAAGAAAGTAATTGGTTTGTTCATTCACACTTTCTGTCCCCCCCCACCCCACCCAGGTTTGCTAAGGTGGAAAGGGCTGGCTTGTGTACACAGGGGATAGTCTGTCTTCATTCCTTCACCCATCCTTCCCTTGTACTGTTTTTGTCCAGAAATATGCAAGTTCTTCCTCATCTGGTAGTTACACTGCCTGGTACTGATAATTACATATCCTTCATTTATGTTGTTTTTGGAATTTAACTGTTTGCTTAGAATGAAGAAAATGCCTTATTCACCCATGTATGCCTCTTCTTACTTCCAGACAGTGCTTCATACACATATTAAGCAACTTAGTAACTGCTTGCTTTTCCCTTAAATGTTCAGAGATTTGACTAAAATGCCACATTGGCAATTTGACAAATTTATATTTTGTACAATTACTGGGAAAACGTATTCCTCTGTGTGATTGGAATTAGTACTTTTACATAACACATGTAGGATTTGCTTTCAAAACATGAATTTATGAACTTATAAATTTGTCAGCATCTTTCTGAATTAACAGGAATATATTAGACAGAAAGATATATCACATTACCTATGAAAGGGACTCATGGTTTCAGAATTTGCAGTGTAATAATATAATTTCCTCAAGTAAATCCCCTTCCTAAAATAGTACATTGTCTTTTTCTGGACCTGCATAGCACCTAATTTTCAGGTGCCTGCAATGTAAAAATAAGCAAAAACAAAGTAAGATTCTTTCGTTTAAAAACATCTTTTAGTTGCTATTTTTTAAAGAGTCATTATGACTTAAAACTAAATTTGTATGCCACTTTTGTTTATAAAGTTTCTCTTAAAAAATGTTCCATATGTGCATAATTTGAATATTCACTTCAATTTTCTAGAGTATGGCATTAAAATGTCGGTCTAGGCAAGCTGTCAGTTATCAAATTCAGCATTGTAACAAGCTGTGAATTCATGGGGTAGAAGTAGGAAGCCACATATAAGATGTGACAGTCCTTATTTGTCACATGTAAAAGTGAATTTCTCTTCCTTTGAAAAGCAAAGTTTTAGATTTTGGAAAAATCTTAATGAAGTTGGCTTGAGGATTATTCTGCTTCCAGAGTGCTTTGGGGTGGTGTGGGGTCTCAAGATGGGCTCTGGCAGAAGAAGATAATGTGAGTTTCAGTATTAATCTTTGGGGGTGTGTGGGAGAAAAGACCCCCAAAGTGAAGTCGCAACATACTTCGCCATGATTGCACATTAATCTTGAATTGCCAAGGGCAAATTCCATGCAAAATGAAGAAAATAGAGAACAGCTGTCCTCAGAAAATTTCCAGCAAGCAAACTAGAGTTTCTCACTCACTGTCTCTTTTTTTAATCAGAATGGGTGTGAGGTGAGTGTGGGTGGAAACACAGGACCGTCTTATGTGGGAGGAAACTGAAAAGTCTTGTGGTGTCTGCAGAAATGCAAATACAAAATGGAAATACGAAGTCCAGGCAAATCGGGACTGAATATTCATTTTCTCAATTACTAATCTTACTCATTTTAGGAAAACTTCGAAAAGCTATTAGCTTCCTAATTAATGACTGAGTTAAATTAGTACGAGCAAGTACTTCCAGAGAGACAGTGTGCCCATCTTGATCTGCCACTTCCGTGTGGCTCTGGGTTTGCTTTATGACTTTGGACTTTCCTCTTGTCCTCATTCCATTTCCAGCTTCCCTTTTTCTGTTACCTATGGTTTTATTCATCTTCTCCTCTTTAACACATCCCTAGAAGTGGAGTGAAGAAAATTAGTAGAACTTTATACACTCGTTATGTAAATCATCTTGCTTCTGGGCATATTTGGGGTTGGAGGTTGGATGGGCTCTTGTCCACAGTGCTGGAGGTATTTTTAGACAGGGGAACATGAAAAGTTGTCTTCCTGTAGAGTAGGTGGGCTAGGTTTTGTGTGTCTGCATTTAAGTTCTGATGATGTCCATGATATTTTAATACTCAACACTCTGAGTGTACCGTTGAAGAACATGATCTCCGAAATTGGTCTTGATTGCAATCTCAGTTTCCCCACTTACTAACTCTGCAGTTCTGGAAAGCTACTTCTTTCTCCACTTTGTGTCTCCATTTTACTATCTATAAAATACGATGATGATACTGTCTCCTTCACAGGGTTTTCGTGGGAATGAAAAGAGGCCGCTTGGGGCTTGGTACATGTCGAGTCCCCAGGACTAAGTTGCTTATTCGGAGTTAAATCTAATCATTGGAGTCAGTCCTAATTAGTCCTATTATTGATTCAAGTTTCTGGTAAGACTAAGGAAGGAACTTTGAATTTTTTCCCCCTTAATAGCAGTTTACATAGGGAGATAAATCAGCTGAGTTCATTTTATCTAGCAATTGTGGGTTGCTTTTGTAACTGTAGCAAAATGAACTGTTTTGGCCTTTAACCTCCTATTCCTCAGTGTCTTGTGGACGTTTGAGCAATAAACTGTCCAGTGAGTAAAGAAAGGAAAGGGGTTCAGGAAGAAGGCCATGGCTCTCTCATTACCTCCAGCTTTCCTGCAGAAGTAAAACAGAGCAAAGAGAACAATACCAAAACCAGAAAAGGAAAATGAGATTATTCCCTGTTGCCTGGCATTGATTTGATACCTGAAGCTGCAGCTGATCTGAGGCAGAGAGGCAGATGGCAGCAGTGAGACACCATTTAGACCTTCTGATGTTCTCATCTCTTTAGTGAAAAGATGAAAAAGAATCTTGTAAAAAAGCAACGGTGAACTTTTTCCTTGAGTTCAAGACTCTTTTCTAATTTAGTAAGATTTTGCCACTAAGAGTGGAGCCACATCAGTGAATTTGTTATTCAGCTGCTCATCCATTCCAGCTTGCTTACCCTTTTCCAGCTAGGTGTGTGTTAAATGGATTTTTGTCAACACTTTTTCAGTGTTTCCTTCAGAAAAGGTGGTGGAGATAGGGTTCCTACTCTTAAAAATTAGCTTCTTTCAGTGAATGCACTGAGACTTTGGGCTGCTTTCTTGTTAATAAGTAATTCTGCACAGTGTTGTGGACACTGGTAGAAGACACGTGACTCCTGGATTCGGAGAAAAAAAAGACAAAATATTGCCCTGAGTAGTCAGAGTATTGCATTTTGTGCCAGTTCCCTTAGCCTCAGTTCCCAAGGCCATTGCAAAGAGTGGCAGATGTTACCTGCAGATGATATGCACTGGGTTTGTTATAGGAGAGAAACTCTGAACTTAGAAAATTAAAATCTTTGGTAATAGACAGCCAGGAGGCCCTCTTCTCTGGAGGGTAACACTGTCTGTTTTCCAGGGATATCAGTAAACCTGTTGTTTGCTCCAGAGGAGGGATTGGAAGAGAAGGTGTTCACACCACACTGGAGGTGTTGGTGGAAGTGAGCGGGTGGTATGTCAGAGGATTTGTGAGCAATTGAATCCAGAGCATGGCAGATCCCTGGTGCCGTGCTGTATTGTTTGTCTTGCTTTTGCAGACTGGGGTGAACTGTTGATAAATCTGAGCAGCAGTGAGTTGAGACTTTTTAACTAGAAGTAGAGTTGGTAAGCATTGGATGGGTGGAGAAGAAAGAAGGCAAGATGATGCTCAGATTTTGGAAATAATTTAGGTAAGACATAATGGAGGTTTAAACCAGCATATAGACAGTATGGAAGTTCATCAAAAAATTAAAGAACTGCCCTATGATCCAGCCATCCCATACAGGGTATGTATCCAAAGGAAGTGAAATCAGTATGTTGAAGAGGCTTTTACCTGTTTCATGGCAGCACTGTTCACAATAGCCACGAAATGGAAACACCCTAAGTGTCCGGCTGATGAGTAGATAAATAAAATGTGATATGTATACACACAGGGAATATTACTCAGCTGTGAAAAAGAATGAAAAACTGTCCCTTGTGACAATAGGAATGGAACTGTGGATTCTATTCCATTCCATTCCATTCCGGAATGGAACTGAGAGATTAACTGAAATAAGCCAAGCACATAAAGACACATATAGCATGATCTCAGTCATGTGGAATCTAAGAACATTGATCTTACAGAAGTCAAGGGTAGAATGGTGGTTAGTGGAGGCTAAGGAGAAAGATGGATAGGCACCTTTGGTCACTGGGTACCAAGGCACAGTTAGATAGCAGTAGGAGGTTCTGGTGTACTGTTGGACAGTAGGGTCACTACAGGTAAGAGTAATGTGCTGTATATTTCAGAAAGCTAGAAGAAAAGATTTTAAATGTTTTCATCATAAAGAAATGATAAGTGTTTGTGGAGACAGATGTTTAACCTGATTTAAACATTATGCAGTGTAGTGTATTGGAACATCACATGGTACCATATACTTACATACGTTTTCTATATTTTTGTGTATCAGTTAAAAATAAATTTAAGACAGTATGGCTGTGGGAAGGAGGGATGACTAGGAGGAGAGATGTGGCAGAACAGATCTGATGACCTGCTGGACTTGGGAGGTAATAAGGGGAAGGGAAGCGTGACAGCTGGGCGCCAGCCAACCACGATGGCACCTTCAGCCAATGGGGAGAATATAGGATGAGCAGCGGGATTGGGAGGAGCAGAGATTGCCTGTAGGTACTTCGAATTCATCCTTGTAAGAAATCTGCAGAAAGGAGAGGTGGTGGCCATTGTTGGCGCAGCAGTGATGTCTAAGTGTCAGAGAAACCGTCCAGGTAGACAATGAGGTAAGAAGATAAGGACACAAAGGACAGAATCTTTGTGAATCCTGGCATTCATGGCATGAGAGGAAAGAGAAAATGGAGGACACAACGGCCAAAGCGGTAGCAGGAGAGGCAGGAGAGTGGCCTGTGAAGGCATCCTTGAGGGAGAACTCCAAGGAGGAAGGTGTCAGCATGTCAGACCCTGGAGAAAGTTCAGGTCAGAGCAGGACCAGACGCAGCCTCCTCCTGCCTCAAGTCAAGAAGTGGTTGGGAAGTCCAGAAGCTACGTGATAGCTGGGTCATACTTGGTTTCTCTTAGGATATTCTTCTCCCAAGAGCTCTGAAGGACAGCTGATGTTCCCTTCGTTTACATCAGCCAGTAACTGCCTGTAAGGGTTGTGAATCGACTTGTTCGAGTTCCAGAGCTAGAAAGTTTCAGACTCTAACTCCAACTCTAGACTGAGTTTTTTAGGCCCGTGCATCTGAGTGACCACAATGAAGTGGAGACTCCTACCTCCTCTCTTCTAAGGGTGTTGAGATGAAGAAATGAGTGAAAGGGGGGACAGGTTTTTAAAGAGAAATGGTTGGGACCTGTAGACGATAGAAAAGGAAAGTAGAGGAGATTGAAGTACCATCCCTGGATTTGCTCATCTAGATGGAGTTTAAGCCATCTTAAAGTCCCACCTCACTTCTTTCCATACTAATTCCTTCAAGGCCTCTTAAGATGCACGAGCAACCCAGGAAAACTTTGACCCTTGACCTTGGGAGGTCAGTTGGGAGCAGATACAATGTCAGTGAGGAATCTGCATCTGTCAGTCTTTAAAACCCTAATATACAGCATCTTTTGTTTTCAGAGGGTTTGGTGTACTGTCTCTTCCAATCTCAAACTCAGGCTGTTAGGAAAGTATGTATGATTCATTGGACTTGGCTGCATAGGTGTCATCTGAGGCTTGGAAAAGTTGGGGTAAACTGCGACAGATCACATAGTTGGAGAGTGGCACAGCTGGGTCTGGGATCCTGATCGCTCAAGTCAGAATTGTCTTGTGGCAATGGAAACGGGGAGAAGAGTTGGTCAGCCATGAACCTGGTGGTGACAGGGATGCTGGGTTCAGAAAGACACTGCAGGGTCTCTGTGAGGTAGTCCTTTGACCAGGACTCACACTGTGAGCAGACACTTCAGGGAACATGGAATGAGCCACAGCTGGTGCCTCTGTGAGGCCCTGGGACAGGTGGATATGAGTTTGGGTTCCCAAGTCTTACCTAATGCAAGAGGGCTCCCTGTAATGCTGCAGCTTTAGGAACTTGGCCAGTGGCTTGCATGGTTGTGTAGGAGTAGCAACAAGTCTAGTGGCCGTCTGGTCTGGAACTAAAGTGGTTTCTCTTGTGTTGGCTGTAGACTGGAAGTGAGGTCAGTCACAGGTAGCATACAGTTCATTTTGACCCTAAGATGAAGGTGGCAGCTAATAAACCAGCCACCTGTTGGATTTGAGATTTGGATGTGAGAGGAAGAGACTTAGCCAAGCCTGCATGTGTCTTTAAGAGTCTGAAATTAACAGTACTTCCAAAAGCACTGGCTCAGACCTGGAACTGGATAGCTGCCTAGTACTTCTTCCATCTTTCTCACCTAGTTAGGATGGGGTGCTGGGGCAGACGTGATGGACAGCCACGGGAGGCACCCTCATGTGCCAAGCTGTCTCTTTCCTATCTTGAGACTCTGGTTTGTTTGGATGGGGAAGGACCATGTGAATGAAACCCTGAGACTTGCCCCGCAAGTGCCTGCTGTCCAGGAGGCTGTTCGTTAGGATACAGAAATGGGTTTGCACAAGAAGCATATGGGAAGCTAGCATGGGAAAGTGCGACTCCATAGGAAGGGACAAGTTAGATAAGTTGCTGGGCGACTATCTGATATTTTTCTATCTGCTATCCAAATGGTTATCATGCATGGGAAGAAACTGCAAATGTTACTGGTGAACAGGAATTTTGTATTTTCCATGAGTCATTCCTATTAAATAAACGTTGACTTCCTGGCATATGCTTGGTTTTCTGAAAGTGGAGTGTGGACAACATGCCTTCCTTAGGGGGACTTTTAGATGTATTACTTTTAGATGTATAACTATTTTGAGATGAGGTTTGAATGTTAGGCTGTGGTTAAAGTTTTGGTGAGTGCTTAATTAATAAGGAATTAATTGCATGTGAGACGTGTGCCCATGCTTTACAAAATAGACTCCTTTAAATTTTCACAATGTCCCCATTTCACTGTCCTCTTGCCTCCCCTTGTGGTGCTGGGAATTGAACCCAGGGCCTCCCATGTGCTAGGTAGGTGCTGTACCATTGAGCCACACCCCCACTTCCATCTTACCCTGTTTTTCAGATGAAGCAGCTGAGTCATAGATAAGTGTGAGCAACTTGCCAGATTACACGTAGAGGAAATTTCTAGAATGTCAATAACTTTAACTTGTAAACAAACTCGTGTATCTAGTGTATGCTTTAAAAAAAAAAAAAAAAAACCTGGACCAAGGTCCAGAAAGGTGAAAAAGTTATTGAGTGCTATTTTGATCTTCTCATCTTTATATAGCTCAGTTAATCTTCTGTCTCACTGCTTAGGAATTGCTTTTACCTTTTCTTTGCAGTATTTAATGCAATGTAAGTGTTAAAAATAATCCATTCTTCTAGAGTTTTCAAATTTGGTAGATACCATATCTTAAATTCATGGCAGTGAATATTCCCCATTGATGGAACAGAGGAAAGGATTCTTGGTTCTCTCTGTGTATATTTAAAATTAATACAAATATACATCTTTGGAAACTGAAGATGTTACAAATTGCTAACTATTTTAAGGATATCTTTGTGTATGGAACTGTTTATGTAATGCGGAACAGTTAATAGCCTGGAAAGTGTTCACTACACCTTCACAGGCACTTAAACAGTGTTATTGAAGTTTAGTTGTAAATATAGGTGGGAACACATTGCCTTTTTTTGTAACCCCTGATCTGAAACAACATCCATGAGTTTCTTCATTGCTTTTCCTTGAGTCACCTTTGTGATTTTCTTACAAGTTTTTCTAATCATTTCCTGAATAGTGTGTCTTTTCATTTTATTGTCAAGTGTCTTATGTTTATAAGTGTTAATGTTTATAATTCTATGTAAAATATGTAAATAATTAGGACATTAAAAAATGATGAGAATTTACATATGCATAAAATCACACTTTTTTTTTTTATTACATAACCCATCAGGGAATTTGTCTTTACAGTGCTGGAGAGTCGTGTAAACCTATATTTGTATTCCTGCATTCACATGCTTACATATTTGCACATATGCCTCATTAAAAGTGAAATGTTGCAGACTTTTGATGTAAATCCTGTGAATGTGAACATGAACATTAATGACCTTTTACCCTGTTGTCACCACACGCAAGTGCAAATAAACGATTCAGTCACTCTGCAAATATTAAGTACCTCATTCCATGCCAGGCACTCTGCGGGTAGCTAGATGTGAGCTGAATGAATGTTTATAGACCCATGGAATTTGATCATTTATTTCTGTAGAATCATGCAGCTGCAAAATCTTTTAAAATAATTTTGTGCCTGTTACCATCAAAAGTGTTTACATTCCACATGGAGCCCTTCTCTTTCATCTAGTTTTATCTACACACACAGGAACACATGGGAGACCTTTTCTATCTTTTCTTCCCATATTTCATTTACTTCTTAATCATCAGTGTATTAATCAATTATTCATTTCATTCACTAATATATTCCATTTATTTGTTAAATGCATAGAACATGCTGAGCGCTGTGTGAGGTAATAGAGAATACAGAATTACCAAAGTTTTTCCTGAAGCCAAAGGGGAAAAAACCAGATTTCCTGACCTAGGTGGTATCAAGCTGATTTCTTAGTTTTAATTCTCTTTTTAATATTACCTAGGTCTTCACTTTATTCTATCTCAGTGCCTAAAATATAGTAAGTACTTGATAATTGTGGGGAAATTCAATGTTATGTACTGTCTCACCTGCTAACTTCATTCCTTTCTATTTTTCCCTTTTGCTTTGCATTCTTTGCCCTGTTCATCATTTGCAGGTGTGTGTAGGAGTGCATGCGTGTCTAAAATCCCCTTTACCTCTTCTTCCTTTAATATAGAATGTGTTTTCTTATTCATCACATTTACTTACATCCTGATGTGGTTTAAATATGTCCCCAAAGTTTAGGTGTTAAAAACTTAACCCATAATGCAATGGGGTTCAGAGGTGATTAGGTATGGAAGATTCTGCCCTCATAAATAAATTAATACTGTCATGTGGAGAATGGGGTAGTGATTGCAGGATGGGCTCCTGATTAAATGATGTGCTCCATTCTCATTCCTCCTTTCACTTTCCTTCTCCCTTGCTGATTTATCCTTCTGCCTTCCCCCATGCGATGACAACAAGAAGGACCTCATCAGATGTGACCCCTTGATCTTTCCAGATTCTAGAACCATAAGCTCAATAAATTTCTGTTCTTTATCAGTTACCCAGTCTGAGGCATTCTGTTATAGCAGCAGAACATAGACTAAGACACAGCCTGTCCAGTCTTACCTCCACTTCTTCTGAGTTTATTGATCCTCTTAAATCATATTTTCCTTTTCCATCTTTAACTCTTATTATCTGAGAGCCTCTTCCTTTCTCTCTTGCATCTCCCGCTTACCTGCAAGGCCTGTGGGTGCCAAATAACCTCTAGCTCTGGTGACATCTTTTGGGTTCTGTAAAGGAAACACCTGGATAGATATGGTGGTGAAACTTGATTCATTCCCACCTTTTGACTCTCCTCACAGAAGATGTGGGTCACATCCTGTGATAGCATGGTGGCAAGTTAGAGGAGACAGGCAATAGGAAGTAAGACCCGTAGGATCTTACCTTATCCACTTTACCTGGGGATATCTGCCATCAGCTGCTCTTCTTTGTATTGGAATTTGTTTATTTGTATTGGAATTTGTATATTACTAACCATTGGAACCAATCTCATCTATTAAAAGAAAAAATCTTCGGGCCTGTAAACACTTGGACCACATTATAAAGTTTTGCTAAAAACCAGAAAGTATTGTGTTAATGACATCTACTGGTCAGCCTTTATACACTCAAAAAATTAAAATAATTTGAGTTAAAATAACTCAAATTTGAGTTAAAATAACTGAGTTATTTTAACTCAAATTATTTTAATTTTGTTAGAGTAGTATATACATTTTGGTCCAATCTGTATCTGTAGTTCTAAGTTTATTTGAAGTCACGTCAACATAGCCATAGCTATTTTTATTTTGTGTCCAACTACTTAGTACAAGGTGCCATTAAAAAAAACAAAAAGAAAAAAACAACAAAAAAAAAAACAAACCTGAAAACCAAGGTTGACCTACTGGGAGAGAAGGTGGAATAGAGTTCCACAGTTGTTTGTTTGAAAATTCTAAGGCTGGATATGTTTTAGAACGTAAATTTTTTATGTAGAAAGGTAATACCAGGCATATATTGTATGGTATGTGCATCTCTATGTGAGTTTGAGGAAATTAGTTTTAACATGGTTGAATACGAGCATTCATTGTCAATGGGGAGAATCAAGATTTAACCTGATGTTCAGGTCAAGTATTGAGACTTTTGGTTTTTGCAGTTGTAAGTAAGAGATTATGGACTTGTTTTAGGATGTGACCAAGTGTTGAATTAATTAAAAGGAATTAATTATGATTTACATTTAGGGAAAGGGACTATTACTATGGGGTAGAAGCAGAAAACTTAGGGTTTTGTCTGGTTTTGAAGGTTTGGATGGAAATTGATTTTACTCATTGCTGAATCTTGAGCAGCTAGAATTGCACTTGGCACATATTTGATGAATAGATGTATGACAGGTGAGTAAATTTGGGTAGGCAAGGGACAGATCATTCCTGTCTGGGGAGAGACTTCAGCCTGAACGTAGTCCTGTAGGATAGAGTGAACTTGTTTTTTTTGTGGGGGACAGTAGTCTGCTTTGATTAAAATGAATGCTGTGTGGCAAATGTAAGCAGATGCGGTAGGGCCCCTTATGGCTACTTATGGACTTGTCAAGGCTGGGGAGGGGCTTGATCTGTGGGCATCTCTTTTTTGTTTTTGTTCTTTTGTGGTGCTGGGGATCGAACCCAGGGCTTTGTGCCTGCAAGGCAAGCACTCTACCAACTGAGCTACATCCCCAGCCCTGCTGGCTTGCTCTTAAAATGAGGACGGTGAGGACCTTAGATAATAAAAGTGATACGAACCATAGGAATTTAGAGGGGAAAGAGATGGTGGGGTTTGGAATGTTTGGATTCCTTAATGTGCGTGCAAGAAATTAAAGACTGTGTTGAAGAGGCAGAGATTAGTCTTCAGCTAGAAGAGAGAGTTGGACATTGACTGTTGAATTTGCAAAGTGACAGGGAGGAAGTCAAAACAAACTTCAAAATTCTAATCCTTGGTGACTAGAAAGAGTGATCCCTTTGGGCAGAAGAGGGAAATTTGGGAAAGAAGCTGGAAGGGATGTGATTAGCCCTACTAGTATGAATTGGCATGTTGGTCTATATTCTTTCAACATAACTGATATTTTTGTGTGAACACAAGTGTGTTCTTAGATATAAGTTCTACTCATTTTGTTAGTCCAGGGCCTTTCAAAACAGTGTTACAAAGAGAAAATCCCACAAGACTTGATTATGTCATGTGCCATTTCTGATCTGCTTTTGTATGAGGTTTATTTAAATTTCATTAAGAAAAGGAAAAACTGTGTTGAGGAACTTTAATTCCCCCTCGAACCTTTCATTATGCATTAGCAATTAACGCTACTCTTCTCAGGTTGATGAATTTGAACTTGATCAATTATCTGATAGTAATTACCAGCAGAGCGATGATTATTGCCAAAGTAACATTCTTATTTCATCTCTCCATATCTTTCGAGCACTTTTCACAGAGGTGTGCATATGTTTGTAGAATATGACGTGCTCTTTTTACTTCTGGCCCTGGGGTCAAGCTGTTGTAAGCTTCTTTAATAGAGTAGTACTGAACACAATCCTCTGGTATTTTAAACTCTCTGGACAGGGCCCCTGGCTTCTAGGGGAAGGAAGGAATGAGTAGCAATCTTTCTCCCTGAAATAGGCTCAAAATTCCTGATTTTTGTTTCTTGGCATTTTCCTTCTCTTTTTTCCAATTTGAGGCAGGGCTGTGGTGCCCCATTCTCTTGTCCTAGTCAGTGGCTGTCTTACATCAGGAAGGAGCCTCTTTGCTGCTGGGACTCTTTAGCATTCTGAGTAGACTAGGGGCTAGCCTTGACCCTCCTGGTTCTTGTAGCTCTAAAGAGAGAATGGAGAGAGAATGTGTATCAGTTGGCTAAGGCTGCTGTAACAAAGTCATGTATGGGTGGCTTAACAGAAATTTACCTTTTCCTAATTTGAGGGACTAGAAGTCTAATAAAATCTATCAAAAGGGTTGGTTTCTTCTGAGGCCTCTGTCCTTGGCTTGTAGGCCACTGTCTTTTTCTATGTCCACATGTCCTCTCCTTCCAAGGACACCAGTCATATTGGACTAGGGCCTGTCCAGATGACCTCATTTTAAATGAATTACCTCTTTTAAAGACCTTCTATTTGTATATAATCACATTTTGAGATATTGGGAGTTAGGACTTCAGTATGCAAATTTGTGGAAGTCATAATGTGGCTCATAATAGAAAGCAAAATAGGACATTTGAGAAGTTTGAAAGTGAGTAAAGACAAAAGTCAAAAAGGAAAAGAAAATACTGATTTTTAGCAAGAAGAAAAAATGAAAGTGGACCTGGACGTAGACTGCATTATAATGTACAGAACATGTTTCTAGCATCTCTTTTCCCTCCCAATATAGCAGGGCATATGATGTTACCCTTGATCTCATATGTGACCTTGAGACTCAGAGGTTTTCCCAACTTGCTCATGAGTGTCTGAGCTAGACTTGAAGCCAGTGCTTTAGATCCTATTATTCTTTTCATCAGCAGTGCAGGGAGGTGAGAAGAAAGTAAACCCCCTTGTGCAGATTCCTTGTCCTTTTTGTTGTTGGATTATTTTGTTTTGTAAACTTGGGAAATTAGAGATGTCATTTTCTTATCAGCCAGTAGTGTTCTTGTGAGCTTTAACATTCGTAGTGTAGAAAATAGACACGTAGCCAGGAGCTGTAACTCTTTGGAAGTAAAGATAAGAAGTCACATTTGGGGGGAGTCATTGCTGTATTATAAAATTTTTCAAGTCCAGTGAATTGGAGAATTTGGTACAATGAATGCCCACCTTCTGAACCACCCAGGTTCAACAGTTCTGTATATTTGGCCACAGTTGTTTCTACCATCTCTTCTTCCTCTTCCAGCAAACCTAAGATAACTTCTACCCCTTTCAGTGGGCAACATTAAAGTGGGCATTTTCTTATATGACCTGAATGTCTCTCAGACTGTCCTGATTGTTTCTGAAGTGTCTTTTACTATTGGTTTGTGTAGAAGAGAATCCAAAAAGGGAAATTTTATTCAGCATATGAAATTATGTTTGATGCAACTTTTTTTGCCCATTTGTCTATTGTACTCTGGGATCCCTGGATTTCAGGTCCCTACAGAAGAGTTTGTAGTGTGTTGGTTTATTTTGCTGTAGAATTTGTGGTGAAACTCATTTGGGCAGGACATATAACAACTCTTTCTTTAAAAATACAGTTCTGCTTTAGTCTTGACTGAATTTGCACGGTCTTTAACAGTCATCCAAACAATGATTTCGTTTTATATACTAATCGCCATATTATTTTTAAAAGGCTAAAACTTTCCAAGAGAAACATGAACAAGTGAACACAAGAAACCTAGGTTTTAATGTATCTTTACAAGTTGCATTGGGGTACATTTCACCATATCCATGATGCTCAACTTTCCATTAACATTGACTCATTACATTTTTGTCCACATGGAAGATTGTTTCAGGTTATTTTCCAACCATAGCATACAAATCCAAAGCTGGTAAAAACAAGTTGGTATAAACACTTGATTTTTGTCAAATGTTATTTTTGTAGTCAACAGGAATGTTGCTAATGTGAGTTAGCAAAGATTCTGACTGCAACTGTTTGATGACAGCTTTTAAAATCTGATACTGTTGTATTTTGCTAACATTTCATTTCTTCCAATAGGTATAAATGACCAAGGATTGTACAGAGTTGTGGGGGTGAGTTCAAAGGTCCAGAGACTTCTGAGTATGTTGATGGGTATGCCTCTTTTCTAATCATTTTTCCATGCATTATTTGTTTATGTTCATTGACTTCACAATATTTCATAGTAACATATAGCATACTTGGGAGTCCATTTTCTTTTCTCCATAGATGAGTTGTCTCCTGAGCAGAGATGGTTGACTCAGATGTAGATTATTAGTATTTGGATTTGCTTAGGTTATCTACGTTGCCTCTACTTAATAAGAAAAGGATGCAGCTCATGGAAGAATGTCTTTCACTGCTTGTTCCTCACAGCAAAGCAGCAGTCAGGCCTCTATGATTTGCATGATTTCCAAGTTGCCTGTCCAGAACCTTGACAGTACATTTGGTTGGACAAGACCACTGGGACTCGCTCATTTTTATGGAGCTTCCAAAACTGTCATTTGACAGCGAGGGTCTGACTCTCAGGAATTCATTGGTATTCACAGTGGCTTGTTTGTAGTTTGCACCAGGCTCTTCTCCAGAACCACGCATGCTCCATCTGTGCTGATAACACAGTGTTCTTTGGCATTGCAGACTAGAGGAAGCCAGAAAGTGAATTCATTTCATTACCCCAGACATTATGTGAATGACAAAGCGCTTTTGCATTACACATTGCTGTCAGTTCAGTGCCACCTGTAAGGCGCTCTGCTTCTCCCTTCCTCAGAGCAGGCTGCCTCTTGAGGAGCAATAACTCATTTGGCTGCAGGGCCTTGGATATCAAACCAATCTGTCATTCCGACCTTGCTACATATTAATTTATTTGCTGTCTCACTTTAATTAATCAATATTAACAATGCCTCCAGGTAGGCTGTGAATGAATTTAAGCTTGTCTGTATCTTAAAGCATTGTAGTAAAGACTCATTTTTAGAAAGCATAAACTAAGATGAACAAAATCAACTGACACATTATGGATAGCACTGCTTGTTGGCTGTATTTGAATTAAGGATTTCATAAGCAACAACCTTTTTTTGGCTATTAACCATAGGAAAAATTGCCCGTCATCAGCTGGAGAGCCTTGTTAGAATACATTTGCTTTCATGAGCTGTTTTCATTTTCTGCCTCTCTGGTTTGACTTGGGTGTACAATTCTGGCAGACAGATTTTCCTTTTCACCATTAGCAGGCTCCAAATTAAATAGACTCAGGTTGCCAGTGGTTCAGTAGCAGCTGGAAGAGTTTAATAGCACTGCAGCATCTGCTTTTACTTAATTTTAAAATTAGAAACACTTCTCTCGTTTCCAACATGGTGTTTTAATGATTAGACCTAGAAGACTCTGGGTATCAGAATGGGAGATGTGGACTGAAAGGCCCATTTTGGTGCTAAACTGGCCATAAAGATCTTGGCATTATTTTTATCATATTCTTGTTCATGATCAAGGGAAGCTTGAAGAAGGGTGTTTCTGTGGTCACCCTAAAGTGTTAAGCTGTCTCAAAATTTGTTCTTAATCTCATAAATCTTACATGCTCAGCATAGCTGAACTCGGGTGATGGTCTCCTCTCATGGGAAATGTCCCAAGACAGTCCTTAACTTCCAAGGTATTTTTCACTCTCTAAACCCTCAAAAATTCATGACCTGGAAAACTGTCCATACTTTCCATGAGCATCAGAGAAGAGAAGTCCAGGACATGGGCATGTCATAACCTCATTTGAGTTGCTGGCAAGGAAAGAGCTGTGTTTTTAGCAATATTCTGTGAAAAGAGGAAATTAGAGAATTGGCCTGAGAGAAGGATACAGACTGGTTATTTCCTCATTTAATAACTCATTTGAGGACTGAACAATGTATGTTTGTTTTTATTATATATAAATATTCCTTAGAATGAATTTAAGATTGTCGGTCAGAAATTTTGAATTTGCATTAGCACCATTTTCTTGTTCTTTGTTACCAATGCAAACCTTAGCTCTTGATAAAATAGGTTTATTCACTATTTTCTAATGAATTGAGGATTTCCTTAAGATATGTCCTTCTCATCCTGATTAAATCTTCAAATCAAAATAATTTGCTACCACTGCCAAAAAAGGATTTGGGTTCTGGATAGTCATGTCCGCATTCCCACAGATGTTCTTCCTCTCCAGCTTGTCCCACTTCTTTGTTGTTTTAAGGTTGTATGTCCCAAAGAGAAGAAAAACGGAGTGGAAATGCATGGGGCCTGCCAAATTTTTAAATTTGCTTTTTAAATCAAGTCATTGTCTTTTATTATTATTCCTGAAAGTAATACTTTTATTTTAAAATTCGGATATTTTCAAAGAGCATTTTGTTGGTGATGCATTTTTTTCCTTGTAAAAATGAAATATAATCTAAAATCTAAGTATCTTAGAGAAAAAGTTCCAAGAGATTTTGTTTTTTTGAGGAGAGCTGCCTTTACTTGATTCGTTTAGTTCTTGAGAGCTATTTACTTTAGATTTTTTATTATTGCCATTTTTACATGAAATGTTTTGCCTTTTCCGTTTAAAGTATTCTTTAAATACTTACATGTAGAAGTTTGTGGCGATTCCTAAAGAAAGAATCTATGCTTAATCCCTTGCATTTTCTCCTCATCTCTTTCCTTTCTGTGTTTTTCTTTCCCCTTTACATTTAAGATTATATAGAAGATGTTTCTCTCCATTATCTTTTGCCTGTTTCATTCTTCCTCACCCCTTCCTCTTCATCCCTCATCCCTTCTCCTTTCCTCATCCCTCCCTCCCTCTCCCTCCCTCGCCCTCCCTCTCCCTCCCCTCCTTTATCCCTCCCTCTTCCTCCTTCAACCTTCCCTGCCCTGCCCTCACCCCTTCCCTCACCCCTCCCTCCCTCTTCCCTCAACCATCCTCCCTCCTTCCTTCCTCTACCTCCTTCATCACCTCCTCTTCTTCCCTCTCCTCCTTCCCCTTCCCTTCCTTCTCACCCTCCTCATCCTGTGTTCATTCAACATGAAGAGTGATAGAAAGTTTTATAAATAGAGGGGTAATTTAAGCTCTTCCAGGCCAGGTGAAGAAGGCAGCTGTCATCCTCCTCTGGTGATGAGACTTTGTCTTCCATCCTGGGGCAGAACGCAACATTCTGCTGAATTTCCAGCAGCCTCTTGAGCCTTTCCCTGCACCAAGCTTCTTAAATTTCCAAAAGAAAATGCCCAACTGAGGGCCTGACTTCCTTTTGTTTAAAGGCCATTTTCCTTTTCCTACCCCTTTGCTGTCTCTAAGTCAGAGCCTGTCATCTGGTGAACGTTTGTTTAGAGACAGAGCAGTTGAGGGAAGTAGAGTGAAATAACACATAGGGTGTCTTTGGGGTGAGTCATGATTTTTTAGTAAATCAGGTGAGAATTAAAAAGATGAATCACAGTAGTTATAGATTAGGACTGAAGTGTGTTAGAGTTGTCCTGCATTCTTCTTAACACTTTAGAAGGAAAGCAGAGCAGAGGAAGGGGAAATTGAGAAAATGAGGTAGTGACGTGGATTGGGTAATTATTTCTAAATGTAATTTGCAAAAAATCCTGGGTGGTGTATATATTTTTAGACATAGAAACATAGAAAACAAGAAATAAAAATAATTTGGAAGAGTTTTGCTTTAAAAATATTACCTCATTTACTTTGTATTCAGGATAACTTTGTCACACAGATTGAGAGGAAAAGTGAACTAATGTAGCTGACAAATATTTCAGTTTATTACAATAAAGTGTATTTTCAGAACTCATCCCATCATTATGCTCCTTCAAGTACTTTGAAATTGGACCCAAGTTATTGTCAAGTGCAATGTTAGCTCTGCTTAAAATGGTACTTTGCATTTTGGTTGGGCCATACATTTCCAATTTCAAAGAAATGGCCAGTGGTTATGCTAATATGAAACATTCACCCCAATAAAAAGTCTGTCCTTTGTACTCCTTATTTTGGATTTTTAACTATTCATGAGATGTTGTTCTTTGGTGAGAAAGAAAGCAATAATTTCCCCTTCTTTAATGTAGAACATATATTTTGAATGAACACTCCAAACATATTTTTATATTTGAATCCTAAGTAAGTTCTTCACAAATTCCACCTAGTCCCAGTGCACCCACTGATTGTAAAGGACCGCTAGGGATGATTGAGTTATTTGAAAACAGTGAAAAATTTAATAGAGGATTAATAACATAGACACTATGTAGTCATTAGCTTCTGATGTGACAGCTGCTTTTTATCCCATGAATTTAGAAGGGTGGCTTATTTTTCCATGGAAAGAATATGATTCTCAAAATATAGAATGATAATTTGGTAGAAAGTTGGAAATAAAAGATTTCCTTTAGAAGCCTCTTGGATTTTAAAATGGTGATTTGCTGGTAGCAAGTTGATTGAAAATGTTATCTGACTTGTATGTTAAAATGAGATTTAAATAATTGATTTAATGAGAGACAGAATATTCAGTTACAGAAGTAATTGGTTGGCAAAGCCTTTAGAACAGAATTATTTAGTCCTTGTTATAAAGGATTGCATCTTTAATCAGGGTTCTTAATTTGATTTCTTGAATGTATCTGTGGCTTGTCTGACAAGCTCAGTAACAAATGAGTTCTGAATTGTAGGAACTGATCAAAATGTAATCAGTGTCAATTGCCATTGTTGTAGTTTATTGCATAGGGCTGTCAGTTGCTGTAATCAAGAAATGTTGAAGTGCTTTAAAAAGTCTCCAGACCTTTGAGTAATTGACCTCGTATGTATGATGTTATGGCTGTGAAATAACCATCACTTCCCTGTTTTACCTTATTTTCAAAAAGTTTGAGTCCAATATTGGGTTGTCATTCATTCTTCGTCATGCCTGAGCTTAAGTTTTTAGGCAGCATGAGTGACTTCACCGAATGATCACATTTTTGACTGCCTTTTCTCTTTTTGTGCTTTGAGAAAGAAAATACTAACAAGATGTCTTTTTCTCTATGTAGATAAATAGAGTGTAAGGAAGAGAGAGAGAAAAAAAAAAAGAATAACCCTTAAACAACTAGTGGGTTTTTTTTTTTTTTTTTTTTCTTTGTATTAATCTTGGTTGGGGCATCATTCTGAAGTGAGGGAGAAAGTATCTCTTCCATGAATCTTTTTTATTTTTTTTCTTCACATGATAGGAGTGTAGAAAGCCAGACAAGTTTCTGTCGATGACGTGCTACCATTCTTGTCCATTTCCCCCCTTCGGGTGGGTTCCACCACTGAACTCTTAGGCGTTTTAGCCCCTTAGCTGTGAGGGTAACCTGCTGTGTGTAATAATTTATGAAAGTTGACATATGTTCCTGCCTTGCTTTGATGTGCTCACTAGTTCTGTGAGAGCCTTTACAAGACCTCCATTGTGCAGGTAAAGGCCTGAAGCCCAGATGGATTGGAACTCCCTTGTTCAGAGTGGCTTTCTGGCCTAGGTTGGGGTGGATACTGAGGGATGACTAGGGTTACCCACACTGCCCTCCTCTGCACTACCAGCCATGTGGAGTAGTGATGGTATCCAGGGTACAAATAGCAAAGATGCCACCATACTCAGAAGATTGGCTTTTCTAACTATGTTGTCATTTTACTTCAACCAGGACCAACTTTTCCTACTCATTTTTTTTTTTTTTTTTTTTTTTTTTTTTGGTACCACACACTAGCGCTTTAGAACTCAGTAGCTATTTAAAAGAGCATTGGAAGCAACACATGAATAACACTTTTAGGACAAAGAAAACTAGTTGAATTTGGAGTGAATGTCAGAGGTATTACAGAATCATCCAATAAATATTTCCAGGATAAGTGTATCATTGTAATGTCAGTGTGAAATAGTACCCCTAAATGACTCTTCCCTCTTAGGCAACTTTTATTTAAAAATCAAATTTAGTTTTTGACAGGTACCTAAAAATTATTAATATGATAGCGTGGTGTTGATATAGTTAGTATACATTGTGTAATGTTTAAATTGGATAAAACATCAGTAACTTTTCAAGTCTGTTATATCTGTTTTGGTTGATCATGTGTTAAATCTTTAGAACACTAATGTAATGAATATAAATCTTGAAACATGGACTCAAGCTTATTCTTTCTCCCAAGTTGTTGCCTAAGAGTTTGCTATTATGCCACCTTTTGCTCTGTAATAACATGTAATAACAGTCGTGCCACCTGCAGTGAGTTAAACCACTCCTTCAACTGAAAAAGCCACATGCCTTGAGCCTTGGCTGCCTTAACATGAAGATGGTGTCGGTGATTCTGTTAGCTGTACATGAACAATAGCAGTTGAAGATGCTGAAATGCCACACCATGTCTTCACTCTTCCATACTCTGGTCTCAAACTTACCCTTTTGCTTTGATCTCTACTATGGATTTTCTGAAGTGCTAGAAATGTTTAGTAGTAGAACATCACAGATAGTATCATAAAGAACTTGCATGTAATGCTTTTTGGAGGGAAACCACAGGACTAATTATTTGTGATTTGACTATTTAAAAATGGAAGCTCTGTGAGGTAGTTAGGATGACCTCTGAATGTTCCAGGTTTTAATGAACTGTTCTTTCTTGCTTGTTCACTAGATGTAAAAACATGCAGTGAGCTGGACCTGGAGAATTCCGTAGACTGGGAAGTGAAAACAATAACAAGTGCCCTAAAACAGTATCTGAGGTAAGCTCCTCTCAGTAACAGGAGGGAAGAATGGGCAACATGGACATAAAGCAGGCACCTACTCTGCACATAGATACTGATACATAAATTAAATGTTATTGAAAAGGAAATCACTGATCTATCTAATAATGTTCCAAAATGTGAGATACATAGTAGGTGAATATCAGTTGCCCAGTCAACTGTAACAGAATAGCCTTTGGTCTTACAGAAGATAGGTCTTGTTGAGGTGAGTTTTATGAATAAACAATGTGAAACAATGAGGATTCATTAAGGAAGACTACTCCTTGGATTCATTGACACTCTTAATTGTTTTAAACTAATATTCAGAATTCTAAAAATTCAAAGATTTGAATAGAAAGGTTTATGATAACAGTCAAATACAAAGCTATTTGAAAACTTTACTTGGGATCTTAAATTTAAAATTTTCATTTATTATAGGAAATATAGAGTGGGACTAGAGTTAGAAAATGTTCAGCATTTTAATAAGTAACAAACTTTCTCTAAAAGAATTCAGGAATAAAAGTTTGGTTTGATGAAGAATAAAAATAGGGATTACAAAATCAAAGTAGAAGGGGAAAACATCACAACTGTAATCCCTGTGCTGTGGTTCTGTTGGGGACTTGGGTTTTTTATACACACCCCCTGTCCCCACCCACAAAAGGCAGAGCTTTCCCCGTTGTTATTAACAATATATAGGTTGTTTTTTTAATGTACAAATTACTTGACTTCCAGTGATCACATTAGAATCTACTTAAGTTACTCATTTTGCATTTAACAAATTATGAAAAATTTCAAATATGTAAGGCAAGAGATTAGTATAATGAATCCTCATGGCTGTATTACAGTTCTTCAGCTCAAACCCCATTCTTCTTGATTCATCCATCTCCCTATCTGCTACTTTTTGGAGATAATACTTTGATTTTCTACAAACTTACAGCCATATCTATAAATACTTGAGTATATGTTTCAAAAACAACAGACTTTGTAATCAGAAGATAATTATGATATCCAATAAAATTAATATCATTCAATATTCAGTCCTTATTCAGTTTTCACTAAAGTGAAAAAAGTCTCTCCCCTACCAAAAAAAAATTTTTTTAAAAAGTCTTTTTGGGGGCTGGGGAGATAGCTCAGCTGGTAGAGTGCTTGCCTCACAAGCACAAGGCCCTGAGTTCGATCCCCGGTACCGCAAAAAAAAAAAAAAAAAAAAAAAAGTCTTTTTGGTAAATGGTGTTGGACATTTCATGTGCTTGATAAGTTTTAAGTCTCTCTGAACCTGTACAGTTCCTTCCCTTCCTACCACTGGCATTTATTTGTTGATGAACCTGGCTTGATTTTTAAAATACAGTTTTCTGCATTTTAGATATGGCTGATTATATCCTTATGGGGTCATTAGCATGATTGTCTAGCCATTGTATTTTCTGCAAATGGTTGTAGTCTTTATTGAGTTCAGATTGAGTTTTTATTTACATATATCAAGAGTGTATCAGAGTGCTGCTATAGTCTTCCTGTTGGATCACATCAGGCAGCTTGTGTTGTCTGGTTGTCCTACTCTTTACATCATGAACATTTTTCAGTGGACTCAGGTGTACATTACCTGTTTTCAGGTACCTTTTTTGAAGATGGTTTTAGCCACTCTTTCCATGTTTTCTTCAATGATTAAGTCCCAGTCAATAAAGGGGCAAAATGAAGGCTGAATCTAATGTACTAAGCATCTACATTGCCACTGATTGTGGTTTAGATGAGGATAAAAATGAATTTCGTCAGTCCTCCACTGGGATTAGCATGTAGGCTCTCTGCAGATTGGCACTGTATATGTCCTGTGCATTGCACTGTTCCCAACAACTGGAGTTATGCCTGTCACTAAGCATTTAGAGAAATGCTACTGAACACAGGGTGATTTTGCCCTGTGGTGATGTTTGGCAATATCTGCAGACATCTTTGGTTGTCCTGACTGCTGGAGATGGTGCTGCTGGAATCCAGCGGACAGAGGGCTGGGCTGGGCTGAGCTGTTAAACACCCTATAGAGCACAGGGAGCTGAGCCTTCTCTGAAGAATTACTTGGTCTAAATTAATGGAAGTTGAGAAAGCCTCTATTAGATGGATGGAGGAAAGAGTGGATGAGGATATAAAAATATTACAAATTGCATTTGTTAACTTGACTAGCAGAAGATTCTATCACTCTAACAGATGGTAAGGGAATGGATCAAGATGACTGAATTATGGGTGGAAAACTCAGGGTAAAATCAATTCTTCCAAAGTAAATTGTGTGCTTTTTGCCTCTGATCCACATTGTTCTTTTCCTTTGTGGGAAAATTAGCTTCAAAACCAGAGGATCTTCTTACTTTTCATGTGCAACTTTTTTTCTTTTCTTTTCTTTTTTTTTGGGGTGGGGGTGCTGGGAATTGAACCCAGAGCTTTGTGCATGTGAGGTAAGCACTCTACCACTAAGCCACATCTCTAATACCTCTTTCAGATCTTGGTGTTCTCTGAAGCTAGTTCCTTATTGCCCCTGGTCTTGTGTTGCTTTTTCTGCATTTTTCTCTCATTATGTTGCTCCATCGTATTGCATTCCACTTTGAAGCAAACATTGCCTACAGAACGAAATTATGAGATGCTATTATTATATAATTTCACTCCTAACAATATACACATTCTGCCTGAATGTGATGAAGTGATTATCATAAGATGGCAGATGCCTTGGGAGAGTGGAAAGTTAGGTTGCTGTTCTTTTCCCCTATGTTATTTTTAGCAACTGAAAATGCAGTAATTAGGATTTAATTGACACTTTTTCTGGTGATGGACCAAATGGAAGGAAACGGAGTTTTTACCTAATACCACGTTGGCTACACGGTTATGGCCAAAGCAAATGTATTTCCCTCAGCCCGAGAGAGAATGCAGTGTGATGGTCAAGGGCACGAAGTCTGGAGCCAGCCTCCCTGCCAGCGTTGAAATCTCAGCTCTGTCTCTCACAGCAAAAGCCCAAATGCATTTTTTTTTTCTCACCAAGAAACAAGAACAACAAAACGACCAAATTTTTGCCTTGCCTTAAGTTCTTCAGGCAAATAACCCAGACACTATTGGATGGGAGGCTGGAAGTGGAGGAAGAAAGTAGCCAACCTCCAAAGCACCAAACTAAAACAGGAAGCAAAGCCCCCAGGGTCTTGGAGAAAGAAAGATGGCAGTGGACTCGCACATGGCATCTCCTTTTTTCTTCCTACTTGAGGCGACATTTTTACTCCATGCTTTGGAGGGACTGAATGTGAGCCCTTGGAATGATTTCTTATCTATGCAGACCATAATTTTGATTTCCAGCAATGTGTTCATCACAACAGTTTCCCATTGTGAGGTGACAAATGAGCTGTTTTGTGATGTTTCTAGTAAAATGATTTTACCTGGAGGAAACTTCTTTTAAGTCTGGAAATTGGAATGGGATTTTTGGGGAAGGAAATGCCAGTTTAGGTAAATATTATGATTTGTATCTCCCGACAGATCCCAATGGGTGGCAAAGAGAGGTGGCTTAAAAACATGTTGGGTGGGAGGCTGAGAGATGCAGTGACTCAGTGTAATAAATTCTGTATGGGGAGCTTGTCATTTTTATTACTGCTTCCCTAACATTAACGATATTTATTTTTTATGCCACATTGCCTAGCTATAGACATATGGCAATGATGTAAGTAGCTTGTAGAGCATGTTTAGGCACAAATTCATTTTTATTGGAGAAGAAATGCTCTCTGGTTTTTCTTGGTGTTCTTTTCTCTGTTCAGTTTTGCACCCTGTTTTCCTTTTGTGCTGGTTAACAATTTTTCTCCATTGCTCTTTCTGCTTGCCCTTTCTTTGAAACCAAAACCCCAGAGGTTGACTTCTGGTTAGTCTTTCTCCTGGTTTATGCTGTGATGTGTTTGATTCCTTTTTCCTTTTGTAAATGGGAGTGTAGGGGAAGAAGAGGAAGGAGAGCAGAAATAAGGGAAGTTTTCATTTGTCTACATTGTCATTTTGTATATGTGTGTGTCCTGAAGCATCGTAAGCTATGGGTAAGGGACATACTTGTAATCGTTTTTTGCATTTGTTTTTGGTTTTTATCCTTTATTATAGTGCAACTGACATATAATCAGCTAAACAGCTTTATTGTGTATTTGAAATGCAATGAACTCTCCATATTTGTAGTATACATTTTAATAAGCTTGATGTATTTATTTATGGTGATGTGTGTGAAACCATCACCATTATCAAGATGAACAGTCCTCGGAAATGCCTCAATTCTTTGTACCTCTTCCTTCTCAGGCCTCACCTTTAGGTAACTGTTTTTCTGCTTTATGCCATTATGTTAATTTGGATTTATTATAATTCTGTATAAATAAACTATACAGCATGTGTTTTAGAAAAAGAAAATCTGGATTCTTTCACTTAGAATAAGTAGAGATTGGCCTGTGTTGTAGTGTTTTTTCCAAAGTTTATTCTTTTTTTTGTACCAGGAATTGAACCCAGGGGCACTTAACCACCGAACCACCCCAGCCCTTTTTAATATTTTGTTAAAGATGGGGTCTGGCTAAGGTGCTAAGTGCCTCACTAAATTGCTGAGGCTGGGTTTGAACTTTCTATCCTCCTGCCTCAACCTCCTGAGCCACTGGGATTACACATATGTGCCACTATGCTCTGTTACACTTTGGTTTCTTATGAATAAATCCTGGGAGTAGAATGACTAGATTGTGCTTAACTTTTGGGGAGACTGACAAACTTTTGTCCAAATTTGATGTATTTATTTATATTTCCACTGGCAGTGTACAAGAGTCTTGCTTCCTCTTTATTCTTATCAACTCTTGATGGTCATATTATTTTTAAATTTTAGCTGATTTAGTAGGTATGTGATAACTTGTTGTGCTTTTAATGTGAACTTCCTCAGTGATTAATGTTGAACGTTTTTGGGTACGTAGGTTGTCTTATTCTTTTAACAGTGTCATTCGTTAAGAAATTAATAACTTTAATGAAGTCCAGTTTATCGTTTTTTTCTTTTTTTGGACTGTGCTGTTGGTGATAACAATAAATCTTGGCTTAACCTAAAGTCATAAAGGTTTTCTTTTATTTTTTCCTTGCAGAAATTCTGTTTTAGGTTTCTAAAACTTATCTGTTTTAAGTTGGTTTTTGTATAAGATATGAGGAAGGGAGTCAAATTCACTTTTACATATGGATATTCAGTACTTGCATTATCATTTGTGGGAAAGATGGTCCATTTTTCCACTATGTTATCTATTGTGATGATCATACAGGACTTTTTTTTCTTTTTTCGTTTTGCTTGTTGGTATTGCATTGATTTTCAAAATATTAGGTCCATGTTACATCCCTGTGATAAAGCCAGGTTGGCTGTGATTTTTTTATCCTTTTATTTATCTTGTTGAATTTCATTTACTAACATTTTATTTAAAGTTGCGTTTGTTATTAGTGGTGGTGTTCGGTCATTTTCTTGAAATTTTTTTAGTTTTGATATTCTACCTCACAAAATGAGTAAGTATTCTATTTTCTGGAAGAACACACGCTGATATTTTTCTGGAAAAAATATAAATAGAACTGATATTGTTTCTTCCATGATTGTTTGATAGAATTCACTACCAAAATCATCTTGGTCCTGAGCTTTCTGACAAACTAGATTTTTAACACAAATTCAGTTTCTTTAACAGATATAGAACTAACAGATATAGGACTACTTAGGTTATCTTTTATCGTGAGTGAGCTTAGGTAGTTTGCATCTTTTAAGACATTTGTCCATCTTTTGTAAATTGCTGCATTTATGGATATGAAACCATTTGTAATGTTCCCTGTTTTCTCTTTAATGTTGTTAGAACCCACAGTGATTCTGCAGTAACGGTTCTCCTTCTTGGAGAATGGCTGTTGATGTTTTCTCTATTTTCTAGTCACTTGGGTTAGATTTATCAATTTTATTGATCATCTTAAATAACTCATTTGGAATTAATTGCTCTATTTTTGGTTTTCATTGATTTCCTTTTTGGTCAATAATATATCTATTCTTTTTTTTTTATTTTATTGTAAACAAATGGGATACATGTTGCCTCTCTGTTTGTACACGGCGCAAAGGCATACCATTTGTGTAATCATAAATCCACATACAGTAATGTTGTTTGATTCATTCTGTTATTTTTTCCCCTTCCCCCCACCCCTCCCACCCCTCTTTACCCTCTGTACAGTACTTTCTTCCTCCATACTTGCCCCCCTCCCTAACCCTAACTCTAACCCTAACACTAACCCTTCCCTCCCCCCCATTATGTGTCATCCTCCACTTATTAGCGATATCATTCGTCCCTTGTCTTTTTGAGATTGGCTTATCTCACTTAGCATGATATTCTCCAATTTCATCCATTTGCCTGCAAATGCCATAATTTTGTCATTCTTTATGGCTGAGTAATATTCCATTGTGTATATATACCACAGTTTCTTTATCCACTCGTCAATTGAAGGGCATCTAGGTTGGTTCCATAGTCTGGCTATTGTGAATTGAGCAGCTATGAACATTGATGTGGCTGTATCTCTGTAGTATGCTGATTTTAGATCCTTTGGGTATAGGCCAAGGAGTGGGATAACTGGGTCAAATGGAGGGTCCATTCCAAGTTTTCTATTCTTATTACTTCACATTTAATTTATTCTTTTTTCCTCCCTTGCCTTCAGGTAGAAAGTAAACTCATTGGTTTAAAGTCTTTCTTCTTTTCTAATGTAGATGTTTAGTAGTATAAATGTACTCCAGAATACAGCTTTATCAGCATTCCTAAGACCGATATATTTTCATTTCATTTATTCAGAATACTTTAGACTCTCTTTTGGTGTTTTCCAGCTCTTCCTGTTACTGATTTTTTATAATTCAATTTTTATTTCAATGAAAGAACATACTCTGCATGAATTGAATACTTTAAATTTATTGATTGGTTTCATGGACCAGAATCTGGTTTATCTCAGAGAATAAATGGTTGCATGCACCGGGAGAACGTGTCCCCTTTGTAGTGCAGTGCCATTTAGGTGAAGGGTGTGTGGATAAGTGAAGTTGGCTGATGGTTGTGTTCACATCGTATGTATGTTGATGGATTTTCTGTCTACTTGTTCTAGCACTTATTCAGATAGAGGGATATTGAGCCTCTGACTGTGGCTGTGGAGTCATGTTTCTTATAGCAATTCCGTCAGTTTTTGCATGATGTATGTTGAAACTGTTCGATCCGTGAACATTTAGTTTTGTAGTAGCATCTTGATGAGTTGACCTTTTTATCAATATGGCATGACCTTTATCCCTGGCAGTATTCTTGACTTTTGCAGAAGTTTAAATTTTTTCGTGTGTGCGTCTGTACATCTTTGGTTTTCTTTTTAAACATTTGAAGAGGAATTTCTGGGTTACAGGATTTCAATCTTTCAGAAGTTCTCAATGTCTTGCCAGATTGCCCTGAAGAAAAACTATGCATATTGATACTTGTTGAAGTATTCCTTGACTTGTCACAAAGTCAGTATTGTACAATTTAAGACATTTGCAAGGTTTAATGAACTGTAGCATTCTGTTGATCATGGGATAGAATATACTACCATTTAATTTTGTTAAAAATTAAAATGCTGTGTATATTTTAAAGTTGTCATCAATCTAATTTTATAGACATAGACTTCAAAGTCATCAACTTTATAATTATCTTTTATTATTACATAGGCATAATGATTTTTTAAATACGCTGATTTTTAAAATGAAGATACTGAGAGGGAAGAGGATTTGGTTTATGTAATCTTTTCTGCATAATTTTTTTTAAGTTTTGTGGTACTGGGGTTTGAACCCAGGAACTCAGGAATGCTAGCCAGGCAAGCGTTCTACCACAGAGCTACATCCCAGCCATTTTCTATGTACTCCATGTGTGTGTGTGTGTGTGTGTGTGTGTGTGTGTGTTATCATTGACTAATATCTTAAAGATGATTTTCCAAATTTTGTGCTTATATTTGGATAGTGTTTGACTTTTAATATGTTAGTGTGTGAAAAGAAGTCAAATATGACACAAGATATTCCTAAAGGTACTTTCCAAGATTAGAGATGAAATGCTACATGCTTAGACCTTACAGAGATTTGTGGTTGCTTCAGCTTTGATAGTGCATAGTGCAGGTAGCAGCAGTTCATGAAGTGATTCATTTGATTTATATATCTTTTTGATATGTAAAGATATTCCCTAAGGAGGTTTTGCATGATAGCTAAGAAATGCCCAACAAATTTAACAATGTTTTATAAAAAGTAAACTCTGAGGTGACTTGTTTGGATTCTTTTGGTAATTAAAAAACTCTTCTTTTCATACAGGAGTCTTCCCGAGCCTCTCATGACCTATGAGTTACATGGAGATTTCATTGTTCCAGCCAGTAAGTAAATCACAGAGGTAGAGAGACATAGTTTTGTGGTTCATAGTGTGTACAGACTAAAAATTGAACTTAATGAAATTAAATTGATATCAGTCATGAAAATTTAATCTTCTTGAGGCCTTTGTTAAAAACAGAAATCATTATAAATGATGGTTGTCCCTTTCCCCCTTTAGAAAGAAAGTAAAAATGAGGACAATGGATTCATTCATTCATTCATTCATGAGCATTATTGCTTATTGTGTATTAGTCACAGGTAGACAACACTAGTAGAGTCTGGGTATGTAGAACCATGACAGAATTCCTGACCCCAGGAACCACTTCTATAGCAAGTATTGGGGCCTCCACCTCTCTCTCATTATACCATGAAATATAGAATAATGATAAGAAATGTTGTGGGAACATGAAGCGTTTAACCTGTGGGAGATCGGAGAGATTAGTGGGTTGGAGATGGCATCACTTAGATATTTAGATGGAAATTACAGACAGAAGGAATATTATGAGAAGGAGTATTATGCCAAAAGCCCAAGCAGTATTTGTTAGTGAATTATACGTGATAAAGTGTTAAATGAGAAAGGCCTGTTGGTGGTGGAATTTTAATTCACGATCAGATTTTTTATTTTGTGAGTCAGACACTCGAGGCTTTCTGGTTTTATTATCACAGAGCCCACTTTTTGTATTCAGCACTGTTTGATCATCCTCCTCTTCTGAAGTATACTGGTGGGGTATTTAATAGTTAAGGAAATGAAGGTTGAGGCACGTGAAGTCACTTGCCAGAATATAGGAAACTGTATTTAAAATTGAAAACCCCAGTTCCACTGGCTAAACTTTGCAGTATTGGTTTTCACAGGTGCACTGACAGTAGCTGAAATTGTATTTTCATTTCCTTTTATTTTTTCCCCCCCTTGGATGTCGTCCACAGTTTAATCTGTTGAAAAACTTAAAGCAATCCCTTTGGGTCCCATGTTACTGCTGCCCGAACATGGCTTTAAATGTTATCTTCTTGTGAGGTCTCTGCTCCCGTCAGTGTAAAGGTTCCTCGGATGTTGCCGAAGGAAGCAACGTGTAGGCTCCATTAGACGCTTGTAAAATAGGCTTTGGGAAAAGGCAAAAATGTGGTTCTGTTCAGCTTTATTTTTACATGGAAGAGGAGTTTTTTTTTTCTCCCCCAAAATTTGTGTGATCAAGGAAGTGGGGGAAGGTTTTCTTGGCCATAACTCAAGCAAATGCTTAGTTGTTTTGATTCCTTCCCTGTGGCATTTTTGGCAAACTAGGAAAAGAGAAATTAAACTTGGTTGGAGGACAATCATTTCATGTTGTTCGCCTTAGAGACTGGAAAAAGCACAAGAGTGCCAGCTTTCATCTCGAATCCTTTGGGAATTGAAGAAAGATAAAGTGATTATGGAATAAAGGTCTAAATTGCCACAAGTGAGTGTCAGGAGTATTGTCATGTCCATAGCCTAATGCCATGTGTTTGAAATTCTGATATCAGATTTTGCCAGATAAGGAATTTCCTACCTCTGGGGACCTTTTTACAAGGTAGTGAGAGGACCATGGTGGTAGAGGATCATGAAGGCATATTTGAAACTATGTTGTGCAAAGAATTGTGTGGATGTGAAAAGTCTCATTATCTGCTGGATGTGTGCCCTACTTGGTTTCCTGACTTTCTGGTGATGCTGTAAGAGCCTTCGTGATGATTTGAATAACAGGACTGTCGCAAAGGCATACTGTAGCTACTGTGGTTATTGGCATGGATTTGCACCTAACTGCAGTCGTGGTTGGAACAGGACCTATAGTAACTCTATTAAATGAGAAAAAGCACATGTACCAAATGGGATTCTTTTAGGGTTCGATGTTTCCAGGGCACAGCTTTTATTTTCATCTCTTGTGAGTACCCTCCTCTGTAGTCAGTGCCTCTTAGGAGTGAAGGAGCAGATCTCTAATCTTTTTCATATGTACCTCTAAAGAGTAAAATGGTCACAGAAATCAGATGCCCAAAATTAGTCTCCCCCTTTGAATATTGCTGGAGAATTGTGGTTACGCTATCATTTTCCATTAAGGGTGGCATAGCTTACCTTGTCTTGCTAAAATGTCTGTTAACTGAGCTGATTGCTAAAATTACCAAGCTTTACCAGTCTTTGTTACCGCCTCTCACACCAGCATGGAAACTAATTTTTGATTCTTCTCAGTCATGTGTGCTGGTTTCCATCTGTTCTGTGGTGTTGAGATCCTCTCTTCTCCCTGCCTGCTGTGAGTTCTGAAGGTTTCTCCTGGGTCCCTTCCTTTTCTTGAATCCGTTTTGTTCCTTTGGTTTTCTGTTGAAAACCTCTGAGTTAATTCCTTCAGGTCATGATAGAAAACTATGATCTATGTCATCACAAAAAACCAAGTATTCTTTCCTTGCTTTATGAAAAATCAACCTATGATTCAATGTTAAATGCATTGGAAGTAGACTTTTTTCCTTTAAGAAAATTAAGAGTTGAATTGGTAGCTGAGATCATTAAGATGACTTAAAGGAAGTAGAGACCATCTATCTTTCAAGGTACTGTACTGAGCTTTTGATATAGAAATTCACAACACAAAAATGCAGTTTATTTGGTCTGTGCAGGAAATCAAAAAGTTGTGTCCAATTTGGAAGGCCTCAGGCATCTACCTGGATGTCCTATGCATGGTGCTTATTACTTTTGAGAATGTCATAACCCTTGGTCTGTAGGCAGAGTCCTTGACCTATTATCTTGATAAGCATGGATGGACCCATCGTATGAACGATTCCTCAACTGTCTCTTAAACCAGAGTGCTTGTGTTGCCGTGTTCAGTATGTTTTCTTCCTGTAGTCAAGTTACTTGGGAAGCATAATCTTAATCACAAAGTTCTTAGGGTCATTTCTGACAAGAAATGTAACTATTGTAGGATCCAGTGCATAGGTGTGTTTGCTCAACCAGAATGTCCTATCCTTACTGGTAAACCCACATGGGAAGCAAGACAGGATCTAGGTGGGGAAGAATTTAGAAACCTGGAAATTAAAGTAATTGGCCGTCTAGTGACATTGGCCTCCCTCAGCCTGGTGTATTTGTTTGTCATGTGGATGGGGAACCCACAGAGGAATTAGAGTTCTGGATATCTGCTGTCAGAAGCCCACTAGTTCCTTGGAAAGTGCTGGGGTAGTTACTGCTAATGCTTTCCTTAAATTACAGTATGATTGATGTATGGTGTTTAAATATTAATATAACGTTTATTTACCTGTGTGTCTTTAAGAAGCTCCAGTAAGTTGATCATTCTTTTTGGTCTCAGTTGCCACAGCATCATAAACAAGTAGACACTAAAATGTGATAGATGCTGAGGTGTAGTTTCACAATTAAAATGCTTTTTTTCTATTACAGTAAACTCCTAATTCCCTGGCATATTTCATGAATTTGGTGTATGATTAACCCAGTGTCCAGATTTTTTTTAAAAAGTTATGCCTATTATTCTTTGTCATTGAAATATATATGTATAAAATGCATGAAGCATAAGCAACTAATGATAACTGATTTTAGATGAAAAAAATTCTTGTAGAAACCTTGAAGTCATTCTACTATAGCCATATAGAAATGTCTGTTAATAGAAAGTTCTGAGTAATGCCAAAATAAGACAGTATTAGAACAGATAGTTTTATCTTAAAAGGATTTTTTTTTTTAAAGAAAAAACAGGGAGAAAGCTTGGAAAAAAATGTGATTTCAGATGAGGTGGGGTGGGCTAGTGGGAGAGGGACTCAGAGTGGAAGGTTTTGACTATTTTTCAAGAGAAATTCTATTTTTAGAAATGAAGAACATTATCCCTAGAGGGTGGGAAACTACTTCTCTAGCTTGTGTTTGGGTAAGTAATAAATGCTAACATATTAAAACTAGGTTTTCATTGGAAAAAATGATTTTTAATGTCAAGATACAGACTTCTGAGTTAAAAGTAACTTTTTAGTGCACACTTTTCAAAAACTTTTAAGTGTTAAAATATGAAATTCTTATCCTTTATTCCCTTGGAATTCTTGATTATTCTTGCAGAGTTGATGCTTGTATCTTACATTTTGAAGATTAAAACTGAATTGAAATCATTGTTTTTGTTTCTTTCAACACTGATGAGTATCTTGGTTTTAACTCCAGATTTAGAACATGGTTGTAATTTATTACCTAACTCTTGAGACAGTTGTGCTCTTGTTTTCAGTGATAATTTTAGTCTATATAAAAGCTTTTTTGTTAGGTAATATGATTTTGATGATTTGCGTTCTGCCTCATCATGTGCTTTGTAGCTTTAGCCTTTTTGTTCCTTTCCCTTTAGTGACTACTGTCTCAGTGTCCTCTTGTAAAATCCCATTCTTCACTCTCCGGCACTGTTATTTGGGGTGTAAACTGGGCAGAGTTAACTTTGCCAACATTGGAAACAATGTACATTTCATAAAATTGATGGTGTGGCACTGGTTTAATGAGATGGAAAGTCGTCCATGCTCTGTTAAATGAAATGGGCTGTTTAAACATTTCATTCCAAGTAAAGGGAAGAAAACTCTGAAAGGATTAGACCTAAAACCCACCAGCTCATTTTACAATGAGATTTATTATGGGGAATTTGAATTCTAGTGAACTTGACTTGTTGAAACCTATCAGTGTACACAAAGAAGTGTACAGTCAATGCATTTTCACCAGGTGAACAGCCTCCAGGTCAAGAAATCAAACGTGATCCAAGGTGAAGCCCTTCTCACACCCATGTGGCCACTGTCCACCTTTTGGGGTGTGACTATTATCTGACTTCAGACTCCTTGGGTCGCACCGTGCATAACTGCAATCCGATGAAAACCATTCTGATATGTCTGCCTTTCTTCACTCAGCGTGTGAGCTTTGTCCTCATAGTGAAAAGCGGTAGAGCATTCTCGTTACGGTCCATGGTGTGGACATAGCATAATATATTGGTCAGTCCTACTTTTGATGGACTTTTGGGTTGTTTTCACTTTGGGGCTATTACAAAGAGTGCTGCTGTGAACATTCTAGCGTCTGTCTTTTAATGAACACTTGTGTGCGTGTCTTCTGGTCGTGTACCTATGAGTGGAATTTTTGGAGCTTAGGGTATGTGTTTGTTCAGCTTTAGCAGATCTGCCAAACACGTCTCCAGAGTGACTGTAAGTTATTCCCACCTACGGCCAGGCCATAGCTCAGTGAAGGAGAGCCGGCTGAGCCCGTGCAAGCCCTGGGCTGCAGGCCCAGCACCAGGGGCCAAAGCCACAGCTAGTGAGTATATGAATGTTTGGGTCGCCTCAGGTCCAACTTGGTACTCACTTAAAGCTATTCTGGTGGGTGAGTGTTGGTCTCTTGTGGGTTTAATTCTGCTTCTCTCATAAAAGCCAAGTCCATTTTCATATGTAATCATAGCATAAAATTTTTTAAAACCCCTTCTCCAGTCTTTCGCTTGTTTTTATTTGGGGTTTTCCCCCTCCTCTCTGGTTGATTTGTACAAGTTTTTATAGTCTGATTTTGCATTATCTCTTATATATTGGAGTGTTAGTGATTTTTAGTTGTCTTTATTATCTGTCATATAAATTTTACAGAGAAGATATTTAATTTTTATCATCAGAAAAATTAAAAACACAAAGGTATCAGTGTTTGAAAACAAAATAAATGTTAAAATAAACAGAGCCCCAAATTCTTCTCAGTCTCTTCTTTGCCACTCCTGGAAACTCTAGCATATTCCTCAGTAATGAACCTTGTCTTGATTTCTTAATTTCCCAGGCAGAAACATGATAAAGTTAATCAGGCCCACTGTTCATGAGAGCCACAGGTAATTCTCAAGTTTAAGGGGTAAAGGGAATATGTTGGTATTCCAGGGCTGCAGTAGCAAAAGTACCACAAGCCGAGTGACTTAAAAGAACAGAAATATATTCTGTCACAATACTGGGACTGAACGTCCAAATCAAGGTTTGCTCCATTGGTGACTGGTGGGAAGGGTCCTTCCTGGCCACTCACTCCCGGCCATCTTCAACGTGCCTCTGCTTGCAGATGCCCACTTTGATTGCTGGTTCTGCTGTCGGGGATACCCTCCCCCCACCCATCTATCTCCAGTTGACCATCTTCCCTCTTTGTTTTCTGAGGACACTGGTCTTACTGGGTTAAGGGACTCTGCCCTCCCCCATTATGATGTCATCTTAACTGATATCGCTAAGGACTGTTTTCAGATAAGTAAACTGTATTAAGCATGGCTTATAACTGATATTTTAGAACTTGAGCATCATGACCCCAGAAGATGGCCTCTCTCAGGCTAGCCCATTCCTAGAGATGCTAACCCCCAGCACTCTTTTCGTGTGTGAACTTCCATCTCCCACCCCTCCTTCAGTGGACTCTCTCTCTGCAGGCCAGTATTCTCCATCCCTTGTTACCCTAGGGCCAGGTACCAGACAAGTGGGGACAGCTCCTTTGCCCCAGAATCCTCCAAAGTCAAACTGGCCAACACTAAACCTGCTTGCACTTCCTTCCTGCAAAAACCTCAGTAAAGGCTTTTCCCCACATTTCCCCTCGCCCTCGGCCTCCTGATGACCCTGGTGCTTCCCTCGGCAGCTCTATGTGGCTCCCATGCCTCGTGTGTCTTGGGCACTGTGAGCCTACACTTTGACCTTCTGTATGTACGCAGTTATTTCCATGCCTGTGGTAAACACCTGATTAAAGTAAGTCCCAGGTTGAGTTTTTCGAGCAGGCACGCTCTGAGGTGTCTTCAGCATCTTCTGGGGGATACAGTTTGACCCATAAGAGGGAGCAGCCTCGTTGCTGGTATTCAACTTGCATTCCATGGCTGGAAGTGTGGCAGGGCTGCCGGAGAGGCGAGAGCAGCCCTCTGATCTACTTAAACCCAGGGAAATTACCTTACAGGCCAGGGTGTGTGTGTGTGTGTGTGTGTGTGTGTGTGTGAGGATGTCAGAAGATTAATGATACCGGGAAAGAGATCTTTTTCCTTTTCAAGGTGGCAAAATATAGTTAAAATCTGTTTTTAGACCATGAACAGATGAGCTGTTAGAATTATTGGTTTAGGGGAATATATTTGATTCCAAGTACTTTATTAACTGTTCTTTTCTTTCTTTCTTTCTTTTTCTTTTTTTTTTTTTTTTTTTTTTTTTTTGGTAAAGAAAGTGGCAGCCCAGAATCTCGTGTTAACGCTATCCATTTCTTGGTGCACAAACTTCCAGAGAAAAATAAAGAGATGTTGGATATTTTGGTGAAGCATTTAACGAAGTAAGTCTCTCTTCCCTCCCCGGAACTTTCTCTGCTGTGGGTGCTCGGCTCTGTGCTTGGATTTGGCTCGGGTGGAGCTGAGGCTGTATACACAATACCAGGGACCACACCTGGAAAGGGCAGGCTGGGCGCTTGACTCATTATGTGTGTCTTGGACAAGAGTGGTGAAATCCGATGCCTTCGTGAAGTTGTATAATTATTTGCTTAGCATCATTGCCAGCAACTCAGGGTTTGATTTGAAGTAAAAGAGGAGAATGCTATATATTGCCCATATACAGATTCTGGAAATGGAATTATAAATCCGTTAGCAAATTTAGCATGGTTTCACACCTCCCTAACTGAGTTTGAACATGTTCTTTGTTTGTTTAATCCAGTAATGGGGTGTTATTTCATAGGGTCCACTCTTTAAATAGCTAGCAAAATCTAATAAGTCAGCGGAGGATTAGCCCTTTCGCCCAAATATAAATGACTCTCAGATCACTATAACTATAAAATTTCACAGAGGAAGGCAAGGAACACTGTTTCAGAAACTTTATTTTACATAAATAAAATTAAAGGCCAGAAGATATTATGGCTCACTTGAGGACTTTCTGGTATAGCCTTTCTTTTATTTGGTTAATGCATATTTATTGAATGCCTTTTTTAGGTATCAATAGGTACACAGTTAAGCAAGACAGACAAAGTTCCTACTTTCACAAAACTTTTTAAGGTGAATAGATAAGCAGATAACAATAAAAATACAAAATTATTTCAGATATCAGAGTAAAAAACATAGTTGATTAAGGAAAGAGAGAATATGTGTTGATTGCAGACTATACAGAGGGTTACTATAAAAGATCTCTCTGAGAATGAGGTCCTTGAGTTGAGGCCTGAATTAAGTGGCAGGGCTGCTGAGGACGGCTGTCCATGTTGTTTACAGCACTATGGCGCTGGGCTGCAGGAGTGAGTTCTGATCATGTTCTGATCATGCTCTGCCTGTTTGTGAAGGCGATTCTTATGAAGGTACCACACAGTCCAGTAGTCTCTAGAAACAAGGATGTAATGATCTGGGGAAAGGTGGGGTATCCTACGTTTTGGGAGGAAACGAATTTAACGTATATACAGAATTATTAAGAAAGCCATTGCCACTATGGGAGAACATCAGAGAGAGGTAGTAGAGCAAGTGGGAGCCTCACCAAGTAGTGCAGACAGATCCCTGTGTTCAGAGGCAGATCCCGAGGGCAATTTGAGTCCCAGGAGTCTTCGTTTTAAAGAAAACATAGAATTGCCGAGCACTGTATGTTCTACAGTTATTGCTGCAAAATTAAACACAGATCTTTTCCCCCTTCTTCAATATTAGTGTTTCAAATCACTCCAAGCAGAATTTAATGACCGTGGCAAATTTAGGAGTGGTGTTTGGACCAACTCTGATGAGGCCACAGGAAGAGACTGTTGCTGCCATCATGGATTTGAAGTTCCAGAATATTGTGGTGGAAATCTTAATTGAAAATCATGAAAAGGTAAAATTGTTTTTTTCCTTTAAGAGAATTCCTCTTTGGGGCCTGTTACCATGTCATATACAACTGGCCCCTTAGAGTTCTCCTCTCTCCTTGTCGGAGTCAATTTTATTAATACTACGAAATTCTCATTGAGCGTCTGTCTTCTGATGGAATTCTATAAATCTGGACCTTGTCTTCTCTTATCTTTCTGGTTTAATGGAGAAACATGTAATCCAGATGTAGATAAATATTTGCAGTGTGTTTGGGAATTGAGATTCTTTTGTTGCTTGCATTCTTGGGTTTCTTACTGAAATTTTGTGTTGTAGCACTCCTAAACTCTTGATCAAGTTAGGGCTTTGGGGCTTTGAAAAAAGACAATAAAGCAAATGAAGGAAGTTGAAAGGAAGTGAGACAGAGCAAGAGGAGATCGGAGACAGCCCACTTACAAGGAGGAAAGTTTTCCTTTGACTCACGGTTCCAGGGGTTTTGGTCCATGGTTGCTTGGCCCTGTGGCTGTTGCGCATGTTGCAGCACAGACATCATGGTGCCAGTATGTGGCCAGGGAGCTGCTCTCTCATGGTAGCCAGGAAACAGGAAGAGCATGTGGGTTTTGACTGTCTCCTCTAAGGACATGCCCCAATGTCATAGGGACTTCTTCCCACCATGTTCTGCCTCTAACACATGGGCCGTTGGGAAACATTCAGGATCCAAAATATCACATGTATTGTTAACATCACTGAGAGCGAGTGTGGAGGAGCAGCTCCTGCTAGCCACTGGCTATGGCTGGCATCTGTTTGCATTCTTAAAGGTCACCTTACCTTGCAAAGAGTCTTCCTGGTTGAATCAGCCGTAGTAAATGGCAAGTGAAGGAGGAGAAGCCAGGGAAGGGTGAACTCCTCCCTTAGACTCCTGCATTACATCTGCAGGGGCGGGGAGGGGATGGGCTCATATACCTATAGTTTGGGGATGGGGTTAATTGGTTTGGATTAGGAGATCCTTGTCAGGGTGCGCAGAAACTGCTAAAATGCACTCTTCCCTCCCACCATATCCTTGTGACATTTTAAAAAAATTGTGATATGATATTCATGCATTCTATGGGGTGCATTATGGTAATTCAGTACATGTATGCAATACGTAATAATCAAATCAGGGTAATTAGCATTCCCTTCTCTTCTAGTATTAGTTGTTTCTATGCCCTGGGAGTTTCGTACTCTCCTACCATTTTGAAATATATCATAGGTGGTTTAACCTGCAGTTGCCCTGCTGTACTAGAGAAGAACCAGAGTAACTCCTTTTTTCTGTTTTGGTGCCCCTTACCTTCCCATCTCCCCACCCCCATCTCTCTAGTGACCACTAACCTATTCTGTTCTTCTACAGAATCAACCAGTGGGTTCCACAAATGAGCGAGCAAATGCGCTTTTTGTCTTTCTGTGTGTGACTTATTGCATTTAACATAATGACTTCCAGTTCCATGCATGTTGCTGCAAAATGACAGAATTTCGTTCTTTCTAGGGTCAAATAGTACCCTTTTGTGCATATGTATGTGCGTGCGCACGCGCGCACACACATATGTAAGTATACATACCACATTTTCTTTTTGCATTGATCCACTGAAGGGCATCTGGGTTGATTCCATATTTTAGCTCTTGTGAATAGTGTGACATTTTAAATACTTAAGTACTATTTGTTATTGTTGCCTTGTGATCCTCTTCCCAGATTACTGTTATTTTCTCCTCAATTACATATTATCTGTGGCTACTCTGATGACATATCTGCAGAATTGAGCAGTTAAAACAGAGGTCAGATAGCCCACCAGGCAAAATACATACTGTCAGACCCTTTACAGAACACACTTGCTGCTCCCTACTCTACGCACATAATTTTCAACCCTGGAGTAGCATCAGAATCACCTGAAGGTCACTTTTAACAGCTATCTTAGCCATGCATGTTGTGCTGTTGAATTTTCACCTCCCTTATAACTATGGGAAATAGCCAGCAGGGGGAATGGCCGACCTGGGGAGGAAGCATCTCCTGTCTCTGATAAGATCTCGGGGGAGAGCTTCAGTTTGGAACATGGGAGAAGGTTCCACTCATGTTCATCAGGCTTTTGTTCACAGCAGTTTTCAAGCAAGACCTGAGTGTGATTTCTGCTGGTGTTATTCTGACCCCTGGGAGCTTGGTTTGGACTCAGAATCTGAAGGAGTGGCTTGCTGTCCTGACTCTGTCTGGCCTTTGTCAGGGTCAGTAAATGTAGGTGGGACGGTCTGTGAAGGACATGTGGAGCAGGGGCTTCCTGATGCTCCCGTGTTGCTTTGCTCACCAGGACTGCCAGTTGCCTGCCTCTAAGGAAAGCCTAGTAAGAAAAATGAAGATGCTGACTCAGGATTTACAGTTGTGTGCTTTCTCTGTGGACAAAGATGTATATGTTCTTTTCAAAATCATTTATTCTTTAGGGCAGTGCTGCTTAATCTTCATGGGATTGTAGACCTCTTAGAGGCTAATGAAAGTTACTAACCCTCTTCTCATATAAAAGCACATCACATTCCCCCATTCTGTCAATTGTGTTGAGAATTTCAGCAGTTTCACCTGCATTGCCAAATTGATGGGCTCTAGGTCGAGAGACTCTGGTTGAAAATGAATGATCTCTTATCTGAGCTGTCTCACTTCTCTTTTCTCTAATACAGGGAATGCATAATTTTTAAAAACAACTTAGAGTCTTTTAGGAACTTCTGAATTTTACTCATCTTTCCTTTCAGCACTTTACTAGTAACTGTTCTTACAGGGAATTTGAAATTCTGAAGACACTTGGTCATTCCTTTGTGTATTGAGAGGATTTTTTAAAATTGGGATTGTATTGTATGCCAAACATGTAACAGCTGCCAAGGTGGAGCGATGAAGCCACAGCCTACATTGGGGAGCCTGTCAAAGCTGGGGTGAGGACCATGTTTTGGGACTGGTATCCCTTAACTCTTACCCAGCCAATACATGATGTAACTTGCAGTCCAAAACCAGTCTCAGCAGTGGCGAGGCACTGAGCAACTCAATGAAACCCTGTCTCTAAATGAAATACAGAATAGGGCTGGGGATGTTGCTTAGTTGTTTAGTGCTCCTGAGTTCACTTTCCAGTACCTCCCCCCCCCCCAAAAAAAAAAAAAACCCTACATAACTTGCTTTCTTAATTGTATTCTGTTTCTCCCTACTGCATTATTGAGGGCAGAGATGGTTTTGTACACTTACAACAGCACCTGGTGCATGTCAGGGGCTCAGTGAATATTTATTGCATGAGTTCATGCATTCAGTACATTTTGAAGGAGTCGGAGGACATGTAGTTCCTTTGAGCAAAGCACTGTGGGAGCATCTCTTGGGTCTTTGTTGCATTTGCTGGAGCAGTTCCAGCTGTGAGAATACTGCTCTCCACTGAAAAGTTAAGCTGGAAACCCAGTTTAGTGATTCCCTTTACCAGTATAGTCAAAGCAACTTGATTTTTGTGTGTGTGTGTGTGTGTAGTAGTTTTTTCCCCTTGTTTTTGTAGCCAGTGGTGGTGAATTGATGCCTCCATTTATGGTATTGTCACACTGTCATTAAACCTCATTAGTGTGCACTACACCCTTCAGACAGCTCATGGGAAGATAGCTACAGTTTATTTTCCAAAGAAAGAAATGGAATACAAGCTTTGAAACCATGTTCCGTTAAATCCTAATTTTGTTAAATCCTAATTAGGGAACTTTGATGGACCATAGCTGTGAAATTCAGGTTCTGTGTCTTGCTCCTAGGAAGAAGGGACTCCATGTCATGCTACAGCTTCCTGTTACCTTTCCTTATCTGAAGCTAAGGAAAAAGCACATGGTTTTTCTGTTGGAAATTAGCTGGTCCCAATGTCACCTGGTTAACAGATCTGACTTCCAGGTAGCACCAGCGAGCCATTATCATAGTCGTAGCAGATGGAAGTGTCCCAGCTGTGAGATGGAACTTTATAGAACTGAGTGGAGGGCTTTGTTTTCCTTTTTGAGACTGGACAGTGCTGTGACCACACAGCCTACCTTCCAGTTGAGAAGGGAGGCAGGGAGGATTGAGTTTCAGGTTTTCCATGGTGTGCATGGGTTAAGGCCAGGAAACAGCAGTGCCTGGAGGTGGAGGTTGTGGGGAGGAGCATCGGCATGGCTCGGTGAATTCTAAGAACTGAACTTCCCCGTCGCCTCGCCTTTTCTCTCCCATTTTACCTTGTACAGTTCCACTCCCAGCTCTGCTCCTGCTCAGCTGGACATCTCAGAGTCCAGGCTCTGCTCGGAGGGAGAACATTTCTGCTGGCAAGGGAGTTGTCCATGTAAAGTCTACGGACACGTGTGTGTGCACATGAGCCACAGGTTTCCCCGACAGCTGATGTACAGATCACACCCGAGCATCTTACCTTTCACTCCAAAGCAGTGAGCGGAGGGATAGAGCTCCTCTGAGTAAATGTTTGCAAGCAAGGAGGGGGAAAGAAAGTAAAAGAGGAAGGATGGGTAAGGCTGAAAGAATAATCTTGTGAGGAAGGAAGATATAATGGCAGGGGTGCAGGATTAAAGCAGGAGAGCTCTAGCTGAATTCTAAAGTTAGTCAAAGACCCCTAGTTAATCTGTTCTGGAGATCATCATTTTTCTCGGCCTCTTTGCTTTTTTTTCTTTTATTTTTATAAAATCCATATGTATTTGATAGGAAACTTACACCATATGTTTTGGCTTCATTGACATGCGAAACATTAAGATGTTTTAAAAGAAGTGTTTATGAGCCAAAAAAATCAAGGTCTTTCTAACCTTGCAAACCAGAAAATTGTGTTTCCCAGGTGGAAAGGGTACTGTAAACTTTCCGAGGAGCCTCGACTTGGTGTTGTGCCGTGGAGTTGGTGAGTTTTGCACAAATTTTGCAAAATGAACTTGTTATGCATTAATTCAGAGCCTTTTTTCCTGCATGCCTGCTGTGAGTCAGATGTGAAGTGAGATTTGGGAGAAATGATACCATAAGTTCTAGTAAGGGAAAGAAGAAATGTCCCAAAGGAGTTACATTTATGGTGGAAACTAGGTGTTCTTAGAGACTTTAGGGAAAGGTTTATGTACGACGAAGGGGAATCTGGAAAATTGCCCTGAGTAGGTGGTTTGAATAAGTTTTAGAGTGGAGCCTGAACAGGTGGAGATGTGTTAAGAGGAGACATTTCAGGTATGGGAGATCATGTAGTCAGAAGCCCAGAGAGGAAGCGAATGTTCTGGGAACAGTTCTTGTTGGAACATGGGCAGTGGCACAGGATGAGGTTGGAAAGAGATTTGGGCCAGGTGTGGGGAGGTTGAGAACACCACTTGAGGACTTTAGCTTTTAATATTACAGGTTCCAGGACCAGTCAGTTTTGAAGTAAACTGCCTCAGACAGCTTAATCTGACAGCAGGGTTTGTAATAGCTGGAAGAGGAATGAAACCCGAGAAGGGAAGTCAGTCAGGGCCTGCCCTGATTGGGGGATAGGGAAATCTAGGGGCTCATTTGTGGGTGTTCTCTGAGGAAAGTGTTGTAAGAATTCAATCCTAGGGATTGACGTTGGCCAAATGGTATTATTACATTCCATGTATGTATGAAAGGGTAACAGTGAATCTTAGCAATATGTATAATTATAATACACCAAATTTAAAAAAACAGAAAAAAATTAATCATGGAAGAATATTGGGGCACCCTTAATAAAAGAAAGAAAAAAAGGTTTGGAGGCGGAAATGAATTTTAAATTGTACACAATGAATTTTAGTTATCTGTATGTCCAACATAAACCCAGTAGACAGTTGGAGATATGGCATGCAAATTTGTTAAGAAAATTTTAGGGACAGAAGGTATAATACATAGGGTGTAGCCCAAGACATGAGGTTGGCATGAGAAAGCATTTATTGGATTCTTGTGACATTACCTGCTTTTGGATCACTAAGGAGTGCTCATCTTGTACAACCACACAGGTTTTTGTTATGTATAAACACCCTTAAAATACATATTAAAACCATAAAATGCCCTTTGTATCAATATGTGATAGTATCCCTATATAACTGTAACATTCTTACATTGTCCCTTGGTACCAGTGAGAGGATAGCTCACCTGTGAGCATACAGTTAGAAAGTGGCAGTGCTTAGGTTTGAACCGAGAAGGTCTATCTCCAAAGGCTTTGCTCTTTAACACTTGGAGGAGAACAATATCCTGGGGCCCCAGCAGCAGTCGCTGTGTCTCTTTGACAGAGGACGGTCCACGGCTCCCTTCCTGTTGCTGCAAAAGCAACATACATCTTATCACTCTTGCATTGGTCTCCATCATCCTTGAACGTAAACGAGGCTGAGTGAATAGTTTCCAAACCATTTTCAATTGAGTGCAGGGGATCTTCCAGTCATAGAGTGTGCTTGTCATTTAATGGGAAAAAGAAATCTTTTAAAAGAAAAAACAAACAGAAACAAACCTCCACTCCGAAATGCTTCTTGATTTAGCTTTGCTGGCCCTGAGTTGCTAAGCAGCGAGTTTTCATATGAGAGAAAAATATGTCTTAAACAACAATAATCATAAAAGTCCAAAGTTTCTCAAAGTTTTATGTAGGCCAAGTATCAACTCTTTGGAGTCAAAATCTTACAGCATTATTTGACAGAATTTCAGAGCTCCCCCTGCCTCGAGTTTTCATGAAGTTGGCCTCTTGGCATTAAAATATGACCTCTGTATTTTTTTTTTCTTTCTTAATATGGCCTTTTACTTTTGGGAGTGTTAAAAAAAATGCTTTGAAAACCCCAAACTTTCTAACTTCCTTTCTCCCTCCTTTAAGGAGAGAAGGGAAAATGAGGACATTGTCTTGCCCATTCTGCTGTTTCTGTTGAGCCAGGACATAGGAAGCCTCTGCTTTGAGCTTGGAGTGCAGCTCTGGAGATGGTAGATGGGGTTTTCCCATGGGGCTAGAGTGGTTTGATACAGGAACATGTGGGAGATGAGAGTCATTCGGTGGCGTTTGAGTGCCCAGTGAAGAAAAAGCACTGGGGCATTCGCCAGAAAATGGGAGCCCTGCCATCCAGAGGGGAGCAGATGTATTCTTCATTGTCATTCTGAGCATACTCAGTAGAAGGGAGTGGAACATTGCCAAGAGGTGAGTTTTTGATCAGTAGAAGCAAGAACAGCATGATGCTTTCAGTAATGGGAATGCTTCATGGTAGAGATGAGTTGGGGAGTTGGAGTGAGGTTGCTGGCCTCTGAGGTCCTGCCCACTCTGAAATTCTCTGCCAGAGTGTCTGGAGATGCAGGGCTGCAGAGATGGGTCCTCTGCAGAAATGGGCGCTTACTACTTGACCTTCAAACAGCATTTTCAGAAACAAAAGTGGTCATGAAGATTGTGTTCCTTATCTTCATCTCATTTTAATATGTGGTTTTTTGTTGTTGTTTTGTTTTTTTTCTCCCTTCTCAGCACCATGAAGAATACTTGCAAGGGAAAATTAGAACCAGAGAGTGAGGGGTGGGCACATGGTGTGTGTGCAGGTGGACAGGAGAGATCACCTCAGCTGACTTTCCTCTAGGGGGAGGTCAGTGTGGGGTGTGTATCAACTCGATTTCTTGCATGGTCCTACTGCTCACTGTTCTGTTCTTTGTAAAATAAATCTTCCAGAGTCGTTTCTTTCATCTCTCTCCAGATAAAACTGGAAATAATAATAATAATGATAATAGCCAACATTGATAGATGATCATGTGCCAGGCCTAGGGTCAACTCCTTATATGTCATTTCATTGAAGTTTTTGCAGACAGTATGGCATAATGTGACATGGTGGGCTGTAAAGGAAAATTCCTTGACTTGGGATCTCAGCTCTACTACATGTGACTTGTGTGATCTACTTCTTCTCATTGCCATTTTCCTTGTCTATAAAATAAAAATAACTGAAGTCCTCACCTGATAGAGTGGTTGCAGGGACAAGCTGGGCCGATTGTGCACGTTACTGATGGTTTGCACATGAGGGAAGTTGATTGATTTACTCAAGGTCATAGAATTAGCAAGAGACCCAGCTGGGATTTGAACCTGTCTGTCCAGCTCTAAAGCCTTTCTCTTAACCCCTGCACTGCTGCTGTCTGGTAAATGTGTGAATAATCACATTTTACTTTAAATGATTGTATTAACTTGTTTGCATGTTGAGAAAACTGAAGGATGAACTGTTTTTGACATCTGGTGGCTATAGTAGGAAAGGAAGGCCTCTCATGTGGATTTTAGTTTGCTGTCTCAAATGCAACAGGAACCCCACATCATAGATGCTACCTCTTCTGGGGCATTGGGCAATGTCAGGCCTGTCAGCTTCACCTCTCCTAAAGCTTTTGCTAAACTCCGGTTACTATCCTCCTCCTCCTCCTCTTCACTAACACTATGATTCATATACAGTAGCAGTATGACTGGTAGTTACAAATGCTCACACACTGTTATGTGCATGATCTCATTTGATATCCTGCTTGACAACTCTGGGGAGTAGATATTATTGTCCTCAGTTTGCAAATGAGGAGACAGGTTTAGCTTGAGAATTTGCCTGGTAAATGGCATTGCTAAGATTCAAATCTAGAACTGTGTGGCTTTGGAGGTGGTATTCCTAAACTTTCTTCGATCTTAAATGGCTTTAGAAGGAAGGCTTTTTGTCTTTGTTGTCACCAATAGGTTGAACTACTATAAACTAATTGTCAGAAATAGCAGATACAGAATAGTTGTGGATTGCACCAAAGCACTGAAAATAGAATGCTTTGATGTTGCAAAAATATTTTCATAAGTTTAAAATCACACCAAATACTATAAGTGGGAAACATAAACACAAAATATCACTTCATTAATACATTAAGAACTGATTTTTTTTTTCTCTGAACCATGGAATTAAGAATAAAAGTTTATAAATGTAATAATGGTTAAGTAAACACACAAAATGCTTGGGACCAGAAGTATTCCACATTTAAGGTTGTTTTTTTTTTTTAATTTTGGCATGTTTGTATAGATTCCACCAGTTGACCATCCCTAATCCCTAAATCCAAAATGCTTCAAGTTGTGAAACTTATTGAGTGTTGCATTGGTGCATTGAAGAGCATTTTCAGAGTTGGGATTTCAACTGCTCCACTCAGTCTGTGGGATGTTGAGACCTCTATAATAATAATGTTGCCATTAATACTTGTAAAGTGCTCTCCCATGAAAGATTTCCTGCAGAGCTGGGAGAAGGATACTTTCTAGACTCTGAACTCAACCACTTTCCATTTTTGTCTCTGGGTCCCTCCTCAATCTGTCATTCTTCCTAATAGTTTGGTACAAATATTTACTTTGGGCAGCAGCCCAGCCCCTCTGAGATCTGCTGGATGTGGAGATGGGCTTGTCTCATCTTCATCAGATCTGCAGGTGGCACCAGGGTTAAACAGTATCAGTCAAACTAGAAACCAGGCTGAGTCAGATTCTCTCTCCTGGAAGTTTGGAATCAGGGTGTGGAGAAACTGAGCTAGTTATGGTGAGATTGCCCATGTCCTGGGGGCGCTGAAAAAATCCCTTGTCCGTGGGTTAGGTGCAACAGGAAGACAGTGGCCAGAGAAGATCTGTCAGCCCCTGAGAGGGGAATGCACAGGCAGGAAAGGGAGGGCTGCTGCCTTGACTCTTGATCGCCTCTAGTTGCTGATCAAAGCAGTCTTAAATTCCAACTCTTGCTACTTCTTGCTGATACCTTTTAGTAAATCCTCTTATCTTTTTTTAAAAAAATGTTTTATTTGATTTTTAATTCTTTTTGTAGTTGTAGATGGACAGAATACCTTTATTTTTATGTGGTGCTAAGGATTAAACCCAGCACCTCACACGTGCTAGGCAAGTGCTCTTCCACTGAGTTATAGAACCAGCCCGGCATATATTATCATGATAAGGTTTTTGTCACAGATCACACTTTATACAGTGTGAGAAGATCCAGGATACAAAGCACCTGCATCCTCAGGAACACAGGTTATTCAGTGACTTATACTTCTCTTACCTGAGGTATCTCCTGCATGACCTTGAGGCAACATGTAGGCCTGGTCCTTATGAAAACAGATCAGGGGTGTGTATCAGATCAAGATAGTGTGAGGCAGAAACTGGTCCTTTGAAGGCACTCAAGCATGAACCTGTTGCTCTCTTCCCATAATTTTATGACAAGCACTTCTTTAATGCACTTCAGTTTTTAATGTTCTCAGCCCACAGCTTTAGCCAGAAGTAGCTTTCCTCTTGACTTGTGTATAATTTCTTTTACTGGGGAATTGTTTTTCGAAACCTCAGTCTGTATTCTGATACACCCTGCATTCTTCCACATCTCCTGGCTGACTGGTCCTCTGGTCTGCCATTCATGTGGACAGATAGCATTTGAAAGTCCATCCCTGTGTCTGACAGCCTTTCCCTCCCTCAGTTTTGAAGCTTTATTACATCAGTAGCCACTTCAAAAATTTAATGAAAGCCTTGGGTTTTGTCTATTATGTAGGCACAAAAGGAATGTATATACGATTTCAGGAATTTTGGGGACTCTGAGGTTGAGAACCTAGACCCCTAGGAAACCACAAGTTTCAGTATTGTCCATAAGAAGTTGGGACTGGGGACATATCTCCAGACTCAGCTTCTCTTGGATTTGCCAGTTGACTTGTTTCCCATGCTTCTGCCCAGGAAACTAGGGGAGCAGGAGGGAAGGATACCACACATCTGATTCATGGTTTATTCCCTTGAGAATGCTGTGTGGTTTTTGTTTCCCACCTGGGGCCAGCCTCCAAGGAAACCTTTTGAAATCCCTCACTTTGACCATGGAAGATATGAGTCCATGCTGAAATAAATAATAATAATTTAAGCAGGAGCAGCTTAAATAATGAGAGGGCCACTTTTCCATCATTTCGAGACGTACTGGTGTGCAGCTTTCTGTTGAAGTGGGGAAGTGGGAGAGAAGACTGAACGATGTCTGTCTAGATCAGCTCCTCGCTGTGCAAGCTCATCTTCTCAGTTCAATTCTTCTGACTTTCCTGCAGATCAAAAGCATTCTGAGTCACAACCACATTTAGTCAGAGGTACCTGACAGCTGGCCATATGTTAGTATCTCTGTTTCTGCATCATTAGAATGTCAGACACTAATGTCCCACCTGACTAAATGTTTTGGTAAATAAATATCAGCTCGACAGTGGCTAACCTAAAGGTTGATGTCTTAGCCCATGCACACTGGGGTTTATCAGTTTTAACTGTGCTATACTCCATTCATCCTCTAATTCCCACTGTCACTGAAAGAGTGGAGAAAAAAATGACTCCTTGATGAAGGAGGCCTCTACAGAGTGACCTCCAGTAATTCTAGGTCCATCTCTGAATGTGTCAGGGGCTCCTTAAGATGGCACCCATGTTCAGAGACTTGCTGGGATGATGCAGTGTGCTTAGCTTATGTTTGCCTTCACAGGTAGATCGTGAAGGTACCTTCACAGGTAGGAAAAGGCCCCCGGAGGGCGGGACCCAGGAGAATCTACATGTAGCTTCCTTATGCTGTCCTCCCCACAGAGGGTTACAGGGAGCATATTCTTCCCCCAGCAGCGAAAGTGCAGCAAGACGTGTTGTGCTTCTGTCGAAGGAAGTTGCTAGAGATTCCCTTCCTAGGATATTTGTCTGGGAGTAGTCAAGTGGGCATCTCTTGCCTAGTGTGTCCCAAAATTCAAGACTTCCAGAAGGCAAGCAGGTATAACATCTGCAAATTTTTTTTGTACAAACAGACTTGACCATTTAGGGAATGTTTTATATCGGCTTAAAGAACACTTTGCCATCCACCTTCCCAGATGCCCCTAAGGGCTGGCCTAAGGATAGTAGGGTCAGGCCTGCTGTGTTCACTCTTCTCTGCACACTGGGTATGGTATCCTTTAATTGCCATGGCAAGAAACTTGAGGGGCAGGGGTGAGGACAAGGCCTGATGATTTGGCAGGGATATTCATCGCTGGGATTCACAGGCTTTCCTTTTTTGCTTTGGAAGTATCTCTTCCCTCAGTGGATGGAGTGCATGTTGTCAGTTCCCAAACACAAAGAAATGAGAAATATTTAAGGAGAAGAAATGGTAATTACCCAGATTTGATCATTACACTTTGAATAAATGTACCCAGTTACCACACTGTATCCCATATGTACATATTATATGTGATAATAATCTGTATTAAAAAGTACATGATTGACTTCGGAGGAGCCTGGGAATCTCGAAGAATGTGGTCAGCACAGGTTAAGTAAATTACATGCCACACAGTCTTAAGTCACTAGGTTAACTTGGCACAGGATGAAAGTCCTTCAAAAGTACCCTTGTTTTAAGTTTCCACTTGGTTGATTTCCTTTTGAGAGTGACCTTGGAGGGCAGGAATCAGTTTTGTTAGCTTTATTTCTTTTTTTAACCCTAAACTTGTTTGAGTGCTGCCTTTTTGGGACCCACATTTTCTCCAGAAGGTGCCTCCATGCCTGCTCTTCCTGTCTCCTCTGCCTTTCAACCGAACTCCCCCTCTTGGTAGTACCTGTGCCACAGCGATTCCCTAGATTTCCTCCCTCCTCCATTTGTTTCAGATATTTTTCTTAAAAAATCTTTTTGTAAAAACATTCTTGAAGTGATCTGCCTCTGCCAGTATTCAACAGGTGAACTCGGCATCCTGTGCAGGCACCGTCTTCCTCTCATGAGCTCTTTTCGGGTTTTTTTCTTCTTCTGCAGATTTTTTTGGTATAATCATCTATTTTTACTATCCTAACTAGTCATACTAAAAGTCTCCCCTCATGGGTAGTGATTTGGGGGAAGAACTTAACTTACACTTTTGGGGCTGAGACTGCAGTCAATTCTATTGATCATTTTGCACTAAGACCTCAAGCTGAGAACACCCCGTAACAAGTGTTTCTTGTTACTATAGAGATACAGTCATCTAGAATTCCAGAGCAGAGTCATACCAAGTCATTCAAAACTTCCTTAAGATCTTCACATAGCCTGGAATTTTCTTCACAGTACTTACAGTGTAGAAATATAGATGAACTGACACTGGTAATAACTTAGAAATTGGTGTGGATGTTACCAGTTGTGTGTTAATCAGCTTTTCATGACTATCACCTGAATACCTTACAGAAACAAAGAAGAGGAAAAATTAATTTTGGCTAATGGTTTTAGAGGTGCAGTCCTTGTTTGGCCGACTCCATTGCTCTGGGCCCAAGATGAGGTAGAACATCATGGTGGAAGGGTGTGTTAAAGGAAAGCTGCTCAACTCATGGTCACCAGAAAGCAGAGAGATGGGAAGGGGCCCCAGGGAAGAGGCACACTTTAGGGCTCACCCCAGTGGCCTACCTCCTCCAGCCACTCCCCACGTGCCTACAGTTACTGCAATAATCCTACCAAACTAGGATGGCCTGATTGAGTGCCAGCTGTCACAAATCCAGTCATTTTACCTCTGAATATTCCTGCCTTAGCACAGGAACTTTTGGGAGGCACCTCAGATCCAAATCATTACACAGTGTCTTCACAGGAATTCATTATGTTCTTTTTACTAGTAGATATATGTGAAATTATTCATGGTAATAGTTAAATGATATGATGTTTGTGGTTGGTATCCTTTTATACAGTTATTAATTCACCTTAAACTTTAAACTTTTATATGCCTTGTACTGTGTGGACAGAAAAGAATGAAAACAACAAACATGTCTTACTTTTTGGAAGTCCAGAATTCAGTGAAAGAGCTAGCAGTGGATTATAAGGTCTAACTGATGGGGAAGACCCAGGGACTTGGCCCCAAGATTGTTAGAGTTTGATCTACAAGATGGTTGCTGTTTTCTTTATTCAGAGCCAAGTTAAGATCCCATACACTTTGAAGGCTTTTTGTACTAGGTGTTCCTTTGTGGGTCAACTCTGTTGTTGCCTCTGAAGAGACTTAGCTGTTCCATTCACAGTGGTGGGCAAGGGCTGCAAGGGATAGAATGGGTATAATTATAAAATGCAAGATTGCCTTTCCTAAGCATTCTAGTCTATGTAGGGAAGAAGTTGGGCACAGAAGACTTGTGGAGCACCTGGTGTTCCAGACCTGGAAAGTTCTAGATCATATAAACCATGAATCAACTAGTCAACCCTGAAGGGGTAGATAGTATTGGTTTGTGAGTAGTTCATAGGTGATGCAAGAGGCAAAGCTCAGAGCTGAATGAAGGTAACTCGCCCAAGGTCTCACAGCTTGCTTCATTCATTTATAGCCTGACTTGTTCCAAAAGGGATTTTAGGCAGTTGAACCACACGGTTAGGAAGTTCCTTGTGGTCTTTCTACTGTCCCAAGAAAAACACAACTATTTTTTTTTTCTCTTTAAGCTTAAATGATGCATAGTGTTTTAGTCAATATTAACTGGATGGATGGCTCCAAGTTTAAATTGCACAAAAGTGCTTATGTATGCCTCTGTTGGAATGTGTGGGAGTCAGAAAGGAAGTCCCTGTGTTTGATTTCATAAAGTCATGAGCTTTATATAGTCACTTGAACCACACATGCCAGTACCTGGCGGTGTGCACAAAAATGTCTTATTAATCACTGTGCAGCTGGCGAGTTGCTTGTCATCATTATTACTGTTCTTAATTACTGGAAGTGTACCCGGGCTGCAGATTGCAGACTGTGCCAGACCGAATCTCCAAAGTGGTTGAACGAGTAGGTTTTGAGGAAGATTTATAATCCTTTGTAAATAAATGATTCTTTATATGTTCATGTAAAGAAACTAACACAAAATCTGGACTGTAATCTTGAGTACATCATTCTCGGCATTCACCTCCCGTTCTAATGTGTTGCTGAATCAGCTCTGCTTTATTTAAATATTGAAAATAGAATTTATAGGTAGACTGTTCCATTTTTAGGTAATTGTCTTTCCCTACTTTAGCAATAAGTAAAAGTTGAGATATTCTCCTAAGGGAGGCTCCATCACTGAATTTCTCTGAAATGTCATTTCTATTTAGGTAGAAGTGGGGGAAATGACCACTAAGAGGATTAGTCATCATTTTCAAAATTTAATGAAGGAATTAGGTCATACGTGCCTAATGTGCTAATAAGTACAAGTAAGCTGGACTTGTGATGGATTGATGTGGAAAGGTCCTCAAGTGAGAATTTTCTTGTGTGTAACTATTTTGTGGTTCCTACTAGACTGAGTTTGTAGGGCCCAGACATATCTGCAGTCTAATTTTTTTTGGAAGTCTGCTGTGCTTTTCTCTGAATTCCATGTACCTTAAAGAAAACTTTTTGCATTATTATTCAGACAAATCCAAACTATTGCAAGTTGATTCTGCTGCTCCCTGTCTCCCATTCTTGGCAGCCGTTCCTCTCATTATTTGAGGTCAGTGTTTCTTGACTAGTTTTTGCTTTGCACTCCTTTGAGAATCTGATGAAAGGTAACAGTTCTGCTTTCTGAAAAAATACCAGTGCATCTTCACCATTTACATGTGATTGAAGGGCACGTAGCAACTCCAAAGATAGGAATCCTTGCTGAAGGTGAATAAACTAGGGGGCTTGTAAAATGATTTAATAAAAATATGTAGTCCATTACACATTTGGATGAGGGGTAGTGAAGCTTTTTAAGTTACAGTTTCCACATTATAGGATATTACTTTTTAACCTATATATTTGCAAGTGTTATTGTGCACTTATTATCTAAAACAGTTTTCACAAATGCATGTTTTAAGATGGTGAAGACAAGTTCTCAAAATCTCATAGTAAATCAAAACTAGGGTAAAAGAAAAAAAAAAAAAAAAACAAAAAACCCTAGGATCAAATGGAAGAAAAGGTTACTGACCAGAGAATGAAGTTTGCAAAAGTTTGCATGGTCTGTCTCTGATTTACTCTCAACTTGGCCTTTCACAGAAGGGACATGGGACATGCATGTGTGAACGCCTTAAAAACCACTCCTTTGGAGAGAGGGGAAGGAGATGGTCTGGGCATCTTTAGGTAAAGACTCGCAACCTTTACAAAAGTGCAGGCTCCCCTGATCCTCCTTTTCCATCCTAGAAAGAACAGAGCAGGTGTGACGTACTTGGGGACACCTTATCATAAATACCCCAGTGTTGGTGATCTCCAGCAATATACAGAAAAGCAGTCAAAGAGAATATCAAAAGCAATGCTAAATCATAAAAGAGCTACTGAAAGAGAGGAAGGTAGGAACCCCGAGTGTAAAGGTGAAAGGTGGTGGTTTCATTTCCTATCTTGATAACTTGCAATGTGCATTTTTAGAAATGACCTTCTTATCTTGTGCCTCAAGAATGATAGGAAGAGGTTGGTAAACTGGTTGCCCTCATGAGGGGTGGCGGGTAGGATCTCTGCTGGAATCATGTACAGCCCAGCCAGAGGGAGTGAACTCAGATAGGGGCCTGTTGGCAAAACCACTGAGATATAGGCAGTGACTGGGCTGCATGGAGGCCTGGCTGAACCCCTTGTCCTGCACCTACCTGTTGTGTGCTGAACTGAGCTAGCTGATCCAAACAATGAGGTCCTAATCCCAATGTGTATTTGAAGATTGGGTTTTAAGGAGGTGATTAAAGTTCAATGAGGTCATAAGGGTGGGTCCCTAATCCAGTAGGGATGGTGCCTTATATGAAGAGCAAGAGACACTAGGGTGGCATATGCACAGAGAAAAGGCCACATGAGCCAGAAGCTGTTATCTGCAAGTCAGGCCTCAGGAGAAACCAGGCCTCCTGCCACCTTGATCTTGGCTCTTCAGCCCACAGAACTGTGAGAACAGAGATCTGTCATTCGAGCCCCTATTCTGTGGTATTGTGTTATAGAGGCCCTAGCTCACCATTTTCTGAGGCTGCAGAACCCTCAGAAAAAGGGCAGGCGAGATCGTAGTGTGCAGAACAGAAGAGACTCAAGGAGATGTCACTCACAGTGGAGTGGTGCGAACAGCAACTGTTGACAGAGCTTCCCGTTTATAACATGAGTATAATTGAAACCAACCAACCAAAAATACCACTGTGAAGTTTGTGTGAATGTATTGCAGCAGGAGGGGAAAAATGTAAACTGTGGATCAAGAATCTATTTTGGAAGGAATACTGCTCCAGAGAAGAAAAGATATGAACTTACTAAAATTTTCCTATAGAAGAACTAAATATTAAATGGGAATTCAAAAATAAAGTGATTAAACAGAATTTTTTTAAAGGCACTTGTTGAGTTAGAAAAAAGACTGATGCCCAAAACAACATTTCAAACACATGAATAAATTTAAAATGGAAATGAAAAGAATCAAAAGTTAAAAATCAAGTTACTGTCATTGATGAAACAGTCACATTCAGTGAAAGGAGAGATGAAAGAAGACAAAGCAGTAGTTGTGTTGTGGAGGTAATGGAACCAAATACATAGAATGAAATAATGATAAAAGAACCTTTTTTTTTTTTTTTTTTTGAATCAGGGACATCTCAATCTTTTCAGAGTCCACTGAATATCAGGAAATATAATTCTGCATTCTAAGTCATTCAGAACTATCCATTATAGAAGGCATAATGTGGTTCAATTATTGGGATTTGAGCAAAAAGAAAAATCTGGGATGCATCAGGCTGCTACGTATTTTTTTTTTTCATACTGGGGATTGAACCCAGGAGTGCTTAACTACTGAACCACATCCCCAGCCCTTTTTATATTTTATTTTGAGACAGATCTCACTAAGTTGTTTAGTGCCTTGATGAGTTGCTGAGGCTGTCTTTGAATCTGTGATCCTCCTGCCTCGGCCTCCCAAGCCACTGGGATTACAGGTATGTGCCACTATGTCTGACTTGCCACATATTTCTCTATAGCAATTCAGAAGATAGTGGAGCTGTGTCTTCAGTGTTTTTTGGTTACAAAAAAAATCCCAAGTATCAAAAGGCAAAAATACCACTTGTTCTGACTCATAATACTCAGAATCTAGCAATTAACAACAACAATAGAAGCAAAAATATCTCCACCCACCTGGAAATCTGATACCTTTAATGATACCTAGGATCAAAATAGAAATTTAAAAAATTGTGGAACATCAAGAAAAACTTATGAAAACAAGTATATCAGAATTTGAAGGACTGGGCAAAGGTGATATTCTGAGAGAAAATTATGTATCATTAAGCCAGAGTGAATGAAATGAACACCCAACTATCCACTCTCCAAATTAGAAGAAAATGACAAATATAAAAGCAGAAATTAAGGAGTGAGAAAAGCCATCTACATTTTGAGGGAGGGGATGAGGGAGCACGAAATAAACCAAAACAGATAAGACTGGGGTGAGGCTATTCAAGATAACAAATGCCTGACCGGGAAGGCTCACGTGTAGATGCAGAGGTGCACTGTGGGTGCAGAGGGGACAGAATTTTGAAAATCTGAATGAAACTGGTGAAATAATTACAAAAAAGTGAGAATGATTTTCCAGGAGCATCCATCCATTCCCCTAAAGGCACCAGGCTCACGTATTTTCGCAGGTGAATTCTTTTAAACTTCAAAGAAGCAGTTAAATTCTCTTAGTGTTTAAACTGGTCCACAACCCAGTGAAGGGCAGCTTCACATTCTGTTAGTGATGTCAGCAGGGTACTGAGACCAAAGCCTGTGAAAGACAAGGTCATAGATCACTTATGTTTATGAATGTTATGCAGAGATATTTAATAATACATCAGCAAATAGCACCTTAACAGTACAATATTCAATTTAAGTTGGGTTCTTCCCAACTCAGTATTAGGAAATATATTAATATATAAATAGCACCTTAACAGTACAATATTCAATTTAAGTTGGGTTCTTCCCAACTCAGTATTAGGATATATATTAATATATTATTAAGTAAAAGGAGAAAGCCTTTCAGCAGATCTCTAAAAGCAATCAATAAAATTTACATCAATCCCTAAAATAGTATTTTCATGAAGCAGAATTTGTGGCTACTTCCTAAAGATATTTTAAAATTATCTAACCCTTAACTTGGTATTATGTTTAATTGTCAAAACCCTTAAAATATTGGAAACATGACTCACTGTTGTCTGGAAGTACTACATAGAAAAAAAGAAAATATATATAAAAATGGAAGGTAAAGAGGTTGTATACATAGACAGCCCTACAGAACAGATTGAATTATTACATGAGAATGATTCATTAGGATAGAAGATTAAAAGTAATTACCAAAATTGATAGCTTCCTTATATACAAGAGTCAGAAAATACAGTGGAAAGATGGATTCTATTAAAAGTGTCTCCAAAAAGAAAGATTACCCAAGTTTGAGCCTAAATCGACAGATGCAGAACACCTGTATGTGGAGAGTGTCGAAGTTCCACTGAGATACACGAAAGGTGGAAACAGGTGCTTTTATTATTGCTGAAGAGAGTGGATTGAGCATCCTTTCTAAGACAGTTTGGCATCGTCCAGCAGAGTTTGATGTTCTTATCCTTGGATTCCACATTCTCTCACTCATTTGTAGAATCTAAAAACCTGATCTTAGAGTAGCAGAATGGTTAGCCATGGAGCGGTGGGAGGGGATTGGTCATGTGGACAAAATTATAGTCAGACCACAGGTGTAAGTTCTGTCATTCTTCTGCCCAGCTGGGTGCCTAATGTGTCATATACTTCCAGATACCTGAAGGGGATTTTGAATGTTCTCACCATAAAGGATGGAACATGTGAGAGGAGAGAGATGCTCAGTATCTTTATTTGGTCATTACATGATGTGTACATGTATTGAAACCTCACACTGTACCCCACAAATAATGAACAGTTATGTCACTTAAAAGCTAAATAAAACTTTAAAAGAAACTGTACTTAGGCTTTGAAGATGGTCTCCCTGCTACACTGTACAGATAATCTCACGTTTTTACAGAAACATAGAGCTTCTTCATTGCCACATTGTCTCCTAATGCAAAAGTCTGAAACAGTTAAACTGTGTCCCTGAGAACACTCTGTAGTTCATTAAAAATAAGAATTTATTTCTTTTCTGATTGCTTCTGCTATCCGTTCATCATTCCAAAATATATTATTTAATCCCTATGTGTTAGAGTGATTTCTGTTTATCTTTTTCTTTTCTAATTTTATTCCATTATGATTTGATAGGATGCAAGGAATTGTCTTTTTTTTTTTTTTTTGTATTTTCTAAGATTTTGCTTTGTGACCTAAAATATGGTCTGTTTTAGGAAATGTTCCATGTGTGTCTGTGAAAAAGTGAATTTAGTCGTTGAATGAAATGTTCTATAGATGTTTTAGTTCTTTAGTTCAAAAGAATCTAAATTTGTATCTGGATGATCTATTTAGTGGTGCGAGAGGTGTATTGAAATCATGCAATATTATTGTATTGTGGTCTATTTGATTCTTGATGTTGAGAAGGGTTTTTTTCTTAATGTAGGTAGAGGCTCCATTGTTTGGGGGCATAAATATCTACAGTTATTTCTTGTTGAGTGATTCCCTTAACTAGTATGGAGTGTCTTTCTTTGTCTCTTCTGAGTGAAACGAGAACAGTGATACAACATGTCAAAACCTCTGGGACTGTACACGGGCAGGTGTCAGTAGAAGGTTTATAGCACCGAGTTCACACATGAAGAAGAAAGATACCAAATAGATAATCTAACATCACACCTCAAGACTGTAGAGAAAGAAGAACAAACTAATGCCAAAATCAGCAGAAGATTGGAAATTATTGAAATCAATACAATTGAGAATAAAAACCACAAAGAATTAATGAAACAAAGTTTTTTTTTGAAAGAATAAACAAGATTGATAACCCCTTAGCTAAGCTAACCAAGAGAAATCTCAAGTTAATAAAATTATACATGAAAAAGAAAACATCACAAGAGACACCACAGAAATCCGGAGTCATTAGGAACTGTTTTTAAAGTCTAAATGCTAATAAACTAGAGAGTCTAGAGGACACTGACAAATTCCTAAAGACATTTGACCTACCCACATTGAACCACATGATAGAGAAAACTTAGACCGTTATCAAATAAGGAAATTGAAGAAGCTATCAAAAGCCTTCCAAGAAAGAAAAGCCCAACACCAGGTGGATTCTCAGCCAAGTTCTACCATACCTTCCAAAAAAACTAAAACTTACCCTCCTCATTATTCCATGAAATATGAAAGGGGGGAACCTTTCCAAACTCACCCTAGGAAGCTACTATCACCCTCATATCACAAACAAAGACACACTAAGGAAAGAAAACTTAAGGACAACGTCCTTGATAAACATAGATGCAAAAATTCTTAATAAAATACTGGCAAATCGCATACAAAAACACATTAAAAAGATGCGCCGTGATCAAGTGTTTCCTCCAGGGAGGTAAGGTTGGTTCAACATACAGAAATCAATAAATGTAATTCATAACATAAAGGGACTTAAAGACAAGCATCACATGATTATCTCCATAGTTAGAGAAAAAGCATTTGACAAAGTACAGCTCCTATTTGTTTATAACACTAGAGAAGCCAAGGAGCTAGGGTTAGAAGGAACTTGCCTCAATATTGTAAAGGCTACATATGACAGACCCAAAGCCAATGTTATACTGAACAGAGAAAAAGTATTTTCTCCAAAAACAGAACAAGACAAGGATGCCCATTCTTATCACTCCTATTCAACATAGTCCTTGAGAATCTAGCCAGAGAATTGGGCAAGAGAAAGAAATTAAAGGAATACAAATAGGACAAGAAGAACTCAAATTATTCCTGTTAACAAGCGGGGAGGGGGGAAGAATAGAAGTTTAGTGGATTGGACAAAGGGGAATGAAGGGAAGGGAGTGGGTGATAGGAATAGGAAAGACGGTGGAATGAATTGGACATCACTTTCCTGTGTTCGCATATGAGTGCTCCACCAGTGAAATGTCACATGCACAGGATGGGGTCCTTATTAGAGTAAGTTATCTGTGTACGTATGTCAAAATATACTCTACAGTCAAGTATATCTCAAAAGAGCAAATAAAAACATTCCTGTTTGTTGATGACATGATTCTATATTTGGAAGACCCAAAAAATTCTACCAGAAGACTTCTAGAGCTCATAAACAAATTTAGTAAAGTAGCAGAAGATCCACATAAATCAATCACTTTCCTATACTCCAATAATGAATCTGATGAAGAAATTAGGAAAGCTATCCCATTAACAATAACCTCAAAGACACCTGGGAATTAATCTAATGAAGTATGTGAAGGATCTATGTATGGAAACTATAGAATGCTAAGAGAAATTAAAGATCTTAGAAGATGGAAAGATCTCCCATGTTCTTGGGTAGGCAGAATTAATATTGTCAAAATGGCCATACTACCAAATGCATTATACAGATTCAATGCAGTTTCCATCAAAATACCAGTGACATTCTTCACAGAATTAGAAGAAGAGTACTAAAATTAATTTGGATAAATAAGAGACCCAGAATAGCCAAAGTAGTTCAGAGGCATCCCAATATCTGACTTCAAATTATACTACAGAACTACAGTAACAAAAACTGCATGTACTAGCATAAAAACAACGTGAAGACAGATAAACCCACGTAAATACAGTTATCCGATACTAGACAAAGGGGCCAAAAACAAGCTGGAGAGAGGACAGTCTTTTTTACAGATGGTGCTGAGAAACTATATCCACAATAGAAGAACAAAACTGGACCCCTATGTCTCACCCTGAGCAAAAGTCAACTGAAAATGGGCTAAAGACCTAGGAATTAGACCAAACTCTGCAGCTACTAGAAGAAATGTAGGCCCAGCACTCCCATCATATTGGCCCAGGAACCAATTTCCTTAAAACCTCTCATGTGCAAGAAATAGAAGTAAAAATCAGTAGGTGGGACACCATCACAAATGAAAGGCTTCTCTGCAGCAAAGGTAACAAGCATAGAGATGGGTCTATAGAGTGGGAGATCTTCACCACCTGGTCCTCAGCATCTGGAATACATAAAGAACTCAAAAAACTTACACCAAGAAAGGGGAAGTAATCCAGTTAATGAATGGGCAAAAGAATGAAATAGACACAAATGGCCAACAAATGTGTGAAATTATTTTCAGCATCTCTAGCAATTAGGGAATGCAAATCAAAACCATATTGAGATTTCATCTCCAGTCAGAATGTCACTTATCGAGAGAACAAATAATAAGTGTTGGCAAGGATATGAGGGAAAAGGTACACCCATCCAATGTTGGAGAGACTGCAAATTGGTGCAGACACCCTGGAAGGCTGTATGGAGATTCCTCAAAAAACTCGGAATGGAACCACCTATAACCCAGTTATCCTACTCCTTGATATATATTCAAAAGATCTAAAATCGGCATACTATAGAGTTGCAGGACTTCAGTGTTTATAGCAGCATAAAATTCACAATAGCCAGACTATGGAACCAACTTAGGTGCCCTTTATCCAGATGAATGGATAAAGAAAAGGTGGTATATGTACATAATAGGGTATTACTCAGCCATGAAAAAGAATGAAATTGTCATTTTTTGGTAAATGGATGGAACTGTCAACTACAATGCTAAGTAAAATAAGCAAGACTCGAAGTCAATGGTCGAATGTTTTATGAATATGTGTAAGCTAGTTTAAAATTAGGTGGGGGAAATGAGAGAAAAGAAATAGGGGATTCCATCAAAATAAAAGAAAGATCAGGTAGAGAAGGGGATTGAGAGGGAGGGAGGGAGGGAGGAGGGTTAAGATAAGGGGAAAATAATGGAATGAATCTGACCTAACTTTCCAATGTGTATATATATATGAATATACTTCAGTGAATTTCAGCATTGTATACATCCATAAGCCACCATTTTAAAAAATGGAAAGATCAGTAGAGTAGAGGAAAAGGAACAGGAGAGGGTGACGTTACTGGGGATCTGACTGGCGCAGATTATACTCCATACATTTATTTCAAAATGAATCCTAAAGTTACATATAACTATTTTGAACCAATAAAATAATTTTAAAAATGAGATAGACTTGTAAATACCATCTACGATGGTGGCAGATGTGCTTGGCGTGACCCCCAGTGATTCAAGCCATTGTCCAGGGTTGGGATAGTTCGTGAGTGAGATAGCAAGTGAGATCGTGTTCTGTTGTGTAATACTCCATCTTATCATACCGGAGAGAGGCGTTTTCCCCTGGCCTGGAGACAATAGCCGTGTTGTGAGCTGCCAAATGGACCCCTCGGAATAATTCCAACCCCCATCCTACATGGCAGAGAAAGGCCTGCTGGCAACCCGAGGAGCTCAGAGAGGCCGGGCTCCAGGGCAGCCTCCAGAATGCAGCCTGGTAGGTGCCTTAAGAGCTGAGGGCCCCATGAGCAGGGTGCCTAACTAAGCAGTACCTGGACTCCTCCCTGTGGAGACGTGAGGTGATTGATAGCTGCCTCAGATACAGCTTGAATCAAAAAAGTACCATCTTGATAAGCACATCATTTTTACCATGGAGTTTGTGTTGATTTGTTAGGCAGCAATCAAAAATGAATACACTGAAATTGGACCGTCTCCAAGACACTGGCATCGGGTCTCACTCTGAATTCAATTAAAAAATCTCAGGCCAGTTGCTGATCCAACTTTGCATTCATGCCTTCATTTATTATGTTCCAGTCACACTGGCCTCTTAGGTATTCCTGGGACATGCCAGACTTCTGCCTCGAGGTCTTTGTACTTCATTTATGCCTAGTGTCTAAACTCATCTTGTCCCATAGTAGGCATTCAGTTAACATTTGAATGGGTAGTGAAGGATTCATGTGTGTAACTCTATCTGTGTTATGGCCCTCTGTGTGGTAAAATGCCTTCATAGAATGATACACACGTTAGCATATGCATAGACAACTTTTAAAAATTTTTCTTAAAGCAGCCAAACCATTGACAGTTGTTAGCTGGTAGAAGGAGGATTCTTGGTGTTTGCGGGGAAGAGAGACTTCAGTAAATGGACTTTGTGACACTGTATCAAAATCAGGCTTATCAGGATGACCTATTTGTAGATCTCTTTGGCTATGAAAACAAGGGTAACCACTAAATACTTAAATTTATATCACATGATAAATATTGTAATTCTGTATCTCAGTATAAAGATATCTGCCATTGGGATTAGTCTGTTGGATAGAACTGGAAATCACCAAAGAGATCAGATTTCAATTGCAGGAACTTGTGACAGTCCATTCTTTGTCTGAGCTCCTTATATTCTTCCATGTCCTTCCTCTCAGATGAACAAGGCTTATGTGGCTGTCTTGTCCTTATGTGACCGACACTTGAAGTAATGATGAGAGAAGTATTGTATATATGGTCTATTTATGTTTAGCACATTATGTTTATTGAGAAACATTTCTATCTTGGAGTTATTTTCAGATATATCTGATATCTCTGAAAATTTTATTGCTTATATCCAAACTATTTTCTGGAGGTATCTATATCTACCTACCTGTCTATGTGTATGCATACACATGTATGCATATGTGTATATATGTACGCATACGTATATATACACATATGCATATTTCTCATATATAAGAAATTAAATGAATTAAATGAAATATGTGTGTCTCGTTGTGGTAGATTTAAGACGGTCACAGATTATCTTGCATTCCTCCTATACAGTTGTGAGTGTCTGTATTTCCTTCCCTTGAACATGGATGGATCCTGAAACTGCTTTGACCACTAAACCGTGACAGATCTTAGCTATGACCCCAAGAGGCTGGAAGCTTCTGCTTCATTCCTCTTGAAACAGTCTCTCTGTGGACAGCTAGCTGCCATGTAAGATGTCCAGCTCCCCTGAGCCTGCCCAGCCCTGAGGAGCCTGTGTAAGGAGAGGAGAGGGAGAGGTGCCCAGTCAACCCTCATGTTCTCACCTTTCCAACCAGCGCCTCAGACACAAGAAAACACATTGGACATAAGAAAGACCATGTTGGTCATCTCAGGCCTCAGGTAACCCAGGAAACCATCTCATCTGTGTCCCAACCATCTCTGGCCTTTTGAGTGACCTCAGCTGAAGCTGATCATTTTTGCTATGCCATGTCCAAATTCATAAGCTAGAAAATTATGAGCATAATTGGGAGTTTGACACCACTGAGCGTTCGAGAAATCTTTCATACAGCAATGAAAAGAAGATACATCTCAGTAAAATAGCATTTTGGTTTTGTTTCCCTATTGACTTTCAGAGGAGTGTTCTTCTAGGGGGACACATGAATAGTTTTAAAGGTTATGTATTTAGAGAAGAACAGCCTGGTTATCTGCATCTTTTCATGCAATAAAAATTCTGAACCTGAAAGCATAGCCCAGGATCTGACAGATCATTAATTATCCCCTTATATTGTTCTCACCATATTGACAGCAGTGTTAAAGCTTTAGCCACTGAGCTAAGATTTCCACCTACCCCCCCATTCTCCTTCCCCAGTGTACCTACTTCTCAGCAGAACTTTCTGGCTTTTTTTGAACTAGATAGAATTGTAGTACCTGTATAGTTTTTCTTGGTTTATGCATTTTTTTTTTCATAGTAATATGTAGAAAAATAAGATTAAAATGAGTGTAGGTGCTGTGGGACCAAGTAGACATCAAGGTGATTCGTCACGCTCTTGGACCAAACTCCGTGTGTGAGAGAAGTCAAAGGTTAGTGTTCAGGGGGTCAAAAAAGGATGTGTGTCAAAAAAGGTCAATAATGAATGTGTGTAAGTAATGGTCACAGCTTGTAAAACCTTTTCATGTACTTATCTATCTGACTGGCTCTTTTTTTTTTTGAAAGAGAAAACCAGAATAAAAAAAACACAAAGATGAAATTTGTCCCTCCCTAAAACAATGGGGGTTGTCCCCCTCCAGCACTGTTGACAGTGATGTTGTGGATATAATCAGAAGAAGGAATTCAGATTCCAGTGATACACAGGTGTTTATCAGAGGTCAGGGGAGGGTTACCCAATTACACTCATAATTTTCTAGCTTATGAATTTGGATGTGGCATAGCAGAAATGATCAGCTTGATGGGATTGCTCTGTAGTGAGAAGGCGAGTCACTTGGTTCAAACAGCTTGGTGAGAACATCTTTAGGGGAGGTATGTATTTTCTTGCTCTCAGATTTCGTGGCTCAATCTTTTCAAGTGCAGCACGTGTGTATGAACCTCTTTGAAAGCCCCAGCCTTGGTTGTGAAACTCTGGTGATCCCAAAGCTGCTTTTTCCCCAAACTAACCTGCGCAAGGGCTACGTAACTTCAACAATTCAGAAGTTATTTGTTTGTTGTTTTTTAACCCTTCTCTCATGTTCACTGGACACATGCCTTATTTTTTCAGCCCATTTTCTCTGGTTTTTAACCTGTGGGCCCAAGTAAAAGATTAATGCCTCGTCTATGTGATGGCATTTTTAGAATTTGAGCATCAGTTCTGTGGCTTGCTGGGTTTCCTTCTGGTTCTTGAGGTTTATAACTTAGTTTTGAACTTCCCACCTTAATAGTTACACTCTCTGAAGCCACTTCTGTTTTTCAGTTTCCCTCTTGTTGCAGAACTACCTGTAACCCAGAGTGTGATCCCGTGGAGGAACAACTGCGGTTACCATCTTCCTCCTTCTGCTTCGTGTCTGAAACCATATCAAACTGCCAGTCACAACTTACAGTTCTGGGCAACTTACAGGACTGGTTCTGGGCTTCCTGTCCATGTTGACTTTCTGCTTTCTGCCACTGAGGCACACATTTCCCATACTGTTCTTGTGACATGTTTTGGTTTTGTTTCTATTGGATCTTGTATTGCTGGTTTCTTTGTTTGCAACCTGTTGAAAGCTTTTTGGACACATTACATGCTCAGGAAATTATTCAGTGTGTCTCCTGGTTTCATGTCATCTGCCATGAAAACCAGACCAATGCTAACAATTACTGAATTAGAGCCCTGTGACGGACTTCTAGAAATACTTCTCTAGGTTTATGGTGGTAGATCTCAACCATGAGCTATTTGGTCCCTAAGGGAACATATGACAGATGTGGAGACATTTTTGGTTGTTAGGACTGGGTATAGGGCTGCTTTTGGTGTCTGGATGCCAGGGAGGGTACTGAACATCTCATAATGCACAGGACAGTTACTCCACAATGGAATATTATCAGGCCGCAAGCGTCAGTAGTGTCAGTAGTGCTGAGATTGCAAAGCCCTTGTTGCTCTATTGAAGAGTGTCCTTTGGGGATGATGCCTTTAATCTTGATAATCAGCTAATATCAGCATCTAAGTTCAGGATCCTACAGGCGTGAATGGGGCATCCCATGAGAAACTTCCGGGGGTCTGTGAGGTCAGTGCTATTTTTATAACTGCTTTAATTATAGTTATAGAGTGGCATTTTCCAAAAGCAGGGTGGCATGTTGAATGCAGAAGCAGGTGGGAGAATCCAGCTGTCTCCCATTAGGTCAAACAGGAAAGAGATCCACAAAGTATAAAACGATGCCATTCTTCCCCCTAAATTATTTCTGCTTTGGAAAATAGTTATCTTTCATAAAAACATTGGTAGTGTTTTTTATGAAATAGTGATAGCTTTTTTCCTTTTTAAAATTAAGATTTTTTTCATATATGTATATAGGGTAGTAATATCTGTCTCAATCTACCACCCTTCCCATTCCCACCTGCCCCATCCCTCCCCTCACTCCCCTGTGTAGAATCCAGTTTGTTCTTTCTTCCCTACCCTCCCACCCTCTCTATAGATCAGCATCAGCTTATCAGGGAAAACATTTGGCCTTTGGTTTTTTGGGATTGGCTTATTTCACTTAGCATGATATTCTCCAGTTCCATCCATTTACCTGCAAATACCATAATTTCATTCTTCTTTAAGGTGGAATAATATTCCATTCTGGATTTGTACCACATTTTCTTTATTCATCTGTTGAAGGGCATTTAGGTTGGTTCCATAGTTTTGCTATCATGAATTGAGCTGCTATAAACATTGATGTGGCTGTGTCACTGAAGTATGCTGATTTTAAGTCCTTTGGGTATAAACTGAGGAGTGGGATAGCTGGGTCAAAATGTTGGTTCCATGCCACGTTTTCTTAGGAATCCTCACCAACACTTATTATTGCTTGTATTTTTGATAATTGCCATTCTGACTGGAGTGAGATGAAATCTTAGAGCAATTTTGATTTGCATTTCTTTAATTGCAAGAGATGCTGAACATTTTTTCATGTTTGTTGGCCCTTTGTATTTCTTCTTCTGAGAAATGTCTGTATAGTTTTCCTATTTATTAATTGGATTTATTTATTTATTTATTTTGGTGCTAAGGTTTTTTAGTTCTTTATGTATTTGGGTATTATTCCTCTGTTGAAAGTGTAGCTAGCAAAGATTTTCTTCCACACCATAGGCTTTTTATTCACACTCTTAATTGTTTCTTTTTGTGGGCAGAAGCTTTTTAATTTGATGCCATCACATTTATTAATTCTTGGTTTTATTTCCTGAGCTCAGAATCTGCTTTTAGTAAGTTCTCTAGGTAATTTGTATGTTTATACATGTTTGAGTAACACTGCTTTAGTGGGGGAGTTCATAGTTATATTTCACCTGTTCTCAAATGATAACCTGTGTAGAAAATCTCCCCAGTCTGGAATCCAACCTAGGATGATGCATTTGGTTTAATAATTGTAATGTCTCTTTAGTTTCCTTCAGTTTCATGTAGTTTGAGTCTGTTTTTCATGACATTGGCACTTTTAAAGTGGAAAGGGAAACTGTTCTATAGAACGATTTTTCATTTGACTATTCATGATTAGATTCAGATATGTGTTTTAGGGAGATATATAAATGATTGATTCTTTGTGTACAGGAGGCACTTGATACTGCTTTGTTCAATTATGGGTGGAGGTACTTTGGTGAAGTTGGTTTTCAGGTTATCATAGTATAGCTAAACCTCCAAGTTTAGTGTTGTAAAACAGCCAGTTTTGTTCTTATTATGATTATACAGAGATTCAGACAGTGCTAGTTGAGGGGAGCTTATCTCTGCTCTGTGATGCCTGGGGAGTCTTGAATGACAATGGACTGGAACCATCTGAAGACTTCTGTACTCACATCTGGTGCTGGGCTGACTTGGAGACTAGAGTCCCTTAGGATGTTTGAGCATGGCACTTACTTGGCCTCTTCGTGTAGCGTGAGCTTCCTCACAAAACTGGCTGCTGTGGGGCTCCAAGTGAGTGTTCTAAAAAACAAGGGGTTGACTATAGGCTGTTTTATGACCAGAAGCCCTATAGTTCACTTTCTTACATGTCACTGATTGAAGCAGTCATGAGTCTTCTTAGATTTATAGGTGTGTGTTGCGGGAGTGCTTTGATGCCACCTCTTGATGAAAAAATTGTCAAAGAATTTGTGGTGATGTTTTAAAATTGCCACAGATGGTGACTGCTAGATTTCTTAACTGTAAATATACCTGTTTTTTTCTTTGTAATTAGTAGTGATTCATCAGCAGATTTCCTGAGAATATTTGAGAATCCTGCTTCTAAGCAAACTTTCACTCTTGAGCTTGAACATTCACTGTTGCCTCTTCTACATTTATTAACTGGGATTAAATTATTTGAACATATTAATGTGTTTATCCATCAGTAGATAAACACATACAGGAGATAAGCACATAATGATACCTGACAGTGTTGGCTTCTTGAACTGCTTTCCATGACAAAGGTAAGCATGTGCAACCCAGTTTGACAGGAACTTGACATATTGACATGAGTGTCGGATGCTGGATTATTAGGATGTCAACACCAGTTCAGATGAAGAACTTCTGTTCTCCTCTGTGGTTCTGTGGCTCTTTTATTCTGAGTATTCTCTTGCCTTGCAGCTGAAGGAGTGTACCTAACAATGCAACAGCACACCCCTCATCATGTTTGAAATCTTTGTGTCAAACCTGGTCCTAGACCTGGGTGAGGTGAAGTCAGTTGAGTAAAATATTCCTCTTTGCTCTTCAAACCCATCTACTGTGACTGAGAAGCAGAAAGCTCCAAAGTGATGAACAGGCCAAGAATCTAAGCGGTAGCTGTCATTTCTTTGGAGGTGTAGAAACTAGGTAAAGATTATACTTTGTCATCATGTGTGAGACTTTTAAAAGTGAGTTCTGCCATTTACTCGAAAGGAGAGGCTGTGCCTAGTTCCCGATTGTGTGAGTTCCCCACAGAGGTAGGCTGGCAGGAGAGAGGACTGGAATGGCGGGCTGTTTGGAATGTTTTAAAAATCTAACCTTGGATATTTTTAAAACTCCTAATTAGAAATATTTCAAGTGGACGATAAAGTCTAGCTGGGTCCAAAAATGTTTAGAAGTCAAATCTTGCCCCAAAGCTAAGTCTTTACAGATGTATATAGCAGAGCCACATCTCAGGTATAATTAGGGGTTGGGCACTGGTAATTCTAGGAGCCTGAGTTCCTCATATAGTTATACAGAATGGATTAGCCATTTTATTCTTTGAGACAAAATATCATAAAGGAGAAAAACCCTGAAGAATAGTCAACAAAATCTTAACACTTTCCTGTGTGGAATAGTGGGTGGTTTTCATCTTCTTTTAGGAGTTCTTTTGTGTTTGTGAACATTTCTACAAGACATATAGTGTATATTAGTTATCACCTTTGTGATATGAATAGATTATAATATGGAAAAAAGGTGTTCTTTTAAGAAAATTCTAATTATTTCCATAAATTGCAGAAGTAGAGATTAATTACAAGGACCTGTGATGTCCATTCCATTTCCACACCCAGTTTGTTCTCCTATAAAGTGCTACTGTTGACCGCCTTCAGGACGTGGTTTTTACCTCAAGGCATTTTATTAGTGGCAAAAATGAGAGTTGTATTGTATCTTAAATATGTGGGCCATGCCAGCGGGCTGATGTGCTTAGAGAAGCTTTCTGATGACTCCGACAAATTCTTATTATGTGCCTTCAGCAGATGCTTTCTTCACTGTGATTAAAATCCATACACTTCCCACCCTGGACCCAATGACCAAAGTGTCATGGCTTGTATAGCAAAAGGAAAATGTGAGTCACCTTGAGAGTTGTGTGAGGTGATGGGTCAGTCAATTTCAATGTGTTTGCTTCTATTCAGTTTAAAGTTTCCCAAGTGACACTTGAAGAGGATTCTTTTTATCAGAGCTCACACTAGCCTGGGGATGGTGGTTTGTTTCTCCTTCGGGCCCCCCAGGTCTTTGGGACTGCAAATGGTAGGCTTCCTGTGTCTCATCATCTGTGCTGCTGTGAGGACCCAGTGGCCCCCTAAGAGAGGCATAAGGTCTAGAAAGAGAATGAAAAAAGAACGAAACTCGAGAGGTTGTGACCAGTATGAAGGAAGGAGGACAGCAAAGGGAAACCATGTATGCAGCATGCCTGGTGGTTGACATAGAGCATATTTCATTAATGTTACCCTAGACCTTCACTGCTGAAATGTGAAGTTCTGGTTTGCATGTGAGCAAAGGACACATTGAGGAAGCACTTTAGGCATTCACTCTTTGTTCTGGGAAGGATATTTGTAGACACTTTTGGGTTATGAAAGCCAAAGGTGCAGCTGTGTTTAGGAAAGTGGCTTCTTCTGACTTTGGAAACTATATGCTGCGTTTTCCAAATGTTTGCAGGTGCAAATGGATAAAATTGTACCTGAAGTGTTCTTAAAAGGTTTGCAAATCAGAAAAGAACATTTTGTAATTGGGAATCTATGTTCTCACCAAGTGTAGAAGAGTGATGTGGCTTTGGCTTAATCTGGAGAGGTTTTGTTGCATAGATTGGGAGAAAAGTTTAGTATGTGAAAACTTCTTAGCATGTGAAAACTGCAGTTTGTTTTTCAACGTTATTGGCTATTTATTTCAGTTCCCTTCTCTGATCTTTGTTAAACACTGTCAGGCACCCTAGTTAATGCCACTGAAAGTTTGTGTTTTGAGCAGGTAGTTCTGGGGTTTATGCCCTTGTATAAAGTCTTAATTGATAAAGGTTGTTTACCAAATTTCTAAGGTAAAAATCTAGAGTCAAGTATCACTAGTGTGTGAATGGGACAGAAATCAGTTTCCACTGGGACTTGGGCATGGGTCTGAAAATGTCTCCTAAACCTTAAAAATTGGAAAGGAAAACAAGAACTCTGCCAACTTTATATATTCCAAAAAGTGCGCTCTGCTCTTCTTTCTTTTTTTTTTAAGTTGTAAATCAGATCTGAAGTTGTTTTCCAAAATCTCATAGTAAGTTGTGGGCCTGTGAGATGAATGACCATAGGAATAGGAATGTCCCATCTTTTTTCTCTTACTTCCTGGCTGTCTCTCTCCCATCTCCTATGACAGCAGAAAGGGCCCCTACTGACAGGTGTCAACAGAAATCCAAACACGACTGTTAACATACTCCAGTTTTAGCCTTGGGGACCTGAAATAAACATGAAAGCTCTTTGAAGCTTTGTACCAATTGAACAAAATCTCCCCAGAAGACAAAGCACATTCTCCCTTGGTGTCTGTGGGGAATTGGTTCCAGGGTCCCCAAAGGCCCAAAATCCATGTATATTCAAGTCTGTTTTATAAAATGGGATAATATTTATATATTACATGCACACATTCTCCTGTATAGTTTAAATACTCTTTTACTCATGAGACCTATTACAATGTAAATGATATGTAAATATTTATATTGCATAGCTTAAGGAATAACATCAAAAATGTCTGTACCTGTTCAGTACAGAGGTAATATTTTTTCCTGAATATGTTGTCTCCACAGCTGATTGGATCCATGGATATGGCACCCATGGGTTCAGAGGGCCAACTGTACATGCGTGAAGCATGCTTTGTTGGAGAGAAAGGGTCTGAGCCAGTAAGATGAGGAGTTGACATTGAGGCCGTGGTCTGGTAGGACCCGAGTCAAGCACCAACTAGTAGTGTATGAGCAAATCTTTAGCCTGAGCTTGCTCAACTGTGAAATAAAGGGATTGGCCTAAGTGATTCCCAGGATACTTTCCAGCTATGCGGTTCTGAGTTTTAATGAACCAGGACCAAGATGAATCTTTCTAGCCTCAACCCAACTGGTATTTCACTATCAGTCTCTATTATCAATTTTAGTGAAATATTCCAGAATAGACCCATATTTAGTGCGACTCAAGGACAGACAGTTGGAAACAGATTGAGTGCTCTCTGTAATGTTGACATAGTACCTCAACTGAAGTGAGGTCACCAATGGAAGTTCAGGTTACCTTGGAGCCAACTTAGTCATACAACCCCAAAGTGATGCATGTTTGTCTAAACAAAAGTAATCTGCAGCCATTTTGTAATTATGCCTTTTAAAGAAATAAGATTGAATGTTTGATTTTTCCGTCCCTCTTTGTTCACTTTTGTTTAAGGTTTGCTTAAGTGAGTTTGAATTGATTTCCATCTATTTTCTGGATCTACCTCTTTCTGCTTATGGTGGTCATGGTTCTGTGAGATAAGACATCACCAAAGAGGATGTAAGATGAATGGGCTTAATATGACTTGGGTGGTGGTGTAGGTAGTGTTTGCCACTGGTGACTGAGACATGCACGCTGGACATGCACTGAAAATCTGGTTGATATCTTTGGAAGTCAAGGACTTGGTATAGTGGGGACATATTGCACGTATCCAATAATTTCACCTGTCAGTTTTAGAGATGCCAGGAGTATGCAGACATCTTCCTATGACAGTTAAAACTGGTGAACTCTTTTGTAGAAATATTTTTGCAAGAAACAGTGTCCTTATCTGCCCTTAATTTCCTTTATCCACACTATTAATTCAGTCGAATCAAATTCTGCAGGTTTGAGTTGGGTACCGGTGCAGAATTTTTAGAAACCATCTTTATTTCCTATTATCCATCTACAAAGTATTTCTGGCAGAAGCGGTGTAGTCATATCCACGTGGGGCCCCTGGCGACAGAGCATGAAGGATCTGCAGAGGGATGTATACATATGGCTGAGTCCCGTGGGCGTAGACATCCATCGTGTTGTGTCTGAGGACCCTGAGGCTGTGCGCAGCAGTGCCAGACTTCTGTTTGTGCTGGCACTCTCAGGAGACCTGAATAAGCAGGCGCTTCCTTACCTGACACACCTGCGCAGGGAGTTCTATTTTTTTTTTTTTTTTTTTTGTCATTGGATTGTTTGGTTTGAGTTTTTCTTCTGTTGTAAATAGGTAGGTGTGTGAAGATTTTACCCTGAAAAGAAAAAAAAGTTTGGAACAGACTTGAAATCTTTCTTCTTGGTATTGCTGAAGAGGCTTTCGTCTACTCTGGAGCAAAGGGAATGGGAGAGGCAGGATGCTGGGAAAGTAAGGGGAGAGGAAAGCAACTCAGAGATCCGGGTAATGAGATAGATTCACATCTGGGCAGGGTTCTAGAACGGGGAACTCTGTGTTGGGTTTAGGGATGGCACTCATCTTGGCAGTGTAGACAAAATGAGCTAAACGTTGACTTTTAGAATCCGGTTGCCAGAAAACGGGTGATCATTTTAAAGTTAATAGTTTTAATGTTTCCTCCTGTCATAGATGTAAAAAGCGTATCTTTTAAAATCATGGCTGGAGAAAAATTCTAAAAGAGTACATAGCTTTATAGCTTATAAAAAGCAAAACAAACAGAAAAGCAAACTTTAGAATTGAGGACAGTGAGCCGGACGACAAGGCGAGCACACTGGAAGCTGGTGCTTTCTGGAGCACCTGGGAAGGCCTGGTGCAGCCTGGTGGGCTTGTGTCCTAATTCTCCAGTATAACTTTTTCTAAGCAGATGTGCAACAGTACTGGCTGGTGACTTTTTTCCCACTAACAAATTTTGTTTGTTTCATAAACTATAATATTTTTTATAGTTTGGCATCAAGGGCTTGGGAATCAGCCGAGAGCCTTGAACTGATGGGTTGAGTTTGAGCTTTTCTTTTGGAAGAGTGTGGGAAACAGTCCAAGTGCTTCTAAATAAGGCTGCCACTTAGTAGGTTTTTATTAAATGTTAAATGTATTAAATGCAAAAGAGGTATTTTAAACCTAAAGTTTTAGTGCTGAATGTTGAAATAGACTGCTTGAGGATCGTGAATTGTGCTCCATTTGTTACTTTCCTTTAGCCCATTGCTTCATGTTCTTTTCCAGAACACTTCAGAATAATTTGGCTCAGATCATTGTATTTGGAGAATATTCAAGACCTTAAAAAAATGACTAGTGAGCAGAATAATGAGGATCTGAATTCATTTTTATTGTTATTTACTATAAGTGATGATAATATTGATAGGTACCATTTATTCTGGTTGCTGTTTGTCAAGTGCTATAGTTTGTAAGCATTACCTTATTTAATCCCTATCATAGCTTGAGATATAGGTGTAAACCCTCATCATACACATGAGAAGTTGATATACTGTGTTAAGAATTATGCCTCAGCTTTCATAGCTGGTGACGCTTCAAAGCCAGGATAGTGTCATCTCCAGCGAGCATCCGTGATTTAGTTACCATACTCATCTGGTGGGCAGTGTGACTCTCTGCGATGCTAATAGTGTATAGACCATATTGAGGTGGTGGTTGGTGGTTAGAATCTTTGAACTATGCCTAACTGGGATGTGGGATGATCCAACAAATTATGTATGCTCAATGACAGTTTTTCTGAAATTATTTTTCTGGTATTCTGATTTTGCCTTTCATCAATCTAAGACAGCTGTGAGAAGGACTGTCCAAATCAGTGTTTCTTTGCCTTGGCTACACAAAAGAATGACCTGGGAGCTTTAAAATGTAAACCAAAGAAAACAAAGCAAAACAACCCGCAGCCTAGTTCCCATTCCCAGATAGTCTGGTATAAACTAAACAGCCCCTGGAGTCTTCTGGAGAGCAGCCGAGTTTGAACCCAGCCCTGGGATCTGGACTGAGGCGCCGGGAAGGACTCAAAGGAGTCTCCGGGGATGGTTAAGAGTCACAGTCGTGCACAGTCTGGCTCTGCAGACTGGAGCTACCTCCACACCTCACTCCCCACACCCCTTCCCTGGACATTTCCACTCCAAAGTGGAGGAGGAAGAAGAGGCCAACAGTTTTCTGCATGTGCCATCCCAGTCAGCGTGATCTTCCAGAAGGGCCTGTTGCTAACTCTTCCAGTGCTTATTGAGGCCTTAGATGTCCTGGATCTGTGTATTATTTGGCTTTATACTCCGGTTCTCTCCCAGAGGCATCTGCCATATTGGTAAAACCCAAGCATAGGTAAGTCCAGGAGCTTTCCAGTTGTTGGTCACAGGTGCCATTTTTTTTTCCAGTGGAATTATGTAGCCATATCTCTCCTTCACTGTATGTTCTTCTCAATGAACTATCCTCCCTGTCCCACCACTCAACTTTGTTTAACTTGAACAACGGTAGATGGCTATAAATTCAGCTATGGACAATTATCTAGGCAGCGGAGGATGTTTAAGGCAGATAAGCAGTTTGTTATTTGCCAGAGTGCCCTACTAGAACACGGCTGCTGTGGAAATATGGTGTTAGCAGGTTACCAGTTGAGCAATAAATTAGATTTTCACTAGCAAATATTTGTCCACAGTAATTTATAGCATTTTTTATTCCATTTATACATGAGGGGGCAGTATGGTACTATAAAGCAAATACTTTGTTGAAATTGCTTATTTTTATTGCTATATAATAGTTTTTAGGTGAGAACTTTCAGATTGTGCAATTAAAACTCTGTATTAGTTTTTTTAACATCCTGCCCATGTGTAAGTGATACTGTCACTCTTATCACAGGTCATGTGCCTGTTCTTATTAAATGAATACGTATTTCCTTACAACACTGGGATGTTTGTGAAGTGCCTTAATTATGAGTTTTATGTTTATGTTTTGTTCTAAGCTGGCCGAATGGCTTCCTGCCCCCATCTGAGGAGCGTTAGTGGTTCTCAGATGTTGTGTCTGTTGGGTTGATGTATGATATACTTTATTTCTTAACTGAAGACTGAAGGGTCTCCAGTGTTGTTGGAGGGATGTCATGAAAGGTCTATTATAAATCATCCCAGTATGATAGACTTTCCTATATGGCATTATTACTTTGCTCCAAAGGGACAAAATTGCTAAGCAAAGAAGCAGCACATTTTAATTAATGTTATTGTTGCTGATATATGAACCACATTGTAGGTAAATCAAGCTGCTGATGTTCTAAGTTTCATCAATGGAAGGGGAAATTATTAAGAGAAGTTGGAGGGGATTAAATGAATTGATAAAATCTATAAAACATTTACATGAAAAAATGTAAATAGGAATTCAGAAAGGTAATTTCATAAGCACAGGCTCTTTTTAAATGTGTAAAAAATATTTGCAGTCAGATGATTCTGTTTATGTAGTTTGAAAAAAAAAAATTGAGACCAGCCTTTTGGCATAAATATAACCCTCTGAAAGTTTAATGGGGTATTTGTTTTTAGTGTTTTATCCTGGGTACTTCCTTTAGGAATGGAGAGCTATGGTGTTGTCTGTACATGGTCAAAATAATTTTTCTTGCTTAGTTTTAGGGGAAAATTTGTAAATATAATGATTTGCTGTTTGTACTTAATGAGAATTTTTACTTTAAAATCTTCTGTTAAAAAAAGTAAAAGGTTTCTGACCTATTCCCCAAATTTTGAAGGAATGGATTTTGGCTTTCATGACTGAATTCCAAATCAAATGTTGTTTGATGCTGGTCTGCTGTAGCAATACACAGGTTTCTGTTCATGGACAACAACTGATGTCTTTTATGCTTTGATGGCAGATTTTTCGGACCTCGCCTGACACCACGTTTCCTGAGCCCATCTGCCTGTCAGCTTCACCCCCAAACGCTCCACCAAGGCAGTCCAAGAGGCAAGGCCAGAGGACGAAGAGACCCGTGGCTGTTTATAATCTGTGCCTCGAGCTGGAAGATGGTAAGACGTTAATTATATTTTTCTGCATGCCGGCATGTTGAGAGTATGGCATATCGGATGTCTCCAGGGCAGGCCACAACTTTCTCTCCTCTGTGTTTTCATTTCTTTTTCCCTTAAGATTATAATTTTTTAGATTAACAGGGAGGGTAAAGCTATTTTATCAGGGAGAAAAATGCAAGTTTCAGTTTTGTGTTTGTCTTTGTTATGCACTTTTTTTTTTATTTTTAAAAGACAGCTTAAATTTCTTTTTTGGGAGACTTGTGTGACCTCCTGTGAGGTTACATAACCCTGAGACAAATGGGAGGGGAACTAAAATTAAAGCAGATCTTTTATGTGAGGAACTGGTAAGAGTCTAATGTTAAATGCGTCTGGATTAAAGGCACAGGCCACCATCACCCTGGGATTTTATGGCTGTTCTTGCACCTCACTTGTCCCAATTGTCTGGCTGTCTCTTAAGGCAGAACACTTAGTTGTCATATGGCAGGAGGCAGATTGACCCGAGTGGACTGGGCTGCAATGGGACACTGCAAATAGTAGTTCTCAGGACCCATCCCAAGGTCCATGTTCCAACTAATCATTGCTTTGTCTCCACACGGTCTCAGTAATGCCAGATCAACCAGTTCTTAAAGAGGGCCTGGAAATGTGAATTTTCCATGTTCCATCCCAAACAAGACTGAGCCACGTAGAGGACACAGTTGGTGATTTGTAATCATGCAGTTCTTGCTGCAAGAACAAGAGGATCCTGTCTGAAAGCCTGAGTTTTCACCTGCATGCATGAAAACTGACTCTTGTCATGGGGCTTCTCCCACTTTGAGGTCACTTCCTGAATATGACACTTGCCAACGCCCCCCTTTTCTTTTAAAAACTATCTTTCATTTATTCTCCCTTTGAATTCCTGAGGTTATATTGGTTTGGAAGTATGGGATGATTTTCAAAGGGAAGAAGGGAATGAGAATGTGAACCACAAGTAGCTACAAATTCAAATATCTAAAGAGTTAATATACAAAGATTCATGCAAGGAAGTGACTCAGAAGTATCTGCAGAGAGACCCAGAATGTCCCCATGTTCCCTGTAGTAACACTGGGGGACTGAGACCTGATGTTCTTTTAAATGGCTTACAGCAGGCACGTATGAGACAAATATTAGTTTTATAGTCAGATACTTATTTTCCTGAGGAAGGGCATGAATCATTAAAATCGTTTTATTTCAGAACTTCTTTTTGGACATTAGTTTCTGTTTCTGATCCTAGCTATTTTTTTTTTTTTTTTGGTCTTCTTCTCTCATTCTTTCTCAACAGAGTTGCTAATAAGGAGTAAAACTGACTGGTTTGAATTTCACCTTCTTTTGCATCTCATCTATTCTCTGGTTGAAGTGTTAATAAATAGTGAAGTAAGCAAATGTCAGAAGGTGGGAGGGGAAAAAGAAATCCAGAAGAAATGGAATCAGATCTAAATTGGCTCATTCACCCCTGAGCAAACCAGAATTGACTATTTCATAAAGGAGATGAAAGGAGATACCCAAAAACATTTATCTTAAAATCATGTGTACTTTTTTTTTATTGGCATTCTAAGGAATATTCAATCATATTTAGGGAGGTGCTGGTATTTTGGTTGCTGGCTTATTAAATGATTATTAATGGCTAAAATAAATCTGTATTCAGCACATCTTTTGTGAAAAAATCAAGATGGCATACAGTCATAGCTTTCTTTTCTATTTTTTAGGTGATAATTTCCCCCCCTTCTTTGCGATGCTGAAGATCCAACCAGGGCCTTGCTTATGCTAAGCAAGTGCTCTACCACTGAGCTACGCCCCACTATAACAGTCCCTTTTTTCCCCCATATTTTATTTTTTTTAAATTCATTTTTGTTATACATAATATTAGGGTTCATTTTGACATAATTATGCAAGCATGGAATATAATTTCCTCTAATTCAGTCCCTAATACTTGCCTTTTCTCTCTCCTCCTCCCTCACCCTATTCCCTTTTCTGTATTTAATTTTTAAAAAATTTATAGTTTTTCTATTTATAGTTTTTTTGTTTTTAATTAGTGCCTTGTGGATGTACTTGAAGGTGAGATTCACTGTGGTGTATCCACATAAGGACATAGGAAAAGTGCGGTCGATCATTCCACTCTTCTTCCTTTCTCATTCCTCCTGCTACCTCTCTCCTCTCTCAATCCCCTTCCCGATTCCACTGATCTCTCCTCTGTTTTCATGGAACTACCCCCACCCCACCCCCTTTTCTTTTTCCCTCTGTAGCTTCCATACCTGATATAATGGTCTTTTAAAAACTGTTTGGTTTTAAAGGGAAAAAAAGATCATCATACACTGGATTCCTTTAATCTGTTTTTATTTTAATTATTTGGTGATGTTTGATCATGCATTTTGTATTTTATGAAAAATTTCCATCTTTATATTAATCCTTGATTGCAGTCTTGATTTTTATTTTTTGTGTGTATGTGTGTGTAATTGTCAGAATCAGGGAAACCCATGAGTTTGATCATGGAGGGATTTTATTTTCTTTTGGAATCATAAGATAATTTAAAACAACTAAAAACAAAAAATTATCACCCCACCTTTTAAGCTTTAGTGAAACTCAAGTTGTGTAAAAAGAGGTATTTCAGAGAGAGAGCAAGTCAGGGTCTATGTTTCTCCACAGGCTTTCCTATTTTGCCTCTTTAAAAAATCTTGGGAGATAAATGGAGAGAGATGGAGAATATACTTTCTGGAAAAAAGCATATAGGGAAGGGATACTAAAAAATGATTCGTGTTATTAAATATTACTTAGCATATTAAAATCTCTGCCTCCTCAAAAAAGAAATATATTCTTATTACCAAGACTTAATTTTTTTTTTAGTAGCCCTAATCACCTAATTTCAACACTACTTAAACATTTCAAAAAGTGTAATCTTTTGTAGTATTTTTTCTTATTTATCATGGTAGAGTCTCTTGCCATGTACATCTAGTTTGAGCTAAAATGTGCATTATGGCCAACTTTGATAATTTTTCCGAAATTGTCTACTTTATGTCAGTCTGATAGGAAATTTAAATGCAGCTATGTCCCTGTCCCCTATATGACTCAGTACAATCCAGGGCAAAGAGCTTTTACTTAAAAGTTTGACAGGTTATCTGCCAGGTTTTGAGGAATTGAATGCATGATGGGAGATTATCCTGAGCCCTGTGATTTGGTCACACATGTGACCTTCGAGTGAAGTGGTGTGTGTTATGCTATTTCTTTGGCATTAAGTATGTAACTATGTGATGTACCAAACAGCCAGTCTTGGAAAACACTCAGAATTAGTTTAACATTCAAGCAAATCAAAAAGTTATTTGTGAACAGTCAGCAAGCCTGTTAATGTGAGCTACAATGGGACAGGCCTGGAACCCCAAAACAAGCATCATTCTGAAACAGACAAAATCTTGGCTGTTAGGCATGATTTTATTCTGCTTCATTGAGTCCTATCCCCAGTTGAGAGATGACCAGTTTAACTCAAGATACTTAGTATCATTATAAGACCTTCAACTGGTTTGGGTGCACTTATCTATACTGTGCATGCTCATTAGGTATGTTGCGTAAGATTGATTTAAACTTCTTGGAAAAGAACTTAAAATTCTAGTTATTTAAGATCTTTATTGATGATTAACATGAACCACAATGAATATAGCATCTAGCTAGCTTCCTTAATAAAAGCAGCTATTAAAGCTATACTGAGATTTTTGTATTATTATGTGGATTCCATATTGCTCCTGTTCTTGAAGCATTTAGTAACCTCATGAATGTCAAAGCTGAGTAGATTTATCTAAATCAGTTGTGAAATTGCCAAACGGATGGTAGGCTGCTCAGTGATAAGAAGATGACTCAAAATCCAGGGTTTGCTTTTGTTCATTCTCCGATTCCCCTTCTGTGTTTTTATTTCCTTTGCCTACCCCTTACTACCTTCCTTACTTACCTTTTATGAAAAGAGACTGTTGTGTTTGTTGTAATTTCCTCAAATATGAGGAAAGTCCATGAGGGTCATATAAGAAGAACGTGATCTTTGCTATTTTTCATTCACAGCAGGAAAAAAAAAAAAAAAAGCAATGGTTTGGATAGGGGTGGAGAAGAGGATTACCATCTGAATTTTTGATTAAGTTTCCTCTCTTTTCCTTTATACTAGTTCTAATTTTAAACCGAACTAGGCATTTATAGGACTAGTTTTTATATGTATCTTCTTGTATATAATTAGGCATTCTGCGCCTATCTTCTTTTTTGTACATGATATAACAGTTTACTTATTTAGGCAACTTTAGTAAGTCTGATTTCACACGGGCTGAAAACAAAATTATCTTGCAAGCCAATTGGCAGGATTTAATATTATTCTAGTGTTGGTCTTTCTTGAGTACCGTTGGGTTGGCACTTTTAACATTTGGATCAGGAATGTGCTAACTGCGGCACATTTTGTTGAACATGTGTTATTGTAGTCCTACAGCGTGGCAGATACCATGAGGAGGGTACAGAGACATAAGCCAAAAGGAAAATGCTCACTAGGATTCAGGGAGAGATGGATGAATGACCAAGTGTGATCTTTTCCTTTTGTTCTAAGTAGAATTTTATCCTGATCTGGGTCAGTCTCCAAAAGCTGAGCAGGAGCCAGGCACAATGGCCCACACGTGTAGACCCAGCAACTCAGGAGGCTGGGGCAGGAGGATTGCAAATTCTAGGCCAGCCTTAGCAACTTAGTGAGGTCCTAAGCAACCCAGCAGGACCCTGTTTCAAAATATAAAAAATAAAAAGGGCTGGGGATGTAGCTCAGTAGTTAAGCACCCCTCAGTTCAATCCCCAGTAGCTAAATAAATACATAGGCAACAGGATATAGCTCAGAGGTAAAGCACTCCTGGGTTCAATCCCCAGTACAAGAGGGGAAGAAAGAAAAAGAAAAATCAGAGCAGGACAAAAAGTTGCCTATAGATATCCTTTTATTCTCAATAATATCAAATTGGAACTTTGAATAATCACCTGACTTTGAAATATCACATGTCAAGAATAATGCTGATGATATAAATTTACTACCTTAGGTGGATTGAATGAGTCTGGTTCAGTTTTGAGTCATGAGCAAGCAAATAGAAAAGTAGAAAGCATGCCACCTTAAGGTCTTGTGAATGTAGAATTTTAATCCTAAAATATGGAATACTGTTAGCTATTTGGAGTTTTTCTGCCTCCATCATTTATTAGCAGTTTTTATGGTACTGGGTACTAACATGGAATATCTACTGAAGGACTTTTATAAGCTCCCCATCATGCCACGCACACACTGTCTCCTTCAAGGAGTTCATTTTAAAAAATGCTTATTGCTTGTCACTGTACAGTAGAATATGAAGCAGCTTAAGCTCCTTGGCAGTTGGTGCTTGGCGGTAGGCTGCAGGAGAGGGCGGAGCTCTGCGGGGGGAGCTTAGGGCTGTGGTGCATAGGGTCAGGCTTACAGTTTCCTTGAGCCGAGCCATTGGGTGGTTGGCTGGGGAAGGGTTTCAAGTGAGGGGGGCTAGCCCAAAAGAAGACCTGGCACAGCAGAGGGCGAGAGGAGGTAGCCTGCTGAGAAGGGTGATACCTTCCTTAGTGACAGGGAGCAGGGAGTGAATGGGTGAGGAGATCCTGGGCTGATGAGTATGCGTTCTTCCTCCCTCTACTCAGGCATGTTGATGGTGCTCTCTAAAGCTAGTCTCTTAATGCAGGTCAGGTAACGTCAGTATCTGCTGCTGAGGATGGTTGAGGAGGTTATGGCAGCTAATGTGTTTAGCACCATAGTAAGCACTCAGATATTAGCTGTTGCTCTTCAGTGTTATTCTCAGAGCTAGAGCAGCTCAGAGTAAGGACCAGGGGACCACCCAGTGTTGGTCAGCAGAGAAGAATTACAGCATTTTGATAATATTTAAGAATACTTACTCTGACTTAACCTGCCTGTAGGAATCAGGAAGGCCATGGTAAAAGGCTGGTCAAGTTAATTTAGGCTTAGGTAGGTGTGGGCTGGAATTACTACTAGGAAGGGGAAACAAAATGGATGACTGGGAGAGATGCTAAAGTATCTCTTAACTGACTAGATGGGGAAATGAAGGCAGTATCAAAACGGACGTCATCAGCCACCATTTAACTCTTGGGGGAATCTGTCCTTGTGCTTAGGTCTTCGTTTTGGCCGTAAGCTCCCCCACCCTCAAGCTTGCAGACCATCTTTCCAATCAAAAGAAGAAAGTGTATTTTGTTAGTGTATTCAACACTTACTCTTTTATGTAACTGCCTTGGAAAACAGGGTTAGTGAAAATAGTGTAAAAGTATTGGTATAAAGAATGTAAATGGAAAGTCAGTGGAAAGAGAAATATTAAATATTTTAACACATTATTAAAATGTTATGTTGTCTTAAGAGAAAGAATCGTCTCATAACCATAAACAAGGAAGAGCTTATTCTTCACAACTCCGTCCACATTTATCCATAGGCTCATCTTAAAAGAGAGACCACCACAACCCTGGGAGACTCATTTCTTTGGAGTCAGGGAAGGACAGCTGACATTTAGAGCAACTATGTGCTTACTAACTTCAGTTTCCAAGGAAATACCTTTAGAAAGTCCCTTATGAAAACATGCTGTCCTATCCTCACCCACATGTTAGCAGGACACACAAGCAGCATGGGAAGCGTGAGGAAGACCTCATGGTGGCTTGGATTTTCGTGCTATCCTGAAGCTATCGATGTTTCTTCACAGACATATCTGATCAGCTTGACACAGAACTGTCATCATCCCATCTTTTTGTTAAGCTTGGAGATCTTTCTTCTCTCCATTCTTTTTTTACATGACATTTCATGGGTGGGCTGTGGATAATAGCTTCCTGAGCATGAAGGCCTCTTGACATCTCCTGGGAGCCTGTTTGGATTCCTTGACATGGAATTATTGTATTATGAAGTTAAATCCAAGACCACACTTGAATCGTGACAGTTCATGTAGACAAATTCTCTCTTAATTCTCTTTTACAATGATGAGATCAATGGGTTAGAAAAGGCAGCCAGAAATTTCAGGGCTGTAATGGAGTTGTGGCATGCCTTAAACCATGTACCCCGCCTCCCGCACAGCACCTCCCAGAGCCTCCCATGGAGCTCAGCCCCCCAATGCCGGTGACAAAGCAAAGGCAACTTCTTTTGTGACTTCCTGTATAATCTTAACTATGCTTCTGTGTGGGATGAACATTTTCCCTTTTCTCAGGAGGAGGGGGAAAAAAAGCTTATTTAACGCCTTAAAAAATACATAGCTGCGTCTGTGGTGAAAATAAGTTCATGGCAGGTAACTAGAATTTATAGAAGAGAGAAAAATTCTTTAAAGCCTGTCTCCCTGTGGAGTGGTTTTTTTTTTTTTTTTCCCTGCTTCTAATAGCTTTTATTTTAATTTGTAGTTCTGAATTCAAGCAGCTGTCACTCTCTTTATAGCCCTCTTTGAAACTCTTGCAGCGTAGGAGGTAGCTGGGCTGTCTAAGAAACATCTTTTCAAACCAACCAAAGTATTGTTTATCCTGAATGAAGATTTCTTTAAGGCTGTCAAGAGTGACTGATTTGAAGAATTTTCTTGGTAGCCAGGAAGATAAGCAGAAATCTTGATGGGGAAGGTATTTGTGTGGCCAATTCCAAGTGACTTGTATCACTCAGAAAACTTTTATGGACCATGATAAAAATGACCATTGTGTCAGAGTGTGGTCTACAATGAATACAACAACACAAACCCATGGCTGGTTCCTTTTCACTTACTGCATCCTTACCAGCTATTAAGGAAAAAGCAGTCACGCAAGATGAAGTGAGCGACAGAGGATGCTCCTCCTTGTGTTTATCATGAGTCGTCTCTGGTTGGCTTTCATTAGCTCCTGTTTGTAGCATGATTTTTTGAGTTTGAAATGTATTTGTGGTCATGATTTTTTTTTTTTTTTTTTTTTTTTGTCTCTTCGAGTCTCAGTGGAAACATTATTTGGGTTTCCATTTGTTGTCTTGATTCTTTTAGAGATGCACTCTTGATGTAAAAACACAATATAAACTTCAGAAAGTTAGAATAGTGTACAGTTATATATTACTCTACTATATGCCAAATACTGTTTGTTAGCAATGTTTACTAAGCTCGGGTAATCCTCAGAAAACTCCTGTAGGTAATGACTGAGGCACAGAGAGGTCCGTGACTCCTCCATGTCTCACAGCTGGTCAATGACAAAGCCAGGATGGAACGTAGGCCATCTGGAATCTGGATTCTTAACCTGCCTGCTGATGTGCTAGACCCAAGTAGGGTGGTGAACTGTCTTTTCCTCCATGATGTTAGCAACCATTTTCAGTTTTCTTCTGAAACCTTTGAGAGGGATTCTGTGCATTTTTTGAAATGAACAACTACAGGTGGAACCATGTAGTTTCACTTTTTTATTCTCATGTTGATTTCTTTTTCATAATTGTAGGAGTAATTTTAAGATTTTTTTTATTAAAAAAAAAAAAAAAAGAAAGAAAGAAATGGCCAGCTTTGCTGTAAGGAAATCAGTTAGGGCAGGAGAGGAAGGAGGAGGGATTGTTGGCAGTGAGCGTGGTTTTTAAAGATGGGCCCATGGCACTGTCACAAACGCGGGCCCTCCCTGAGGAAAGCAGGTGCCCGTTTCTGTGGGAGAGGTGGGAGGAAGTGAGTCATGTTAATTCAGTGATACTCAGTCCACACAAGTATTTTTACTGTGACTTATGCCACACCTACCTAAGTGAACCACATCTGGTCTTGGGCTAGTTGTAGTGAGGATGGCTCAGATAACTGCTTGCAATGCAGCTGAGAATTGAACACCGTTGGGGATTCGTGACCTCAATATCCTGCATTTTGCTATTAAACCTCCCCCACTTTTTTTTCCTTTGTCTTTTTTGAGGGGGTGAGGGTGGTCCTGGGGATTACACCCAGAGGTGCTCTGCCACTGAGCTATGTCCCCAAACCTTTTTATTTTAAGACAGGGTCTCACTAAGTTGTAAAGCTGGCCTTGAACTTGGCAATCCTCCTGCCTCAGCTGCCTGAGTAGCTGGGGTTACAGGCGTGTGCCACCAGTCCAGCACCTCTCTTTTCTTCATACGATTGTTTTTAAATAGATAATACTTTCCTAGATTTGACAAATCAAACAATATAAGAAGACATAAAATGGAAAGACTACATATCATCCTATGGGCTCAGTTCCTGCATCTGCAAACCAGATCTAAAACCACTGAAAATAATACGTTAGCCATAGAAAATTGCCATCTTTTAGGACCAAAAGTATCTAATGTCAATAATTTTAATTTTTTTTTCTTTTCAGTTTTTAGGTCAAAAATAGTAAAGCATTGAGAATTTTGTGTAGTTCAGGCTGTGGTTTCTGAAATCTGTTGAGATTCAAACAGGATTTAATAATTAGTAAGTCTGTACCATGTGAAACTGCTGTCTGTGTAAATCAGAAATGATTATCAGCAGTTTCACATGGTTCAACCTGTAGTTTCTTACCTACCCTTCTGGAATTCTTGGTATTTGTATGTATATATGAAAGAAAATATGACTATAAACCCTTATTTACCATCTTCTATACCCAAGAGCCAGTTTTCTTCCTTTTTTAAAAAATTATCTGATATATTTCACATTCTTTTTCTGACAGTATAGAGCTTTCCTCTTTTTTTCTGAGCTCTATAGTATTTTGTGCATTCTGTCATACATACGTACTCTTAAGAGGACCTTGAGTTCAATAGCCTAGCCAAACACAGATTCCTAACTAACTAAACACAGGCTTTTAGTCTCCTAATGACAAAAATGTTCCCATAGAAATAATGTACATGGTATGCTTTTGAATGAAAACAGCAAGTTACAAAATAGAATTGTCAAAATAATCTTACTTTAAAGAAAAAACTGTGTAAATCCATGTTTAAGCATAGAAATCTGGATAAATGATCAGTTGTGACAATATCTTCAGGGGATGAGAATCTGTTGATTTATAAAAATATGTCTGCATTTCTTGTTTTCTAGAGTGATTACTTGTTATGCATATGCACACATGTAAATATGCACTGACAACATACATACACTTGTGTGCATGTAAATTACAAGTTTCACTTTAGCTCTGTGCTTCATACTTGGTATGTTGGGTATAAGTTTAAGGTTTTCAGTTAGAAGATATAAGCAGAGCTGTAGAAAGAACAGGTATGGTTCCAGACATTTCTGGCACGAGTCAACCTGGAGGGTCACTGTTGGCACCACATTGAGAGTGGCCAGCCCTTAGTGCTTTCCTGTTAGACTTGATGTGTCCGTCACCTTTTACCCAGGCTGCTTTCTTGAGTAGCATTGTCCTGACATTTCCAGGATCAGTATTACAGGAAATACTTAGGCAGCAAAGAGTTTTATTGAATGGTAGACTTATTTGTGGTTAAGTTTGGATTTAAACTAACCTGGATTGAAATCCCTGGCCTCCTCTTGATGACTTTTACGATCTCAGCAAATCCCCCTCTAAGCCTCAGGGTTTGGGCAATAAAACTTTGACGTGTTTTTTGCCAAGAATAACTGAGTTCATGGATGCAAACCCCCCATATGTAGTAAATACTCAAGAATTTGAGCTTTCATGTTTGCTCAAGGGCCTGACATCAAGAAGGAGGACTTTAATAATACTTTCATTTTTGGTATGCTTTCAAAGAAAATGTAATTTGGCTTTTTGGGTTGTTGTCCAGCTTAACACCATGTTTGTTGTTTCCTAGCGCCTCAGTTTGGCAGTTGATGATAGTTTCACATTCTTTAGGTGAGAATGACAGCTAGGAGCAGAAGGCGGGTAAACAGCTAGAACTCAAGCCACCCTCACTGTTGGAATCGTCCCGGAATTTGTTCTGAGCATAGTGCTCTCAATTTCTGGAGCTGTCAAAGTGGAAAGTGTCCACAGAAGTTTATGGAGGACAGTTTGATTGAGGATCAGTTTCCTAAGGATAGCAGTATGTTGTTGTTAGATTGTTTTGCTTGTTGATGTAGGCAGAAATCTGTCTCTAAATAATGCCCCAGGACTGTGATTATGATATAAAACTGCTCTCTGCTTTACTGAGTAAAGCAATTTCCCTTGACTTCTATTGACATTGCAACTGAACTGGTCTTTCTTGCTTTGTAATTGAATTGCTCCTGCTTTCCATCGACCTTTGCAAGAAGTAGAGGTGGCTCCTTGAGTTGTAACCCAATGCCTATCAGCTGCTGCTGTGACTTTATAATGGGGTCTACGTTTCTTGTCATGTGATTGATAACACAGCCAATTCCCTCATCAGCTTTTCCTACCATACACTTTGGGCATGTTTTAGGTGTCCAGTGGCTTTTTTAAGGCAAGCTTTATACTTAATTGTTTTAAATCTTTGGGCAGTAGGAAATAAAATTTTCTCTATTAGCTTATGGCAATTTCATTGCATTATTTCAGAACTTAATGTGGCATTTTAATTTAGAGCTCAGGAGTTGCTTTTCCTCTTGGTCAGTGTTTTGGGGAGGATCCAGATCTGCATGTAGTTTTGGTTTGGTGATTTTGGCATTGGAGGTAGGAGAGGCTGTTGCCCCGAGTGTCACATTTCCACTTCCTACAGACAATTTCAGATAAAGAAATTCTATCACGCAAGTGAATTATCCTTATCTACCTACTGACTGCCTCTATTCTGTATGTTGCTTAATTTCATTATGGTTTCCATTTTGGCTTTTCTTATATCATGAGATCAAAATGGAGAAAGAGGAATGGGGACGCTTTGCCCCCTACCCAGGGTGGGAACTGGGATAAGAGGGACTTTGGGAACCTCCCTTCCACTTAGCAGCTCTAACCTGTGTTGCAGGTACCTCCTCCTGCTGAGAGACTGTCAGCTTCCTTCCTTAATCGGTGATTGGCAGGGTTAATTTCTTCACCCCTTCCCTTTTTCCATAATGTAAGAGGGAAGGAAGGTTTTCTAAACTGTTTTCTGCCATCATTTACCACCTGCTACTCCATGGACAGTAAAGCAGAACTTCCTTTGATTGGATTGGATTCTGGGTTGGATTCACTTACTAAAGAAAGATACCCAGCACATTTGCAAATTTAAAAGTTCAGTCTTAAGGCCAAACTTTGATCCCCGCCCCCCTTTAACTTATCTTTATTTAAAAACTTGTTAATTAAGGAACTGCATGTTTATATGAGAGCAGGTACATTTTGAGGAGAATTTAATGTATGAGATAACATGATATAATTCTCTAGCCTAGAGTTTGAGGAGGATGGAATAGTCTGGCCTGAAAAATCTGGAACATCTCTCAATTTTATTTTTCGTCTGGCTTTGGACTCTTCCTCTGTATAGATCTTACCTGTATAATGCCACCTGTTGATAGTGCTTCATAAAGGGAGTTCTCTCACTTGGTTCTTAGGTCATTTTAGTTCAAGTTGACGAGCACATGGAAGGATGAAAGAGGAATACCAGGTTTTCTTTGGCTGGTAAGGTGCTAATTGGCTTTTGGATCAGACATGGCCCTTCTGAGCCATGCTGCTCACACACTGCTCTGCTGGGCACCTGTCATTTCATTTGTAGGCTGTAACTTCTCGTTATAGAAGGTCATAGGACTCCGTGGCATTCTGGTCCAGCCAAGCGTGGTTGAAATGTGAAGAAACAAGCCTGAATTGTTCAGCAACCACGGAATAGGCTACTTGAAGGAAGTCAATCTTAGATCATCCAGCTAGGAGAGAGATTGTTCTTCGATGTGGTGTGGGTATGGCCTTGGCCTGTTTCCCTCATTCTCACCATAAGTGTGGGTATCTGGCTGCCCTGCTTTCTGCAAGTCAATAATTATGGTGGTGCTAGTGCTCAGAACGAGACACAAAATGAAAACATTGAGTGACGCTGCAGTCTTGCCTTTGGAGCAATAGCAAGTCATGGTAAGCTGTTCTGAAGGTCATGTTCCTTTACTTGGAATCACATGTCTTGTAGGTTTCACTGTTCAAACTTAGACGAAATAGTTTGAATATCAGAAGATGTTATGATGTGCCTCTGAAGCTTGGTGAAGGAAGAACAAGGCCGTGGACAAGTAAGACATCCTTGGATATCCTTGTTAGAAAGCAGAATTCCTTGCTAGATGTGTCACTGTTCTGATCCAGTGTGGTGTACTGGTACCTGGTTTAGCCACATTTTAGGAAGCACTGCTTAGTGACCCCTTTGCACCCACTTATCTTTGAAGAGTGGAAGGTATCTATGTCCTTTGATCTCTATCAATCTTGAAATTCAATTGTTGGTCCCTATGCCATCAATTAGGTTGGGTGATGATTCTTGCTAGCTCCATGACAAATTTAACTTTATATAAGTCACCTCCACAATGGCTGTTCAACATTAAGTTTTATTTACAATGTCAAATCCAATAGCATCTGAGTTTGGGGAGGGAAAAGCCTAATTTGACATGTTCTAGTTACACTGGTCAGAGTAGCATTAGGCACTAGTTTTTGACCTGATAAAATTCAGCTAGCTACCCAGGCTTTATGTTAGCAAAATAGAAATTCTCTCTGAATGTATATGAAATGAGTTGGTGGTTCTGTTCCTGACATTAGGTGCTGCTGTCCTTTCTCAATACCCTGTATGTCCTGGGTAACATTAGGAGATTTTGTAGATGTCATAATATTGGCCACATTGTCAAAATTGGGGCATGACTCTCTCCTGCCTAGATCAAAGGTTATGTTTCAAGCAGACTTGCATAAGTTAGCAAAACACACCAAACTCTCTGCCTTCTGCAGATTTCATGTACCCCTCCCAGTTTCAGCCCCTCCCGTAGACCTCATTCCCTGAGCTGTTGACTGCTGACCACTGAGACTTTGGTCCAGTCATGTTTGTCATTGAGGTTTAGTCACATTTTAGGAAGCAGTACTGCTTGGTGCACAGTATAGCCAGCTTTCCTCCCTACCTTCTGAGCCCTCTCCACAGGTAGAAATGAAGCCTAGATTTCTAGTGCTTTAGTCCTTGGCTACAGCATCATTAGAAAAAACTCGCCCCTTGGCAAGGCCGAGACATTCTATAAGCAAGGGATTATAGGTCATTACGGGGTGGCCCCATGCAAAGACAAGAAATGCAGGAGGACGGGCAGGTGAATCTAGGCTAAAGGGAACAGGCCAGGATGGGTGTTAACCAGAGCTGCCTTGCTCGCCCCCTGCTGGTGAAGGTCTGCTTAATTTTGGTTGAAGTCACTGTCAAAAATGAAATAGATGTTTCTTTGAGATTCGTTTCTCTGTATTGAGAGTGAGTTTTTATATGTCAGATCATATTTTTTCTTCCATTTCCACAGTGATCTCACAGATTTTTCTCTAAAAGTTTGATGTACTAAAAATAATAAAAGTAGTTAAGAATATTAGCTTTTCATTTTATGGAGTAACTTGTGTGTATTAATTAGAGTGTACAAGTAATCCCTGATGAGTGAGTACACTAAAATATAGACACCATAATTCAGTGAATTCTCGTTTCATTGAGAGTTCAAATTGACTGAATTTAATTTGAATATTTAAGCAGTCATAATGACTGTTCTTTGAGTATCAATATTTAGGAAGAGTGTCTATTTAAATATGGCATAAAAATGTTCTTAAACTTTCTTGTTTTAAAGCTGTAAAGTTCTCTGGTGGTTTTTTTCCACCTGTCTTACAAATCTGAAGAAATGTTTTTAAGATTTCTTAATTTGTTATGATTTTTTTCTAACCATATTTAGGTGCCCAATGTAAGAAAATTGTAAAATACATTATTTTGTTTATTAGCTGCTGATTTTTCTGCAAGTCTGGCCTGAGAAGAGAATTGGCATAGTATTCTTCTTTTCAAATTTAAGACTGTCTAGCTTTCCTGCAAAAATATTCCGTGCATTGTTAAAAAGTGTGTGCATGTTTATTGGGAGGTTGTGTGTATGTGTACAAAATAGATAAGCTTTGCTTTGCTGGTTAGAGGCTATTTTGCTTCTTGCTTGATATTAGTGTCTGAGAAAGTGTGTTAAAACGTCCAACTACAGTGGTTGATTTTTCCATTTTTCCTTGAAGGCCTGTCATTTACTGCTTGAGGCTGTATCATTAGCTGTTTATCTTCTTGTCTGATCATCTTGTCCCTTAACCTGCATAAATGACCCTCATGTAGTTTATTAGGGTCATTAACTTTCTTTTGGTTGAAATTCCATAGTATATCCATCTTCTATTGTTCAACCTTTCTTTGTCTTTTTTACTTCAAGCATGTTTCTTATCATCAGCATATTATTGAATTTAAGAAATACATTTGGGAGAGTCACTAAATTGGTAAGTTTAATCCATTTTATGTATTGTAATTACCATTGTGTTAGGATTTCTAGCATTTTGCATTTTTCATTTAATGCATTTTGATTTGTTTCTCCTTTTTGCCTTTTTTTAAAAAAGCAAATGTTCTTCTGCTGTTTCCCAGTGATATACATTCTGGTTATTTGTTTCTAAAGTGGTTGTTCTTTGAGTCTTACCGCCTTATTTCTCTGTTGAGCTCTGAAGCTTAACTCTAGCTCCCTCTGACCTTCCTTCATTTCCACATTGGCATTTTTGTAGAATTTTGGTTCTGAATTATACTGGTTATTTTCTTTCTTTCTTTTTTTTTTTTTTTCTTGTCCTTTATTTTCTTTTTAGAGACCACAATAGACATTATCATGTTAGTTGAACATTCTATGTTGCTTCTTTTATTTAAATCTTGAGGAATTTTCTCACTGTTACCAATATAGTTCTTTGGATGTCAGACCTTTGGGGATTTTTATGTCTGATAATATTTTTATTATGCCTTCACATTTGAATGGCAGTTTGACAGTTTGAATATACAGTTCTCTGCTCAAAATTCTTTTAATACTTTAAAAAATTACTTCAATTTTGTTCTGCACTTAGTGTTGCTGTTGAGTAGTCTGATGTCAGTCTGGTTCTTTTTCTTTCCTTTTTTATGATCTGCTCTTTATATCTGTATGCATTTTGTTTTTTTTCCTTTGTATTTGACATTCGTAAATTTCACAATAACGTCTTACGGGCAGAATTTTCTTTATTCTCCTGTTTGGCACTCTGCATCCTTTAGATTGAATTCTTTCAAAATTTCTTTGGAGATCTAGGTCACGATTTTTAAAATATTTCTCTGTTCCTTCTGGAAGAAACAAGTTGCATTCTCTATACACATAATGTCCAAGTTTTCTTATTCTTTGTTTGCTGGCTATCTTTGTTTCCTTTTATTTCTTAGAACTTTGGGTCTCCATATCCTTGGTGAAGGAGGGCTGCTTGTGTGTGTTCTGGATCCTCCTCCTCACTCCTGTCCCTCCCCTGCTTCCAGCTGTTACTGCTACCAGTTTACCAGGTGCTTGATTCAGAACCAGGTCGTCTTACTGCGTGTCACCTAACTCTCATTCCATGGTTTGGAGGCATAGAATTACCAAATCCTATTTCCCAGGCAAAGGGGACACCTGATCACAGATTTTTGGCCTCTGTTCAGTGTGGAGAGCTTCTCCCAGCCCGCGGTTCCCTGTGGAGAGCAGGATTCTAACTTTCCTGCCCCAGGCCTGGTGTAGCTCAGGATCTGACACCCCCAAAAGATATCAATGTCTGGCTAGTTTTGATGGGACTTGGAACCATTATCCTTTCTTCTTCTTCTTCTTTTTTTTTTAATTAAAAATCATAAATTTACATAGGGCAATGTTGTTTGATTCATTCTGTTATTTTTTTCCCCTTCCCCTCCACCCCTCCCACCCCTCTTTTCCCTCTACACAGTCCTTCCTTCCTCCATTCTTACCACCCTCGTTATCCCTAACCCTAAACCTAACCCTAACCCTAACGCTAACCCGTCCGTACCCCCCATTATATGTCCTCATCCGCTTATCAGCGAGATCATTCGTTCTTTAGTTTTTTGAGATTGGCTTATCTCACTTAGCATGATATTCTCCAGTTTCATCCATTTGCCTGCAAATGCCATAATTTTATCATTCTTCATGGTGGAGTAATATTCCATTGTATATATATGCCTCAGTTTCTTTATCCATTCATCAACTGAAGGGCAACTAGGTTGGTTCCACAATCTGGCTATGGTGAATTGAGCAGCTGTGAACATTGATGTGGCTGTATCTCTGTAATATGCTGATTTTAAGTCGTTTGGGTATAGGCCAAGGAGTGGGATAGCTGGGTCAAATGGTGGTTCCATTCCAAGCTTTCTGAGGAATCTCCATACTGCTTTCCAGAGTGGCTGCACTAATTTGCAGCCCCACCAGCAATGTATGAGTGTACCTTTTTCCCCACATCCTCGCCAACACCTATTGTTGCTTGTGTTCTTGATAATCACCATTCTGATTGGGGTGAAATGGAATCTTAGGGTAGTTTTGATTTGCATTTCTCTTATTACTAGAGATGTTGAACATTTTTTCGTATATGTTGATTGCTTGTACATGTTCTTCTATGAAGTGTCTGTTCATTTCCTTAGCCCATTTGTTGATTGGATTATTTGTATTCTTGGTGTAGTTTTTTGAGTTCTTTATAAATTCTGGAAATTAGTGCTCTATCTGAGGTATGAGGGGCAAAGATATTCTCCGACTCTGTAGGCTTTCTCTTCACATTACTGATAGTTTCCTTTGCTGAGAGAAAGGATTTTAGTTTGAATCTATTCCAGTTGTTGATTCTTGCTTTTATTTCTTGTGCTATGGGAGTACTGTTAAGAAAGTCTGATCCTAAGCCAACAAGTTGAAGGTTTGGACCTACTTTTTCTTCTATAAGATGCGGGGTCTCTGGTCTGATTCCGAGGTCCTTGATCCATTTTGAGTTGAGTTTTGTGCAGGGGGAGAGATAGGGGTTTAATTTCATTCTGTTGCATATGGTTTTACAGTTTTCCCAGCACCATTTGTTGAAGAGGCTATCTTTTCTCCATTGCATATTTTTGGCCCCTTTGTCTAGTATGAGAAAATTGTATTTATTTGGGTTTGTGTCCATGTCCTCTATTCTGTACCATTGATCTACCTGTCTATTTTGGTACCAATACCATGCCGTTTTTGTTACTGTTGCTTTGTAATAGAGTTAAAGATCTGGTATTGCAATACCCCCTGCTTCGCTCTTTCTACTGAGGATTGCTTTAGCTATTCTGGGTTTCTTATTCTTCCAGATGAATTTCATAATTGCTTGCTCTATTTCTGAAGGTACATCATTGGGATTTTAATTGGAATTGCATTGAATCTGTATAGCACTTTTGGTAGTATGGTCATTTTGACAATATTAATTCTTCCTATCCAAGAACATGGGAGATCTTTCCATCTTCTAAGGTTTTCTTTAATTTCTTTCTTTAGTGTTCTGTAGTTCTCATCGTAGAGGTCTTTTGTGAGATTGATTCCCAAGTATTTTATTTTTTTCGATGCTAGTGTGAAATGGGGTAGTTTTCCTAATTTCTCTTTCTGAAGATTCATCACTTATGTATAAAAATGCATTGGCTTTATGAGCATTGATCTTTTAACCTGCTACTTTACTGAATTCACTTATGAGTTCTAAGAGTTTTCTGGTGGAATTTCCAGTTTCCTCTAAATATATAATCATGTCATCAGCGAACAGGGATAGTTTGAGTTCTTCTTTTCCAATTTGTATCACTTTAATTTCTTTGGTTTGTCTAAAGGCTCTGGCTAGAGTCTCAAGAACAATGTTGAATAGAAGTGGTGAAAGAGGGCATCCCTGCCTTGTTCCAGTTTTTAGGGGGAATGCTTCCAGTTTTTCACCATTTAGAATGATATTAGCCATGGGCTTATCATAAATGACCTTTACAATGTTAAGGAATGTTCCCACTATCCCTATTTTTTCTAGTGTTTGAGCATGAAGGGATGCTGTATTTTATCAAATGCTTTTTCTGCATCTATTGAAATAATCATGATTCTTAACTTTTAGTCTATTGATATGGTGAATGACATTTATTGATTTCCTGATGTTGAACCAACCTTGCATCCCTGGGATGAAACCCACTTGATCGTGGTGCACTATCTTTTTAATATATTTTTTGTATGCGATTTGCTAAAATTTTGTTGAGAATTTTTGCATCGATGTTCATTAAGGATATTGGTCTGAAATTTTCTTTCCCTGATGTGTCTCTGTCTGGTTTAGGTAACAGGGTGATACTGGTTTCATAGAATGAATTTGGGAGGGTTCCCTCCTTTTCTATTTTATGGAACACTTTGAGAAGTATTGGAATGAGCTCTTCTTTAAAGGTTTTGTAGAACTTGGCTGAGAACCCATCTGGTCCCGGACTTTTCTTTGTTGGTAGGCTTTTGATGACCTCTTCTATTTCATTGCTTGAAAGTGATTTATTTAAGTTGTGTATGTCCTCCTCGTTCAGTTTAGGTAATTCATATGTCTCTAGAAACTTGTTGATGTCTTCGAGGTTTTCTGTCTTGTTGGAGTATAGATTTTCAAAATAGCTTCTAATTATGTTTTGCATTTCACTTGTGTCTGTTGTGACATTTCCTTGTTCATTCCGAATTTTAGTAATTTGAGTTTTCTCCCTCTTTCTCTTTGTTAGTGTGGCTAAGGGTTTATCAATTTTGTTTATTTTTTCAAAGAACCAACTCTTTATTTTGTTAATTTTTCCGACTGTTTCTTTTGTTTCAATTTCATTGATTTCGGCTCTGATTTTAACTATTTCCTGTCTTCTACTACTTTTGGTGTTGGTCTGCTCTTCTTTTTCTAGGGCTTTGAGCTGTAGTGTTAAGTCGTTTATTTGTTGATTTCTACTTCTTTTGTTGAATGCGCCCCATGAAAGAAATCTTCCTCTAAGTACTGCTTTCATAGTGTCCCAGACATTTTGATATGATGTGTCTTTGTTCTCATTTACTTCTAAGAATTTTTTAATTTCCCTCCTGATGTCTTCTGTTATCCATTCATCATGTAATAGGGTATTATTTAATCTCCAGGTATTGGAGAAGTTTCTGTTTTTTATTCTGTCATTTATTTCTAATTTCAATCCATTATGATCTGATAGAGTACAAGGTAGTATCTCTATCTTCTTGTATTTGCTAACAGTAGCTTTGTGGCATCAAATATGGTCTATTTTAGAGAAGGATCCATGTGCTGCTGAGAAGAAAGTGTATTCGTTCTTTGTTGGATGGTATATTCTATATATGTCAGTTAAGTCTAAATTGTTGATTGTGTTATTGAGATCTGTGGTTTCTTTATTCAATTTTTGTTTGGACGATCTATCCAGCGGTGAGAGAGGTATGTTAAAATCACCTGGTATTATTGTGTTGTGGTCTATTTGATTTCTGGAATTGAGAAGAATTTGTTTGACGTACATGGATGAGCCAATGTTCGGGGCATAGATATTTATGATTGTTATGTCTTGCTGATTTATGCTTCCCTTAAGCAGTATGTAATGTCCTTTTTTATCCCTTCTGACTAGTTTTGGCTTGAAGTCCACATTATCTGAAATGAGGATGGATACTCCTGCTTTTTTGCTGTGTCTGTGTGCATGGTATGTTTTTTCCCATCCTTTTACCTTTAGTCTATGGGTATCTCTTTCTATGAGATGAGTCTCTTGCTGGCAGCATATTGTTGTCTTTTTCTTTTTAATCCAATCTGCCAGTCTGTGTCTTTTCATTGATGAGTTCAGGCCATTAACATTCAGGGTTATTATTGTGATATGATTTGTATTCCCAGTCATTTGACTAATTTTTGTTTTTTGACATGATTTGGTTTCTCCTTTATTTGACTGTTCCTTTAGGCTAGTTCCTCCCGTTGCTGATTTGCATCGTTGGTTTTCATCTCTTCCTCATGGAATATTTTGCTGAGAATGTTCTGTAATGCCGGCTTTCCTTTTGTAAATTCCTTTAGCTTTTGTTTATCATGGAAGGATCTTATTTCATTGTCAAATCTGAAAGTAAGTTTTGCTGGGTATAAGATTCTTGGTTGGCATCCGTTTTCTTTCAGGGCTTGGTAAATGTTGTTCCAGGCCCTTCTAGCTTTTAGGGTCTGGACTGAAAAATCTGCTGATATTCTTATTGGTTTCCCCCTGAATGTAGTGTGATTCTTTTCTCTTGTGGCCTTTAAAATTCTGTCTTTTTTTTTGTATGTTAGGTATTTTCATAATAATGTGCCTTGTTGTGGTCTGTTATAATTTTGTATATTTGGAGTCCTATAAGCCTCTTGTACTTGGTTTTCTATTTCATTCTTCAGATTTGGGAAATTTTGTGATATTATTTCATTGAATAGATTGTTCATTCCTTTGGTTTGTTTCTCTAAGCCTTCCTCAATCCCAATAATTCTTAAATTTGGCCTTTTCATGATATCCCATAATTCTTGTATATTCTGTTCATGATTTCTTACCATCTTTTCTGTTTGGTCAACTTTGTTTTCAAGATTAAATATTTTGTATTCAATATCTGAGGTTCTGTCTTCTATGTGTTCTATCCTACTGGTTATGCTTTCTATGGAGTTTTTAACTTGGTTTATTGTTTCCTTCATTTCAAGGATTTCTGTTTGGGTTTTTTTCAGTATCTCTAACTCTTTATTGAAATGATCTCTTGCTTCCCGTATTTGCTCTTTTAACTGTTGATTGGTGCAATCATTTAATGCCTGCATTTGCTCTTTCATCTCCTCCTTCAATGCCTGCATTTGCTCTTTCATCTCCTCATTTGCTTCCCTGATTGTTTTAATTATGTACGTTCTGAACTCCCTTTCTGACATTTCTTCTGCTGTGCTGTCATTGGGTTTTATTGATATCGTATTTAGGTTTTTGGGGGACATTTTCTTCCCTTGTTTTCTCATATTGGTCAGGTGTCAGTGGAACTCTGTGATATGGCAGATTTCCTCTATTGGCTTATAGTGTCCCTGTAGATTTCCAGTGTATCACCTCCCAGCCTTCAGTAGCCTGAAGTCTTGGAGGAAGTTGATAATGCAGTGCTTCTGAAGAAAGCTGTCTCTAGCCCGCTACTGGTTCCAGGGCTTGGAGTAGGCTCACTGGGGGGCCTGCTCCGGGAAGCTGGCCGTGTGGGAGGAGCCCACCGCCGGAGTGCCCAGGACTGCCTGGAGAAGACTCTAGTTGCCCTGCCCTACTCTAATAAGCTGCCCAAATCTGGGCCTGCCGCCCGGGCCGAGCTTCACCGGTTGGGGGAGACTCACCCCGTGGTTCTATTTTAGTCCGAGTCTCTCAGTGCCTCCCCTTCTTGAATCCTGGGTTCTGGAGCGACTGGAGATGCAGTTACCCTCTATTCTGCCATCTTGGATTGCCACCATTAGCCTTTGATGTGTGCTTCCACTGAATATTCCTCAGAGCATTTCTTGTTGCTTCTTGCAGAGACTTGAAACAAATTTTAAGTGCACTTTTAACTTTGTATTTTTAAAATGCCATTTAAAATTTTTTAATTACAGATGGACACAATAACTATTTTTTTTTTTTTTTTTTTTTTTTGTGGTTCTGAGGCTCGAACCCAGTGCCTCACATGTGCTAAAGCAAGTGCTCTACCACTGAACTACAGCCCCAGCCCCTAAAATGCCATTTTATCTTTTGGGTTTGCTGGGCATATGTGGGAGGAGGAGTGGGCATCTTCTTTGATTGCCATCTTGGCTGGAACGTGCTTGATTGGGCTTTATCATAACACTGTTACTGTGTTGTTATAAGTGCAGCAACTTTGTTCTCAGTACATCTTTCTTTGATCCTTGTGATTAACTGTTTGATAATTAGAAGCATCATAAGATGATTCTGGTTTGACACGGAACCTGCAATGTCAGCTTGCAGCTGTCTTCCAGCCAGTTAGATGCCTGTGAGCCTTGCATAAACGGAATCCAACTGATACATGAGATCTCTTCTTCATGCATTTTTTTTTCTTTCCTCTTTTCTGGCCTTTTCTTCCTTACTTTTGCTAGTACGTGAGCCAGGTATTTAAGAATGAGGATCATGGACTAGAATGAAATCAAGTAGCTGTCATGGAGACAATGCATACCCGAAATTGTGCAGATAGGGGAAACCTGTGGATTCACATCATCCCCATATCTCAGGCTCAGTGAAAGAAGAGCAATGGGAGCAGCCTCTGACTTTTTAGCTATTAGAAAATATATTTGAGAAGACAAGAAATGAATGAAGTGGAAGGGAAATATAAAATTTTGTTCTTTCTAGCAATGCAAGAGCAGTTCTGAAGTGAAATAACAAGAAGACCAATAGAACAGTCTGTCGTCATTAGAGGAAAAGTTTTTTTTTGTTTGTTTCTTATATGTATTTTTAAAAATTTGCTTTTTAGATATATATGACAGTAGAGTGTATTTGACATATTGTAATACATAGAGTATAACTTATTCTAGTTAGGATCTCGTTCTTGAGGTTGTACATGATGTGGAGTTTCACTGGTGGTGTATTCATATATGAACATAGGAAAGTGATGTCTAATTCATTGTCTTTCCTATTCCTGTCTCTCTTCCCTTCATTACCCTTTGTCTAATCTACTGAACTTTGAACTTCTATCTGCTCACCCCTCCTTCTGTGTTAGCATCCACATATCAGAGAGAGCATCCCACCTTGGTTTTCTGGAATTGGCTTATTTCACTTAGCATGATTGTCTCCAGATTCATTCATCAGTAAAAAGAAAAGTTCAACTAAAAAGCTTATCAAAGTATTGAAATTAAGGACATAAGCATCCTTTCAATTATTTGATATGACAGAAGTTCTTGTTCCCTTCTCTGGATCTAATTTTCTGCCAGTTTCTGAAAATCGTTTGAGTCTATCATGGTAAGAAAGCACTTGTTCATGGGCTTAGGCTCGTAAACAGATCAAAGTGGGACAGGGGTGTAGCACAGTGGTAGGGTGCTTGCCCCAAACCTGGAAGGCCCTGGGTTCCATCCCCCAGCACCACGGTGGGGAGGGAGGAAATCTGACTGAAGAATGAAATCAAGTAGCTGTCATGGAAGCCACGGCCTCTCTTGTGCTTTTTCGTATGATTTTCATGAGAACCTGAGAGTCAGCTGAAATTTCTCTCACCTTTCCCCTGTGTTCATTGAGTTCTAATGACTCTAAAGCCCGAGTGTCTCTTGACCCCATTCTCTGGATCATATCGCTCCCTGCTTAATCCCTTCAGGAACTCTCCAGCACCTGTAGAATAAATTCATATGCTCTGCTGTTATAGATAGAGCTCTTTCCCCACTTTCATACATTCCCAGTACACACACTCTCTGCCTCTGACCCTATCCTCGTGCCAAATCCAACTGTTTGTGGCTCTGAAATCTGCCATGGTCTCTCCTGTTTCTCTTTCAACCTTGAAAATCTAGCAGTGATTTTTCCCTGTTTCTGTTGCTTGACTCCCACACGTCTTCCACCCCTTCCACTGTCAGATTTGAAACTCCTTTTTCTGAATCTCAAAGTTCCTCAAGATAATCACATGACAGCAAACACCAGATTGTGGCCTGTTTCTCTTTACCTGTCCTTTGTGCGATACTGTGTGCACCTCTGGGTAGGAACTGAAGGTTGGCCTGTCTCAGCATCTTTGGAGTGTCTGGAACATAAGCAGAAGCTCAGGAAACACTGAGTGACTAAAGACTGTGAGAGATGCTTGTGGCTTGGAAGAGGGAGGGTGGGGGCTGGAAGCTGCATGCAGAGTTTGTGAGAATATTTTGAGGTTCTTCAGTCTTTTTCCCTTCTCGGTTCCTAGAGGCAATGGCTTTCCATATTCATGATATTTCTTGTGGCAAAGTCCACAGTATTTCCTGAAGTCTCCTGATGTGCCTGGCACTGCAGTGTATTCTTAAGGGATTACCAGGGCAGGCATGGCTTCCTCAAAAATGTATGACGGAAACAGAGATTAAATGGAGTTACAAAACTGTTATGCCACAGTGAAATGCAAAATCAACGCTGCTTAAGTTGTGGCAGAGAAGAGAAGAAACCTGCAAGGTGGTTTGGCGGGTGGTTTGTGGAGAAGGTGAGAATGAAGCTGGATGTGGAGAGTCTTTTTTTTTTTTTGTCATTGTGGTGCTAGTTCATTTTCAAGTGAGTTTTGTTTCTTCTAGTTTCTTCATAATGGAAGTCTTTTAGTGCCATTTTTGTTCAAGGGCTTCAACTATGTTTTTACTTACAGGCGATGTCTGCAGATGCCCAGTAAAGGGTAGCACCTGAGGGGAGCAGTCCTGTGACCACCCAAAAGAAATGATAGGTGGGGGCTGGGGCTGGGGCTCAGTGGTAGAGTGCTTGTCTAGCATGTGTGAGGCACTGGGTTTGATTCTCAGCACCACATTAAAAAAAATAAGTAAAATGAAGGTATTGTGTCCATCTACAACTAAAAAAGGAAATGATAGGTGGAAAATGAGGCTATCTGACTTTAATTCCCAATTAGGAGTTAGTTTCATAGGCTTTAAAATGCATTCCTGAGATGGTGGAACATAGAAGCTTTTGAAAAAGTTTTATTGTTGGATTAATTAGAAAGCAGTAATCTGATTTTGGGTGACTAAATCTTCAGAAGTGGTTATAAGCATTTAAGGTTTATGTATATAATGCTTCTCCCCAGAATTCAGTGAGTGTCTCCAGTAGATAAGCTCATTCCTGAACTGTGAAGGAGAAAGGAGTTTCGTGCACTTGGGAAGTGCCGTATCTCTTCATTTGCTCAGTCCGTGTAAACATATTCTCTTCGACCAATATTATTTTCACTTGAAGGTTTCGTTTGCCACTGTTTGGCAGGAAGAGAGAATACACTTTAATAGAATGTGATTCAATATGTTGAATGACAATTTGTGCTGCGTCAGTCTGCTTGGGAAATGGATTGGAGGCGATGTAAATCAGCTGCTGTATCTGATTGTGGAAACAGCTTGGCATCTTTTTAAAGTAACATTAGACCCTTGGTCTCCAGTTCCCTGAACTTGTTTCTCGTTGAGAGCTTTCTTCTGGTAGGAATGAGTCAAGGAATAAACTGGTCCCAGACTCTCTCTGGCTGCTTTTGCCACATCATGCCCTGCCCTGCAGTCAGGGAACATGGCCCAGAGGAACTGGGGCCAGGAAGCAGACTCCAGAAGCTGGGGAAACACGTGTGTCCCACTTATTCTTGAGGGGATCCTGCTCTGCTTCAGGACTGATGATATTTCGCTGCTTCTAGGCAAGCGCTGAGTTGGCAGATATCCTACAGATTCATATTGAGGGTTACATTAGAGACCCTCTTAGTTTCATAGGGTACAGTTGCTCATGATGTCTGAGGGATGCAGGGAAGGCCCAGGAGGGCTGGAGCTCTAGTCCTTGCTGCCTGGGACTCATTTGCAGAAAAGAACTGGATGGAGTTGAGCTCTCCAAGCACAGGGAAGAAGCAGTGTTTGTTCTGAAGTGAACTCTATCCCCCAAACAAAATAAATCAAAAGGGATCATAGCAGTGGTCTATCAGTGGGTTTTGATTCATTTACCTCAAAATTGGCCTTTCTGTTGGGGCTGAATTTCTTCGATTACTAAACCTGTTTGTGGTGAAGGGCTGTGGAAAAAGCGACTTTGCAGATAGGGCAGTCACACAGTTTCTAGACTATATGTTTGTGAACGAGGACAGAGCAAGACTTTATGGGGGCTCAGGCCAGGGGGAAAGATCTGCCCGTAGAGAGAGTTCATTCGTCTTTTATTCCACCTTTCCCTCACCCTCCCTGTAGCATACTTATAACAGAAAGAGCTCAAAAAACTCCCTACCAGAATCTCCTGCATAAGGTCTCACCCACGTTTCTCCTCCACACTGCCTAGCCACCACACAAGCAGCCATCACCACCGTCTCTGACTCCTGCTTCCCTGCATCCAACTTCTAGATTTCCATTTCTAGGATTCCCTCTCAGCTTTAGTAGTAAGCTGGTTCAGGGGTCATTAGGATTTATTGTCTACACTTAGTTTTCAAGACTAGGCATCTTGGGATCTAGCTTTACCAGAGCCTGGAATTTCTCTTATGCCTCATTTTTAGGAGAATTGAAATCCATCTAAGAAAGTTCTTTGCCGCTCCTAGCATTCATGTACGCTTAGTTCCTAGGGCCCTGGAGTGAGGGAAGGTTGGGCTAGAGCTGGGGCGAGGGACCTCCATGGTGAGATCATGTGCTTCCACAGCAGTTTGTTGACCCATCACCTGTAAAAGAGAAGCTAAGTTACTGTCCTTGAAACTGCTACCTCTGTAAGGCACACAGAGTTAATATTGACTGGGGGCTGTGGCTTGGGCTGAAGAGCCAAGCTCTATCGGGTGCAGTGCTGGTGCATGCCATGGTATCAGGGAGCATTTGGAAAGCAAGATCATCTCTGGAGGAAAGCAGCTGTTCTTGGGCTCTCTCCTTTCTGTCTTTTGTATTTTCTACCCAAGGCCATAAGGTCTACAGATTATACTAAATGTCTGTCCTTTGTGAAAGCATAAACCACACAACTCATTTAGGAAATCTTCTAGTGTTGCTGTACTGATTCTTGATATACCATCCTTCCTGATGCTCACAGGGAAATGGGAGTTTCCCTGTGCCTGGGATTTTAATTAATTGGGTATTAGAGATCCTAGTCCAAGATACCAACTCAGAAGACAAGGTCCCTTTAGAGTTGTTTAATTTATTATGTGCTAAGTGGTGACTGAGACCGACTTAAAGAACCAATAGGTCACTAGCCAGTGAGAGATTGGACCGTGTGGGCCTGGCCTGCTGCCCTGGTGCTGACCTGGTCTCCTTATAGGTCAGGAGGTCGTCATGGAGGTTGTTAAGGCGTTCGTCTTCTGTTGGGTCTGATTTTAATGATTGCGATCTCTTCATTCCTTACTGGGTATTCTCTCTGTCACAAATACCTGAGGTAAATCCTCTTTTACAGAGAAGAGATTTGTTGTGGTTCACAGTTTCAGAGGTTGCAGTCCATGAACCATTGGCCCCTTTGCATTTGGGCCTGTGGTGAGGCAGGTCATGATGACAGGGAGCATGTGACAGAGGAAAGCTGTTAGCTGGGAATGAACCAGAGGAAGAGGTAGGGGCTGTGGTTCCACTGCCTCTTCCAAGGGCGCACACCACCAAAGATCAGAACACCTCCTACGAGGTCTTGCCTGCTAAAAGTTCTGCCAACCCCCAATAATACCACAGGCTAGGGCTAAGTCTTTCAGACACAGGACTTTGGGGGACACTTCAGATCCAAACTACAGTAACCTATGGTTTATTTTAAGCATTTTTGGTTAAACATATACACACCCCTTCAAAGACAGGACACCCAAATATTTTCAGGCTGAATTGTACATGTAATTTGGAATATAATTTGATTGACTAATCAAGTAAAGCCATGTAATTATTACTGGAGTTATTTTTTCTTAGTGTTTGTTTGAAACTTGTTCTTTTCCCCCTAGGTGACAGTCCTAATCTTCCTAAGGAGGACACCCCGACTGGCAGTCAGGACTCACTTTCCTCCCCATCGCCCACGACTGCAACTGCCTGTGGGCCTCCTGGACCAGAGAGAAACCACCTTCTGGCAGATGGAGGGAGCTGTGGGGACTGGATGTCTACCACGTAAGTTGCTGTGCTTGGGTTTGGTGCCGAGGGAAGGAGCGCTGTGACCGTCTTCTGGTGTTTACTTGGCCAGTGGGCACCGAGGCCGTTAGCTCCAAGGACCTTGCCCTCTACAGTGGCGCTCCTGAGGAGAAGGGTCGTAAATCAATACCTTTCCTGCATATTGTCTCTATGTTCCCGGTCTAGAAGAGGGAATGGGTGCCACCTCAAATCTGATCCGGGTTCAGTTTGTGGCAGTTTGGGAACATGCAAAGGAAATCGTTACTCTCATACTTGGGATGTTGTCTCCCTAGCTATGCAAACTTTGAGAGGTGAGAATGTATGCATGGTGATGGATAGTCTTTCAAAATTGTCTATGGAATATTTTAGGCATATGAATTTTTGACAGCTTCATGTTAGCATTCTGGTCAATTTTACTCCTTAGCTTCTTGCATAATGGAGACTTGAAGAATGACATCTGACTGTCTCCTCTGTTTGATTTAGTGCCAGATATGTGCAGATCAGCTCAGGTTTATTAGTACAGTCATACTAATACAAACAAAATACCTTGGACTTGTTTGATTACATGAGGTTTTTTCTTGCTGTGTTGACTCAGGCAGCAGAACGAGTACAAATTCAGGGTGGGTAGGACCTCTACAGGGCATTTAGTTTCAAATAAATGCTCAGAAGACAAAAACAACTTCAGTAACAATTATAAGACATTACTTGATTAGTCAATCAAGTCACATCCAAAAATAAATTTATAATTCACCCAGAGAGTATTAAAATTTTTTTAAACCGAAGTTGCTTAAAATAAATTATAGATAATGATGTCATCTGACCCCAGCTGGGCATTCTTGGGACTTTAAATGGATTGGAAAGTGTTCCTCACATTACTTGGCTTTTTATAGTTACAGCTGGATTCACATGAAATCATTATGAACTTATTAAGTATTAAGAGACCAGGAGAAGTCTGGCATCTTGAAATTTTGGGGTGACCTGAAGACTCTGAAAAGCTTACCTAAAATCACAGTGAAACTCCAAGTATGGAAACGAATTCTCTAGAGGAACATGTCTCTCCTCACCCCAAGAGAATCATATATGTTTATTTTTTACATGCCAAAGAATGTTTATGGTGAATTTAAATTATGTATTTCTCAAATGTTCTTGCCACCTTTACTACTCTTTACCCACAATTAAAAAATCTCTTTCGCTTTAGCACTACCAGCAACTGTAACAGAACTCAGAAGCTATGATCCTGGCTGACTGGAGGTGGAATTTAGCCTTGTGTGTGTTAGTGAAAACCAGATCCCTAATTATTTCTTTGAGTAAGTGTGTATCTCAGTCGGTGGAGAACAGTTTAGTCATCTTTCTTCCATAGTGGCTCTACAGGAAAGTGACATCATGAGCCATGGGTGGCCTTGAATTCACAACACGTCTGGGCCTGAAACAAGAAGAGCCTGATATTTTTGGTCATAAATCAAATGAGGAGTAAAGTCCCCAGCTTCCTGTTCATACACACTTGAAAATGTCATGACAAGCACTCCAGCTTTGAGAGGCCAAAAGGGGCCGGTGGGGGGTAGTGGAAGGGAGTCTGGAAGGGAGGTTCTGTTATCATGTGGAATTGCTCCTATTTCAAGAACTTGACTTTCCTTATGCAGTGGACGAAATGCATTTCTGTTGCTCTTAAGCATTTGATTGCTTCTGGTATATGTTTTAAAGGATTTATTTGTGAGAGTATCAGCCCAGATTTATCTTTGGTGTAGAGATGACTATTCCTCAAATTTGAGCACATCTCAGAATCACCTGTAGGGCTTATTAAAATCTGTATCCTGGTCTGGGGATGCAGCTCAGTGGTAGAGTGTGTGTTCAGTATGCATGAGGTCCTGGGTCTGCTTTTAAGAACACAAAAAAATAGATAAAAATAACTCTCTGGGCTCCACCTCAGAGCTGATGATTCAGTAGGTCTGAGAAAAGGTCTTAAAGCTTGTGCTTCTAGCAACTTCCCAGGTTAAGGTTATGGGTGAGCCTGGGGACTGTTGCATCTCCCTCCCTGCCTGATTCTAGCATGTGTTAATTAGGGGACAGCTTTTCCAATGACAGTAATTAGGATAAGTGATTTCTTTCTCTGTTTTTTTTTTTTTTTTAATTTTTAATAGACACAATTATATATATTTGTGGGATATGGTGTGACATTTTAATACATTTATATACTGTATAACAATTGGATCAGAGTAATGAGCATGTCCGTCATCTATCTTAAACATTTATCATTTCTTTGTTTTGGGAACATTCCAGATCGTCTGTACTAGCGATTTTGAAACATAAAACCAGTTGTTGACCAGTTACCCTACTGTGCAGTGACACATTAGAAGTTATTCCTCTTGTCTATCTGTACCCTTGCGCACACTGACCACCTCTCTCCACCCCTCCCACCCACCTCCCTCTGTGTGTGTGTGTGTGTATGTGTGTCTGTCTGTTTCTCTCTGTCTCTCTCTTTATCTTTTGGTACTGGTGATTAAACCCAGGGGTGCTTAACCATGGAGCAACATCCCCAGCCCTTTTATGTATTTTATTTACATACAGGGTCTCATTGAGTTGCTTAAGACCTCACTAGCTGGCTTCGAACTCACAATCCTCCTGCCTCAGCCTCCCTAGCCACTGAGATTATAGGTGTGTGCCACCATGCCCAGCTCCCCCAGTCTCTAGTAGTCACTATTCTCTACTTTGAGATCAATGGTTTTACCTTCCGTGTGAGAAGTTTCATTTTCTAAAAACACTCATTATTTGGCACTAAGAATACTGCCTTTGAGCATTAGTTAATATTTGCCTTTTAGTATTATTTAATATTTGTATGTATGCATTTGTATATTTAATCTTTCCCTTAGTTCAAGCTTGATCACAGAATTCTCATTGGTAGGAATTTGATCTTTGGATCTTATATGCTTTGAACTTTCTTCTGTGATATCGACATAGTTATTAATAACTAATTTCTCATGTATTTATAAAAATTGCTTCCCTTTTAGAAAGCACATTTCTTTCTGAATATCATTGAGTATCTCAGGCCACTATGGTTGGTTTCTAGTCCGTCGTCTTTCTTCTCTTACAAAGACATATTAAAACGTTTTCCTCCAGGAAAGCTGAAGAATGTCTTATATTCTCTTTACAGCATTTTCGTTTCCTTAGCATTTATAAGTTTACTTTTTGTCGTGCGTGTGCTCTTTTACTCATCCTTCATCTTGGTCTGCCAGCTATAGAGTATTGGCTACAATGGGTTCTTAATAAATGCTGATTGTTCTAAAGTTGCTATGGAGTCATTAAAACTTTTCCCAGGGCTTTGAAAAGGAAACTACCTGTGCCACCTGGTTTTCAATCAGGGTGGTTGTCTGTATGTTCCAAAACCAACACTTGCCTTATCTCAGGTCCTGAGGAATGGAGTCCAAATACATGTGGATCACAGGGGACCCCTGTCTCCCAGTTGTATAGAAATGCCACAGCCTCTGCCACTGGAAAGCACATTTGCAGAGTAAAACCTACAGTAGCTGAGATTCTGTTAGAAGCACTGTGCAAATAGAGCTCTGGCCTCTGGCAGGTGGAAAACAACAGGCAGAATTGGCTTTCTTGGGTTTCTGCTGATGTTTATGACTTGTGGGTGTTATTCATTGCAGTCAGTCAATCTGGAGCTATTACTTACCTGTGCACTCAGTAAGGTGAAGGGTGACTTCGTTGCCAGTGAAGAATTGCTAGCTCAGTTTCCTTGGAGGACATTACATCATAGGTCAAGGTATTTCAAATGTTCCAAAGTCATTTCCACCCCACACCCAATAAAGTAGTTTTCTCTAAACAGGTTTTCTTCAATTGTAATTGATGGAGCCAGGTCCTTGACAAGTAATCCTTTTAGGTTCCCTGCCACAAAAGAAAATCTCTTTTAAAATATATCAGGCATTGCTCTCTACTTCCTCTGCAGATTTCAAATGAAAAGGCATACTTCCCTTTCTACCATATTCAAGATGGCAGCACGTTAGAACAGCTCTTTCTAGCTGGGGATGTGGGTACCCTGAGGTGCATGTCATGCTGGGCCTAGTGGCTCAGGAGGGAGTGTTTTTCTCTTTATCCACTGAGAGTTTTGGCTGTGTTTATCCTGAACATTAAGATATTCCCAAAACATCTATTCCCAGCTATTACCCACAGCCAGTGTGTGCTGCAGAGATCATGTCTACCCAGAATGGACGTTAGGTGGTTATTTATTAGCTGCTGGACCTCGTGCATGCAAAGTATATTCTCTACCACTGAGCTGTGCCCCCAGCCCGATGTTTAAAATCACCAGATAATTCAACTCTTCTTCCCATAGACAACCTTGTGCATGTTATCCACATACTTTGTGTGCCCCTACTAGTCACCATTTTTATTCTTGTCAATGAAATCACTTGCATCCTTTAAATTGGGCATATTGAAAGGAAGTTTTGAGGTTTCCCAGAGGCACTTGCTTGGCATTTCAAATTACTTGATAATTGCTCCAAGACTTCTTTTTACTTGATGATGAATTTTGCAGGGAGATGCCAGAGTACCCCTTAAATATGATTCGTGGCTTGGTATACCACAATAAATCATGAATGATCTGTCTGAAATTCAGAGGGGTAATCATTTTAAACAGTTTCTTAACAGATTTCTGAGGAATCTGGCACGTTTCTAGAAATTACAGGTCAGTGGTCATGTAGTCTTCACTTTCTTCCTCTCCCCTTTCATTCCTCTGTCTCCTAGAGGCCTTCTCAGCTGCGTCTACTTTCATTTTCATGTTTTGCCGTTTGGTGTCGGGGCTACAAAGCAGGGCTCCCACCACTGAGCCACTCCCAGCCCCACCTGTGCACTCTGACTTCAGTGCTGTTGAACCAGGGCAATCAGATCATCTTAGAAATTGGTACTCGGTATTTTTACCATACTACTGTGATGATTATTTCCAAAAGAAAATAAGGAATTTATTTTTTGCATGTTAGTTTTCTTGCTCACAACTAAAACACATATTGTTTTTGTAATAGAGGGAAGGAAGCTATGTAAATTTAGAAAGAGATCAGGAGAGGGTCATACTTAAACCAAAGGAATGAATTGCCCATCATGGAATTTCCAGTATCTTTATTGGCTCACGGGGAGGTCATTTCCTAATAAGGCTAGCAACTTTGCTCTGTTTACCCCTAAGCCTGCCCTGGTTACAGGATGTAGCGGGTTCCATGGACTGAGACCTCTAGCAGGACCAGTGTTTCCTTGGGAAGGGTGTACTGCCTACTAGTAGGAACTGTAAAGAAGGAATTGGGACCAACACCTGCTCCCATACTGAAGTGAGCAACAGTCTCTGGGTGGATTTGAAGAGACTGGAGTCCAAGGTGAAGTCTGAGGAGGAACAGGAATCAAGTGTTCAGGGGTTGCATATCAACTTGCTCTGAACCCATAGCAGCCTTTTAACTTCTGTAGAGACATTCGCTCCTTTCTACACCTCCTGTGGGACTGGAGACGAGAGGCTGGTGGTTTGAGACTACAGACAAGGTTTGATTAGTTACCGTCTTGCCTTTCTTACGATCAGAGACCATGGAACACCAGGTACTGTGGGCCACTGGACTTCGTTAGCTGTGCTCACACCAACCTGGTGGGATAGATGTGTCTTCATTTTTAAAGATAGGAAACCAGGGCACAAAGGGCACAGGAAGCTTGTCCTAGCTACTCGGGGATGTAGATGGAATTTGACCCCTGCCCTTTTTGCCCCAGTGACTTATAGTTTTTTTAAAATCATTTTACTGTAGAGGTTGAAATTGTCTAGATGGATATGGGTGGTCATTCAAATTGTAGGTCTTCTCCCCACCCCGACTTCTTTGATTGTGACTAGCATGGCCTTCAGCTGGTTGCTGCCCTTGTTTTGAAGAGGGACTGACCCTTCATTGGCTATGTGGCTGTGGTGTATGGGTAGTAACCACTTGAAGCTGGTTTTTCATTAGCCAGTACCTTGACTGAGAATTGGGGAAGAGGGTGTCTTGCCTCCCAGTGGAGCCGAGAGACTTGGAAATTTGCTATTTGCAGTAGAGCTGCATCATAATCTTCTAATGAGGAATACAATGTTCAGTTGTCTCCCTTTGGCTTCAGTAAAGCTCTTGAAGCTAATCACAGTGCCTGTGTATGTGGTCATTGACCATAAATGTCTACTCACAGTCCTTTTAGGGGTACAACTTCCACCTGTACATTTCCTTGAATTCTTCTCTCCAGCTTTGCATAGAAACTATGACCTTCCAGCTGCCTGACATCCTTACCTCCTGTGATACACAAGCATTGTGGCTAGCTAGGGTGATTCTGGTATTTGTGTTACTTACTTGGCATTTAGATAATTCGTAGGTTTTATTTTTAAGCCAAATATTGATTATCTATATAACTTTCTGTAAAGTCTCATGATGAAAATTTGACCGTCTAAAATAAAGGTACAGATCTGAATTTCATAGTAGCTTACCTACTGCTTAATACTTCAAAGAGAATTAGCTCACTTTAGTCTTGTAGTTTTGTTTTTGTATATTTTTTTATTTCAGTCATTTTTGGTATTATAGTAAAGATTTTTTTTTTTTTTTACTTGATGCCATTATTGGAATTTATTTTCTTTTCAAGAATCATTTGGCTCTGTCTCCATATCTAAATAAAGCAGGGGCCTCATGAGCTTTCTCTATAAGTTGAGGAGGCAATTGAGACTGGTAAAGTGTTGATTTTGAGTCAAACAGGCCTGGCTTTGCATCCTCATTCTGCTTCTTAAATCCTTGGAGATGGTATATAAGTTATTTAAGCAAACCAAGACTTAGCAAGATTGTCTGTAAAGGGAATAATATGCCTGCCCCCCCTCCCCTGGATCGGGTGAAGTTTCAACATGCTGCATGTAATAAACCCAATCCCTGTTCCCCTGCGTGCTTACCTGTTGGGATTTTCCTTTCCCTGAGAGCCTAATTTGATCTTCTAGTTTAACTTGACCCCAAATTCCTGGTTCATCAGCTGCATAATCGCAGTAGCTCAGGGACATTGCCTCAGAAGTCTGAGAGAAGCCCTACCTGGTGATGTTTCTAGCAGTGATTGGAGGGGCTCAGTGTGACCTCCTCTCCTGGTCTCTCTGGGAGTCCCTGAGAAAGGACCCTTAGGTACCACCTGGCCAGGGCCCAGGGATCCCCCTGGGATCCAGCCAAGTCTGTGAATTATTTTGAGCAAGATGGGTGACTGTCCTGTCCCAACAGGCAACCCATCCATCAGCTGGGTAAATAACCCCAGAATCTCTCTAACCTGAGCAGTTTGGTGCTGCTCTCATCTGTGCGTGTCTCCATTTGTATCTTCAGCCCTCACTTTAGATGCTTTTCTTTCCCATATAAGAAAACAGTGCAGGTAGAAACACTCTAATCAGTGACCCCGAGGACTGTAGTCCTCAGATCTTTAAAGCTCCGTAATTTTCATGAAAGGAAGCTATAGTTCCTTTTCTGTTTAGCTTCAAGTTCAACCTTCTTACCTGATTCCATTACAATTCACCTGGAAGGAAGAAAAATGGGATTCAAGGAGTAGTAGCTGAGGGGGAGATGGGTCAGAGAGACAATTCTAAGACAGTTGTCTTCTGGCAAAACCAAAAACGCTCGCCCTGGGAATGAACTTTTTGAGACGTCAGTTGATGAGGCAGCCATGTCCTTCTGTGCTTGAGGAAAGCCACCTGGGAGCTGGGAGCTCAGCATCCCACAGGTGGAGGACTCGTCTGCAGCCATGCCCTTCTGCACAAGCCACAGGGATTTCTTTTTTCTTTTTTTTAAAATTTATCTTTTAATTTTTTACAGACTGCATTTTGATTCATTGTACACAAATGGGGTACGTCATTTCATTTCTATGGTTGTGCACGATGTAGATTCACACCATTTGTGCAACCATACACGTACATAGGGTAATGATGTCTCACCAGGGATTTCTTGCATGCTGCTCCTCCTCCACCTGACCACATACCTCCTGGAAAAGATTGTTTTTTTAACTCAAGGGTTAACAAATAATTATTTTCATGAGCTGGATGGCTGGGTTGGCCAGCTCCCTTCCGCCTGAGAGTTGATGGGGACCAAAGAATGCTTTTGCCCCAGTACAGCACTGAGTATTTGCAGATGAGCTGTTGATTCACACTGGGGGTCCCTGCCACTGGATGAGTGAGGATCCAGGAGAGTTTGGGGGAGTTAACTGCATTGTCTTCATCTCTTCCATCCCCACCAAACAGATTTTCATCTGGTCCTTCTAATCCATGAGTGCTGGGGCCCATGGCCGCCTGTCTTTGTAAATAAAGTTTTATTGAAGTACAGCCACACGCAGGCCTTTGTGCTCTGTCTGTGGCTGCTGTTGCCCTACCACGAAGACATAGTGGAGTAGTTGTGAGAGAGACCCCAGGGCCAGCAAAGCCTGAAGTGCTTCCTGTTTGGCCCTTTACAAAAGACATCTGTTCTCCTCTAATCTGAAACCCACACTAGTCTATCTGGAAAAGCCCTTGTATCCTAAAACTCGGTTTCGGGAGTAGCCGTGAACCACCACCTGTTGCTCAGTGGGTGCTGCAGGTGAATTTTTCCCCCTTGGAGCTGGGGATTGAACTCAGGTGCTTTCCCACTCAGCTACACCCCCAGCCCTTTCTATTTTTTTATTTTAATACAAGATCTCACGAAGGTGCCAACGCTGGCCTCAGACTTGCAGCCCTTCTGCCTCAACCTGCTGAGTGGCTGGGGTACAGGTGTGTGCCCCTGCACCTGGCTATACGGGATTTTTTTTAAAAATGGAACTTTCACACATCTTTTCTTGGCATCGAAAGCACCAAGGTTTTTCTTAATGGGTTTTGAATGCTTTCAGGTATATGATCATAATTTCAAAAGACCTTTAGTTTTGCAGTGATGAAAAAGTTTACTTGGATTTTTTCTTATCTATTACTTAAGATAAAATTTTTATTTTGGGATAGTTTAAAATTATGAAGATAGTACAAATTTCCATGGATCCTTTACCTGTTTTCTCCTCCTGTAAATACCTTGGAGAATCATTGTACTTTTTATTTAAAAAAAAAAAAAATGATGGTATAGTACTGATAGTGACACTACAGACTTCATATAGATTTCACCAGTTTTTCCACTGCTCTTTTTCTGTTCCAGAATTCAAACCAGGAAACCACATTGAATTTAATAACCTTTTTTCTTTCCTTTTACAAGTATGAGATCCACTTTATATCTTTGTAAATTTTCCTTTTTGACCTAAGTTAGTGGCTCTCTTTTGGTAAGAAAATGGCTCGTTAGTGGTGATCTAGCCCTAGAACCAGAGGTGGGTCTGACTCACAAAGACAGCCAGCAATGAGGGCTTCGTTTACCAGCTGCTTATGGTACTCCGTCATGGTCATGTGCTTTACACCTGTTAGCTCACTTAAATCTCACAGTGGCCCAGGCGATGGATAATGACTGTTTGATCTGAGGAGAGTTTAAGTTACTTGGCCAAGTTCCAGTTGCAGATGACCCAGCAAGGGCTCATTGCACCCACTGTGTAGCAGCCTCTGGGGGGCGCTCATTCTCTTCCTTTTCACCACAGTCTCTAACTAGGAAGTAGCATCCTTTCTTTTATTTTCCAAATAAACAGATAGATAAATAAAATAGATATATAGATAATTAATAACGACAGTACCAGCTTTGGAACCTAGGTCTGTCCATAGAGTGACAAAGTGTCCTGTGCTGGTCATTCACGTGATTGCTGTCCCTCTGCAAGCCTTCCTTGCCATTAGTCCCTGGCCCTGCCTCCCAAGTGTCTGCACACACATCCCTTACTGATCTTCTCATGTTCTGTTCCAGCCACTCAGGTCTTGAGTGCTGTTTGTCACAACAGAGTTTACCATTGAGATGACCTGGATCAAATCAATCTCACGATTCTGAGGTTCTTTCATCTCATGTCATGGAATGGTGGAGTCACTGGTAAATCGGTGTGTTGTGTCATGCATGGTGCCAGAGACTGTACAGTGGTGGCCCACACCAGCCTGAGCGTGGGGAGGTGGGGAAGATATCTGCAGAGGTGACATCAGCCCATGGCGGACACTGCCTCCTCCAGAAAGCCAAGTGACGGGGGATGCTCTCTCCTTGTGTCTGTGAGGGCCCCGGCCCAGATTTTCCCGTGGCACTCCTCACACTGTGTTATGGTTATTAACTGGTCTTTCCCTGCTTACTTGGCTGGATATTCCTGGAGAGCAGCTAGTGTCATAGTCCTTGGGTGTCCCCAGCCCAAACCATGAGTGCATGTCAGAATTTTCCCAGTGGTCAGCAAGGGCCTCCTTGTCCAGCCCTGCGAATTATTTTGATGGCCACAGGCATTTGCTTCTCTGCATTCCCCACCCCGCCCCAATGTGCTCATTTGGAACCAAACACTATGTTTCTGTGGAATCTTCCCTCTCTGGTGCTTAAGGAATAACTATGGCATTTATTTGAACAGAGATTTCCCTATAATATACAGATTACAATATTTCCTTCTGTCTTTATTAACATTTTCAAACACTTTTGCCCAGGACAGCTGTTCTAGACTTATGCTGTACTGTTGTTTCCCAGACTGCCATGAAAGATCATTTCACTAATGTGTGAGCTCCTGCTCAGAGACCTTGCAAATGAGGTACAAAAATTTTTTGATTCCAGTGCAAACTTCTGCTTTGATTCTGATATCATATAGTTCTAGTCTGATATCTTGGTATTTGGAAGATTTAGTTATTTCAGATAAGCCGTTGTTTCTCCATACCGTTTTCCTGGCTCTGTCCCTTGAAATTTTAAATTGCACTCGGTGCTCCAAGAACCTGGGATGGGGTGCATGTGTCACTGGCACTGCCCACGGCCTGACCCGTCTGTGCTGTGCAGGGAACGTGTGTTAGACACAGGAGTTCTCTGGAGACTGGTGCAGCTGGTGGCTGAGTTTGAACAGTTAAGGCCCTCGCCCCCTCCCGCCTTTCTGAGATGTTTGTGCTCTTCTGATGCCAGAAAGTTCTTAATACGCATGGAGCATAGAGTCTACTATTGGAGAAGATTGGATCACAGTTTGAATCAGAAGCGGCCTGGACTGCTGATTTGTTACATCTTATACAAAAACTCTGTGAAGTGCACACGTAGACAGCCAGTGCTGTAACGTCACGTTTGTTTTTCCCCACCACCGTGAACCCTGTAGGGTCTTCCCCTGAAATGTGACTGCACCTTCCCAAGCAGGAGTGTTGATGCTTTTTAGAGCTGCATTCCCTCTTCCTTAGGCAAATGCATCTTCTGTCCCCTGCCTGTCATTCTCCCCAGGTCTTCCACCGCCCCGGCCTTCCCGCTCTTGGAAACTCCCTTTGCCTTCTGAAGAACCCTGTGCAGATGTCACTGTCCGTGTTTTCAGGAATGTGTTTCTAAGTTAGCACTTTGAAACCTTCATGTTTTCCTAGTGAAATGCTCCTTTTCCTGTTGAGAAGGAAATGATCCCCTTAAAGGCAGGCAGCAATATGGGCATTGAAATGGAGGAGCCCCGCTGCAGGAGAAGACTCTTTCAGTATAAATTGAGAGGATGGCAAACATATTTCAGTAGTTCTCTTTAATCCATTTCTGTTTTGGTAACTGTGGTTTCTGAGCTTTTTAGGAAGAGTTGACTTCTTTCTCCATTTTCATAAACCACAACTTGGCTTTGGAGAAACTTGTGGCACTTAGGTATTCTTTGTAATCGGTCAGTAGCTCATCATTAAATACAATTGGTGGTTTGTGCCCACGCCAGTCTTACCAATTAAAAATCCTTAAAGGGGCAGTGGGAAGAAGGAAATACATAGAATTTTTAAAACCTTTACATTTGAGAAGTGGTAGAGGTGGATACTATTTCACTGTGTCTGTACTGAGATATTTATTCTCATTTTTGATTTTTAACACAAAGACTTTGTCAGCTGGGTTCTCTCCTGAATCAGAGAATACTAAAACATGATTGATTTTTTTTTTTCAGTTCTCTCAAGAATGATACTATCAAGAACAGTGAAGACTGAAGTGTTACTCTGCTTGCATGCTACCAAGTCAGCCCGCCAGGGTTTTATGGATGCTGGCAGAAGATATGAGGTTCCCAGCCAGAGCCAAGGGCTCTCCTAATCAGAGCAGTAACAGTAGTCAAAGCACCAGCATTTCTTGCATCAGTTCCCAGTTCCCCTTCCCCACAGGGGGTTGCAGCCTGATCCATAACGCATGCCTATGGAATATTCTAGGTCAGGAACCCAGTGCTTGGAAAACCCAAATCTTTGCTGAGGACTGTAGCATCCTCTTTTCACACAATCTCTGTCTTCCAGGCTGTTTGCCCTATAGATACCCTGAAAATATAGTGTGGACCAATGATCGTCAGTACTTCCTGCTCAGTGCATGTGAGAGACATAAGAGACCCCCGGAGAACTGTCTTGCCTGGCAGTGGGTAGACCCATTGTAGGTGGATGGGAGAATGGCTAATGCATTACAGACGTGGATGCTAGAGGGCTCTGTTCTCTCCAGGAGTCCAGGTTGGAAACAACTGCCAGAACTTCGCAATGGGCTGCTGTCCCCAAAAGCCTGGTATTCCTTCAAATTGTGATCAAAGAAGGGAAAGAGAATATAAGAAACCTCTTTTAAGGCTAATATTTTTCTGTACTGCTTTTTGAGAAAATAGATATGATGTTTTAAAGTATTCACTATTAAAATGTTTTGATCCCTTATTACAAAAAATATTACCCCAGAGTAGGAGGAGATAGCTGTGTAACAAAGCTCATATCTACACGTTTCTGCTTTCAGGAAAGTTGGACAGTTTGCCTTTGTGGGACACCTGTGCACCATGCTACCCCCACCTCTGCTGTCGGAGGCACGGACTCATGCCTCCTTTCTTACTTCCTTCCTACTCTTGCTGTTTTGTCTGTCAAGCAGTGATTGTTTCCCAACCTCGTCTGGCTGCGTGGTTTGCTCTTTCACAGGGACTTCCTCTTCCCCAGGAGGCTTCAGCCTCACCCATAGAGACCTTCAGCAGACTTGTGTCCTGCCACCTCTTATAAACACTGGAGCTCACACAATGTGTGCCCACGTGGGATTCTGAATTCCAGAGACACATCTAGCTGAGGCTTTCGAGATAACTAGGGGAAAACTCACAAGGGCAGATTTAGGCCTAAGTGACAAGTCTGAAAGCTTACCTTGATGAACTGGTCATTTCAGCATGGCATAGCACATATCACAGAAGATAAAGTAAAACAGGTGCATTTTGAGAACTGCTGATTCCGAGTTCCTGATTTGGGGCAAGATGGAGAAAACCAAGTTAAGGGGCACATCTTTATCCTCTGCAACTCTTTCTATAATTCTTTACAAAGATTAAGGGGAATTTTTTCCCCCTAAAAACAAAAAGGAAAAAAATTACCAGGGATTTTCTTTTTCAAGTAAGATAGAATTAAGTAGATGATAGCTATACAATTTACGATCTTTATTTGGGAAGAGCTCTTAAATATAGTCACATTGTTTATCTTCACCCTTTAGCTGTCCTCCCTCCAAGCAGATGAATGGCCATCATTTGGTCACTTGACTATTTATGACGAGGCAGGGCTGCTGGGGGTGTGGTATAACATCTCATCTTTCACCACCACCACCTCCAAACACCTCAAATAATTGCTGGGAGATTAAATGGTGATTGTTTGGCTAACTGTGGCCTTAAATTCCCTGTCAGAGCATCACTCATCCCTCCCTGTCCTTTCCCTTCCTGATTAGTAAGACAACATTAAAGGTTCATTTTCTGCTGAAGAATGGAGTGACTTTTGTAGCTGGTGATTCATATCATTTGAAGATTTATGGGTTTCTTGGCAAGGGATAAAATGGGTTTTACGACTCCCAAATGAATGGCCAGATAGTGGAATTGTAAATAAGTTCTTCAAAGAATAACATTTTTTGAATGCCCTTCCTTTTATTCGTACCCCACCCCCCACCCCCACCACAGGGTTAGGAAACCCGTGTGTTAAATATCTACCAAGTCAGTAGTGCAGTGCTTCAGGCACCTGATTTGCAGACCCCAGTTTTGGCTTTAGGACTTCTCACATGGTTGCAGAGATGTTGGGTGAAGGCTGCTTGTGCCTGGTACTCCACTTCTGAGGGCACCAAAGAGTCGTAGACCTGATTTTGACACAAAGGCAGGAGAAACATGGGGTGCGTTGGGATGGGTTGTTCTCTGATGGCATGGAGACAGAGGGATGTTCTGGAGAAGAGGTGGAAGTATGGGAAGGTGCAGCCTGGGAGCTATGGTGCAGTAAAAATGGATAGAATGTGGTATAGTTCTGTTAGAGAAGAAGTAGTCAAAACTGCTCCGGAAGGGGAAGGGCGAGGAATCTGCTTCCAGACACAGGTTCGAGCTGAAGAGGCCAAGTCTGTGGGAAAGAGCATCTACGCGTGGTGCGTGGTGAACACTGTGTTGAAGGTGACTGAAGGAGGGGCCGGGTGCGGCTCGGTGGTGGGTGCTTTCCTACCACGTGCAAAGCCTTGAGTGCAATTCCCGGCACTACCAAAAAGAGAAAAAGTGATAAATAACAAATAGAAATAGGCAGCTATGCTTTTAAAAGCCTCTTCATATCCCATACTCCCAAGGTTCCAGGTCTAAAATACTTGACAAATAATTCTGATCAATAATGTGTTCGCTATTTAGATTCCCTCCAGGAGTCTGCTCACTGACTCTAGCTTTTTGTAATTTGGAAATATTAAGGAATGCTCAAGTCTCCACAGATCTGTTCATTGATTCCTCCCATCCACTCTAGTCTTTTGCCCTTGCTAGGGGAATCCTGGTTGCTAGTGGTGATGTTTTTCTTCTGAGTTGCTTCCCTCAGGAAGAGCTCAGATGAAGCAACTTTCAACATTATAATGCTTGGGCAACTGTAGGCCATGGACTTGACTCTAGATTCTGGTGACTTGACTTACAAGCAGAAGAAACAATCCATAGTTTATGAAACATTTAACTTGGGATCTGGTGACTTTATGAGGGTATGAATGTGATCCTTATTCAGTGGAAACCATGCTTTGAATTTTGGTCTTCTCTTGGGCTAGTGTTTGGTCCTCTCTCTCACCATGCTGGAGAGTGGCAGTACACCATAGATCCCAGTTAGCTTTGAGATCCTGAGAGGAGATCAGCCCTCTATGGTGTGCAGCGTGGCTCAGCTGTGCTGTTTGGTAGGTTAGGCTCATTGAATGCATTTTTGGCTTATAATGTTTTAATTTATGATGAATTTCTCAGAATGTAGCCCCACTGGAAGAGAAGGAGCATCTGTACCTATAAGTTCAAATCACTGAAGCAATTTGACTTTGGTTTTCTAAGTAGTGAACTAATATGGTGCTGGGTTAGGCAAGATTGGATTCACCACAGACCTGGAGAAGCACAATAACCATATCTCTAGTGTGGAGTTGTGGCTGGTTTTGGGGTGGTTGGTATCTGTCGTTTGAACTGTAGTCTTGGAAGAGTGCAGAGTGGACTCTGTCCCCACTGGTCTGGAGCTGGCACCCTGGCTGTTGAGGACAGCATTTTTTGTTCTGTGTCTTCTGTCCTATTAATCCTGTCCTTTAAACTTCCATCCCTAGTCCAAGCCAGACCCGGCCATCTATGGTCCAGTGGCTTAACCCACAGTCTCCAACCACACCAAGCTCCAACCTGGCTGTCACACCTCCTTCACCCAGACGGTCACCCTTCCCCATCTCTCCTGCTGCCACCATAATGGACAAGCCACCAGAAAGGTATGTGGAATATGATGTGAAATAAGATGGCAGCACACAGATGGGCTTTGATGGGCCTGTGTGCTCTGATTATAAAATGGCTCGACATGTCCCCCCAGCATCCTGAACTGTAAGGACAGCACTTACAACTTTGTATCAGAGCTGTACCTCAGTCCAATACCAAGTATAGTCTTCCCTTGGTATCTTCAGGGAATCCTCTGCACATACCAAATTGAACCAATGACTCAAGTCCCTTGTGTGAATGGTGTCGTCTTTGCGTATAAACCACATGTAGTCTCCTGTATATTTGTCATTTCTGGGTAGCTTATACTATCTAATACAATAAAAATGTTATGTAAATAGTTGTACCATATTGATAAGGTTGTGTGTACATATGCAGTACAGGTGCAGTTTTTTTTTTCTTGCTTTTTAAATCTGATCCATGATTGGTTGAAGCTGCAGTTGGGAACCCTTGGATATGCAGGGCCAATGTTCTTCAGAGGAATTTGTCTTCTATGCAACTGCTTGAACCTACTGGCTTTTTGGTGTTGGTTGTGCATTTATGAAATCACATAATTTGGAAGAACTTCTTGTACATGAATATAAAATATATTATTTATTTTAAAAGAAGACAAACTGGACACTGGCAACATTAATTTACGTGCCTCTTGATGACCAGATTTTTAGAGGACAGAAGAGCAGCCTTTAGCAGGCCTGCCTGCCTGGGGATCATGGGGTGGTTCTTAGATTCAGTTGCTTCCCCTGCTCCAGCGAGGTGGGGCGTTTTCTTCTGCATGAGTTTGGAACTGGCTGTATGGTTTCCATCCTTTCCCATGAGGGCACAGAAGATATCTTGACAAGGGGTGAGAAGCTGGCCTGGAGTGCCTTTCTGGAGGAAGGGGGTCAAAATAAAGGTGACCCAAGTTGGAAGGACAAGCCTCTTCCAGTGTCTGCAATACACATACATTGGGTCAATGGCTCACTGTGACTCCCGTGTGTGTGTGTGTGTGTGTGTGTGTGTGTGCGTGCGCGCGCGCGCGCGCGCACGCACACATTCCATTTCCCTCTGTTGCTGGCCTCTGGCTCCATGTGCTGGTGCATTTCCTAACACACAGCTGTAATGCTCAGGAACAACCATGCCGTGTGGTCCCAGCAATGCTAACAATAGAAAACAGCATCCCACAGGGCAGGGAGGAGAATTAGGCAAAGTGGTTCAGCGACAGCTTCCCAGAGAGCATCCCTAAGGAAAGGTTTCCACTTGAAACCCATCATTTACTTGAAAATCAAGTGCTGTGACTTTGACTTTTTCTGGTGTTCAGAGCCCTGAGCCCTTGTTTTTTGGAAGGAGTTACCCCACTGGTGACATATAAATAAGATTTGGGAAATGGGGGGCGGGGGGCAGAGGCCTCTCTCTCATCCAGTTTTTCACATTTTTCATCTGAGTGTCTCGTGTTCCTTCTGCAGCATTGTCAATCGGAAGGCTCGCGCAGTGTACCCGTGTGAAGCAGAGCACAGCTCGGAATTGTCTTTTGAGATAGGAGCAATTTTTGAAGATGGTAAGTATTGGTAGCAGGTTCATGGTGGGACATGTTCTGTCACCCCAGATGCCTCCACACACAGTACGCAGTCGTGTGGTCTTTAGGTGCTCTGGACAGGAGATACTAACCCCTTTGGTTCTCAGGCCCTGAGTGCCAGGGGGCTGTGTCCAGGTCTTGGAGCCCACTTCTGCTCTTGCCTTGGTTATTCTGCAGCCCTTTTATCTCATGTGGATCTTCATTGAGGTCATTCCTCCTCACGGATAGAAGCTAATGCCACTTGGAGTCAATACTTCTGATTTGCTTCCTTTGATTTCTAGGTCTCCCCAAGCAAGCCTCCAGATACCTCAGGTTTACTAACTCTGTGCTTTCAGAGAAGATTCTCACGCACAGAGCATTTTCATTTATAATCCCCTCACCATCCTCATGCTTCACGTTTTGGCCAACTTGAATAGTATGTGAATCTCTAGATATGGGTATTGACTTTGCATATTGGAACAAGGGTGTAGATTTTTGAGGGTTTAATATTCTCACACAAGCATTTTGCAGCTATAGTTGATTTAATATTTTAGAAATTTCTCTTATGGTTCAGTGTATTTTCCCCCCCTGGCTCCGGATTTCTACCCTCCCTAGTCCTGCTTATTATGAAATTCATTGGTTGCTGTGGAAACAGCGCTGTTGTGTGTGGGTGGAGCTCCCCAGAAGAGTTGGGTGGAAGCAGGGTGAACCTTGGATGCTTGGAATGGAAGGGCTGATAAGCCAGAATGTTTGGAGTCTGCAGTGTATCAATAATGCCTGTGGTGGTATGTTGTCAGTAATGCAGCATTTGCTGGTGATTATTTTTTTAGAAAGCATGTTGCTTCATTTAGAATAGATTTCTATATGTGTTTGTATGTGCTCCTGAGAGCCAGGGACTCTGGTCACATCAGAAAACAACACCAATACCCGCTGAACAACAGGGTTATACTTTGTGGAAAAATTTCGTTCTTGGGTTAGAAACAAGATCATTTCTCATCGCCCTAACATGCATGCAAAAAATTTTACCAGGAGAGTATGGCCACACAGCTGCCCTGCTCAAGGCCTGTCACACATTGGCATAGCAGATGGCAGATGGGAAAGCTAAGATGATAGTATTGAAATTCACCCATTCAAGACATGGTGAAGTGTTTTTGCTTTACATGTTTCATGTTTGGATCCAATGAGGATTCTCTGAAATCCCTTGCACAGTATTGTTTGTGATATAGTTGCCTTGGTCGAAAGTGTGTCTTATATGCCTAAGGCTGCAAGTAAAAATATGGACACAACTGACTAAATCAGTCAAAAATGGATTAGCTTTCAGGATAGTAAGTCTGGAAGCAGCGTGCTTCAGGGTCGATTAAGTCATATTCTTAAAGAACTCATCAGAGACCAAAGTATTTGCAACTCTGCACTAAACTGTTGTCAACTTGTAGATGCGGGCCTCGGACCCGTTTACCTGGTGGAGGCAAAGTGGCTGTCATAGTTCCAGGCATCATGATCACTCTCAAATCCAGCAGAAGGGAGCATTTCATTTTATGTGTTATTCATTTTTTTTTTTTTTTTTTTGAAGAATGAGAAAAAATTTCCAGAATTTTCTTCCTACTTTACCTGCCCTCAGATCTCAATGGTTAGAACTGTGTCAAATGCTCACCCTAAACCCAACACTAGGAGTGACACGATCAGTGAGAATCACCCTGGGCATGTGACACGGTCCCTGGGCCCGAAGCCATGTAAATAGGGTCTGCTAGCATGGAGGAAAGGAGGAAAGGCTGGGTGACAGATTAGGAGACTTGGGTCCTCTAGCTCTGAAGGTCCTCAGTGACTTACAAGACTCTTCCTAAAAGAAGAGGGTGTGTGTCTGTAAAAATATACATGTAACACACATACTACCAGATTCTCTGCATGTTTTTGAAGAAGAAAGTGCCTTATAAACTCTGCTATTTTGTCTGAGATCAGCTCTTGGCTCTTATTAATTTGTGTGACCCTGGACTAGTTCCTTAAGTATTCTTCATCTGATCTCCACGGATGTCTGCCTGATGGCTGTTACATCAGGATAGCATTTAGGTTCCTGGAAGACGGGACTTTGAGTGATTCAGACATTTGAGGGACATGTTGCTAACCAGGATGCCACGCTGAGCACATAGTGAAGTGCCGTGGATATGGCCATGTTCTCAGCCAAGTCATGTCTTCCTCAAATGTGGTGCCTGGAGTGCTGGTGTCCAGCTCTGGCTAGATTTGCTGGCTGGGGCACCCAGGGTGGCTTGGTAGTTCCTCAGTCCCTCCCCCAGAGTTCTCTACTCCAAAAATGCCTTGATGATGTGTCGACGCCTTCTCCCTGCCCAAATATATAAGCGTCTCATTTTTTGTTAGCTGTGTGTCTTGCAGGTTCATAGTGGTGCAGAGAATCTTAGTGGGAGGCATTCGGAATTGGCACTGTGAGATCTGCAGTTCCCTGGGGATGGTTCTTAAAGGCAACAGGAAATTGTGTGTTTACAACTTCCTGTTCTGTGCCCAGTTGACCTCTCAGGCAGCTAAAAGCACATGCTTGCTCAGAAGAGCCTGGTGGAGTCCTTCCTCCTGTGGTGGGTGTGGGGGGGGGGCGTTTCCCTTCTGACCAACACAGCAAGACACAGGGGGCGGGCTATATGGCCACAACTTCTGTGGAGCCGCCAGTGCTCAAAGTATCCACTGTTTACAGCTTGGACCACAGGAATGTCACCAGGAATTGTCTCTTTCTACAGACCAGCAACACTTAGTGTACCCAAAATACTCAAGACTTCATTCTTGTGTCACTTATCCATTAGGAACTGTCCAATATTCATACCATACGTTACATACTCCAGGTAACAAAGAAATCCAGCTTATGACATTTAGTGGCTTTGGAGAAAACAAAACACAGGTCAGAGTGACCCCTGGGTCGCAGCGTCTGTAGTTATATGGTTTGGAATATCTATAGCAATGAGAAATCCTAAACCAGAGTGTAGAAAAAGGGATCTTTTAGTAATGTTCTTCCGCTTGGACCTGGACTTCAGTTCTGAGTTCAAATCTTGGCTGAAGATTTGTTTCTGCACTTTGGGGAAATGCCTCCCACAACCCACCAGGAGGGCAATGTTTATAATGTCTCAGGGTAGCCGATATGACTGCCCCAGGGACCTTTTCCTTTTCTCTGGGACTGGGGAACCCCAGAAATACATTTTTTTAAAAATTTTTATTTTTTCTAATTAGTCATACATGACAGTAGAATGCATGTATGCATTTTGATAGATCATACATAAACGAAGTATAATCTCATTTTTCTGCTTACACAAGTTGCAGGATCACATGGGTCATGCAGTCATATATGTACATGAGGTGATACTCTGTTCACTCTACTATCATTCATTTTGCTGGTGGCCCTGCAGCTGTCAGGCTCTCCCATCTGGTGGGAAGTGGTTGCTTCCCCAGGACTGCCCAGCAGGACCAGAGTCATTGCTGGGCACAGGGTCACCAGGAGCTGGCCTGGCTCAGTAGCGAGGCTGGCTTTCTGCGGATTCTGGGCTGCTTGGACTTTCACATGTACACAAGATGTCTCCATTGCTTGGGGAGCATCAGGTGTGGACCAGATTAATCATTAAAAGCCACTGGTGGTTACTCTCAAATAGAGTAATCCTTAAGAAGCCGTTTGGCATTATCTTGGAAAGTGGATCATGTACAGACCCCACATCCCAGCAATTTTTTTCTAGATATCTTCCTAACATGGGGAATCTTGAAAAATCTTAAGGTACCAGATGATGATACCATCTTTCACCACATAATCATTGCAGATTTTATGCTAATTGTTTTTTAACAAAAAAGTGCGAATACAACCATTATATGAAACTTTTATTGAAAAAATTGTGCTGATACTACTTAATCATTTATTATTAAACTGGTTTTCTTGCAAGATTAGGAATACTTGTGAATATATGTTAATGTGATCATTCAGTGAAATATGGTGTATAATGTGATTCTGGTTAAGCAAATAAATAAGCAAAATAAATAGTATGTTATTTGGAATGTGACATGTGATAAAATGTGGGTTTAACTACCACAAGCCTCCCTGTGGGCCATGATGCCAATTATAATGAATAATTTGGTATTCATTATACTAAGAGGAAGTTTCAATGATTTAAGTATTTGGCACGTATATAGGTTATTATGCAAAACAAGAGACCCTGAGTCTTTTCTAATGAGCTATCCTTTACCTGCTCTTTTAGAAAGGTAGAACACTGAGGCTCTGAGAGAATGGGTTAATTATACAGGGTCCTATAACCATTCAGGAGCCAGAAACATCTAGAAGGATGTTTGATCAACTATCTGGACACTGCCAAGTTGACAAAATTAACCACTGCATTGCCTCTTTCAGAAGCCATTTGGTAAACTAAGTTTAGAGAAGAGCTTGGGGTGGGTACTGGGATTCAGTGCTTCCAGAGGAGGAGGGAGACCTTCTCAGTCCTCACCTGCAGCCTCTGAACCACCTTGTGTCTGGGGATGCTCAGTTATTGGTGTTCCAGGCTTTTCCATCCCATTCCATCCCACCTACAGCCTATACTTGGCCACTTTCAGGCTCTTGGGTATTGCAGCATGTCCCCTTGGTCTCCTCCCTAAGTGACATTTCTTTTGATACTGGCTCTTACCTTCTAGGGAGGCGGAGGCCGGGAGGAAGTGAATGAGGGTGTGACCCTCAGTATCTGGCCTGTCCTGGGGGCAGGGTTCCCAGCCTGTCCCTGGATTCCTATTCAAGTGCCCCTTTCACCTTTCTCCTCTGTCCAGCTTATCTTTTATTAGTTCCTAGTTTCTGTGCAAGTGTGTGTGTGTGTGTGTGTGTGTGTGTGTGTGTGTGTGTGCGCATGCATGTGCGTGCAGCAAGCATGTGCAAGTTGGCTGTATATAAACTCCTAGGGGTCAAGTCATACCCCAGTGGTACTCGGCCATCACATGCCAGCCTGGATCTCTTTCAGGCCTCTGACTGAAGCCCTGAGCCCCCTTCCACTCAGGTGGCCTTGTGGTCACGTCCCTGACGATGCCTTTTGCACAGGTTCCAGTCCTTTTCCCTGATGGTGACTGCACACTGGTGGCTTGGCCAGCTTGAGCGTTTAGTCAAAGTGAGAAGCCTTTAAAAACCTTTCCCTGAGAAACAGCATTAGGGTGAAGGCAGCGACATGCTGCCTTATCACTTTGAGAGCACATCTCTGATGCAAGTATTGATTCATTTTTTATTCAAACGATTGTGCCTGATGCTGCGAGGTGCTGGGCACGTGAATTCTCACGCGTGTTACATGTATGGTGTGTGTGCCATGCTGTGGCCCAGAGTAGGAGGGGCTCGGAGTTCTCTCACGCGCTGAATGTGGAGGTGGGTGGCTGGGGTCCCTGATCCGTCCTGGAGCCCAGACGTTGTCCCAGCGGAAGGGGATGCTGAAGCTGACATCTGAGGTATTGTCCAGGCTTGGGTATGGGGAGAAGAGCACTTGGGAGGCCTGTATTTGAAGCCAGAGGTGTGGTGATGTAAGGAAGTGACAAGGCCAGTTTCATGCAGATGGCACAAGTACACGTCTCTTCAAGGGAGGGCGATCGAATGGCTACTTCACTGAAAAGGACAACTGGAATTGGATATTGCCTTCCAAACTAGAAGTTGCTGCATGTTAGTGAGCCATGAACTCAATTCGTTGAATTGCAATCGGCATTCAAAAACAACAACAAGGAAGGAGGACGTTGTCTGCAGTGAGGGTTGGTATTGTTTCAGCAGAGGTGCGTTGTGCCCACGGTGTTGTACTTGGTTTTGGATATAAAATGGTTCTCATATTGGGATCAGAAGTTGTATTTCAGAGCTGGCTCCTGAGTTAGTCTGTGGGGTGAGCGAATCCCCTCTTTAGGCATATGGTGCCTCTCCTGCTCCTCGCCATGGTTGGGGGCTACAGCTGGGGGCTAGCAAATGTCTCAGTATTTGATTTCCAAACTGCTGGTGAGGGCCTTGACCCTGTGTCTTTCTGTCCAGCGTGTGGTTATTCCCTTAAGCGTCCATTATGTATATTTATGGACACTTGCAGTGTGCCACACACTGTGTGGGTGTGTAAGGCTCAGACCTGCCCTCTGGACCTCCCTATCCAGCGTGGAAGTTAGACCGGTGCCTGGAAGTGTGTGTAAGGCGTGTAAGTGCTGAGAAGGTTGGAGGTAGACTCCACAGTGGAGGAGCCATCCCTCCAGGTCTCTAAAGAGAGAACACACGGGTGAAGAAGCGAGGGAAAGGCATGCTGGGAAGAAGGAACTGTGCATGCCAAGGCCTGTTGTCCAAGTTGGGATTTCTCTGGACAGGTGGTTGACATGCCTGATGGGTGGTAAATGTGAGGGGCTACTGGAGATGGGGGCAAGACCCTGTGCACCAGACCAATAAGAGCCTGGCTTTAACTTTAAGCAGGAAAATGATGTGCTGGAACTGTATTCTAGAAAGTTCCCTGAGCAGCTTTGTGCCCAGTTGATTGGAAGAACCAGACTGGAAGCTGGGGACCAGTTACAACTATTATCTGAAGAGAGATGGACTGGAGTGTGGTGGCCTACCAGGATGGCAGGCCCATCTGGAACCCTCGTAGAGACCTGTGACTAGACGTTCCAGAAGGGGGCCCAGTTGTCAATTGGCCCCTCCCCAGTTGAGTCTTTGACACACAGCAAATGTAAGCATGTTGGTAAAGTGATTTCTCTTCCTTTCCAGTACAAACCTCAAGGGAACCTGGCTGGCTCGAAGGGACCCTGAATGGCAAGAGGGGGCTGATTCCACAGAATTACGTCAAGCTGCTGTAGCTCCTGGCCCTGGAGGGCCTCCCCACTGCCCCTGCACCCAAGCACCTGCTGGGAGAGACACCCACATCCTCACTGGGACCTGCAGATCACCATTGGCACTCCAGGGCTGGGGAAGGTTCTAGAACTCACTGCATGGGACTATGTAGATTTGCGGATCAGAAGAAATCAGGATTAACAGAATGGACATTTCATTGGTCCAGCATCCTGATTGTGATTTTTAATTATCCAGCCTATGGAACGAGAGGGAGGGCTGCTGTCTGCCACCCAACTGCCCGCTCTAGGAACACACCACCAGACCCAGAAGGATCCCTCTCTTCCCGCACACATGCGGTTGAGATCTTAAAGGGAACTGTCCTTCCTCATTGTGCTGGGCTTTGGTGGCCGTGGTGTGGAGCGGGCTGTTGCTGGAGCTGGAGAATTGGTCTCAGCCTAGACAGGAGCAGGGAGAAGCTCTTTCCAAGCCAGCTCCTTCCCAGACTGCCACGCTGGGCCTCTGCGTTCACTCCACCTACCCCAGGCACATGGGCATATTTATAACCGGCTTTTCCTGGTGCTCCTCACCTGTGTGCTATTTGTATAATGTCACCTTTTGGCCCCAAAGTCTCTCTGTAAATGAAATAAAATGTAATTTACTATTTGATTGGTCTGGCCTAATGTGGGGAAGAGATCATGCAGTTCTCTTACAATATAGGATGAAAAATCGCCTCCCTCTGGTGCCAGCAGACTGACTCAGTAGAATCTGTGGGTGGATCCTTGACTGTTGATAGCAGGGCACATTCCTGGGGGTGGAGGGGGTGACGGGGTCTGCTCTGATGTGCGAAATCCTGAGGGGGCCGCCCCCAGCCTCTGCACAGGAGCTTTCCCAGAGGCTGGCAGCACCCCCACGCGGGGGGGGCGGGGGGGTTTCCATCAACTGCATTCACGCTGGGTAAGTCTCTCCCCCGCCACCTGATAGGCTGTCTGTCCTCCAGGCACCATTCTCACTATCAGAATTAAGCAGGGTTTCAGGAAGGTCCGAGGCTGGCAGACTCAGACCATTTCTGGACTAGCCTTGGCCCCGACCCTGCCATACTGCCTCATTGCCCTCAGCTTCCAGCTCTGGCACAGGCTCAGCCAACCTCTCAGGGAAGGTGGGGCTTACCTGGTGGAGCATGGAGCTCAGTTTTAGCGGTCTTAGAATTCTGAAGCCAGCCCTGTGCCAGAGGCTGCTGGTGGTTGCCGGGTGAGGGTAGGAGCAACATGTCTTCCCGATAGGAGGTTCTGGACCTGTCAAGACTTCTGAAGAATTTATCCAGAGAAGGATGTGTCTGTTGCCTCTTCCTCAGAAAAGTGACTCAAGAGCTTGCTGTTTCCCTGATTAACAACTTTGGAGTCTCCTCATATGGACCATGTAAAGGGCATCGAGTTTGGAATTGCTGTAGATTGGACCTGGAATGTTCTCCAAAGGCCTATTAGAGGTTTGGTCCCAGCCTGTGGTTCTGTTGGGAGGTAGAGCCTGTGGGGGGTGGCTGGGGGAGATTTTTGGTCATTGAGGGAGTGCCCTGAGGGAGATTATGTGACCCTATTTTGTGTCCCGGCCATAAGGTGAAGAGTTTGCTGCCTCATCACAGGCCCAAAGCAATGGGGCCAGTTGGTCCTGGATTGAAACCTCTAAAACTGTAAGCCTAAATAAGTCCTTTCTTTTTATACATTGATTATCTCAGGTATTTTGTTACAGTAACAGCAAGTCAACTAACATAGGAATTATATATATAGGGGAAATGTGCTTACTGAAAAGCACTTATTTTGTAAATAAAAGTAAGGACAATTTCAATGCAGTGTAGTTGAAAATACAAAATCACAGGTCTCTTGGAAAGTACTGAGACTGTGAGGATCCCAGGACCTTCTCCAGCAGCCAGCTCTGAGGCTTATGCATGGGTGAGCTTTGCCTGGAGGTGAGGTGGCAGAACCTTCAGGGCTGCCATTTCCTGCCCCTGCTGGTGGCTTAGGGGTATAGAAGGGGAGCTAGGCTCCTTTGAAGAGGTTCCTGGTGTGTTCCACTTTACCAAAGCCCACTGTAGGACGCGTACACCTACAGGCAGAGGTGATGGGCTCTGGGCTGGGAGCAGATCCTGGCAGCATCCCTATATGGCGCATCCCGGGGGCAGGGAACGAGGGGCGTGGCATGAGGACTTGTTTTATTTGCTCGTTCTGGGAAGATTTCCTTTGTTCACAGTGAGGTGCATCCATGAAATGCCCCACCACCACTGGTAAGGAAGCCACCACTGAGCTTGGATTTTCTTTGTGACCTTGAACAAAAACAAACAAACCAACCAACCCCATCCTGATGATTTTCTTATGTCCTTAAATCATACCAACTGTTTGGAGGTGAAATGTCCAGACAGAAGTAGTGTGTCCAAGATCAGTATGTGCCTGGTTGATGGGGACTTCAGGTCCCTTTTTTGTTACCGTGTGACTGTGATCTGCATCCTTGTGAGGACCCTCTGTTGCGTAGAATGCCTGCAGCGTGACAGCAGTGAAGCTTCAGGGCAGTGTGGCTATAACAGTCCCCACAGCCCTCGGAGCTGCAGACCTATCCTGTGCTGACCGGGGAGGAACAGGGTAGTGCCAGAGTGGGCCAAGGCTGTTTCCTATGAGGATGTGACCACGAGCACAGTGTGGCCCTTTTTGCCAAGGCCACTGGGCAGGGAGCTTTCCCCTGGGCATGACCCAAAATATACTTAGTAATGGGATCAGGGTGTTTGCTCACGCTGGAGGATCGTCTTCACTTCTCCAGGAGTGGAGCGTGTGTTTTGCTGTGTTTTGCTAGATGGGCGTGGCCAGCTCCCTGGCCCTCTGTGGTGGGAGCCCCACCCTGCTTGGGGCTCTGGCCCTTGGCTCTGTCCCCTGTCCAGCAACTCCAGTTGCCACTGCTTGGACCACGCCTGCAGCCTGTGTGCAGAGAGGCAGGAGGATGGTTTGGTCAAAAGAGGGCACTCGTATTTTGTGTTTTGGGGGCTGGCTGTGGGGCTGCAACTGCTGCTGTCACCCACAGGCCTCGTCTGGGTGTCCCTGCACATGGGAAGGGGGTGCCAAGGGAAAACAGCCTGTGGGAATGCAGCCCCCCTCCTTCCTTTGCAGCAGCAGCAGGGTCTGCAGAGTAAGCAGGGCTGGTGGGGCCTTCCAGTCATGAATGTTTAACTCATTCTCTCTCTACCATGACTGGGAGCCAGAAGGTCACCCTTTGTATAGATGAGAAAAGGAAGTGAAGTACTGGCTGGGGTCAGTAAGCTAATTGAACACCTGTTGTGTACCATATTGTCTTGGGACAGTAGAGGACAATGGCCATTACAGAGTGCACCTGCCCCTGTTCGTACAGAGTGCATCTAGCCCCACTACATCCCAGTGGAACGTCATTTGGGAATAGGACCATTCCAGAGGTAACCAGTGAAACTGAGCACAGTTGGGTTGGGCCTCAATCTGATAGAACTGGTTTTTTAATGACAAAGAGAAATTTGGACACTGAGACAGACAGACATAGAATAAAAACAACAAGAAGAAACAACAGAGAGAAGATGACCATCTCTAAGCCAAGGAGGAAAACCTGGTGCAGTTCCTTTCCCAAAATACAGAAGGAGGAAACTCTGCTGACACCTTGATCTCAGACTTCCGGCCTCTAGAGCTGCGAAAAGGTGCGTTTCTGTAGCATAAGCCCCCAGCGTGTGGGCCTTTGATACCACAGCTCCAGGAAGCTCTTACAGTGGCTGAAGGTAATGTCTTGAGTTAAGAACAACCTACTCTGAAATTCTTTTTTATCTGTTTTGTACCTGGGTGATCTTGGCCAAGTTACTCAACCTTTTTATGCTTCAGTTTCCTTCTGTGGAATGGAGAGAGGAGTACCAACGTCTTGGGATGCTGTGACAAACAGAAGGTGATGTGCTCCAAGAGTGCACAGCAGGGGAGATGACTTTGATAAGTGGAAGGGATGGCAGAGGTTGGGCCTCAAAGGTGTGATGGTGGGTTAGCCTGTGTTCCTTTCTCATATCTTAGCCACTGTTAGAGTTTGGACCTGGAATGTTCGCTAAAGGCCCATATGCTGAAGGCTGGGTCCCCAGTCTTTGGCACTACTAGCACTTGGTGGTGGAACCTTTAAGAAGGGGAGCCTAATGAAAGGAGGCTAGGTTATTGGGGGTGTGCCCTTGAAGGGGCCATTGGGATTCTGGCCCATTTTGCATGTCTCTGCTTCCTGGTCACTGTGTGGTGAGCACCTTTGCTCCAACACACGTTCCTGCCATGATGTTCTGCCTTGCAACAGGGCCAACTGACTCTGGAACGAAACCTCTGAAACCATGAGCCAAAACAACCTTTCATTTTTAAGTGTTGATTCTCAGGTATTTTGTTATGGCAGTGAAAACCTAACACAGCTACCTCTACTTCTTTCTAGTGTTGCTTCTCTAATGACTATTCCTTGCTTTTGTTCTTTGTCCCACATTATTGAACCTCTCTTCTTCCCAAGGGTATTGTCTCTATAATCTTGGGCTTGTCCTTATTCCCCATTCACTTCAGTGTTGGGCATTTCTTCATGTTTTGTTTTTTCTCCTCCAGCCTCTCAAAGCCAGTCTGGCTATTCCTTCTTTGGCTAGATGGTTTCAATGATGTCTCAAGTCTTCTTCAGTCACACAACTTCCTTCTCTCTCCTCTGAGGATGTTAATCCAGGAAAGCGTCCTCAAACAGCTTTCCTGCTCCTTGTCCTGCAAATGTCTTCTCAGATGCCTGTCATCTCTTTCTCCTTGGCTGGCCTGGGCAATAATTTATTGCTACTCTATTTGGGCAGCCCAGCACATTCTCCCAATGCTTTAACTTCTGGTTAAAAGTATCTCAGTCTACTGGTTAGAGGAACATGTTGGGGAAAACTTTCTGTTAGAAGATCTCCTTGATTAATTGACAACTGCTCAGAGAGAGACCTGAGCTTTGAAGCTGGGGCAGTGAATATGCATGGGATGCATCTAGACAGCGTGGTGCCCTATGTTGGTACCTGGATTTCTTCTGTGAAGGGTTTAGCAACAGTGAAGTGAGAAAAGCATGATCCAACCCAGCTGGGTCAGGCTGGCCTGGGGCATGGAGATCTCCAGATCCAAACCAGGGGACACTTGGAAACTACTGTCAGCAACACATGTCCTGCAAAAATATAGCTGAGTAACTGCTAGTGGTAGGTTGATTTAATGATCCCAATCTTTCATCCCTCCCTGGATCCTGGAGCTCAATAATCTGACAGTAAGTTTGACCTTGTAACTTGCTCCTTTGACCAATGGATCAGGAATACACTTGGTGCAGTTAGAACCTTGAAAACACCTTGGGCTTTTCACCTTCTATCTGCCTAGGCTGCCCTGCTGGAGGATGAGCGGCTATATGGAGCAGAGCCATCGGAGACCAGACACAGATACACCGACAAGCCCAAGGCAGCCGAGCCTGGCCCAGGTCTGAGACCCCGCCTCTCCTCCAGGCTGACTCAGACTCAAGAGAAATAAGTGGTGGTCGATTTGGGCGATTAAAGCGTGGAGTGGCTTATTAAGTGGCCGTAGCTAACTGCCTGCTCCTCTGCTCCGTGCTCCTTTGCCTCGTGCTGGTCCAGGCTCAATGTTGAGATCAGGTCTTCATCTTCTCCAACACTGTTTGAGAAGCAGCTTTATTTTCAAGAGAAGTGCTGCACTACCAACTGGATGGCTTAAAATTAAGGTGCCAGAGACTTGTTATCAAGTCATTTCAATTTGTGTTCATATGTATGGTTTATCAAAAAGTGTGTTAGCATAGACTTTTACATAAAGGGACAATGTTGTCTAGTTGAGGGGCATTCAATGTACAGAAGCAAACAAACCCCTCATATATGCAGATATGGTTTTTCTGCTCTGGCAAACAGTAGCTGGCTGTCTCCGTGGCAGAGGCAGTTCTGAGCTAATGATTCCTAAATTCTTTGGGCCTGAGAATGCTTTTAGAAATGCCTAGCATGAAATAAAGGCACCCTTGATCCAAGAATAAGGCAATGTAATTCAGAAAGCACATCCACCCTAACCAAGGGTGCACATGGGGCGAGGGGGTCTCTCAAAAGGCTCACAGCCAACATGGCTTTGGTTCAAGTTAGGGGCTCCTTAGGAAAGGCACTGCTCTGCGTAGGTCTGATTTCTTAAAAATTTAAATATAAAATTGCCTTCATTTATAGATGTTTTATAAACAATATTTCTATGCCTCTTTTCCTATGCTGTGGTCAGTGGCTGTACTGTTTGCCAGAATTACGTCCACTGCATTAAAGCAGAGTTGAATTTGGTTTTCAAATGGTGGCGTCTCTCTGAAAGCAATTCATTTTAACAGTCACCAGTAAAAGGACACATTAAAAATGTACTTGAGTTTATCTTGTAGGAAATAGATGTTTTCTGTTTAAAAATGAGCTGGTAATTGCCTACTGCTCTTTTGGTGATCTTTGATAAGGATCAAGGTTGAGAAGTCCATGAGTGTGGGAAGTATGGTGATGGGGGGGAAGCTGACCTCTTTGCAGCCCAGGGTACGGGGTGAAAAATGAGACCACGTGGAGGAGCAACTTCAAAGACGGGGCATCCACTCACGTGAGTCTCAAAATCTGCATATTGAACAGATTTTTCTGTGATTGTGAAGATAAATGAGATAATATATAGTGTTTGGACTTCAAGGTAGCAGATATTAAAGTGTTACAGGGTATTGTAGTGAACTGCACATTGGCATCCAGTCTCAGAAGAGAATTAATGTATGCACTAACGTAGGGCTCTAATGTTGGACAAAACCCCCCATTATTCCATATTGGCTCTAGGCAGAAGTGCATCTAGTCAAGATCTGGAGAGGCAGAGTCAGGTGTACCTACTGACATTCAAATGAACTGTTTCCAAAACGACAGGTGATTAAAGTAAAGGATTTATTGTAATCTGCTTACAGTCCTTTGCAAAGACAGACATATGTTTTTGCATAAAGATATAAATTGCTTCATTTTAAACTAATTTAGTGTTTTTTTTTTTAATTATATGAAGAAGTTTTGGTGAATTATGAATTGTACCAAACCAAGATTTTTTAAGAGCAATATGGTACAAAAATAAGAGCAGACAGACAATTTGGACTGGGACAGGCATTCAACAATGAATTTAGAATATGGCTTTGCTGTTTAATCAAGCAAAGTTACCCGGAGACACACAAAGAGCCAGTAACTTTGTTAATACAAAAAGCTGATGCAGACCATCTTCATCCCAAACCTGGCTGGTTAAGCTCAAATTCCTCAAGTCTGAACTTGAAGCTGCTTTTGTAAGCCATTTCTTTTCCAGGATCTCCCAGTCTGCATGCTATGTATTTATCACCTTCAAAGTGTGGCTTTCATATTGCTGTGCATGTAAGTTGGCTTTATTTAAAGATCTGCCTATAAATTAAATTCTTGAAATTGCAAATTAGGTAAGAAAAACATCCTCCCTCGAGTGCAGCCTTCACAGGTTTCCCCTTGCATAAGGCAGGTGTCTTTTGAAAGACACAAGGTAATGTTGCCTGCATGGTGAAGTGTTGATCCGATCGCTGCCTTCGCCTGGCCTTGGACTTGAGCTGCAGCTTTTAGGTTTTGGAAAATGATGATTTCACTGAGTACCTGATGATGATCATCACCACTTTTAAAAGGTTAATTTGGCCTCTATGAAAGTAGTTTATTTAGTGCAATCATATCGTTTCCCCAAAGATCTCTGTTTGTGATTTGGGGCAAGAGAAAAGCCATAAATTGCATCAGTGCCAAACAGATTAATGAATTAAAAATTTTAGTGCCACTGTCTTGCTTATATGATCTGTAGTGTTTTTCTCCAAAACTGTTTATGTATAAAATTTTTTAAAACCTACCCTTAAAAAATCTAAAAACCCTCTAATGATCTTCCGGTCTCCACGCCATTCTGAATGACCCTTGCCAAGACAGCTTGTCCCAGTACATCCTGCCGTGATCTACGTGTTCCCATGGCCAGTTCCAGGAGTGCAGAACCCTTTCCAAGATCAGAGGTGACTATCTGATCTTTGACAGACGTAGAGAGTGCATGGATTTTTTTCCCCCCAAAGGAGAAAATTGGATTTTCTGAAATGGGAGGATTGTGCTCTCTGAGCCAAGTTTCCAGTCTCCCCTCCGAGAGCTGGTTCTGCTGCTTGTGGAAAAGGGGAGAGAGGCAGCTTTTGCAAAGCTGAAGCACTCCCAGGACCTTCTGTCCCCTGGGTGCTGTCAAAGGACACCTGCAAGGAGCTGCAGACACCGCAGTGTGTTGTCCCCTGATGGAAGGAGGACGAAGCAGAAACCGGAAAAACGTGCTCAAGTCTCTCAAACACCACAAGCGGGAGACCGAGAACAGAACAAAAAGTACAGAAAAAGTAGAAAGGCTTAAAGACAACCAAAGAGGTTTAAGTGAGGTTATTTACAACAGAGACTGTAAAATGGTAAATTAGATATGAAGCTAAAAAGGCACAGCTTTCCCTTTCTTAAATACACTGTAAACGGTTCATTATGCATGCATAACATTTCACTTTACAAAAAAAAATTTTTACCTTGTTTAGACAAAGATAGTACTTAAATAGTCTCCAGCAAAATAGAATTCTTTCAAAAATACTTTCCCATTCATCCTATTCACCATTAAAGTTTTTTTTTGTTTGTTTTGTTTTTTCGTATGTGTCTCATTTACAAAAGATCCTTACACCTTATTTCAGGTCCTTCACAATTTATACATACAGTAATGTACAGCACAGCAAAAGACTGCAAAAAATTATCTGTAAAGCCAACACAATAGATACTAGAAATCGAAACCAAGGCATTTAACATCTTATCCATCCTAATTAAATAATAAATGGACGCTAAGAGTGTGTATCCGGTGACGGAGCAGAGTGCACCCAGAGAGGGCCTGTTCCACGCCGTGAGTTTTGTTATTACACAACAGGAATCTGTATATGTTTTTTCTTTTTGTGTTTTTTAAATAACAAAAGGAATATTAATGCCCCATATTGACTATACGTTTTATGTGCAAACCAAGGGTAAGCTTTAAAAAGTTCGTTAGTCCTTGAACCCTTTTAAAACAAGCGAACGATACCAGAAACTACATGGCATAGTTAAAACCTCCATCTGTTAAAATATCAAAATCAGAGTTATTGACTAGATATGGCTTTTCATCCAGAGGAACAGGAACGTGTTTCCAAGCAGCGGGATCGGAGAGGGAGGAACCCTTCAGCCTGCTCAGGTCTTGCCAAGTCCAGGTCCACGGCGCCCCCGGCTCCAGCCCCACGACGTGAGTCCAAGCTTGAGACTGCTGAACCAGTCAATCGACCACCGCGTGTTAAAAATGTGATTTCGTGGGTCCTTCGCGGGTGTGGAATAACACGGGGAAACTTAAGGCAAAGTTCTTCTGGTAAGACGGCGTCGTCACTTCCTGTGAAAGTAAAGGGGCTTGGCGTTGCCGGACTCCACCTTTGGCAGCTGGTCGCTGATGATCTCCACCAGCATGGCAGGGAACTCCACTTTCAGGGCCTGGGACTCACGGAAGGTGTAGAAGCAGAATTCCAGCAGGTCATTCACCAGCTGCAACACAGAGACAAGGGCGTGATGTGCAGCCTCCCTGGACCCCCACCAACGACTGCTGCTGTGAACACCAAGTCATCTGATTGGGGGTGTCGTGGCACCTGGGTCACTGAACCGCTCTTATCAGATCCTCGTTTCTAAATGTGAGTCTCTGGCTGTTGGTGATGGTGCTGGCTCAACACCCACAAATGGCAAGAGGGTGAGAAGCAGGACGGTGCCTCCTTGGTGGAGTGTCCCCACAGCCGGTGGCCCATGGAGCTGTGGCCAAGGGAGAAGCCAGTACTTCTCCCAGCTTCCTGCCCTGAGCAGGGGGCAGGGCTGAGGCTCCTTAGCCCCTAAGTTGAGCCTGATTTCTAGAGGGTGAAAGCATCCAGTTTGGGCTTGTCCCTCCACTTCATTTCTCTGCCCTGTGTCTCAAGAACCTGTCCAACTTCCCTGGACCTGAGCCATTCCCAATTCTGTAAGTTAAAAACCATAAATATATTCTATTTTTAAATCAGAAAAACTGCACTTTTTCTTTCGTGAATTCCATATATCGTGCTAAAGTTTGAATCTTAAGTGTCTTGAGTTGAAGTCTTGCCCCCCATGATGGTGCTACTGGGAAGTAGTTGGGGGCTATGCCTTTGAAGGAGAGAGTGGGACCAGACCCACCCTTTCCCTGGCACCCCCGTCATGGTGGGCTGCCTCGCCACAGGCCTAAAACCCATGGGACCAACTGATTGATCGTGGACTGAAATCTCCCAAACAAACCTTTTTTAGTTACAATGTATTTGTCACAGTAATGGAAAGCTGACTAACACACACCACTGTGAGATAAGTGACTTTTGGTCCTTTCCTGTTGTATCACAGTGGATGATATTAACATCACCTGTCATAAAATAACTCATCTTAAAACAGTGATTCTGGTGAAACCCCATCTATATTTTCCCTCAGTTCTTAACTCCGCTATCAAGGTTGAATAAGATAGTGAGACTTTCAGTATGAGCCAAGAGACAAGAAAATCTCATCTGGGGGAAAAAACAGTGCTCTGCTTGTGGCTCTCTTCTTCCTGCTGAGTGGTGTCCCTCAGATTCCGAAAACATTCACCAAGTGTCCTGCCCCAGTGGATGCTGGAGGCAAACACACTAGGACCCAGCATGACCACTGCCCTCTGGACCCACCATCCAGAGGATGTGTGAACATCCAGATGGATGTTCACACATTCATCCGTGCCTCCGTTTCCTTGTTGGTAATATAGGGATATGGACAGTACCTGATCCTCAGAGCTGTTCAGAGGACTGAATGACCCCGAGGAAGTGCTCTGAGCCTCATCCAGCATGGAACAAAATGGCGATTGTTAGGCAAGATGCTAAGACGTACTGCTGGGACAAAACCCCTTCAATGCCGTCCTGCCCAACCCTCCCACCATCAAATGTCATTTCTCTATGGGACACAATTTGCACTTCCCACACTGGGTCTTCACAGACTTTGTCCTCACTTCTCCCTTCTACAGAATAGGGGAAGAGAAAGCGTTTCTTATATTTGATCATTTCTTACAACGAAGACCAGTGGCTATCAAAGCTGACCTACCCTGCGTATGGCTCTCCCACCATGGTGCCACCAATGTCAGCTAGGCCAACTGTGGGGTGCGACACCCCCTTCAGCCAGCCGCAGAATCCTGCAAGCTTATTGCAGTTTTCAGGATCAGTTTCCCTGAGTCCCTTGGTGGCATGAAAGCCTTCCTTCCCCGTCAGCAAGGCAGCTGGTGTGCTTCCTCCACAGCAGGTCACGGCCCCACTCAGACAAGTAACCAGAAATCTGCATCGTGACCTCGGTTTGGGAAAGCACCTCCCAGCCAATCCCAGGGCCACAGCCAGCAGTCATCTTAAGAAGGGAGCCATCCTGTGAATTGGGGCTGATCTGGGTGAGAAACCCAGGCACTCCCGTCTCTGGGCCCCACAGACGTTCCGCTGCCCTGGCCCCGAGGGCGCTGCCTCTGGAAAACAACTTGGCCCAGCAGAGTGACTGTGACCCCAGCCCGCCAGGCACTGGTGCTGTGACGCAGAGGACGCTGCCCTCAAGAACCACAAGAGCGGATGCCTGTCCTCTGAGAGAAGAGAGTGTGGCCGGACACCTGTGGACTCGGGCAGAGCCAGGACTAACGGTAGGTACTCGGCTGGTTCCTGGCACTGACCAAGCAGGGGAGTCACACCGAGGTTCCTGCTGACGTGGGAGAACTGGAGTGGCCGTGAGCTACTCCCTGACCCTGTCACCCTGCCCTGAGTTCCACAACCAGGAAGGGGCATGAGGATGACTTTGCCCAGGTCTGCTCCAGGAGAAGCTCAACAGCCAAAAAGTCCGAGGGAACAAAGCTCTGGCTGTGGTCCTCTGGCTGCGCGGTCACAGACGCAGCAGAGGTCCACCACTGCGGCTGCCACCCTCGACTTACTACACGCTGCTGTCAGGTCTGGGTGTGAGTGAGGTGGCGTGTTGGGATTCCTGCCACTGCATCTCCCTGCGCCGTGTCTGGGCTGTACCACTGACGGGTTAGGAGACAACCCAACACCGGGCCCTGCCAGGCCCTTGGTAGCAGCAGCAGCAGCAGCACCTGAGGAAACCCCCATCACTGCTTTTGTAGGGACAGCTTCAGTGCACCCCATGCCTACCACTGACTGCACCCCCCCACCTGGACTGCTATGGTGTCCCTACTATTGTGTCACCTACAGAAGCGTGGGTCTCCAAAGGCACCGTGGAATGTACTGTATCCCCAAAACAACCAAGTGACTACATTATGGTGCCCAGCTGGACTCAAAGCCAACCTTCCATAACAAGCTGATACCCAAGGACATGGTTTCAGGAGAAAGCCATTTGCTAAGGCCCCCCCCCCCCCCCCCCACAAAAGTGACAAAGTGCAAATAACACAGGAGCACAAGAAATATATCAACAAAAGGAGGTGATGACACTTCCAGAATGCCCCACCCCCGCAACAGAGTCCCAGGAAAGACGGGCGCACTAACCAACAATGGGATTAGAAGAGCAGTCGGGCAAAAGAAAGTAAAGGCATACAGATAGTGATAGCTTGAGCTCTTCTTTTCCTATTTGTTGATGACACGATTCTATATTTAGAAGACCCCAAAAAACCCTACCAGAAAACTTCTAGAAGTCAAATTCAGCAAAGTAGCAGGATATAAAATTAACACCCATAAATCAATTGTGTTCTTTTATAGCCCAAGGATGAATCAGCTGAAAGAGAAATTAGGAAGATTACCCCATTCACAATAGTCTCGAAAAAAAAAAAAATGAGTAAAATGCCCAGGAATCAACCTAACAAAAAAGAGATGAAAGACCTCTACAATGAAAACTATAGAACACTAAAAGAAATTGAAGACAACCTTGGAAGATGAAAAGATCTTCCATTATAATTATGTCAAAATGGCCATACTACCAAAAGTGCTATACACATTTAATGCACGTCTTATTAAAATTAAAATGATGTTCTTCGTAGAAAAAGCAACTGTGAAATTCATTTGGAAAAATAAGAGGCCCAGAATAGCCAAAGCAATCCTTAGAAAAGTGAAGCAGGAGGCATCACAATACCAGACCTTAAATTTTACAACAGAGCCACAGTTACAAAAACAGCTAGGTATTTGCACCAAAACAGACATGAAGACCAATGGAAAGAATAGAAGACCCAGAGACAAATACAGTTATCTCATCCTTAACAAAGGTGCCAGAAACATTCAATGGAGAAAAGAGCCTCTTCCACAAATGGTACTGGGAAAACTGGAAATCCCTGTGTAGCAGAATGAAATTTAACACCTGTCTCTCACCCTGCACAAAACTCAACACAAAGTGGATCAAAGACCTAGGCATTAGACCAGAGACCCTGCACATGCTAGAAGAAAATGTAGGCCCAACACTCCATCATGTCAGCTTAGGAACTGAATTCCTCAATTAAGAGTCCTAAAGCACAGGAAGTGAAATCAAGAATAAATGGGGTGGTATCAAACTAAAAAGATGATTCACAGACAAAGAAACAATGAAGGGCATGAAGAGAAGGCCTACAGAATGGCGGAAAAATCTTTGCCACCTGTACCTCAGAGCATTAATCCCCAGAATATATAAAGAACTCAGCACCCCAAAATACCCCAAAACAAAACCCAATCAATACATGGGCAAAGGAACTAAACACACTTCACAGAAAAAATGTTCCTCTTTAGCAATTAGAGAAATGCAATTAAAATTACAGAGATTTCATCTCCAGTCAGAATGGCAAAAATCAAGAATATAAGAAACAATAAATGTTGGTGAGGATGTGGGGGAAAAGGTACACTCATTCATTGCTGGGGACTGCACATTGGTGCAACCACTGTGGAAAGCAGTATGGAGATTCCTCAGAAAACTTGGACTGGAACCACCACTCCTTGGTGTATACCCAAAGGACTTAAAAATCAGCACACTACAATGACACAATATTTATAACAGCTCAATTCACAATAGCTAAGCTCATAGAACCAATTGAGGTACCCTTCAACAGATAAATGGATAAAGAAAATATGGTGTATATATGCACAATGGACTAGTGCCCAGTCATAAAAAATGACTTTGACATTTGTCACTAAATGGATGGATCTGGAGACTCTAATGATTAGTGAAATAAGCCAATCCCCAAAAAACCAAAGGTCACAGTTCTCTCTGATGTGGATGCTAACATGCAATAAGCAGGGAGGGGGAAAAACAGAAGTTCTGTGGATTAGACAAAGGGGAATAAAGGGAAGGAGTGGGGATAGCAATAGGAAAGACAGGGAATCTGATGTAACTTTTCCTATGTGTACATAGAGGACTCTACCACAGTGAATCTTCACGTCATGTACAACCATAAGACTGGAATCCTAATTAGAATAAGACCCCTTCCATGTACTCTCCTGTCATGTATAACTAAAAAGAGGAAATAACAAGCAACAAAAATAAAGGAACCAAACAAAATCTTGTGAAATAAAAAAATATAGTTGAAAGCCTCAACAACAGACTATTAAGTGAAAGGAAGAATATCCAAGCTTGAAGGCAGGGAAAAAAATTCAAGACTCTTGGGACACCATCAAACAAATATGTGCATTGTCCAAATGTGCTTAGTGTCTGAGCGTACAATTTTATGAAATGTTATTAGACCCCAATACAATAGTAGTGGGGGATTTCAGCATGCCATTTTTATCAAGGGACTTACCATCCAGATCACGCCCCACCCCACAAAAAAATCAATAGAATCAGAGTTAAACTACATTGTAGACCAAATGAATTTAACAGACGTTTACAGAACATCCCAATAGCTACGGAATCCATATTCTTTTTATCAGCATATAGAACCTTCTGTAGAATACACCACATAGTAGACCACAAAAACTAGTCCTAACAAATTTTACTAACTTGAAATCATATATTTTTTATTATGGAAAAACTACATACTAACAAACTGGAAAACCTAGAAGAAATGTACCAACTTCTAGACAAATATGACCTACCAAAATTGAACCATGAAGACATAAAAATAGAACAATATCAAGTAAGGAGATGATTGAATTAGAAATACAACAAAGAAAAGTCCAGGTCCAGATGGCTTTGCTGCTGAATTCTACCAGACTTTTAAAGAAGAACTAAGTCCAGTTATTCTCAAACCATTCCATGGAATTGAAACTTGCAAACTCATCCTATGAGGCCAGCATTACCCTGATACCAAAACCAAACAAGGATACAGCCAAAAAGAAAATTACACACCCAAGCTCTGATAAGCACAGAAGTGAAAATTCTCAGCCTGAGGCTAGCAAATCATACTGAACAGCTCAGAGAAAAGATCATTGGCCAGGATCTACTTTGTTTCATCCCAGGGATGCAAGGATGATTCAACACATGTAAATCAATGAATGTAACACATATCGGTAGATGTGTCAGTCATATGATCATCTCAATAAAGGCAGAAAATGCATTTGATAAAATTCAACCTTGCTTCATGGTAAAAACCCTGAACAAGGCTCATACCTCAACACAATGAGAACTATATGACAATTCCATAGTCTACAATATATTGAGTGGGGAAAAGCTGGAAGAATTTCTTCTAAGGTCAGGAACAAGAAACAGGCGTCCATTCTCAACATTTCATTATAGTGCTGTAGGGAGGGAGGAAAGTCGTCAGATTATCACTGTTTGCAGATAAGATTCCCTATAAAGAAGATCCTAAAAACCCTACCAACTAGACTATTTGAACTGATAAACAAATTCAGTAAAGTAGCAGGATACAAAATCAACATACAAAAATGAGTCACTTTTCTACACACCAATAACAAATTTGCTAAGAAATCATGAAAACATTCCCATTCACAGTAGTGCACACAAACAAAAAAACACCTAGGAATAAATTTAACAAAGAAGTGAAAGACTATCATGAAAATTGCAAAACACTGAGGAAAGAATCTGAAGAAGAAATGGAATAACCAACCAGGTTCATGGGTTGGAAGAATTATTGTTAAAAGGTCCATATTACCCAAAGCAAGCTACAGATTCAGTGCCACTGGTGATTTGATAGTGCTGGCATTCTGCACAAAACTAGGAAAAAATGCTGAAATTCATATGTAAGCCAAAAGAGTTCAAATGGCCAATGCACTCTTTTTCTGTTGTTATTGATGGACTTTTCTTTTATTCATTTATTTATATGTGGTGCTGAGAATTGAACCCAGTGCCTCACGCATGCTAGGCAGTGCTCTACCACTGAGCCACGACCCCAGCCCGGCCAGTGCATTCTTAAGCAAGAGAACAGAGCTGGAGGCCTCATGACATCTAAAGACATACTAAAGAGTGATAGGACCCCAAATACCATGATATTAGCATGAAAACAGACCAGTAGAACTGAACAGATTCCAGAAATAAATACACATATAACTAATCAAATTAATGAAGTCAGCAAAAATACACTTTGGAGAAAGGATGGTCTCTTTAATGCATAGACCTGGGAAAAGTTTCCATGTACACACGTAAGTCTGAAGCTTGTCCCCTCTCACCTAGTACAAAAGTCAATGGGTGAAAGGCTTAAATGTAAGATCTAAAACTCTGAAAGCACTGGAAGAAAACAGAGGAACTTTACCACATTGGAACAGGATGAGTTTCTGGATAGGACTGTCAACGAAAAGCTGAAACAAAAAGCTGCTTTGTGTTCAGCAAAGAAAAGAGTGAAGAGACAACCTACAGAATGGGAAAAAATATTTTCCGACTTTTCACTTGGGGGCCAATATGGAATACACAAGGAATCCAAAAAATGTAACCACAGAAAAACAAGTCATCCTCTTTACAATAGGCAAATGATCTGAATAGACAGGACTGAAAAGAAGAAATTAAAATGGCCAACAGATAACATGGAAAAAACACTCAGTCAACAGCCATCAGGGAAATGCAAATCAAAACAATAAAAAGTGCCATCTCACATCAGTTAAAATGGCTATCATAAAAACAAAACCAACCCCAGCCCCCCCAAAAAAACAACAACACATGCTAATAAGGATGTGGAGAAAAAGGAACATACATTGTTGCTGGGAATGTGAATTACTACAGGCATTATGGAAACAGAATGCAGGTTCCTCAAAAACTAGAAATAAAATTGCCAAAGTTCCATCTATCCCACTACGAGGAATATAACCAAATGGAGGCAATGAGAATGTCAGAGGCGTCTCTACTCACGCATTTACTGCAGCCCAGTAGCCAAGATGTGGAATCAAGTAGGTGTTCACGGACAGATGAATGGATAAGGAAAATGATGTACATATCCACAATGAAATATTATCCAGGATCAGACTTCCTTAACAGGACTCCCATAGCACAAGAAATAAAAGCAAGAATCAACCACTGGGATAGATTCAAACTAAAAAGCTTTCTCTCAGCAAAGGAAACTATCAGTAATGTGAAGAGAGAGCCTACAGAGTGGGAGAATATCTTTGCCACTCATACTTCAGATAGAGCGCTAATTTCCAGAATCTATAAAGAACTCAAAAAACTCTACACCAAGAATACAAATAATCCAATCAACAAATGGGCTAAGGAAATGAACAGGCACTTCACAGAAGATCTACAAGTAATCAGCAGATATATGAAAAAATGTTCAACATCTCTAGTAATAAGAGAAATGCAAAGCAAAACTACCCTAAGATTTCATCTCACCCCAATTAGAATGGCGATTATCAAGAACACAAGCAACAATAGGTGTTGGCGAGGATGTGGGGAAAAAGGTACACTCATACATTGCTGGTGGGGTTGCAAATTAGTGCAGCCACTCTGGAAAGCAGTATGGAGATTCCTCAGAAAGCTTGGAATGGAACCACCATTTGACCCAGCTATCCCACTCCTTGGCCTATACCCAAAGGCCTTAAAATCAGCATACTACAGAGATGCAGCCATATCAATGTTCATAGCTGCTCAATTCACCATAGCCAGATTGTGGAACCAACCTAGTTGCCCTTCAGTTGATGAATGGATAAAGAAACTGGCATATATATATACAATAGAATATTACTCCGCCATGAAGAATGATAAAATTATGGCATTTGCAGGCAAATGGATGAAATTGGAGAATATCATGCTAAGTGAGATAAGCCAATCTCAAAAAACTAAAGGATGAATGATCTCGCTGATAAGCGGATGAGGACATATAATGGGGGCTAGGAGGCATTAGCATTAGGGTTAGGTTTAGGGTTAGGGATAAGGAGGGTGGTAAGAATGGAAGAAGGAAGGACTGTATAGAGGGAAAAGAGGGGTGAGGGGAAGGGAAAAAAATAACAATGAATCAAGCAACACTGCCCTATGTAAATTTATGATTTTTAATAAAAAATCAACAAAAATAAATAAATTATCCAGCCATTAAAAGAATGAATTTCTGTCAGTTGCAGCAATATGGATGGAACTAGAAGATATGTTAGGTGAAATAAGTCAGGCACAGCCAGTAATGCACATTATCACTTATAGGTGGAAGCCAAAAATTTGATCTCAAAGGAGGAGAGGATAGAATGGTGGTTACAGAGTCTGCGGAGGATGTGGGGACGGAGGGATAGACAGGATAGTTCATGGGTACAGGGGTGATGTGCTCATGTTCTATAGCACAGTCTAGAATAACTGTGGTGGAGAACAATTAATTGAATATTTCAGAATAGCTAGTGGAAAGAATTTTGAATGTTTCCAACATTCAACTGATACGTCCGAGATGATAAATACGCGTTACCCCGATCTGATCATTACATATTGTATACATATATTTAAAAAAAAATTTTAGATGTTGATAGACCTTTATTTTTTATTCACTTATTCATATGTGGTGCTGAGAATCAAACCCAGTGACTCACACATGCTAGGCAAGCTCTCTACACTGAGCCACAACCCAGCCCTGTGCACGTGTATTGAAATATCACTCTGTACCCCATAAATATGTACATTACAATGTTTCTATTAAAAATAAACATTTAAAAATGTAACCCCAAGTTAGACAGCAGCCACCACCTCTAGAACAACCTGCCTAGTAGCCTTGACATTCACATTTCTTAAATGGGGCCCTGCTGATATGCAGAAATGAAGACTTCCTGTCCTCAGGTCATAGGGACTCTGGGGAGGGCTGAGGTCTGAATCCACAATGCTGCCTCATCCGCCCACCCCCTGGGACCTGCTCTGGCCCAGTGCTGGGGGGCCTCAGTGAGAGCAGCACAGTCCTGGTCTCCGGCGTCTCCCCCTGTTCCCGAGTGGAAATAATCCCCACAGAAAGTCAGATATTGCCAGTGCTGGCAAGAGAGAGAACTGGGTGCAGGAATACTGGGAAAGCCTGTCACTGACCCGGTGGCATCCCAGCAAGCTGCCCGGCTGGGCCAGGGCCATACGGGGCTTGTATTTACACACAGGAGACAGCCATGCTGGTTCATGTGTGATCGGAGGCGGGGTGAGTCAGTTCTTGAACGTGAGGCAGGATGTGGCGGGGAGAAATAATGGGGACAGATCCTGAGCCCGTTCAGTGCGTCTGTCTCTACCTGTAACACCAGCATAAACGTGGCCTCAGTGCTGAGCTTTGCCTGGAGACATGCTGAGACGACAGGCCAGCATGGAGAGGACGAGGGCTCAGCTGTCTGCCAGGCAGGTTGGCTGGGGACAGGTGTCCCAGACACTACTCACTCACCATGCATATTAGCCCTGGCTGTCCTCTCCCACCCACCTCTGTTCTTGTTCCACAGACGCAGAACACAGCTCATTCCCAGTCATGAGCTGATACTCGGGGCCTGTGTATGCCTTGGTCAGCTACAGAAGTGCAGGGCCATCTTGGGCAACATGGGCCCTGCATCACAGCCAGCAGGGGGACTCGGCTGGCAGCCATGGGCTGAGCATCTGGCTCTGCAAGCATATCATGCGTGTGTGTGGGTGGCGAGGAGGAAACGTCACCACCACGCACTCCCAGAAACAGGCTAACCCCTAATTGTTGGGGCAGCCTAGGTGTCCAGGGCTGGCTGCTCAGTGGGCCTCAGCAACTTGGCTCACCCTGCCCTGGGTCAAGGCTGAAACCCTCTGCAAGGAGGACTTCCATCTGAGTCAAGACTGAACTTGGTGGGTCCGGGGTCATCTGCGGGATTGAAAGCCACATGCCCAGTCACTGGGTGAGGACAGCATGAGTCAATCCAGTCCAGGCTGCAGGTCCTGCCAAGTGCTCACTGAGACCCCCATGGCACTCCTCCAACTCTGGCCTGCTACAGCCAGGGGTCAGTGGTCCTCAAGGGTAAGACTGGACACCTGGTCCCTGGCAGACCGTCAGGGTGAGGTGGCACCACAGTGCTTCCCTTCCCACTGGAAAAAGCCAGGCCCACCAAGAGCAGCTGTAGTAGTCAGACCTCAAGAAGGTGGGGGAGGCCACCAGAGGTCACCCACCAAGGAGGGTCAGCACAGATCCTGACTGGCAGAGCAGACACCAGTGTGGAAGCCACGTGCTATGTTCTGGTAGAGCACCTGATGGTCACCTTAAACGTCTGCACGGTGGCTGCTGTGTGCCAGCTTTGCACAAATGCATGGGCATGCACGGGTGTGGGGGACAAGGATGTGGACGGGTACAAGGCCCACGTCCTCTCAGAAGTCATCCCTCACCCTCTCGGTGCAGGATTGGCTACTGCCCCTGCACAGGGGTGGCAGGGGCAAGACGGGCAGAAGTCACATCCTGGATGTGACGCTGGGCAGCACAGGAGCACAGGCAGTGTCTGTCTAGCTGGACCCAAGCCACCATCCCCACTGTGACACTGAACCACCAGGGAGAGTCCAGCTCATCGGCAGAGTTCAGGGTTGGGGAAAGCTGGCCCTAAGTCGCCACTCAGGATGGCTCCGTGGTCACTTCTCCAGGAGCTTATCCAGCAGGATCTTGGACACATACTGGGCATGGAATTTTTCTGTTTTTTAATGTCACTCTTCAAATGCTGGGAGCACAGCTGCTTCTGCACGTCCCAGGGCCTCTTCCTGTCACCCGTCCTTCCCTGAGGGTCCCTTCTTTCTCCGCAGGAGTCTTTCCTCTCCCTGGGCCTCACAGATGACAGCTTTTGTCTTTCTGCTGCCTTGACAGTGAGCCAGAGTCAGGTGAGCCACTTCCTCCTGCGTCCCTTCTCTCAGGGCTCAGTTTTCCCATCTATGGCAGCAGGACCCCGGGAGGCAGAGCCACTGCTGTTCCTCGCCAGGGACAATGCCTGTGTGGAGGCGCCCTTGTGTCGCCCTGAGGCCTGGCCAGTCTGGCAGATTCCAGGTCGCGCTGGGTTCCTCTGACTTCCTCCACAGCCCCAGTGCTTGGAGTCACTTATTTTAACAGTACTTTCTCAGGGCAGCATGCTGCCAGTTTTAGTCAATGTACAAAACAAAACATGTTGTTTATATTTTTCTTTTTTGAAGCGTTGGGGACTGAACCCAGGGGTGTTCCATAACTGAGTTACATGCCCATCCCTTTGTATTTTTTATTTTGAGATAGGATTTTGCCAAGTTGCTAAGGGTCTTGGTAAATTTTAGAAGCTAGCCTCAAACTTGCCAACCTCCTGCCTAAGCCTCCTGGTCACTGGGATTGGAGGCCTGCCTCACAGGCTTAAAACCTGTCATTTAAATAAGCATCATTTGGGGACGCTAGATACATAATGCAAAGCTCCACACATGAAGCTCACCTCTCTCCACCTTTCTCTGGCATTTGGATTCCCTGAACTTGTTTCTGCTGGGTTTTAAGACAACTTTACATGCATGCCATGCCAAGGGGGCTAGGAGCCCCAGAGGCTGCTCGGTGGGCCTAGAGGCACAAAGTGGGGGGTCACAGTGAGGAAATAAAAGCTCTACCCTGTCTGTCCTCAGCTCAAATGCCTTCCTTGCAGAACAAATGGCCTGGTGGTGCTGCCGCCTCAGATGGAGCCCTGCCAGCCTCTCCTGCTAAGCCCCAGGCTAGAGGGAGAAGTAAGAAGCCAGTTATAACCAGCGACAAGTGCTCGTAGCATCAGAAATCAAAACCCTGCGCACCGACTCCTCCTGTGCAGAGCACACCTGCCGGGATCACAGAAGCCTAGCAGGGGCCCACACGACTCTGCAGGTCAACGGGCCACAGCGGTCAGGGGCAGAGGAGCCCAGCAGTCACGGCCGGCCGGGCTCTGCCCTTCCCTTCCCCTGTCCACTGAGTCACCACCTGTGGCAGGCCAGCAGCCTCCGCCCTCCCTGCTCCCACCACACGTGACAGCTTCTCAGAACGCCCCGTGGGACGGTCTTTGTCCTGCCCCACGTGGGGCCCGGGCTGCTCTTCTGAGGTCACTCAGTTGCTTCAGTGGTCATGAAGCCCAACTGGTAACACCCTCTCTGAACTAGGCCCACGGGGATTTCAAGAGCGCCCTCGTTTCTGCCGGCTCCAGAACGTTCACCTGATTGGACAGGACTTTGGCCTGGAATGAGCACTTGGGGGACCCTCAAAAGTTTTAAAGCAACTACAACAACAAAAGGGGCCAAGGCCTTCAACAGCCATTTCTCCAAAGCAAGATATAAAAATGGTCAGTGAGAAAAGATGTCTATCAGCACTATCATGAGAGAAATGCAAATTAACACCGAAACCACAATTTGTATTTCACACCAGGTAGGATGGCTATTATTAAAGAAAAAAAATAACTTTTTGCAAGGATGTAGAGAAACTAGAACCCGTGTACACTCTGGGTGGGAATGTAAAGAGGTGCAGTTCTGTGGAACTCAGTGTAAGAGTTTTGGATTAAATTAGAATTATGATTTAAGTCAGCATTCCACTGCCAGGTCTATGCCCAAAATAACTGAAAGATTTGAACTGGTGTTTCATACAGATATTTCACACAGATGTTTGCACACCTGTGTTCCCAGCAGTGTTATTCACACTATCCAAAACTTGCCAACAACCCCAATGCCAATTTAAAATGAATGGAAAAGCAAAATGTGGTATACAAGCACAAAGGAATATTATTCAGCCTTAAAAAGGAATGAAACGCTGATGCTAAATGAAATGAGTCCAATATAAAAGGACAAATATTGTACGATTCCATTTCTAAGAGAAACACAGTAATCAAATTCATCAAGAGAAAAAGGAGAGGAGCGTTTGCTGGGACAGAGCAGAGGGGGAGTGGGGAGTTAATGTTTATGGGGCACAGACTTTCTGGGTGATGGCTAGTGGCTGTGATCACACAATAACGTGAATGCACTTAGTGCCGCTGAATTGTACACCGAAAAATGATTAGGATGGTAAATTGCAGGCTATGTGTGTTTTACCATAATAAAAATCGGCTTTAAAAAATAAAAACCCCAGCCTCCTCCCAGGGCAGGTGAGCGGACAAGGTGCCTGTGTATGCACAGGAGGGCGTGTGTGGCCATGTGGCGTTGATTTTTCCTGGTTAGTTACATCTCGGCAAAACAGGACATGGCAAAAGCCCCTCCCCTCCAGCTCCATAGCATTTGATTTGTTTCTATGCTCAAATACAACCTGTAACAAAGTTTTATAGCTCCAGTTACTTGTGGATTTCCTTCTAGAAACCCAGGCTCCGTGGTGCCCCTAGGCTGAAGGTTCCTGGTGGGTTCTTCCTACAGGCTGAGTCTGAGAGAGTCCTGAAGGCCTCCGGGCTGGGAACCAAGAAACGCCAAAAGCCATTTCCTGGCCGAAAGATTGGCAGTGAGCATGCTCAGTGTGCTCGATCTAGGCATGAGGAGTGTCTGGGGCCTTGGGCTACGTTGGGGGCTCTGATGTATCACTCACAGTGAAGCAGCACCTGGAAAGGGAGCTGTTTGTGGATTCTGTATTTTAAGAGAGTGTTCTCTTTACCAAGGGCCAGCTAACAGTGGACAGAGGGCATCTGTATTCAAGTCTGTCCCTGTGGCCACTGACAGGCCTCTCTGGGGCCATCTGCTTCCCATCTGATGACATGAGTTCCACTCACAAATTGCAGGTAAGGGGACCCTAGTGAAGGTGGCCGAGGCTGCAGCCCTAGGCCAGGAGCTCTGCCACAGTGCTCAGAGAGGCCGGGCTGCCCACGGAGCTGCCCTGTGTGGCCTCCTGGCTGGCTCCACTGTCCAGGAAGGTACAGGCCAGGAAGTCTGGTCAGACCAGTGGCTGCCCAGGACTGGCCTAGCTGCTGGGATGGGAACTGGGTGCTGCCCAGCAGCTCCTGAGAAACAAGGGGCATTGCCACACACTCTCTCCACTCTGGTCCCCATCCATTAGCATCTGACCATTATCTAAATTATGCTTTGATTTCTTCTTCTTTACCACTCGTATAAAAATACAACAGCGACCACTGCCCTCTGGTCAATGATGAGCATTCACAGCCTCACAAGAGGCTGTTTGAATGCCATGCTAAGCAAGATGGGCTCATTTGCCTTCTAATTTTTTTGGTGTGTGCTTAAATTTATTTAATTTCCACCCTGTTTAAGTTTCCTTGCTTTACAAGCCTCGTTCCAGGCCGCAGCTCCGCCTTCTTGTGAATAAGGTCTATTGTACATGTGAGAAACACAAAGAAAAATGACACAATGGAAAAGAAGAAAGTGGAGCTTAAAGATAAAGGGGTAATTAGAACATTGCCGAACAAAGGAGACCTAATGAGAGGGTTGTGTCTGAAATGCATTGGCATGTTACTGTATATAGAAGTCTGAACTTTTCCTAATTTTGTTTTCAATATTTCCTAGATCTTTCCTGCAAATGTACACTATACCAACAAACTAAAATTCTAAACCAACTTGTGTTTATATGCTACAATTTTAATATTAAGTCTAGGATTTAGCAGTTAAATCCTTCTTTCATACTGAAAAGTAAAAAGAAAAAAAGAGAAGGGGGGACATGAAGCAATAAGGTGCAGGCCCCATGGGTCAGGGTCAGCCTTAAGTGGGAACACCTGAGACCAAGGTGACCCGTTGTCTTATTCCCTTGACTCTATGATACCACTAAATCAAACAGAGGTTGGTTACCTGTGACCTGCAGGCCACATCTGGCCTTATGTTTTTGTGAGTTTTTTCATTTTTTTTTTTTAATTTTTGTACTTGTAAAATTTGGACAAAGACCCATAAAATAACAATATTCTATGACATGTTAAAATTATGACATAATTTTATGTCATAATTTATGGAACAAGGCCACACTTCACTTACATGACTGCTTTCACCTTACAGGGGGACAGCCAAAGAGCTATTAGAAAGAGCATGTGACCCACAAAACCTAAAATATGCACTGTCTGGCCCATTACAGAGAAAGCATGTCGATCCCTGGACTGTAAGGCACCTTGGAGATTTAATAAGAACTTTGAGAGAACAGGTTTTGTTTATTTGAAAACCTGTACATTAAGTCTAAGATGTCTCCTGATTTCAGAAACATTAAAATGTTGGGTGCTGAATTAAGCAATATGGTGGCAGCTGGATATGGTATTCCAATTATTCTGTACTCTTCTAGTCTTTAGGAAATATTTTAGAACAACTCCCCACAAAGGGTACTGAGCAAGACAAGACATCATCATCCACACTAAAGAGTCCAGAATCTGTCATTTGAATAGAGCGCCTCCCTCCGGTCTTCCATTTAGTTGTTCCTTCAGGAATTCTTTGAGTCTACGTTTCCTGTTGGTTACATGTAGTCACTACTGAGTCTCAATATTTGCTGAAGTGATAAAGTCACTTTCAACATTGAGTTAGTGAATACTGAGTGACTGTTCCTCAGGGGAAGATGGAGTTTGATTCCCACAAGCTGCTGTTCACAGTATTTTCACCAAATGATCATCATGTGGCCGTGTTCTATACATGTCTCTCTTTAGACACCTCATGGAACATGTACTGCTGCTTCGTTAAGACTAAACTCCTGGCCTACAGTGCTGAAACTCTGAACAAAGCTTCTCTGATACACATTTTCTTCATAAGCCTGACTTCTTCATAGTCTGGAGGCCAAGTTAACAGAAAAATCCCTAACAACAATCCCCAGCTGCACAATAGTATAGATCTCAAAAAGGACTCTTCTAAATAGCAAAATGGCAGAAACAAGATGGCGGAGGCTCCTTGTCAACCCAGACCAGGAGCAAGTACACTGGGGGAAACCAATTTTTTTGCTGCTCTACACAGGTCTGTGAATGACTGAAAAAGTGCCCGAGTGCTGATTTTAGGGTAACACATTTTATCATGTAGGAGGACTGGTAAATATAGACTGTAAGAACAATGAGGACTCTTGGGACATAACTACCTACACTTTCTTGCCCCTTTACCCATGACCTTGACAAACTTCATTTTCCAATTGGCCTTTAATATCTGTCATTTATGGTTATCTCCTGTAGCCTCAGATGGCACTGATGAGGACATTCCTCCTGACCCTCCGCTTCCTGCCTTACACAGCCCTGCGCTCTCCTCCCGGTCCTGCACAGTGCTCCTCACACTCCTCGCATCCTCCGATCAACATGATCTTAGGTAGATTTTATATCATGCCCAGGGCAAGCTGGTAGTTTGTGAGCTTGGTACAAAATGAAAACATGGGGTTCCCTTGTTCAATCTTTACTGAGAATTTCAAGATGGTGACAGCCAAACATTACACCAAGAGTTGGGCCTTTTGTGGGGGGTGGGCATGGGGCAGCGCAGGGTACCATAGTGCTACCCCTGATGGTGCTCGCTTTATGGAGAGATCCAGAGTGACGCCTGACCTTCCAGGGGGAACAGAGCTAATCAGGTGGAGGGCTGGTCCTGACACCCACAGGTGGCGTCCCCCTTGGTGCTGCCTTCTCCTGAACCCCTGCCTTCTGCTGCCTGGCGCCTCATGCATGATCCTGGGAAAACGCACCTCACCACTCTACCTTAATTCCTTTCTCTATAAATGGGTAATAAAAAAAAAAAAAAAAACCTAAGTAAATATTACCATTATTCTCTTTTTATAGAGAGAGGAATTAAGACAGGGGATGATTAAGTTTAAATAGCAATATTTACTCATCCTCACCTCGCGGAGACATTAGAAGGATTTAATGAGGAGACCGAGGAAGAAAGGCAAGAAGTAAAGCCCAGGTATTACACAGCGATTACTCTACTGCGAGGAGGAGGATTTAGGCTGCATAAGAACGGGGATTTATTGACACAGGTGTTAAACAATGAGATAGTTTCCCGAAATCTCCCCTAGGTATATTTCAGATGAGCAGGAGATTCCTCGGTGTCAGGTTTGATTTAGCTGCGATCCTCTAGAAGCACAGCCCTCTGTGGTTTGTCCCTACCTGAAATTTTGGCTTTCCCAGAAAGCTCACCCTGTGACACCACAAATCTCATATGGTCAGGTGGGAATGGAATGCAGGATTTCCCCCCAGAACAAGGGCTCCGTTTCCCCCCAGCGTTCCTACAGAGAGTTACTGTCTCGTGCGCTTTCCAAACAGTGGCACAGGTACTGTAGGGATGCAGCTTAGGTGATGCCAATCAATAATGAGGGAAAAGGAGCAGTTAACTTCCGGAAAAAAATTTTTTTTACTCCCTCTCTTTAAATAAATTGAATCAGACACAACTTTGAATTTTGCCAATTAAGGATCAAAAGAAGCAAATTACCAAATGTTATCATTGTAAGTATAGAAGAGAAGAAAGATTTTGGTGCCCAAACCAAACCAAATGAAAACCAAGGAATGCAAGAAAATAGGTGAAAACTGTATATTTGATAATGGGTTAATACCCAGGCATATAAAGAGCTCCAACAAGTCAATAGTAAAAGACAAAACAAAAAACTGATTAAAAAGTGGGTCACAGCCAGGTGCAGTGGTGCACACCTGTAATCCCAGAAGCCCAGGAGGCTGAGACAAGACGATCACAGGTTCAAAGTCGGCCTCAGCAATTCAGTGAAACCCTGTCTCATAATAAGAAATTTTAAAAAGCTGGCAATATGGCTCACTTATTAAGCAACCCTGGGTTCAATCCCCTGTATCCCCCCACCTTGCTGCAAAAAAAATCTATTCACAGATATGAACAGACATCCTCCCAAAGATACACAAATGGTCAATAAACACATGAAAAGATGGTCACTATCACTAATCATTGGGGAAATTCAAATTGAAAACTATGTGATTCTACCTTATCACATGACGGTAACCATCTGTTATGGTCTGGATGTGAGGTGTCCCCCAAAAGCTGACATGTGAGACAATGCAGGAAGGTTCAGATTCAAAATGATTTGGCTGTGAGAGTCTTAACCCAGTCAGAGAATTAATTTCCTGATGGGGATTAAGTAAGTGGTAATTTAAGTGGTAAGGTGTAGCTAGAGGAGGTGGGAATTAGGGTGTGGCTTTGTATATATTTGTATCTGGAAAGTGGAGTCTCTCTCTGTTTCCTGATCGCAATGTGAGCTGCTTCCCTGTGCCACACTCTTCCGCCATGATGTTCTGCCTCACCTCAAGCCCCAAGGAAAGGGGCCTGCTCTCTCTGGATTGAGACCTCTGAAACCGTGAGCCCTTGAATAAACCTTTCTTCCTCGACAGATGTGATGGGCGGGTCATTTAGTCACAGCAGTGAAAAAGCTGACTAAAACACCATCAAAAACCAAACAAGTGAAAAACAGAAAATAAGTATCTGTGAGGGTGTAAAGAATTAAAATTCATATACATGGTGGAAATATGAAATGGTGCAGTTATGGTGGAAACCGGTGTGGTGATTCCTCAAAAATCAAGCATCCCACTATCATATGATTGAGCAATCCCATTTCTGAAAATATACCCACAACAAATGAAAACCAGTTCTCAAGGACACATTTTATACCCCACATTCATAGCAGCATTATTCTAACAGCCAAGAGGAAGCAAAGCACGTGCCCCTTGCCAGATGAGTGCGTGGACAGACTGTGGCATACACATACAAAGGAGCAGTGTTCAGTTTTTTAAAAGACGGAATTCTTCCACATGGGCAAACCTGGAGGATATTATGCTAAATGAAATAAGCCAGACATAAAAAGTCAGACACTCTAAGATTCCATTTATATGAGGTACCTAGAGCAGCAGAGGTGGAAAACAGAAGAGTGGGTGCCAGGGGTGGGGTGGGTGGGTACAGAATAGCTTTTGTTTAATGGACACAGAGTTTTGGTTTTGCATGATGAAGAATTTTGGAGATTGGTTACTCAAGGTGGATAATAAAAAATTATAATAATAAAGATGGAAGGACAGACTTCCTGTATTGAAGGATCACATCCCCTGGTTTCTCTAAAATCTTGTACAACTGCACCTTAGGATGTTATTTGACTATGGACCAATATTTGGCAAGCACTGTCATTCAAAAAATTAGCCATTGAAAATATTTAAATGTTTTAAAATAACCTTTTCCAAAGAGGGAAGGGAAGGACCCATATTTCATCTTAAGTCAATCATAGAGAACCATCGCCAAGCATGAAAAGCCAAGAGAGATGAAGGTTCTATGACTGCAAGTGGAAATGGGCTGTCACTATCACTGAGGTGTGCTGAGAAGGTGACAGCTGAGGAAGGGCTCAGGCCTGGGCTCACTGAATGAAGTCATGACTTGGAATCCAGAGTCAGCTCTGCAGCCTCGTGATGCATGCTGGGTCCGATGCCATGTGTTTGATGCTCAATGCCTTGCTGTGCCTGGTGCACTCTGTGCTCACAGACACACATATATGAATGCACAAAGTACATAATAAAGCTTTCACCAATCCAGATCTACTCATTGGGGGTCAAGGTATGGAACAGAGTGTGGGGTCATTTAGCAAGTTTTGCTAAGCTACTGAAATGTTTTTAGCTTACTTAACATAGAAACTCAAAATCTTTCCACGTTCTCTCAACACCTTCGGAATGCTCTTTCTTCTACGTCCTGTCACGTATCAGAAAGAGCCATCGTTCTTTTTCTATTAATGCAGTTCTACTAAGAAGCTTTGCAGGGCAACATGTCTAACATTCTTTATAAAGTAACTACCGTCCCTCATTGTTCTGTGGCTTCTGATACAGTTACTGGAAACCTCATGAGCTTTCAACACAACTCCATCTGCTGTTCCTCACAACCTCTCCTTGTTGCTATGGCTACTGAACAGCTTTTCAGACTGAGAGAGCTGACCTTCCGTCCAGGCCCTCTCTGGTGCAGTGTGGACGCTCTTTCTGGATTGTCTCCAATGTCCCTCTGTTTGCCTCCTGACTTCAGCCACAGCTCTTCTCAGACTCTGGGCACCCCTTATTTGGGGGCCTTCTCACATGCTTTCTGGGGGTTCAGTTCCAGGCACCCCGGCAGTCCCGCCCACCCCCAGGTTTCAGAGACACTCTTGTGGGGCCACCTGTCAGGCTTGCACCAGCAGGTTGTCCCCCTCCTCTTCATCCCCAGAGCTCTGTGTTCACCTGTTTCCCTGAGATGTCCTGAGGGCATCTCAACTCCATCCCTCCAACACAAGCTCCTCCCCTCCCCTCACGTATTTCTTCACCCATGTCCCCTCCCGGGTGCAGGCGCCACCCTGCACAAGAGTATCAGTTAGCTTTTCGTCACCATCACAAACACCTGAGAAAAACAACTTACAAGAGGAGAGATTTATGTTGGCTCATGCTCTTGGGGTCTCAGGGTGTGTTCAGGGCTTTGTTGCTCTGGGCCTGAGCTGAGGCAGGTCATGGTGGAAGGTGTGGCAGAGGAAAGCTGCTCAGCTCATGGCGGCCAGAAAGCAGAGAGAGAGAAGGGGCCAGGAACAAGACACAGATTCCCAAGGCAGGGTCCCGAGGGCCCACCCCTTCGACTAGGTCCCACCCCCTGCAGCCTCTACCACCTATGAATCCACTAATGGATTAATCCACTGATGATACAGAGTCCTCATGATCCAGGCTCCTTCCTTGTCTATACTGCCCGTCAGGCAGGGACCAGGCCCCTTTTGTCACTGCATTCTGACCACCAGTACAGCTCCTGGGACGATGGAGGCTACTGTACGTGAATCTCCCTTGCCAGCAGCTCACTGTCCCTGTGGCATGACCTCACTCTCAGAAGCAGAGCCCTGGGGCAGCCCTTCCCCCGGGGCTGTTTAGAACAGGTAACTGAGACAGGAATAGCTCCTTTTACACAGCATGAACCAACTGGGTACTGAAAAACCATCTTCTCTTATGTAGTTTCCTGGTTATTACAAGACTCCAACAGTTAAGGAAGAACAGTCACTGGGCTATTCTGTTGTCTATCACAAAATAAGACGCCAGCAAACTCTAGGGGAACTTAGACACCACCAAGGTCACTGACTGACGGCTCCCTTAACTCACTAACGTGAAGGAACACATCCTGTCTCTATGGGGAGTGACATCTTCCAGTTAGGCTTCCAGATCCAGCTCCCAGCACATAACACACCTCAATCCTTGGGATGCCCAGAATTTCCTCATGGCAACCAAAGGCATCAACTCCATATTTATCTGTCACACTGAAAAGCAGAAAGTTCTTATCCTTTCCCGTTTTCCCCCAGTTTTTAATTTTAAATATATCTGAGGCATTTTAAAAGAATTATACAAACATAAATGTGCTTTAAATGAAAATAATCATCTGTTAGCACAATTGGTCCAGAGCGATGCATGCTGAACTACTACCCTGTCCCCTTAAAATCAGAAATTTATAAGTGAAAATACCAGCTCTTACTTTACTAGGGAAATAAAAAAAGAGAAATAATATACACTGCTAAAAAGTATTCCATTGGTTACACCAAATACACAAAGAGTTAGAGCTTGCCTGTCAATTTGGCATTGAATTTGAAATCTTTACCTGTGGAGCCTTCAAGAAGGATGGCTGCCTGGGGAAGTTTGTGTCCTCCCCTCTCCCTGGGGGAGGATAAGGCTGTGCTCACTTAGCTGACTCTGGAATAAACAACTCTTCCTTTATTTAGAATCTTTCTTAGTCATGGTCTCGTCAAAGAAGGCGGTGGTAGAATGCTGCTAATGATTATATTAAATAGTTGCTTAGCTCAGGGACAGAGAATGTGGCTTTGGATCTGGGTCTGTCTTACACACGGATGTGAGCGTGTGGTACTGACAGCGTGGGCACTTTGTTATAAACACAGAATCAATCCCATTAATGGTCACCTGAGGAACAGGAAGGGAGGGTGAACGCTTACTCAGGGGCTGCTATGTGACAGATATCTCGGATATTTCACTCACTTCTCAAAAGGCCCAATCTGATGGGTATTATTCCCCTTTTACAGTTGAAGAAACTATAGGCCCCAAAACACGTAAGTCAAGTATTTACTGAGAGAAATGCTAACATAGCTCTGCAGGCCATTCTCTCTGTCTACGGTGGTCACACTTCTGTGGTGGGTTCCTATTTTGGCCTCAAAAGATTTTCCTGAGGAGAAACTGACTAGAAAGATGAAGACAAATCCAATGTGGAAGTGAGCGACTGCCCGAATAAATGGCGGAAGGAGCCAGACTTGTGGTGAGACATGCTTACAACAGGGTCATGTGTCTCTCAAACCCACCTGTGGTGGAACCGGGTAGGAAATCGCCACACCACAGCCTGGACGCAAAGGCACCAGCTGATTCAAAGAGCACCGAGAATCTCAAAATAATGTGCTAATAGTCTGGTTGCCTGCAGCACGATCTCTTGGTTATTGTGTCACTGAAACTTAACACCCTTTCCACCTAAAGGATGAAGTCTCCCCAGCACGCACCTGTGGGGTTTACCGTATCTCCAGGTTTCTGATTTCTGCTCCTCACACCACCTGCCATGGAGGAGGGAGACCCTGGCTCCCCGGGCCTGGTTAGAGAAGTGCCACCTCAGTTATCCAGGGTCCCCCAAGGGGCCACAGACAGAATGATGCGGCCTGAGGATACTCAGTGTCCCCTCCTGTCATGCGGAGAACAGCACTGAGTGACGCACTGCGGCCTGCCCAGCCGAAAAGGTTCATGATCGTGTGTACAAACGAGAGCCTTCAAACCAAAGCCCGCTCGGCTTCCCTTGAGGCGGGCCTAAGATTTTGTTTGGGGAACTGCTGAACACGAACGACACTTTAATACAAAGCCAGGTGCACGGACTTCAAGACGTAACGCTGCAGCTCACAAAAATGGTGTGTGCCAAAAAATGCTGGGGAAGAAGAGTCTGGCCCGCCTCGGGGCAGTACAGCTGTGTCCAGCGTTTCCTGATGGCCAAGATGCAGCCTACGATGGAGCGGCTGCTGCCAGCCACAGCGCCCCTCGTCACCATGGTGGTCCTTGGGAGCGCTACACAGAGTCTAGGAGACTCCAGCTACCCAGGAACCCTGAGAAATCATTCTCCCGGTTGTGTGTTGTCTTCCGCAAATGAATTCTCTGACACCCGGGAACGTCTTCCATGCCCCTGCCTGGCACAGCTGGCTGCCACACCCTCTCTGCAAGGCTTGGCCAACCTAGAACGAGTGCCCATGAGCTCACTGCTCACGGTGTGCTGTTAGCTCTTCGAGTGCTCCCCCATGGCTTCCGGCCACGGTCTGGCTGCCCTTCTTAGGTCTCCCCCATTTGTACCCTTTAGACCCACATGCGTGTCGACAGGAGGCACGTCCTTCTCTACCGACAAGTGAGGTCCCTAAGGACAGGCCTTCCACTCACTCCTGCATCTCAGAATACAGAGGAAGGAGCACACAAGCACCCACGTGCTCTCAGGGGTCTCACGACGACCCAGGTGACCGATTTCAGCACCTGAACCTTCTGCTTTGCACTATGGGCCAACTGCCTTTCTAGAATCCAAACTAATCAAGGGCGGGGCAGCAGCATCTGCTTATGTTGTATTCTCTGCAGCACTGTCTGTATTGCCAGGCACAAGGTACTTTTTTGCCAAGTGTATATCCCAAAATAAAACTGCAATCATATGCTGTTTAATAGGAAAAGGGCAATGTTTGCCTCAAGAGATGTTATTAATATGTCATCTTCAGTGTTTACTCTTCTGTACACTGACCATACATAAACAGCTCTTGATCTCTAAGAACGAATAGCAGTTAGTAATAAATCCGTTAGACACGTGCTTCTTACACCCGTAGGAAATTAACTGCTACTCCTAGTAATAGCTAAAAGTGACTATTATCAGTTCTCTCTAGCAGCGTAAGGGTCTGAATATTTTACACATGACACCCAAACATTGACAAAGCAAAAATACATCTACCTACTCCTCGGAGTGTTTAGCACAGCTGCTTTCTTTGGGGAAAGACTGATGTTCACAGGGCTCATGAAGCTGCTGGCCAATTCAAACACTGAACTGTCAAACTGTGCTTTCAGAGAATGTTCCTTTGGCCCACCTTGGCACTGTTCTGCCAACACATGTGTGCATCATGTGGAAGAAATCTGCAGGTGTCCTGACAGCGTGCACCTGTGTCCTGGGGGCCAGCATACCATGAACTCTTTTTTGTTATTGTTGTTTGTTTTGTTTATTTTGATACCAAGGATTGAACCCAGGGATGCTTAACCACTGAGTAACATCCTCAGCCCTTTTTGAAAGATTTTATATTGGGACAGGGTCTCACTAAGTTGCTCAGGGCCTTGCTAAGTTACTGAGGCTGGCTCTGAACTCACGATCTTCCTTCCTCAGCCTCCTGAGCTGCTGGGATTGCAGGCATGCGCCACCATGCCCGTGCACGCATGCTTTTTAAGCAAAACTGTGATCTACATTCCAATGGCTCTTATTTATGTGACCCTTAGAAATGAAGACTCTCTTTCCCATGAGGCAGCCCAAACTAGGCTCTAAGAATACAGCCAGGGCATGGCGTAGCCCTTGGCTCCTTTGAAGACTGCACAAATGTGGGTTCACTAATTTACTCTAATGAGAAAGCCATAGGTAGTCTCAAGACTGAGTAAGTGTGAATATTAGAAAGGTCCCTCCAGGCTTACCCTGCATTTTTCAATTTTCTCTCTGGAATAGAAATATAAATGGAGTATGCAAGACGCTTCCGTTAGGCTACCTTTAGGATCAAAATTTTTTTTTTTTTTTTTTTTTACAAATACTTTAAAATAAAGGTGTAGAATTAAAATAATTCCAAAATGTGTGATCTCCTCCCATTCAAGGTGGAATGAGATGAACCAAATTTATCTGTTTGCAACAGCCCCCAATGCTCAGGTGAAACAGAGAAAAAAACATGACAGAATGGTTTCTAAGACACTCAGTGTCAATGACAAAGATGCTGGAGGAACACGTGGGAGAAAAGCTGTGTGACAATGGCCTATACCAGGACTCCTTAGATCCAGCACTAAAAACACAGCCCATAAAAGTAAGCGACGGCCAACTGGACTTCACTGCTATAGTCTGGGTCTTAAGTGTCCCCACAGGCCCACGTGGTAGAGGCCTGGTTCCCCGCCTGTGGCACCAGCAGGAGGTGGTGGAAATTTTGAGAGATGGAGCCTAGTGGGGGGGTCTTTAGGTCACTTCAAGTCACTTTTTTTTTTTTTTTAAATGAGCCAAAAAGTATGACAGACATATCACCAAAGAAGACATAAAGATGGCAGATAAGAACATGAAAAGACAGCATCATTGATCACTAGGGAAAAGCAAAGTAAAAAGCACAGGGACTCGGCACTACATGGCGGCTAGGATGGCGAGAGCTAAAAAGACTCACCAGGCCAAGTGTGGCCAGGATGCGAGCCATTGTCCACTGCTCTTGGGAGTGTGAACCCGCACAACCACTTTGGAAAACATGTTGGCCTTTCCTTTAAAAATGGATATATACCCACGATACTAACCAGGCTTTCCACTACTCGACGTTACCCCAAGAAAAGGGAAAGTCTACACCTGAGCAGAGACTTGTACATAAATGTTCAGCACACATGCATCTGTGAGGCCTCAGAAACAACCGAAATGTCCATCCACAGGTGACTGAACAAATGAATTGTGGGATAAACACACAATTGGATATGACTGAGCAAAAACACCACTAACAACAAAAACCCAAACCAGAAACCACCACCTGCCCTGAATTCTTGATATTTGCAACAGCATGGACGGATTACACCCAGTGAAAGAAGACCAAAAAATAAGTAAAAGATAGAAAGAAAGAAAAAGAAACAACAAAACCCCAAATCTCCTCTGTGATACCATTTATATGAAACACTTTGAAATGTAAACTAGTCTATGTTGATAGAAAGCAAAAGGGGAGCAGGATGCAGGAGGAGGGTCTGAACCAAGGAAGAAGGAGACTTCTGGGTGACGGATACGCTCACTATCTTGATAGTGGTGACCGTTTCATGGTTGCATATGTCTGTCCAAACCTGCCAAGTGGTGCCCTTTAACTTTGTTCAGGTTATTGTATATCAGTTATACCTCTGTTTTTAAAAACCATAAAGATGCTAATTTGTTGTGAGAAATTTTGCAGTAAATCAGCACTTCTGATACAGTCATTTGACAACGCTTCACTGGGTTCCTGGCTTGGGACAAACACTGTGCTGGTGCTGAAAACCAACCAGCAGAAGAAGTTTTGCATGGATCATTCACAGAGGGGGGCACGGAGAAAGGGGTGGCTTCTCACTGCCTACACTGTGCTGTCCTGCTCAAGGCTCACCGATTCAGAAAGGGTGTAGAAGAAACAAGTTTTAACTTTTGTTGTGGGTCTCATCCACGCAAACTGCTTTACCATCATGCATTGTGAGGATGGTTATATACTAATTTTGATATTGTACTTGTGCCTGCCAAATAAGAGAATGCATTAAGACAGACCCACAGAGCCCCATCTGATTCTCTCCTAAGGAAAGCCTTTCAAAAAACCACCATGTAAGACAATGTATCTGCTGTGATGTGGAGCTCTGCTCAACACAGATGAGTGGGAAGACGTGGTCCTGCCTGGTTCCCTGTACTGCCTTGGGTGTGAGTCATGGAGAATGTCGTTGGCTGTGTTCCCTAAAGCCTTGCCTACCATCATCTCTGATTTCCAAGATTTTCCACTAAACTACACTCTGTAAAGCTCTTATTATTAGCAAAAGTACTGATGACTGAATTCACCTTGGACATGACTCACCATATGAGAAATTCAGAGAAAGCAAAGGCCCATGATACCCAAGGGTCTCAGGGTAAAACACCTGGAAGTGACACTCCTTTCCAACCAACTCTGTCATTAGCATCAGAGAGGTGACATTCTACTGGCATGAACTAACTTCTGAAGGACAAACCATTATTTCTACAGAAGTGCTATTACAGTATCGGTCACCAAATCTGTCAACATTTTCCTTCATAGAAAATATCTGAAAAAATTGTTATTTAAATCATACAGGCCAAATGTGGACAATAATTTCTCTAAAAGAAAGTATGGAAATTTTACAGCTATGTGGAACTATCTTGGCTTGACTGCATATCAATGTTCTTTAAGCCAGAGTTAGAAAAGTTGCTTTTAAAGTGAAACAAGAAGCGTACATTCGTGACACACAAAGCAAGTTATCCAGACCAATATTTTATAGAAACTGCTAACAAGCACCCCAACTACATCTTTACTTGATTAAATCAGAAACGAGCTCATAATCTATTTTCTGTATTTATATAGGGCAAGGAAGAATAATGAATATAGGATTCAAAATTTGGCAAAGACTGAGATGATCCACGCTGGCCCTCTACCACTAATAATGTTTTTGAAAGATTGGGTTATTAGATTAACAGTTATAGAAGATGGTCACTATTTATGCAATGTGAAGGCAAACATTTTTGTTAACCAAACATTTCCTAAATTGCAAGCAAAAAATGTGAAACTCAATCGGACACCTGTAGCAGATCTGAGGCCCTTCCCTGGTCCAGGGCACAGAGCCATACCCTTTGTTATAAATGAGGCTTCTTCCAAAGACTATCTGAAGAAAAATTTCCTTAACTGGATTTTAACTCTTGCTGCCTCCCTCTGAACACTTTACGCTCATTCTTCTCAAAGCCCTGAAGACTCAGCTCTCTGAGTTTGTTTTGCCCACTGTGTGTGTGTGTGTGTGTGTGTGTGTGTGTGTGTGTGTGTATGTTGCTCCTTCACTGAACAGAAACCAAGGGCTGTACTTACGTCATGCATGGAGTCTAGAAGTTTGGTCAGTTGGTAGAACCTCTGCCAGCTCTGCCCAGAATTGTTGGGACACTTAGTTACCATCTTCCTCAGTTCTTTGATGTAATTTGCCCTCATTTCTTCAAATGCAGCCTGGCTTTTGAGGCCATCCTTTGGAACTGTGTTAAGGAATACAGACATATAAATTGCCAGGATGAAAACAGCTTCAGCATCTTAGCAGTTAAATGGCCTTGAATACTTTAAGCTCATATACTGACTACAAGGTTGGATGCAAAAATCTCAATTATTGGAATTAACAAATAAATAAGGTAGTTATCTACCGGTAAACACTTGCACATATACCTACACAAAAGAATAATTTTCACATACCAGATACGTATTATTACTCTGCTCACTTAATCCTGATGCCAACAGTGGGATATAACCATTAAATTATTCTCATTCTGCAGATGAGAAAACTGGACTGGAGGTTGATTCATGTGCCCAAGTGCACAATAAAAAAATGGCAGAGTAGGGGTAGTGTAAACTGAGGTTTGTCTGTTTTCAATGCCTGTTTCTTAACCACAACACTACATGGTCTGTAATTAAGTGTTCTAAGAACCTTAACTTGCCAATACCTCAGAGGTAGGAAAACATATTTTTAATTTTCAGGACAACTGGAAGAGCCAGAACCATCTAATCTGGCTGGCATTAGAAAGCAGCAGCTTATACATTCAAGTTCGAATGTCAGACATTCTCAGAAGCTGGCCTACCAAGGGAAGGATGCTGCATACAAAGAAGCACTTTCTACATTCTTTGCTCCAGGACCACCTGACCATGCAGGCTCTGTCATGTGACCTGTGCACTTGGTCTCTATGCTGGTTTGTGAGGGAACACCCACAGTGGCTCTACACTGGAGACAGGTTTGAAACTTTCAGAGAAAAACTCCATGATCACTTTTGCATTTGGTGAGGTAAAATATTAAGGATTATGTTTTCGTCTCTTCTTTTACATAGTGGATAGGTTTTATATTGAAACAAAGTGAAGTTCATTTAGAAGGATTATTTGGGTGCGGCAGGAATATGACTCAGTGGTAGTATCCCCTACTTGCAAGGTCCTGGGTTCGATTTCCAACACCCTCTTTCTCTTTTCCCAGAACAATATTTAGGGATATAGGACTTCGAGAATGTCAAATGCCCCTGTCCTGCTCCTTCCAGGGCCCAGATGAAGACACTTTATCAAGAAAGGGGGTCAAGGGAGGAGGAGGAGGAGGAGCCAGGCAGAGTTTTCGTTTAAGGTGTCTCTTTTGACAATCTGCTTACATGTTTGTTTTTCACTATGGTCAACGGATGGTCATGTTTATGCTTTAACTCCCCAAAATAAGATCACCTACAGCTTTATTTTTAGGAGATGAAGACCTAATGAAAATTCATCTTCTGATATTCATCTCCTGTGTTTTGAAACTGCTTTTACTTCCACTTCTTAATTATATAATCATATTTGCTAATTCTTCGTAACTGGTGTAAATAATTTCCTTTGGTCATCAGCACTTTAGAATGGCTAAGGACAGTTTCTGAATATTATGTGTGACCCTGGAAGGCAGGTGTACCACTGTTTCCAAATAAACCCTGCTGTCCTAAATAAAGATATGAATTATCTTGCAAATTAACTTCTGCTATTATGTTAATAATCTCCTTGAGTTTAATTGTTGAGGCTTTTGATTTGAAGTTTATTTATATCTATTTTTGTAGGGGGAAAAATCACCCCCTAACATCAACTACTCAAATTACTGAGGCTGCTGAAGTATTAGTTGTGGTTTTAAATATCAGCCTTTCACATAAATAGTTAATGCCATCCATTATATAAGAAATAGGTTTTGCTTCCTTAAAATTAAAATCTTGTTTTAGAAGTATTAAAAAAAAAAACACACATAAGGAAGGATGGTAACAACCAGGAAGTTAATAGTAAAGCTATAGATCCACTTTCTGCCAAAATTTTAACATAAAACTTTCTAAAAGAAATGGAAACTTTGCAAATAAGAGATTTTGTTTCCCATGCAGATTAACATTTCAAAGTTATAAAACCATATAAGCAAGCCTTTAATTTTTTAATATGGATATTTATATGGATGAAACTCTATACATTAAAAATTATCTACCATTAAAATAAATAAATTTCCCTACTCTATTTCAACATTCTTTGATATGTCAGCTAAGATTAACTATATTTCTGATAGTTGTGTTATCAGAAAGTCTCAAATTTATATCTTGTCAAATATTATTACTTACATTTTACTGCTATAACTGAAATATACTGTACCAATTTCCCAGCCAGATTTTTTAGAAGTTGAAACAAACCAACAAATAAAGGGAACTAAAGCAAAACCTCAAATTTTGGAGGTCTGCCCAGAGTTTCTGAATTTGCTTATTAAATGCAGCAGGGCTGCTGGAAAGACTCCAGAATCTACGGACTGGAGAAGAGCAGAGACAACTGAAGTAGAAGTTGGTCGGCTTTCCTTTGCAAGCATAAAGAGCCTGAGAGTCTTTTGATGTCATTTCTAAAAGAAAAAAAAAACACCAAACCCACCAAACCTTCCTTGATATACTGGACATCAGGTGTGCATTTTAACATTCCTCAATTAGAACAATTTTCGTGCATTCTATCACAGACTGGCAAATCAAGCTTACTAAAGCCTGCCGTTCTGTGATTCATGAACTTCTTATGTTTCCTGCCTTTTAATTTTGCTTTTTCTGAATCTAAAAGAAGTCAAGATTTCAAAGTACTGAGCTACTTGGGAGCTATTAAATTAATTCAGGTAGTCTCAAAATGATATCAGAATCTATTAGAGGCTAAAAGACTAAATGGATGTAAAAGGATAAGACACCAATTAAGACTGAATAGTCAAAATTTATAAAGAATTAGTAGCAAAGGCATTTTTAGAAAATAGAATTTCACTTCAATGCTATCCATCGATCATACATCTTGGTGTGGATGTGTGTGCATGTGTGTATATATGTGTGCAATACATACATACCTATGCACATATATATTTTCTCCTTAACCAGGAGTGATTAAGAAAGATAGCTTGGAAAATGTAGTAAAATCACTTTCACTGAATTTAAAGGTCATGTTTCCAAAGTACATTCCAGAAAGGATAAATTTGGAATGGGAGAAACCTTGATGGAGTGGGACAGGGACAGAAAGCTTGATTCTGCTCTGTTGACCCTGCAGACAAGGGGTTGCAAACACCCAGGCTGCAGGAGATGGGGCTGGGTGCAATAGTGAGGAATGGTGGGGTCTGCGGCTAACTGGAGGAAACACGCCCTGCCCAGGGCAAATCACATTCAACGAAAACAAGACAAAAGGCCAAAAGCAACTCCAAACCTGTGTTGGCCAAACAAAACACAGCTGTGAACTGCTGGCTCCCTCCCTGCCAGGGCCACGGGTTTGCCCCCTCTGCTATGGCACTGCGATTTTGCCTGATCCATTCTCTTCCCTCCCCACTGCTGTCTTGCACCTCAGCCACCAATCAGCCTGTGCTCATGGCTGTGGGGAGGGCAGGGACAACACCCGAGGTGAAGCCCAAAGTCCAGGGTCTGATTCCTAACTCAAATAGGATACTGGACAAATGACACTGAGCTACTTCTGGTTTGTCAGTTTTAGAATGGGGCTGTCATGGGAGACGAGCTATCCCTGGAAGAGGGTCCCAAAGAGCTCCCAGGGAGAGCGGGAAGCTCAATGCAGGACATTTGGGGTCCATGACACATGTGATGGAAAAATGTCAGCACATGTCAGCAGAGGCACAGAGATTTACTTAGGAAAGCAAGAAATAACCATTCAAGGGAGAATGTGGGTCATCTTGAAAGGGAGATATGTTTTCGGGGCCCCTTTTGAAAGAAACTTGGTGAGGGATGGGCATGGGAAGGTATGTGGGGGTGACATCAACCTGGTAATCAGGAAATGGCTTATGGTGGTCTGGTTGCTCTCAGGATCCTGCTACGGGGGTGGTCTCCATGATCTGATCAGTAGATGACTTAGAAGGTCCCCTAAATGATTGGTTTCTCAAAATGTCATCGACTCTCTTTGCTTTATCTGTTTATTAGTAGGCTAATTAACAGTGAACAGGTAGATTTACAGATTTCCCAAGAAATGTGGAAGTGACAGGCTTGGGAGAGAGACTGGTTTAGGGAATGACAGGCCTGGAAAAGTATGCAGAACTTCTGCATGAAAATTTTATTTCCTTGTCCTCCCTTTATGTCTCCTTTCTACCTTTTCCTGTCTATCTAACCCCAGGGCTACCAATGTCCCAGAGTTACTGTAAGCATCGCATCCAGACTACGCAGAAACACACAGCCAGGTGCTCAAGGCAGAGAGGCCCGCTTGTTACCCACTGTTGCCCCTGTGTCCCTTACCACTACCTCACGGGGATCCCTCGCCCCCAGACTCGGTCTCTCTCTGCTCAAAATAACACATCTTCTGACCCATTCCACCTGGCTGCCTGGGCTCATGAAGCCATTTCCTCCAGAGGACTCTGCAGAAGACTGTCCCTTCTCCAGGTCCCTGGTGCCCAGGCCCCAGCAAGGGCTGGGTATGCACTGGATGCTCTCTTCTGCTTCACACACAATGACCTGTCCTCTGAAGGCCATGGTGCTCACGGTGGCAGCCTTGCTGGCTCCTGACATCCAGGACATTTCTCAGTTTCCTCAGAGGCAACGGCACTTGGCTCAGAGTTTTCCTCTCCCTACTGTCCCCTGGGCCTCCCCCTCATCGCGCGTGAACTTCCTCAAATTCTTTCCCTTCTGTTTGAAAAGGCCTGTGTCGTTGTCTGAGGAAAAAAGTGCCCAATGTCCTCGCCAAGGCTAATCCTGTTGTCCCGTCTGCCCTGCCACCTTATGCTATTGACTTTCTCTTCTCATACTTGGTTCCAGAAGCCCAAAAAAGCTTCTGTCAATCTGCAAGTTGCTGGCCACCTGGCACCTGTCCGATGCCTAATGGTCAACTCCAGTAGCTTCTCAGCTTCTCTGACAAGCCACACATTAGTCATACCCCTTCTGGGAACCCGCCACACCTGGCTTCCTTCCAGTTGCCGACCTCTCTGACAGTCTGTCTCTGTCCCTTTGGCCTCTGCCATCACCTTTACCAAAGTTTAAGAGGTTCTTTTCTTCTCTTTACGCCATGGCAACTCTGTGAAACTTCTGAGTGTAAACGACTATTTTTTTTTAATCTGCATAATTTATATTTCAAACGTGTCTTCTCTGTCCCCATCCCAAATCTTCCCCATTTGCTGGCCATCTCTATTAGGACACAGAGCTGACATCAAAACATTAACCCATCCAAAAATAGAACTCGTTTTACACTGTACAAGATCCTCTCCAAGTCCCAACATGTATTTCTACGACTGGCATTACCGTCACGGTAGTCATTTTGCTGTCACCAAACCTGTGTGTCACTTGTGACCGACACCACGCTTCCTCCCCCTTCTCGTTGGCTGCCAAGGCCAACTCTGCCCGGTTTCCCCAACACACTTGCTCTTGTCCATCACACAACCCATCAGCATAAGCCAGGCCTGCATGGCCATAGCCAGTCGGGCTGAGTTCTCTGCCCGTCTTTGCTTCTCTCCTTCCCCTTTAACCCACTGCCAGCTGCATCTTCACGAAGCCACAAACACAGCTTTGATCCTGCCAGTCCCCTGCTCAACTGCCTTCAGCCTTGCGTTCCTTTGCCTAATAAAAGTGTGGATTTCCTCAAAGGGCGCTGGTTGATCTGGTCCAATCTACTTCCCACCCTTATTGCAGTATCCCCTGCAATCCAACATAATCTGATGCACCTTCAAAAATTAAATGAACACATATTTATGTAAAATAAAAATTAAAAAATTAAGAGACGAGAAAACCCTCCTCCCCTAAAATTAATGCTACTGCTTAATTAAATTAATGCTACAGCACACGTCTGCACGTGTCCACACTCCCACTATCCCCTGACGGCATCGTGTGGTTCATACCCAATCTATAAACCTTGGAAAAACCCTCCAAGATCCAGCTGTGCCACATCTCCCTGCAACCCAGAACTTTCTGGCCCCTTTCCTCTATCACTGTAAATCATCACTTGTTACAATATATGAGATTATCTTTAGATGTGTCTTACAGGATAAGCTCGCTGAAGGTAGAGACAGGTGTGTTGTTCATTATTGTGTTTCCTGAGTTGCCCAACCCGACCACACACACACGACAGACACTTAATACATATTTAGTGGCTGAATGAAATAACGGTTATGGTCTTTCATGCGAACAAAGTTTCATATCCAGCAGTAACTTAGTTCATCAAAGGTCAAAGCCCTCCACCCATCTCCTCAACATTATCATCATTATCACTACCAACTCTGAATACTATTAATGGGCTACTCTTCTACAGGGAAGATGACCTGACAATGTAGAAAAAGTGCCAGGGCGGACATCACTATACCTGTGCTTAGGAGCAGCAAAACTTTCATTATGGTGTATTCTTCAAAGGTAAGCTGCAGTCGAACGAACTGAAGGCTGATCTGGTGCATCCCCTGGCACAGTTCATACATGGCAGACTGATGCATCTTCTCTCTGCAAAGAAAAAGCAGCAAACGTCTGAGGACACAAGGTTCGTTAGCAGACCCAGACTGGTGGCCCAAAGCAGCTTAATGAGAGACCCGAGTCAGGTTCGGTATGGAGCTGACGTCTACAAGACACACAGATGCCTTTCAGAGGAACTGGTCAACTGCTCCTGGACCAATGCTGCTGTTTCGCTTCCTACTACCCAGAACAAATGTGAGAAGCACTGAAGGCAACCCTACTCAAAGTGGGCCGGGATTTCATTTTATGCTCAGAGCAACACTAACTGATGACAGTTATAGTGACGTGGATCATCCAGAAAGCAGAGAAGCTGCTGCAATGTGAGCCAGGACCTGAGACTCTTGTTCCTTTCTGAGCACAGGCACAGAGCACTTCTGTACAGGACCAGGCTAGATGCCCCGAGTGGAGGACAGTGAGGGCGATCGTATTCCCACCAGGCCCTTCCTTCCTTCCTTTCTACAGCATAATGGAGTATGCTCATTAACTCTTTGCAGCAGCATGTCTAAAAAGAGAAGTTAAACAGAATTTTAAAAGGTGAGAACCCCAGGCAGAATCGCTCTGATCAAGAGAGGGCCACAGGGAGTTTGGCACCGTGTATACAAACATTTTCACACATGCAGTCCACCCGTCCCCGCCCTCCACCATCCAAGCACGTCTATGAAACACATCACAGGGCATCAGAACATCTTCTCTCTTTCCTTGAGAAGTAAGCAAAGCGTCACTTTTTAAGATGTTTTCCTTCAAAGTAGAAACCTATTGGAAGGCCCTGGGCTAACTGCTGGTTTATGATGAAAAGACTGCAAAGGTGAAGAGACTATCTGTGAAAAACGGGAAAGGACTTGACAGGTGGAAGACACGGGGAAAGAGGCCATGGTGGCTGGTGCGCTCATCGAGATGCCTGGAAGCAGGCGGTGTCTGCAGGAAAGCAACAGGCCAGCCCTCTTTCAGGCTGCATTGTGCTGCCCTGGAATGGCAGAAATCTCTTGCAGCCCAACTCTGAAGAAATTCATAATGCAGCACAACATGGCTTGCTCTGGATGATTGTTTCCTCTCTTTCCTGTCCCATGATAAGCTAGAAACTGTTTTTAAATTAAGAAAATATTTTTCACACACACATACACACACACACACACACACACACACACACACACACACAAATGGCACAAGCCCAAGCATCTACCACCCAGAATTAACAATGTGAACAAATGCTAATACTGTTGCCATATTTGTTTCAGAGTTTTAAAAAATTCAACATGGCCGCATGGAGCTCCACTTGGTCTTCCTCCCTGATCTGACCATCCTTTCATCACTCAGGAAGGAAACGATCCAGCTGGGGGTATTATTATTTCCTCTCAGAAGTGCACACTTCACTTACACATGCCTGCGTCTATAAAATCAGCTCATAAATACAGTGTTTTATGGAAATGTGAAATTAGATACACACATCCTTCTGCAACTTATTTTTACTGATGTGTCATTGTGAGGGGTATCTATTCCATTCAGGTAACTCTTCATTTGTTTTAGCTGCTTCAAGCTTTGTCTGAATGTAGCACAGCTTATACATCCACTCCCCATAAAGGGACACTAGGGTTCCTTCCTCCTTATTGCTGTTACCAGTGACACCCAAGGAATAGCCTTGTGTGCTTCCACGTGACTGAGCCAGAAAACAAAGGCTGGGTGGTGGCTCTGTGCACATCTGCTGCTCTCCCTCCCACCAGCAGGGCCTCGGGGACCTTCTACTCCACTTCCCACCAGAGCCCCCCATTATCCCATGCATCTGATGGGAGAGGGGGTTGAAAAGGTGACCCCTTGTTGCTTTTATTTCCATTTCCATTATCACCAGTAGGTTTGACATTTTTGCAAATGTTGACTGACCATTTAGGTTTCTTCTTGGGTGATGTTTCTTCATAACTGTATACATTTAAGGTTTTTTTTTTCTTTTCTCCTTCTATCATTGGGTAACACAATTTTTATTCTTTTAAGTCCAGGCTGGTCCAGAACCTCTGGTCTCAATCCATACTCCTGCCCTAACCTCCCAAATAGCCAGGGCCACAGGTGTGTGCCACCATGCCTGTCTCCTGTTTCCATTCTTAATATTTTTTTTTCCTTAAAAAATTTGATCTGCTTTTAATGTCTTTCTCCCTTTCCCCATTTCTTCCTCTAGAACTTGCCTAATATCTCCCACATCATCTATTAATCCCTTAGTTTCAAACTTCCCATGTGCGTCTTCTAAACAGCAAAAGGCTGAATTAAAAAAAAAAAATCTGAGTCTCTCACTTTTAATAGCCCAGTTTAATGTGCTTCCACTTACCACCATTACTGTTACGATGGTTCCTGCCATCTTAACTTCCTCCCCATCCCTCTTTCTCTTCTTTGCTTCTCTTTTTCTACTTTGATTGGGGTTGATCCAACTTTTGAACCCACCCTCCTCTACTGGATTTGGAAGGTTTTGTATTCTAATTTCACACCTACAATACTCATTCCTGAATTGAGAACTTGCTTACTTAAAGAATCTAAAGTTAGTCAACAGCTTTCCCATTGGCAACTGAGAAGGGCTCATTCCTTCTCTGCTTCCCTTCTTGCACAGAACTGTTCTCCAAGTATCCACAGCCCAGCTGCTTTCCAAACCACCACTGAAACTGGTCTGTCCCTCTCACACCTGGACATATGCCCTGTTTACTTACACTTACCAAAGTGGTTCTTTGATCCCTGTCACTTCTTATGCTTTATCCTCACCTCTGGGTTCAATTTCTGACTTATTAAGGAGTACATTTTAGTCATTCTTTCAGCAGTAGCTTGTAGCTGAGTGAAGTTCAAGTTTTTTAGTCTTAAGGTGTCTGAAGATGTCTTTGTTTCCCCTTAATTCTTACAGGATAATTTTAAAAGCTTGGCAGGTAATTTCCCTCAGTACTTTGAAGAGCGTATTCTGCTACACCTGGGCCTTAATTGTGGTTTTGGAAATTTCCAGTCACTCAGTCTCCCATAGGTAACCTGCATCTTCTCCGTGGTAGCTCCCCACCCCCACACTGCGTTTATCTGATGCCTACGGTTTTGTTATGATGTACTTAGATGCAGACTAATTTTTCTATTTTTCCTGTTTGAAACACAATGTCCTTATTTAATTTAAAGGGGTAGATATATATATTTTTTTCTGTCCTGAAATATCCTCGCCATTGCTTCTTCAAATGTCGCCCTAGCCCATTCTGGTCTCTCTCCGTTTTCGACCTCCTCTTAGCTAGCATTGTGCTGGATCTTCTCACCGTGACTTCCAGATGAAGTTCCCTTTCATCTTTCCTGTCTTCTTAGTTCTCTGTGCTGTGTTCTAGGTGGTTTTCTCAGATTTTCCAATCAAACTTTTTTCTTTATGTCTAATTCATTGTTTAATGTCTACAGTGTTTTAATGAGTGGCAGTATTTTTCATGTCAAAGAGCTTAGAAGTGCTCTAAGTTCTTTCTCAAGCCCCACCCCCAGGATGCTTCCTATGGTTCTTATAAGCCCTTCATATCTCTAGATATTTTAAACATGTTTTATTTTAGTTTCCTTTATATTTTCATTTTTTTGGGGATGCAAATATGACATGTCAAGGATGCATTTTGGGGGCCTATATTGTCTCCTGGGTGAGCCCCATGGGTTTGGGCTTGTGGAAGAGATTAAACCTGTCATGACTACAAGCATTTCACTTGTTCTGGACCAGTCTTTATGCTAAGTTATCAGCTGAAATGCTTCTGTAAGACTCGAGTAGTTTAAATTTAGACTTCACATTTGATGTGGTACCAGCTTGTTTCTTGTTTCTTTCGGCTTCCTCAACATGTCCCTGGCTGGCTGGTTGGTTGAGTTTTCCTGTCCTTGTAGTAGACAGTGAAATCTGTGCAGAGCTCCGAGTTCATGAGTCCTGTTTCAGGCCCCAGCTTTGCTGGAGTGGAAGTTCTTGCTCTGATTTCCTGTTTGTGTTCCAATGCCTGCCCAGAAAGCATATACCTGCAAACAATATTGTGCGGGCCAACTGCAGCTTCAGTTCTATGTCAAACCAAGCTGGCTATGAATTCCTTGTTCTTGCATATTTTTTTTTTTTAAAGTTTGCCTATGTACCTAAGACTTTCTTTCTTAAAGCAAAATTTCTATGTGTTTTGAGAAAAAAAATGGCTCAGGTTTGTTCCATCATTCTGACTGCTAACGACCAGCTTCTTAAAGGCAGGATCTATGTCCAACTGCGTTAAGTGTCCAAAAGTATACGATAGACAAGCACTAAGTGTCAATTTTTGCTCTAAAAGTATTTCACGAATGGATGAGAAAGGGGAAAAAGCAAAGATGACAATGTAACGAACCGAAGACATGCAAATTTGCATTTGATGGCAATGATTAAGCAAGATAATACTGCTGTTTACAGAGGCTGAGATACCAAGTGACCCTGAAATTAGATACGGCATTTGTGAAGTTCCCAAAAAGTTTCTGAGAGAGAGGGAGACAGACAGACAGTAAGTAAAATGGAGATAAAGCAGATGCCATGGACATAACACACTATGCATCTGACCCTGCACTCATGCATTTGATTTCTTAATCTACCTCATGTCACAGGCAGAAAAGATACCCTTGGCTCTGCCACGTAGGACCTACTGATGTACAGACCATCTGCCCTCCATGTACTGGCTTGCTGGTCCTTAATGGCATAACTTCTGAGACTTAGGCTTATCCTATGTAAAATAGGAATACTACATACATCTAATTCTAATCTTGCAGGGATAAAGGAACCAACTATCAGGAAGTTCTTATAAAGTATTATCTGAATGTTATTGCTTTCTTTTTAGAAAAAACATACTGGAGAAAATAAAATACTTCCTAAGGGACCAATGATAATTTGGCAGAAATAAGCCAAGAAAGCATCAAATTCTTAAAATGACTTTCATGAAAATAATATTTTATTATTATTTTTTCATTCCCATATATACGAAGGTGAACCAAGGCAAACACCAGAGATAAGGCAGATGTTGAGAAGGTGGAAGTGACTTGCCTAATGCCAAACACGAGAACTAAACACCTCCTTACCCAAGTGTTTGTTATTGCAGTGTGTTAACAAAACATCCACACACCACACAGGAGACAGGTTAGAGTTTACCTGAAAACAGATTAGATCGTTCACGTGTGAAAACACACCTAAAGAAAGCACTCTGTGCTACTTCACTGTGAATAGCATCTCTTTTAACTCTCTGTTGACCTAAGGCCTGAGTCACCTCCCTATCATACAGACACCCAAGCTGAATGTCCCCTTGCCGATTCTCATAATGTCTGTGAGGAGGGGTCTTCATGCTCATGATGGGGAACGTTACACCTAAGAAAGTCAGTATGCAAACCCAGGTATTTTACTTCAAGACCTCTCTTTCTGCTGCCAGCCCAAGTAAGAGTCTTCTTGCTCTTTGCTCCAGTCATCCACCTACAAAGGAATATTCAGTAACACATAGGTTTTGTTATTATAGTTACTCATTTATCCTGAGCTCGCCATTATATGGTAAGATCTCATGTTTCCAAATTCCACTGCTGTTCCCAACTGCATGAAATTGAGTTCTTTAAATGAGGAGTACTGGGTAGGCAAGATAGCTCGAAATTTCATGAAAACAGACCATCTTGAAAACACATTTTATATCACATCATTTTTGCACAATTAGATTAAATGTACAGAAATGTGCATCCAAAGAAGCAGAAGTGAGGACGATCTTTTTGGCCTGGTACTTGTATTAATGTCGCAATGCTACTTTGCAGAAATACTCTTCTGTGTGCTTTTATTTGTTTCATAATTTTACCTCATTTGGAACAGAATAATGTGAAAATACACTTGGCTAGTTTGGAAATGAGGAAGAAATCTGTACAAGGCTTCTAAATGACAAAAGCAAATGCATGACCAAAAGTCACCCTTGAACGGTGGACTTAAAGGTGGCAAGAGTGTTAAGGTGGATCTCAGAGCTGAGTAGCTGATGGTTCCTCCTCTCTACTGCTGGACTGTGGCTGCTAATATTCTTGTACATGTCATCCTCCCGTTTGTGGGAACAGAATAAACTCCACTTTGTAAATAAATACAAACATCAGAGTGAGCACAGAGACCCAGCTCCAATTCTAAGGAGCTTGGGTTAAAAATCCATGAAAAACAACAGCTCTAACATATTTTTAAAGAAATATTTCAACAGTTTGGTAAACGAAATTTTCTCCAACTAGAAAACCAAATATATTTGTAGCTACAACTTCATCTGGTCCTCTCTCAGAACGTCCATTTCACTAAATGAAAGTCATATGGTCATTTGGAAATAGTTTTAAACTATTAAATTAAAATAAACTAACTTCTCCAAATTTGATTCCTCTTGGAATGAAAGTGTATACTCGAGAGTTGACAAAAAAACACTTCTTCCCTTGCTTCTGAGAGAATTTGGAGTTATAAAATGTTAGAAGTGGAGCTTATTCACATAAGAGTAGCAGGAATTGGAAAAAGCCCCATTATATTCAGAGTGGTAGAACATTCATGATTTGTGTGCTAGTTGTCTGCTTTTAACTTAGTATCTAAACCATCTGAACACCTTTTGTATCGACGGGACTCATGCCATCTTGCCTTCTTTAATGTCAACAGTGTTGCCCTATTTTACATTGTGAGAGCAATCCCTGGACTCACTGGCCAATGGAACACCCTTGTTTTGGTATTCGGGTACTGGCTTACATTACCAAAATAAAAACCATTCAAAAAGCTTAGTCATTCTGTTATCTGGAGGTCCATCTGGAAACAGCTGATGGGGAAATCACGGCCTCAGAAATGCAACCCTAGACTCACGTTCACGTGCTACTCTGATATAAGCAGACAGATGAACTGATAAGCCCAAACAACAAAACACGGAACCTGTGGAACTCGAGAGCTGTTTTAGCCTGAACTCACACAGATACCTCCTGATGTGGCCACCTACTGTGAGAACACATGCTAGGTGCTTCCATCTGCCAAGAGAAATAGACGGGATGGTCTGATGGTCTGGACCTCCCACCTGCCTTCCCCAGGTTCTCACAGACAAACTCCATCTAACTGCTCCAGCACCCACCCTGCTGGGGGCTCAGCCGAGTTCACCTCTGTGTGGACGGTTTCCGGGGTATGCCTACCACCTATTCCTTCGTGGGCTTCTGTGTGTGACCCCGACACCCAGCCAGCTCCCAGAGAGTGGCCGTGGCAGGCTGCCAAGGCAGTGTATTTCGCCGAGACAGTTCTGAACACTGTGATGCTCCTCCGCCTCCAGAAACCGCCCTTTGTGGAAGATCTCTGCATCTTTGCCAAACAGCTGCGAGATGACTTCCCCTTTTACTCACGCATCATCCTTGTGAAAGGACTTACGTGATACACTGTTCTTGAACTCTGCTCCTAAAAAACCAACCAATTTACTTACTTTCTCCCCCGGAACCTCTTTCTTCCTACGGGGATGCTCTACCACTGAGTATATCTTTAGCCCCTTTTATTTTTGAGACAGGGTCTCACCAAGTCGACCAGACTAGCCTGTAGTTTTTCTTGTGCCAGGCTAGCTCACACGCGGGGTAAGGGCTGGAGTCAAGACCCAGACTCCGGGAGTTGGGTGGAAGCAGGCTTATGGCGAGCAGCCTGCAAACTCGTTTATTGCGGGAACAGCTATACATTTTATAGGTTTCTTGCCCAATCACAATGTGCCACGGGGGTCAGACCACCAGGTTCCTATATGGGCTCCCTTGGTAACACTGAGTCAATCTGGGGCAGTTGTTTACTTTCCTAGGTAGCCAAAGCGGAATGCTCCTCCCTGTAAGTTTCCCTTATACACTTGAGACGTTCACTGCTGCCAGCCAAGAACTAGGATTTCTCCCAACACTAGCCTTGAATTTGTGATCCTCCTGCCCCAGCCTTCTGAGTTGCTGGGATTCCAGGTGTGTGCACAATGCCCAGCAAAAATCAAACAAAACAACCCTTCTTTCTTATGCTAACTTCTATTTAACGAATCTCTGCTAGAATTAAGAACACATCAGTTGAAGAAGTTTGGTATACTCATGTTCCTGGCAGCAGGATCACAGCAGTCATAGGTGGAAGTAACCCATGTTTCCACTAATTGGGGAATGGAGAAACAAAATGTGGTGCATACACCCAACAGAATATTATTCAGCCTTGAAAAGGAGGGAAATTCTGACATACCCTCACATGAATGAACCTTCACGATACACGCCAAGCAAGATAGGCCAGTCACCAAAAGTCAAATACGTGCATGTTTCCAATTGCACATGCATCTAGAGAAGCCAAATTCACAGAAAGCAGAAGCTTCTACAGCTGGGGAGGCAGGAGGTGGAAATGGGGAATTGTTGATTATTGTGCAGAGAATTTCAATTTTCACTATTTGAATAAGTTCTGGAGATTGGTAGCAGGACCACGTGTTATACTTGATACTACTGAACCATGCACTTCAAAAGGGTTACGATAGTCAATTTTATTATGCAGTTTTTCACTACTAAAAAACTTAAAAATATGTTAAAAAAAATTCTCTGCAACTCACGATCTTACTTGCTACTCTTTGAAGAGACTGGGAAGCTCAATTTGTGTTTAATTATGTAACTGAGGGTTCAGGCGCTTCATTCTTCTTTCTCTTATAATATGGAAATTATGTCTTCTCTCCTATCTTTACAACTTCCTTTTTGTGTCTTGACAGACTTTTAGTCTTACTGTATCAGTGCCTGTATTCACAAGCTGCACTCAATGCCATTTGAAAGCAGGAAAGGGAAAAATTCTTTAATAAACCATGATTTCAAAAGGTCGCCGAGAAACAGTTCTCAAAGACCCATCTGTTGCAGGCTGGTACCCTTCAGGGGAATGGAAAACGGAACTACCTTTCTCGCTCCTTTCTTCTTCCCCAAATGCACGTTTAATGGACGTGATCCTTTAACATTGGCTGAGTTTGTAAATGCCAAAGCACAGGAAGTTCCCAACTCTTTCAGCCACGGAGTCTACGGAAAGTACAGTGAAGATCCTTTGCAATACTGCACTGAACTGTACCTCATCAACCGACCACCTTTCAGTTGTATGAGATGTCACTTCATGAGGAAGGCAATACAAAAAGAAGACTTTGAAATGCTTCACCTTAGCCCTTGGATTAAACACTGAGAAACTCTCATCCCTGTGGTCTGCGTCTTTTTCTTTCTTTAAAGGTATTGGGGATTGAAATTGGGGTGTTCTTCCGCTGGGTACATCCCTAGTCCTTTTTATTTTCTGAGAGAGGATCGAAGTTGCTGAGGCTGGCCTTGAGCTTGAGACCCTCCTGACTCAGCCTCCCAATTTGCTGGGATTATAGGCATGCGCCACTGCACCTGGTGCTGTGTCCTGTCTATGAACATTTTTATGAGGTATACAGGTGCACAATTACCTGAGTAATTAAATAAGTGTCTAGAGCAATGGGAAATGAATTAATTCAAAGGATTTCACAGACTTTGAGCTGTTATTTTTCTTGGCAGATATTAACGAAATGAAGCAATACTCAATGAGGGCTGAACTTCCTCAAGTCTCTGAACTCCTGGAGAGGAGGCCTGTCAATAAGCCTGTTTGCCAACATGCATTTACTTCAGTAAATCGCCTCTAGGAACGTGTGCGTTACATTGTCATAATGCAAGCAGCCATCCTGTCAGTCTTATAAGAGAGTTAATAACCTGAGATCAGAGCAGATCTGAAAGCCCAGACCTTCCATCTGATACGGCACACCACATCATTATGTCTGAATAAATCTAACATCTTGTTACATGGTCAGCGGAACAGATGGTCCCTGTCTCAGGCTTGTTATCTTCCTAAAAAACAGCATGCAGAAACAGGTTTTTCCCCCTTTCAGACCTTAATTAGAATAAAAATGACCTCAATTTGGGCATTCAAATCATTCCAGTTTACTGTTCTCAAATTTTTTTTTTAATGTTCTTCCTAGACTTGTCTTTAACTGATTAAAAAAAAAAGATAAGAGCTATTGGAGAGCCACTCTGGGTGGCTGTTGTGATGGCGGCTCATTTTTATAGTATTTATATCATGTATTTACAGACAGGGTAGAGTTCGGCCAGCAGGTCCAGGAATCCCCTGGGAATATGCTCTGTGGGTTGTGCTCCTGGACTAATGTCTCAGAGGGACTAGTGTCCCCCAGTCTCTGTGGCATTCAACTCTTCTCTACTAATTTCACATGGTCTGATTCTAGTAACATATAAAAGCCTATTCAGTGTTTTATCTGTCACCTTAACCGATGTCCCAAAAGGAAGAACTGCCCTCAGATGCCAGCATCACAATTTCCACAAACTTGAATGGATCTCACACGTAACAAAACAACCTGTGACAATCTGAAGGGGGGGCAGCTGGTTATGAGGAAGCCACAATTTACCACTGAGCGTCCTAGACGTCCAGGAAAAAAAAAATGTTATTATCATAAATATCATGTAGAGTATTTTCTAAGACATTTCTTTGTAACATAGAGCTTTAAATACTCAGAATGGTCAGCAATGTCTTTTTGGGTACAAGGATGTGTGCTTTTGGTAAAGAAAAGGAAGCGTGTAGCCAGAGCCCCCCCCGGTAAAAATTCAGATTTTTACAGAAAGTTAAATTGGGGTTATCTGTGAGAAATGGCATTACAAAAATATTTCTAATTGACCAGAGGTTAATGAATAGACTTTGGATTATGAATTTTCTCAGGCTAGTAACAATATAATACATTTGAAAAGGTGATTTCTAAGCAACTTTTCAGGACAGAATTTATTGTCTTGTGAAGCACCCTGTCCCTGAAATATGGGACCAGAGAATCCACGCTGCAGTAAAGAACATAGCAAACTGCAGAGGATTCCAAAGGAGTACCAGTTCACCCTCTATTATCCGTAAAGGCAGGGGGGCCTTTGGTACCAGACTACAGTGATTTACTTACTCCTAGAAATTGTTTGGAAGCAAGTGAAACCTCACTGAAAACTGTATTCAAGAACTTCAACTGAGGCTGTCTGGTCTTGGAGTCTGAGCTCTGAACTGCTATATGAAAGTTAAACCCCTAAGCACTATGCTTAGAACCTCATGGATACTTAATAAATGCCACGTTGATACTTACTGCTGAAGTATTGCTATGAGGTTGGCCCTCCATCTCTGTGGGTTACACACTCACAGACTCCACCAAGCACTGATCAGAAATTTTCAGAAAAAATATTACTTCTGAAGTGACTTTTTTCTTGTCATTATTCCCTAAATGATACGGTAAAACAGTTATTTACATGCCATTTACATTGATTTTAGGTACTGTAAGTAATCTAGAGATGATTTAAAGTACAAGGTAGGACACTCACACATATGTGCAAATCCCATAGCATTTTATACAAAAAACTTAAAAACATCTGCAGATTGTGGTGCTGATGGGGGTCCGAGACCCAATCCCCTCTGGATAACAAGGGATGACAGTACACATAGAAAGAATACAAAAGAACAATACACTCAAGTGAAAGACTTCTTTTTCATTATTAAGTCTCATACTTGTAGACTATAGTCTTCAACACTAAAGGTCTGGGAATGTAATGATTTGCAGACCTCAGATGGTTAAAGAGAAGACCATTTTCAGTGCGCTATTATTGTTTCATACATTTGGCATATAAACTTAAAGACACTGTCTAGTGTCAGTAAATGACCACAGTTTCTTTACTTGTAAAAAGAGGCCATAAAAAAGGGCAGATTTCTACTTGATGATAACTATTGAATTTCCAGAATGTGAACAAAGTTAACTGTTGATTTAGAAACATTGCTAGAGGGAGACAGCAAATCACTTTTCCTATTGCAAAATTAAAATCTTTATTAACCAGAATCTTGTGGAGTCAAGTTCTTTCTGGAAGAGATGTCACATTATTCTAGAACCCAAACCTGGCAGAGTACAGGGAAGGATAATTACTCTGATAAGGCCCAGGTGTGCAGCTGTGTCTCTGAGGTGTTGGCAGAGTAGCCTACACTGCAGAGGAGACCTGAGTGTGTGGGCAAGCCAGGGCTGGGGTATGGAAGGTAGAAAGCTATCACGCCCTCTCCACAGGAACACAGATCTCTTCCATCCCGGAAGTCTGACTTTGCAAGAGGAAAACAAAGCTCCAGAGATAAATGCTATATAAGGTCAGTAATCAAACTAGACTTTCAAAAAACATTTTTGGGGTATCACAAATCTGGATGAAAGGGAGTTGTGTTTGTTTGTTTGATCATTCTAAAAGCTCGTCTGCCTGAAGAAGAAAAAAAAAGATGATGTTCAACTCAATTAATTTATTAGAGGTTAGCCACGTGTCCTTTCTTATTATTGATTCCAAACATCTGTCACAAAGCAGATTTTGTTCAGGACATTATGAACAACTGCATCATTCATTACTGGGTGAAACAAGTCGAACGCCATGAGACCACTGCTCCCGTAGTAACATCCACTTCCATAGAATGTGCGCAGGGAATGGCAAGAACACAATGCTTATTCAACATGGAGCCTGAATATTTGTTTTATTTACTTGTATAAAATCACTAGTTGAGACAGCTGAGAAACACAGAACTGAGGTGTTCTGATCTTACCCTTTATTATGAAAACTGTGACCCTCCACCAATCAGAACTCAGTGGCCAAGCAGCTTCTCTTTAATGACAGATGATTTGTTGGGGTTTTGTGTTCAAGACCTCAGGAACCTTAATACCCTTTGATCCTTGAACAGGCAGAACCCCCTCCCCCGGCCCCACCTCCACAAAGCACCTGCTCTGTAAGCAACCTCACAGGAGAGGAGAGGGGAGGGCAGGAGAGGAGATGGGAAGAGAAGAGAATGTGTCCTCTGCAAATTCACATGTTGAAACTGACCTGCGAATGTGATGGTATTAACAGGTGGGGCTTCCAGGAGGTGATTAAGTCATGGGATTAGACCCTCATACAAGGGTTTGAGTGGGCAAGTTTGGCCTTCCCATGTATGTGAGGACAGTGTTCTTCCCCCTGGATGATGTGACCACAGGCTACATCTTAGAAGCAGGGAGCATCCCTCACCAGACACTGAACCTGCTGGCACCCTGACACTGGAGCCAAAATAATACATCTGTATTGTGGATGATTTATTCAGTCTTGGGTATTTTGCTGTAGAAGAATATATGCACTAAGACAAACACACAGGGGAAAAAAGAAAGCATGGTCATTCTATCAAGAAATGTGGGGAACATAAATTCCAATGATTTTAAGACCATGACCAAGACCAAGAGTGCTGGAGCTTTGAGAAAAAGTTTTCCAGTTGGGGTGACCACCTGAAAGAGCAGAAAAGTTCGTACTGGAGTTTAAAAAAAAAAAAGAGCATCCATATTGGAATTCTCTTCCCTCTGGAAAATTCTATAAAGCACACTTAATTTGAAAGTTAAGACAATGGAATGTAACATTTTAATTTAGTACCTGTAAGATGTGGCGGCATCATCCTTGTCTATGACAGCTATAGGGAATGGCTGCAGAGCCATGGGGGAGAGGGAGAGGGGGAAGCAGAAAGGGGAAGATGAGAAGGGGAAGAGGGAGAAAGGTCAGGGGTGGAGGACAGGGGGAAGGACAGGGAACACAGGAAGGCAGGAAGGAACAGCCCTCTCCATTCTGGACTGCAGACCCACAGCTCTCCACACATTATGGTTTGACAGCCTCCACTCTGGATTTCAGAGGCTCCATCCTCCTGCCTGGGTGCGCCTTCCCGTGCCCCCACTGGACATCCCTTCCCTCCATCTGTCCCGGCTAGACAATTCTGCCAGGCAGTCCTCCCTGACCACGTTAGTTGGACAACCGCTTTGTCTTTCCAATCTTCGAGCGGCCATCTATGACACTTGTTGTTTGACATTCAGCTTCATCTTGTCACTCTGCTAGTCGTGCGTCTGTGTCTTATTTGTCCAATAATTCACACCCACGCTACAGAGTTCTGGTGACTGGGAAGGGCGTCATTCCCTCTGGATTCCTTATGACAGCCACCATGGTATTTTGCATACTGTAGATATTCTCCATATTTATTACTGACAGGGAAAATGCTAGTCACTGCTCATAATTTTTTAGCTAAGTGATAACCATAAAGAGATTTAATCTCATATAATCTCCCTTCTTTAAACCTCATTCTTATCACAAATTCTTATAGCTGCATGAATAAGGAGTCTTGTTGGTAAAGAAGAACTATATATAAAATGAACCACGGGGCGTTGGAAGGGACTTTTGAGACCCTTCCATCTCCATTATTTTGCAGATATGTCCTAAGATATAACAGAAACAGAATACACTTTGAGAGAAATCTTTAGGAGATCCCCCTCTCAATGAACATGTGATCCTAGGTAAGTTACTGAATCTCTCTAGGATCAAGGAAGCTGCATCACTTATAAAATAGTGATAATCATATCTACCTTAAAATATGATTGTCTATAAATGTAATGAACCACACCAAAGTGTCAAGCACAATAAATGTAACATAGTAGGGACTATGTTCTATTTAGCATTGAATCTAAATGTGCCTAAAATGTGGATTATTGATTCTTTCCTGAATGAGGAAACAGAGACCCAGATCTTGCGTGAGGCTTCCCCAAGGGGAAGCAGAATTAGAGTGTGCATTGGGTTTTAAAGATCATCTATGTAAGCAGTTCTCCGAAGTGGGTTCTGACGGCTATAGGCTACCCCTAAGCCCTTCCCTCTTTTTCAAGTTCTTACCTGTGAGAGGCTGAATTTTCTTCATATGTTTTGCCCAAAACAACCTCTCACAACAGACTGATGAATGTAGGAAGCAGATAAGAGAATGCAATTGACTTCATTTAAGACAGACTAAAAAGATTTCCTAAAAAGCAAAACAGCTCCACTCTTCTAATTTTTTGGTTTTGAGAAAAAAATTTTCATAAAAACATTTATGTTATATAATGTTACTTATGAAATATGTAACAGGTTTATTAATTTTAAATGAATTTAAACAATTTATCTTTCAAATATTTGTTTTACTTTTCTGAGTTAAAAAAAAATCAAGCGATATAATGTGTGGAAGAGAAATTCTTCAGAACAATGATTTTAAGAGTATAAATCAGGTCAATGATTTTAAGAGTATAAAAGGAATGACAAGTTTACAAACTGATGTGGTCCAATTCCCTCATTTTGTGGAAGGGAAATGAAGACTTAGCAATTAACTCAGTCATTTGACATCATCAAGCAAAATCATGACAAAGTCAAGGACTAGGCTTTCAGATACCAGAACAGAAATAAAACAGATTTGGAGAAATAATTTAAACTTTGAACCTAAGTTCCAGTCTTTCTAAGAATATTTCATTTCTCACTGTAGGGTATATACAACTGGCATATTCTCACCTATTTTAAAGGACAACTTTTATGAGATGATATGATCTGTCACTAAGAGTTCCAAATATATATAGTATCTAAAACCATTATGAGGCTCCAAAAGTCTACTTATTAACTGCCTAAGAAAAAACCTAATCTCACAGTCAATGTAGAAGTCTGGATGGAGCTGAAAAACCCCCGAGTTTGAACTATGAGAGTCACTTGGGTTCAAAACTTTGAACCCCGTCCTCCTTATCCTTCAAAGTGGGGAAAGAATAAATTCCCACTTCAGAGTTGGGAGGATTAAATAAAATAACACACTGGAGACGGCGTTCAGCCCAGCACTGCTCTCGAGCGTCCAGCATGAGTTGGGTCCTCCAAATCCTTGTCAAGCACTTGATGTTGCTTTTGCCCCGCGGTTTCCATGTTAGTGGAGAGTGAGCTCATATCTGTAGCAAAAAGGAGGTGAGGAGTCTATAACCCACCAGTTCCACTGACTCCCCAGGAGAGGCGACTACTTCCAGGATGGTCAGACGCCATCGTAAGGAGGCTGTTAGGCTGGGCTGCCATAGTCAGTAGGCGCACTGGCTTGGCCACTGCTGATGATCCAAGTGCCCAGGTGTGCTTCCCAAAGGGGCACGGGGGTCCACCTGGGACCTTTGTGTGTGTTTGTTTTCTCCCTTCCATTATTCATTTGTTTCTTTAGGAAGAGACCAAGTGCCAGAACCTCAGGAAAAGTAAACAGCCTCTTCAGAGCCCTCCCACTGATAAGCCTACCGAACGAGCTCGGGGTTCATGGGTGAAGGCTGGGGAGAATATAAAAACAACATCATCTCCCTTGTGGGACGCAATAAAAAGGGATGACAATGTGAATCAGTTTTGGTTCTAGAAGTGTCTAATGATGCAAGTTTAGAAAACACTTTATTTATCAAGCCACATTCCAGTCTGACTCCCTGTTTCAATCTGGTTGGGTTCATTACAGCCACCATCTTTCTGTCCTGTGACAAATGTCAAGGGAGGAAGCCTGGAGATCTCCTTTGTTTTGACTGACATATTCCTTGTCACTTGCTCCAATCTTGCAACAGAATCAATGCAAAAAAAGTAATCTTTATCAGATCTTCAATAAAGAAATTTACTCTAGTGATTTTTATTTTACCTTGGAGATTTCATTTGCTTGAAGAGACCAAAGTCCTTGAGCCCATTAGCTGAAGTAAAAAGCAATATACTAATATATCAGCTAACCAAGCCCTTTTACAAATCACAGACAGTCTTAGCCTGTTTTTGACTGTTATTCAAAATGAAAAATAGCTCCCTCTAGTAGCCGGAGTACAGCCTGGCTATATTTCTTGCATCATTACTTCTCTATGGGACCCCAACATAGCTGTAGAGAGCTAGACAGTTTGTTCCATTTGCAGTCTCCTATTTGTTTTGCCTTAATTTCATACAATACTGGCAATTACCCAGCTTCATTAACTCCTTACAAAATTTGTCAAATACACTACAAGAAACATCACATAAGAAATATTAAGAGACACCAGTATTTTGGAAGGAAAATCTGAAAATGAATCCTAAAAACATGATAAGGAAAAGCCACATCAGGAATCTAGCTTCTGACCTTCGTACCAGAAGAAATGCTTATCTACAAACGAAAAAATATTTGCCGAGTGCCAACCATGCAAAAAGCATCCTGTGAGACTGTAGAAATAATTTTTAGAAGTATACTTTATGTAGTTTAGGAGTTTATACTATATCTGAAGTGATACCATAGACACAAAAAAGCATCAAAAGATGGATAAAGAAAAATATGGGTGCAAAGAGTTTGGCTGGGAGGCTGGGGCTGTGGCTCAGTGGTAGGCACTTGCCTGGCATGTGAGAGGCACTGGGTTCGAGGATCAGCACCATATACAAATAAATAAAATAAAGGACCATTAACAACTAAAAAAAAAATAAAAATAAATAAAAAGAGTTTGCCTGGGGGTGTAGCTCAGTTGTAGAGTACTTACCTAGTATGTGTGAGGCCTGGGTTTGATCCCTAGCACCCCCAGAAAGAGTCACTTTTTTGATGTCACTCTTCAACAGTAAGTCATTAGAGAGGACGTGTCCTTTGGATGGGACTAAGGGAAGAGGAAGGTAATTTGGTGGGAGTAGAGTTTATTTGGAAAGGCAGCAGGAAGTGGTATAAAAAGAGCATTTTAAAATTACTGCGTTCACTGTGCACTAAGGCCAGATGGTATTCTAGGTGCTGGCGATGCCAAGGTAGGCCAGAGGGCCACTCTCCTGCTTTCCCAGCGAGGCACCATGCTGGCAGCAGACCCACTAGGAAGAAAACTTACTTGTGATAAGATGGGAGGGCCTGGGAACACAGGACTACCCTGGCTCTGGTGGTCAGGCACAGCCTGTCTGAATAGAGGACATTCAGAGTGGACAGAGAGGTGAGAAAGAGCCCTCCTCCTGCACCAGAGAGCATCAAGGGTAAAGGACCCGGACAAAGTTCCCAAAGGAGGTCACTGCAGCCAAGTGCACCAGTGAACCCTCCCTGGGAATGCCAACTCCACCTTAGCAGTTTAAGTCCCACCTTTCTGGTGGACACCGGGATGGTGCAATGTCACCGCGCCACACTCTCTGGCAACACTGCAGGCAGCGTCTCTTCCCGTTGCTGCCTCATTTCTCCTACCCACCACCATGGAGCATGTGACCCAGCAAGGAAGGGACTTCCTTTCTCTTACAGCCGTATTCCCAGGGCCTAGGATTGCTTGGTATGTTGACACTGCTCAGTCAGCGTGTGCTGAATGAAGGGACTGAATGATCACTGAGCCCCTCTCCCGACAGTGGGTCACGAGGAGAGGCAAGGCTTGGTGCGAGCGAGGACAGGTCAGGTGGCGAGCTGGGAAGCCCACCCACGGTGCTGCCTCACAGCAACGCTGCATCAGCCTTTCCCGGCTCTGGGGAGGCCGTTCAGCACACTCAGTTTAGGAGCTTTCCTTAGTGTGAGCACTAACATGGAGGCAGCAAGCGACCCATTTCTTTAAAATCCCCCTGTCCCCACTCCTCCTCCTATGAAATGCCCAGAAGTAACTTTTTATACTGATTCTTATCACGATCAGGAAGGGGAAGCAATACTGGGGAAAGGAAGGAAGGCCGTGTCTCACGTAGAGGACAGTCCCTGCCTCTCTTCTGTCTCCACATATGCCGGAATGACTACCGATTGCGGATTGTAAAACCTCCCGCCGGCCTGTACTTCCCCCTAGACTTGGGTCAGCCTTCGTTCAGGTGGCGAGAAGGTCTCCACGCCCTAGCTTTGTGCAAGAGGAACACGATTCCATTCTGGGTGCTTCGGGCCTCTGCAGACAAAGGAGGACCTTTTTCTGCTTTTGACACTGTTTTTCTTTATTCAGGAGTCTCAAACCAAGGCCAGGGAGGAGTGAAGAGGCCCAGGGTGAGAACGAAGGCAGGCAGCGGCTGGAGGATGGTGTGCCACCTGCCGGGAGTCACCGTGCCACTGCTCCCAACCAACCAAACGATCGGACCACCCACTGTGGACTCTGGCCCTCCAGCTGCTGGTACTGGCTGGGTGTTCATAGGGCCCAATAAAAAGATAAGGCACCCAAACGGAATTTTTTTCTTTTTAATTTTAAAGTTTATTCCCTAATACTTACTCAGAAGCTAAAAGACAAACAATGGAAATTTCAGAAAGTGGCCAGCTTTTTAGTAACGGGAAAAAAAGAGGTGTGTGTGAGGGGGGGGGAAGGAGGAGGGGGGAGAGAGAGGGGGGAGAGAGAGAAAGGGAGAGAAAAAGAGAGAGAGAGAGGGAGAGAGAGACAGAAAGCAAAGGAGCAAAAAGAGAAGGGGAAGAAGAGGAGGAGAGTAGACGAGAAGGAGGGGAAGAAAGGTCAGATACTGCAGGTGACAGAAACTTGGCAAAACTGTTCCCCAACCAAGGGGAAGTATTTTTATTTGGTCTTAATTTGGAAGAAGGGAAAGGGTAGTGGGCCAGGGAAAGGGGCAGGGTGGGGTGCGCAGGACAGGAGCCTTGGAAGGGGAGGCTGACCGGGTGCCTCCATCTCCCCAGAACGCCTGCTGCTCATCCCCACTGGCCTGGCCCTGACAGCAAGGAGCCACGCACAGCCTCTGGGGTGTATCAGCCACTTCGTTAGAGGAGGGGAGGCGCGCTTGCTACTTTATAACTCAGGCTACCCTGGGCTCTGGGAAGACTCCCTTACTCCAACCTAAACAACTGGGGGGTAGTTGTGGGGGATACGCTGCAGCTCGCAGTTGGCCTCTTAGCCCAGGACTTCAGACCATTGGGTGTGAGGGACCTCAGGGGCACTGAGTTGTTGGCAGGGAGGCCCAGGGAGATCCCCAAGGACGTGGACCATACCAGCACACTGGTCCAGCAACTGGGAGCGCCCGAAGGAACTGACGGCTGGGCTGTCAAGGGTTCTAATGGTGCTTCTGGCATTGAACAGGGCTAAAGACCCGGAGAGCGGGGGCTGACTTCACCTCCCTCACTGATCAGCTGGGGGAACACCTTCCCGCTGGGAGATGACTCAGGACTGGGGAGAGGGTACCAAGGCTTCACCACCCTCTGGCTTCTACCAACAATCTTGGGACCCAAATAACACAAGGTTCAGACTCTAAAGACAGTGGAAGATCACCCCAAACACGTTTTTATTGGGCTACTACTTCAGAGGGCATACCCAGGCCTTTAACAGACTTTTAATTTTTAAAAATTGGCCAAGGCTTAAAAGAGTATAACACTGAAACTTCCTTGGCTTCAGGAAAAAAAAAATTTTTTTTAAACTTTCATTACAGGCTTAAGTGGGAGTTTTAATATTTGTACTGAGTTGATAGGAAATGTGAATAATTGCAGTCATCTGTAGCAATATATGATAAGTTGTTTCAAGGTAAAATTGAATGATTAATCATTTAATACATATTTGAAAAGTTTTGAGTTTATAATAAGAAAAGTTCTATGCTCAAGTATTAACTCATATTTTCACCCCACTGTTTAATTTAAAAAGTTGGAAGAAATGTTTCCTTTATTATTCCCTATTTCCTGCCTTTCCTCCAGCTCCAGTATTGCTAGTACACAGCTGAGGGTTAAGTTCATCAGGAATATTCAAATTCCTTTCTAAGCTGGAGGCTAACACAGATCCTCCACGAGTCAGTTCCGTTCTTCTGTTCTAAAGATGGCGATGCTTCGGCTCATGAAGACCTTACATTCCACACCACCCTCCTTCATCATGAACTTCATTCTCACAACTAGAAACACAAAAGCCTCTTTTCATAATGACTCATAGGTTGCTTGGTTCATCGGTTCAATAAGTCACTTATTCAATAGCAAATATTTATGGAGTACCTACTAACCTTTGGGCACAATATGAGGTGCTAGAAATTTAAAAGCAACTAAGAAAAACTGACTTTGCTGAGAAAGTACCAGTGAAACCTTCAACTCTATGGCACCTTCCCTAAGCTTCATTTGTTAAAAAAATTAATTCTTACGGTTATGTATTTTGGGCCCCTTGCACTGAGCAGTGTGCACTCAATTAAGAATTGGCAGATGACACACACACACACACACAAAGGCAACAGAAGGAAAAACAGAAAAGTCTGTCTTTGTTAAAATGAAGAACTTTGGGGCATCAAAGGACACTTTCAAGAGAGCGAAAAGACAAGTCACAGAGGAGAGAAGCTACTCGTAGATCCTACACCTGATAAGGATTTGATTCTAGAACATATAAAGAACTCCTACCACCCAATAGCAGAAAGATAAACACCCCAACTGAAAATGAGCAGAGGTCTTGACTGGACCCCTCTCTACAGAAAATAGAGAAAGATGCCCAACCTCATCGATCTTCAGAGAAATGCAAATCAAAACCAGAACGAGAGACCCCTTTCTACCTACTCAATGACAATTAAAAAGAAGTGCTGGAAGGAGGAGAAGAGGTTGTAACCCTGTACTCTGCTGCTGGAAGGTAAGATGCTGTAAGTGCCGTGGAAACAGTTTGGTGGATCCTTAGTTCAGCACGGAAGGAGCGTGTGTGCAGCGATTCTACTCCTAGGAGTATATCCAAAAGAATCCAAAGAAGGAATGGATATTTTGAGGGCTATTTGTACACCCATGTTCGCAGCAGCGTTATTCACGTTACCTGAAGGTAAATACGACCTTCGTGTCTACCAGCAGACACGTGGAGAAACACAATATGGTTGGTTTCCTCCAGTTTTGGCAGTATGTTCTATAAAGTCAAAGCCAACACCAAATCAGTGAATAACAAACCATTCCTCCTAGGGAGAATAAAGGATTAGGGTCCAGAACATTCTTGTCAACTGATCTATTCCTAACCTTGCCATGTGTCTGTTCAAAGACATCTTAATAAGTATTGTTGACTCATTAACACTGAGCTCCTGGCCAGCAGCAGAACAACCCATGCCTGAATGAAACTCCTCTAACGCACGTAATTCCCCCATCGGGCACAACTTACAGCCCTCTTGACCCCCAGAACATCACTTCCATACCACACTCAGGGCCATTTTAATCAGGGAAATCAGCCAGACATTTTGTTCTACACCTATCATCCCAACTCCTCAGGAGGCTGAGGCAGGAAGATGGTAAATTCAAGGTCAGTCTTTGCAACTTAGTGAGATCCTGTCTCAAAATAAGAGATAGGGCTGGGGATGAAGTACTGTGGTACAGAACCCCAGCACTTAAAAAAAAAAAAAAAAATCAAAGAAACCTGGGAAATCATCAAGAAAAAGCCCAAAAGTCCAAAGTCATGGCACTAAATAGAAGGTCAAAGTGTATGTGTGTTTGTGTGTGTGTGTGTGTGTGTGTGTGTGTGTACAGTGTGGTAATGCAGACACTGCCTTATCTGAGCTCTGATGGAAGGTGCACTCTTGGTGACTTGAACTTCTAGCCACACTGAATGTGTCAAAGACTGGTGGCTAAAACACAAGGGAGTATTGATTTGAAGTTGCGAATAAAGGTACCTAGGAGGCAAATTCACACATATGAAATACATGAACCATGAGGATCCACATACAAATAATGGGCTATCATTCAGTCATAAAATGGAATGCCATCTGGATGTGTGTAGCAACGCAGATGACCACTGAAGACATCATGCCAAGTGACAGAAGCAAAACAGAAGAGGACAAAGGTCACCTGAGTTCCCTCAATGAGACATCAGCAATGCAGGCAGAATCACTGACCAGAGGGTACCAGGTGTTTAGGGGAGGGGGACTGGAGAGTTATGTGAATGGGTTCAGAGTTCCAGTCTGGGATGAGGGAAGGGTACGGAGCTGGATAGTGGAGATGGTTGTTCGGTGAAGAATGTGATTGGTGTCACTGAACAACACAATTCAAATGGCAAATTTCATGTTACATTTTATGGAAAACATCATGAAGAAGATTAAATGGATCATATTCATCTCCTGTGCAAACAAAATCAAATGCAGATGCCCCGAGAAAACTAGGGGAGACAGTCTCACTCATCTGCACCTCCCATGAAAGCAAGAAGCTTCCGTAACAGGTTTTCTCCCTTGGTTTATAAAACCTCCTTTACATTGGCCTATTTAAAAATATCAGCTCATTACTGAGGAAAACAAGTACATTAAAATGTGTGTGTCCATTGTTCGGCTTTATTTCATGCTTTTGGTGAAGATTGAAGCAGAACGGGAACGATTCTTCTGGCTCTTTGACAAGAGGGGCCACTTTGAGAATTGACGGATATTCCTAATTTTTCTTTGGAATAGAACTGGAGTGGAGGGGTGGTCTCAGGTCAGTACTGAGGTACACTGGCACCATGTGCTCCCTTTTTGTCAGCACTGTCTTTCTTCTCTGCCCCCTTCCTTCCTGAAAGCCCTCTTCTCCCGTCTCTAGAGAGAGCCACGTGTTAAAATATAGCTGTGGTTGCCACCCCAAGTCCAGCGTTCCCTTATTCTTGACCCAGCATTGACAAAGAAGCGTGGCTGAATATAAACATGAGTGAAATGTGCTACTGTGGAGTGCAAACAGTATGAAAATGTAAACTTAAAATAGGAAGGAATCCATTGCCAAGGGGGGGAAAATCTATTCAAATTCTTTCAATCTCTTAAAATACATCATAAAATGAAAAACGTTTCACGACAGAATAAGAGTTTGGCTTCTCTTATGATCGAAAGAAGGGTAATCACGATGGTCAGGAAAACACACTGAGCAGCTGTATTCGGTTAACAAAAGATCCCTTACACGATGTGCGAGGAAACTGGCACTCCTCATGTTCACGTTTCCTAGAAATTAGACAGTCTTCCCAACTGGAGGAGGTACCAAAAGAGACTGTTTTCTATTAATTGTGGCTTTGTACCAGTTGAGTTTTCAGAGCCAATTGAATCATCTTTCTTTTGGGACAATTCCCACCTACTATTATATGGGATTTGCATATACTGATTTATATGTACGCTGAAGTATGTACTCTGTAATGTGGTACAACGTGGTTTTTAGGTTCTTCAAAATCATCTATTTTTAATGCTTACAAATGCCCATTTCAGTAGATTCTTTCACACATATACATCTGTTTAGAAATTATGGGGGAAAAAAAGCATAACGAATAACTCTGCAGTTTGTTTTATGAAGGCTAATTAATAGGTACTTACTCATTAAAGACTAGGTCTGGTGCAAAATAGAGAAATTGGCTGTTCGTATGTTTGTACGATCTCCAGCTCAAGGCAAATGATGATAGACACATCCAAGAATACTGGATTAGGGTAATTTGGTCCTCAAGAGGCAAGTTTTTAAATCCTGAAGAACAGAACAATTAATCACAGAAATACACTTAGCATTTAAGTACATTCCAGGAAGAAGCTCCTTAAGTCAGCCCCTAACAGCTACCTTTACTCTAATAGACTGGAATCAATTCAACAGACATTTACAGAGCACCCACCCCAGGCCTGGCCCCATTCAACACTCCGTGGTAAATTCACCCTAAATGCTCCATAAGGGTGAGCTGCCAGGGCCAACTAAACCTGCAGAGTCTGGGGTTAAGAGCGGATGGTGACAACACTTAGCAGAGGAACAGCTGTCCTTGGCACCTGGTCCCTTGGGGGCCTCCTTTTGTTCTTTCCTCCCTGCCTCTGTGCCCTGCCTCTTGTTATTCATCTGCAGAGTTTCCCCCAGGCAAGCTCCACTTGAAAAAATTGGTCATCAGAGTCTTCCTCAATGTCAGGTGTCCTAGCTGCTGACCCACCACAGGTAACCTAAGAAATTGCTCTGGATTCACCAACCAGGACAACTCGATGACAATTCCAAGTCATGCTTCTGTAGATTGCTAGGGGCCTTACTAATAAAATCCTGCAGCACAGAAGTGACCCAGAGGTAGGAATTTCACACACAGTGTTAAGGGGGCTGGGGTAAGTGAGAGTTTTTGGACAGGAGGGCTGCTCAGGGTCTCTTAGGACTGGCTTACTAGGCCTTGGCTTACATGGCCTAGGCATAGCTGAGCCCTGGTTATGAGCTGGTAATACAGGGCTCCATTGTATCTTGACCAAAATAATATATTTTTACCTGATTAATACTTTGGGGATAAAATTTCCCATTTTAATTGCCAGCATCAGAAATGTCGCTGCTCTATAAACAATACTGAAAGAAGAAAAGAGCCCCTTAACTAGCCTCTACCTTCACACTCCATCAACTGGCCATCCATGCCAAACTCTGGAATGGGGCTGTAAGGGGCTCCAATTCCGAGGCACCAGGCACCAGGACAGTCTGTGGCCCTAGGCGATCCGCTCAGGATGAGGACTGCGCAGGGGACACAATCCTACCTGGAAGTACCTTTGCCCACTTCACGACTTGAATCATCTGTTTGCCTGCCAGGCGGTTGAGCGTGGACAGCAGGTTCTCGGCCGTGTCTGGCTTCGAGCTGTCATAGCCCGCGTACACAACCTCAGGCTCGATGTTTTCCAGGACCATAGCGGGGGACGGTGTGAGCGCGCGGGAAATGGTGGAGAGCTGGGGAACCAGCGCCGTGTTGACGGAGGGCTCTTTGGCAGGAGCAATGTAGGTCGTTCCTTCCTCGGGGCTCTGGGGGGGCGGGGGCGGGGGCTGCTGCTGCGCTGGCTGATCCTCATGGATGCCTTTTAACTTTCCCAACTTCTTTGACTTTCGGGCTGTGCAGGCAAATCACAAACGATACGGGCATATTAAAACTGCACGAAGTAAATTACAATGAACGTTGACTTGATGTCAGTCAAAGCTTACTGGCAGCCTGTCTTTGCTTCTGAAGAGTTCTTGTTGCACCAACAGGAACACAGCCTTTTAGATGTTTCTAACTGAACGGTACAAAGCCCAGCTGTGATCACTTTGGACATGGGGATAAGGACTGCCTGCCTGCCTTCATTCATTCTAGAGATGTGCACCGTTTATCTCTTTTAGCAAGATGCTACTTGCTCTGCACAGGAGCCCAGCTCATCACTGCAACATGATCAAGCCTCATCCAGGTCCTCCAAGGTGTTCATCCCAGTGGGGGAGGAGCCAAGAAGTGTGTCACAAAACTGTACTGCAATGCAGATAGAGACGAATCCCATGATAAAGTAGCTAAAATTTAATGAATGCTTACTAACACCACTGTTAGGCACTGTTCTAAATGTCCTATAAAAATTAACCAATTTAACAATTTTTATGAGGACTATTATGATTCTCATTTTGAATAAGCAAACTGAGACCAGAGAAGCTAAGGAACTGATCTAAGATCACACAGCTCACAGTTATGAAGCAGAGTTCAGAGGAAGGACAAATTACTTCATATGCTAACATGTTAAGAGCTGGAGAGGTGGGCTGGGGCTGTGGCTCAGGGGTAGAGCGCTTGCCTAGCATGTGTGAGGCACTGAGTTTGACTCTTAGCACTGCATAAAAATAAATAAATAATTCTTTAAAAAAAGAGTTGGAGAGGTAGATGGATAGGTTATTGGGAAGATGAATGAATGGATGCGTACAAAGAGAAGAAAGCTCAAAAGTTCCTAGAGTTGTGATAGTAACTTGAATTGTAATGTTTCTGACTTATTTAAAAATTCTCAAAGAACCAGACACTTCTACTTAATCCAAATAGACAGAACAAACTTACAGGATCCAAAGTGAACACAGAACAGGGCTATGCTACACCAATTAACTTGATTTTTAAAATCCCCTTCATAGGCTGGAGATGTGGCTCGGTGGTAGAGCACATGCCTAGCACGTATGAGGCCCTGGGTTCGATTCCAGTACTGCAATCAAGCAATCAATCAATAAAACTTTAAAAAATAAAAATAACCATTTGTATTTACGATTACAGGCATTAATATTTATCACATTCATCCCAGAAAAACCTGCAATGCAGATCAAAGACAAGCCATCACCCCACAGCAGATATATTTGCTACACAGTCATTAAATATCTGAATTCTAAGGCATTTAAAATTAACAAAGCAATTTTGAAGTTTCGCTCATTAGTTTGTACACTGTATCTTTCAATAAAAGACTTGACAGACAAATCTGGTTTTTAGAAATCTGGTTTCAATGAAAAACAGATGTATCCCATTCATATATGCTAATAGGAAGCTGCAGAGAAAGTTCGGGCCAGCAGTGCTGAGCAAATCAGTAAGTTCAACCAGGATGCCTCTGATGAATGAAAGACTAAACATAAACAACAACAAAATCAGCAGAGAGCCTCAAACACCAAGAATAGAGAAGGAAAGAATCAAGATCCAACCTAATCCAAAATGCCAGTCAACTGGGAATTCTATGAGAGTTCAAGAAAATCCTCAAGAGCATTGGTAGGTCATTGGGAGCAATTAGACACTGTTCCTGGGTCACATAAACTTCTTAAGACTCGGTTGATTTGTCTGGAAAATGGGAATGCTAAGGTCCCTCTCCCCTCTCTCACAGCTGGCTGTGACAAACAACAACGTATTAGAAATGATCACTGATATCGGAAATGATATTTCAACGTCACTTTCATTCTCGCTCAGAATCTTGTAAATATTAAAAATATTCTAGTTCATCAAAATGGTCTCATCCTTTATAAGACTTGATAAGATTTGATGATAATCATAATTTGATTGACTAGAAACAGCCAGGGGTGATATTTTCAAATTTATTAAAAGTGATATTTGCTTGCAAATTAATTATAAAATTCCTATTTGTTTTAGGCCTTAGGTCTATAATGCTGTGTTTATTCTCAGGGCTGACTTAAGGTCAATGCTATGAAATTCCATGAAGAATACTTAATATTTTCTCTAGCACTTACCCAGGCATAACCTATCTATGGCATAACTTATTGAGCAGATTGTCAACATCACATTGAACATTTTGGTTTTACTGAACTTTATACTTTAATTTTGTGAATATGTGTGGGACACCTGGAATTCAGGAATAATCTATATTTACTTAAACAGTTCAAGGTAATCAATATCTTCAACATGCAGCTTCTTCAGTCAAGCCTATTTACCCAACATCTTTTCTAAAAGCCCAGGGAGTACAGTTTAAATAATTAATTACATTAGTCAAAGTAACCTTTTTAAAAATGTGTGAAAATTTTATACTAATACATGCAATCTCATTAAATTTAAACTTTTCAAAGTTGGCAATTATGTCTACATACTCCTAATAACACCATACACTCCCTGTGATGCTTACGGGTACTAAACAAATGGATAAGTTTGTTTCATCTCCAAATGTTAATCAATTTAACAAACTATTACATATAAAAAGAATTCATTTACTTCCCTGTGGGAAACACAGGCCAACTTCTGAGATTGTGAGATAAAACCTTGGAGTTGCCGTTATTCCTTTTCGAAATTTCTACTGTCTAATGATCCATTTGTGGAGTTATACTCTTAAATGTCTTCTCCAAAATACAAGCTAAAATTTATTGAACACTTAGTTTCTGAGCACAGTTCCACATGCTACTTATATGCTTTGAGCATGCCGATGCTCACCATGACCCTATGACCAGGCACTATCATTTATTTCCATTTTTTTCAGGTGAAGCACAGAGAGAGATGAAGTACTTTTTCACAGCTATAGAGCTGGTTAATATAGCACTGGGATTTGAATCCAGTCTTGGCTCAGAGCAGTAACTTCTATACTATGTAGTTCTTCTTCTAATCCTTTCCTCTAATTTGTATTATTTTTATACTTTAAGATTAGCACAAGTTTCAAATCTAAGTATATAACTAAGATGCTTGCTAATTACCCAGGAATATTTTTGGCTGAAGATAATAAGCATTGTTTCTATTATCCAAAGTATCAGTCAACATAAATTTTGGGTCTTATCACTGTTTAGCACCTTACTACCTTAAGGTGGAATTAATGGCCCCTGGGCTTGGGGACCTCATGAGCCTAGGAGGTCAGAGCTATGTTCTTTCTCAACAGCAGCTCTATACCCTACTTACATGTGTGCCTGAGCGTGCGTGTGACTCTCTCTCCCAATCTCACTTCAACTCACTGAAACGAGGAGTCTTGCTGTTCAACCTGGATGTTACCATAACTAGTCTGTGCTCAGTGACTGCCCTCAGGTGCCAAGTCGTTAATTACTAATGGCAGTGTCTTGGCAGCCAGGTTCCCCTGGCACTGTGAGGAGACAGATCTCCATAGATTCTCCACGGAGTTCTTGCCCCAGGAGCTGGCAATGGTGAGGCCCTGCTTCCTATCCTGACCAACATGTGCAACGCCTAGCAGGGAGCCTCTTGGTGGGGCTCTAAAATAATTGTGAAAAACTTCCAGTGGCACCTCAAGATTCACTAAGGCCTTGAAACACACTTGGCAAGATTTCCTGCTTGATCAGTACTACCTCCCGGGGCTGATGTGACCCTCGACACATCCTCTAGCCAAAGCACCCAGGGAACAGAAAGATGGCTACCCACAGCGGCCCCATGAAGACGATGAGATCCGCAGTGTTTCCTAATACTTGCATCACTTACAGACGCGTTTGTCCTGGAAATGGTGAGCAGGACAACTACCCACAACCCTCCACTAGTAGAACACAGGACGGACATCTAGAAGAATAGAGATTATTTTCCCCCCATCATATCCCTTCACGGGAAAAAATTAAAGTGAGAATTCTGTCATTTCACAAATGTTTTCCTGTCTTGAAATTTAAGGTCTTGGCAATAAACATCAGAAAATTATGCTAAAACGTGTATTTTCCTGTTCATGGGTCACGTGTAATTACAGCCCACAGGACACTGCCCCGCATCCTCCACCCACTGTAGCAGGTGATTTCTCTCACCACCCTCATACCTGGGGCATCGATTTCATCCAAATGACCCCGACTGTGTTTCTGTAGACTTCACTTCACCTTCCTACTGCCAGAGGAGACACAGGGGGCAACTAAAGATTCCTATGTCCTTTTTCTACAGGTTTAATTGGTTGTACAGAAAAACCCTCCTAATCTGTACTAATAAGAAAATGAACATCTAAATAGTCCTCAAGGCAGTGCCACTAATACAACAGGGAGAGGGTCCAGGGCAAGCTGCTCTCATGAATAAATAAATAGCTTCTCTACTGACTACAGCACAACGGCATTTCAACTGGTTAGATATTCCTAGAGTGGTTAACAAAGTTGAAAATGGGCTGTTTCCCACAGTATTCCCAAATATTCTCAGATCAATCTACACAGCTTAACAAATTAACATGTATTATTAATTTTGTTAGCCCTGAGAGCCTACTAAGGCAAACACAAACCCAACCTTTGGCCACTTTAAAAGACTTTCCAAATGAATGGATTTCCTCCACATATTAAATTTTAATGTGTATATAAAGCTATCCATATATATATCTTTATCTTTAGCCATAATAAGTACAAGTTTGTTGCTGTTGTTGTAGAATATGTTTACCAATTACTTAGCAAAAAACTAACATCCATTGTGTGGGGAGTTCCCAGATTTGCCAGCAATGCCATGTTAACAAAAATCTGAGCCCTGACAAGATTAGAATCTCAAGAGAAGCTGAATCAATAAAATAATTAAATTTATAAAGCTGATGATGATAATTTTTAGGTGAGGATGCTGACAATATATGTGGAGAGAAATGGCAGGGAGAAGTTTTCTCATCGCCTTTGGGGCTGCCACTTTCCTGCCTCTCTAGGGTAATTCCCACCGTGCTTTGGGCATGAGTTCTTGAGAACCAGATCACCTTCATATATGGAGATCTATCAACAGTCAAGTGCCACTAACCCACCCAAGGGAGCCTTCCTCAGCCAGACACCAGAACTGAGCAGAGGCTTGTGGGAATCAGAGGGAGTAGGAACAGGGTTCTCTGATTAAAAGGTTCTGGACGATGCCTTTCCTGTGACAGAAATCCACCTTTCCTGCTGGACACAGGGAGGCAGAAAGGGCCTAGCCAGGCACTTCTGGGTTAGACAGATAATCAATCTGATTATTTTATGGCACTTTTGTTTTCTGTATTCATATTCTCCCCAGGGAGAATTCTCACTTTTTGTCTTATACAGGAGTCAGATTCAGGAGTGTGCGTACACACGGGAACAGATGTGTGAAAACTCCATCCTGGCCCAGGGTTTTAAAGGTGAGACAGCTTCTCTTCAAGGTGTGGCCAGGCTGGGGGTTGTGTGAAGTCAAGCAAGAGCCTCAGAGGAAGAGGAAACAGTCAGGGAAGTAGCCTCTTGGTGATCAGCCCAGGGCATTGGAGAACACTTCCAGAACTTTCTTTGGCTGAAACAGTGGTTGGTTTTGGATCAGGACAAGCCAGAGCATCACTGGGCTGAAGCTCTCTGTGCACCTCTTAGGAGGGACAAGGGCAGGGGCGGGGCAGTGACATGACTGGAGCCTTAACACCAGGGTCCGGTGGACATTGGATTATTCTGAGTGACGATTCCTACATCCCCACCATAGCTGTGCTGAAGTATCAGAGGGAGCAACAAAGTGATAAAAGGTCCCCCTTTGCAAATCCCTGGATAAAACAGGAAAGCAACAAGGAGGGAAAAGACTGGAATTGACTTAGTCCGGAGTAGAGGCTAAAGGCGATGAGAAACCCGATAGCAGTTCTGAAAACTTGAAGGGACATTTGCTGAATCATGTTGAGTGGACACAATGCATTTTTTATGATCACTGAGGCCAAGATAAGATACGGAGAGTTTAGAAGTCAGAAGAAGGGGTTTAGATCAGTCCTCAGGAGAATTTCCTCCAAGCATTCTGGAATGTGTTATGGAGAGAGTCTGGAATGTACTACTCGCAGGAACATGCAACACTCTATAAACTCCGAATCGTAGGCAGACAGGCACCTGCTCCCAAGCACAGGTCTGCCCTCAGGATGAAGAGGGATTGAGCTCTGGAGACCCAGGGGCCCACCATGGAAGCCAGGGAGACCCACCAATGTACATTCCAGCTTCACATTCATCTGAAAGGAACATCTCTGATTTCTATTTGTCTGAGAAACAGGAATAAATCCCTTTCACTTACAAGTAAGGTAAGACACGATTTTAGAAATATTTCTCCACGATATGCACAGAGAGCAAATACTGTGATCTCAGAATACACACTTGAAGGAATATTCAGCATTGCAGAAAAAACAACAAACAAATCCACCTAAAGTTCTCTATGTTCCCTCTTTCACCTCACTCCTTTTTAGAAAGGAGTTTCATCACTGTAATGCACAGAACTGTTTGCTCAGTCCCATATTTAAAATATACTCTTTGGCTTCTCTGAATTCTACAAGTACACAATTTGCCTTGTGGGGAAAAGAGCTATCATTAATTGAGTATCTTTATGCCAGGCACCAAAATAGCATCTTTTAAAAAATACCCCATTCAATTTTCCTATGCACTGTGTGAGGTAGTGATTTGCTGAGTAAAAGCATAGTGCTTGGTTGTGGTAGTTAGGGTGAGAAGCACATGAAAATCTACAACAGAGAAACCCCATCATACCAGTAGTTCACATCTAAGCAGGTGGTCAAAGGGGCCAGAAGGGGATCTAGAGGCAAAACAACTTTCTCAGTTATCTGCAAGGTTATCACTGGTCACCTCTAGTGACAGTAGCTTGTCTTTTAAATAAGTGGCATATATCACCCTGAACCAATATGGCGGCTTTCTTTTCTAATTCCCTCGACAGTGCAGTCAACCTCTGCAGTCTTGGGGACAACCTGGGCTTTTTGCATCTGCTCTTGGTTAGGATACCTTAATTCTAACTGAGGAGAAATCTAAAAGGCAGAAATCAAACCAGTCTGTCTTATAAGATCTAAAATAAATTGGAGGAAGAACTTTATTATCTCTTCTTGAAAACAAAGTTTCTCCAAATTCCATCGCAACACATAATTGAGCTTTTTGGATATACATATCTTTTAAATCAATTAGCATTCTTTAGAAAATACAGATTATCTCCTTTGTAAATTATTCTCTGGGAATAACTGTTGGATTGATAAATGTGGGTATGCTAAGCCTCTAAGAAGTTTTATAACATACTTAAAATAAAATTTAAAAAGCTGGCTCTGTAATAGTTGTGGCCACCCAGCCAAGGGCCCCTCCCTCAGTTAAAAAGTGAATTCTTTTACAGCTGCAAGGGCTGCCTTCTTGGCATGTGTCTGAGCAGAGAATTTATTACACCAAGCACAATCTCATTGGGTATGCAAGGAAGACAGTCTCATTAGAAATGGTTAGAAACATTACTGTTGTAACAAGGTCACGGAGGTGAACACAGTACAAGTATGAAGCAGAAGGCGGTGACCTGGAAACAGGCCACGGCACCCCGCTTAATTGACTGAACTCTCCCAAGTTCTAGCCTGATCCTCACTAAACGTAGGCTGAGCAGGATGAGTCAGATGCAAGAACCCATGCTGGGTAGAAAACCCAAAGGGTGGGCCGGGCCGGGTACAGACCTTCTCAAACTGGAAGTCAACTTGAGAGGGATTCACTTTAAGCAAATACGATCTAGAAATATCAGAGTTGAGGGTTGGGGGCGTACAGCTCAGTGGTGGAGTGTGGGCTTGGTATGCACGAGACCTGGGTTCAATCCCTGGCACTACAAAAAAAAAAAGTTTACCAAAGAGATGTCTGAGGGGGATATTATGCTAGAAAATGGTATTTTTTCCTTACAAAAAATTCAACAGAATGTTCCTGAAAGAGGTGCCCAAAGAATATTTAAAATATAATACATGGACTTTGCTTTGCCCCTGGCTTTTCCAGCCTGTGTGGGTGATCGTGCTTGTTCTCCCAGCGTCTGCTGTCATTTTACTGCACTGGAGTCCACATCTTGGTCCCTTTGGTCCCCAGGTCCCTTGCAACTTGGGACTGGCCTGAGAACTGTGAGGTGACTAAGAATGTTGCCTGAACTCAATTTCAGATTTTTTCCTTTAAAGGATCAGCATCATTTATGTCCCTAAGAAATAAAAACTATTTATGAGGGATGGAAAAATATACAGATGAGGATACTAATCTAGTTTCATCTCAAATACTGATTTTCTTGAAAAATACTTTGACTTATTTTCTCCAAAAAATGTTTCTCCTCGTCAAACATATTCCTCATAGTTCAAAACTTTCTTTAAAATGATTACTCAAAGCTATATCATTATAATTTTAATTATTTTTTCAAGGATTATTCCTTAACAGCATATCTTATAAAAATCACATTAATTTGAAATAGGTCATAAATAATCCTTGCTGTTATTTATAAGAAAAGCAAACTGGGCAAATTTTACTCAAGACCATCAATGTTGCGACTACAACTGAATGATCAAAAAAATCATCAAAATTGTTTGCTAAGAAAAGGTGCTGAGAAGTCAGATAATCAAACAGAAAATAACACTCCTCTGAATGGATAGAGAAGTCATGTATTTCACAATTGGTATAACACAGAAGATAGGACATATTTCTGAGTATTATTACTCTAATATTAAGGACATTTTACAAATGCTAGAGAGGCCAAACAATTTTTAAAGTCTTCCAGTTAGAGGCTAACACCAACATAAAACAGGATGAACTTAAGTACAAATTAACAAGTTCACAGGATGCCACTCAAGTTGGGGGTGGATTAAATAGGCCCCGGGAAAGAGAAAACCAATGTTAATGTTTATATCTTTAAATAAATATTATTCCACATTTTATTCCACTGACATTATCAGGGTGAGTCTAAATTAAGAATTAATAGTAGCCAATGATGCATGTACTTGAAAAAAAATAGTTATTTTTCTAGGCTGGGTTCTCTTCAGGATACAGGCTGACTTGGTCTGGGAACTCCCAGATCAAGCAGAGCCAAAGCGAATGGCCTTTCTTGAATAGGTGACCCTCTTGTAGTTGCTCCTCAGTTTTCCATTCCAGCTTTCCTTTGCCCCCAGGTTTGGTCCTGCAGCATCCTGAGGCGCTTTGATGATGTCTTGGGCTGGCCAGTCTCAGGGACCCAGGCCAGGGAGGGGGCGATGCAGGCCTGCCCTGCCCAGCTCTGTTGACAAGGCTCACTTCTATTTTTTCATTTGGTATTCTGCCACAGTGTAAATTCCAGAGCTTTGATGACTCTCTCAAAACCTAATTCAGCACAGCCGGGTGAACAAAAGCTTCTTTAAAAGAATATGCTTTCCATTTTGGTTTCCAAAGTATTCTTCACATTTACATCATTTAGCAACACCAAAAAAAAAAAAAAAAAAGAATTTTCACTACAGAAAGATAGTTCTTAATAAACAAGATGCAAACTCATTGAAAACAAACTTGTAGGAGAATTTAACAGTAAAGGGCTTGCTATTTTGGGCAATTCCTTATAATGGTTATTTTCTCTTTCACATCTGACAATAAACCATGGACTTAGATGGAAATGAGCCAGCCCTTCTCCATCAAAGCTGAGAAGGTGCACTGCCCTGAGGACTTCTGGGAGGTTTATGTAAGTACTTCAGGAAGGATAACTGGACCTCTTGGGCAAGTGTTTTTTGGAGGGGTGCAATTCACTTTTAAAGCCAGTAATTCTTAAAGTAACATCACATTTATAATAAAAAAATTAAAAACAGTTTTTGTTTCTTCTTCTTGTTGGCTCTGTCCTTCAAGTATTCAGCTTGTGTTCCAAAGATGGCTTCCCTTTATCTGAAGCAAGACTGCAGGCACCTGGTGATTTTAACACTCCTATATGGAGCTCAGAGGAACGAGTGGGATCTTGGATGGGCAGATTCCACTGGTGGCTTTGCTAGTGTTAGAGCAACCCCTCCAGGTATGACAGGTGGTCCTGGGCTGTCACTCTGAGCAGGCTCTGGTCTAGAATCTTCACTGCTGATTTGGATTAAAGGTCAATTTTATGTTATAATTTTCAATTGAACAATGCTGTTTTAAGTCACATATCATGTAAAACACAATTTTTAATTCCCAGCATAATTTTTAATCCTCATATGAATAAGAATGATACAAGTCTATAATGTCTCTTCAGAGAATGGTACTTTTTTGGATCCACAGTTAAAGTTAGAAATTCTCTTTTAGATTTTGATAGTCTTCCTTCACAGATTTGGCCATGAAGAACAAGTCATGAGACCATGTGCAACATAATGACACTCCAGATTCATTTATTTGATTTCTGGATTATTATGCTTAGAACTTGTCTAAGTGCTCTTTTGCATGACCCACAGTATGCATTAAATAAGTGCTTTCTGAACACAGTGAAGGAAAGAGCATATGAATTGAATGGATATTTTGCTTATGCTCTACAACCACTTAACTTTCCTTCTCTACGAGGCTTTTAAGAGAAACAGAAAGAGAGGCTGTTAGGTTTCACTCCAAACACCAGGGTTGGCTGGTCTACCTAAAAAACATCTCTAGCCAAGGCTCAACCCAGCCTCGGTGTGATAACAAAAAAAAAGGAGCCAACTATTGCCCAAGAAGAAGTGCGTTGTGTACAGAAGCAGAGAGGGCTGGCAACCTGTGGCCAAGGGGCCTGCTGCTGGCTTCTCTGGCTGGGCAGCAACCAAGCAGACAGTTTTGCCACTTCTGACCTTGGGAGAGTCTGAAGGAGATGGAAAAAGGCAGAAGCCAAAAAAAAGGGGAAAAAAAAAAAAGAGGCTTTTACTCTTTAGCTTCATAGACTCACAGTCCAGAGACAGAATAGAGAAGCAGCAGCCTGTATTCCTAATCAGAGGGCCCAGTATGCATTGGTGAGACACAGCAGCCTCTCTGTGGGTAGAAGCAAGGTCCCTGCCCTTGACCCTTCCTATTCTTGTGGAAGGGCTGGGGGGAGGGGAATGTAAAGAAAGGCTGAAAGACCGTGATGAGTTGAGGTTCGAGTACCCATATTGTGAGCACCTTAACAGAATTATAGCTTTCTAAGACCAAAAGGGACCTCACAAAACAGCCAGTTTAATCTCATTTTAACTTAGAGGGTATAAGACACCAGGAAGATGAATGGCTGGCCTGAGATTCCAATTAGTAGAGGTGGTGTATACGCTGAGTGTCATCATTTCAAGTTCAGTGGCCTGTTAGCAGGGTCAAGCACAGAATTTGTTTTAGGTGGGCGGGGTTTGGAGGAATCTGTGGAACCACGTTTGCTCAGGAGATAGTTACCATTCATATTTCTTTATGGCAGGTTAGAAGGCATTGATAAAATTATGAGGGGGAGGCTAAAGACCTCTCCCAAGCCCACCTACAACTACTCTACTGTCTGCTCAATTTGGTGTAAACATAAAACCAAACAATTCCAGACTGCTAAGCAAAATTGCTTCTCCAAGATTACCGTACGAAACTGTTACAGGTGGAGATGACAAAGCTCCCCCTGCTTCTTGGTGGCTATCAGTCCACCAGTGTTTGTATGATTGCCAGCTGCCTTTTCTGTATAGAAGGACACTTGTGTTCTGGTAACGGTATACCAGAAGACGAGGCTGGCAAATCACCTGCTAACTGGCATGTACTGTTCCAACTGCAAATTTTAAGATGATCTTGAGAAACTGCTGCAGACTTCCCAGAGTCGAAATCAATACATGAAAGACAACTGGAATGTTAGCCACGAGTGGAATCCCAGGAGGGCAGCTATCCACACTGGCATAAACACGCCATTTTCCTAAGTGCCAAGGAGCATCAGGATAATGGACCTAAAGTACCCACAAACACCCTTGCCATTCTATCTTCATGCTACAGGGCATAAACTAATCTCTACGGGAGTCCATCTTTTGTGACACTGAATTTAAATCAGTCTGGTCAAGAAATCCTTTACCTGGATTATTCTCAATATTAACAGCTGTTACAGAGTTCACATTCCTCAATTTTCACATGCTTAAAAAACAAAGCAAAACAATTCTCAACATGTTTTCTGGGAAACTACTGTCAACCAGCTTCTTCAAAAAGATGGAAGAAATAAATTAAAAGTTTTGGGAAGAAACTATAAAATATACTATCCAGCTACCTGGGACAATTTATAAGGACCGAAAGTGATTATAAATAATTTCAGTTCTTTGTCCACAATTACGCTTTAATTTCTTTAATTACTGAAGTATAAATACTGATTAAAAGCTATGTGAATTTTTGTTATTGCTGTTGTTTTTTGGTATCAGGAATTGAACTCAGGGGCACTTAACCACTGAGCCACATCCCCAGGCCCCTTTTTATTTTTATTTTTTATTTATTTATTTATATTTTTCCGCTTTAACGAATTTTAATTTTTGAAAAGTTCACTGCATTTAAAAAATAGTGAATCTGCTTCTGTCAAAGCTAGGACATTAGTGTACAATCAGGCAGTTGCTGACAATGTTTCCTTTCTGTGGTCTCAGGAAATGGACAGTTCTCTCATACAGTTCTATCATTCGGCATCTCCACATAAAATGCAGCCAGCTAGTGTCCTGGGTGGTGTAATTCTTTCTGTGAGTCAGGGGGAGGAGGAAGGGAACAGAAGATGCCACTTGTTTTAAACTCAGTATGCTTCTTCCCTCTGTCCTAGTGAGCTCACAAGATTCTCAAAGGGAGTGTGGGCTTTGGCTCAGCACCCTCTGGACCTTCCACACTGTCCACCTCCTGCGGCCCTGGCAAGCACAACACAGCAATCTGCTGATCTACTGACTTCAGTGTAAACATCTATGCACAAGATTGCTCTCTAATCATGCGAAGGCAGCAGCCACATCTGCGTGTGAACGGGCACCAATGTCCTCAAAACCGGCCGCTGGTTTGCCCTGGCTGGTGGCCCCATTGCTCAGCTGCAGTTATGATGAGGAGGGTGTGCTTGCTACAGGCGATGCTGCCACAGGCTTAGAAAGGTGCAGGTCCCAGCTGCGGCTGGTCACCACCCCCTGTTGGGGAAGGGAGGCTGGCACTGCCATTCTCTCTGCCACCCACAACCTTCGACTTTATGGTCCCCACTCGGTCTTCAAACGACTTGAAGGTGGCAGAGTTCCTCATATCTCCAAGCTTCCTGCTGATGGCAGAGCCCATGGTAGACAGGGCAGCAGATGTCTTCTGTCCTGCCTGTGAGAGGGTTTCCTGGGTCTTCTTGTAGAGATCAGACTGGGTCACTTTCTCATTCCACTCTCTAAGTTTCTCAGAAGTTCTCATATAGGCATTAGAGACCTGCACATCGTGCCAGCTCCTGGACAGGTTCTGCTTCAGCCCCACCAAGGTGGAGAGGCCCAGCCTCCTCTTCAGCTCTCCACAGTGCCTCTCCTTGGCTGCCAGGACCTGGAGTAAAGTGACAATTTCTTCTTCCACCTTAGCAAGCTCAGCCCTCAGCTCCTCCTTCTCAGCCTCCATCAGACCCTCAACAGCAGGAGTCCGGGCAGTCACACCTGGGTCGACAGGGACATCAGTCATGAAGTCAGACAGCAGACCTTTGTTAGGAGAATTCAGGTTGATATCTTGGCCGGCGGAGTCCATGTTCATACGGCAGCCGGGCAGCAGCTAAAGGAACCAAGGGGCGGCACCAGGAGCTGCCCGCCGAGCACTAGCGAGCCACCGGACCCCTTTTTATTTTTATTTTGAGACAAAGTCTTGCTAAATTGCTTAGGGCCTCACTATGTTGCTGAGGCTATCCTCAAACTTGTGATTCTCCTTTCTCAGCATCCCAAGTTGCTGGGATTACAGGCATGTACCACCACACTTGGCTAGTTATGTGTATTTTAAAGACTTAATGAAACAGGGGGTATTGCAATACCAGATCTTCAACTCTACTACAAAGCAATAGTAACAAAAACGGCATGGTATTGGTACCAAAATAGAAAGGTAGATCAATGGTACAGAATAGAGGACACGGACACAAACCCAAATAAATACAATTTTCTCATACTAGACAAAGGGGCCAAAAATATGCAATGGAGAAAAGATAGCCTCTTCAACAAATGGTGCTGGGAGAATTGGAAATCCATATGCAACAGAATGAAACTAAACCCATATCTCTCACCATGCATGAAACTAAACTCAAAATGGATTAAGGACCTCAGAATCAGACCAGAGACCCTGCAGATTATAGAAGAAAAAGTAGGTCCAGATCTTCAACATGTCGGCTTAGGACCAGACTTCCTTAACAGGACTCCCATAGCACAAGAAATAAAAGCAAGAATCAATAACTGGGACAGATTCAAACTAAAAAGCTTTCTCTCAGCAAAGGAAACTATCAGCAATGCGAAGAGAGAGCCTACAGAGTGGGAGAAAATCTTTGCCAATCCAATCATACTTCAGATAGAGCACTAATCTCCAGAATCTATAAAGAACTCAAAAAACTCTACACCAAGAATGCAAATAATCCAGTCGACAAATGGGCTAAGGAAATGAACAGACACTTCACCGAAGAAGATCTACAAGCAATCAACAAACATATGGAAAAATGTTCAACATCTCTAGTAATAAGAGAAATGCAAATCAAAACCACCCTAAGATTCCATCTCACCCCAATTAGAATGGTGATTATCAAGAAAACGAGCAACAACAGGTGTTGGCGAAGATGTGGGGAGAAAGGTACACTCATACATTGCTGGTGGGGCTGCAAATTAGTGCAGCCACTCTGGAAAGCAGTGTGGAGATTCCTTAGAAAACTTGGAATGGACCCTCCATTTGACCCAGCTATCCCACTCCTTGGCCTATACCCAAAGGACTTAAAATCAGCATACTACAGAGATACAGCCACATCAATGTTCATAGCTGCTCAATTCACAATAGCCAGACTATGGAACGAACCTAGATGCCCTTCAATTGATGAGTGGATAAAGAAACTGTGGTATATATATACTATGGAATATTACTCAGCCATAAAGAATGATAAAATTATGGCATTTGCAGGCAAATAGATGAAATTGGAGAATATCATGCTAAGTGAGATAAGCCAATCTCAAAAAGCCAAAGGATGAATGATATTGCTAATAAGTGGATGATGACACATAATGGGGGGAGGGAAGGGTTAGTGTTAGGGTTAGAGTTAGGGTTAGGGAGGGGGCAAGTATGGAGGAAGGAAGCACTGTATAGAGGGAAAAGAGGGGTGGGAGGGGCGGGGGGAAGGGAAAAAAATAACAGAATGAATCAGACAACATTGCTCTATGTAAATTTATGATTACACAAATGGTATGCCTTTACGCCATGTACAAACAGAGAAACAACATGTATCCCATTTGTTTACAATAAAAAAAAAGACTTAATAACAGTAACAGCACATAATTGAGGCGTTCACATGATAAAGGCTCTAATAAAATGAGGATGCCAAGACCAGAGATCACAAAAACAAAGGTTATCATACTGTTTCTCCAACTGCGGTCCCTGGGCTGATCTTCCAGAGTCCCCCAGGGGCTTACTCAAGAGGCAGAATTTAGGTTGGCCCAAGGTCCACATGTCAGAATACAAGTGGAGGCTGGGAGACTTAATTTTTAATGAATTCTCCATGTAATTTTTCCTGCTCTTTAATATTGAGAACTGCTGGGGCTGGGGTTGTGGCTCAGTGGCAGAGCACTTGCCGGGCAAGTGTGAGGCACTGGGTTCTATCCTTGGCACCACATAAAAATAAATAAATAAATAAAATAAAGGTCCTGTGTCCATCGACAACTAAAAAAAAACATTTTTTTTTAAACTGACAATTACTAACCCTATAAAAGACTTTGAATGAGATCAGAAAAAGAGGGAAAACAGATGGGCGGAAGAGAATTAAAACACTGTTCTATCCTAGAGTTTCTCATTTTCTCTCTATTGGCATTTTGGGCTGGATGATTCTTTATTGAATGGACTGTCCTATGCATTGCAGAATGACTGGCAGTGTCCTTGGCCCTCTATCCACCAGATGCCAGTATCAGCCCCCTAGCCTCTAGGTGTGACGACCAAAATGCTTCCCGACTGCAGAATGTCCCTCCGAGAGGTTCCACCACCCCTGGTGGCAAACCACCAGTCTACACTGAAGAAGATGTTAAAAACAAGAAGAGCGAGCTAGGAGGATAACAAAATCCCTAGATGATATGAAAAAACAATGGAATGAGACTGGGGAAGAGAAGGGGGCTCATTCATTGCGCTCCTGTGGCTTCCTTAATAGCAGGTGTCATAAACTGGAAAGTGAGCTACGAATAATAAAAAATTCACTTTCATCTTCAAAATCTGACATATTTCACATGAAAATTTGCATTTCTGACATTTCTAAAAAAAAAAAAAAAGTTCATAAAATCTGACAAATACCTATTTCCTCCATGGCAACAAACAGCTGGAGCTGAGACGTGGCCCCTCCTACTGATGGAGCCGTGATTCCCACCCCACCCCCCACCCCCATGCTTATAGTTAGGTGAATTCTATACCAAATTCCTTAAATAGGTCATTAGGGTTGTAAGACATCAGACCCTACTTATTCATACAGTTAAACTTAAGTTTCGTTTCCTAGATGACCCAGACTTATTTGCAGTGCCACTCTTAAGTGACAGACGTAATTTGCAAGCAACACAGAGAGACCTGTGACGCCCCTAGAGAAATTTCCCAAGTTTTAGAGTAATCACAGCATCAGGCTTGTAATTCCCAAGGGGAGGACAAGTGCTCTGCCCCACCCCAGGGTGTATGTGTTGACTGACAAGAGCATATCCTGTACGCTCCTACACTCACAAAAAATGAGCAATGACTGAATGATTTCAACATTCCCCTCACATTAAAATCCAAGCTGGGCTTTATACAATAGGCCTCCTTACTAGTTATCCACTAAAAAGAGTATTTGTTCCTGTGATGAAATAGGATCTCTCTGCCACAGCTTCCTCTCAGCTGTGGGGCTGGTCTTCTCCCCAGGATCAACTTCCTGCTGACACCACCTGAAGGTAAGAGGGTCCATGCCCCTAGGTTTATAGCTGACTTCTCATCTTGGAAAGTGGCACCTCTTCCCCTGTCCCACGAGTGGCAGCCCTGCACCCGGCCCATTTCAGAGTACAATTAAACAATGACTACAAGGTAAAGGAATGGCCAGGTGACACCTTGAGCAGAGTTCACTCCATGCACAGTGCAGTTTCACAGTTCTAGTTATCTAGGCACACAGATGACTGGCCCCCAGGATCAATGCCTGACAGGTCCTCCATCACAATGTTCCCCTTTTCAGCTTGCAGACTTCTCTGCTTCCCAGAGTTGCAGCTGAAAGACAATCATTGCTGTCATGATATTGAACATGGTGCTCCTGATTTTCACTCAGTTAAACTAGTGCCCAGACATGGGCTGAGCATCTGTCAATCTTGAAGATCCTGGAAGACAGGTTTTCCTCCCACCTTAAATTAGTGTATTTCCCCCGACTTCGACCTTGTGAATGACAACTGTTCTGGAAACCAGGGGTTCTACGATTGGGCTGATAATCCCTGAGGTTTACTCCACTTAAGCTTCTCAACTAAATCTTCCTTAACCTGATCATCTTGGGCTCATTTCACTCCTCTGGCTTTCTTAGCTTCCATTACCCCTTTTCCTTGCTTCTTTACATTCATCTTGGTGGATCATTTCTCTACTCTTTTATTCTAGATCAACTCATCCTAACTTCCTTTCACCTTGGACTTAATGCTTCACCACAAACCACCAGGCCAAGGCTAGAATTCCCACCTGCACAGCAGCAATGGCTGATCCAATATCCCAATTCCTCCAGGCTGGTAACAGAAACTACTTAAATAAGTGCATCAGGAAGTTCAAACCTTACTTTAAAATTCTTTATCAGGAATGGTAAATAGTGATGCTAAACCTTTTCTTCAACTGATTATTGAAGAAGTTGTCCAGATTATACTACGGAAGTCAAATGGCAGGTCAAGACCTACACTTGCCTGGTACAGAGATGGAAAACATATTACGCCAGAACTTTGTTAAAACAGCATCTTTCGAATCTTTGTTACGGAACTAGTTTTAAAATAAGGCCCCTTTTTTTCTTTAATAGCTGCATAACCAAACTTAGGCTTTTTAGTTTTATTTTTTTAAGGATACAGCTCTGTAGTATGCTGGCAAGGTTTAACCACATTCTCTCATTCACTCATTCATTTATTCAGTAGTATTTATTAAGCAGTGACTGTACTACCAAGGGCTCTGGATGTAAACACAAAAGGACAATCCTGTTCTGGGGAAGTTCAGAATATTTGGTAAGAAATAATTATAATACAAATAATTATAATACAGTGTGATAAACTGGCTATAATAATTACAATACAGTGTGATGAATTGACTACAATAGAAACTTTTGAAGCACAGGGGAGGTACTAACTGACTCCATCAAAAGAAGGCATAAGAAGCTTTATAGCACAAGTGTGAATAAACTATACGTATGTGTCATACTTTAAAACAATCTGGGAGGGAAAGAAGGTCCTCCCCACTGGGAGGACTAACCTCTGAGGCAATGATACTTTTTGAGTGGCCTGAGTGAATTAGGCCAGGGAGGAAGGTGTAGGCTGCTTAAGAACTGCGTGGACACAGGCACAACTGGGAAGCCATGGGGAAGTGACTTGGTGGAGAGCAGGGTTAGTGTTGAGGGGAAGAACAGAGAGGGGGATTGAGAGGGGCGAGGATGCAGAGAACCAGGATCAGGGACACATCCAGAAGTCCCAGGGTGGCAGCGTGTTCCTCTCAGACATGAGTCATTACATATTATGTTAGGCAGAATAATGGTCCCCCAAAAATGTTCACCTCCTAACCTCTGGAAGCTGAGCATGTATGACCTTATATGGCACAGAGACTCTGAAGACTTACTTAGGGATTTCACAACAGGGAAATGATCCTGGATTATCTAGGCCTGTCCAACATGATCACGAAAGTCTTTATAAGTGAAAGGTGGAGGTGGGTTGCGGGAGGAGGAGCAGAGACCATGGCAGCAGAGGTAGCAGTGTGCATTTGATCTGTCTTTGAAGAACACGGTCGAACCCCTCGAACCTGGAACAGGCAAGCAGATGAATTTCTTCTAGAGCTCCTCACAGGAACCCAGCTTGATGACACACTGATTTTAGCCCAGCAAGATCCATTTTGGACTTCTAACCTATAGAAAGATGGGATCCTGCATTTATGTTTATTTTTAAACCAATAAGCATGTGATCATTTGTTGCAGCAGCTGCAGGAAACTAATACGCATAGGAATCCTGTTGGCTCCCTCCTGGCCTTCCTATGGGGCTGGTGTAAATGAAAGGCCACTGGTAAGACTGACAAAGCTGGACTTGTCAAACCAGCCACACAGACTTAGTAGAACCTGCCCCAGCCCTGAAGTTGTTGCCTGTGGAGAGGGCCTGGGGAGCAGGTGGCAGGACTAGTCACTCAGGACAAATCCTGGGAAAAGATTTGAAAGGGGGCAGGGAAGAGACTGAAAGGGGTGTGTGTCTGAGTTGACCACAAACCAGTGCTGTGCTCACGGCTTTATGTTCAGTCAAAAGATCCTTTTAGTTTGGATTTCAAATAACTCAAGGAGAGGCTTCGGATTTTATTTATTTCTTTGTAGTACTGGGGATTGAACCCAAGGCACTTAACCACCAAAACACATCCCCAGGCATTTTTGATATATTATTTAGAGACAAGGTCTTACTCAGTTGCTTATGGCCTCACTAAGTTGTTGAGGCTGGCTTTGAATTTGTAATCCTCCTGCCTCAGCCTCCCAAGCCACAGGATTACAGGCATGCACCACCGTGTCCCGTCAGATTTTGTTTATTAAAGAAAAAAAAAATAACATTAAATTGAGAAAAATTGATCCACAGAATATGAAAGTCTGTTAGGGAATAAAGTCCGGTTGCAGAGTAAATAAATCAAAAAGTCACCTCATTTAAGGTTTCCCCTTTGTTTTCAATCTGTTTTTCAACTCCAGAGTATCTTAATCAAATGTTTTAGCCACATAAGGATTTTTCTTTACCTATAAATCAATGGGAAAACAGTAGTATCACCAGTAACACTATCTGGAAAAGTTTAATGATGTGACCTGAATCTTCTAAACTGAGGATGGAGAAGAGGGTCCAGCTTCACGGTGCCCAACTTTCCTTTCTAGACGGCGCATTGTGTGAGCATCAGCAGGTGCCATGAAGCCTTTGGATGGAGTGTGTGTGCAAATCAAGTGTGGGATGAACTCACTCAGGCACCCAGGGGTGGGGCCCCACGAAGGCGCCCTGAGATCCTGCCCCCTTGTTTCAACAGGTAAAAGTCGTCAAGAAGTTGCTGATTCTGCTTCTAAAGCAGCAACTCCAGAGCTCTGAGCCGCCATCGGTACTAGAGGTGCTCTGTAAGTATGTTTTTCCTGAAGCTCCTCTGCTTATCTGGCCCACGACAACTCTTTGTTCTTAAAGATGAAAACCAGGCCAGCGACTACCTTCTCATAGCCATGCTGAAATTCTCACGAGCAGCACCTGGCCCCGCTGAGGCATGTGATCCTGGACGCTTGCCAAAGGACTGGATGGATTCATCAGTGATACATTATTAAATATCGTGATCCCTTCCTATAAAGTCTGACTGATCTTACCGTAAAAAACATTTGAAAACAATGTTTATTTTTTATCACTATTTAAAAGTACTTCATATCATGACATTCTCAAACACTGTACAGAACACTGAAGGAGGAACACAGGGCAACTACCTTTTGGAGTATTTTAATGACCTAAATCAGCAATTGCCTTTTACATTGTTGGTGACAGATCTTTTCAAAATAATGAAGCAGCCCATTCTGATGAGACCATTTCTATTAGCCGTGCTAGTTCAGCTTTTAAGAAATTCTCTATGAAATAGTAAATCATTATTTTTTAATTAGCAACTAAAGTGCTCAGAAAACATCTTGACTATTATTCTATCTTTATCCTCCCATGTATTACAGAAAACTTTTACTCCCCTTTATTAATCACTGTAGTGAGTATTTTATAAGTATTATTAACACATATTAATTGTACAAATTAGCTGGGTTCAGTGTGGTACTTCCATAAATACATACAGTAGGCACTGTCACATCTAATCACTTTTTCCCCACCCTCCCCAATCTCTAGTGACCACTGTTCTGCTTTCAGGTTGACCTTTTTAGCTTCTACCATAAGTGGTACTTGTCTTTCTATGTCCAGCTTATTGCACTAAACATGATGTCCTCCAGTTCCATTCATTTTGCTGCAAATGACAGAATTTCATTCTTCCTCATGACTGAATAATACTCTACTATCTATACTAACCACACTATCCTTACCCACTCATCTGTTGATAGGTACCTAGGCTGATTTCTTATCCTAGCTATTCTGAACACTGCTGCAATAGACATGGACATGCAGGCATCTCTTTGCTAGGCTTAACTTCACTTCTAAAATTATATGCCCCAAAGTGGGACTGCAGAATCATATGATAGATCTGTTTTTAAACTTAATTATTTAGCTAAATTAATTTTTTTGGTGCTGGTGATCAAACCTAGAGCCTTGTGCAATCTGGGTAAGGACTTTGCCACTGATTTACACCATGCCAGGTGGATTTACTTTTAGTTTTTTTGAGGACCCTGCACACTGTTCTCCCTATAGCTTTACTAATTTACATTCCCATCAACAGTTTCTGAGAGTTCCCTTTACTGGGCATGTTTACAGGATTTTGTGTCTGTGTGATTGTACACTATGTCAGGGCCTTGCACGTGCTAGACAAGTGCTCGACCACTGAGCTATATTTCCAGTCCCATTTTTTGTTTTTGGTAAGAGCTACTCTAGCTGGGTGAGGGGGTGAGGTAGTACCTCATTGTAGTCTGGGTTTGCATTTCCCCAATGGCTAATGATATTGCACGTTTTTCCTTTTTTTTTTGGGGGGGGGGCATTCGTATTTCTTCTTTTCAGAAGGTCGACTCAGATCATTTGCTCATCTTTTTAAGTGGCTTACTTGGTTTTTGTTGTTAAGCTTTTTGAGTTCTTTATATATCCTGGATATATAGAGAGGGTCATCGACCCTCTGTCAGACAAATAGTTGGCAGATATTTTCTCCTATTCTCTGGATTGTCTCTTCATATTTCTGATTGTTTCCTCGGCTGTGCAGAAGCTTTTCAATCTGATGCCATCCTATTCATCGATGTCTGCTTTTGTTGGCTGTGCTTTTGGGGTCCTATCCAGAAAATCCCTACTTGTATCCATGTCTTGAAGTGTGTTCCCTTTTTTTTCTTTTTTCTTCTGGTAGATTCAGGTCTTACTTTAAGTTCTGGATCCACTTTGTGAGTTAATTTTTGTACAGCCTGAGAAATAGGTCAAGTTTCAAACTTCTGCACATGAATATGTAGTTTTCCCCAGAACCATTTATCAAGGAGACATCCCTTGCTCTGAGGTATGTTTTTGGTGTCTTTGTTGAGAATCAGTTGGCTGCAGATGCACGGGTTTACGTCTGGGCTCTCTGATCTGTCCCATGGTCTTTGGGTCTGTTTTTATGCCAACACCATGCTGTTTTGTCACTGTGGCTCTGAAGTACTTCCGGAAGCTAGATACTGTGATGCCTCCCACTTTGCTCCTTTTGCTCAAGATTGTTTAGATTATTCAGAGACTTCTGTGTTCCTAAATTTCAGGGTTGTTTTTTCTAGTTCAGTGAAGAATATCTCTGGCTTTTTTTTTTTTTTTAGTTGTAAATGGACATAATAATTTTATTTATTTACTTATGTAGTGCAGAGGATCGAACGAACCCAGTGGAGCAGGTTAGTGCTCCACCTCTGAGTCACACCCCAGTCCATGTCACTGGCCTTTAGATAGGGACTGCATCAATCTGCAGTTCAGTTTGTGTAGAATGGACACACGTGGGGCAGCTATTGTGAATAGGACTTTCTTGATATCTTTCTCAGCAAATATGTTACTGAGTTTGCATTGAATAAAGAAAAGCTATTGGAGTTTGTTGATTTTGTATCCATGCTACTGTTGTGTTTTTTACAATTTGACAAATCAATCAAAATAATTTTAGTGTTAAAATTGGGTTAACCTTTAAAGGTATGTCATTGGTCCAGAAAAACCATCACTCTAAACTAATGATATTAAATGTTAAATAAACTTACTACTTCAGATTGACATAGAAGGACATTTACGGGAATGGTTTTCTGTGCCTTCTGGAGGTGAGACAAGAGGACTGCACAGTAACATGAATAGCTTTCCCTCCCTACCACAATCACACATTTCATTGTGAAGAGGGGGAAAGACTGCTTGTCCAGAGAGCCTACAAGCAGCAGATCAGTAGGCATTAGAATTTCAAATGAAGACAAAGTTATATTCCCTAGTTGTTGTAACTATCAACTTATAATAAAAAATTCAATGGTTGCAACTTTGAGATATCAGTCTGATACATGACAGACAGGCACATCGCCTCCCTCAGAGACAGGCAAGCACATCGCCTGGAGTGACCGAGGACCCCTTTCTAAAATGGCTGGGGCAGCACTCCCAGGATGCTTGGCTCCAAGTGGCTGGTTCTCCTCCCCCACCCATTCTACACCTGAGAACTCATCCCCCAGCTTAGAGTCTGGGGTCAGTGCTGGCATTCAGGGACAGAGGACAGTTCAGCTATAGACAAATGGTCCATAGGAGAATGTCCATCTTACACATTAATGGATTTCTTTGTAAAAGTTTAAGATTTGCTTTATTGATGATTTTTTTGTGTGTGTTTTGTTTTGGTTCCTGCATTTTCAAAGTAACCATATCAAAAAGTTTTCAACTCTAAAATAAGGCTTTTATTCTGTTCCAAGATGCATGAAAAGCTGCTATTTGTCAATTTGCTATTAAAAACTGATACGTTTTCATTCTTAAATGCATGGAAAGCTTTAAATAAAAATTAGGGTGTCAGAAAACTTGCTATGATTACGTTAATGTGGAATTTCCACAACTAACACTTGACTGTAGTTTTCCCATCTATTATCCTCTGCTATACTCATAGTCCTTTTCTAAAAACTGGATCACAGTGGCCTTGGGTTGTGGCTCAGTGGTAGAGCATTTGCCTAGTACATGTGAGGATCTGGGTTTGATCCTCAGCACCATGTGAAGACAAATAAATAAATAAAGGTATTTTGTCCATCAACAACTAAGATATATATATATATATATATATATATTTTTTTTTTAAATTGGATATTTTAAAAATATACTTTTAAAAACTTGGACATTTTTGAAGGTCATGGTGCTATCAACCACACCAGCCCAAGTAAAGTCAGGGAGGCAAAGCAACCATTTCTCTGATACTCTGGAGGATGCAACCCAACCAGAAGATCTGTTCCCACAGTGACCAACTGATTGAGCTGGACCCTCTCTTGGCACTTTTGAATGTAGGATCTCAAGTGACAATTTGGCCGAGACAGTCAAAGAGAGGCATTTAGTAGAAACGCACAGTGAAAACCAGGTGTCAGCAGAAGCCACAGTGTGGTGGGGAGAGGGGGCTGGTGAAACAGCAGGAGAGGGTAAAAAAAAAAAAAGTAGGGCTGGCTGGGGCTCAGTGGTAGAGCATTTGCCTAGCATGTGTGAGGCACTGGGTTCAGTACTCAGCACCACACAAAAATAAATAAAACAAAGGTATTGTGTCCATCTACAACTAAAAAACATTTTTTTTTAAATAGAAAAATTAAAGAGAAATGTCCTAGAAGTTAAAAGCCTGAATCTCAGTACTTCACGAAGACTAATTGTGCAATTATTAATATTCTCAGAATAGAACTCCGTCATCTGAGGTAGCATGACAGGATGTGACAATAATGTGAGGTGCCAAAACAACAAAACAAAAACACCCCCCACCATTATTTAAATAGAGTTAGAAAATAGGTGCGTGTTGCCAAAGCTCTCAGTTAGTGGGTAGACGGGAGGGGCACTGGGAGACTGGACCAGAGAGAGCTGTGCATCTGAGCAGGCCACTCAGAAAGGGGACAGCTGTGGTTCTGGGTCTCTTGAGACCACCAAGGACAAATGACAAGATTTCCTAGATATGAAAGGTTTGCGCTACTAGGCCCCAGGATCCTTATAGCAGATTGGGATGACAAGCACAGGAAAGACTGTAGGTGAAAGAGTTAAAGGAAACATGGAAGTCCTACCATATCCAAGCAGAAATTTCTAACATCCCTGGGTTTCATATTTTAAAAAATTCACAGAAAAGCAGTCTCCTTGGATTATCTCACCAAGGCGTGTACACATACAAATGTACACATTTCTGGAGACGGATGACTTCTCCGTGTATCGCCTGTAAGGCTGCTGTCCTAAGATGTTACCACTCATAAGATGATGATGATAAAATATAAGAACTCTGAAGAGAATAAATAAAACTATACAGTGTTTGCAAATTATAATCAAAGTAGCTAAAATTTGAAAGAAAAAATCTTAGCGTTGAAGAGAGAGAGAAAGATCTTTTGTTTTGTTGGAGAACAATCCCACACTTTCCTCCAGAAACTTCTGCAGGGTAAAAATATCAGTTAATTCACCAGTTACATTACTATGACAATTTACACAGTTTCACTTATACCTAAAGACTACCAAAACTTACTTTTCTTTTTTTTTTTTCCCCCCGGTGCTGGGGATCGAACCCAGGACCTTGTGCTTGCAAGGCAAGCACTCTACCGACTGAGCTATCTCCCCAGCCCCAAAACTTTTCACACTGATTGACAAAAATGTATTATTTCCTCCTTGACTTGACGGTTCAGAAATCCCATTGAAATTTTTATCGTCTATAAGCAAGAGGAATTAAAAGAAACAAAGCAATCTGAGGACTGACATCTCTTCACAAAACTCAGCATCCCTAAGTTTTCTAACTTCTATAACAGCAGAATATCCTGACGCAGGAGACCCTTAAAGATATAAACTGTGTTTTCCTTATTGAATTTCAAATATTAAAGCTACTCTCTCACTGGCATGGCTCCTGCGATTTCTCTCATCACACTGACACTGTGCGACTCTTATAGGTGACCAAGTCAACTAGTTACAGCAAAATGTTGCCAAGGAAAGCCAATTTTTCTCAAATAAAAAGCTCTCTCCTTCCTGCTTTCGCTCTGGGTTTGGTGGTCAGTCATAATTCTGTCATTCTTTGGTCTCTGGGTCTTTTGTTTACCAGCTCACTTCTCCATTTTAGTTTTTAAAGGATTTCACGGTAGGTGATGTACCAGTCTCTAAGTCTTTGTTTCCCCTCTTTCCTGTTCAGAAAGAACTCCTGTGGCAATCTGCGTGTAGAATTCTTTGCCTCTTCTGTTCAGAAATACTGCTAGTGGGTCTTTTGATGACTTTCTTCTTGAGACAAAACTGTGAACTCCATTTAAGTTTTATTATAAAACACGTTCATATTACTAATAAACTAGGAAAGAAAGAAGAAAAGCGCATTCGTAATCTTACCACACTAACAGACCATTTTGGTATTCAATTTCCTCCTAGTCTCTTGACTTATGCAAATCTTTTCATCAATAGTTGTAAGCAGAGAATAAGTAACCCAGATCATTTTACATAATAATTTTTCATTATAAGTTTTTTTTTTTTGAGAAAATGTTCTATGTGGTTATAAATTTCATAATCACAATTTTATTGGCTGATTAACACTGCATTGTGTAGATGAATTTTAATTTAAATATTTTACTGGCTGTGGTTCCATCTTTTTGGTAATGTATATGTATATCTTCCTCTGAACTTTCCCAGCCTTAGTGTTATGTTTTCCTTCCTCCACAGGCAACCATGATGCCCGCTGTTCTACTGCTTCCTGTGTTTGAGATGTCTCTCTTCACGTGACAGGTACCATTCCCCCAGGGGAAGGTAGACTCCATATGGCCACCTGTAACAGTTCCTACTAAATTGAGTAAAAATGATTTCTGAGACCAAGGAAAGCTACAGGTATGTGTTGGAAGTAATCTGGAACCAGAATTAGGAGCTGGTTTTAGGAACACCCTGTGGCTCTGAAGTCCATTTTTAAGATTTATTTTATTTATTTATTTTTAAAAATTTTATGGTTAGCTCTCCAAGGTTGGCTTCCTCTCAAGTTTACAGTTTTAAAGCTACAGGAAACAAGATTTTAATATTTTAGAGTCTTCATTAAAGGAAAGTGCAAGTAGACTTCTCAGCATGTTTACTGGAAGATACAATAACGTGAGGAGTAATTAAGAGAAGAGGAAAGAAGATGGAGTTAGGATCCTTCTGCGGCATTTTTCAGGTCTCTAACGATACCACGTTGGGTTCCAAGTTCCTCATCTGCGAAATGGGAGGGATGGAAGAGGAAGTCCTCTAAGATCCCCTCTTAAGTGGCCAGGGTGCAATCGAAGCTACAAACTCCATGGAGGGCTCATTCTTGGTCCAAAGGCCAGCGAGCTCTGGTCCTGGGTTCCACCCATCTTAGGAGAAACTAACAGACACGTACAGATCACTCTTTTCAGAACCCTGGTCTGTAAAAGTGAAGTGACTAATTCCTTGGGGGCAGGCTATAGAAAGCAGCCAATTCTCCCGTATGGAGCATCGTGACTCTCTCCAATCTACTAACCGGGGCGATAGCCAGAATGGCAGGCTCAGCTTGGGGCCAAAAGAACTGTTATTTTCCTTTCAATTTCTCGGTTGACATTCCTACATCTTCTGCTGTATTTTCCTTTGCATGCAGCCTAAAGCCCAGCAGGTTTTTTAAGAAAAATAAAAGTACTTGCAGGCAGAAGGGAGGGAGTGGATTTAGAGGAAAGGAGGAGAGGCACATTTTACAGCTTTAATTTTTGAGAAATACAACTCGACACACTTGCCTGCCTGCCTGTGTTTCTTCCTTCCTTCCACTTTGTAAGGTAGAGGAGAGTTTGGGGACATGGCTAGAATTGCGTGCAAATCAACTGCAGGAAAAAAACTACTCCAAAGTGCTCTGGATTTTGTTCCCAAAGTCATGACCATTCACTAGAGAATGATCTTCCAGGTAGCAGGATGCTAGGTAGCCATCTGTCTTATCTCCTAAGAGTGAAGATGTTGGTTAAAAAGACTGGACAAGCCCTGCTTTGCTGGGAAAACGGGTGAGATCAGAACACATCTAAAAAGGTTTTAAATCTAATTCACATTTTTAACTTTGGAAATCACTTTACATTAAAGGTCAAACATCACATTATCTTTTTTTTTTAAAAAATATATAATAAAATTACTTGTGTTTCTTTTCCCCAAATTGAAACTAAAACTTAAAATTTCTTTCAAGGTCTTGAAATGGGGGGGATGGAAGGCCTTGAAAGAAATTATAAAAGAAAAAAGAAATTACAGCATGTTACCACGACGGCACAATTAAAGTTAATTATTTAATTCGTGAACCAGAAGCTATAACTTAAACTATAACTTGAACCTAAGAAAAATATAACCCTCATAAATATCAATTTCCACTCTGCCCAGTATTGACTCACTACTTTCAATGACCTCAGGATCTGAGTGAGCTCTCTCTAGTAAAACCTTTTGCCGAAAACCACAAAACCCACCATAGGAACCAACGACAAATTGCATGAGTTTTCTATCACATATGGTGCCAAACCTCATTCGCAGGTAATTGTAGGCACAAGGAGAGCATCTGCACACCACAGCGCCAATCCCAGATCATCTGGCTATGTACAGTGGACTCTGAAAGTCAGTAATGGTAGGCCTGGCCTTCAGTGCCAGGAACAGAGATCTGAGTGCAACTGCTGCTCCCTAGCTGTGTGGTCTAGGAGCCAGTTCATTAGCCTCTCTGTGCCTCCATCTCCTCACCTATAAAATGGACATATTAATAGTGGTGCTGTGAGGCTTAAATGGGAGGACACAAAGTGCAAAGTGCTCTTGGGGCTCAGAAGATATACCCCAAAGTTCAACAGCTTGACGAGCCAAGTGCCTTGAACCAAAAGGCCAGGTGTCTCTGACCTTCTCTTACCTGCCTGTTTCCTCACCCCTTCTTCTCTCCCAAAGTGCAGGGAGGGCTTTTTCAGAAATTCCCCATCTACCTGAAGACCAGATCCACCAAAGGGGAGCATGTCTACCTCCCGTCCTGTGACATTTCATCAACCAAGGAGGAGTGAACTCATATCACAGAAGAGACTGAAAGTCAAAATCACACCCAGAATCCGACACACTTGGTCCCAGGCTATTGTCTGCCCTTCAGATCCCTTCGTCTCCCCGAGAATTAGTTCCACTTCCTATGGAATTGTGTAAACCTCCCTCTTCCCTCTCCCTGTGAGGAGGGTGGTTAATTCCCGCCATCTGGTTATGTGTCTGCATGTTGATGCACTTGCATGCCCTTTCTCCTACTAATCTCTGGTCAGATTGTTTTATAGATGGAAAAGACCAGGGGACTGAAAGGTAGTTCCCTTCACCCTCTAGTGCTTACAACATAGCAAGTCCTCAAAAATACCAGCCATTTGCTAATTTATTTGACAAACAGCTATTGAATGCCAATGGATCAGGCGCTGTCGCAGTCACTGGGGATAGAGCAATGAGAAAACAGACACAAATCTTTCCCTTGATGGAATTTACATCCCAGCAGAAACATAGTATCTAACACTTCAATTGTGATTACCATTGTTGCTTAACCAATGGGTCACAGTGCCTCCTCGGGATATTTGGCAATTTTAGATACATTTTTAGTTGTCATTACTAGGGGAAAGTGGATTGCCACCGGCATCGAGAAGACAGACACCAGGGATGCTAACGTGACAGAGGCCACCATGTGGAGGGGAGTCCTCTACAAAAACCATCCTGGACAAAATGTCCACAATTGAAGAGGCTGAGAAACCCTGTTCTAAAGGTTACTGAATCAATTAAACAACCCCGAGGGAAGATTTATAAATAGAGTTCTTTTCTTACTATTTTATAATAAGTAACTAAATATTATGAAGTGTAAAATACAATGCATATATGAATATTTATGGTAATAAAATTGATGCAGTCTTTAAAACCTATCTTCCTAGTGTGTGCCTTAAAAAAAAAATCAGGCCAAGCACTGTGGCACACATCTGTAATTCCAGAGGCACAGGAGGCTGAGGCAGGAAGATCTCAAGTTCAAAGTCAGTCTCAGCAATTTAGTGAGGCCCTGAGCAACTTGGCAAGACTCTGTCACAAATTAAAATTAAAATTAATTAATTAATTAAAACTAGGTTGGGAATCTGGCTTAGTGGTTGAGTGCCCCTAGGTTCAATTCCCTAGTATCTGCCTCTGTACCCCCTGCCCTTCCCAAAATAATCAGAGGATGGATTTCATGAAATGGTTTGGGTCCACTCTACAACCAATGGCAGTACCCTTGTACCATCTAGATTTTCAAATTTACTAATCTTCCTTGATCCTCACACACATGCTTATGGAAGGTGATCTTTTGTGTCACATCTGTGACAATTCTGGTATCAGAACCAGGGAGCTGTGTGGCACATCTGAAACACCAGACCAAGGGCCTGCAATATTCAGGAACAAGTCTCATTATCTTACTGCTGTGCCATCTCTGGCAAGTCACTTGATTTCTCTGCACTGAAGGCTCACCTTCACCAAAACAAGGGCCACTGGGAGTAAACTGGGACAATGTGTGAGAGTATTCGGAAGTTGCAGTGAACGCTTGCCTCAGTCTAAACCAGCATTCAAAATGATGCTGTTTTAAGTACTACTCATATTAGGTAGATGCATTCTATATAGAACATGGCAGAAAGATGAAAAATAACAATGATTAATTGGGTATTCAGAATTCATACCAATCCGTGTTGAAACTTAGTGCAAAAGCAGGAGGCAACATCCAGTGATTAACAATTTCATAGCTTTTGTATATCAGAGAAGTGAATGCTCAGATGAATTTTATCTTTGCAAGCATGTCTTTGTAAGAATTGTGGGTGTGCCTATCTTAACATTTGCTTTCTGTATTTTGAAATCAAGTATGCTCCACATTTTCTATGTTTTATATTAGAGATTTCTTTAATGCACACTTGTCATGTACCAATGTTACCTTTGTTGTTTTTAGATGTTAAGCGCATGCTCATGTTAGGTACTTACAAAAATTGTTACATTTTTTTCTTATGTAATTCTTTTTTTGTTTGTTTATGTCCTTCAAATATAATCTTTTCTTAATCTCAAAAAAAAAAAAAAAAATGTACTACCACTGCCTTCAATGCCACCACAACTGCTGTGGTTTTGGTAAGTGTCCCCAAAGGCCCATGTACTAAAGGCTTGGTACCAGCCCATGGCACTACTGGGAATTGGTGGAACCTTTAAGAGAAAGGGCCTAATGGGAGGTTTCTAGTCACAGGGGCTGTGCTCTTGAGGGGATCCTGGCACCCCAACCCCTTTCTGTGCCTCTCTGGTGTCTTGCTCATGAGAGGAAGAGTTTTGCCATACGAAACCACCATAATGTACCACCTTGCCACAGGCCCAATACCAACAGTTGATTAACAGTGAACTGAAACATCTAAAACTGTGAGCCTGACATATAGGAGGTAAACCTTTTCACTTTATAAGCTGATCATCTCAGGTTTTTGTTACAGTAGTAGAAAGTTGACTAATACAGCCATTGCAAGGTAATATACACTTAGTGATCACTTTATTTTCATTGTACATTTACTTATTTAATCCTTTCCACAGACCAAGAGATGGTATGTTGGTCCATCCAGGATAAAGATAAGAGAACTGGGGAACTAGCAAGGGGCAACCTGCCTGAGGTTTCAGGTCAGTGAATTGGCAGAACGAAGGACCCACCTATATAGTCTGGTTCCAGAACTTGTCCTCTTAACCTGTGTGGGTCTTTCTCTGAGATTGCAAGACTCTTGAGACATGCCCTTATACCAGCTGTCTTGCCTGGCCAAGGTCACTTCCTCTTGACCTCAAAGAGTTGCCCTGTTCCATAGGAAGTCACGTTTATCCCTACACCTGACCAGCCATCCAGATGACTCACTCATCAAAGGAAATAAGAATAAAGTCTCACTTTATTACTGTTTTGAATTACTTTATTTCTTTCCAATAGTTAATACGTGTACACAATATAGAATTTTAACACATTTGGAGATACGAAAGGATATATGGTGACAATCAGTTCTCCTTCCCATTTTTGCAATCCAGCTACCTAAGTTCTTTCCACTGAGACAAGTACTATAACTAGTTTCTTGCATAAGATTCCAGAAATGTTCTACACAGTTTTTTTTTTTTTTTTCTAAAATAGACCTATGGCTTGTAGCATACAAAATAACTTTTGCAACCTGACTTTTATTTGCTAGACAACAGTTCAGCTTAGTCCATATAAATGTATATAGACTCCCCTTTCTTTTCATTAATGTTATATGAGTACTATGAATTTATTTAATCAGTCCTGCATAGATGAATATTTTTATTTCTCATCAACAATGCTACAACGTGTATTTTATGCACATAACATTTCTTACATTGCAAGAATATATTTGGATAAATTCCCAAAAGTAGAACTGTTGAGTCAAAGGGTATGTAGCTTTTAACATTTTATTGAAATAGCTAAATTGCTCTCCATTGGGATTATACCAATTTATACTCCTACCTAAAATGCATGAGATCACCACTGAGTTTGACTTTATTTCTATATTCTCATAAAATAATGTCATAAAAAAGTTTTGCCTCTGCCAATTGGTAAAAAACTCTCATTACATTTTAAATTTCTCTTAGTGTGATTAGATTTAGGATTTCTTCATGTGTTTCAAGGACGAGTTGGACATCTTTAATCTGTGAATGTTCTGTTCTTAACATTTACCCATTTTTCTAATGAGATGGGTTTTTTCCTTAGGGAATTGTAGGAGTATCTACGAGAGACATAAACTCTTTGTATGTAAGTTACAAGTATTTTTGTCCATTTTTTTATTGTTTATCATTGCAGCAATACTAGAGCTATAAATAGTACTAATTTTTCCATTTTTTGCTTTTGTATCTTCAGATTTTATTTTATACTTGGTAGGACTCCTATACTTAGCATTTAAAAATACATGTTTTCTTTTAGTACTTCTGTGGTTGTTTTTCAAAGTTTATTTTAAAGTGCCAGAATTTATTTTTGTGTACAGTAAGAGTTCGGATTAAACATTCTCATTCCCAGATGATTATGCTGGTGTTACAATATTTTTTATTGAATACTCCATTCCTGCCCCACTGATTTGAAATGCCGACTTTCTTACGTACAAAATTCCCATATTACCTGGATCTATTTCTTTCTGTTAATCTTAAACATATACCACAGACCATTTTAATTACTGCAACTGTGTACTGTTTTATTGTCTGGTAGGGCTAGTTCCCTGTATTTTCTGTCTTTCCAGAATTTTCCTGGCTGTTTTTTAGGAATTTAGAATCCTCAAGTGGTATTTTTCTTAGGAAATTAGTTATTAAACTAACTTTAGGATGTTGATTCTTCCTATCGATAAACACTGTGCTCTTTTTTTAGTCTTTTACCCTCTCCCCCTGTTTTGGTGAGCTGCTGTAACATTTCAAAGTTTTTCCTTCATATAGGTTACCCTTGGAGTTAGGAATGTGTTACTATCTATTTAATGTTATCATGTACAGGTCTTATTTCTAAATAGATATGACAATAAAAACCATTAGTTGTGGGTTTTTTTTTAATTTAAAAAGTCATTCATTTTTATGATTTTGTTTTGGTTAAACACCTACTTCTTGAAACAATTTCAGGCTTGAAAAATTCAGTAGACTATGACACACAACATATCTTCTTTTAATTCCAGCTAAGACATACTTTCTTCCTAAAATGTTTTGGCATGAAAATAGAACTTACTAGATATTTAGAGAACCTTGGCTCCATGTTAGCTTCACCTTCGACTGTGGGAGTAGATAGAGTCTAGTGGTGTTATATTACATATTAACAATTTTTATGAAACTAAAACCACAAGACTTACCTCCTAGATTCATTCCAGCTTGAAGACATTTCTGAAGCCTGCAGGCAGGACAATTCTTTCGTCGAATCTTATCAATGATGCAGTCATTCCTTCCAGCACATAAATAGTTGTGTTGCCCTGATTTAATAATAAAAAACAATTGTTAGAATAAAGCACTATTACAGTAGTATGAAATACTAATGGCTATAATCAGAATATAAAATTTCCCTTTTCCTACCTGGAAATCTCTTCTTCAAAACACAAGGCAAATATGATTCATGGATAACACAGACAGCTTGATGCAGCTGAGACTTTGGTGTATGTGTGATAACACTGCCTGTACTTCTAAGCAGGCATCGTGCAAGAGCAACCTCGTCGATGGAGTCAGGAAATGGTGAATTTCCTTAGGACATCACAACAGCACCAATCCAAAAGCCCTACCACAGCTCTCTAAGCTGAGATGCCTGCCCACCATTGACAGATGCGATTTCACTGGGAAGACTTCCAAATTATACCACTGGAGATATTTAACTCTTTCATTCCATAAACCAATGGAAAACTGAACGTGAATCAGACTTAGGTGTGGCGCAGGCTTGGAGGGTGGCATCTACTGGCAAAATATGAAACTGTAACCTAGCTCTATTATTCACTTATTTATTTCAAAATATTCACTGAATATCCACTGGTACTAGACACTAGCAGAAGCACTGGAGATGCAACAATGAATCAGACAGACAAAAGTCTCTGCTATGGTTAACTTCCATCAATTTGGGGGAGACAGAAAATAGATAAGGTAATAAGGTAAAATGTCTATCAAAAGGTAGACAGTAGCCAGGTGTGGTGGCCCATGCCTGTAATTCTAGAGGCTTGGGAGGCTGAGGTAGGAGGATCTCCAGTTCAAAGCCAGCCTCAGAAACTTAGTGAGGCCCTAAGCAACGCAGTGAAACTCTATCTCTAAATAAAATATGAAAAAAGGGCTGGGGATCTGGCTCAGTAGTTAAGAGCCCCTGGGTTCAACCCCTGGTACTGAAAAAAAAAAAATTAGTTCTAATTATACAAAACATTAGGGTTCATTTCGACAAGATTATAAAGGTATGAAATGTAATTTTCTCTAATTCAGTCCCTAACACTTCTCCTTTCCATCCTTCCCTCCCTTCCCCTGTTCCTTTCCCTTTACTGATCTTTCTGTTATTTACTTATAGGTTTTTTAAAAAAATTATTGCCGTGTGGATATATATAATAATGAGATTCATGGTGGTATACTCATATATGTACACAGAAAAAGGAAATCAGGTCAGGTCACTGCACTGTTCTTCACCTATCCTGTCCCTTCTCCCCCCAATCCCCGTTCTCTGCTCCACTGATCTTTCTTCTATTTTGGTGGAATTCCTCCCCTCGCACTCCCTCCTTTTCTTTTCTTTTTTTTCCTTTCCTATTTTGGACTAGCTTTTGCACATCAGAGAAAACGTCTGACCTCTGACTCTCTGGCTCTGGCTTTATTACAGTTACCATTCTGGTCTCCAGTTCCATCCATTTACCAGCCAATGCCACAATTGCACAGTTCTTCATGGCTGAGTAATACTCCACTGTATAGATAGACACATTTTCTTTATCCATTCATCAGTCGAAGGACACTTAGACTGATTCCACATCATGGCTACCATGAAATGAAGTTCTAAAGAGCCTGCAGTCTAACTGTGTGAACAGCAACCCATTAACGGAACATTTCATGTTGCATGATATCACAGAGCAGAGGCTCCAACTTGAAAAAAAAAAAATTTAAACTCCTACTAGAGTGTCGCCTTACTTAAGCCATAGAATGAGCATCAGCATAGGAGAATTGTAAGAAACCATCAGAAATGTGGCATAATAAATTTCATACAATTCTGTCATTTATATTTTTAGTTGTACAAACCTTAAGTACTTAAGTGGTACTGACACAAATGTATAATGTGTGTCCTGCCCCTTAATTCACATTCAAATAATATCAACAGACAACAAAAAGAGAGTGCATCTAGAAGACTCGAGAGTTTCAATCATGTCCTTTTTAAACACTGTGCTTGCCTGGTGTCGAGATGGCTAATCCAGAGTAAGTCACATCTGAGGTTCTGTGGGGTAAATGGTTTTCTACTAACCTAGGACAGATGATCAGAATGCTGGGCACTAGACAGTGGTGGCCTTGAGTGACAAGTTAAGACACTGAGATTTCTATCAGCAGGCATTGGGGTGTCACTGTGGATTACAGAGCAGTGTTTTAGAGACACTCATCTTAGGGTTACGTAGCAGGTATGCCGCATGGAAGGGACACTACCAAACATCCACACAAAAGTTCTTGGAGATGGGCTCTGTGCACACTAGAGCTCTGTGTTTGTTAGTTGGAATACGCAGACCCAGGAATCATCCTGGGTTAAAAAGAAATCTCAGTGGTCAAGAAGAAAGACTTATTTCTCATTTAAGTTACGTCCAGTGAGAGGGGAATTCTATTTATGTCCAATAAACCTCCCACGGATACTTATAAACTGCCCAGCAAAGAAGCGGGGTGAAAGGCTTGAGGGCTTTCAGGAGTGACCAAGAGCAGACAGAAGCTGGAGGAAAACTGACTCCTGAAAAGAGAATCACTCTAGGTGAGATGCCTCCATGGAACAGCTTCTACCTTGAGTGCATGGTTCTTCCTGTTGTCAGTGATGAGTGGCTAGAAGCCAAGCAAAAGGTTTCAGCTTATTGGCCTAAGAAGGTAGAGAACAGACTTTGGGACTGCTATAAAGGACAGAAATTGGAGAAAATTCTGGAAAGGAAGATAGGGGGGTGGCTGGAAGATAAAATATACACATTAACTCCCCGGAAACTGTTGGGAGACTTCAGAAATGATCACAAGACTCCAAAGGTTTCAGGGGTAAAATAACAATTTAAGGTTGAGTAAGAGAAGCAGACATTTAAGGGGTTGCCCACCATGGTTAGACACTTTAAATCCCAGTAGATTAAGAATGTTCAATAAATACTTGAGACGTTCCATTGAAATTCCAGAAGGTTCATGCCTAGGAAGAAACGCTATAACCCATGAATAAGCCAAAACAGACTTATTAAAAAAATTTTTTTAAAAGTCAAGCGTAAACTCTGGATTTAATTGAGCTCAGGATTTAATTGAATACTAGATCAAAATGCAATATCTCTCAGAGAAATAGAATATAATTCAGAGTCTCCAGAATGTCCAAATTTCAATACCTCTTGAAAATATACAAAAACAGCAGAGTGCAGAGCCATAAGCCTATAATCCTAGCAGCTAAGGAGGCTGAGGCAAGAGGATCACAAGTTCAAAGTCACCCTTAGCAATACAGCAAGACCCTAAGTAACTTAGTGAGCCTCTGTCTAAAAACAAAAAAAGTGAAGAGGTTGGGATGTAGCTCAGTGGTTAAATGCTTCAACTGCTGGTACCAAAGTCACACACACACACACACACACACACACACACACACACACACACAAATACATGTATATATGTATATATATGTAAATACATATATACACACACATGCATATATAAACAGAATACTGTAAACCCAGTGAATAGAAAAATAAGTTAGAAAACATTAATAGAAACAGATTCACTAATAACCTAGAGGTTGAAATGAACAAATAAGGATTTTAAAATTGATGTTAAAATGTATTAGAAAAGATGACTAAAAGGGGTAAACAGGTGAGTTAGTGATTTATAACCTGTAGAAAATAAAATATACATAGACAAATGGAAAAGCATAGTGTCTAAAATAAAATATGTATTGGCCGGAATCAACAATATACAGGACACAGAACATGAATTGATCAATGAAGCTACATAAATGTGAATAGAAATCAACCAAATTGAAACACAAAGAGGAAAAATATAAAAAATAAATGACTGGGCAGCAGTGGTCTGTGGGAAAAATTAGCAATTTAATATACATGCCATTAGAATTCCACAAGGAGAGAAGAGAGAGAGCAGGTCAGGATTAATATATGAAAACCCCCACATTTAAATTTAAAAATTGTCAAAAGACAAATACAAAGAAAATTAGAGGCACAACATAGTTATATTTCTGAAATAAAGTATGAAGAGAAAGTCTTAAAAGCAGCCAGGGATGGAGGGGAGAATAATCTTATACAAAGAGAAAAAAGGTAAGAGTAATAATCAATTTTTTGTCAAAACAACTGAGGGCAGAAGACAATGCAAATATCTTTATACACTGCCAATTTAGAATTCTACAACTACTCAAAATATTTCTCAAAATGAAGGTAAAATCTTATAAAATCTTTATTTTACCTTCTTATTTATTCTACCTTTTTTATTTATCTTTTTTTTTGCTAAGTAAGAGTTAAAAATAACTTGTCACAAGTAGACTACAAGAAATGACAAGTTCTTCATGCTTAAGTAAAATGATAATAGAAATTTGGATAAACAGAAAAGAAAGCAGAGAATTTAAAATGGTACCTATATGGGAAGTTTTTTAGAAATTTTCTCTAAATTCCTTGAAAAGTCAAATGTCTGTTTCATATAAAAACAACAAATACACATTATGGGGATACACACACACACACACACACACAGACACTGAGTTCAGGATTTAATTGACAACTAGATACACACACACACACAAAAACAAACAAACAAACAAACAAACAAAATCTGTCAACACAGCACTAAGAACAGGATGGGATATAAATGAAATTCCATTGCTGCAAATTTCTTACATTAAATTTGAAATGGTATGAACTAACTCAAGGTAGAACATGAAAAGTAAAGAATGTATTCTGTGATCTCTAAAGCAATTTCTCAAACTATGCTTCCAAAACTAGTTGTATCACAGTCACCTAAAAACCTATCAGAAATTTAAATTCATAATCCCAGGTTGGGGTTGTAGCTCAGTGGTAGAGTGCTTGCCTGGCATGTGTGAGGAACTGGGTTCAATCCTCAGTACTGCATATAAATAAATAAAAGTAGTGTGTCCATCTGCAACTAAAAATTACTTTAAAAAAATAAATTCACAGTACCCCCTCCAAACCTATTAACTCACAACACTGTTTTATATAACCAAAATCTAATGCACACTAATGTTTGAGAAACACTGCCATGAAGCAACCCATAGGAAAGGTAACAGGAAATGTAGCACAAGAGAAAATAGAGGTATAATATGAAATACTGAAAAAGTATTCAACCTGAAAAGACATAAAAGAAAAAGCAAACGAACAAATAACAGAGGGAACGAAAAGAAAACAAATAACAAATTAAAAGATAAAAGCCCAAGTATAGCAACAATTCCATTAAATATAAACGGTCTAAACCCTTAAAAGTCAAAGATAGTAGACTAGATTTAAAAAGCAAGACCTAAGGATGTGTTAAGATATATTTTGAGTAAAACAAACAAACAGACAAAACACGGACAGGTTATAGGTTAAAGGCTAAAAATATACATACGATGCAAACAGTAAACATGAGAGCTGATGTGATTATATTAAAAATCAGACAAGGAAGACTTTAAGATGAAGAATAATGGCAAAGATAAAGAGTGCCATTTTATACTGATCAGAATGAGATATAATGATCCCAAATATCTAGGCATCTAATAGCAGAGTTTCCAAATCCATAAGGCACACACTTGAGAAAAAAATGACAGGAAAAAGATAAACCCAAAATCAAAGTTGGAAAATTTAAAACCTTTCTCTCAGCAAAGAATAAAAATTTTTTAAAAATAAATCAGAAAAGAAACAGTAGATTTGAACAATATTATCAAATACTTTGACCTTATCAGCATTTAGGTCATATAATTGCATAATATACATTTTTTTTTTTCAAGTGCATATGGATCACTGAGACAGGACATACCCTGAACTATGAAGCAATCTCAAATATGACAAGGACTGAAACACATAATGGTGTTTGGACCATAAGGGTATTCAGTTAGAAATCAGCAACAAAGAGGTACCTAAATGAGTCTCTCTGATTGGAAAATTAAGCAGTACACTTATATATAATCCATGGGCCAAAGAGGAAACCACAAGGGAAATGACTTTCAAATGAAATGATGATGACAATTCAACACATTAAATTTATGGGATAGAGCTTAAAGAGTACTTAGGGAATTTTTTTAGCCTTATATACTTATATTAGAAAAGAAGAAAAATTCAAAATTATTGCTCTAAGATTCTACATTAAGGAGTAGGGGGAGGGAGAGAGAAAGCAAATAATCCCAAAGTAAGTAATTCATGAAATAATAATGAGGAGAAATAAATGACAAAGTAGAAACAAGCAATAGATGAAAATCAGAATCAGTTGGTTCTTTGGAAAGATGAGAAGTTATGCAGACAGGCTGGGAATTCTGCTCCATATCTTCCCATCTCATGCTCCAGGATGATGCAGCAGCCACCACAGAGAATATTTCAGTGTCATGGCAAGTCTCTTGAATGACTCGGGGAATCTAATGCTCCAGCAGAAAACAGCTCAATCATCACCAAGATCCAGTGCAATGATCCCACCCAACCACAAGGGGGTCAGGAAAGGGCCTCAACCTAGGAAGGAGCAGCAAAGACCAGAAAATACATAGGGAACCTCACTGAATCCTACCACAGTGATGTGGAATGAAGAACATAAAATTCATCTCCCTATTAAGAGTTCTTCTCTAAAGTAAAAACTTTTACATTATTGTTGGAGTTTTTTGACAAATTAATTTTAACAGGTGAAGCTGAGGGCTATTGGTATAAATAGCTGGCACTTTTGAAATGTGAAAGAAGCTACCAGTATCTGAAATGATTTCTTTTTGAAAAACAATGAAATATTTCAATGTTCTATAGATACTGATATGCTAATATGCATACACACTCAAGAATCTCTACAAAAACTGAAAAATGAATTAAAAGCTTATAGGGAAAATGCAAATGTCCCACAATTTCCAAATAAATCCTAGTTACTTCTCCTCATCAAAATGTGAAGAAAGTTCTAGCTAGCTGGTAGCAGGCACTGTAATAGATGCTCCAAAGGGGGTGGGGGATGCACCCTTCTATAACATACAGAGAAAAAATTAGCCAGAAAAATAAATGGGATGTGATTCGAACTTTCCAAAATATTCCCTTAAAATAAACTTTCCTATACAATCTGAATACCTATCTACAGGCATTGTGGGATTCTTATTAAGCACTACTGAGGATTAGTCTGTAAGATAAAGGAGAAAGTAGAGATGGCAGAAGTAGCACACCACCCAACAATGCTGAAAGAATGAGTGCATGCATGCATGAGCGCTGCACTGATAAACTAAGATGCACCACGACATGCATGATTCCCATGTGCACATGGTAGGTCGTACAAACCCCGGTAACGCACGTTCACTCCGGGCCAGCCGGCTAAGTAGTTGGCTAACTAAAGATCCACATGACAAATCGCTTTGCCCCACCTCCAGCATTCTAAGCTCTGAAATCTCTCTTCACACGTATCACATTAATAAAAAGAGCTCTAAGGATCTGCAAGGAAGCAGCTAATAGATCTGTGAAAGGCAGAAAGAGCTAAACTCTCCTTAAGATGAGATTCTGTGCCTCTTTGGTGTCTTGGGTCCTAAATCCTTTACCCACTTCAGTCCACATCATTCCCAACAGAAGATGGTGAGGCGCCTTAACGCGGTAGCCATTACCAAGACATTCGGATTTAAGAGCATCTTGTTTTAAGAATGCGAATGGCCCAGTAGGGTTGGGGAACTCATTCACCTGTGTCATATCTCATTGTAGTTCCGCCTCAGGATGTGGCAGGTTCTGGGCGAGAAGTCATCCTAGAAAACAGGAAGCTTCCAGAACTAGAATAAATATGAATGGAGTACCAAGGCTAATAGTACATGGGCAACACAAACGCACAGACTCATAGGAAACCCAGAAGCACTCGTAAGCACTCAAAGGGAAAATGCCTTATAGACCCAAAGACAAAAATGATTTTGAGTGCCAAACTAAAAGCCAAATCTTGATTTTGTTCTATGGTACTGTTTTTAATTATAAAATAATTAATAGTAAGTGTTTAAAAGTGAACTCCGTTATTTAAAAAGTTCCTAAAGGCAACAAAAATTATCCTTAAAAATGTTTTTGATTACTTTGAAATCAAGAACCAACTTTCCGTAATACTTGAGCAGGCCCCACAGGAGGAAATGCAGACTGGGTGACATGTGGAACTTCAAGCACCAATAACACAAGAACACACAAGGGGAACACGGAAGGCAGTGGGGAGAAGACAGCGGGATGGGCCTTGGCTTTGTAACCAGAACCATGTGGGCTTGCATCCCCAACTCGGTTCCTGGGAGCTGTGACTCCATCAGGTTGCTAATGTTTCTGAGTCTTGGTTTCCCAGCCTATAAAACAGGGGCAGTACTGTCTACTTCATCAGATGTCACATGAAATCAAATGAATTCAAACATAAAACAGGAAGCACTGTTAGAACTCGAAAACACAAAATGGTAGTAGTGACATTTTCACCCGACTTCTATTAAAATAAGTAAGGTGAGAAAATTCAAAAAGTAAATATAGTCGACTCTTAATCGAATATAAGTGAGGAGAGAACTTTCCACAGGAGAGAACATGGCACTCAGTGAGGAAGACCTCCAGAGGAAAGGGGCCCACTTGAGACAAGGCAAATACAATTCACTTCTGATCCCATCTTTAAGTCTTAACTTTCTCTAAAAGCTGGCAAGGATGTGAGAGTGCTGAATGTAGATCCCTCGAGTAAACAGGACAAAAAGCTGAGACTCTCCCATCTGTCGTGGCTCTGCTAAGGTCCAAGACTGTAAGAGTGGTGTAAGATTCTGAAAAGTTATGCATTCCTTGTATTGTTGCTCTCAAGATTCCATTTTCTACTATTACTAAAATTAAACCTAAAAAGTCAGGAGGTGCACATGTTCAGGAGACTGGCTTCTTTGAGGGAACCCCAACCTCATGAGAAGGTATAGTAGCAGGTATTCACAGACAAGCAGGTTGAGGACCAAGGCTGTTGGAAAGAAGAAAAAGAGGTTCTGGGATTTAAAGTTTGGTTCCAGTCAATAATTTAACTCCATTCAACAAAGTTATTAATTTTTTAAAAATTTCATTTATTTATTTATTTATTTATTTTTTTTTTGCAGAGCTGAGGATTATACCCAGCAGGGCCTGATACTCTACCCCCAGCCCAAACAAAGATGTGTAAGCAGGGCCTAAGGAGGGAAAATGCAGGCCATTGCATCCAAGACCTTATGTTCTAAGGGGTGGAGTGAGATTGGAGAAATCGAGAGAATTAAAATAAACCCTGTGGTATTGATGTGGTGTGACTTTAAAGAAGGAAGTGATTCATCTGAGTTGGGGGATGAAGAAGCCTTTATGGAGAAAGAAAACATCGGAGGCAAGCCTTGAAGAGTGTTTTGAATTTGAATCATGGAGAGGACAGGTGTATGGCGTCCCAAAGGATTGGCCCAGGGAGAGACGGAACTCCAGTTAAACATGCAGGGAACAACTGGTCCAGCTGGTTGAAGCTCGGGCGGGCAGGAGTAGAGAGGAGCGAGCAGTTACCTCAAGGATGCGGTACCTGCAGTGTGTCCAGGGGCTTCCAAAGCTTCACAGAAGAAGCTCGTTCCTCTGTGCTACAGTTTTGATCTGGAGTGTCCCCAAAGGCCCACATGGTGGGCTCCTGGGGGGTAGTGGGACCTTTAAGAGGTGGGGCCTGGGGGGGAGTTAGGTCACTGGGGGTGTGCCCTTGAAGGGGATACTGGGACACTGGCATGTCCCTCCCTCTCTGCTTCCTGGTCATCATGAGGTAAACAGCCCTGTGACATGAACTTCCACCGTGAAGCACTGTACTGCCACAGGCCCAAAGCAATAGAGTGAAGTGACCATGGACCGAAACCTCTGTACCCATGAGTCAAAATTAACTTTTCCTTAAGTTGATTTATCTCAAGTATTTTGTCACAAGAATAGAAAGCTGAGTTATACACTCCCAAGGGTTTCAGACCTACATGTACACTTATGTTCACAGTCCACATTTAAAAACCCCGCCCCCTCCCAGCTTCCTATATTCCCAATTTTAAAGCTAAAGTCAGTTATTTGGGAAATCTTAGGATCATCCTTGATTTACACCTCCTACCCTCACAATCCTCTATGTTCATTTGGTCACAAAGTCCCAATGATTCTCACTCCTGAGTTTTTCCTGGATCCTATGTATGTCATCTAGTACACGCTCTTATTTCAGACTCTCCTGCGTAAAAATCTGAACTGTGGAGGTTGAAGCCTTGCCTTATCTACATGACTTCAGGCAAGTTACTTACCTTCTCTGTGCCTCAGTTTCCTAATTTATTATATGGGGATTATAAAAGCACCTTCCCTCATGAGTTATCTAAAGGCTAGTATACCAGACAAGCACTTGAAAGAGTTGCTGGCAAAGAGTAAGGATTTGACAAACGGTAGTACCTGTCATCACTGCATTATTGCTGTCATGCATTACTGTATGTTACCATCATGTATTACTGTATATTATCATTATTATCACAATGGATTTGTAACTAACCTATAGGCCTTTACTATGTTACTCCTTCTAAGTCTTAGACTTTTTTTAAAATTAACTTTTACATAGACCTCAATATGATTAAGAAAAAAGAGCTCCTCTAGGTGAAATGAACTCAAGGAATGTCCCTGGTGCTGCCTTCTGTGGGTACTCACCTGTGGCTCAGAAGGCGCCCCACTGGAGACCTGGGGCTCCTCCAAGAAGGCACCTGGGCTCCACAGAGGTTTGTCCATCAACCTTACAGTCTAAGCAGCAATGTTCTGAACCACAAATCTGATTCTGTCATTGTTCTTTTTACAGGACTTCTCAGACCTTAGTTAGCATCGTCTTCATCATATTCAAGATTGCAGGGAGCCACTGAGTCACATGGTGGGAAGACAGACAGGGCAGGGTTCAAGGTCATGCTTACCCAGACTTATGCCATTTCAGAAGTAGCCACAGCTTAAATCTGAGGCATATAATCCAATAACTTTGGATTACATTTACTGCTGCTTTCAGTTTTGGTGTTTTGTTCTTACTATTATTGGTATGAAAGGACAATATGTTTGTGGCCTTATTCTGAAGAAACTCAATTCACAGGTCCTTTGTGTACTTATATCTCTACGGACATGTGCAGACATAAGTTGGTCCTGAATGAATACAAACACCTCTCTCAACTCCATCAATGGTCCTCTCCCTGCATCTGGAAAAATATTCTATTCTTCATAAGCATGGCTGATAACCAGGGTAGTGTGCTTCTATCAAGGAAGTCACTGAAGTCCTTGGGAAAGCTAAATGTGAAAAGTGTCAGGTTCTAGAAGCTTTAAAACCCTGGTGAACACCTACAAACACTCTCAAGAATCTTTAAGGAAGAATTCACAAAGGAGGTACTTGGAACTTGATCTTAGGAATAGTCATTTAATCAGGTTGGGGATTAAAGGGATTCTAGACTGAACTGAATGCTCCAAATTGTTTTTAAAAAAACATGTTTCCTTTTACACATGGGGGCCTGACTTCAGAAAGTAAGAACATGCTGGACCCTGACACTGATCCCTGCTCCACTGTCTGCTTCTTGCCCAGCTTCCTAGAGAAGCAGTGCTGGGACCTCAGTGAGTCTTCAGATGGGAACATTTGTGCTCCAGTCTTGATGTTTCCTTCCAGGGAGGAAGCTTCAAGATGTCACACCTCTCTCCCTCCTCTTTACTTGCTTTGCTTGGATTAGTAGGTTTGAGAAGAAGAAATCTGGTTTGCTTATCTCAGCACTGTCTTCTCCTTGGGGGAGAACTCCCTGGGGGAGCAGAGAGATGCTCAACCTCTGAGGCACTGGGGGTGGCCCAACCTGATCCAGCTGTGCCACAGTCTATGCCTGGGACTCAGGTTGCAGGTCTTTTTTTGCTCTTACTACTAAGTTACAGTCTTTGACTTATTTACCTCCCCAAAAAGGCTGATATTTTCTCTTCCTCCAGCCACTCCTTTGTTTTTCAATCTATTAGGAATCGGGGTGGAGAAATACAGCAATAGTTAACAGGTCCCTTGAGGATTAAGAGCCAGACCAACACCAAAGCCTCTGAGACGCAGACCTCAAAAGCAGGGACACATGCAAACAAAGTTTCTGAGCTGGAATTCTGCAGCAAGGACCCTAAGGTTCCTCCTCAGCCCACTTCCCCCTTACCTTGCTTCTTAATTCCCTAGATATCCACATTAAAAGGCAGGGACCCCAAAGAAAATGATCACTGTGGAAATCCAAATGTTAGGGTACAAACCTAGCAGTTGAGACATAGTTTAAGCCCTTTTGTTGTTGTTAGGTTTTCCTTTTAGAAATCAATCTTTATCAGAAATTCCACTACTGACTTTCCTTTTTACAACAACATTTTTATGCTAACCATGTTATGTGAAATAGAATTCTTTTTCACACCTTGAAGCTACAGGAGAGTTTAATTAAAAGGGACAGTAATTTATAAAATAGTTTAATATTTATGACATTCATCTGAATGCTATATTGCTTAATAATTTGTTATGTGCCCAAAGTCAGCAAATCTGAGGGTTTGGTTGATGGTGCTGTTCATTAAAACATGAGAACTAAGTACTGTAGCAAGGTACCAAACTTGCTCAGAATACCTCTTCACTTAACTACAGTTGGCTACTCTGCAATAACCAGATCTCATATGCAATGTAAGTTTCCCTTTAAAAAAAAAAAAAAAAAGTCATTTTCAACATCATAAAGGCAATTTCACCAATTCAAAATCCCTTTTAAGATTAACTTTTTGCTTAAATCTCGTTTTCATTTCTAAAAGTCCATTTGTTGTCCTGCTGGAGGATTTTCTTTCTTTTTCTTTTCTTTTCTTTTTTTTTTTTTTTTTTTAAAGCAGTTGACAACTGCCCAGCAACAGCAGCCTGTGTTTGCAGTCACTATTTTGGGCTACATCACATGTCACTTACATAACCTTGTTTAACTGCTCTTGAACTGGTTCAAACAACCTGGGAAACAGACCAGGGCAGTCCAGCAAATTCCCGCATTGCAGATTCTGATGGGTAAGTTCCCATCCCCCACCCCATCTTATGATGTTGCTCGGTGAGTACCAGGGTGTCCAACAAGAACTGGTTATTCATTGTTAGAGCCAACTAAAACATTTGATAATTAACTTCCTCTGCTCAGTTAAAACCAGTCCAGTCTGCCCATAATAAACCAATGAACAATGATCTCCTGCTGCTGAGGTTTATGAGTGAGCCTGGATTAACATGCTTTCACATGCCAGCAGGGGAAAAGAATCAAGTTTAGCTTGCCTTTGCCACCTTGAAACACAAATCTTTTGAAGTTATGTTTTTAGGATTCTAGGATTTTAATTTAGAAATCAGATTGGACAATTTTTCCCCCCTGCGGTGTTTCAGGAGAGGTAAGCACAGAATTCCTAGATAAACATCTTTCTTGGTGTGAGAGTTATTTGTTGGTCACTACTTAAAAAATCATGTAACTTTATGTACATGTGCATATCTGCTAATATTCATGACAAATTTTAAGCATATTTTAGTAAAAGATAATCAAAGGAAATATATATAAAAATCCCAGTGCTATAAGATGAGAACATGGAGAAACACTTCTTATGGTATGCAATAAGGCAAGTAAGTTAGCAGCAAGGAACAAGGAACCCTTTTCTTCAGGGAGTGTGACTTACGTGTTACGCACGTTTAATACTAGGAATTTAACATAGCTGTACTTCACTATGCAAAAACATCTGTTACCTAGATAAACTAATAAGTTATTCAGGGCAGTGGGCAGGGAACTAACATTTGTTGAATTCCTATTATGTGACAGGTGCTTTACCAATCATACAATTGAATCCCTATTTGAAAAATCCTAAGGGGGGAACCTAATGAGATTGGTCATTTTATCCCCTTTTTGCCAATTAAGATCCACTGAGATGTTAAATCATGTGAGACGAGCTTCACTGGGATTCATACTCAGAGCTCTGTCCCAGCAGTTAATCTGTTGGTTCATATGTATTAGAAATGTCCTTAAGACACTTATACCTGGAGGGGGAAAAAATGGTACAGGAAAATCTGTGAACCACATGTTAGGCTACCTTAAAAGGATCAACATGGACTAAACATCACTACCTGCTCTGATGCAGGGAAAAGGAAGTCATGAATTTAGGTGTCCCTCCAATTCCAAAGTCATCATACATAGGATGCCAAACTTGCATCCTGCTGAATGTATCACTTTTTACCTGATATGAAGGTACCACTAAACCCTGGATTTCGAAGCAGATGTGTGCACAGTACTGCAAGAGTGGAAAAATCCTGTGTGCTAGGTTCCCAGGAATCAAATTTCATTCATTTTGCCCAACCAGCAAATCCCCCAAGATCTCAAAAGTAGAATCGAGGCCAGCACAGAGAGAAGGGACTCTTGTTCAGCCACTCTGGACTCAAACTATTTGTTAAATTTTGAAGGTTTTAATGGAGTTTGGTGGGTCCTTATTTGCCCTCGAAGACACAGCCTAGTTTCTGAATACCAATATAGCTCCAGACTTAAATGAACCCCAGATGAGAGCGGATATTGGTAACAAGGGACAACTATGTCACAAACTTCTACCAACAAACTAAATTTTTGCTAGGAAAGAAATCATGAAACCAGTTGATATGAGTTTGTCTGTACATACATACTGAATTGGACTAGTGTGGGGTATGTAATATAAAGCATGCCCACAGTACAAAATTCAAGAAGCACTGTGGGCCACATGGTAAAAAAGCTTCCTCTCCCCTAACTACCTAGTTCCTTTCCCGCAAGGCAACCACTGCAATCAATTTCTCTGTATCCTTCCAAAGGTTTTTCTAGGATACATTTTTCAACCACAGTAAATATGTTCTGTTTGTGGAGTTAGCATTATTAATTCAATACGCTGGCTTGTCCTTTTACTAAGTCAGCGGATAATTATTGGGTGCCTATTACATGCCAGTTACTGTGATCAGCACTGGGTGGAGAGGTGAACAGGGTGAGACCCTCTGTCCTAGAGGGACTCGTGATCCAGTGGGAGACAGGCTCCTAAACAAATTAAACCCTGGGGCAGGGAAGAACCACACTGGCATATGTGCCCTGAGAACACAGAAGAGAAGACACTATCTTTGCCACAGAAATCAGAAAAGGCTACAGAGAAGAAAGAACACCAGATTGGTGTTTTAAAGAATGTCCGTTGAGTGGAAAGGGATCAGAGGAGTTTTCTAACCAGAGAAATAACCTATTTTTTTAAGATGAGCATCATCAGAAGACATTGTATATTTGGGGATAGGTGAGTTCGGTGTGACTGGGACATGGCGGGTGGACGTGGGGAGGGAGTAGCCACTGAGACTGAGGCCTTGCTCTCCAGGGCTACGTGGTCTGCGGAGGCCAGTCCAGGTCTAATTTGTGTTGTAGGAAGTTCATTCTGGCAGCTCAGTGGCAGATTTCTTTACAACAGCTAAGGGATGGTGAAGCTCAGAAGCCAGACCATTCTTTCCAAAGGTGGTTAGGAGGTAATTTCCAATTAATCAGCATCATCTTTGTTATTCTCTAGCCCCAGACTTGTCTTCCCATGTCTTAACCACCTCTGAACCCATTCATTATCCAAGCAAGAAAAGCTGAACCCATCCTAAACTACTTATTTCTGGTCCTCCATGCGAATGGTCCACACTTCTCTAATTTTATAGCTCAAAGTTGTTGACCTAGGCCTCACTGGTCTCTTTTTGGTCTCCAAAAAGCAGATAATGTGGACGCTGGAGAGAAGAATGGCAGCCGCTGAACTAGCTCCTAATTGGCTTTAACATCCAAACTTGCCAGTTTCCCTTTAATCTGATTACTCTCAACAGAACTGACTTATAATTTCAGTATGTTTAAACCAAAGTTCCTGTGCGTATGAGGGAAAAAAATGATGCACAAGGCGAGCCAGCATAAGCTAGAACTTTGAATAAAGTTATTTTACCACTTGAAGTTGATAATTAGAAATTGATAAGCATGTGTGTTACTTTTCCATTACTTTAACAAAACACCTGAGATAATTAACCTACAAGGAGAAAAGGTTTGTTTTGGGTCAGTTTCAGAGGTGATGGTCCACGGTTGCTTGGCTCTGTTGTTTGGGCCTGTGGTGACACAGTACATGGCAGGGGGCACACGGTAGAGCAGGTGCCATCTCATGGTAGCCAGGAGGCAAATAAAGAGATACAAAGGGTCACAGTTCCACTATCTCCTTCAAGAGCACGTCCCTACTGACCTAATTTCCTCTCTCCAGCCCACCTCTTAAAATCCCACCACCTCTCCACGGCACCACAGACTAGGGACCAAGCCTTCCAAGGGGACATTCCAGGTCCCAACGACAGGAGAAAGGCTGGAAGGAAGAAGAATGTGGGAAATGAAGCACGCCCATCTCTGCAGGTTTTTGGCTGAGAATCAGAAAGGAACAGGGGGGCCAGGGATCAGCTCGTGTGTGGAGGGGGCAGCCAAAGATATAGGATAGACTACAGGAGACGGAAGCAGAGAGGGCACATCTGTGCTAAGCATGAACTATCTATCCTCCAGGCCATGAGGCTGGGGAAGTGACATCCTTACCATAGTTAATATTTATGATAGCCTTTTGGGGAGGCAATGTTATCCTTTGTCCTAACCCAAGAAATGAGTAGCGGTCTGCAGTACTTCACCTGGTCAGTGATGATGGTAGGATGTAAACCCCGTCTGACAAAAAACTAGGCTCACAAAAGGCACGTGGCAAGCCACTCTGAGGTCACAGTGAAGTCTTAACATGACACGAAACACCTAGTGCTTGCTTTCTAAAGAGACTGTATATATGTACACTTTAACCTTCCACATTTGATCATGTACTGCTTAAAATAGAGAATTTTCCTTCGTCTAGAAAATAACTTATTTCTTATTTACAGCTAAAACTCAGGACAAGAGAGGCTCCTGATGCAGTTTGTAATGCAGTGATGGACTCTGGGGGTCAGACAATGTGGGTGACATCCAGATTGTCACTATTGGTTATGTAGTTGAATAAACCACTTAGCCTTAGGTTTTTCTCATCTATCAAGTTAGAGTCACAAAACTTATCTCATGTGGGGCAAGTTTATAAAGATCAAATGCAACCATCTATTTAAAATGCCAAGCTCCATATCTGGAACACACCAAGTGCTCAACAAACCACCTGCCCTTCCCTAGGGTCCCAGCCCTGGCCATGGGCAAGCACCTTAGTGCTTGAGCACAGCGCTGTTCTGGAGCAGAATGTTTGGACCTTGGTTCCACCTCTCACTGACTGCCAGAGCTGGCTAGTCAGCCTTGCCAAGCTTTAGTATCTCCATCTGCAAAATGGGCACAGGACTGGCACCTTTCCTTTACAGCTGCATTTAGTCCTGTCCTGGCCATTCCCAACTGTGGACATGAGGATCTACTCCATCCACGCCAGATGTGGGACCTCAGCATTAAGTTCCTTTTCCATTAATTATGCTTGCATGTTGGGCTCAGTTTCTTTTAACTAGGCTCGAGACTCCTCCTCCCCCATCCTGTCCCCGCCTTGCCGTCTGCAGAGCACACTAACTCTTGCAGGAAAATTCTTAACACCCTGACTCCCTCCAAACCCCAGCCTCACGCCTGGGGTTCTGACATCTGCCTTTCTTAAAAGCCCACCTGCCTCTGGAGACTTCTAAATGTGGTCCTCCTCCTACATTCAAAGATTCTATGTCCTGCAGACCCCTGAGGGTTTCTTGTGCTATCTCCTGGGCTATATTTTCACATAGCAACTGTGTCCACCCTCCATTTATTGTTCCATTTCGTGACTGGGTCTGGTTCACACCTCAGGCCTTTTCAATGTGCACCATCATTAAAGCATTTCCAAAGAAATATTTCCTTTCTTTAAATCATTATCACCAATTCTCTTAAACAGAAGAAAATGCAAGAGAAAAATAATAACAATCTAGTTTATTTGCAATTATATATTTTTTCCTTTTGTCAGAGTTTGTCATGAAGAACTTGTAAAACTTACTTTCTTCCACCATTAATAAAGTATATAGATCCACAACTGATTGCCTTACTATCATTCGGATTGTCTGTAAAAGAGGAAGACCCCTTCATTTTAGTGGTCTGTAAGGTCCGGGGATGGTTGCTTCTAGTCCTTATCTGTCTGTGCCTTCCTCTGCTCTTCAGGTCTCCAATTACCAGGTCCTCTCTACCTTAGGTCTTGGGTTGGTCTTGCCCGGGGTTAGAAATTTCTAGAAGGGTTTAGCCCCATCTTATCCCTTCTCCCCCGTCCATGATGCTGGCCTGAAGAGTTTGATTAGGGCCGTTCTTTGCATCTCTCCCAACTCTATCTGCCCTTGTTAGAGAGCAATGCTGTCTGGCCATGAGTCTCCCAGTCCCAAGAGTCCCTGTTGAGCCCTAGGTTATGCGTCAAGGAGATTCTTCCATTCTGCACTCTCCTGTCCTTGGAGGAGGAACTGGCTGGGTCAGATTCTACAGGTCAAACCCTTTCTGCTAATAAAGAATGAGATGGGCAGAAAGAGGCCTGCCTTGGTGTCTACACTTTGTTAACTCCAAATTTCTAATACTCTCTCTAGGTGGAATTAGATGGATTTTGATGAGATAATTCAATTTCCCACTGGTCGATCAGTGGTCCCTTTGCATATTTCTAAAGGGAGAAAAAAGTTGTGGTTTGAGGCACGATTGGGCTTTTGCCCTTCATCTCGGGTTTCCTTCTTGGGTACTTGTCCCAAGTACTTTCTTTCTTGGGTACTTGTTTCTTTCTTGGGTACTTGTTCTTTCTTGGGTACTTGGGTACTTGTCCTGGTTTGACCTCACTAGCCCCTGCCCCCTTATCCCTGCAACCTGACAATATTTATTTAAGCTTCCCAAACCATGAGTAAAACTCCAACAGGCCACCTGTCCACCTGGATCTTCATCTGCTACATCATCTTGGAGGGTCCAGGTCAACCACTTATCTAAACTGCAGCTGGAGATCGCTATGCCTCTTTGACTCTAGACCTCATTCCTGTCTGTCCTGAAATTAGTTATAAGTACAGTACCATGCCACAGAATGCTGAATGAAGAAATTCTGAGATCTAACCATTGTAAAGCAATTAGAATGTTTTTAAAGTCTTTTCTAAACCCGAATACCAATATATTATTATTCTTAGTATGTCAGCCATTTTCACATATAAATTCCTCTGCAATCTGTAGATCATTAACTTGCTGGGTCATCCTGATCAAGTTACTACAGCCAAAGGCTCTTCTCTCATCTGTAAAATGTAGAGATGAGATTAGATGACCTCTGTTGTCCCTGTCCCTCTTTGCCTTTGCTCCTTTGGTCCTGGGAAGAGGAAATGGTGAAGAAAAGTCATCATTAGGATGACAAGGCCATCATCAGGTGATACAGTCTGGTCCTGTGGCCTGTGTAAATACACCCTGCACCTGGTAAAGCTCAACCAAGAGAAAACTGCTAACGGCCAGGGAGAGGGAGCTGTAATCACTGCCCTTATCCCATATCAGAGTCTTAGAATTACACACTGGTTAAAGGCATTCAAAGGCAGTCACTGCGGCCTTTGAGGAGAAAGGCAGTCAAAGATAAGGGCAATTACCTTTTAAAAACAGTTCCAAGGAAAGTAGTCCTGGAGATAAAATGAAAGAAACATAAGATTGTGTATATGTGTGTACGGATATCTATTCATATGCTTCTTTTAAATAGCTGCAACAGTGTTGAAAGCTAAACAGTAATTACACTAGAAACTTAAAAAAAGATCTAGAATTTTTCATTACATGAAAAATTAAGATGATAAAACACAGAAATGAGAGGTTCCCTTTACTCTTTGCTCTGTTCAATGCAGTCCTAGAAGTTTTTCTTTTATTACAGGAGGCTACTTATATATTGATTTTGATATTACAATTATGAAAAAAAAAGGTATTGGGAAAAAGTCTATTAGTAATATTTTTAAGTTAAAAAAAATATGGGAGACCATTATACTTGATCAGCTGTGATTTCCCTGGAAAAATATTGAAGAAAGAAGTACTTGGTTAACACCTCAGATCAAGTTACATGAAATAATGTGCCTTATGAAGCAGGATAGAGATAAACAAAATACAGCTTGAAGGCCAAAAATAGCCTCGTTTTTCCCAGCTCTGCATTCCATCTGTCAAAACAAGGTAGATGGCATTCATCAGATACCAGCAGTGCATATATAGTTGGACTTATCCAATCATTTTCTGATGAACTTAGTTTTATCATCCACAATAATAATCAACCATCAGTTAATGGAATTTGCATCAATATTTACATAAGGGAGCCTCTGGCCATTATCACCAGCTCACTCTTCCTTCTGGAAACTGAGGTCAGAAACGTTTACATCCTCTCTACACAAGTCTAAGAGCTTAACTCTCCTTAAAACCTTCCCTGATCTTTGATAGAAGTATGTCCTCTCTGAGAATCATCCCCACCCTTTAATAAACCCCAGGGACCCAGCTAACATTGGCTGAACACTATCATGAGTTGGGCACAGCATTATCTTAATTAAGTTTTGCCAGATACCAGAAGCTATTAAATCATTTTCATTTCCTGGTGGTGTTACTGTCCTCATGAGTTCTTCTTAGCAATCAGAGTTTTTGTCCCTATGTGAAGGTTGGGTGGTTGTTGTCATTTCTTATCAGAACATCTTCAAAATAGGAATCACGGCTTATGCATCAACAGAGCCCCCTGGTGCCTGGGATGTGGCTCAGACAGTTACGCCCTTATTCCAAGAAGTCAGGGCAGCCCTAGGCCCAAGAGCACAGTCTTCTTGTGTAGCAATGGCTAGTGTCTGGGGCAGAGGTGCCAACCCTAGGCTGTGATCCTGGACTATTCCTAAACCTCTTGAGACCCAGTCTGGCAGAGCACTATACATTCCTGTTTAGAATCTTGTCCCCCTATGAAATTGTCAGACATTGTAACACCATATCTAAAAGTGATGAAGATTCATGTGAATGAAAAGAAAGTTAAATAAAATACATTTTGATTGGTTGTAGTCTGCAGTTAAGAGGAAAAAATAGATTATAATTTAATCAAAGTTAATTTCATGATATATTTGTGATAAGAACAAAAGTATAATCTAGTTGCATGGTTTTGGCCTCTGTCCCTTTATAAGTTCCTGCTAAGTGACACACTTCATATTTACTGAGCATATAAAGGTTGGTAGCAAAAAATTTGCTTGCAAGGAGTTCACAGAACTACACAGAATCACCTACGATGAAATGTGTTCAGTACATTTTAAGGCATACAAAGTGTTAAGAGGCCACAGAGAAGAAATGAGAGAGGATAAAGTGGAGATTAGTGGTTTATGAGGAGGTCGTCTTTCATCTGAACCTTAAAGGAGAAATGCAATTTCTGCAAGGAGAGAAGGTAGAAGTATAACCATGCTTCTCCTTTGACAAAACCAAAGCCCTTGGGCCGGGTCATGGCTGCTGCCATTCAATTCCACAGTATACACACAGTCTCCCTCCTAGGACTCTGAACAAATCGTACATACAAGTGCACAGCGAAATTCAACGGACTCATGAAATTTTAAAATCACTGTCACAACAACAACAACTATGAGTGCCATGGTGTTTGCCTGTAATTCTTCATACTTCGGGGGGGGGGGGGGGGGCGGGGCGCTGAGGCAGGAGAATCACAAATGTGAAGCTAGACTGGGCAATTTAATGACCTGTCTCAGAATAAAAAAATAAAAAGGGCTGTAGCTCAGTGGTAGAATGCCCCTGGGTTCAATCCCCAGTGTTGCACATAAATAAATGAACAAATAAGTAAAAATATGAAAAAATCTAAGTAAAGGCAATCTTTATTGCCAAACACCAGGAAAAGCAGAAATCATTAGAGATGATGCTAAAGTCTAAGGACTGTCAAGCAAACGGTGAGAAACTGATCCCCAGTAATGACGGAATTCTTCCGTACATTTGAAGTACCATGATAACTTGATCGAGAATTGGCTTCCCACTTTACTATTTATAGTATTCTGAACTGAATATATTTATTCCCCGTGAAATTAAGGCTTAGCATTATTATGTGGCGGTCCCAAAGGATAAAGTCTTCACATGCACTCAACCTCTGAGTCGATACAATCTAATAGTTTAAGAAGACGTTACGTTTGAGACAGCCATTCTGCCTAAACATACTCTAAATTATTTAAATTGAATCTTGATGAAAGTTAAAATAAAATTTTCTTCAATAGGGCGTGCAAGGTTCTAAGAACTTTTGCAAATGAGAGCTCTGTAATCTGATTGTTTCATCCAGAATGAATACACCACGATACTGCAGCCCCTGTGGCTGTCTGCTGAACCCTTTCCAAGTACACCGCCTCCTTGATTTTGAATTCTAAAAAGGCATAGGGAAATGGTGCGAATGTTTCCCCTTGAAGTCTGAATATCGGCACTGCCTTGAATTACTCAAGTTTTCAGTCCACCATATTATCTAGGTGGTTGCTATTTTGCTTTGTTTTCAAGAAGTTCAAAAACAAACACTACAGAAAAGTAAAAGTACTATAACCACCATCTACCTGCTCTCCAAAATTTTGTTTTTCATTTTTGTTTTCTGTGATGCTGGGGAATTATGCCCAGTGCCTGCGCATGCTCGGCAAACACTCTGCCACTGAGCTGCACCCCCAGCCCTGTGTGGTTTTATTCTTATAAACAAAATCAGAAGATTTACAGATCACAATGACAGCATTTGGCTCAGTGACCTCATCTAGCCTTTCTGATGGACAAGTGAGAATTATCCATGACTAAGGAACCAATTAGAGAAGACAGGAGTCTAGCTGTCAACCACCTGAGCTGCGTGTGGGAAATGTGGGACCCACCCAACTGCAGGCAGCTGGGGCCATGAACTAAGGAGAGGCATGAAGCAGAGGGAGGCTGTGCACCCTGGCTCAAGGCAAGAGCAGCTGCTACAGCTGCCACCCCGGACTTGCCAATCCCTGGCATGCTGAGCGCAGACTCCATGTTGCCAGACCTTCTACTGCTTCAGGAGGCTGGATGTCCAGATTTCATATGAAGTCTGTTTTTTAAATATTGCCGAGTAACTTAAAAGTTAAGAAAAGAAAATTGCACAGGCCAAACAAAACACCTTAGCAGGCTGGATTTCCACCTAAAGAAATCAGATTAATGACCTTGAAAGGATAAGAGCACCCCAAGGGACAGATGGAGTTTGGGGATGAGGAGCACATTAGCCACTGAAGTCCTATGGGGCAGAAATCTGCCCTTCTATTTTCTTATGTATGTGGATTCTTAGTTTTATGTCTAAAAACTCAAAACAAAACAAAACAAAACAAAAAAACCCAGCAACTAGCATTCAGAGAGGCAAAAGCATGCACCGGGAACACGAAGAATCTAGAAACAGGCATGTCCCTGACCAGTGCTACCCTTATGTCCTTGGGATTCACTGCCCTGTGCCTCTGGTGATTCATAGAGTATTGGGTAAAACATTCAAATCGACCTCAGTTCTCTGGAAAACCATTCCAGTCCACTAAGCTGCAAATGTTATTAAATGCCCATGAGGCATTTATCCACCAACTGCTGTATGCCGGGCAAACTCAGAGGCAACCCAGACCTTCCCTGTGAGGAAGCAAATGATGTGGACAAGCATTATGGAGAAGGTGGAGGTGATTTATTAACCTGCATCACAGCAATGCTGTCTGAGACCAGAGACAAACATTTGTAGCATCAGGATCGAGACAGCCATTGAATCTGTGCTTCCTTTAATACAACCTGGAAAACAACACTGCGTAGCAAAAATGTGAGAACACAGAACACAGAAGCCTTCCTCATTCTTTGGCTCATTTGAGAAGGGGGTGATTAACCACAAGGATCTAGAGCCAGAGTTGAGAAGTTTCTAGAAAGAGACATGGAAATTCTGTACAACTCTTCAACCATGTCACTGCAATGTGAAAGAAAAGATAGATGATATGTCAATAAATAAGCACGGCTCTAGTCCTATAAAGCTTTAGGTACAGACAATGAAATGTGAATTTCGTGTATTTTTAATGTATCACAAAATAGTTTCCTTTTGATTTTCCCCCCCCCGGTTACTTAGTTCTGAGACTATGCATAAATTGGCAGTGGGCGAGAACTGGCCCCTGAGTTACAGTAATGGCCAAAACCAAGGAAACGGCCTTTCCTGGTCAATAACCATAAATCAAGGCTACGTTAAGCACTCCACTGATCGTTCCATTTAACCATGACACAATTCTTGAATATTCTCCTTATTTCTATTTTACCTATGAGAACTCTGAAGCTTGGAGTAGTCATGGTTAACTGAATGTGGACAGTATGGGAAGGAAGCAGAACTTGAACGCAAGCAGACTGGTTCTGGGCGCCGTGCTGCATTCTGACAGCCACAGAAGCACACGGTAGCTCTCAATCCTGGCTGGGTATCAGGAACTTCCTGGAGACTTCAAAATACCTGGTTCCCCAAACTTACCAAATTGGAGCTGCTAGACATAGGGGTCACAGGTACCTGTTTTTGTTTAAAAAAAAAAAATTGTTTTCACAAGTGTTTCTGAGGAATAATTGGGAGCTCTAATGGGCCCAGACCTTGGATTTGAGGAATGAAGTACTATTAGACATGGTCCTCCTGATAAAGAACTGATTTATCTTGTTATTTTGACCAGTTACTCAGTTCTTTAAAGGCATCAAATTATAGATCAGGCCCATAAGAAGCTAAGTCCCAGAGGGTGGCCAGAGTCATTTTACCAAAGTCATTATTTGTTGGAAAACACTGTTATGGAGCTGGGGAAGAGCCAAAGTTGAACTGAAACTGGATGCCGAGATTATGGCAAGAGCAGAAAGTGACAAGACACCTGGAAATGGCAACGAAATCATGCAAAAACTTAAACCTATTAAGCAGAGATAAACCACCCTGATTTGTGACACAGCATTTCCTTACATGACTTCAATGGGCTCCCAGGGGTCAGAATTCCCTACAGCTCTGGGGAGTAGTTAAGTCTTTGGGGGAAAAATGTCAGTCACCACATGAAACTCTTGTGAATTCCCTTACTAGATCTAACCCAGTGGACACCACAGGGGAAGGCAATGTCTGCCCAGAGAACCTGCTTCTATCTCAGAATGCAAATACAGATAGCTCTTAGGACTGGCACAGGAAAAACATCTCATGCCCTGCACATCCCCACCTGAGAGGTTTCCAACCTGGGCACAGGACAGTGGCATCTTCCTGAATTTCTCCCAAGGACAAGGCCATTTGTACAACGGATTATTGGAACTCAAATGAATGATGTGACTGTCCCTGTTTAAGTCTCCTAGAAACAGATCCACTCTGGTACCGTGATTTTTACCCTGCCAATGGAATGTCTGCCCCCTTCCATCTTTTCCTTCTGAATACTCTTGCTGATCTGTCTCTGTTGACATTAGTTGCTCTTTCCCTCCTTTTGTGTCCCTGCTATGTTTCTGATATCAATGTGGTTCCAGGTCCCGAGACCTCAAATAGTCTAACACCTTCCACTCTGACTGGACTTTAGTGCTTGCCGCAAATCAAGTCCTCAAGAAGCCTAGAGCTATAAAGAGAAAAGCAAGGCATGGAGAAGAACTGTGTATCTAAATGGCAGACAGAACCTATGTGTAATGGACTGCAGCCCTTGTAATGAACATCTGTAGCCACCAGCAAGAATTTTTAGCTTGGTACATTTGAACATAAGGACAATACATAGTTGTTAAAGCCAAGCAAATCTATCGCAGCTACACGTCTTCATTTGCAAGGAGGTTTACTCAATCAGATAAACGGTTGTATTGCCTTGTTTAATTTTCTATGTAACTCTGATAGAGTGATAGAAAAGAAAAAGTGACCAATATTGGAAATTAACTTCTTAAGACACCAGGAATCCAGTGTCTGGATCATATTAAGACTGGATTTGCTTAAGTTTAAGAGGAAAAACAAGTGAAAACATCACAGTTACAATTCATATATATATTTTTTTGCCTCAATGAGAAAAAGATGGAAATGAGATTTTAGTGACAAGAACACATCATTATAATACCCTGGCGGGGGAAATGGCAAAAACAAAACAACAGTCATTTCAGACCGTGGTCCAAAGTGAATCCTTACATCAACAAGTGAACAGCTGAAGAGTTCATCAGATACACAGTCCTGCAAAATCAGAAAGTGTCACTATTCTAGGAGACCTAAAAGGCTATAGGACATAACCATGAATTCTTTCATCAGCAATGAGAATTCAATATTTGCATGGCAGTTTTATTCCATTGTCTTCATTTGGTTACGATTTTGGTGTATTTCCTCTGTCTTATTTTTCAAGTATACATTTTTTGTTTGTTTTTTTGCAGTGCTGAGGAGATAAGCCAGGGTCTCATGCATGCCAGGTGAGCGCTGTACCACTGAGTCACATCCCCATCCCATCAAGTACATGTTTTCTAAAAACACAAAGATTTCAATTTTCTCTATCCATGAAAAAAAATTTTTTTGGATGTTGATGGATCTTTATTTTATCCATTTATTTATATGCAGTGCTAAGAATCGAACCCAGTGCCTCACACATGCTAGGCAAGTGCTCTACCACTGAGCCACAACCCTAGCCCCTCACAATCCATTTTAAACATACAATTTGATGATTATAGTCAGTTTACAGAGTTGTGCAATATCACAATTAAACTTTTGAATATTTCCATTTTTCCAAAAAAATTCCATGTGTTCATTTATATCTATTCCTCTTCCCATTTCCCCAACCACTAATCTGCTTTCCATCTCTTTACATTGTTTTTTCCTGGAAATTGCCTACAAATGGAACCAAATAATAAGTGGTATTTTGTTTTTAGTGTCTTCCCCTTAGCACAGTGCTTTTGAGATTCCATGTCACACCATGTACTAGCAGTTGACTCTTTATTGCTGAGTAATATTTCATTATGTGGATAACAGAATATTGTGTTTTCATTTACAAATTGATTGACATTGAACTGTTTCCATGTTTTTCTTAGACTGGATAATGCTCAAATAAACATCTGCACATAAATCTTTGTATGGCCATATACTTTCATCTTTCTTGATATCTAAGAGTTGAATTGCTGGGTCTTCAGGCTATTTTATGTTTAATTTGTTAAGAAACTGGCGAACAGTTTTGCAAATCTGCTACACCATTTTATATTTCACCAGTATTGTATGAGAGCTTTTTCCACATCCTCATGAACACTTAGTATTGGCCAGTTTTTAAAAATATTATAGTGATCTTATTGGGTGTGTAGTTATCTCACTAATCTCACTATGTAATTTTTATTTGCATTTCCTTAATGATTGATAATGTTGAACATCTTTTCACATGATTATTTAGTCATTCATGTATCTTCTTTGGTGTATGTATATTCAAACCTTTTATCCGTTTTTTAAAAGATTGTTTGCTTTCCTACTACTAACTTATTCTTTGTATATTCTGGATACATATCCCTAATTAGTGCTTTTGACTTTGCATGGAATTCTAAAATTTAAACTAAAATTTTCATTTGATGAGCTGGAACAGGATCCTCACATTATGCTCCAGGGTCTCCAGGCTGTTAGAGGGTACATGAAGTCAAAAGCACTTACAAAATTATATGAAGGCATTATGGGCCCTTTTCATTGGCATGCTTTTAATGGAGTTTTTGGGGGGGTAACAGAAGTATCCATAATAATCTGAAAAGGCTGTTAAAATAGTCCTCATCTTTTTAGCTGCGTCTGTGTGAAGCTGATTTTCTTCATATACCTTCACCAAAACAATGCCAAGAATCCAGCTGTCTTCTAGTAAAGTTGCAAAAATATAAAACAAAGCCATTCTTCTCATGGCTTTTTTCAGAAAAGTTATTTTTTTTCATAAAATATTTAATTTATGCTACCATGTAATGGATTTTTCTTGTTTTTTTTTTCAAGTAAAGGAATTATTATTCTATAGTTGTCTTTATAAAACGTGATTTATATTAACACAATTGATTCTTATTAGTATTTTTAGAGGAATTAACTGCTTTTGTACATCTGTTTTAATTTTTTAATGTGAAAAATATCAATTGCTGTACTTCACATAAACAAAAGCTCTGCAATACTTTTTAAGAGTGTGAAGGAATTGGGGACTGAAAGGCTTAGAAACCACAGAAGTAAAAAAGCCATATGCTAAGGAAACAGTGGAGAGACTTGTGACTCCCACACAGAGGCCACAGGAAGCATCTCCATATGCCAGAATTGGGGTACCTATGGCCACCGAAAACTTCCTCATGGAATCCAACCAGAGGTGTACTGAGTGGGAAAATGGCGCACCCCTGCAAGGAGAGGGTGAGTGAGCCAGTGGCAGGGGCTTGTGCCCCTCATGGGGAGCCATGCCTGGAGACTGGGCGTGCCTGCAGAAAGGGTACTCACTGGGTTGATGTAGAAGGATTCCAGAAACAGACCCCTATTAAATCCCGGGTTTTATCAGCATCTCGTTTGAAAGCTCTGAGGTCCTGGTGATCACATGTTAAGGAGTAAAATAAAGAAGCCAGCGACTAAGGAAGTATTACAAGGAATATCTGGAGGTGAGACCAAACTTCTGATGGGGTGATGTTGGAGATCTGTTGAACTCTGCTTCCTGTGGGCTGGAAACTGACAGCTCTGAGATGGTGCTCCCAGTGTAGGGCAGGGCTGCTCCTGTCTCCTAGAATGGTGCTGTCAGCAGGTAAGGGCTGAAGGGCTTGAGAGGTAAACCATATGCCTCTGTTTTCATATGAGCCTACAAAAGAGACTGTGGACCAGACCTGCTCAGTCTCCAGTGAGATCTCCAGATGGCAGCACAGGATGCCACAAGAGGTACACGTGCTACTCACAGGATGCTTCTTCCTCATCCCCATACTGATTCCAAGACAAGAGGGATGGTCTGTTTCATTACTGGTCACAATACATCATGAAATACCACCAATGAAAAATCAAACTGCTGATTCAAAGAGGAAATGACAGAGCAAATTAGACTAGCTTGTTCAAGATGAATCAGTAAAAGTTTATGTCTTTTTGATTTAATGACACTAGAAATGAATAAACCTTTAATAATTCTGAGTTAATCAGAAGGTAAAACATATGTATTACACCATGAAGTCGGTCTTAGAAGAAGGGCTACAGTTCTAGTACTCTAATGTGGAATACTTGTAGCAACCTGACGTATGGCTGTGGTGTGTGTGTGTGTGTGTGTGTATTAAACTAATGAATATAATGTAAAAAGCTAATGTCTGAAACACAGTAAGCAATTAAGTGTGAACTATTATTATTATTGCTATTGATACAGAAGGGGGAAAAAAGCCATTGATATCAAGAAGAGCTTTGGTTGGTTTATTGTATAGAACATCATCTTATATTGTCTTGCAACTACCTGAAACCTCTTTGAAATTAGAATGCATCTTATGAAGAGGCATAAAGCACCATATAAAATACAAATTTTCTATTATTTTCAACCATTGGGGAATAGGGAGAGTTTGAACAATTAAAATCCCTTATAAATTCCTTACTTAGAAGGAGATGGTATGAGTTGGGCATGGTGGTGCATGCCTGTAATCCCAGCTGCTCTGGAGGCTGAGGCAGGAGGTTCTGGAGTTTGGAGTCAGCAATGGCCAGGCACTAAGCAACTCAGTGAGAGCCTGTCTCTAAATAAAACACAAAAAAGGGCTGGGGATGTGGCTCAGTAGTTGAGTGCCCCCAAGTTCAATCCCTGGAACCCACCACCTCCAGCCAAAAAAGGCGATGGTGTGGTACATACTCCAAAGCCTGTTGATTTCATAAATGAGCCGAAAGTCTACCTTAGCCTCTAGTGACTATGTGAACTTAATTCACTTTGGTTATCCAAAGCTACTAAAAAGAAGAGGAAAGAAATTCTTATTTTCTTCAAAAGGAACTCTGCTCCCTTTCAAAAGTGGCAATAATTCCTGAAATTGCCAAAAGACGATAGTTAAAGAAGTAATGTACCTAGAAATGTGTACACTGATTTATTAACAACTGAATGATTGGAAACTCCCAGGATACTTTGTTTTTTCATTATAAATGATAGCATTTAGGAAATTAACAAAACATAAAAGCAACACAATTTAAAATGCAGGTTATACATTCTGTTTTATTGAGATTCCTATTTAATTCACAAGACTTTATAGCTTACCACTTGAAATGTTTACAGGGAAGGAGCAGAGAACGTAGAAATTTGCTATTTATTTTACTGCAATTCAATTCAACAACTGTTTATTGATCATGTACTGTGTGCCTACCAGCTTCTTAGATGCTACAGGATTACAAAAACATTTCAGATAACATTTTATGTCTTTGTGACCTTGGAATAGATTAGCTAAGACCTGTATATCTAAATGTGTGGGAGTGGGTGGAAGAGAGAGCTACTAGGAAAAGATGCTTCGGGCAATCAAGTACTGAAACCATGTGAACTAGGGTTTTTTGTTGTTTGTTTGTTTTTTAAAGGAACACTTTATAACAAATATTAAAACAGAGATAGAAATTCAATAGGCAGAGAAAAAGTTTTCGGTTCTGAGCCCCACGTATCTACCTTACCACTGACTCTGCCCTACCTTGATACACTTTTCAGCAATAGAGATCTATGCATCAAGTGGCAAATACTCCTTATGTCCCCTGCGAATCTCTGCTCACTCTCTCTCCAGTCTCCAAGGCATCTCTTTTTTCTGCTCACACACTCATTACTCTTATTACCCAAGATGCAGCCCAAGACTGTGCCCCGCCCTCATCAGGTACTGCCATGGCCTGTTCCCCCGCCCCGTTAGTGGTGTCTGCAAAGGTGTTTCAATGCTCCAAATGGACTACAAACAGGCTCAGCACACACACTGGGAATTACACAAACCTATGTATTCCCCACAGTGTTTGGCAGGCTGTCAGTGAACATTTGGTAGTTGATTAAGGTGGAAGCCTACTTAAGAGCAGACAAAATCAGACTTCATTGAACTATGATAAGCTCTTATTAAAGAAAGGCACAAAGGATCATTCACTGGTGAAACACTGAAGGGTAGACAGGGAAGAGTCTGCCAGCCATAAATGCCTGGATAGAAATTGGAAAGGAGGAGGAGGCAGAGCAAAAATTTATTTTAACAGAGGTTAATTTATGTCATTCATCCTTATTTAGTTTTCCTGAACAAATCTGCTGACACCTAATGCTATTTTTAATCTTGGTGCATTATGGGTACACATAATAGTGGGATTTGTTGTTACATATCCATACATGCTTGTAACATAATTGGCCAACTTCATTCCCTAGTATCCTCTCCTTTCCCTCCTCCACCTGCTGACTCCCTTCCTATACTGTACTGGTCTCCTTTCTATTTTCATGAGATCTACCCATTTCTTTCCCTTTTTCCTTTCTTTCTTTCTTTCTTTTCCTTTTTTTTTTTTTTTTCTTCTCTCTAGCTTCTGTTCATGAGAGAAAACTTCACTTTGATTCTGGCTTATTTCACCTACCATAATGCAGAGCAGATATTTTGAATGAAGAGTTAATAAGACTTGGAGACTTCTTTTACATAAAGAACAAAGGCAAGAGATGAATCACAAGTGACTTAAGGTTATAAACCTCAGTGCCTGAGATATGGTGTTATCATTAACAGTAATGTGGAAGCTGGAAAGAGCTGCCAAGTTTGCAGGAAGGCTCAGAAGCGACATTTTCATCTAATTATATTTGAGGCTTCTGCAAAATATAGGCACAGGAAGAGACTCTAGGCAAATGAACATACAGAACCTAAGAATTAAGCTAGAGAGGAAGACCATGATTAGGGAGATGGTCACAAACATGTGTTGACTGAAGAGACTAATTGCAAAAAGGGAGAAGACCAGAGTCATGAACCTAATGTTAGCTGGTTGCAGTGGCGCATGCCTGTAATCCCAGAGACTCGGGAGACTGAGGAAGGAGGATCCCAAGTTCAATGCCAGCTTCAGCAACTCAGTGAAACTCTGTTTCTAAACAAAATATAAAAAGGGGCTGGGGATGTGGCATAGTGGTTAAGCATCCCCGTGTTCAATCCCCTGGTACCAAAAAAACCCAGCCAAACAAAAAAAAACCCTAACGTTAAGTGGGAAGAATATGAATCAGAGAAAGATTGCATCCCCCAAAAAAGGAACTAGTATAGAAAACATGGAAGTTCCTAACCTTGGGAAGAGGTAGGCTATTCTATAGTAAATTAAATGAGTGAGATGGTCAAGAGTTTTATGGTTAAAGGAAAAATAGAATTTTAAAGATTTTACAAAAGAATATTTATATACATATAAATATTCATATACATATACATATTAGTCAAAATAGAATATATTGTACCATTTAATGACATTCAGAGCACATAATTTTTGTCTACATCATCTCCTCAGCCCTAACACAAAGTAGAGCTCAAAGTAAGCACTAAATAAATGCTTGTCACATAAATGTGACAGAGAAAGAGTCAAATCAGAAAGAGTGAGGGGGCATGGTGGAGAAGGAGACCTTCCCTCAGCTCTTCGGTGAATCCAACATTTATGTTTCAGAGCTGGAGATCATTTTAAATTTTTTCACTTTTTATGTACTTCCACAGAGAAAAAAAATATTGGAGCATTAAGAATAACAGTTAAAATCCCAGTTCTGACATTTCTTTGAAAATGATGAAGCTTCTGGAAGACACTTGAACGTCCTCATTTTAAAAATGACAATGAAAACAATGTCCGACTGACAGGATCGCTATGTGGAACCCAAGAGATGGGTGATAAGGCCTGCTACACAATGGAAATTAAGGAATGTTAATTCTCATTTCAGGGACGTTCCATTCAGATAAACTCCTCAAGACTTCAGCATCTTATTTCCACTGCATTCAAATACTTGCTCTTTCTGCTGAAGCAAGACCAAACCGAGGAACTTACCACTAGGAATTATAGCTTGGACAAGGATGTCATGAATAAAACTGGAGCCTTCAACCTCTGGATGGACCAGAAGTCATGACACTACTGACGAACCATTTCTTGCTTCCCCCTTTCTACTCTAGGCACCCTGTCCTCTCTGGGGTCCAGTCTCTGTAGCCCCCAGCCCAAGCTGAAAGAGTACTCCAGAGTGTTCGAAAATCTGTATGGTTCTGGGTGGACTGCAGCAAGCATCTTGAGGTTTAGCCATCTGACAGGGACTTCATGCTGCATGACAGATAAAACAATAGTCTATAAAATGCCCTGTGAGTCTACAGAAAAGCAGATCCACCTACACATCAGGAGGCAGCAGGCAGTGTTTGCCAATATAACTCATTATGAAACAACATAAAAACACGCCTCAAAAGACAGATAGAAAAAATTCCCTCATCTCCAGAATTTGGTTTACAAAAGTATATACATAACAACGTTATGAATTCTGTAGGAGTTTAATTTCTCTGCTGAAACTGACACAAATACTCATTTAGAAAATATTCATTCCCTTCGTCTCCTAATGAATTACATACAATTTGTGAAAATTAAATTTTGACTAATTTTGAAATGATTAGAGCTCTTTTGAAGAGAAAATTTCAATATCGTTTGTATATTGGTAACAAATTTCCTCAGTTCCAGAAAAATGTCACTGAAACAGCACAGGAAAAAATATATCTATTAGCAAACGCGCTCTCCAAAAAAAGGAAAAAAATAAATAAATAAAATTAAATGAATGGCAAAGTCCTTAACAGCAGATGCACCTAAAAGATTATAACCCTATGTCCTTACTTAAGCTGAACTCAAACACCTGGCATTCAACTGCATTACTAATTGGGGTAATTTTTTCCTCTTCTGACAAGTACTTTCTAATAAATATCCTAGTTTAATACAGAAATTAGCTTAAGAGCAGATATTTTTAGATCTCTATAACCCATAATATAAAATATTAATAGATAGAAAATAATACACAGTAACATTTCTTTAGATATCAATACCAGAACAGCTTTGCAAACATGAACATTGACACTTTAAAATGTTAGTAAGAGCTTATTCAATACCAGTCATTATGCTCTATTCTGGGTCTCTGATTTAACTAAAATAAATGGCATAATTCCATATGTTTGGATAAATATTTATGCCCAATAAGTCGGGAAGAACACAAAAAAGTCTCCAACACAAGTACACTCCATTGGACAAACACTGCTTTCTTTTCTTTTTTGGTACCAGGAATTGAAACCAGGGGTACCTAACCGGTGAGTCACACCTCCAGTCCCTTTTAAAACTTTTATTTTGAGACAGGGTCTCACTAAGTTGCTTAGGGGCTAAGTTGCTGAGGCTGGCTTTGAACTTGTGATCCTCCTGCCTCAGCCTCCTGAGTTGCTGGGATTACAGGTGCGTATCACTACACTCGGCAACAAGCACTATTCTAGTCTCAGTCACCAGAGTCTGGGGTTGGCCTTTCTATAAATGGAACTGCTCAGTATACACTCTTCTATGTCTGACTTTTTTCACTCAACATAAAGTTCTTAAAGTTCACCCATGCTGTTGTTATCTATAGTTCATTAATTTTCATGACTGAGGAGTACTGCATTGCAGGTGCTCTATGACGCAATAAGGTTATGTCCCAGCAAACCCACCATAAATTAAAAACATCACAAGTTTGAAAATGCATTGACATACCTAACCTACCAAACATCCAACTTAGCCCAACCTACCTTACACATAGGCAGGTCACTGATATTAGCCTCAGCTGGGCAAAACCATCTACCATCGAGTATGTTTTACAATCAAGCACCAAACATCCTGTGTCATTTACTGAATGGCAACACAGCACGCTGAGGAGTACCAATTGCTTCCCTGTGACTGAGTGGATAACTAGGAGCCGTGGCTCATCACCGTCACCCAGCATCATAACAGAGGGTGGAATCCATGCCCATGTTGCCTGTCCAGGAAAAGGGCAATATTCGAAATTTGAAGTACCACCTCTGCTGGATGCATATCACATTTGTACCACCATAAAGTGAAACAAAATCAGTAGTTGAATCATCCTAAGTCAGGAACTGCCTGCATATTAATATACATAGATGACCTGTACTGTGAATAACGATGCTATGAACATTCACAGCTTGGATTTGTGTGATCGTGTGTATCATCTTTGATAAACACCTGGGAGTAGAATTCCTGGGTCATGGGCATCAACGAGGTATACTCCTAGGTAGGCCTAGAAGTGTGTGTGTGTGTGTGTGTGTGTGTGTGTGTGTGTGTCAACGGCATAGGATAATGACAAACCGTCTCTGTCATCTGAAAGAATACTCAAGAGTATTGGAGAACCTGTATGGTTCTGGGTAGGTGCGTCATCTTGTACTCCCACCAGGAAAGAATGAGAGTTCTGAATAATAACCTGTATCTTCGCTGACATCTGATGCTGTCTACCTTTATCATTAATTTTGTGGGTGTTAAGCAGTATCTTACTGAGGTTTTTATTTGTGGTTTGTATTTCTCTCACTACTGATGATGACACCATGTTTCCATGGGTATGTCAACCAGTTATCTTCAGTTAAGTGTTTAAGTCTTCTGCTAATATTTTTAATTTTACATTTTGAAATAATTTCAGACTAACAGAAAAGTTTTAAAAAGTATCAAGAGTTCCTGTACATCCTTCTCTGCTTCTCCAAATATTAATGTCTTACATAACCATAATACAATTACCCAATTATGATCAAATATCATTAAATACCACAGGCCTTATTGATAGGCTGGTCAGATGTATACTGTCAATATTTTCTTTAGTCTGTGACTTTCCTTCGTGTTTTCTTAATGGCATCTTGATGAAGACTTTAAAAATTTGATGAAGTCCAATTATTCATGCATCCAAATTTTGAAAAAATAGTAAAGTAGAAGGTAACTTGAAAAATTCAGAAGAACTACTAAAATTCAAATATCTACTTTTTCAAGTGGACTGTATATGTAAAGCAAGAGAATACTGCTCAGGTAACCTTATACTCATGCCTGTATAACAGCAGTGTTCAAAGAATCAGAAAGTATATTTCTTCTGCCATCAGACAGTTGGCAGGAGACAAAGACCAGGGCATCATCCAAACTTCTGCAGGATGCCAATGAAAGAGTTGTGAGGCATAAAGGAGATTAACAATTATGGTAAAGAGCCAAGATTCAAGAGAGATACCCTGCCCAGGCTCCATGAAGGTCACTGAGCAAAGAAACAAGGTAATAGGCTAAGAAGCCATCTTCTAGTTTTCTGATGAAAGTAAATCAAAGAAAGTGAGATTACAAACCGGCACATGCGGTCAATTCTAACACTGGAAATTTCCAGATGCAGATTCTAAAGAAACAAAATGATATATGGGCTGTGGTCTTCCTGGAAGAAAGGTTGAGGCATGCCTCAGTCCACAGATACATGCCATGTCAGGCCACACATGGTCCTAGGACATCCAGATCACCCTGTTCTAACCTATCACAGCAAAGCAGAAGGACACCAACATGAAATCACCAGGGTGATCTTCAAAGATGCCGATTCAGAGGGTCAGAAGAAAATGTACTTTTTCATATGTTGCTTGCAATTAAAGAGACTTTGTAGTGGTATTATTGTAGCTCATCTGCCAACTGTTTCCTCCTCTTTCTTCCCCAAAGAACTCACATTCCTCTTTCTCCACCGCTTCCCATTCAGCTTATGTACTTGGAGGATGCTTCACACAATCTCAACAATAGGGAAGTGCTTAATTCTCCAGGATATTAAAATCCCCTCATCAGTGACTGTTTATATATGGCCATGTAAGTCTAAGGTTTGCTACAAACTCTGGGAGAACAAACTTCCATTATTATTATTATTAATAAATTTATTTATTTTTAATGACAGAAGTGTTTCTCTCTTCCAGTCCATAACAAGAAAGCACATGGGTCTAATCCTGGAAGCCTGCCTTGGGGTAAAATGGCCCTTTAGAGGGGAGAACAAAGATGGAAAAAACCTGTATCTTCACATGGCTTTTGTCCTGTATTAGACAATTTGGATCCTTGCCTCCCTCTGGATTTGCAATGATGTGAGCCAGTAATATTTTGTATCAGTGAAGTCAGTTTGTGTTGGATTTTTAAAAAATTAATTAACTATACAGCCAAAGCATCCTAAATTATAGAATATCCTGCTTAATTCAATGTCTCTGCCTTGGCTCTAACTGAATTCTTCCTGTGTTTAAGCTTGTGTGCTCAGTTATAATCATGCAGGGAGAAGAAATGGAGAGTAAGTGTAAGTTCCACATGAAAAATGGGAGAATATAATTATGCTTTAAGTCTTAGTTCTCAATCCAGCAGACCATGTGGTTTCCTAGTATTGCATTACAGTTTCGCATCAGCTAAAGAATGAAAAAGGAATGCTCAGCGAATTTTCAAAATTTAACTATTGATTATGAAAATAAGCTCCTGTAACATGAACTCGAAATTAAGTCTCAGATGTGCATGATGGTCACAAGGGCCCTGGAGAAGACAAGACTGTCATTTATTCTTAGTACCATCTAAAGAATGTTTTAGTCCTTTTTGCTAAGGTAATTCTCACCCAGTGGTGAGTATTTCAATTCTGCAAAAAATTAATCATCTCAAATAGTATTCTGATAGAAGCACACTGCTCTAAATTGATGAGTGGAAGAACCACTTTCTAAGACAGACTTAACTGTCAAATGCAAATAAAGACCTAGATTCTAGGTCCAGTAAAAAACCAAAAAACAAAAACCAAAAAATCTAACAATGATTTTGCACAATTAAAACTTTTTAAATTTAGCTCTTTTGCCCTAGAAAAAAAATTTTCCACAACTTCTGACAAATTCTGTTATGTTTGTGTGAGGATAAAATAATATCCTTATTTGGAAATACATCACTAATTTGAAATAAATGGCCCATATTCCCAAATAGTGATAGAGTTGACTATCATTCACAAGCAATCTCCTTAAAGCAATTTTCAGGTGTACATTTGGCTTCTGCCCTATACAGTTGAGAGTTCCAGCATGAAGCTTTCTGCCTCCTGAATACTTTGCATCAATATATTCAGTTTCTCTAGGCTAGACTTTAGGAAGATGGCATGTGTTCAGAGGCTTTTAAAACTTAAACAAGGAAGATCTCCTAAGTAAGAATATTTTCCCAGGGTATCTGCACTAAACTATATCTGCTGTTTTTTGCTACTATATCATGAAAATATTTTTATAAGAGCTTTGGTATGACTGATAAATCACATAATTACCCACTAAGCTCTTAGTTATGTGCTATTTAGACATTAAGATTCATGGAATGTACCTGGTTACAGATTTGAAAGTCATACAAAGACATTTATAAGATGATATTAAGGGAATTTTCAATGATTTCAATGATTAGTGTTTCAGTGAAAATGGTATTTTTAAAGTGACAATTATACTTTACAAAGAGTCCCACCTCTTAAAGGCACATATTGAAGATTTATGGCTATCTGGGACAGGTTTTCAAATAATCCAATAAGGCACAAAAGAAAATATGCTGGAGAAGCTGAGATGGGGACATGACAGTTCATTATATTATTTTACCCAGTTTTGTGCATTTTTAAAATTTTCCACTAGGGTTAAAATACATCTTGCTAATATAAGAATTAAAAAGAGAATGGTTTGGTGATCTTTTAGAATGTCCTTATAATACAACTGCTCTGAAATCTGATTTTACTTTTTTTTTTAATTCATAACTACTTTATTGCAGTATAATTTACTACATCTGTGCAATGCTTCCACTATCCATGTTCACAGACTGAATTTTTATTAAGTGTATACAGTTGTACAACCATTAGAACAATAATTTAATTTTGAACAGGGAGAACGTTTTTGCTCTTGGTTGGGGTGGCGATATTTTAAATTTTTTGTTGTGAAACAAGGTCACATTTAAACAATGGTCAGCAGAATAGCTTAGGCAGGCTTAAAAACCATGACTATTTTCCTCCCCTAGAATACCAGTCATCCTAAAACACCAGTCAGCAAACCAGATTTTGTGACTAAAGCCATCTTTTTCCCCCACTGTCCATCTCTGCTGACATACTTCTTCCTTGCCAAGTTATGAGAAGAAGTGTACAACTTCTCCCTTTTCCATATAACTTCTCTGCTGGCAGATGGCCACCAACAGCAGCAGAGGGTGAATGGGAGGGAGCTATGAATCAACTCCTCTGTTTCCAGGGGTGAACTAGGGCAGCCCCAGGGAGGATTCCAACCCCCACCACAGCTCCCCTGGGGGCTAGCAGAATTATAATATAATATTCCCATTGCTAAGGGAATGGAAAAAAATTGAGTGCACTACACTAGGCCTGAAAAAGACTACTTGCAGGTAAGGGATTGTGTTGTAGCCCCAATAGATGATCTAACCAAGCTTTGCAGAGTTGGCATAAAGTTAGCATCCCTTTGGCAATGACTTCTGGTATCTGTCTCTACAGAAATTGTTCTGTTACTTCAGTGCTCAAGAAAATGACGTTTGTTCATTCATTTTCAGGTTTCTGAATTTTGAACTTTCTTTCTTGACAATCCATTACTCTAAGAAATCCCATAGCCTTTCCATATGAGTGAAGAGATAACATCAGACTAGTTCATTTGGACACATACCATTTAAATATAACTAGCAGTTGATATATATATATATATATACACATATATATATATACACACACGCTCAGGAAATGATGGTTTGAAGATTTAGGAATGCATAATATATATGAATTTATAATCAGGAGTGATGTGTCTATTTCACTTTTTTGAACATTTAGGAAAGTAAAAGATTTTAGGAAAGTGTATGTAGATGGACATTGTGGTCATGCTTGATAATTTGCCATAGAGTAACTGCAGAATCTAGTTTTTGAGTGTGAAAGGAGGTGCTCTTTTTTTTTTAAGTTGTAGATGGATGAAATACCTTTATTTTATTTGCTTATTTTTTATGTGGTGCTGAGGATTGAACCCAGTGCCTCACACATGTGAAGCAAGTGTTCTACCACTGAGCTACAACCCCAGCCAGGAGGTGCTCTTAAAAAAAAAAAAAAAAAAAAAAAATGCACCAAAGGGCTGGAGATATAGTTCAGTGGTGGTGTGTTTGTTTAGTATATGTGAGGTTCTGGGTTCAATACCCAGCACTGCAAAAAACAAAGCAACGAACAAACCTACCAAAAACCATACTAGCACAACAGGTGTAAACTAAAACTACCCCAGGCAAAGTGCGACACAAGTCCCTCTAGTTACAAGCAAGCCAATGCAAAAACATCTAAAATTAATGGGACATTGCCAGAAATTTCAACTCTTCAAGAACTAGAATTAATTCTTCAATAGTTACTCTCAAATTCCTACTTTTGGAAAGCTTTAGCCACCAGTAAGACAGAAGCTAAAAGTAATCTCCTTTATAATCACATCCCTTGAGCGGTGACAATATTTTTACCTTAGTATCACTAGTCTCCTTATCTTCACATTTATAATAAGTATCACTGAACTATGAATGTTAGTGACAAATACTGAATATAGTAAAACAGGCACTAATATATTAAATGAGAATTAAAACAATCACCAAACACAAATTTGAGGGAAAAAATTCAACTCCAGGGATGATACCTTTCCAACTAGAAAATTTAAGACTCATTTTTCCAAGTCATCAAACATCAACAAAACAGAGTATACACTTCTGAAGAGGAAAAACGTAAACCTGGGGGTACCCCTCCCAAACTATTTATATCATTTAGACACTCTTAACAGTTGGAATAACATTTCAATTTCCCTTAAGGTCTCTTCATGCTAAAAATGTCATAATTAAAATTCTCAGCAGCACTTAGGTCCATGAACTTTAAAACCCAAATCAAACTAAAAAATTAAAAACAGCTGGAATTTATAAACCAGAAGGATTTTCTACTCTGGGAAAGAGATTATAATGAAGTATGGCACAATTTTATGAACTTATTAGTCCAACTAAATGGATTTACGTTCTGCAGCACTTCAATAATTTTATAAATTGGAGCACTGCCCAAAAATGAAATGGGAATTTTTTAGTTGTTTTATACAGAAGCCAAAATGATTTACATTTAAAAATTAAATTGCAGATTAAAATATGTCATGAAGCTGAAATGGTTTGTGATAGGTGAACAGTAACACAGTGAATTTCTTTCTTAAGAAATAAGCAATAGACATGCTAAAATTATTTCTGAATGAACTTCCAAAATGATTGGTACCATTCATTTAAATACTCCAATACTAAGATGGCACCAGCTTAAATACTGGTTCTGACAATTTATTCCATTTGCGCAAAATACCATGAGGAGAAATTTAGAAACATTCAGAGGATCTCAGACGAGAAACTATAGTATAACTTTCTGCTAACATTTAGAGCAAAATGAATCCCCTTTTTCCTAACTCATCACTTCTACTACTATTAATATTATTTTATATTTCTATTTAAAATTAGAAACTATTAGTCAAAGTATCTATTTTCAGACATCCTCACTAAAGAAGCCCTCAGCAGGAACTTCTCTGCAACCCCAGGTGGAAATGACAGTCAAATACATCTTTGCTGTTTGTTTCCCAAAGCCAAATCGGTGTTTCCCCTTAGCAAAATTCTACCATTGGATGGATCCTGTAAGCAAAAAATGACTTTTGTTTCTTAATGTCATCCCTAAGAATGTGAGAAATTTGAGTGAATTGCTATGACTACCTAATACCAGTGGCAACAACAAAAAAAAAGTTATTTTTCCAGACAAAGGAAGGGTCAGAGAAACCAACACAGAAATGGAACTGAAGCAAGATGGCAGAAGAGGGAGAATGATTCAAAAATAGTGATAGATATAAATTGCATCCAAAGACTATCATTTAACGTTGAATTACAGTGCACTACAGGGACTCAATTCAAAAGATAAGAAGCTGCTGTTTTTTCCCATTGTTAAATTTAAATTTTTAAGTATTATTTTCTCTAAGATCTGATACAAGACACACATTGAACAACTGTCCAGCATCCACATAGGGCTTTGAGGAGATCTGATATTTCAATCCACGGCTCTTTCATTCATTTGCCTAGAGTGCACTAGGTACTGTGTTATTTGTCAGGATGAAAGACTAAAGAAGACACACACAGAAATACACAGGCGATTTTAATAGATGTGTTAAAATCTGCAGTGGGTTGACTTTGGGTGCCTGGTACTACACACAGGAGTCACGAGAGCTTCCCAGAGGCAGCCACCTCCACACCCACTACTGAATTTTAGGATGGATTCACTGGAGTGAAGGAGGATAAAAGAGGAATGAAATAGAAAGGACTCTGAGAGCCAATGCCAGAGGGTGGGACAGGCAGCCAGATGGACAAATGAGAGGACTGGCACTTTCAGAAACTAAGTATAGCAGACGGAGAGGTTCTGAGGCATGAGTGGTGGAGCTAGAGAGGTAAGCAGGTTCCAAAGGTCAAATATGATGGTGAAGGGGTCTAGGATTCCCGAAAGGCAAAGCCAAATGGTTGGGAGGATGCTGGGGAAGCCCTTGTTCTCCTGATGCCTGCACCCCACTGCCACCCTCACGGCAAGGGGTTCCAAGTCGCAGTGTCTGCAACATTATGTAGTGGAATGGGTCTTTCAGTTCAGCCTGGGGTCTCAGAATGGCAAGCTGAGTTTGGTTTATGTGGCTTATAACATGAGCGTCTGCAGGCCCCACGCAAGGCATGACCCCTGCAGCTCAGCACTGGTCTGCCTTGCCCCAGAAGGCCATCAGAACTCCCAGATGCTTTCCTCACTGAGCGCGGGGGTGACTCCCACTGCCAGGGGATTCCTGCTTCATCTGGAAGAAGCATACACAACATGATTATCATCACACTGTGTGTGTATCTCCACTGAGAAGCACTACTTTCCACTAGACTGTGAGTTCCTCATGGGAAAGGTCTATAGCCCATATTTCTTTTCATTTCTATGGGCTCTGACTTTCTTAGACAAATAAAGCAAACATCAGAACACAAACTGGGGCTGGGGTTGTGGCTCAGTGGTACAGAGCTCACCTAGCATGCGTGGGGCCCTGAGTTTGATCCTCAGCACCACTTAAAAAATAAAATAAAGCTATTGTGTCCACCTGCAACTAAAAACAAAAAAATACACTAGAAAAAAAAACACACAAACTGTCACATCATATCTGCTGTTCTTTAAAGATAGACATTTCTCTTTCTTTTTTCCTAAAAAAAAGCATTTAATTTGTATGAAAATGCTTTCTTACACAAGCAGGGGAGAAGACTGCTGATTAAAAACAACTGTTTATAACTACTGCAGGTTTTCGGTCAATTCAGCTTCCTGTAGGATGAGAAGCTTACAGCCTGTTACAAAGGGAAGAGAAATAGTTCCACAAACAAGAGGATGAGGTGAGTGAGTAGCTATCACATTAGCCTTCAACTTTTAATTTTCTAAAATGTTCTGCTAGTCAAAAATTTTACGTGTCCTCAGTAAGAGTAACCTAAGACACAAAATCAATAGTATTATAATAATAATAAATCTAATAAAGTAGGGACACTAATTGGTCATAAGAAGGTTACTGTTTCCAATGGCAGGTTTTCTTCAGACTTCTGGATTTTGTTTCAGTGAAATAGCTGGCTATGAAGGCATTCTTTAAGTTTGGGAAAGATAGTCCCATGGTAAGTAGGATCTCCTTAAGTACCACTAATATGCTAATTATTATTGCAAAAAGTAACTCAAAGCAAAGTTAATTTTACTTTATTTAACCACTTCAATTATTAGTTTTTAAAAGGATTCCCAGAATCCACTTAATATACTGAGTTCTATTTGAGGCCAGACTTTCTTTCCTGAATTTCAAAGAACTCCGCTGCACTTCCAAATACACTAATAAACGATATATACCACTTGTAGTCTCATTTATATCATTTTAACTTTTAACAAATATGGATTTTCATGTAACAGACTTTTTTAAATGGGATATGCCTGAATAGCTCAGAACAGCACTCATGACTACCTTCCTGCTACCTGCTGTCAAAGAAAATATACAATGACACATTCATAGACTGAAAATATGAAGCTGTTCCAATGCATTCCAATAGACGACAGCATTTTGGAATCACAGAAAGCAAATCATCTGTTGATTTCAACATCATGCCAAGTGTGACTCTGGTACCACTCTATTGAAGAAAAATGCTGTATGATTACTGCCATCATCTCTGCCTCTGAAAAGTTTCCTGGGGTTGGATCATTTAAGAGTGGCACTCTGTACAAAGTTACTACGACAGGTTGTTTGAGGGACAGACCATCATTTACATAAGAGAATGAGTTCATATCACAGTAAATTCTGGCTAATATGTACCAAGAGGGTCAGTCTGGTATGGGTGGAGCTGGCAGTTACCTCCTGACAAGTCTATCACTTTGACAGATGGTGCCTACAGTCCTAGGCTGGCACATGTATTGACCCCCTTGGTATAAAAAGCCAGTAACATCAAAGCCATGAGCAAACAGTGCCCTCTTAATCTTAGTTTGCAGACTGGCTTCTGAAGAGTCAGCTACAGGTTTTGGGATGAGAGATGGGTATGCTTCCCAGGTATTTGCAGGGAAAACTACCAAAAGTGTTTTGTTTTGTTTTAAATGTGTTTGGACAATGTGAATCAATGGCCCATTTAACATCTGTAACCAAGGAGTGCTGCCTCCCTTCACTTTTCTCCAACGTACTATAAAGTTTCAGCTACTTTTTCAGGTTACAGAAATGGCTTTGAAGTCAGATGCAGATTTGAGTCTGTTTTGTCACTTATTAGTTGTAGGGTCTTGCCTAAGTCACTTAACTGCAGTGTTTACTGGCAGGGACACATGAACAAATATAAGCTATTATCATGACTGTACCTAAAGAAACGAAGGTGAGACACCTCGTGTTCCTTCCAGGAACCAGTCCACGGGGCCTACTGGATCTGCTTCCTGAGCCCTGGTCTCGAAGGAAAAGGAACTGCCTAATGTTTTCATGGAGTCTTGCATTTCCTTATTTTTCTCTGAAAGTTTTTCTTTCTTTCTTTTTTTTTTTTTTTTTTTTTCCCCTGAAACTGCCATCTTAGGCCTGTGTGGGCAGAATTTTGGTAAAATTTTGTTTCAAGTTAGAATTTAAATTACTCCTTTTAGAGAAATTACAGTTTAAGACTTTTGAACTGTGCCCACACCTAATATCATGCAGTGAATCTCATCTACAAAATAGTATTATAGCTTTTAATGTCATCCATCACCCTATTTGATAATAAAACAGTGCAATTTGAACAATTGGGAAAGCTGCTTGCTCTAGGTTTACATCCAATTTTAGTTTTTTTCCCCCCTCACCAGGGTTCAAAGCTGCCCCTATGGGTTTCAAATACACATTTTATATTTAGTGTGAGGGGGGTGGGGTTGGGTGGTATTGGAATCTGACATACAAAATTACTGTTCCCTTGACATTTTATATACTATTCCATCAAATAACCACTTAGGGAGCTTTGCATATTATGTGGTATATGTCCAGTTTGACAAGTAATAAGAGAACTGTGAACAGCTATCATTTATTTAATGTCTATAATGTGCCAAGTACTTGGCATACATCATCTCCAATCACTGAAACACCACGATAAGCCAGGTATTGCCTGAGCTTAATTTTATAGCTAGGAATCAAGGAGAGGTTGGGTACCCTGGCCAGGAGTATGTCACACTGTGAAATAAAGTAAGCCAGAGAATTTGGAATCAGAAAGACCTGCATACAATTCCTAGCTCTGGCCTTCACTACATGCCTCAGGGCAAATTTTATTATTTTTTTTCCTCATCAAAAAATTAGGATACTACTTAACTCCAACAGAAATGATAAAGAAATAAAGCCACATAATCTCCATTTTAGTGCTTGGCTCATAGTAGTAGTGTTTAATAAAAGTTAACTCTGATGAATACTACAAATGATGACATTAGAATTTGAACATGGCCTCCTAAGGTTATAATTCTTATTATGTAACTGGATACATCTAAACTGAATGAGGAAAATGGGATACTAATATCTAGTCTCACTTATAATTAAAATCAAGAAAAAGTACATATCAAACAAAACTTTTAAACATTTAGCTGTATTAGACCAAGTCTGGAAACAATGTCTTCTATGGAAATTTCTCAAAAGAAAACAAAATTGCCATCTACTTCACATACAATGTAATTATTTTATTATATGATCTTAAAAGAATTGTTAAGTGGATAAGAGATATTTATCCTATGATTTACCTGTGTAATATAGAATAAATGATTTCCTGGGACTAATTTCCCTCAACTTCTTAATTAGTCCTTCAGTTCGAATGAGTAGGTACATGTATAGTATGTTCTAGAAACCTAACTGAGGAAAATGGTTAATGTCTCCAAGTCAGATGTTAGGAAAGAAAATGGAAGGCACTTTTTTTGAGCCTACATGAGCCAATTTCTACTTTTAAAAAAAGACAGGCAGGGCATGTGTTGCCTTTTAGCTACACATCTCTCTGCTTAATGACTTGTGCTTAGTAATGATTCTTCCCAAGTCACAGAATATCCAAATCACCCAAGTGTGTGCTAGAAAAATGTCATAAGGCAATTGCTAAAGGAAAACCAATTTACAAAGTGAAAAATGAAAAAAAAATGTTTACCAATGTTTGAATTTCAATATATTTCAGTAACTAAAAAATATTTAAGACAGAGTTAAGGATTTAAAAACAAAGTTTTGTGAAGGTACCATATCAACAAATATCTGACATCACATTCCTCTTGCAGTCCAGTTAGCAACTGAGGATCTTCAGTGAGATCCTGATCAGATATATTAACATATTTAATTTAATAATATATTTAATTGCAAAATTTTAAAAGAAACTTTCTCAGAATTACTTAAAACAATTTATAATGGTATTTCTATAAGTATTTCTTAAAGTATGTTCCTTGAAGAACAATCTTTCTATTAATATCTATTAACTTTTTTATTACTACTATTCAAGGTGTAATTTCAGGTCCTACTGGATAGTTAAATAAAAGAAAAAGCACAATTAGTACTTATTTCTATGGTAAAGGCAAAACGGAAAGCACACTGTTTTTCTACATAAATGAAGAAACATACATTTTTTATGTGATCTCTCACTATAGGAAATGCAATTTGCTGACTTTTCACATAATTTTTAAAATGCAAGAATGTCCTGATTTCTTTTACAGAGAATGTGCTTTTAAAGAAAGAAAGAGAAAGCTCAAGAATGTATTAATGGCTGAACGGGGGTTAATTTTTCCTATTAAAATAATTTCTTTTTTTCTTCTCACATGTCTTCCTGGTGTGTTAGTGCTATAAATTACAACTTGGTCTGATAAAGAAAACAGGTACCAGTATCTGAATACTCCAATATCCTGCCTAGTGAACTGAGTTTCATACTGAGAAATTTTGCAAAAAAGGAAATCCTTCCTGGTTTCATTCGATTTTTGAACGCTTGATACTGCTTCACTGAAAAGAGACAAAGTTGATTCTTAAAGCTCGGTGTGATCATTCTGTGTTACAGGTAATTCTCGAAATACAGTAGGATGATTAGAAAATTACACACACTGCTGAGAATAAAGTCAATGTGGTATCTGAGACCCACATCTTTTTAATAGGAATGAAGTACAGTGCCTGGTACCCTGAGCACTCAGCATATGTGGCTAAAGGGACAGGAGGTGCTGGTGTGTGTGCCTGGCTCTGTGCTGTGGGCAGTCAGATGGGTTTCCCTTTCCATTTCCAATGGCTACTCTATCTCAAACTGGCTCCAGCCCTGTTGGTAACCTGCCTCTTCATTTGTCTTCTCAGCCACCGGTTCCTGGCTTGATTCTCGACGTTCTGAATCTGGGTTTTTATGTTTCAGTGAGATTTGACCTTAGTCGCTATTACAGTTCTGATCTCTGAGATGCTGGTTAAATTAGGAAAAGGTCAGCTATTTTGATATTTCTGAGATGCAACATAAACATACTGAATTTTAAGTATCACCAATTACAACAACTGAAGCTCTTCAAATGAATCCTAATTAGATGTGTCAGAAGTACACTTAATTTTAAAAAAGTGAAAGGGAAGGTTGGTTGAAGGATTTTTTGGGGATCTAATATCATTTAGCAAGGGCATTTCTATAAAAATTTCAAGTATTCTCTTTTAAACAGTGAGTTTTATTTAAGATTTCTATGTAATGGCTATTAATAGTCTTTTCATTCCTCTTTGTTTTTGAATGTGATTTCAGTTCATCCTGGATATCAACAAAAATAAAATGGAACCCAAACAAAAACCATTAGTACTTATGCAATCCTAGCAAAACCAAATTGTGCAGCCTGGTTACTAGGAAAATTCTATGGTACAAGTCAGATTAAAAAAGCAATCAACCTAGACTAATTCTGCACTGGTTTTCCAATTAAGTTGTTCAACAGAAGTGGGAGTGTAGGAGAATGCAAAGTGTTTTAGAAATCTTGGGACAGTTAATTAAAGATATAAAAGGAAGAAGTGGTTGTGATCTTTCCAATTGTTTAAGATCTACAGAGAGCATGCAAACTGGCTCTGGTTTTTCTACCATTTTTACCTTTTTCCTCTTTCAGATATGTATCATGTACAAAAAGGAGCTACCATTTAAATATCCTGCCTTTTATTGAGAACCACGGTATGCTAATTCAATTCTGAAGAAGGGGACATATTTTTAAATGGAAGGTATAAAGCAGTCCTTTGTTGTTTCCTAAGTGGTTTAAACATACCTGTACTAATTTTTATCTTTCTAACTCTGACATGGGCAGGACAGATACTTTTAAAGTTTTCTGTAGTTTATAGAGGAGGAAACAGAGTGGGCAGTGCCCTTCTTTCATAAAAATGACTCTGGAATCTATGTTGATGCCTTTGTTAAACAGCTTCCTTCTAGAGAAATTCATAATAAGGATTCAAATTGTTGAATAATATACAAGTGGCCTGTCACTTACTGAAAGTCTTTCTGAAAGGTTTCTACGATGGGGTATGAATTTCCAAACTCAAGTGCTGGTTCTTCCTTCTGAATTGGAGAAAGTAACATATACAAAGGGATCAGAAAGAAGGAGGAAGTATTTGTTGCCCTTATTTTCCCCCATATTATGTTTTCATTCCACTGAAATACATAAAAATAACTTACTGAGCCTACACTTTATCTACAGTGTGGTACAGAAGCACGAATTTATATCGCACTTCCTAAAAACCTTACACCATCAATTGCTCTGCTACTTGAGTATAAGTGACTTTCCAATTTTTGTTCCTAGGTTATGTCCTTCTAGATTCGTATTCTTCCATCTTTTGCATTATTTCCAGTTCTTACTATTGGAAAAGTAAATAAAACATTTTTATAAAGATGTATTACACTGTCAAATGGGAGTGATTTAAAGGTTCCACTAAAAACACCACAGACATCTTAGAGGTAGAAGGCTTCCTGCCTGAATGAGGGAAACACATTCCTCACTCTTTCTCAGGGGTCGTTCTTTGTGGTGTGGGATGTAAGTTTGCTGTTAATGAGCAACACAGCACATACAGGAAGCTGATGCTTTTATCAATATAGAGTCCACACATTCCAAGAGTTTGTGTTTATTAAAGAGCTTCAAATAAGGTCTCCTTAAGGGAAAAATGGAAAGGATCCACATCGCTCTGCCATAACTGTGAGCTTCACTCCTTGGGGTCAATCTGTTCTTCTCACCATGTGCATTTTGTCTATGGTATTAAAGATGCGAGTGTGAGAGAGAGAACCAAGGTAAACGCATACCAAATATCTTTATGATAATTGTGGGTGGTTCTGAGTTCTTGCTGAAATACAAGGATTTCTGCCTTCTCTTCAGCCTCAGAAAGCAATCCCTGAGCCACTGACTGAAGTGGGGCAGTTTTTTTTTTGGAAAAAGCATGTGTGTGTTTTCCATGTGTCTGCTTATCTCAAGAGTAACCATTACCAGGCCTCCCTCTCTCTCTCTCTGGCTAAGGAATCAGCATGGGCAGTGAGTGGAGATAGCAGGAGTGAGGTTAAAAGAAAACGACAGTAATAAAACTTACTGCACTCGGTGCACTCTTTAAGAGCAAAATATTATGTGAAAAATTTGGGAGCCTGGAAACACTGGCATCTTTTCTTGGGTTCCTAGAGAATTTTTCTGCCTTCCCAATCATGAGTAGCTCCATATTGTGGCTCCCTTTGGTGCCTCAAGTTTCTAAACTCGTCACTCAGTACCTCTACCATCAGGAACAACAACAGCACACAATTCCCCCACAATCCCTAAGTAAGCAGACCTGTCCCACAGGTTGCCAAGGGCCCAATACTTCTGCCAGCCTTTCAATTTCACAGCTTCCCATTAGCTGCACCAAACAGTCATGGCAGCCGCTGACATCAGGTGATCTACTGCCAAACTGCCATTTCTTTATTTTAAAGCTGTCAAGAAAACATCACCAGGAAAAGAGCAAATTTTTTCAATATTCTTCTCTCTGACTTTCCTATTCCTACTCACCTGAGCAGTTTCATCCCTTGCGAGAACTGGTCCCTACAGCCTCTATGATTCTCAACTCCTCTCCTGCCCTGTACTTAGTGTTTCTCCCCCAAATCTGTCAATGACTGCCATCCATCTCCAGCACTCATTTACCATCCAGTCCTGCCAGTTCTTCCCTCGGACCTCTTGAATCAGTTCTCCCCCTTCATTGGACCAGCTCCCTTTGCAGGCACACCCTTTTTACTCTCCTTCATTCACAATCCCACCCCAGGTGTCTCCTCTTCTAGGCAGTATCCTGCAGGGACCCCACAGGGCACCAAGGGACAACACTGCAAAGCCACTGGGTTGCTGTTCTACTGGAAAGAACTATATAAATTTAAGAGAAGGGCTGAGATTTCTCATTCCAGGATCACAGCCTGGACCTGGACCCCAGGGTCTGTGCTCAGTAGGTATAGACCCACTCTACCGGGCCAGGCCTCTGTGTGGCTGGCTCTGCTCGCAGGGATGTCTCTGGTCCCTAGTCTCCAGGTTTCCACTTCACCCCTGCCTCCTCTCAAGTCAACATAAACATCTACCCATCCGTCCAGGGCTCTATTTTGGTAGTCGATTGCAGTCAATTTAGCAATTTTAATTTCGGTGTCCGATAATCCCCAAGAATATCAAATCATGTAAGTTACATGATTTGATATTTCACCAAGAGAGCAAGTTCTAAGAGCAGCTTTGTGTCCTCAACTCCTGGGATGTTTCTGAGCCACAAGGCTTGAAACAGACATCAAAGAGCTGAAGCGTTAGTAGCACTTAGCTTCGTACAAGGAAGACCATTCTCCCCATGGTTCTCTGGGCCTGATAGGCTGCATGTAATTTTTATCACACACAGGAAATGAAACACAGGAAGATAAAAGTTTTAAATACAGCTTTAGATTAATATCAAGATGTTAAAGAGGTACTTCAGGATGGTAATGGTAATTTTTTTAAAATATGAAGTTCATTCCTTAAGAAAAAATAGAGACTACCCAATTTCTTTCCCATTAGGGCAACAGAAATTCAAATTAGAGTTTCAACTTGGAATGGCGAGGAGTTAATTATTTAGAGTATAGCAAGATAACTATTAAATTATAATGTGCTCTTCCTAAGTATTCTAAAGCCAGAGCTGTTGCTCTACTTTTTGATGGGTAAAAATAGTTGGGATCTGATGAACTCTGAGAGACAGGATGGCCTATGTGTTAAGTACACAGACTGGGGGAGCACGGGCCGTCTGGGTTCAAATCCCAGCTCTGTCACTTCCTTCTAAGTGCGTGACCTCAGTCAAGTTACTTACCTCTTACGTGCCTCAGTGGACTGACCTTTAACAGGAGGACATGCAAGGGTCCTACCTATGTCCTAGGATTATTATGAGGATTAAAATGAGAATACAAAGTTCTTGGCATAATGAGCATTAAAATAAGTGCTTAATAATAAATATTGACTATTTTTAAGAGTTGAAAGATCAGACCATATTTAAAAATCAGGGTTTTCTCTGTCATAACAATTGCTTAGAGAGTTCAAAGGTAGTGCCCTTCCAAATTCAAAAAACATTGATCTAAGAAGGTTGTTGTGGAGGCTGGGGATGTAGCTCAGTGACAGAGCACTTGCCTAGCATGAGCAAGGTCCTGTGTTAAAACTGTAGCATGCCCCGGGCCAAAATAAACACGCCCCAAAACAAAAAGCTTGCTTGTTATGGTTTGGATATGAGGTGTCATCCACATCTCCTGTTAATACAGAAATATTTAGAGGCAAAACTATTTGATTATGAGAGATGTGACCTAATCAGTCCATCCTAGTTTGAATGACTGGTTGGTAACTGTAGGTAGTGCAGGGGAAGGCTGGAGAAGGTGGGTCACTGGGGTGTGACCTACAAGAATGCATCTTTCCTGCAGTCCCCACCCGGCCCCTGCCTTCTGACCGCCAGGAGCTAAGCAGCTTTCCTTGGCTGGGCACTTCTACTTTACCTCACCTGGGGCCCAGAGCAATGGTATCTCCCATCTATGGGCTGAGATCTCTGAAACCATAAGCCTCAAATAAATGTTTCCTCAGAGTTGTTTTTGGTAGGCATGTTGGTCGTAACAACAAAAAGCTAACTAAAACAGCTGTTATAAGAAATAAATGAGAAAATATGGAGTACTTGCACAGTGTCTGGCAGTTACTAAGTGCACAATAAGTAGTAGCTATTATAGGAGCAACTGATTGACAGAATAAAGCCTCTTTTCAGCACTGCTCCTTGAATATAAACCAAAATACTCAATTAGCAGCTGTTATGGTCTGGAACTGGAATGTCCCCAAAAACTCATGTGTTGAAAGCCTGGTTCCCAGTGTGGCAAGGTTCAGAGGTGGGGCTTTTAGACAATGCTTGGATCATAAGGGCTCTGACCTCATCAAATGGATTAATCCACTGATGGCTGATGGCCTATCAGGAGGTGGGACGTAGCTGGAGGAACTGGGCACGCTATGGAAGGGCTTATCTTCTTTCCAGTCCCTTTTCTCATTCTCTCCTTCCTGGTTACCAGGGGCTGAGCAGCTTTCCTCTACCACACCCTTCGGTCATGATGCTTCTGCCTTGGACCGAGCTACCATGGACAGGATCCCCTGAAATGAGAGCGAAAAAGAATCTTTCCTCCTCCTCTTGTCAGGTGTTCCGGTCAGTATGGAAAGGCTGGCTGACAGGACAGCAACAGGAGAGCTACTTTTTTAATCTCAGGTTATGCTTCACAAATAGAAAGAACCAGTACCTTAAAACCAAAGAGCTCAATAAACCATCCATTCCCTTAATTAGCTTTTAAAGGATGGAAGGCCAGGTGACTCATTGACTTTGGATTGGCTGCTAGAAAACTGAGCCAAATGCATGGCCAACCTCCACCAAGACCTTGGGGCATACATTCTCAGTATGCTTCCCTGCCTGGCTCCATTCTTCTCTTCTCTGCTCTCCTCTTCCCTTTCTCCCACTTTTTTAATTTTAATTTCACTTTTTAAAAAATTTCACATTAACTCATGGAAATCGGTGAGCTGCTTGGATTTTTTTTTTCTGGGTCAAGTCGCATTGTAAACAAACACATACACATAGGGAATAACTTCGAAAATTACTTCCTGCACCTCTGTTACTTTTCAAATTTGCCCCATGAAGTGCACCTTGATTTAAAAAGGTAAGCTACAAGAAGCTCTCTGTAGACAATACTACTTACTTTTGGCTTCCATGTTCCTGTGTCAAATCATCTTCTAATAAATTGCTTCAACCTATTTTCTACTTCAGTGAAACAAATGTCATGGAGACAGAAATAAGGGTGGATTCCTTATATTTCTCAGTTATCAAAAATGAACAAAATTTTTAAAATTTTATTTATTTATTTTGGGGGTATGAGGGTAAGAGTTCACTTCTAGTTAGATTCATCGTCTTACACAAAACCTCTCTATATCAGGAATGTGGTCTGGTTCCTTATGTTAAATTCTACAGATGAAAGGGCAGACTGGAAACACCCGATCCTTTCCACTGGAACAAGCCTCTCAATTAATTTGATCAATTTTGACTGCCCTATTATTTAGATATGTCCTTTATGTTCTGGAAAAATTGGCAACTGACCCACCATCACCCTCTCACAAGTAGTACTGAGAAATCTCTTGGCAACAGTCTTGACCAGTAAAATATTTTCCAAATGAGCCTTTCAATCCCCACGGAAGACTTCTCATTTTTCAGTTCTCCATCCTTGGTGCTCAAATGAATAGATCCTGGAAGCTCAAGTGCTAACAAGGTGGTGAAGGACACACACCCACACTGGAAGTCTTGCTGAGATATTATGTCCTTTTGCTAGTAGTCTGTGTATTCTTCAAAGAATAATTTCTCATAGAAGCTACTGTGTGCCTTGAAGCTTTTTTCCAGTTTCATTAGATTACAGTTGATGAATTTTTCTTGCATGAAAAGCCCAAAACTTGTGATCAGTCAATGCCTGGAAATCTCCACAGAACAAGCGTTTCTTCAGTACCACCAATGCATTGGGCAGTGCTTCTATACTGGTTACCAAAGCACATCCCAGCAATGTTGTTTTCAGGGCTCTGGACTGGCTAAGTTTCCATAGTAATCAAAGGATAACGATGAATATAGAAACAAAACTGGCACTGAAAATTGTACAGATTCAATAATGTCTAAAATTCAGTAAGAATCATTAGATGCCAAGCAACTAAGTCTCTTCGGCATACGACTCGGAGAAGTACACATGCCATGTGTACAGTCGCTGTCCTAGATGTATGTTCTCGAAGGTTCTAACCTCAGCTTACTGTCTCTCTAAAAGCCTATTTCTTGGGCAACTGCATCTACTTTCATGAATGATGATTCCATAATCTTTACTTTCTATCCTGCCTTGTTCCCCAAAGCTGCAGTATCACACATTCACCTTCCTTCTAAGCACACCTGAAGGTTCCAGAGACATCTCAAACTCATTCCAAACCTCACTTCACCCTTTATCTGCTTTACCCTAATGAGCCTTTGTTGCATAGCACCTATCAACTTTTCCAATATTATATGAACAACTGATTTATTATGTATAACCTCTTAAACACTACCCTCTAGACTGTAAGTTCTATCAAGACTGGGACTACTGTTTATTTCATTCACTTGATCCTTGTCCAAGGTGTCCTAAGACATACCTACTATGATGTGTGGCATGCAGCCGGGAATGAAGAAATGTTTGCTGAATGAAAGGACATTTCCTAGATCTTCCATGTCCTTGGACAGGTAGAAGTAATATTGTCCAATGTCCATACTACCAAAAGTGCTAGATAGATTCAACATAATCCCCATAGAAATTTCAATGACATTCTTTACAGAACTAGAAAAAGCCATTCTGCAATTCATTTGAAAAACTAAGAGACCCAGAATAGCCAAAGCAATCCTTAACGAGAAAAGTGAAGCAGAAGGCATCTCAATACCAGACCTCAAATTACACTATAGAGCTACAGTAACAAAAACAGCATGGTACCAATACCAAAACAGGCATACAGACCAATGGAAGAGGACAGAAGACACAGAGAAAAATCCACATGAATACAGTTATCTGATAATAGACAAAGATGCCAAAAATATAAGGTGGAGAAAGGACAGACTTTTTAACAAATGGTGCAGAGAAAACTAGGTATCCACATGTAGAAAAATGAAGCTGAACCTCACTCTGAGCAAGAATCAATTCAAAGTGGTTAGAGTCCTAAGAATTAGACCAGAAACTGCAGCTACTAGGAGAAAATGTTGGTCCAGCACTTAATACATCAGCACAGGAACCAACTTCCTCAAAAAGACTCCTAAAGCCAAAGAAATAAAATAAAAAAATCAGTAAGTGGGATAACATCAAATAAAGCTTTATCACAGTAAAGGAAGCAAGAACATGAAGAGAGAGCATATGAAATGTGAGAAAATCTATCTGCCCCTCAGGGCATTAATATCTAGAATATACAAAAAAACACCAAAAACCCCCACAAATAATCCAATCAATAAATGGACAGACACTTCTTGAAAGAAGAAATACAAATGCTAAACATATATATGAAAAAATGTTCAACATCTCTAGCACTTATGGAAATACAAATCAAAACTACCTTGAGAATTCATCTCTATGAGAATGGCAATTATCGCGAATACGGGTAATAAATGTTGGTGAGGATGTGGGGAAACAGGGACACTCATAGATTGTTGGTGGGACTGTACATTAATTCAATCACTCCAGAAAGAAGTATGGAGATTACTCAAAAATCTAGTAATGGAACTGCTATCCCACTCCTTGGTACATATCCAAAAGATTTAAAATCAGCATACTACAGTGATACAGTCACATTAATGTTTATAGCAGCACAATTCATAATAGCCAAGGTATGGAACCAAACCTAGTTTCCATAACAAATGAATAAAGAAAATGTGACACACACACACACACACACACACACACACACACACACACACGGAGTATCACTCAGCCATAAAGAAAAATGACTTTACGGCATTTGGTAAATGGATGGAGACTATCGTGCTAAGTGATATAAGCCACTTTCAAAAAGTCAAAAGTCGAATGTTTTCTCTGATATGCAGAAGTCATTCCAAAATGGAGGTGGGGAGGTGGTGTAAAAATGAAAGAAAGAGAGAAAGAAAGGAAAAAAGAAGGGGAGAGTGAAATCCATCAAAATAGAAGAAAGATCAGTAGAGAAGACAAAGGAGAGGGCTGGGGCCTAAACTGGAGCAGGAGCAGGTGGTGTTCCATGCTTTTGTGATTATGTCAGGGGATATCCTGGTGTTGTATATAAATAAAAAATAAATTTTAAAAAAAATTTTAAAATTTTTAAATAAAAAAAAAAAAAAAAAAAAAAAAAAAAGACCTTTCCTCCCATGCCCCCAAAGCTATGCCACTCCAATATCCCTAATCTCAGCAAATGGCTTCAGGAGCCAGGTCTGGGAAATCATCCTAGAGTTTTGCTTTTCCCCTTCTAACATAGAGCTGCCAGTGTTTAGAGTCTTAGCTCTTCCCATTCTCAATCCCTAACACCTTGGCCTGGGTCTGCCCTAGCTCCTACCTTAATGATGAAACTAGAACTGTCCCCATTTGAATCTATAAAACAAAGCTGAACTTACCACTCTGCTGTGTGAAAACTCTGAGGTTCTGTGGTGCCCAAGGATGAATCCAGGAGTCCAGGACCTGGTCCCCATCTGCTCATTTACCCTCACTTTTAATGCTCAAACCTCAAATTTTACACAGTGGAAACAAGAAAGTGTTTCTGATGCCCTGTGCAGATCACCTGTCCTTATCTCCTCTAAGCACTGCCAGTTTTAATCTTTCTAGATTCAGTTTGGGGGTCAATTCTTTGAGAAGTCTTCCCTGACCTTCCAGGGTGACCTAAATGTCATGGCTCTGTGTGTTTCCACAGCAACCAACTGCAGGGATAGCAAACATCTGGGCAAACACTTGCCATTAACACTAAAGCCTCATGCTTATGTAAGGAAGGAAAGAGTTCCTAAAAATCAGAGAGATGACACACGGGGCAGATATTTATTTAATTTCTTACAGAAAATAATTAGAAAAACTGGGTTACTGATTCCTAATTTCTGGTAAAGGAAAAAAAATCAAAAAGAAACCTTCAACTCAATCTGTAGAATGTAAGAACACTGTAAGCCAAGTCCTCAATTTCCCTCCCTTGAAATAGCAGGTTCCACAGGTGTGACAATGTATTTGGATGCCCGTTAGCTTCCTCCTCCCGGTTCCTGGGAACATGAGGGGCTGTATCTTACATTATTAACTGAAGACATCTGACAAGTAGATATTAAATTATTTCCTAGCTTTATCATTGCCTTAATTTTGTACTGTCGATTCTACAGGGATAGTTATATTTGAGTTATTATTTTATATTCTGATTTAGCTTGTGTCCACTCAATTGAAGTTCTCTATGTTGTGACACAGCTGTCCATTGTGCCACCCAATGCACACACCTCCTGCTCACTCACACTCTTGCTTCCTCTTCCCTCTTGCTCAGGAGCATGTGCATACACAGTACTGGTAGAGATAAACTTGGGTTTAGACACAGTGAGACGCGCTTGACTCTGGGCCTGTTCATATCACCCGTTAACAGAAGCAAAGAAAATCAACTATTAATCAGCCATAACATTTCCTTAAAAACATTTTCCCCACAGACTAATCAATCAATCAATTTAAAGCTTCTTGACCTGTATGCTATGAACCACATGTGAAAGGAATGAGCTATCTGTTCACAGGGTTGGTTGTCTTAATACATTGCGTATTTTAGGAGTCCTAAGATTAACCTGCAATTATATCTCTAAAGCAATTTCATTTCAAGAAAGAGACTTACAGGTCTCCTCTTGCAAGGGAAAGGTCTGAGTGCAGAAATTGACATCAAATGATTTGGCTGACCTTACCAAGATAGCGACTCTTCAGCCTTACAGGTCTGCTTACAAAAGTATAAATCCAGTTGATTTTACATAATAATGAACACTCTTCCTCTTTTACAGTCTTAAAACTATTCAATGATTTGTGATAGCTGTGTCTTCTAGACACTGCTCATATACTGTGTATCTGAGAAGGAAATTAGGTTGTAAAATAGCATGCTGAATCTAGGCAGCTCTGTTCATTGAGGGATCACTGGTAAAACACACAGATAAGACGAAATAACAACATTTTACAGTTGGAAAGAGACCCAGTAAAAACTCTTGACTAGAATTAAAAAAATTACAGATTAGAAGTCAAAAGGCCTACATGAATTCTTGGATCAGTTCCACTGGCAATTTATAAATTTGGGGGAAGTCATTTAACTTTGATTGCTCATATGCCACAAAGGTACATTCATGAAGGCATTCAGATATTTATTTCCTGGGGTACTTAATATCTACAACTTTGCTAGGTTCTAAAGATAAGATCCTGACTTGACCCTAAAGACTTCTGTAACAAAGCTAAAAGACTAGCTGGTAGCTCTCAGTATTATCGCCACAGTGTGACTCCCAAAGGTGGGAACGCTGCCAATCAGCAAGGAAGCCCCTCGAGGGAGGAACACTCAACAGTCCAGCCGAGATGAGAAAAGCTAGTCCAGGAAATTTCCATACACTCTCAATCTCCCCGCTTACACCATTGAAAACTGCTAATCTAGAAGGATCTTTCCATCTCAAAGGGCAGCTCTAGACACAAAATAACATATTTAAGGAAGAAAATGACAATCTAATGAAGAAAAATGTACAGTTGAAAAATGAAGACCTAACAGTCCAATCTATCACTGACACCATCTCTCTGTACAGACATTAGCAGAGAACTTTACATTTGTTCTTAGAGAGTAATAATGACCTAATATTTTGATTCTACTTTGAAATTTATAAAATTTGCACTGTAACTGTATTTTCATAGCAATGTTAAGACAGGGCAATATTGCTTTTCCCATTTATAGAAAAAGAAACTGAGACCCAGATAAGTTAAATAACTTGCCTTAATCTCACATCCAGTGAGTGCTGTAAGAAATTGAAACCAGGTCTTCTGACTAAAGCCAGTCCATTTACCAACATGAGGAAGAAATAAAGTTTTAAAAATATATATGCTTACTCTTTTTCAAGTCAGAAAGGTCCTAAAAATCTTCAAGGCAAATAAAAGATTCAAATTTAAAGATAAAATTATAAACATCTGAGCTGGGGAGATAGCTCAGCTGGTAGAGTGCTTGCCTTGCAAGCACAAGGCCGTGAGTTCAATCCCCAGTACCGCAAAAAAAAAAAAAAAAAAAAAAAAAAAAAAAAAATTATAAACATCCATTTGCAAGGTACAATAATATGTTTATTAACTGGTAATATTGGCAAATAAGGTACTCTGGAGGAAAGTTCTAAGTATCTTACATATATTACATGTATAAGCAGAAATTAAGCACACATATACGTCGCATTAAGCAGAACACAAAGAACATAACTTACACTTTAAAAATAGTTTATAGTCACCTCTATGCAATTACAGCAAGCTTTAGTGTGACTTCTCAGGAGCATAAAATCTTCAGTCAGTAGCTCAGAGCTCAGGCTGCTGCATTTGTCTTCCTGTCTGCTCTGCAGTGATCATCTCTATATCTTTCCTTAGTGCTCTTAGTTTCTTTTAGTTTTAACCAAGTGCCCTCATCTCAGCAACCTCTATCCACTTCTGTTGTGAATTCTCAAGAAGGAAGGGAAATCAGAAAACCAAATATTCAAATACGCAAACATGCATACACGGGTATGCCATGTTACATAGTCACACATGTGCACACATACTAAGGGTACCAAACAACAATGCTTAAATTGCTTCCTTTATTACGCCCCAACAGGCATGAACAGATTAACACAGTGTGGAAGTTCCCTGGACTTGAGAATGAGATGGCAAAACACACTGTGAGACCTAGAATTCTAAGGCTTCAGGGTTGTGTCTACCTTTGGAGTCACAGGAGTCAGAATGGGTCTAAGTTTGGCCTTAAGATTCAGAATAGATTACTTGTCTGGGCTTGAGCCTACATGTCTTCATCTGGAAAATGGGAATAAAAATAACATGGATATATAATAATTTTGTGAAATGAATGCTGCAAACTATATAATGTATTATAAAAAGTCTCACATTTCTAATTCCAAAAGCTCTGATAGAAAGAACCTTTTTGCTCCCCTGTCTGTATTCTCTCTCACACACTCATGGGATAATATATACCAATATAAAATATGCCAATATAAAAACAAAGTGGTCTTTACTCACATCAAGTTTGTGTTTTAAATCTATAGCCTGTTTCACACAGATAAATGCTGAAGTTCAAATTCCCAAATAAATGGGGAATAAACTATATTAACAAAAATCCCAAAAGGCACTCAGCAAGTTCTATCTCCCAGTGACTGATCAGCTTTCCAAAGAAAGAAAATGATGCATCTACCTATAGGCTTGTCCACATTTGATTCTATCTGAGTTAAAAAAGCAACTCCTGCTGCTTTGGGTACTTAAACAAAAAAACACCAAACACAACAAAAACTAAGCAAGGAAATCTAGAAAACCTTTTGCTTCAGCAGAGAAGGGCAGATTCTTTAGAGTCACAATGTGGGTTTTGACATGAGGTTGACCCACAAGTGGAGGCAGCTGGCCTGCATGGAGGCTTTCCCTGACCACTTCAGAATGCCTTCCCACAGTGCTGTGTTTATTTTTTGAGTTCACTTTAGGTGCACATAATACTGGGGTTCATAATGACATAATCAAAATAACACTGCTCCACTTCAGTCCCCATTTTCACATATCACTTACTTTGTTCACTAATGAGTGAGCCTAGGAAGGGGAGCTCTTGTATTGGAAGGTATAAGATGGCATTAGGAAGGTGCCAGAAATATATTTCATCTATTTATCTTCTACGGAGTCAATCGTGTAATTGAGGCAAGAGAGGAGGAGGGACTAGCCTTAGAAAACAGACTGACTTCAGTACTTCACAAACTTACTTTTTCTGGTCTTTGAAAATCAGCCTTCTGATAATACAACTCATTGTTTCACTAGGGGAAACACCCTTCCCTTCTGGGTCTAGGTGGTTCAGGTTGTCTGACTCCAGTCAGATCTACCCATTCCATCACTGTGTCCCTCACCACAGGGGTTGGAGTGAATCCTGTGGGCCAAGTTCAATCTGAGGTGGTTTTATTGGGAACTTTTAAAGGAACTGTGGGAAGCAGAAAAACCTCCTTTTTACAGAGACCTGGTAGCTGTCTCAGCATCATGAATGAACCTACAAGAGAACAGGGCCCTGCAAGAGAATGGGACAGAGTTCTAGTGACCTGGCTTAAGACCACTGCTTTCCCGAAGCCAAGCCCGCTCTAGACCTTTCCAGTACAGGAGCCAACAGATTTCCACTGGCACCTAAGCCAGTTTATGTTGAACTAGCTGCCACCTGAAACCAAGAGCCCATATCTGGGAAAGAATTATTAAAGTCCTAACTACCGATTCAATGCTGTGTATGAGGACTATCAAATAATCAGTAGTATAAATAATGAAAAAAAAGTAATATCAATTAAATAATGAAAAGTCAATCCCAAAAGGAAAGAAATAATTACGTGGTTGGCTTTTTCATCCCAGAACTAAGGACACGACTTTGTGGTCTCTGGAAAAACAAAGGTGAAACACTCACATTGCTTTTGTTTGAGTCTCTGAAAATTTGATATCTCAAAAAACTTCCTTGAGAAATAAACCTTAGGGGGTCTTCATGTAGAGCTCTTTAGTGAACTTAAGTGTCAAAGATACAGTAATACTTCCACCGAGAGCAAAAGTACTACACATCCATAGTGTTCAACATCAATAAAATCATGCAGCCTAAGTGATATTAATTACTTATAAGTGAGGGTAGGGGAAGGCAAAAACATCTGTCTCTACTTAAGAAGTACAATTATTTGGACAGAAGCAAAAGAAAGCCTGAATATACTGGGTGAACTTCGAATCAACTTTTTTACTTAATGTACTGTTTGGAAATCTTCAGTAGGAAGGGTGGTAGGACTCAAATGGGGCCAGGAGTCTGAATTGCTGGTCTGTAAAATCACAAACTGGATCCCAATATTGAATGTTTTAAATACCACTGACACACATATTTATAAGGAAAAGGCAGAGATGCTGTATTCTGTGCGTGTCTAGTAAAAATGCTATTCTGGATCATGCAAATTAAGTTTACAGTGACACAGAATTATTTTTCTAAGTCTCACTGAAAAACAAACTGACAAACAACAAAAACAACACAGCCTTTTTGTCTGGTTGATCTGCTTGCAATTTTGCATTGGGCCCATTAAATACTGCTCAGTGGAAAATCTCCAGGTAGTTTTTAGATAAGACATTATTACTATTCATTTTGGATTAGATTACATCAAAAATATTTTTTAAGACTTTCCCAATAACACTGTAATATTAACCGTTCAGGTCAACGACACACGAGAAAGAATGCATAAAAGGAACACCCACATGAACATTTACCTTCCACTGCTCTTTTGAAGAAGACTTTGCAGCTGCCACAGGTCACTACCCCATAGTGACATCCTGAAGCCTCATCGCCACACACCAAACATATTTTGGAAGGTCTTGAGGATCCAGTAGAAACACTTCGTAAAGTAGAGCTGGGGAAAGAAATCGAGATTTAATAATTAAATGGTCATGGTACATTTCACATGCTGCTCAGCTTACTTCCAAATGTGTCAATAATCCCAGCTCCATCCATGGATTCTAGGGGGTCATATGCTATGTGACTCAACAGAATGAAGGCAAAACCCATCACAGGGTGACCCATCAAAAATGGCGCATGGCAAAGCCTCATCCCAACACCCAGAGAGAAGCAACGATTAGATGTGAACACTTTCCTTCCCTTTCTTAATGTTGAACATATTTACAATCTCCACCCCTCCCACACATATACGCAAAAAACGCACTCCCTGGGACTCTCTGAGGGCAATGAGAAAACTCCTGCACCAAATCATCATGGCAGTATTTGCTGTCCTTCTGTTTGGATACCAAAGAGCAGAACTTCTCAACACTCTTTACTCAGACTCTCATTATAGTTCTCTATAAACCAGATTTTTAAAAAACTCCCTCTTCCAAAATGATCCATTAATTGAATTGTTTCTCCTTGCTGTAACTGCCAACAATCTTACCTGTCCAAGCTCTGGAACATTTCCATGTTACCTTACATAGGTATGTTCAATTTACTTCATTTTGCTTATTAATTTGAAGGGACACAATACAAAACAAAAACCCATAGATCTCAGGTAACTTTCAACGTTAGACAGTGAAGGGCGCTGGGCAATAGCTTTTTAGGGACAAAAGTAACCCTGTAAGAAATCATCTGCTTGCATCTTCTTTAAGGGGATCATCTCAAGATATTTTACATATTACTATGTTAGTTAACAGTACGTTCCAAACAAACTCTTTTTAAAATTCTAATAAGGAGTCATAGTTTAGTGATGCTTTAGGTGTGTACTGAGCAGGAAATGTTCACATTTATAGTTCACATGCATTTATTAAATAGTTCACAGGCATTTATTGAATATTTACCCATTGAATCAATGTGAGGTATGGAAGAAAGAAATGCTTAAAAAAATCCAACCTCTGCCACCAAGATGGTAGGGGACATAAACTCCCATGGTAAGTGCTGAGGGTTCAGCTCTCCTTACTGGGAAGGGTGGGAATACAGGAGTCAGAAAACACTTGCCCAAATGTGACAGCTGAACAGAGCACTCAAGTCTGCCTAGGTGGTCACCAGACAGAGAAAGGAGGCAGAGGAAGCAGCACGTGCCATGGATCAGCAAAAAAGCGAGCTGCAAATGTTCAGAAGACTTTGGGCAGAGTGGTGTGTCTGTGCTGTCACCTGGCTGTCGGTGCTTCTGCCTGCGTGGACAACAGCAGGCACATGGAAAAAAAGAAAAGGGACCAAGAGGCCCTGCTGGCTGTGTAATGGTGCTGACTTCTGTTCTCCAAATTAGTTACAACACGGCAAAATCACGTTAATGTTTACATTTTTAAAAAACCATTTAAAATGTCTGAACAACCCTCTCACCAGAAATAGCTGAAGGAACAAACCATGCAGCGGCTCAGAGCGCTGTACCATGACGGCCTTGCTAGAAAATGACTTCTTAAATCAAGGACCGAAACAATGTTCTCCAAAGTTGTTTCTCCTTCTGAGAAAAGTACTCTTTATTATTTTTATTAGCGTCCTTTGACTTTTTTATGGCATTCAAAACATTCCATTTCAGCACCAGTAACTTCTTCAACATATTAGCCGGTAAAACTCAATTCACACTCCGGCTGACTCAGAGGGCACCGCACAGAGAAGCACCCAGACTTCGTAAATGTTTAGAATGTAATGTAAAATCATCATTGAAGTGTAATTGCTTTCTCACAATGACAAGCATATGTGGGATTTTTATTTAACATTTTTGTGGGCTTTGGTCTTGGTCCCAATACTTATTGGCCTCTTAGCATCACTCTCTGGAACTCTTCTCTTCTACTATTCAAACAGCTTTCTTGGGGAGCACACCTAAGTCTCTTGGTTTTAAATATTGTCAATATGCTGGGGACTTCCAAATGTTTATCTCCTGCCCAGAACTTCAGGCCTGTTCATCCAATGGCCCGCCTGGCCTCTTCACTTGAGTGTCTGATATATACCCCAAACTCAGTATGTTCAAAACTTTGCTGATCTTCTCTCTGCCTCCTACCCCGCCCCTCTCAAAGACCTCATCATCTCTGTGAGTAGCAACTATTTATGGGTAGAACTGTGCCCCCTCCAAATTTATAGGTCAAAGTCTTAGCTCCTAGTGCCTCAGAACGGGACTTTATTGCATCAGAATGTGACCTAGTTACTTCAGTAACTAGAGTAGGGTTGGTGAAGGTGTAGTAAGTTGAGATGAGGTTATACTGGAGTGAACCCTACAAAAGGAAGAAATTGGGACACAGATCCCAACACAAGGAGAATGCCAAGTTCAGATGAAGGCAGAGATCTGGAGAGGCATCCAGAAGCCAAGAAAGGTCTAAAACTGCTGGCAAACCTGCAGAAGGGAGGAGAGAGGTATGGAACAGATTCTCCATCACAGCCCTCAGAAGCAACCGATCCTGCCAAGGCCTTGCCTTTGGACTTCTGGCTTCCAGAACTGCAAGACAATAAATTCACTGCAGTCTGAGCCATCGAGCTTGTGACCCTTTGTTACAGAAGCCCCAGCAAACTAAGACGATGCTTCTTTTATTCCAGTTGATCAGGCTGAAAAACGTGAACTCCCCCGGAATCCTCCCTTGTCTCACACAACACACCCGGTCTGCTAAACCCTGTCCACCTCACTTCAGAACACACTCACACTCCGCTCACTCCCATGACTCCTCAGTACCATGCTAGTCCAAGCTGCCTACGCCACACCTCTTACCTTGGACTCTGCCAAGGCTGCCTGGCTGGTCTTTCTGTTTCTCTCTGCTCCCTTGTCCCCACTGCAGATAGAACGATCCCTATCCACCTTCATTCCTTTGCTCAAAACCATTCAAGGGTTTTCCTTACACTTGGAGTCCAAGTGCACCACGATCACGTAGTCACAAGCAGGCCTCTGCACCTTCCCTCATCTCTCTCTTGCCTTATCCACCTGAGCTCCTTGCCGGCCCTCGAACACAGCAGGCAGGAGCCCATTTCAGGGTCTCTGCACTTGCTGACTCCTCTTCACCCAGACATCTTCATGGACCCTGCCCTTACCCCCTTCTTAGGCCTCCACTGACCATCTGATTAGAAACACCTCTCCCCTAGAACTCCTGTCCCCCCACCAACTTTTTATAGCACATGTTATCTATTTGCTACAGTTTATTTATTGTTTGTCTCAACTACACAAGAAAGAAAATTCAGTATGGGTTTGAATTTTCAAGCATTATCCACTTATCTATTCTCCATGCATGGAACAGCACCTGTTATACAGCAGGCTTCCCTACGGCCCAAAGGCCCAGGTGTTAAAGGTTTGTCCCTAGTCTGTGGTGTTTTAGAGAGTTGGTGGAACCCTTAGGAGGTAGGGTCTCATAGGAAGAAGTTAGGTCATTGCAGGTGTGCCCATTATGGGGGCCCCGGCCCCTCTGCTTTTCTATTTTCCAAATACCATGAGGAAAACAGGCTTTCTCCACCCTGCAGCCTGCCATGATGTTCTTCACCACTTGACCCTGCTGGTCACTTGGACAGAGAATTCTGAAGTTGTGAGCCAAAAATTAACCTTTTCTTCCTTTTACATTGATTATCTCAGGTATTTTGCCACAGTGACAGAAAGTGAACACTATACCCAATCAACACTTGAGTCAGTGATCAAATAACTGGCACCTCCACAGTCTCTGCAAGACCCACCATGATATTGATTCTGATGTCTACTGCAGTTCTCATGCAAAGAAACATAATTTGCTTGTAACCAGCTGGAGGGTTACAAATACATAGCTGAACCAAATTGAGATATCAAGGAGGAGGTCTATGAAAAAACAGATGCATTATGAAATCCAAAGGAAAGCAATATAAATTCCAAAATCAAAGCAAACGTTAATTCTGGCTCCCCTTGTATTCACTAATATCTTTCAATGACAAAATGGCAGTTTCACCTAATTGTGCCTTTCGGTTTGTTTCTCCAACGCTATTCTGAGCTCCTTTCTTGTCCATCTCTAACGATGCCTCCTCTATTTTTCAGGCTCTTCTTCATCTTGCCGATCACTAAATTTGCAGTTCTATCTCTGGCCATCATTTTTCTCACTATCCCATAATGATCTCTTGCACTATCTCAGACTCAAATGGCTCTCTGGGTGAAAGATGTTCCAAATCTCTATAACCATTCCACCCTCTCCTTCTCCTTCCAATCTCATGTTTTCTCCTCCTGTACTTAACCTCCCGGCCTCTATGTTCTGTTAGCTTCTTAAACACAATGTGTTCCAAACCATATTTACCTTCTTTTTTCCAGATCTTGATGTTCTGAAAGGTACTGTCATCTGTTACTTACCCAGTCTCAAACCCTGTACGATTGAAACCCCTTGTCCAGGAAGGATATGTTCCAGACCCCCAATGGAGGCCTGAAACCATGTACCATGTACTGAACCCTCTATATTCTCCATGTACTATGTTCTCCCCCATATGCCCTACGATAGTGCCACAGAGCATCCAAGTTAACCTGTCTTCAAATATTTTGCCCTAGTGTCTCCTTTGCACCACTACTCTAGAACCTTGGGTTTATTATTAAGCAAAATAGGGATTACTTGAACACAAGCACTGTGACTCTGTGGTGATCAATCTGATAACTGAGTTGACTAAGTGATGAATAGATGGGTATCATATACCTCCTGGATACACTGGACAAAGGAATGATTCACCTCCCAGGCATGATGGAGCAAGACTGCCCGAGAGGCCATTATACTACATTTTAGATTTCCTGAGGCCCTCATACTGCATTTTAAAACTTATGAATTGTTTATTTTGGGGAGTTTTCCATTTGATATTTTCACGCCACAGGTAACTGAAACTACGGAAAGCAAAGCCACAGAGGAGTGGGGATTGCTGTCCTCTTCCACAACTATTCAACACAATCAGCTGCCAAGTCCTGCTCATCTCAGCTCTGCAGACCCCCATCCCCTCTCCACACCCCACTGTTGGGAATCCTGGTTCTGGCCTTTGCTACTTCCTAAGGGTTTTCCCGTCTCTAGCCTCCTGTGTCTCCAACTCATCTACAGCGACTGACCAATGAAATGGATGCTGCAGAGCTCTGACTGTGTTGTGCCCATGCTCAGAGACTTTCAATTGTCCTCACAGAATGTCACCATGGAGGAAAGCCTCAGCAGGACATTTACGTTGCTCTTCCTTTGATGGACCTTCTCCTACAGGGTCTCTCCATAATGCGTAGCTTTATGCTCAGCACATGCCAACATCCGTTCTGAGGGGTCTTAATCAACCACTGTTAACACAACTGAACATTCTCCCCTATTCTGACTAGCGGAAGCCCTTCCCACCCTTAAAAGTCTGAGGTCCCTAGAGCAGTCCACTCTCCCTCCTCCTAACTCTTCAGCTCTTTCAGCAGACCTCACTCTTGCCCTTGCGTTAGTGACCTGGGTGCTTATCCTAATCCCTTGAGGGCAAAATCCTTATCAGGAGGATCTCTGTGCTCGGCTGCCACCAGCCCTGGGTTGGTACTATTTATTGAATGAATGAAATCACACTCATAATCTCATTACAGTAGAACATAAATTTTCAGAGGGCAATTTTACAGAAGGTAAATTAATGAGGTCAAGGTTATAGGTTCTATTCCCACACTTAGTTTTGCACCGAGGAGGGAAAACCCACACAGACTATTCTCAAAAGCTCTGCCAGTTGTCTCACGAACACATACCTTCTTAACACAAGAGACAGGCCACAAAGTGTGGGTGGGTTTGGAAACTCTAGTCTCTACTGATAGTGCATGTACCTTTGAAACTGAAAGATGGCCTGTGGTTGGAAGGTTATATGCACCCAGTTTTGAGAAATGTATTTATACATTTAACAGGAGAGAAGAAAGCAAGGAGAGAGGGAGGAGGAGAGGGAGGGAGAAGTAGAGGGGCAGATCTTGAACTCACTTCTTAGACACTGTTCAAAACACAGAGGATATCTACCGAGTTGCTTGCCTTAATTCACCTTTAGAGTACAATGAACTTCCTAAGTTTCTGTGGGATGTGAGGCTCACACCCAGACATGCAGGGGTCAGAAATGGGGAAGAGGCTCAGTAAAGAGGCCTGGCTCTCATTTAAGGTCAGCGATTATTGGTAAGACGTTAACAAAATTATCTCCCTTCTTTAAGTCAAAATTCTCACCATAAAATAAGGAGGTTGAATTGATCTCTTAAGATCCTTTGCAAGAAAGCCTTTTATGAACCGAAAGTACCAAACAAAAATGGGATGGTTTCTTGTGATCAAGTTCAACCCAAACTGAGTTTTGAGCTCAAATTAAAGATAGTGTAACAGGACACATAGTCAGGAACCATTGTTTGATCTGGACCAAGCATAAAAATGTAAAAAAATTATTCTCTTTTGATTGGCTACTTATTTGGCCTTTAAAATCTTTTTCTACACCTATAATATCACAGTTATGCCCATTTTGACTAAGACTTCTGTACAAATGTATGCATTAGATGTTATTCTACCCCCTAAAAAACATTTTAATATTGATGAGCTGGAAAACCTACTCAAACTGGTCATTTTGGGTCTTGGTAATCAAAGAAACATTGTTCACAGAAAGAAGTTTCTCATTAGCAGACAAAGGTAGTTCTTAGTAGTGCATTCAAATGTTAAAATATTATGAAGTAGAAATGGGTGAACACTATAGTTCCACTTAGGAAGACAGTGTCTCTTAGGAAAGCACAAGTAAGCTGCCACCATTTTCAGTGCCAAATATAATAGTTCTAATGACCCTGTAAAGAGATTGAAAAGATTAGTCAAAGGTTCATACTGACTTGGGCAATGCCTGGAAGGTGGCATGAGATGACCATCAAAAACACAGGGCTTTTTCCCTGAAAGGGCTGGGTACTTAGAAGCAGTTAAGAAACTGCAGGGGGAAAAAAAATTACTGATTCCAAAACACAAAACAAAACAACAACAGAAACCTGAGAAAATGGCTCACTGAGAATCTATAATGCACCATGTCATTCTAGCAGTGACCAAATGTAAAACTCTTTCCCATCTTTACTATAAGTACATGATGAAGCAGCAGGGACCAATCCACTGTGGATAATCAGAAATCCTTCCTATCATGCTGCCTCATTGATTCAATTTACTCATTATGAATTCAACAAATCTATCTTCTGAACTACCACATAATCAGATATAGGCTCGACCACCCCCTGCCCACCGCCTGCTGATGTTTTCATTTTTCCAGAAATTCATGCATCCATTCAGCCATCATGAGCAGAGTGAGGATTTGGAGGAATACAAAAAGAACAGATCGGTAACCATCCTTGCATACTAGGGTGTGGACATAGGTTGTGAATTATTTATGGAAAGCCTACCCTGGGCCCCAAGATTCCAGGCACTTAGGTACACAAGGAAGAGAAAGTCTGTATCCTTATGGAATTTCTATCACTGTGGAGAGAGAGAGATGAAAAGAATTCCACATAACCATAAGTACTGGGACAAAACTGACAGGGACTGGGAGAAGGTAGGAAGTTAGAAGCACAGGATTCTTTAGATAAGGCAGCCTGAAAAGGCTCCCTTTTGGGGAGACTGAAATAACCAAGTAGTCAGCCATGTGAAGATGGCAAACAAAAGGGAAGCAGAGACAGAAGCAAGGGCAATGTGATTGAAACGCAGTCAGACAAGGAAGAAGGGAGATTAGAAGCAGGAGGACATGAGATCCAAGGACAGGGTAGGGCTGCATGGGTTCTGAAGGCTGAGAGAAGTGACACCTTTCTCTAAGGACCATCAGGAGTGACATGAACACTGGAGTGTCTGAAGGGAGGGGCAGCATGAACTAGTTAGTGTTTGAAACACGTACTCTGTCTGTTGTGGGGAGACTGGAATTTAGGAGTGAGTGACCTTGAGACTAGTTAAAGAGACTTCTGCAGTTACCCAAGCAAGAGAGGATGTGGCTTAGATTCCTAAAGACAGTGAGAAGAGGCTGCTTCAGAGAATTTTTTTTTTTTAAGTAGATAATAGGAGCAGGAATGGAAGAATGGTGAACAGTGGTACTGCTGATAGGTGCAGCTGGAGGAGGACCACACTGGAAACTGGGTCTTATTTTTTTTTTTTTTTTTTGCACCTGATAATTGTTCAACAGTATACATAGGATGGTATGTTACTATTCGTAAGTAATGTAATGGCAGTCATATTAAATGACAGTCTACCCCCAGGAAAAAAGGGGGAGTGACTTGTATCAGGTTCGCTTAACTATTCTGTGCCACAGTTTCCTCACCAGTCTTACAATCTGGTTGATGCAGATCAAATTACACAATATATTTAAGAACACCTAGAATACTGCCTGACATGTATTTAGTGTTATTTAAATTCTAGCTATTATTAATCAGTATTACTCTTAAGTCTATAATTCTTAGTGGTATCTGGTATAGCAGTAGAATCACAGGTAATTTTAACCTTTTTACAAAATTTTTTGTACTGCTTTTAATATGCATAAGCATGTGCAACATTGGGACGCAGCAGCAGAATAAGGTTTTTTGAAATACATTTTTAAAGAGTACGACAACAGTCATTTTGCTTATTCACTATACAGGCAGTGTTTGGGGTCCATATAGATTTGATTATTTCTTTTAAGAATCCTGGCCCCCTCTGGTATCTGTAGTGTATACACTGAGAACAGCCAAATTCGATCATTAGAATAAATCATTGCTGAAATTCAAATGCATACGCCTTTCTATAAAGTAACGGAAGCAAAAGCTACAAAACATAGATTTTGGAGAATACTCAATTTTAAAAAATACATTTCACAAACATAATCAACCTTTCAAAAATGGTAATGAAATCCTTATTTTTGCCCACACATAAGACATGCTAAAGAAAAGAAAGGAAGCCTCTTTGCTATTTTCTTTTGTTTTGAAAAGCTTATATTTTGAGTCACAATATTTAACCTGAAGTAGCTCATTCTAATTTTCCTGTTATTTAGGGGGAATATTTAGGAGTGATTTTATGGTGCATTTTCTTTGTGATGTTCTTCAGTGATAAATGAGTCATTAATGTTCTGGGGGATAATTCACTGCTAAATAAGAGTCATCTTTCTAAGTCACAGTTCATAATACACTGAAGATAAGTATTCAAGAATGGGGCTGGGGCTGTGGCTCAGTGGTAGAGAACTTGCCTAGCATGTGTGAGGCACTGGGTTAGATTCTTAGCACCGCATATAAATAAAGGTCCATCAATAACTAAAAAAGAAATTCAAAAAAATTTTTTAAAAAGAATTAAAGAATGAAGGCATCTTACGACCTGAACCAAGTGAATTATTACAGCTACAGTCACCTGGCCCTGAGAAAATGCAAGAGCATAAACACCTTGGAAAATAAAAATTCAAGTACTGTGATGGTTCATTAACCAACCTTAATTTTTATTTTTAAAAATTTTTTGGAGGGTACAGCAAGGTAAAAATGGAGCTGTGTCAAGAAAAATGAGAAGTCCAGACAATGGCAGAACACACTGGGGTCCAGAACTCCATGACCTTCACTCCAGAGTGGCCCAAATCATGGAGGTTCTCTGACATCAGAATAAGCACTTAGAATTCTGAGAGGCACCAGGTAGGAGACCGAGAACATGGTACAGAAAATGAAGAGAAAAAGGGACAAAAATCCACCATGCTAAAAGGACACAAAGTGACTGATCACAATTTTTGGTATGCAGAATATAGACAATAAAAACAGAAAGGTCTCATGAACTAGATAAATACCTCGGGACCACTGGATCAGGCAAGCGTGACAAAAACATTCAGTAAGAGAATGGTTGGAATGGAATGTAAAAGGTTATCCCCAGAGAGGCAGCAAGAGCCGCAGGATTTCTTCATGGAACAATGGATGAGCCTGCCCATGGAAGAGCGGAAGTAAGGCAGAAGGACAGACCTGGTTGGAAAACCAACATTTATGATTAGGTAGGGAAGGAAATCGAGGAACAAACTTAAGGAAGAAAAATCAAAGAAGTGAGAAGGCAAGATAACTGCAAGGAGACACAGTGGTGCGTGCCTGCAATCCCAGGTCCACGGGAGGCTGAGGCAGGTTGTTTCCAGGATTGAGGTCAACCTGGGCAACTGAGTGAGACCCCTACTTAAAGGACTGTGGACGTAGCTCAGTGGTAGAGCACTTTCCTACCAAAAACAAGGCCCTGGTTTCAATCCCTAGTGATGCAAAAGTAGTGATGATGATGATGATGATGATAAAATGATAATATTAATAAAATGATGATAACAATAAAATAAAAAGATAACTGCAGAGTCTTAAAACAGGAGCACATCAATGACTTGTTGCATATTAAACACACCACAAGGACAAGACTTCAGGTTGACCACTGGGACATGGGTAATTGTTGACCTCAGCAATGGCAGTATTTGATGCAGTCACATGGATGTATAAAATGCATACATAAGTCCTGTTGATGAGAAAAGCATTCCACATCTTTTAATGAAGGTGTTTCCACATTCAGGGGTATTACTTTTGACATAAAACCATACTTAAAAGAATTCTTCACTTGAGCATACACACAGTTTCTAAAAAGATCTAACACCAAATCCTTTCCAGAAACATGTACCAAGTGCATATACGCCAATCGCCAGTTGCTAATGTAACTGAATATATGTACTAAAAAATTGCCACATTCTACTTGCCAATCATTGACGTGTGTGACTGCAGTTACACATGTATATATTATATGTTTTCAGAATCCCTGGAAGGAATCGTGAATTTATCACTTCATCTACGGGTCAGTACTTTACAAACTATGCTACAAGGAGATTACTACCGAAACCCTGCTTGACTGTTTTTGAATGACTTCGCTTTTGAAAATATTAGTGTGTCTCTATAAAACATAATTTAACTCTTTTCCCAGACTATGAATTATCTTTATGCTACGATGCAGTCTTAGACAATGATACAGATGGTGCGAGACACTGGGGAGTGATGGGTTGGGACGTCCCCATGGATTTTGAACCTAAGTTATTACTGATTTCCACATGTTTTTTTATTTACCACATTTTCTAAAAGTTGATGTAAAATACACTTCATCACGGCTGTTCCGAGCAATACAATAAGGCTTCTTTCTATAAGTTTAATTAATGAATCAAAACTTCAAACAGCTGTTTCCCTCAGTGGCTCTTTCTGCATTCCAGAAATGATTTCCATTGCCACTGGTATTGCCCTGCTATTTACCAGTTCAGTTCTACTGGAACCACTGCTGTGCATGACTTGACAGCAGAGATCTCAGGGATTTTTCTGTGCCCTTTCACCCTCTCCTCTACTTCCATTATATTAAGTTTTTATCAGATAGGATAAAGTAATTTTTTTTTTTTAGAAATTTAGATGTGAATCTAGGCAAGATCATTCCAACACCTGTGAGGTAATAGCATGTCCTAATACTTCTGCTGACATGACACCATATTCTATGTATTTAAAATCTAAGTCTGAACAGAACTTCCATCTTTTAAAATATGAAAAATAGAATTTTAATATGACATTGGAAGTCCTACAGAATGCTTGTATTCACAGGATCATGCCCCAAGACTACAGCTGCTGAATAATCAATGCAGGTAGTACTTCAGAGGAAGAAAATGGAAAAAAAACAATTTCTGAGGCAGGAAACATTTTAAAAGGCTAATTCTATAATTGAGAAATAACTGCTTTCAGGTTTAATACTCTGAAGTGATCTTTCAGGAAAAGTATAAGGAATCAAAAAAAAAAAAAAAAAAAAAAAGCCCAAATCTTTCCCTCTCACTGATCAGCTTGCAACAGGTAAAAGAAAAATAAAAAGTCATTTTCAAAACACTATCATGAATTTTTCCAGGCACCAAGGGTTTTTTGTTTGTTTTGCTTTGTTCTTGATGGGAGCCTACACTGAAAGCACAGCAAGGAAAGCTCACTGCTGCCCTGTTCTGCTCAAAGGCGAGATGACTTCCCCCTGGCTCATTCTGCACAATGCCGCTCAGGGGACAGACCGGCTCCCTGGGACTCTCTGCACTCACACTACACACAGGATGAAGCACACACACATCAAACACGAGTGTGTCCTGTGCAGCGCTGGGATCTGCTGCCTTCAGGGATTTTTCTTTAAGACTTCCCCCCAGAAGAAAATGGCAGAGGCTTTAAGTAGCAGCCACCACAGGGCCTGGGTGGCAGCTTTAGATGACCGAGTCTGCAAACAAGTTCAGAGACGCCTTTCCAATGCTGCCCCCGCCGCCTGTTTCCGAGGCTGACCTTGAGTTTGCTACAGAACTGTCCTTGAAAATTCTTCCCCCTCAGGCACTATTTGTAGGATTACACCATATGAAATAACCACTCTCCACCTGGGTTCCACCTGCAAGATCAGAAATGTCTTATGGTTCCATTTAACACAGTTCTGGTCTCTGGTTTTTAAAACCAGGGTCTGCTGGGACAGCATTTCCAATTCAATAAAAGGACTAGTCGCTACCATGTAGCCAATAGGTATGGCCGGCACAGATCCAGGGTCCCACACTGAAGTATGGCTTCTCCCACTCCCAGAAAGTCAAGTTCCTTTCTGAATCACGTTCTCCATCAAGCTGGTTTTTATAAAATTTGTACGGTGTTCTTATTTTTACATGCGGCAGATTTTCTTTCTGATGAATTTCACTGTAAAGTGAAAAATGTTAGTTTTTTAAAAATGATTTTAATAAACCAAACTGCTCATTTCCTGACTTGGCATGAAGAGAACAATAAAGGAATTCCAAGTACTTTCTTTGGGTCTTTGTTTTTCTTAGCGTTTGAAGTTTGGGGCTATTTCTTTGATTTTTGTTCTTCCAAAAGCATTTGAAGACTAAGGTTTTGGAAGGACCGTTCTTTGCCTGCTAGGATTTTGCGCACATGCACCCCACACCTACCACCTAGTCAGTGCTGCTCCTTGGGGCCAACATTCTGTTGCGTAGAACCTCCTGTTCGTGTCCTTAGCCCCCATCTTTCCTAGACATCTTACACAATACCTACTTTTAAGGAAAATAAAGAAAAAAAATCTTCCAAATACTCTGCCTCTTCTCAACCCCTCCATGCGCCATCCATCCCTCATACATACTAAGGCATTGAGGGAAAAAAAATAAACCCTATCACCATTATCAGAGATCTGGGTATATTTGGCTGTTATTAGAGCAAATATTAAACACATTTAAACATTTAATTTGAATTAAAAGGACCATTCAGGTGTATCCCTGTAATTGGCACGTAAGGAGGAAGAACTAACCAGGGCCCACATCTTTTCTACCTACTTTGCTGAAACCTCTCACCTTCTCTCAGTTGCTTTCCTAGTGCTGAGAAATAAGGATAGTTACCTCCATCCTGAAGTCTGTGATTGTGTGTTGTGACAATAATCAGGTGCTGAAACAATGGTCTCCTCCCTCTTTTCAATTAATGAAGATATAATTTCTAAGCACTGAGCATACACCAGGCTCTGTTCTAGGTCTGTGATACAAACCAGCTAGCAAAACACACTAAAATTCTGACATCTGAAACTCTTTATCTAGTGCTAGGGAATAGCAGGGAAGGAAGGGATGTAGACAGTTCCCTCCTGGAAAATAAAGAAATTAACACACACTGAATATCTCTTATCGGAAATGCTTGGGACCAGTAGAGTTCTAAATTTAGGGTTTCAGATTTGGGAATATCTGCATATATGTAATAAGATAGCTTGGGGACAGAACCCAAGTCTAAACAAGAAATTAATTTATGTTTCACACATTACATTATATACACAGCTTGATGGCAATTAATAAATAATTTTGGTCATAAAACAAAGTTTCATGGTGTGGAATTGTCCACCTAGAACATTAAAGTGGCACTCAATGTTTCAGATTTTGTAGCATTTCTGATTTAGAATTTTTTAATTAAGGATGCTCAATCTGTATAGACATTAACTTTTACAACAATTTTATATTACAAAAATTTATCAGGCCTGCTTAAAATAGCCTTTCCTCAAAGCAAGAAAGTCAAAATAAAAGTTCTAAATTCAGTTCTGAAAGTTCTAACTTTAATGCAATTTTTATCTCTTATAAATGAGATAGGCTCATGGAGAATAAAAGAACATGCTCCCAAGAACACTGAGTCAGGATTTAAATATCTATATTTATTGCTTAGGCAATTTGTATACGTGTGTGTGTGTGTGTGTGTGTGTGTGTGTAAAGACCCTCAGAATTAATTTAAGTATATACTCTAGTCTTTTCTTGATTTCAGTGAGATTCAGTAATCTTTCAAATAAGAAGACATTCATAGTTTGCCTGCTGACATTTTTAATGCTCAATTTAATTATTTTCCAAGGTTATGAAAATGCATACTTTAAAAAGACAATTGTTCACTTACACTAAAATAACTTTTATCTTTTCCCTAACATTCTTAAAAGCAATTACAGATGGTTTTTTGTCAAAAGATTTTAAAATTAAAGTTAGGCTTTTGTTTTTGGAACTGATCTAAGAAAAGATGAAAAAGGTTTTTGAAAACAAGGCAAATGGCATAGAAATCAAAGCCAACATGACATTGTTTAGTGGTCAGAAGAAAGCAGTTCCACTGGGGTTTGTGAAAAAAGGAAAAGATTTCAGTGTACCCATAAATAGTGATGAAAGATAGTAAAGAAGGAAGGCCATTTCTTTGGTTTTAACAGCAACAAGGCAAGAAGCAGTGAAGAGCCTTAGATCTCTCTTGCTTCAAAATGTCTTGCGGCCACGTACTGCTGCCCAGTGAGAAACAGGACAGCCATCTGATACCATGCGGACAACCCATCACCAAAGACACAAGTGGATCTGGCCTTTCTCCTTCCATTTTATGAAATGGAAGTACACCTCAATGAGATCTATGAAACTTCCCATGTTTAATTTCATTGCCATAAAATTAGGACTGCTAGATGTTCTGGCTTCATTTCAAGGACATTGTCTATCACCTCTGGTAAAACTGTGCTACCAACTCCTGTTTGCAAAGACAATTTTGAAACATAGAGCAACATTCTATTTCTAGTATTTGAAACAATGCATATAGTGTATTTACTCTTTAGTTGAGGGAGAGTAATAGAAACTGTTTTGAATAACAAAGAATACCAACATGTGCCCATACAGGTACCATACTTTAAAGAATATGGTCACCAATTTACTTTTTTTTAATACAGTAAAATAACATTCAGATCAGATGACGAATTGGCCTTTTTTCCTTTTCCTTAATTTAGTCAAGTTTACTCAAACTGATGATATAATTTTCAAAGAGCCACAGAAGGAGAGGGAGTCAGCGCCAGGGGTGTTGGGCTATGTTCCCAGCTCCATAAGATGCAGGGACAGGCAACAACTTTGAAGAGCCAACACAGACACTTGAGAAGGAGCCCAGGGCTGGGACGCCAACCTGAGCAGGAAGCAGACAGAGAAGAATGATAGGTGGAAATAGCTCACCAGGTGAAGGTGAGGTCACCAGCTAGAGCCAGGGAGCAGAGAGATATCCAAGGTCATGACCAAGGAAAGGTTTCCAGCCAGAAAGGCCTTCTGGGCAACAGAATCCCAACAGTGGGAAGGGGTCAAGCTCCTGAGCAAAGACAAGGCAGTTGGATAGGCTGGGGTGAAGCTGGGGGGCAGGTACCCATAACAGATAAACTTTGAGGCCTACTAAAGCTGGCTTCACACTGGGAGTCCTGGAGTTCAGGCCATGTCACACTCAGCAAAGAAGACAATGTGTTCAACAGGAAAAGAGAGGTGAATCAAGGACAAAGATGACAGTTAGTACAGGTGAGAAAGAAAAATAAATCTTCTAGAAAAAACAGGTAGCCGGAAGTTGTGTCAACTCTGAATGCGGTTAAATGTTTCATGTGCACTCATGTTAAGAACAGATGGTGCTGAAAGTTACAAATGACAAATGATTTATTGACATCTTAAAAAGGTGAATATATACAGGTTTAGTCAGAAAATGTAGAGTGGCATGTATTTCCAAGAAAATAATGGTGACAGATTTGAGGTGGGGGGCAAATAATTCTAAAGTATACACCTAAGTTCACTGTGTATCTTCTAGTCATACAAAATTATTAATTAATTACAGCTACACTAAATGGAAAGGTCAGCAGAAATTTGTTTATGATAGGGTTGCCAAGGACTTAACAACCTTACAAGACACAGGTAGGCTGATAAATTTTTCTAACAAGTATTTAAGGAAGAAATTAAAGGTAGGAAAAAGAATTTGTTACAGTAGAAAAAAATCTCCACTATACTCTTGAAGTGTAAGAAAACAATCTGATGAGATGTAAAATCAAGCTAAAAGAGTTTTGTTTTGCTTTTATTTCCAAAATATAAATTACAGAAGCAAAGGGAAGTTTAAAAATTCAATTCACAATAAAGTAGATAATGGTAGCTTTATATTACAAATCATATAAAAACATAAAACAAAATCACTTTCCTATTTTCATATATGAATACATGACCAGTGAAACTCCACACCATGTACAACCACAAGAATGGGATATGAATTAGAATATTTATACTCCATGTATGTATAATGTGTCAAAATATATTCCACTGCCATGTATATCTAAAAAGAACAAATTTTAAAAATGAAAATATAATCAACACATGTTATTCATATAAGTATTGAGAGAAAAAATTCTGGAGTTTCCAAGAGTCAACAGACACCAGGTAATTCTGAACAAACCCCTAATTTGGTTTATAATCTCTGAAATATGGAATAACATTTCAACATCGGCTTATTTAAATTAGCACATTTTGTATGACTCATGAAATTCCATTGTAATAAAGATGCAATGATGTGGCTCAAGAAATTGCATATTTGGGTATTATTCATAAGCCCCATTTTCTTAAAACTATTAAAATAATTCCAAAATATGCGTGTAGTAAAGCCAATGTACATTTCTTTTTAACCTTACTTCTTAGAAGACTTGTGACTATGTGTGATAGTCTTAATATTTTAGACCCTAGAATGTTCCTGGAATGGAGAAGCGGAAGCATATTGGGGGAGGGGGATACTATGCAAGTGAGGTACTATTTGGACAATAATTTTCACTACTGGAATTCTGCAAATAAATTAGTAACTGCAGGTTCTGATGAATTGGGAGATAGCTGTGTTTTTAATTTTTTTTTTTTTTTTTTTAGTGTTTAAACACCCACATGTCTAACATAGTGAATTTTAGGATTTGTGTTTTATAGAGCTTGTAAGCTGACTCAGAAAACACCAATGAAAGGCCAAAGATAGGAGAGTTTACTTTTATTAGTTAAAAAGAAATATGAAGTGAAGATACTTAGTATCAGAATTAACTGATGATATTACATAAAATAGCATCAGGGATTTCCCCTTCTAATGATAGGTACAAGCAAGCTTTACTCAAAAGCTAGATAAAGGTTGTCCAGTAACAACAGCCACAGGAAGGTGTTTGTTCAGCAAGTGGAACTGGAGGAGGACAGATGGACAACTCCCCGCCCCACCTTTATTGGTAGACTGTCCTCAAGAAGTCAGAAGTATTCCATAATTTCCTACTTGTTCAAGAGAAAAGTGGGATTAGCACTTCACCTCTGTGAAGTCTATAAGGGAAGACAATAGTTTTACTATTTTTCTCTTATAGTATGAAATCATTCACTGTTAATTTATAACCTTAATAGCAAACACCATAAGATAAATTTCTTTTAGGGACAATTTCAAGAATATTGACAACTATCTTTTACTCAACTTTAAAATAGCTGATTACATTTGTTTGCTTCTTATTGTGGGCAAAATTAAGAACAAAAGCAATTTACTATATCTTGAGAGGCTTTATAGCATCTTTAGGGCAAACTTTTAACCAACAAAAGGAATAATATTAATAATATCTTCTGTACCAATCTGAAGAAATCAAATATTTTAGGGGAACCAGACAGAATAGCAACTTGAAAATGAATATCATCTTATTATTTTTTGTAAATGTCAGCAAAAAACTCCTACAGATTAGAATATTCTCCTAATCAATAGTTTAAATCTCAGCTTTAAAAGTGTGTTCCTTGATGAGAAAGACCCAGAAAAGCCATTTAAAGGCCTAAAACAATTTGAATTATTGCTGAAAAAAAAATAATCCACCCTCCAGTGTTTGTGGCCATGAGTCATCCTTCTAGGCATATAAAGTACAATATAATTTTAAATAGTATATAAAACTACCAAATATCCAACAAAGTAGCCTATGTCAAGTTTATATGTGCTTTTCATTTGCACTGTAAAGTTTAAATGAATAACAGGAAATAAAATTATACAAATGGTACCCAAATTTAAAATAACCCACACCTCAGGAAGGCTACTCCCATCGCTCTCCCCAACCTCAGCACTCATGCCAGAAATCTTGGTGGCTTCAAACTCAGGCTGTACTGGTCATCAGAACTGGTCAACAGCAAACCCTGAGAGCCAAGATCTAGCAAGAGAGGAGAAATGGTTCTTCCCTGCAGGAGGACCTGGTGAAAGAAATGTCCCCAACTTCAGACACAGAATGAACTATGCACCAGGCAGCCAATGTGTATTCTCCAAGAAGAAATGAGAATGTATTCCTGGTATCCCAAGATGGAGCTGTATGCTACTGACACCACTATGCCATTAGGGAAATATTTTTAAGGAATCTTTTCAAAGGACTTTCAGAATCAAGTTTTGAAATACAACCTCTTCCATTCAGTTTTTCTAAATAATGTGTAAAACTTTCAGAGGACCCCGGTCTGATTCCAAATGATAACTTGGGAAAATTAAATATAAATGTATGATCCTAAATATAGTGCTACATGCCTTAAAGACTGATATAATGCCTGGTTTTTCTCATCTACTACATGCCAAACCTTACCCCTCAAGAAAGTTCAATTTTTGTTACAACTTTGTCAGGAAATGCTCCCCTAATAAATTTTGGTGAGAAACATACTGACCTTTTAATTTAAAACACACACATATCTGCATATATAACTTAGGTAGACTACTATACTTCTAGTATTAAGAGACAATATGACAAATATGATCAAGTGGTTTTCATTCCAGGGATGCAAGGTTGGTTCAAGATGCACAACTCAATAAATGCAATTTGTCACTTAAGCGGAATCATGTGATGAAAGTCACATGATTACCTCAACAGATTCAGAAAAGGTCTTTGATAAAACCCAGCACCCATTCATGTTAAAAATGCTGAAGAAATGAGGTACTGAAGGAACTTACCTCAACATCATGAAGGCCATTTTAAACAAACCCAAAGCCAACATCATAATAAATGGAGACAAACTAAAAACATTTCTTCTGAAATCAGGAACAATACAAGGCTGTCTACTCTCACCACTTCTTTTCAATAGAGACCTCGAAACATTAGCCAGAACAATCAGGCAAAAGAAAGAAATCAAAGGGATACAAATAGGAAAAGAAGTCAAACTACCTGTTCACCAACTCTATGATCCTATATCTAGAAGACCCAAAAAACTCCACCAGAAGACTTCTAGTGCACATAAATGAGTTTAGCAAAGTAGCATAACGTAAGATCAACAACTTGAAATTAACAGCTTTTCTATAGTCCAACAGTGATTCAGTTGAGGAAAAAATATTAGGAAAATAGTCTTTTGCATAATAACCTAAAAAAATTAAATATGGGAATTAATCTAACCAAGGAGGTAAAGAGCCTTACAATGAAAATTATAGAACACTGAAGAAAGAAATTGAATAAGACCTTAGATGACAGAAAGACCTCCCATATTCTTGGATAGGTAGAATCAATATTGCCAATATGGCCATACTATCAAAAAGCAATATACGGATTCAATGCAATCCCCATCAATATAAAAAATAATTCTTAAATTCATTTGGAAGAATAAGAGACCCAAAATAGCCAGAGCAATACTAAGCAAGAAAAGCAAAGTGGGAGGCATCACAATATTTGATTTGAAATTATACTACAGAGCAGTAGTGACAAAAACAGCATGATATTGGCATAGGGTAAAAGGAACACTTGTACACTCTTGGTGTAACCACAGACTAGTACAACCATTCTGGAAAGCAGTATGCAGGTTCCTCAAAAATCTAGGGATGAAACTACCATATGACCCAATTACCCAACTCCTTGGTATTTTCCCAAAAGCTCTAAAATCGGCACACTACAGTGACACAGCTACTTCAATGATTATAGCAGCACAATTCACAACAGTCAAATTATGGAAACCATATATAAACATACACACACACACACACACACACACACACACACAATGGAGTTCTACTCACTCAAAAAAAAAAAAAAAGAGAATGAAATTATGGTATGTGCTGGTAAAGGATGGAAATGGAAAATATCATGCTAAATGAAATTAGCCAAACTTGGAAACTCAAAGGTTGAATGCTTTCTGTCATATTCAGAAGTCAGAGTAAAATAAAGGAAAGGGGGAAGGAAGGATATGATAACATAAATAACCAATAAAATATAAATTAATAGAGGAGAAAAAAGAAGTTTAGTAGAGTAGAGGAAGAAGAATAGGAGAGGGGAGGGAGAATGGGAGGCAAAAGGGGGAATAATGAACTGAAGTCAGTTATGTTTGTTGGGATGAACCCAACTACTATGTATAACTGCAAAGCTCTAATAAAAATAAAGAGGGGGGATGCATTCTTTTTTAACTGGCTCATCCCCTTTTTAATTTTTTTTTAAATATTCTGGTATTGAAATCAATCTTGAATTTTGAACTCAAACATTGTTCAAAGAAAAACTAAAAATGAAGACTGGTTCCTTGGCTTATAAAATAACCTCTTGGTGGGAAATTTTCAGAAATTGTTACTTTAAGGCAAAGTAAGAAGTCATTCAATTAGACCCAATCTTGAGAACAGCAGGATGTGAAGTGAGCTCAGTCTTTGCTGTTGGAAGAGAGGTAACTATCAAGAATTATGTTCTTTCTGCCAGGCTTATAGGAAGAGAAAAGATATTGTAAAAATTAATAACTAACATCTGAAAAATTCCATATGAGAAAAGCCAAGCCCCAGGTTCACAGGATCAAGTAGAAGGGCTCAGAGTCTTGACGTAAAAGTAACGCATATGTTGACAAATTTGCATATAAAACAAAATATACCTAATATCTCTGATGCAGGATGCAGATATAAGAATTTAATGACATCAAATCGAGCATTGCATGCATCTCCTATCACACTTCTGCTTTAAAGTGTGGCTACATTAAATCTGACAAAAATAAATTTTTACCCTAAAATAACCGTTTACCCCAGGAAAATGTAAACTTCATAACACTAGATAAACAGCCTTTAAAAGAATTCCATTGAGCTCCTATGGGAGAATAAATCTAGTTTTCAACGACTGTTCCAAGAGATCTTAAGGCAAAAAGTATTCTCCCGTTTTTTTTCTGACGCACAGTTTTTGCTAACTACCATCAGGGTTAATGTAATCCTGTTTCCCTGGAGAAGTAAAAATGTCTTGCTCTGCAGTTTCTCAGTTTATAAATACAGTTACCTGCTCACCTAGAGGAATTAACCTGGAAAGAAAGTTATGAGCAATACGAAAAAGAATGTCAATTATGGCAAAGAAAAATCCAGGGTTCTTAGAAATAACAAGAATAGCATAGGTAAAAACCCTGTGTATGTATATCAAGCAATAGAACCAATTCTGTTTTAGAATGTGAACATACACATACACGCCCAACCTGTGCACAAGATATTCTCTCTGTTAAACTCCTGCAAAGATAAACAGAGTAATGTGCGTACTAATTCCCCTTCATGCCAATTGTTGATTTTTAAATTTGTTTGAGAGGGGGTTGGGGATGGTTGGGGAAAACAACGAACAGAAAGAGAAACTGAGTCTCATGCTATTTCTGGGCACTGGAACGAAGGGGAGGCACCTATTGGAGCACTGGATCCACTCAGCATCTGTCCCTCCCTTTATTTTTTCTTGTACCCAGGTCTCAAACTTCAAGCTCTCATGGATTTGATCCCCTCTTTGCTTTTCTTATATCCACTTGTTCCATTTATAACCCCAAGGAAAGGACAGAGGACAGTTATAGCCAATTAGTGCCAGGGGGAAAAGAGGTGAAAGATAAAAGTATCTTTTTATCCCCATCTCAAAACTAGCACTTATAGTAACATGCAAATGCAGAGATAACAGTTAAACTGTAGCTGACTGCATTTAACTGAAATGAAGGTTTCAATTCACTTAAACATCACTGAGAACACTCTGTGTCTATGTAACTATAATAATGTTGTGTCTTGTATGAGTAACAAAACAATCACTTTATATGGTCACATACTTTTGGTCATTAGCAAATACTTTTATTTACATTTTCTCCATGAATTAATAAAATTAAATTGCAAAACATTCAAATTTTCATTGGGTATTTTAAAGCTTAAAAAAATCAGTGTTTTCTGAGGTATGTACTATACTTTGTGCTTTCTCAATTTAAGGTCCAATGTTCACCTAGGGTTCAACTACTTCCTTTTGTCTTATGAGATCTGGTTCAATTATCAACATTCTTTGAATTTCCATTTTCTACATTCATTAGACTTTTCAATTCAGCCTAACAAATATTCAGCAAGTATCTATACTATTCAGGGCGTGCTCCTAAATACTTTGGGAAATGAAAAGATGACTCCTGTTATTTCAAGGAATAAGGAAACACAAATACACATGAAGATAACCACATCTAACATTTGTGGGTGCTATAAAATATCTAGAAATTATGTCCTGAAAGTAAAATAGGAAGAGACGAATTTATTTTAGAGGCACTGATTCTTTGAGTGGGCCTTGAAGTATAGGTCAGATTTTAACAGCTAAAGGTTTTCAATAATTTTTCTGAATATCTGTTAGATTGCTTGTTTAATACATGATAGGTTTAAACAACAATTGAAAATAAAAAATTTTATGGAATAGGAAAATTCGAAGGAAATTTGTCTACGATAAATACTCAGGTAAAGCCAAGCACACCTTAGGATGTGTGAGTACGTGCCATAGGGATAAAAGTACAAAAGTCAAATAGATTATTCCTTGGACAAACATGCATTGAGCAAGTCATGTTAGCAAAATACAGAGAGGACGGTGACAAAGTCCCTGATGAGAAGAAGCATGGAAACAAACAGGAAAGTCCCAAATGAGACACAGGGCATGTTATGTGTGGGCAGGTAGGGTGGGAATGACAGCCATCCACAGGGACACAAATACCAGGATGTTGCCTAAGACTCATTTTACAAGAGCCATCCAAAGGATGACAAGAAGGCTGAGGAGGAAAGGAAAGGAAAATACAGGAGCAGATAAAAAGACAGAGCATCCAGGAAGTGATCAGAGAAGGTCACCAGCAAAATAGGATGTTTAGCAAGAATAGGGCTGAGGGGTCTGAGAAGAGAGAGCCAAGGCCAGGTCCAGGAAGACAAGAGCTGAAGTACTGTGCTGGAAGAACGAGGAATGAAAGAAAGCAGCAACGAAGTGGGGGATGAGGTTAGAGGAAAAGGAAGGGAACAGGGTTGAGTGGGAAAATTACACATGGAAAACCACCGGAGAAGTGATTTACAATAGAGATTATAATAGTGATTTACAACAGTGATTTACAATTTATCAAGTAGAGAACGTCAAGAAAAGTCAACGAAAATTCAAATGACCTTGCTTAAGAGGATGGTCATGTAAGCCAATTTCATCCACTGCGTGGAACTGAAAGGATAAGAAACACCTAAGCGTCAGGTAAATTACAACTTCTCTACAAATTACAACACTGGGAAACCAATGCGGTCTTCCAAAGGAGTACTGCACTTTCCAACAAATGATTCCCAGCTATAATTCCTAGGATTTAAAAAGTGTTGCCCTCTGCCAAGGGCTATCCCCATAAAGAACCCACTGATACCCCAACAGCTCTCAGTGGTGTTCCTATTGTGAGTGCTGCTGACAAGTGCTTCAAGAATCCTGAAAGACTGTCAAATTGACAGTTCACATGATGGTTGCTTTTCAGAGGAACTACATTTAACAGTCACACATTCGGCGCCTTATTATTTTTTCGTAATTCCATTGGCAGAAGGCACTTCTAATTTCTCTCTCCACTTTCAGAATACAGAAGGAAAAGGGCTAAAATGTATGCAATCTAATAAAAACTGGCACACTATAATTCAATGCAATTCTGAGTTAATGCATAAGTACAGCTTAGACAATAAATAACTTAGTTCATTCATTTATATTTGATTCCATTGGTTTCTGACAAACCATTAATCAACGTTTAAGAGTTATGACAAACTTAAAAGGATACGGACTCCTTCAAGTCAAAGAGGAGATAACTGAGGCTGGGGCTATTCCCTGCTCCTCTCTACCTGTGTGCTCATTACTGTACTGTATTCCCATACCAATTAAATTCACTTCAGGAATTACCTTCCTGGTTCTCGCCACATACCTCGACCCATGTGAGAAATAAGACTGTAAAGAAGGTGGGCAGTGTGGCAGCGTGGCTTCACCAGGTCCTAGTGAAGCACTTGGGAGTACAGTAGAGCTACACCTCGCTGGTATTTATTGCTCTTGGTTACTTTCCATACACACATATCCCCCATAGCCTATCACCTCCTTGAGAGTACAGCTGCCTTTCTAGTCTCTGGGTCTGCAGTAAAACATCTGACATATTACTACTCGATACATAGTTTGCTGAGATGAATACAGGAGTGAATGAACCAGAGAAGGAAAGAATATGCCCAAGTGTTCATTTAGAGCTCAGGCAGAGTCAAGTCTAAGTACCAGTTCCATGTTCAATAACATGAACAATCTTCACTTTTACCTAGAGGAATAGTGGATTTCTTCCTTTCTTCCTTAAAACAAATCAGTAAGGGAATAAAATACATTCAGGTTGTTTATTATAAGGATTCCTGGTAGTCCACCTTACTGTCAAGAATATCATGGTTACCAATGGCCTTCTTACTAGCAAGGAAGTGGGAAAGACTGGTAGCTTTCTTTCTTGTGAGTCAAGCTTTATTTCATACTGACAGGCAGACCTCCAGTGGCTTCTGCCATCTGATGGCATAGTGGCCCACAGTACTGTATCTCCAGGCCATCGTCAAACCCTCTGACCTTCAGGGAGAGAGGAAGGACAGTAGCATGTGCTGACCTTAAAAGCATGGAGGGTCTGGGGTCTTCAGTTATCATTTTATGTAATCCTTGAGTAAGTCTTCCCAGGAGAGATCACAGTTCCCATTTGGTAGATGAGGAACTCAAGAGAAAAGTAAAACACAGTGGCCTTCCAGTTACAGAGCAGGGGCTGGTAGGGGTGAACTTGAACTCAAGTTTGGAGAACTCAGAAGGCAGTTCTCTCCATCTCCCTGGACTCCAGCAGCATAGGGTTCATTTCCGGAGCCTGCATCTCATAATGTGAGTGCAACAGCTTTGAGAGTCCTATTCTGGAACTGTCATGGATTACATCATACTGAAAGAGAGAACCAAGGGTCTCAGAAGAAACCAGGATCCAGAATGTTTTCTGCCACAAGAAGGAAGTTATTTTCTCCTTGTTGCAAGCTTTACTGCAGACTTGGATACACTAAGAAAAATACTCAAGGCTTTCTAATCAGTAACTTGCATTGTGGAAGATGAAGAAAACCTGGTTCTTGCCCAAACCATGAAGCTGGAGTTGCTAAGTGGCATCAACACACCTGGCTTACAGATAGGGCCAGGGAGCATATTGCATCTTCTAAAATTAAAAAGCTCCCTCCTTAGGCATACACTGCAGTCACTTCAGCGCCCTTCATGTGGCTATGTGACAAAACAACTTCATCACACTCAAGACTATGTTACTTCAAAACATTTGTGCTTTCTTGTATAACTTCTGTCAACGTTCTATTTAATGCATGTAGTATGTCATAAAATATCTTTCTTTCAGAGACTGAATTCCACAAGAGAAATACTTACATGTTAGTTTTATCCAAAGAATGCTTTTAATAATATGTGTTTTTAAAAAGATAATTAAGTGAAATTTTATGGATCACTTGTTTTGCAATTGATGTATGACTAGGATTCAGAAAGCAATGTGTTAAACAGAAATAACTGGAATTTTTTTTTTTCTTTTATGTATAGTGACACTGCAGGATAGCCTGGGTGTGTGGCACAAATAAGTCTGCTATTTAAATTTCTCCTGTAGTTCAAACTCTCACATAGGACTACAAGGAAAAGGAATGCAGTTTCTTTAGTTCATACTAAACCACTAAAATATTGCCAAGATATAAAGCCAGGTGGTAACAGTATTACCGTATCTTCATATTGTCCAGGTTATTGACTTTTAAGTCCCTATCTGCTGTCTTCTGTAGTACTTTATTTGGCTGTTCATGAATATATAGGTCAATAAAAATCAGGTTGTGCAGACCTAAGAACAGATAATCTGATTATATGAATCAACTGTTTAGATTCTACAGTCATAAAAATTACTTGTGATTCACTTCTACAAATAACTGCATGCATCTTCACAATGACCATATGGTCCCTGAAAAAAAAAAAAGAAAATTCAGTAAAATCTGTTATTTCATTAAGTAAAATGGCCAGAGCAGTCATTCTTAGCTCATCGCACGGAATCCAGTGAAGGAAATATGTACCTCTTTTCTGAATAAATCCAGGAGAGGACCACGGATCAGATCAACCATAGGAAGTTATGTGACTGACAAGTGTAGACTCTTTCTAAACAGTCACAAGTGACCAATTTTAGATGTGAGACGGAATATGGGATAAAGGAATCTGAATCCAGTCAATGGAGCCTTAGAATGAATTCAACCTCTTATTTTACAGACATCAACATAAATAAAATAAATAATATCAATAATAAAATCAATAATAGCAGAAAGCTCCTAACATAGTTCTGCCCTTAGGACTTCTCCATCGTGGACAAAAGGAGGCAGGACTCTCTTCTGAATGGGAGAGTCTAGAGTCAGAGCTCCAGACGTTCCTGCTGCACCACATTCTTATTCTGCATCTGCATTTCCTGTTTGCTAGTGGCAGAATACTAATTTCAACTATTTCCAGTGAAAGCCCCACATAATGTAGCACTCCCATGTTCTTTAAACAAAAACTAGAGATAAGGGGCAAGTAAGGGATTGCCCAGGGGGGTCTGTTCAACCCAGCTTTCCATAATTGAACATAGAATTATCAGCCCAGCCTGGTAACCATTTTTTTAAATTTTCTTCCAACATTTTTGAATTCTGATCAGGCCTGCTGCTACTGTTTCTAACTTTGTACCCTCTTTTGCAAGCTTTCACAAGCCCCTCATTAAAGCCCTGGGAAGCCTTCCTATCTGATGCGCTGCCAGGCACTGTCCTTTTGGACACAATGCATTCAGGTTATTAGCTCGATGCGCATCATTCAGCAGGCTGTCTTACAATTTCACTGATCATCATCCAGTAAGAGGGAATTGCTGCCTTGCCCATGGCTTTTAGATTTATGTAATTAACCAAAATTAGCTAGATGTTTAAAACACAATGCCGGCCCACTCATTTATTTTTGGAAGAACACTTTAGTGAACACAATGAGTGGGCTGATTTGGAATTGCCAACTTAAACTGTCAAAGTTTCCTATAAAATTACTATACTTAAAAAATTCAAATTCTATTAAGGGAAATAGCATTAAAAGAAAAGTATGTGATAAAATAATCAGGTATAATATTATTTACATTTTAGTTTACTATTAGATTTAACTAAGTCTGAGTATGAACTATTTCACACAGGTGTGCATTATAAATATTATTCATTTACAGTAACTCTGGGGAAAGTATATACTGGTGTTTGGCTACATACCTCTACAAAAACATCACATGAACAAAATAACCCATAGAAACTGTATCATTCAGAAGTTCTTAACATAAGACAAAAAAATTAGAAAGTGCCAACTCATGCTAAACATTAAAATACATTAGATAATCCCTTAAGTAGGAGCTTCAAGTTTTTTTTTTCCCTGAAATACTTTTGCTTACATTTTATCAAGTTTACCTTTATTTAAAAAAAAAAAAATCAATGAAAACATATTAACTATATTTTTCACAAAGGGACTGAAAAACAGAACATCAGTATGATTTCCATATAATCATTTCCATAAAAAACAGTCTGTAAACAGCACAGAAAAAAGCTGAAATTAAAACCGGCTTTCATTACTCCTGGTTATTGCAAGTTCCATTAACACCACTGTACAAATAATATGAGCTTTATTTAAAGTTTGCCAAATCTTGTTTTGAATAAGTTGAGAGAAATCCAAACTATTCTATCGCTTATTTTCTTTCTGTATAAGATGGTGGCAGTAATACCCACCCTCGTAAGAATCTAGTAATACATAAATATCTTCTAATTAGTTATGTGAGTAGCAAAAAACAGCTGGTATAAAACAGGTGCTCATAACTCATTCATTTTTAATCAAACAGTCAATATTAATTCAGCATGGCTAAGTGTTGGGCATTGTTCTGGGCACCTGGAAGGACAAATCAGACCGTCCATGCCCTGGTAGAATGGCCAGAAGTTTGGCTCATGGCAGAAATGCCAACAAGTGGCCCCTCGGTCAACCTGTCCTCGTCCCTGTATTGAGCCCATGGTTACTGGGCCCTAGCCAATTCTTTGGAGCACATGGAAGGTTTTCAGATTTGACTCCTGTTCAGCAGCTTTACTTCTTCCCTCTGATACCCGATCTGTTCCTTTCTTTCTGTGGCTACCTACCCTGTCTTCCCACCTCCACCCAGTACGATGCAAAACAGTTGCTTCAGATTATGCCAAACACGGGAGTTCTAGCCAGGAAGGTGGCTGGGAGTAGGGACAGGGGTGGCCTGGGAAAACAATCACTCGGCCACACCTGAATCAGAGCAGCTGACTCTGTTTTATGTCTTTACATAATACAGTGGGCTTGCAGTGCAAGGTTCTGATGTGAATAAGTATGTTCAGCTCTGAAGGAACGTTTGGAGTGGAAAAGTGTCACTGGCTGGGGTGCAGCTCAGTGGAGAGCATGTGCTTGGCATGTGCAAGGCCCTGGGTTCAATCCCCAGCACCAAACACAAGTAAAAGATGATCCATTCTTCAACAGTGTAGGACTAAGAAATGAGGGTCAGGTAGGAGGAAATTAAAGAGATACGAGGCCGGAGGACTACAAGTGTGAGGACAGCCTGGGCAACTCAGGGAGACCCTGTCAGAAAGAAAGGGTGTGGGGCAGAGGCTGGGGGTGATCGATCGATAGAGCTAGGGATGCTGCTCCATGGAAGAGCACCCCTAGATTTAATTCCTAGTACTGTATTTTGAAAAGAGAGAAAGAGGGGAAAAAAACTAGCTCTTGACTGAATCCTGCTTTGAACTAGTCACTTACAAAAAGGCATGCTTGGGACAACCAAGGGAAATTTAAATTTAAAACTGGCATGTGACTGTTAATGGAATGGGACTGTTAATTTTATCAGGTATCAGTATGTCATGTGGGTGGCGAAATAGACATTTTAAAAGATGACTCCTGTAATATTTGGAAATAAAAAATCCATGACCATGATGTCTGTAACTTTGGTATTTACAGACCTCTCCAAATCTAAGATGACATAAATGTGACAAATAGTTAATAATTACTAAATCCTAGCCACGAGTATGCACTATATACCTCTCTTACTGTTCTGTATATTTAATGTTTTCTAATAATAGTCTTTTAAAATATAGCATGCTGCTTAAAAATAATATAATCCAATTACATCACTTAAAAAATATTAAAATGACTCACTGAAAACCACAAAGAAAATGAATGTTGTAGTGCTGATTCAAGCTGCTATAACAAAAAACTTCCATGGGTAGCTCACAGACATTGATCCCTTCCCCTTGAGGGATGGGTTGGCTGTAGAGACTCACTTCTAACAAACAGAACAGCATAAGTGATACTGGAGGAAATGAAAGAATGTCATTTCCAGACTCCATCCCTTCTCCCCCTTTCTTTGCTTTCTGGCTTGCTTGCTTGCTCTGATAAAATGTGTGGCCATGTCACATGCACACTGCCCTGAGGAGCAGCTCAAGTGGCAAAGAACAGCAGTTTCTAGGAACTGAGGTGCATAGCTCAACCACCTCTAAAGACCTGAATCCTGCCAACCAGCCACATGAGCACACCTGGAAGTGGATCCAAGGTAGCCTTGAGAGGACTGTGGCCTGGGAGACCCCATGTTCATCTACTAACCTTGCCAAAACAAAGTACAACAGACCTCAAGCAACAGAAACTTCTCATACTGCTGGAGGCGGGAATGCCAAGGTCAAGGTGTTGGCAGGTTTTGTTTCTTCTGAGGCCTCCTTCCCTCTCTTGCAGATGACCATCTCTTTTTTGTGACCCTACATGAGCTGTTCTCTACACCCTGAGGATACATGTGTGTACCCAAGTTTCCCCTTCTTATAGGATCACTGTCATAGGATTAGGGTCCTAACTGCTTCATTTTAGCTACTTAGCTCTTTGAGGACCTTATCTCCATAAACAGCCACATTCCAAGGTACAGGGGGTCAGAACTTCAATATACGGATTTGGGAGAGGGAGATGGGACATAATTCAACTTGCAATGGACACTAAGGCAAAGGCCCCAGCTAAGAGTTGCTTTGGGTTCCAGACCTAGAGAAAATAAACCTTGTTCTAAGACTCTAAGATTTGGGGTAAGTTATTATGCAGGTAACTAATGTATTAGACAAAATAATTTTCACCAGTGGAAAAAACCACTTTACTGAAATTTTCATACGAATTTAAACATTACAAGCCTAAGTTTTTATACCATACCTTTCTAGTTTTGAAGTTGTTATGCATGAAATGGCCAATGTCCTTTGAATGCAAATTTTTACTCAACAACATATCCATCTTATGAATATGCATTTCAGATATGAAATACTTCTTTACTAGGTTCCAGTTTACCATGACTTCTGGCACTATTCTTATATTTTTACCATTGAAATGAAGAATTTTGAAGACTTCAAGGTTCGTCAGTTCGAGAAGGGTATAATCACTGTATATTCTTTATTTGCAAAATACTTTCGTTTTTACATTTATAACCATCCATGTGAATGCACAATCCATTGACTTTTTTCTTCTCCATATTATGTTTCCCCATTCACCTTTGTATATAGTCCTGCCCTTGCCCACTTACAAATCATATCAATAAATTAACATTTTTTTTGAAGATGACACACATACCAGCTTTCTGGACCAACATCTATTCTTTATTCCAAGCATTACTTAAAATGAATGATTCATATCATTTAAAGGCCAATAAACATGTTCCCTTTTCATTTCATTTCCACTGCCTCCTTGTTAATTAGCAACCTGTAACTAGATTATGACTTAAAATTGGTTTTTTTAAATTATTTTTTGATAATTTTTTTTAGTTGTTGATGGACCTTTTATTTTCATTCACTTATTTATATGTGGTGCTGAGGATCAAACCCAGGGCCTCACACATGCTAGGCAAGCACTCCACCACTGAGCCACAACTGTAGCCCCTAAAATGGTTTTTTTCTAGTCATTCCAAGAAACTGTTTACCACTAAAGCCTTTGTGTCCAGGATTTATAGTTTGTTATAGAAGGAAAAAAATATGGACAATATCCCAAATTTACCCCTTTGATACACTTTGATATACATCCAAATATGACTCTGTGCCTCCATTCTAGGAGATGAAATTTATCTTAAGAGGACTGCTTTGTACTCTATTTTGCAAATGTACTGTTTTCATTGATCTTACTTTGGGGTTGATACCTTCTCATTACTATCGTCATTTCAGTCTTACGAGACAATAGTCCCTGAAGACCAGTCTGTGTCTGAAAGCATCACCTTTTCTTTAGTTCTCAACACTATTCACAAACAGCAAAGAGATTCGGCTTTCCATCTTCTATTCTCAGACTTTTATTCTCACTATACCGTAAATAATCTTCAGCTACTTTAATTTCTTAACATTTTTAAGCACTGGCTTTCCTATTGAGCAAATGCTACAGAAGCATCATCATTCTCTACTTTTGTTTACTTATAGTAATATACTTCTTTTTTTTTTTTTTTTTTGGAGACATCTTAATTTTCTTCACTATACTTTCTATTGTATTGTACACTTACGTTTTTATTTTTCCAATTTTTTTCTTTTAGTTTTTACTACACTTGATTACCACTATCTCTAGATGTTATTTATAGCACAGAGAAGATTAACCACTTTATACACACAGAATCACCTGTCATCCTGATTTTTCTGTAAGAAATTGTCATTCTCATTCTAGATTTATCTCTCAGGTTTTCTTAGCTGAAATGCTGTCTAACGCCTACTAAATATATGTTGCTTTATATAATCATATATTAAGAAGAAAAATGTAAAATGTCATGTTATTATTGCTAAATTCCTTATTATGATAAACAACACACATCACAGAAGGGATCTAAATGACAGAATTCTAATAGTCTATATAACATTTTGCTGTAATGATTTATACAGTCAGAAAGTGATGACCTAGGTATAAAAAAACTAGTTTCCCTGGGTCCCCATGTGATCAAAGTTACAGTCCATAGCAATCCCTTCCAGGTTGGTGGCCAGGATGTGAGTTTTCTCTAAGATTGTGGTTTGAAGGAAAATGAGGGTTGAGGATATAGGAAATTATAATAAAGTCTTTTAAGAAGTTCAAATGTCTGAGATCTTAACTGTCTCTCTACTATAGCTGTCAAAGGTCTCTGGACACTCAGGGCTATTACCAGGAACTAGGCAACCAGACATAAATCTGATATGACAGGTTAAAGTCTACAGAAAAACTGGATTTGATCAATAATCTCTTAGAATGCACCTGTTTTGTATATTCTGCTAAATAAGCAAAGCACACTCACTGCCTTCAAAATACCAGGACTACAATAGGTAAAGGGGATTGCAGAGGTGACACCAAGAAAGAGCTGGAAAGAACTCCAAAACATATATTGATTTAGAGCTTCTGAAAGAATGTATGATATGAAACCAGGTTAATAATTAACTTCATGGCTAGAAGACCTTGAAAAATCTCAAAATAACTATATCTGAATTCATAGCAAGCATTCTTCTGAGTTTTTAAATTTACACTGAGAATTATAATGAGCAAAGTTTTATACCTCTTTCCAACAACCACAAGGCCATGCACATCCATATGTAATACTATTAGAATACTGTCCACAGGGAAGAACAAACTAGATATAAGCATTCTCCAACAAAGCCAACCCAGTCACAACCATTCATTCAGAACATGAAACTCCTCATTTGCGTGTGAGAAAGGAGAGGATTCTCCTTTCTGGTTGGTTGTTCTCAGACAGGACTGAGCATCTGAATCCACTGGATAAAAGGGCATCTACTGGATTGTTCATCTAGAGACTCCAGGCAGTGACTGCTGTCCCCCAGACAGGGCCTACTGATGCCAAGATTGGTTCAGCATGGTGGGAGAGTCATTCCTTTCTCTAATCCATCACCAGCTAGAGATTGCCTTAACAATAACAGGTACGGCTAAAATACTGACATTTTAGGTTACACTCTACAACTCCCCAGGTCTTTCTCTTCACTGTGAAATGGCTTTCTTGTGAGAATTTCTGTGTTTAGAGTCCACCCCAAAGGTTGACTATGTTTCAGAGGTAGGAAAAGGGAACAAGTTAAGGGCTTGCCCCAGGACTTACTCATAGCCTCTAATGGGGTAAGAGGTCAGTTTGGTGATCTACATGTTGGATGTCATCACTCTGGATCTTCCAGAGATAATGGTTGCAAAAGTCCTGCCAGAAATGAAATTTGCCACCTACCAGTGACCCTGGCTTGCTGGAAGCCTCTGACCTGCTCTCTGTGTCAGAGCAAAATCTCTTTATGGGAACTGGTGCCTCTTGCCTTCGAAGACCTAAAGGTTGTCTTTGGTCTTGAAAGACCTTCCTCTCAACACACCCTGACCCTAGATGAGGTCATTGGCCCTAATGAGTGTCCTCTTGGGTATCTGCTTACTCTTTCAAAAACTGGTGGCTACAAGCACCAACTCTGTGCAAACGGAGCTAAGTTCAAATCACAGTGTGTCACTTAGCAACGTGGAATACTGCGTTAAACACAGATTGCCTTGGGGCCACAGTTTCCTCATCTGTACAGTGGGACTACTTCTTGTTCACTGTGGTCTTGAACATCAGCTGAGACAAGTGCCTGGCATAGTACAAGGAGCATGGTCAGCAGTCTATCTAGTTCCCAACCAAATACACGTCACAAATATGTACAAGTACTATAGAGAAGTCCCATCCTTCATTTTAAATAAATCTCAGTTGATTTCATCGATATTAGCAGTTATTTTTACATTTACATTTTACATTGTTATGTTTTCCCTGTATATAGACAATTTGTACTTCACTATTTTTGATAGTACAGAATATCAACCAGGATTATTTTAACTACATCATTATCTACTTGCTCACAAAACAATTCTTTATCCTGTTTTGTAATTTAGCAAGTATCTCAAATATGATCAAAGTCCCAATCTAATATTGCAGTGCCTGTACTTTCATTCTAGCTCAAAAATTCCTCTTAGAGTTCCTCATTGATATTAGAAAATATGTTATTTTCTAACACCATTAATCAAATGAAAATAAAATAAGCATTCTCATATTATTTAAGTATTGACAAAGATATGAAAACCACTTTAAAATTATCCACAAAAATGAAAACTATAAAAAATAAAAGAGGGGGAAGATTATTAAATCTTGCCTGAGTTTAGACATTTCACACAATGGAAGTTTTTCTTTAAGATATATTGTAAAGGGCTGGGGATGTAGCTCAGTTGGTAGAGTGCTTGCCTCGCAAGCACAAGGCCATGGGTTCAATCCCCAGTACCAAAAAAAAAAAAAAAAGATATATTGTAAGATGACCTTTCTGGAAACTCAGGATATATTGATAAAACAAAATAAGAAAAAGCTGTAAGAAAAATTAATAGAATTAAATGAGAAGTACTTCTAAGAATGAAAATGAGCATTGCCCTGAATAGAGTCCAAAATCCACAGCCAGCCAGCCCAGGCTGAGAAGCCTCACCATCAGACTTCAGCAGCAGTACCCACGTCCCTCCTCACCCATCCTAATTCACTATAGGAGCCTGAACTCCACAAAGTAAATGCAGAGACATTTTTTATATTTACGGTTTTCTGGGCCAGTATCTGTGTCATCCCTTCCATATCAAATGCCCGCTTCCACCAGCTCAGCCTGCCATAACGCCCATTCAACCTGAAGGTCATGCCCAAGGCTGGCTCCAATGTACGCCTGCCACTGCTCTTCCAAGATGGAGGAGTGTCTCCTTTCCCACATTCTCACCACTGCATTACTGGGAAACTGTCTAACATATGTCAACTCTCCTCTATTAGAACCCAAGCTCAACCAGGGCAGGAATTAGACCACAGTGACCATTCAGCTTCCCTCCACCACAAGCTTATCAGAGGCTCCTGCACAAAACTGCTGCAACAGACGCATCCCCAAAGGATTTTTCCAGCTGCAGCTGGTAGGATCCTCCCTGCCCATGGCAGCCTCTCAGCTCCATAGTACTTGGAGCACTCAGAGACCGCAGCTCAATAGTCTCTACAAAAGTTGTATTTCTTATTATAGAATCAACCCATTTCGCCCAGAAATACAGCAAGCACAGAACATATAGGACAATTTTACTCAAGTTAATACTTTGTTTGAAGCAAAGACATCCCTAAAATAAGTTAAGGCAAAAATAAAATTAAATTAAAAGGAGAGAGTAGAAATGAGTTGCTTTTGAGGCCTGGTCTTAAATGGCCCCCAAAGGCCATAATGCTAAAGGCTTGGGAACCAAGCCTGTGGCATTCCTTGGAGATAGTAGAGTCTTTAGGAGGTGAGAAATAGTAGGAGGAAGTTAGGTCAGTGGGGGAATGCCACTAAAGTGGATACTGGGACCCTACTCCTGTCTCTTTCTTTTTGGCTTTCAGCATGCCATGAGTTGAACGGCATTTTTCTGCCACATCCTCTACCATGATGTTCTGCCTGGCTACAGACTCGGACAACAGGGTCAAGCAACCATAGGCTAAAACTGTAAGTCAAAATAAATCTTTCCTCCTTTGATTTATTTCAGGTATTTTGTCACAGCAATGGAGATCTAACCAATATAGCCCCAACACAGGACCAGGGAGATCTAGAATGAACTTAGATAGATCACAAAATGTCTTACTGGATTTTCATTCTCCTTAAATCAATAAACAAAACGTGCTTATTTAGCAACACATTTTTAAAAATTATTTTGAAGGATGAAAGGAGTATTTTTTTTTTTTTCCCTTATACTGTCAACTTACTTATCTGCGCTCCAGCATCATTTAAGATAGTATCACACTTCTGGGAATTGTCCCCCCCCCCCCAAAAAAAAAAAAGCAGTATTCAGAGTTATTCCTTAAGATATATAAAAGATTCTAGAATGGAAAAGGCAGAAACAAGTAATATCTTATTTTGTCCCATTATATTCAGCAATAAAAGAGAACACTGTCTAATTAGAATCTTTTTTTTTCTTTCTTCACTTTGCAACATTACACCTTTTATAATCACATAATCATTGAAAACAAACGACTTCATTCTTAAGAATACTGGATTGTTTTTAATGATTCATTGTCTTTATGATTTCAATCTGCTCGGTAATGATCTGACCAATTAAAAGAACACATGTACCCGTAACATAAGTGAAACACATGAGAAAACTTTCTATTGCCGTACATGAGAGGGGGTCTAAATCAGCTGGCCATTTTGTTTTATGCACGGAAACAGACTAGTAGAACAAATGTTTGAAATAATAGCCACCCATAAAATCAATCTAAGTCTCAGACCAAGTATACACAAAACATAACTTCATAACTGGAAATTCTGTGTTTAAAATTCTAAATATTAAATATATAAGTAACATTAAAGACAGTGATTACCATTAGGCTTGAGATTTCTAGCATATAAATAAGAAACATATTTGCTTTGTTTTGTTTTACAATATAACAAAAGACTAAAAAGTACCTGAATATATTTATTTAGACATATATTATCCAACTGAATAGCTACTAGCCCTAATTATAAAACAAAATTTAAAAATCAGCTGCTCAGTTGTACTGGCCACATTTCAGCTGTTCCAAAGCTACATGCTAGTAGCTACTATCATGCTGAATAATTCAGAATAAACATGTCCATCAACAGAGAAAGTTCTACTGCACACTGCTGTGAGATAATCACAATAAAAATTGTTTACAGATGAATCAATGGACAAATAACTTAGCTAATGAACAAATAAACCTATTAAAATATAGATGTCCAAATTAAATATGAGGAAGGCTTCAAACTGCTCAGAAATCCATCATTATTTCTTATCCTTAAACATTGCAGCCTTTCATCATTAAATAGCCTCACCTAAAAAAAAGAACAAAAATGCGCAAGTTGGGAAAAAACCCATGTGTTCTAACTTTAAGAAATACCAAAATACACAGGAATAACACAATAACTCATAGACTTAATGATAGAGCTCTTTTAAAATACACCTAGATATTAGAAGTCACGCTACATACCTACCAGAATGGCTAAATAAGATGTAAAACACAAAACGTGGGTGAGAACATGGAGAGCTGTGGTCGGAGTTTAAAATGCTATAGCCTCACCGCTTCCTTCTAAGACTCAACACTAATGTGTCCTATGGCCCAATGAGTACCTTGTAAGTATTTCCTGGGAAAGGACACCATATGCGCAGAAAGACTTGCAGTAGAACGTTCAATGCATCAGCCTAACAACCAGAAAAGATGAGCCGTGACCCATGCAATGGATTCTTAGGCAGCAAGAAAACTGAACTATGCACAACATGAGAAAACCTCAAATAGGTCCTATTAAGTGGGAGCACATACTCTGTGATTCCCTCATGTGAAGTTACAGAACTCCCACTCACCTATGGTAAGAACAAATCAAAAGAACCCAGAACAGAGCTGGCCCATGGAAGTGGGCTGGGGCAGGGGACGACTGGGTGATGGCAAGATACTGCACTTGGTTCCCATTATTAGAACTTATAGGTTTGGGGTTTTAGCCCAAAATAAGGAAATGGCATAAAATAGGAACAAATTAACTGCTAGTTTAGTTTCCTCTTCTTACCAGCAAAGGCATGGGTAATTTAAAAATCAATAATGGAAAACTGCAATGAAATCTGACAAAATGATCAAATGATCTATGTGATTGTCTTAGAACAGAAAGCAGAACAATCAGCAAAGAGTGCTTTCTGCAGGCGACTACTCCCTATCAGTGTCTCCTCCTCCACTATTATTCAGCACTTAGGATGGCCACAGTTCAACAAGGAAAAAAGGTCACTTATCCTGTTGCAAAGTAATTACAAATGCTACTGCAAATATGTTTCATACTGAAAATTTACCTTTAATGAATAAGCAATCTACACACAGCATTCTACGTAATTTACCATCTCTTGCAGTCTTGAATGGCCCAATGAGATGATAAACTAAAAATATACTTATGTGCAAAATAATGGGAGGGAAAAACCTGCAAAGCATTTATGGGATAACTGGAATAATGAAAAATTCAGATACATATCCACTGAATAGGGAAGAATGAAATCATTCATTTTCTATCTTGCCAATTCAGATACTTTACTTTTTCTTAACTTTTGTTTTAGGCCACATTTCATTTGGATCCAAGAAAAAAATTTTAAAAAACACACTTCCTCCTCCTCTCTTCTAAGTATTAAAATACAGTCTTCTTTCCAGAAGGAAGCAGCAATAGTCAAAAGAGACTTTCAGAGGCTGCGGGAGGGCTTTCCTTTGCAGAGTTCTGTCAGAGGGGGTTCAGGGTCCCACCTCCTAGATTCCCACTTTCTAGGGCTGTACACACAACCAGATGCAGTGGTGCATGCCTGTAATCCCCATGGTTTGGGAGGCTGAGGCAAGAGAATCATGAGTTCAAAGTCAACCTCAGCAACTTAGCACGACCCTAAGCAACTCAGTGGGAACCTGTCTCCCAATAAAACAATAGTGCTGTGCAGACAGTCCACTAAGTCAGTTCCCAAGCATCCCTTTGTTTATTTTTTAAAATATTATAACTTGAGATACTTCTCTGAAAAATCCCCCAAATTCAGAAAAAGGTATATTCTGGGACAAAGTTCTACAGTTGTTTACATGTTCCTTTCTTGCCAGGTGAAGGGTACACCTGCAGCTACTCGGGAGGCTGAGACAAGAAGACTGCTTGAGCCCAGGTCTTTGAGGCCAGCCTGGGTAACATATGGAGCCCCTGTTTCTGGTTGAACAAAACAGCACATTATGCATGCATGGAAACAGGTCAGAGCTAAGAAGAGGCAGGACTGGCAGGCATCAACTCGGCATCAACTCAGTGTGCCAATATGGAATTGAAAAAATGTTACTGCGATCAAAACAGGTGAACATCCTCTCAGGAACATGAATGTTTTATAAAACCTCATGGAAGTTACAGATTCAATATGTGTCCTGGCTGCTCCAGCTGCTTTTATTGTATATGCCAAATAAACAGCTGCTCTCAGAGTTCTTAGAAAAGAGGCTTGCAGGAGCAAGAGTGCCATGGAAAGGATTCTGAGGACTTTGAGAAGAACAAAAGTTGATTCTATTTTAAAATGAAACAGTGAATGACAGCCATCTGGCCAACACTGCCTGCCCCTGCCCTGTATTTGTCTGCATAGCCCTTTATAGCTCCAGACTTGTTTTTGCAAGCTGAATTATTTTTCTGATGCATATCAGTCACTGTTCTATGCTCTCTTACCTACGTGTTCAAAAAGCAATGGAGGCCGGATGCAGTGGTGCATGCCTGTAATTCCCATGGCTTAAGACGCTGAGGCAAGAGGATCATGAGTTCAAAGCCAGCCTCAGCAACTTAGCAAGGCCCTAAGCAACTCAGTGAGAACCTGTCTCCAAATAAAATACAAAAAAGGGCTGGGGATGTGGCTCAGTGATTGAGTTCAACCACTGATGGATGGATGGATGGATGGATGGATGGATAGATGGAAGGAAGGAAGGAAGGAAGGAAGGAAGGAAGGAAGGAAGGAAGGAAGGAAGGAAGGAAGGAAGGAAGGAAGGAAGGAAGGAAGGAAGGAAGGAAGGAAGGAAGGAAGGAAGGAAGGAAGGAAGGAAGGAAGGAAGGAAGGAAGGAAGGAAGGAAGGAAGGAAGGAAGGAAGGAAGGAAGGAAGGAAGGAAGGAAGGAAGGAAGGAAGGAAGGAAGGAAGGAAGGAAGGAAGGAAGGAAGGAAGGAAGGAAGGAAGGAAGGAAGGAAGGAAGGAAGGAAGGAAGGAAGGAAGGAAGGAAGGAAGGAAGGAAGGAAGGAAGGAAGGAAGGAAGGAAGGAAGGAAGGAAGGAAGGAAGGAAGGAAGGAAGGAAGGAAGGAAGGAAGGAAGGAAGGAAGGAAGGAAGGAAGGAAATGGAAATTAATCAATAGTACCCAAAGAAGCAGAATTAGGGACAGATGTATCCCTCTTTGAGGCTTATCATACTATTCAATTATAAATTATAATACATGTTTTGCAGTTCCATTAAGCTGCCTGAAAATCAGGGACCCTGTTGTATTTGATTTTGAATCCACTCTCTATCTTGCCTTCTACAACTGAGTTTCTCAAATATGTCAATCAATTTATCACTCCTATATCTGAGGATAGGTTTTCCAAATCTATCCTTTCAACATAGCCTGAAGCTTAAAATTCTAAAAAATATAAACTGGATAATTTTTTTTCTGTCTTAGTAAATCATGAAGTTTGCTTTTATAGTACAATAATTCTGAAATAGGACAAATTACAAAACAGGTAGGGGTTGAATTCCCCTTTGGGAACACAAGAGAATTTATTTTCAACAATGTTTTTCATTTTCTCAGTTGTAGACTAGAAAGGATAATATTAAATGCTTAAATTAGGGAAGCACATATTAATGAGGAAAGTTTCTATTTTCCAGTAAGTTCTAACAGATGGTTTCCAAATGCATCCTATAGAATTAAAGGCATAATTTCACCCTATAAATAGGCGACAATGTTAAAAATAGATCATAGAATATACACCTTATGGGGAAAATGAAATGATAAAATTTCGTAGTGGATAAATTCCTAGTTAAGAGATTAGAGTTGTTTACAACTATGTATCCCCTTTAATAGATTAAATGATAACTTCATAACTAACAATTGGAACTATTCCCTTAATTTATACCTTAATATTTTAACATAGTATAATAGGAATACTATCATGAATTTTTTAGTGACAGCTTAGTGTTTCTTAAATTATTTTTTTCTATTTCTATCCCATTAATACGATACTGAGTTATAGTTAAGCACAAGGAGGTAACAATTCTACTACATTAGGAAAAATGCAGAAAGATAAAATCTGGCAAAGAGAAATGACAATTATCTTTTAAGAAATTTTTTCCAAATTAAGATTGTTTTTTGTTAAATTCTTTCTTGCCTCGGTCATTTGTGACAACTTCAGACCTAACTTACTGTAATAGTTAAAATGTGTTGTATACTACAAGGTAATAATGAGATGGTGAGCTCAGGAGTCAATCAATCATTCTATATTGTGTTTCTATTATACTTTATAATTTTATTTCAATGCAATTACCCAACTTCTTAACTCACAGGCTCACGTGAGGATCCAATGAGGTTTCTATGGGCAGTGATTGGCAGATGAACACTCAGAGAACATGAGAGACGTAAGCAGCACCCAGAGCAACTACTCACACATCTTTACGATGTAAATCACAAGAAGCTGTACTCCACGGGCATCTTCATGCATGTCTGGCACACAGGGTCTTCACTTCAAGATCTCATATTCATCTGTCTAACGTACAAAATGTCAGAGATGGTGCCAGCACTTCTGTGCAGGGGTCGGGGTGGGGAGCAATGCAGTTGGGAAATGCTGGAACAAGCTTCTTCCCCACAGGGAAGAGCAAATTCACAAAAGACGACAATAAATGTGCTAAGGCCGGAGGGTCCTACCTTGTGGCAACTTAGATCAGTGAAGGAAGCTGTTTTGTTTTAAGCCATCTGTATATTGGGGAAGAACCAGCGCAAACATAAGCTCCTGTACCATAGAGGATGGGACATCTGCAGAGCCTCTCAAAGAAAACCAATTATGACTGAGACACAAAGGACTCAGACAGTGGCATGGCAAAGGTGCAGGGCCAGAGAAGAGCACCAAGGCAACTGGCCCAACTCTGGAGACGGCTGAGAAGTTTACAGAGACATGCTGGTAAGTTCCACATGAGGCTTGAGGCTGGCACGTGCTGATGTATGGAAACAAGAGCCCAGTCTATAATGCTGCAAATACAAACATATTAGCGACACCCACATTAAAATCTGTGCATATATACACTGATGTAAAATTTCTAAAAAATAACCCTAAACGTGTGGATGCTAGAAATGTGCTAGGAAAGTTTGTTGAAGGTATGAATCCCCAAAGGTCCTCAGCAGTTTGCTTTCCACCTGAAGTCCACCAGCATAAAGTTGATATGTCCACTCAAAACAACTGGGGCATGAGCCCCGAAGAATCCCACATTAGCCATCAGAAAAGGGGGCAGTAAACAGCATATGTTATTGCATTGTGCTGGGAAAGCAATGCCTAAAATAGAGAGTAGACACGACACTGCCTCCTGAAGCTCTATGCTTAACATCACTGAACAATCACCTACTGACACTTCATTCTGTAGTTATGAACAAAGCACAGCTTAGTCCTTAAGGAATCCATGACCTTGACACATATACTCAGTGACAAGATGTAGTGTTTCCATGAACAGGAATAGACTTTGGAAAGCATCCTCATTTTACAGACCTCGGATTAGGAACAGAAATAGAAATTGTCCAAGTCCACATGGCTAAAAGTTGCTTTGTGGCATGTGAACCTCAATCCTTGACTTCTTTATCTCTTTATCTCTTAAAAACCCCTTGAAAGTGTTAAATGAACAATTAGATGATAATACCTGCTACAGTTTGCAAGTGGTCTGCCTCCCTGATTTTGCATATCAGCAGTTTGGCCCCCAATGTGGCAGTTTTAAGAGATGGTAAAACTTTTGAGAGGTTAAGCTATTCAGAGGTATTTGGGGGTGCTCCCTCAAAAGGGATTAAGTAGTTCTCCCATGACCCTGGTTAGTTCTTGAGAAAGGACTGTCGCCATGAGCAAGTCTGACACCTGGATTACTCTCCGTCTTCCTGTCTTGCCATCTGACCTCTTTCCCCTGCCATGATGCCATCCACGGTGGACTGTCTCCAAGACTGAACCAAAGGGACAACCTGACCTTGGACTTTCAGCCTTCAAAACCATGAATGAAATACTATTTTATAAAGTATTAACCCTCAAGTATTTTGCTGTAGCAATAGAAAACACAACAACACAATACCTCACATATCATAGGCCTTGATAAGTATATGGAGAAGTGATCAATGAGCCACAAATGTAAAAACTTAAGATTTTCCAGGAGAGAATGACAAAAAGAATCACAGGGCTTTAAAAACACTATTTTTGAGGGCTGGGGAGATAGCTCAGTTGGTAGAGTGCTTGCCTTGCAAGCATAAGGCCCTGGGTTCAATCCCCAGCACCGCAAAAAAAAAAAAAAAAAAAACACTATTTTTGTACATTAATATGTACCATTAATACATGTTAAACAAAAAAGTCAAAATCAAAATACAAATAATTTTAAATAACTTATTTAAAAGTCCAGATTTTTTTTTTAATGCTTAAAACTTTAGGGTTCTGTGACTTCCAAAAACTTTGCATAAAACATCTTAATATTTTAAGTCCAACATTTAGCCTGGATCTCAAAGTGATAATATATGAATGTGTCATCCTGTTGTCCCTTCTGGAAACATCTTTTTTGCTTGGTTTTCAGAACTGCACTTTGGGTTCCTCCATTAACACCTAGCCCATGCTTCTCAGCTCTTTTGCCAGCTCGTCTTCCCACTGTGTTGGATTCCTCTCAGACTTTTCTGCATTCTCTGGGTCAGTGAATCCATCTCTATTCTCATAGCTCTCAAATTTTTATCTCTAAATCAAATCTCTCCTCAAGATTCTGAAATCCAAATGCCCACTCAACAGGCATCTCAAACTTAACGGATCTAAAAAGACCACACACTTCTCCACTAACAAGCAGCAACCCTCCTCATCTCAGTCAATGGCGACTCCAACTTTCCAGCTTCCCAAGCACAACCTGTGGAGTCATATGCTCTTTCTCACATCCCACATCAGCAAATCCGGTCAACTCTGACCATCCAAATATATCCAAGAGTCCATCAAGCTGCACCATGTCCATCACTACCACCATGGCCCACATGCTCACCAAATGAATCACAGCAATGGTATCCCAATAGTCTTCATGATTCTGCCCTTGTCCCCCAGAATCACAGGGCAGCCAAGAGTAAACCTGTGACACCTGAGTCACCTATATTTTGGTTTGGACCCTAGAAACTTTTGAACAAATCACCAAAGGTGGCCTACAAGGTAAAGTCCTAAAGCCCTATTACCACCCCAATGCTTACTAGACTACCAGCTCATTTGGTCTGTGCCTGCCGTGCTGACTTCCTGGATGGCTCTGGAATGTGCCAAAGTACTCCTGTCTACAACATTTGCACCTACTCTTTACTCTGCTGGAATGCTCTTCCCATGGATGCTTCATACTATGGTTTGGATAAGTATGCTCCAAAGGCCCATGTGGCTTGGTCATCAGCCTGTGCTGCTACTTTGAAGAAGTGGAACCTTTAAGAAGTGAAGTTTAATTGGAAGTCTTCTGGTCCTATGGGAATGTGATCTTGAAGGAGATATAGGGACCCTGGCCCTCCTTTCTCTCTCCATTTACTAGTCATCATGAGCTGAGCAGCTTCCTCCACCATGTGCTACTTCCTCACAAGCCCAAAAGCAATGGGGCCAATTGACTGTGGAATGAAACCTTTTCCTCTTTATAAGTCAATTATCTCAGGTATTTTGTTACAGTAGCAAAAGTCTGACTTACATTATGTAACTATTTTCTTTATCTCCTTTAGAAAGTAGCTCAAACATCAATTTCTCAGGGAGGCCTCCACTGATCACCCTTTCTAAAAGTATATATATATATATATATATATATATATATATATATATATATATACACACACACACATGTGTGCACACACACACACACACACAAAACAATACTTATTTCCTATTTATGCTTTATTTTTTGGTAACACTCATTACCATTTAACCTATTTTTTGCTTTTTAAATCTATCTTTCATTTCATAGTTGTGCACTGGAAATAGCATGTACTGGCTTATGGAAGCCAAATCTTAAATTTTGGGTAACTTTGCAAACTAGTCCTTAAACCAGTTATCATCAAAAAACTGTAGTCTATAAACTTATAATTAATTATATTGGAAATGTAATAAATAACCCATTTTGTTCTTTATGCTGTTTATATTTACTTTATCAGCATGGGGGAAATGCACCCTGGGAATCACCAAACACTAAAACTCAGGGCCTTTTTTCCTTACCCAGAGCCAGCTGTTAATGTTACCATTACCAGCACTGATTCAGTATATCCCAGGACCTAGTCTAGAGCCTGGTATAGAGTTGCTAGGCCTAAAATATTAAAGGAATGAAAGAATTAATTTCTCTTAAAGTCACTTGCAAACATATAAGAAGAAACTGCAAAACAATAATGAATTTCCATTTGGAAGAAGTATGTACATTTTATTTGACACTCCCCATATTAAATAAAGGCAAATTAATTCAAATAAATGTTTCATAAAATGATGACTCAACTTAGCAACAGCTGGCATTTATCCAAATAAATAATCAGACTAAGTTGATACATTCTTGTTTCAGAGTTCTGTTTCATTTTACATTTCAGTAAATTTATAAAAAGCCTTTTCCTTTGAAAAGTGTATGTCTTTAGTTAAAGATCAGTAGCATAATTATTATGGGAGAAGAAAACTTTTTTTTTACTTTGAGAATAATTCACCTTTGAACTACTAGCTGCTATAAGCCTAGACAATAAGTGCATCATTAACCTACAACAAATAAAACCAACACTTTTCAAAGGCAAGAGGTAAATGGTCTTTTTAACTACTTTTTAGATGACCCAGGGATTTTTTTTTTACCAACTGCAGGAAATAAGCCATACATACCAAAATGAGGTAAAGCACGATGGATGATTTACCAGAGAAAAGAAACATTTCGGTATTTTCAAAGTCCTTGGGCTTACAATCCAAAAAAAAATACCTTGTGAATATTAAGCAGATTTATTTAAGTCTTCTAAAACATACACACATAAAATATGGCCACTGTGAGCATTCTTACAAGTCCAACGTAGTGCAAATTCCGATATATAAAACCATTTTCAAACCATCCAATGGATTCTACTTATGAGAAATTTACCTGGGGGATGGCAGGGACACACTTTGGCATGGTCCCTCAGATCTTATACTGAGGGGAAAAGATCTTGATTAATATTATGTAAACTAAAACGACTAACAAAACATTGTAAATTTAGCAATAAAAATGGTAAATTTAGCTAAATGCCTAAATCTGAGGGCAAACCCACCAGGTAAATATTATTGGCCCTATTTTAAAAATGGAAAACAACAAAAAAACAGAATTTGAGTGACTTACCCAGGAGTCTGCAGGTAAGTGGGGAAAATGGGTCCCAGGGTGTCTATTCTCTCCACTACACCATGATAAGCTGCCAAGAATTCTTCAAACACTAGAGTTTAAACTTTGTTTAGAAGTCTGCTTTGACCTTACCTACTACAGCCTGGATTCCCCCGTCCTCCATGGATTCATCTTACAAAGATGGCAAACACAACCTTCTTCTTCTAAGTTGAAGGGTGTAAACTCAGACCCCTTAATCTTTTGGTGAGCCTCTCCGGCTAGCACACACTTGAGAGTTTGATGAAGACGGCTTAAGAGAGCCTGTGTGTTCCATCTACCCTGGGAGGAAGGCAGCTGAAGGAAGGTCCCCTCTGCTGGAACTGCAAGTGTCCCAAGTTCTATTTGAAAGAGGTGTATTTTATTATCCCAGAAAACTTCAAAAGTAATATGATCCTGTAGTCTGAGGTGGAAATGAAAGAGAAGCAAGTGTGACGTGAGGGAGATGAGTGTGTCCGCCTTTCCACACTTCAGCAGAAATCAATGGCTTTGGAGGCAGGGACACCATCTTTAGCACAGTATTAAACCTGGCCATTTTCCAGTTCTGTGAAAAGCATAATCATTCTTTCAGATACAAAACCGTGCTTAAAACATGAGAACCCTTTCTTTTGCATTTAAGAGTTTTATTCAGTATTAGTCATGCGAAAGGTTTTGTGTACTTACTATGCACATTGTTTTATAGGTGTTTTACCATTAAATGGTCTATGTGGAATAAAATTTCATTTTATATTTATACTTTACAATTCACACAGTAATGAAAATGAAGTACCTAGAGCCTGCATTTAACAGCAGTTTAATCAAATACCATGAAGCTGCATGTACGTCCAATTTCAATCGTGATACTAATATTAACAATAATCAATTGCAAAGTTTGGTAATTTGCTAGAAAGGATAACTCTATTTGGAAGTATCTAATGTCTACATTGACTCTGAAGTGGGTCAATATATCTGACTTCCTAACAATTAAGAAGATATTAAAAGGAGAATGAAAATCTAGTCTTCCATTATAACTCACTTATCACAATAACTGCAAATCTTATATGTATCTCTGATACCAAAATAAATTACCATAATAGTCTCATAACTAAGAAAATACACTTGATAATTGCAAGTATCTTTACCATGATAAACACTTGGAAAGTTTCATTCTATAAAACAAAATGATGTAAACATCTCTAACATGTAAAATCCTAATGCAGAAAACATGTACCACAAACGTTACATGGTAAGTGATAATCATGTGCTTTAATGTGCATCCTTGATTATCTGTAATCCAGGCAAATAGAAGTTTTAAATAACTAGTGTTTTGACAGTATCAAAGTTGCCATGAGAATTTATTTTTAAGAAACAGCTTTTGCAGTATGTCACGGACCAGAATAGTTTGGGCCAGCTATCCATCTCCTCCTACGTGGAGGGCTCGCTATTCAGTTGGCTGGATTTGCCACTTATTTACCCAGTCCAACAGGTCTCCCCAGGGTTGACTGTATCCAGCACATGGTTATTCAGACATTCATTTCACAGCACACCACAACACTCGTGGTGGTTGGAAGCTGTCACTGTACCCCTGCCCACCTGCCTTGCAAAATGATCCCTGGTGTCACCTCCAAGCTACCACATGAAGTTGTCTTAAAATCCCAACTACCCAGCTTCTAAATAAAACTTGAGGAAGATGAAAGTAAACTCTGCTGGAAAACTCTGAGTCCCCTGTAAGTCTCTAGCTGACCAATAAGTAATTTCTTCAGACGATGCCCTCAGATAGCAAGATCCTATAACACCTTCTGAACATCATAAGGATGTTTTGCATTTATAAAATTCTGAAAATTAGATTTTTTTAGACTGATTAACTAAAACACTTCACTGGACAAATATTCTAGAAATATTTATGAACAACAGAATAAATTGTTTTGCTTAATGGGAATTATATCTCCTTCTCTTAAGGACTTCAGTATTAGAATAATAGCTTACAAGAAAACCTCTAATCAAAGAATTTCAGAGCCCATCTTTAAGAGCCTTAAGATTCAATTACGACAGGAAACCGTACAGTTGCATAGTGCATAGCAAGTAAACTTCCATCTGCGTTCTCTGACAAAAATGCCTAAAGTGCACAAATAATGAGAAAATGCAGCTTCAGCGATGCTAACAGTAGTGTCGGTAATGTCAATTGCACATGTTTATGGAAACAGATTTGTGATACATACTTTTAAAAATTCTTACTCTTTGCCTTGCAACCCACCATTTTGGAATTCATCTTAAAGAGAAGAATTCAGGCAAATATTAATAAAGAAATATTATAAAAGTCATATGAGGGAAAAAAAGTCCACTTGAAGATCAAATAGAGAAAACCGAAACACATTACAATACATGATAGAGGTTATAAGTCTTGTCAAGCACTAAAACTATTTTTCATATTGAATATATGATATACTAAATTAAAAAAGCAGAATACAATTACAATACAAAATGTGATCTCACTTACATTCAATATGCAGGTGCTAGGATACACAACTGGAAGGAAATATGTGGACTATTAATGATGGTCACCTGTAGTGTGACTGAATAATTGTGGTTTATGCTTCTTATGCATATATATTTATTATGCATGATAAAAATAGATTCATCCTTTATACATTACTCAAGGGAGAAGTTAGACAAAATCCATATAAAAGTAGTTTTCATTTATTGTACACAAATTTCTAAAAGGCACATTTAATACAAGTGCCATATCTTATAGAATTTGGGAAAAATACTGTCTTACACATTTCTATGAAAGGAAAGGGGCAGACAAATTGATATAATTTAACATACTATGTGATGCTTTCAGAACTCTGAGAAATAAGAATCAACAGGTATTTATGAAACTTTCAATCTTTTTAAGGAAATTTTTTATAATTAGCTCAGGATATGCTTATAGTTTGAAATTTTTTTAAAAAAAACTATATATTTGTTCTAATTAGTTACTTTCTGACAGCAGAATGTGCTTCAATTCACTGTACACAAATGAACCAAAATTTTTAATTTCTCTGGTGGTACACAGAGCAGTCACACCATCTGTGCAATCATTCACGTGCCTAGGGTAATGATGTCCATCTCATCCCACCTTCTTTCCCATCTATTCTACCTTCTTCCCCCTCCCTTCCCTAATCCAAAGTTCCTCCATTCTTCCCTTGCTCCCCACAACTCCCCATTATGAATCAGCATCCACGCATCAGAGAAAACATTTGGCCTTTGGTTTTTTGGGTTTGGTTTATTTCACTTAGCATGACATTCTGCAACTCCATCCATTCACCAGCAAATGCCATAATTTTGTTCTCCCCATTAAAGCTGAGTAATATTCCATTGTGTAGATATACCACAGTTTCTCTATCCAGTCATCTACTGAGGGGCATCTAGGTTGGATCCATAGCTTAGCTATTGTGAATTGAGTGGCTATGAACATTGATGTGGCTGTATCACTGTAGTATTCTGATTTTAAGTCCTTTGGGTATAAACCAAGGAGTGGGATAGCTGGGTCAAATGGCAGTTCCATTCCAAGTTTTCTAAGGAATCTCCATACTGCTTTCCAGAGTGGTTATAACAATTTTCAGTTGTACTGGTTTTTGATCTGTTTATGATGTGATTTCAATTTGATACTATATATTTATATTTTATTATTTTAGAGTAAAAACATGAACTTTGGGGTTCTGACATGCCATTTAAAAATCAAGTGCCCTTTGCTGAAAGTTTTTAAAAGAAAATCACAGTCCAGTTGATGCTCAGGAATTTAATGACCTAGGACACAAGAAATTCAATCCATTTTAGGAAGAGTCTCATAAAAGAAAGTTGAATGGAATAAAACACTGCTTTTAAGTTTTGCAGTTGTAAAAATCAAGACAATGTCATCTGATTAGCTTTCTTCAGCACTGCAGCATCTCAACTAAATTCATAACTAAACCCCATTGTTTTGTTCCTATTTTGAGCAACTCATAAAAAGATTACAAACTGCTGGGCAGGGTGGTGCACATCTGTAATCCCAGAGGCTCAGGAGGCTGAAGTTGGAGGATAGTGAGTTCCAAGTCAGTCTCAGCAAAAAGTGAGGCGCTAAGCAACTCAGTGAGACCCTGTTTCTAAACAAAATACAAATAGGGCTGGGGATGTGGCTCAGTGGTTGAGTGCCCTTAGGTCATTCCCCGTTACCTTGCTGCCAAATAAAGGTTATAAGTCATAAGAGAAAATACAACTGGCACAGTTATAATGAAGATGTATAGAGGGAACCTGAGCATTTGAAGCAATAAAAACTGAAATGAGCCAAAAAAGTATCTCAAGGAGAAAGGTATTTAGTTTTAATTTTCCTTGAAAAAAATATATCATAAATCATTTAGGCACTTTTTAAATTATATATACAAATGAAGACGTATTATAGTAAAAAATGAAAACCTCATAGATATGTAAAAATGTTAAAAGAATGAAATTAAATCTACTTCAATATTTTTTTAAAAACTCTTCAATCCCAAGTTTCTTCTAATTATTACATACTCTAAAAAGGCCTGCACGTGTTTACATTTCACATATTTCTCACCATTGTTCTCTCTGTGGTTCTACCTGGAACAAATCTAAATCCAAGAGTGAATGACAGCCAGCTGGCATAGACTGTCATCTACACCCTCATGTTATCTTCCTGTATACCCCATTATTAACCAGAGAAAAAGAGTGTGCTGCTGAGATTAGCCATCTTTCATTGAATAAAGAACCACCTACTTTCTCAGATTCCACATATAATTGGGACCATGCTGTAGCTCTCTCTCTGTTCTGGCTTTCTTCACTTAGCATGACGTCCTGCATGTTCTTCCGAGTTGTCACAAGTGGCAGAATTTCCTTCTTTTTAAAGGATGAATAATATTCCCGTGTATGTTGCATGCCACATTTTCTTTTTTTATTTGTTCCTTTTAGTTATACATGACAGTAGAGTGTATTTTGACCTATTATCCATACATGGAGTATGACTTCCCATTCTTTTGTGGTTGTACATGATGTAGAGTTTCGCTGGTTATGTATTCATACATGAACATAGGAAAGTCACGTCTGATTCATTGGCCTTTCCTATTCCCAACCCACCTCTGCTTCATTTCCCTTTGTCCAACCCAATGACCTTCGATTCCCCCTGCTCCTTATTGTGTGTTGCTTACTTCACTTGGCATGACAGTCTCCAGTTCCAGCCATTTACCGGCAAATGACATAATTTCATTCTTCTATATGACTAATAATACATCGTGTGTATGGGTGTATGTGTGTGTGTATCGCATCACTTTTTTTAATCCATTCATCTGCTGAAGGGCACGTAGGTTGGCTCCATAGCTTAGCTATTGTGACTTCAGCTGCCATAAACGTTGACGTGGCCCTGTTACTTCAGTATGCTGACTTTAAGTCCTTTGGGTATATGCTGAGGAGTGGGACAACTGGGTCAAATGGTGGTTCCATTCCAAGTTGTCTGAGGAATCTCCACACTGCTTTCCAGAGTGGTTGTACCAATTTGCAGCCCCACCAGCAATGTATGAGTGGACCTTTTTCCCCACATCCTCGCCAACATTTATCGTTGCTTACATTCTTGATAACTGCCATTCTGACTGGGGTGAGATGGAATCTCAGTGTAGTTTTCATTTGCATTTCTCTAATTGCTAGAGATGTTGAACATTTTTTCATATGTTTGTTGACTGATTATATTTCTTCTTCTGTGAAGTGTCTGTTCAGTTCCTTTGCCTGTTTATTGATTGGGTGATTTGTTTTTCTGGTGTTGAGTTAAATTTTGAGTTCTTTATATATCCTGGAGATTAATGTTCTATCTGAGATGCGGGTGGCAAAGATTTTCTCCCATTCTGTATGCACTCTCTTCATGTTCTTGAGGTTTCCTTTGCTGTGAAGATACCAACCTGTTTATTGACTTTACCTCTTACATTAAAGGAGTCTTGTTGAGGAATTTGGTTCCTAAGCTGACATGATGGAGAGTTGGGCCCTCTATTTCTTCTAGCAGGTACAGGGTCTCTGGTCTAATGCCTAGGTCCTTGATCCATTTTGAGTTGAGTTTGCATACCATATTATCTTTACCCATTCATTTGTTGAAAAACAACTAAGTTGTCCTAGGACCTTGGCTATTGTGAATAACGTTGCAAATTTCACAGAGGCCTCACAAAGTAAAATAGTGGCAGCCACAAGCTAGGGGATAGAGGAAATGGTGAGATGCTGTCCAAGGGTACAAAGTTTCAATTATGTGGGATAAAGAAGTTCTGGAAAGCTAATGTACAGCAAGGTGATTAGTTAATAATAATGTATTGCACACTTGAAATTTGTGAAGATCTTAAATGTTCTCACCATAAGCACAAAAATGGCTATGTGAGGTGACAGATATGCTAATTAGCTTGATCACAGATATGCTAATTAGCTTGATCACTCATTTCACAATGTAGACATGCAGCAAAGCATCATGTTGTACACCTTTAAATATATCCTAGCCTTACCAACTACACCTCAGTGAAGCAGAGGCATCCTACCTGTTTTAACAACCATTGCACAAGTTGTTGTTAATTGCCACAGGCCAACAATCAAAGGAAAGGCAGAATACCTGTGACAAAACCCCATGATGCTTTACAAATTACATGGCCCTGAGACAGAAAACCACTGTCACATTGCAGAAGATCTAGAAATTCAATGATCATCTGTACAAGTAGAAATTATCAAGATAATTCTTTAACACAAGCATCATAAGATCTGCTACTGAGGCAAAACAAGGAATATAAGAGTCTGTGAGAATGTGTGTGTGTGTGTGTGTGTTGGAGGGATAGGGGTACAGTAATGAATTCAGATTTGCAGCAAGTACACCGAGATCTCTTGGCTCTGCTATCAAATAGCTTTGTAACCTTCAGCAAGACACCCTAGTGTCCTCATCCCTGAAGTGATGTCCTTCCTGTGTCACGCATTGTCATTCACCAAAAGTACAAGGGTGGGAGAAAGACGCAGCAGACTGAGTAACTAACACAGAGGAGCTTCTGTGTGTGTGTGTGTGAGTGAGCTCTAACTTCCTTTCATCTCCAGTACTGTGCCCTGGGGTTTGCCTCAACCCACGGGGAAGTTGTAGGTCAGTGAGGAGACGGTGGACTTGGGGCAAGCGTGAGCTCTGCAGGAACCCAGCAGATTCGCTCATGAGAGGGAGTGCTTCACACAGAACTGTCATACATCACATGCATGACTTCATCATAGGGAAAATCAAACAGTTAAGCGATATATATGTATTCACCAAGGAGAAAATAAAGTTTTTACTACTGTTAAGTACAAAAATGGTAGAGGTTTTTCCCAATGACTTAACAAAACCACATATATATATATATATATCAATATTAATTATATTATATAGGTATTAGTATAAGACAATATATTACTATTAATACTAGTCATATTAATACCTATGATATTAAATAGGTATTATCAATATTAATTTTAATATTATTTAGGTATTAATAAAACACCTATTAATAAATTAACAAAATACCTATTAATGATTACCTTTTAATATATTCAGAGGTCAATCCTTACAGTAGTAGATGTTATCTAAGATCTTGTTCTATTTTATGTTTTTATTTTGCTAAGTTATACCATCGTTACCAACTTTGTGGTCAAATATAAGAATCTCTAACTTATAATTCAACTTCAATATGAACTTTAACCAGCAAGATCACTGGACCCAGAATGGAATAAGAACTGTAGAAGTTTCATTTTTTAAAGTACAGACTTTTCAAAGTATCTTGATGTGATGCTTCAAGACATCCCTGAATTCCAAGATGAGAGTTCTCTAGAGAAAAGGAGCTTGCCCATGGCTAGAGACAGTCTGGGCAAGTGCTTTCTTATTATCATTTACTGTTTTAGAATGCAAGTTATCAATCTTTCAAAGACCTGAGCCATGTGAGGTTTTTTTTTTTTTTTTTTTTTTTTTCTTTTCTTCTCTTTAGATCTTGACACCAACTGTTTAAGCAATACACAGACATAAACTATACAGCAAGGACAAGGACAGCCTAAATCAACCTTGTGATACTGTGGCTCCATTGCTAAGGCTATCTACCAAGCTTGTCCCAACGCTGAGAAATTCTGCTCTCTAATGCTTACAATTAATATAAACGTTGTAACTTTTTCTTTAAAAAACAAAAAAACAAAAACTGCTTTGTAAATGAAAAGCAAGAATAATGGGAAGCAAAGTTCATACTATGAATACCACTAAAAATACATTTAAGAAATGTAGCTTAAATGAATCTAAACTAACACTTTAAATACTTCTTCATGTGCACACCACCTAAGTTCAACACACTGAAAAAGAATTATTTTTTATAATTGTCCTAAACTTTTTAGTTTAGTTCTACACATGCAGAAGTTATATAATGATTAAAAATTGAAATTAAATTGGAAAAAGATGTGAATGAGTTTTGGACATTCATCTTCAACAGTTGAATAGGAATATGAAGAAAAATATCTTATTTACTCAATTCTCAGTCATGATTAATGGTATGATACAGCATTGATTTATCAGGGAAAAGAAACCTGTATTATATGCTCCTACAGATTTCCAATTTCTGAAATTTCCACAAATGCAGGAGAGAAAAAGTAATTTTAAAAATTAATGCTATGGAGGCAACTTAGCTGAGATACGTGGATGTTGAAATGCAAGTTCAACTTTATGCAGCTCCAACTTTAAGAAGAAACCGGCCCTGATGGTGGACATGTCTCCATCCTCTTCAAATTCACAAGGGTCCCTTGGAGTACTACGGGATCCTAGGACAATTATTGTGGCAACAATGTGTCCACAGCCTGCAGCACCCAGGAAGGTACTAGAGTGGAGTGTTCTGGAAAGCTCCTTCTTCCCCACAGTCAACAACAGGTGATGTGACGGGGCGCTGGAGCCCAGCCTTTAGATGAGTCCACCCAGGGCGGTAGGAAGGACGCTGGGAGCTGATGCGTGACCCGGGGCTGACAGGCAGATTCCCCTGGGGGTCCTCGCTGGCACGAGGTTTCTCAGCGTTACCAGCTGGGATAAGACTGTCTCTTCACCTTCTCGGTTTCCTCCGCCTCTGTCCTCTTGTACACACGTACTCACCTGCATGCACAGCCCCGCAGCTCAGCCAGATGGCAGCACAAGAACCCACACACTTAAGGCAGTGTTTCCCCATCCCTAGTCCCCAAAATCTCTTCTTGTGGGAGATTTTGGTCTTTGCAGTTGCCCTTTCTTGCCTCAATACCATGCCCCAGCTTGTCCATTTCCAGAGGCAACAGTGGGGCAGTGGATCCCAGTAACATGGGGTATTTATTTCAACACTGGCTTCCTGCCAGGGCTCTGCCACTTGGAGCCAAGGCTGCATTGGCTGTAGAAATGACTGGAGTGAGGAGCAAAGAGGTGGAAGCAGCTGCAGGAGAGAGGGATCCTTCTGTTTCCCCTCTTTGCCTCTTGCAACTAAAACCCACGTGGGGCAGTGGCATTAAGGGGCTGTGGAAGGGAGATTCTCTTTCTCACTGAAGGAGGAGGAGGAGGAACCAGTAGGGGAAAGAAGGTGTGCCTAAGGGGAGGAGGAGCATTTCCATGGCACAAAACAGACCTGCGTCCCACCTGAACACCTGACAACCTCTTTCTTGCAAAGTGAACACGTACTATGCACTAATGGAAGGAGGGATATGGAGCCAAAGCCCTGACGCTGAAGCAGATTCCAGCATATTCCTCTATCTTTGTCCAAAGAAACAGAAATGGTGACCAACTTTGGACAGCATATAGGGAATGAGAGACCAAAAATAAAATTAAATAAACAACCAAATAAATGAATAAAGACTTCTCCTTGTCACAAGCAACCAAGTTACTCGTCCTCCAGAGTCAAGAGTAGCCAGACAGATTCTTAAATTGGTATTCGTTAGTCTGTGTAATGAAAAGCACATTAATACATATCTTCAGTTCTCAATTAACGAAGGGAAGAAGCTAACAATAGGTTGACCACCACCTGGGAGCCAGTCACTGTGCTGGTGCACACAATTGATCCCATTAATCTCCAAGATGCAGAAAGAATTCAAAAAACTTAACACCAAAATACCAAATAACCCAATCAATAAATGGGCTAAGGAACTGAACAGACACTTCACAGAAGAAGAAATACAATCGATCAACAAATATATGAAAAAATGTTCAACATCTCTAGCAATTAGAGAAATGCAAATCAAAACTACACTGAGATTCCATCTCACTCCAGTCAGAATGGCAGTTATCAAGAATACAGGCAACAATGAATGTTGGCAAAGGTGTGGGGGGAAAGGCACACTCATACATTGCTGGAGAGACTGCAAGTTGATGCAACCACTATGAAAGCAGTATGGAGATTCCTCAGAAAACTTGGAATGGAACCACCATTTGATCCCATTGCCCCACTCCTCAGTTTATACCCAAAAGACTTAAAATCAGTATACTACAGTGACACAGCCACATCAATATTTAGAGCAGTTAAATCCATAATAGGTAAACTATGGAACCAACTTTATACCCTTCAATAGATGAAGGTAATGAAAATGTGGTACGTATACATAATGGAATATTACTCAGCCCAAAAGAAAAATGAAATTATGGCATTTGCTGGTAAATGGATGGAGCTGGAGAATATTATGCTTAGTGAAATAAGCCAATTCCAAAAAACCAAAAGTCAAATATTTTCTGATATGCGGATGCTAATTCATAATAAGTTTGTGGGGGCTAGGGAAGAATAGAGGTACTTTGGATTAGATGGAGGGGAGGAGGTATGGGGGTAGGAATGACAGTAGACTGAATTGGACATTATGACCCAATGTGCATGTATGATTACATGACTGGTGTAACTCTACATCATGTATAATCAGAATGAGAAGTTATACTCCAGTCATGTATGATGTGTCAAAATGCCTTCTACTGTCATGTAGAACTTATTAGAACAACAATAAAAAAGAAAAACAACAACAAAAAAAACAACTGATCCAAGGCCACAAAGCCACTAAATGGTGGCAAATAGACTCTAACCTCAGATTCTTTGATTCCAAGTGGAATCTCAATTATAGTCACCTATCACATAATGACATCTCAGTCAACAGCAGACACAATATATGCCAGTGGTTCCAAAAGAATAAATTGCTAAGGGACATCACAGTCATCTCAGTTTATCTAAGTGTGTTCTACAATGTTCACACCACAAAATCACCTCACAATGCATTTCTGGGAGCGTATGACATCCTTAATCAATGCATGAATACTTCCAAATCTTCCTAAAGCATGCAGGATTCACCCAGGCTCCATACTTCTGCTAGATTTTAATTTTTCATTTGTTCTTTTTAGATATACATGACAATAGAGTACATCTTTATGTAGAGCACATTTCTATATGCAGAGTATATCTTCCCATTCTTGTGGTTGTACATGCTGTGGAGTTTCACTGGTCATGTATTCACATGTGAACATAGGAAAGATATGTTCTATTGTCTCGCCCAATCCCATCCCCCATCCCTTCCCTTCATTCCCCTTTGTCTAATCCAATGGACTTCCATTCTCCTCCTCCTCCTTATTTTGAGTCAGCATTCACATATCAAACATTCGACCTTTGGTTTTTTGGGACTTATTTCACTTAGCATGATAGTCTCCAGTTCCATCCATCTACCTGAAAATGCTATAAATTTCATTCTTCTTTATGGCTGAATAAAATTCCATTTTGAATATATATATCCATTCATCTGTTGAAGGGCACCTAGGTTGGTTCCATAGCTTTGCTGTTGTAAATTTAACTGCTATAAACATTGATGTGGCTGTGTCACTGTTTTATGCTGATTTTAAGTCCTTTGGGTATATGCTGAGGAGTGGGATAATGGGGTCAAAAGGTGGTTCCATTCCAAGTTTTCTGAAGAATACTAGATTTCTTGATGACAAAATTTGTTTTTATTTTCTCCCTTTTTATTAACTACATCTGTAGAAATCTAAAACAGCTATATTTATGAAAAATGAGAAAATAATCTTGGGTGTGAAAAGGTTAATCAGAAGTCAACAATGCAAGCAGCTTCAGGGGCTTAGTAACCAGTCACCTGGAGGAAGTGGGCCTGGGTGGGAGAATCCAGGGGTATGGGGCCTTGGTGAACTGAGCAGCACCAGCCCTGTTCCCTCGGCATCCAAGGCATGCAGTCTACATAATCCTTCTGCTTTAGGAGCCAGTTAGTATGTATACTCATCCTTCTTTCTCTCATTCTTTCTTTTCTACCTCCCCTATGGGATATAACGTGAGTCAATCTTAGCACTGTAGTACAGAAAATGAAAATATACAAGAACGCTCACACATACCTGTCTCCCTATATCTACACGCCTGTGTTATGCATCAGCACTTTTATCTTTTCAATGCACATAAGTCTGGACTCATAATTTTATATGCATGAAATTGAACATCTTCATTCTGAAATGGGACATCTTCATTTTCTAGTCGTTCAAAGAACAATTGGGTTTTCTTTCATTTACAATGCTTACAGATACTACACTTTTTGGTTCCTCCTTCTAAAACTTCTCAACACTTTCCTCCCTGCACCATTGTGTTTTTTCATTAGAAGAGAGTTCTCTGTTACACTGACATTCTTAAAAGTAATTTAAAAAAAAAAAAAGAGAGAGAGACACAGCCAGGTGCTCAACACTGGCCACACATCACACTAGATTTACACAGACCAGGTTCACACACGTCCTGGAAAAAAACTGCATAACTTCCACATTTAAAGAAATCTGTGTGGGAAACTGAGGCTGAGAAAAGTTTTAAGCAACTTGCCCGAGGTGGTGGAAGCTAGAAATTGAATTCTGACCAATTCTAAATGGATAATTTGTCCAATTAAAAATAGTGATTTTCTTATGAGTTTTTAATGTTACCCAGAAAAGTTTTATTTAACACTTTAGACTGAGACCTTTGTCACAGATGCTTTACAGCTCTTCATTCTGATCACTTGCTACCTTTGCCAATGGCCAATGATCTCATCTTACCTATTTCTAACTAACCAGGAAGGCTGTATTCCCTACAATGTAAACATTTCTGCAATACCAATTTGAGAGTAAGTTTAAAAATGGAGGATTGAGTTGCAAATTCGACTATAAGTTTCTAAGGTTAATCTCCCATCATCTAGAAAATATTTTGGTGTTCATGCTAGTGGAAAAAAAATCGATATACCTCTTTAGCTCCTATACGTGCTTTTTGTCTTCATAAAACTCAACAAATATTAGCTAATTAATCCTAATGAAAGTCTCACAATACACATAAGGTCAGATTCATTCTCAATAAGCATTTATAAACTAGACAAGATGTGGTCTCATAATTTATGAGGCCTCTGGCTCACATGCTTTATGAATTACAGCCTTAGATGCACAAATGGCCCTTGTAAAGTCCTGATGAAGTCACAAGCTCTATTTTATCAATTTATAACCTAGTGTTTCACAGAGGTCCCACCAGGCTACCCCTTTGCCCCCCAGTTCTGTGCCATTCTCTAAAACAGGGTCCTTTGTGTGATAAGCAGGGACAATCCAACTTAGAAAAATATAATTTTTATCTGTGTTAATACATTTATTCTTTTCTTGGACATTAGCAAATAAAGTCTGAAGCATAGGTCACTTGTTTTTAAACCTTAACCTTTAGGTCATATCATGTACTCACATGAAATACCCACTCTTTCTCATATTTGACTTTATATTCAAAAGTTAACTCATATGTAAATGAGACACAGATATTCTCCCAAACTGACCAATAGAAATAAATATAGACCTAATCTTAATCTTTGGTGTTTATATGGTTGAATCTTCTTCTTACAGGAAAAAAGGAGCAGATGGGATTAAAAAAAAAAAAAGAAAAGAAAAGCAAACCTAAAATGAACATGAAAATAAATTGTCCCAAATATGAAAAGGACCAGCAGAACAAGGGTTTAGGAAATACAGGACTACACCCATCCACATAATAAGCCAGGATAAAGAGGTGACAGTGTCTTTCAAAGGTAAATGCTACCTTTAAGGACCAAGGTAATTCTCCCCATTCAAAAACCAGACATGGTAATTATCATACTTATGCATCAGAGATATTTCCAGGAATGAAAGTTACATAAATGACAGCTATAGACTTCAAAGTACCAGTAAGTTTTTCTTCCATTCTTAGGCAAAAGTTCTACAAATCCTAGGAAAAACTGTCCTTTCCATAAATACATATGCATAGATCTTTATGTCAGAAATGGAAAGAAGATAAGTAGCTTCCCAGTAAGAGGGAGGTAACAACACTGTGGCAGGAGATGATGGCCTCTGTATGTTCTAATGTCCAGACTGAGGTGAACGAAGGGAGTGGAAGATGAAACAGATGAAATGCTACCTCTTACAGGGACATCTGACCTTGTCACCAACAAGGGACCATTTCTGGTGACTGAATAATAGGAGCGACTGTCAACTCCCCCCAGGGGATTCCTCCTTTCTTCCTCATAGCTCCGCCTCAGGAGACTGGAGAGACCACAGGAAGACTCTGCATATTCTTTGCTTTTCTAAAATTCACGAAGTTTGATGGTTTATGAGTATTTCAGAAGAAAATTTAGAAATGCTTTATATAGAGACTTCAGGTTGGAAGCAATGTGCTAAGTCTGTCAGTGAAACATGAAATCATAAAGGAAGTTCACTGCTTGGGTATGAAAGCAATTTGAAAATATTAGGAAAATATACAACCTTGAAAAGAGTACAAATGCAACCTACCTTCACAAGAATATACAAAGAAATAAATGTTAAAGATAATGAACATCCTAAAAATCACTGAGTTACACACTTTAATTGTATGCAAGGGAACTGTATCTAAATAAAACTCAGAAAATGAAAGATGTTTTCAATAAAATCAATGCAAGTAGATAATCATGACAACAAAAAACTGAAAATGAAGATAACAATCTCACTTTTTTGCTCAAGATTATATTTATAAAGATCACTATCACTGGTAAATGGATTCAATCATCAAGGAGCCACATTTTTAAATGTTTTAAAATTTAAACTGTTAAAACTTTTGATAGAGAATTTCATTGGGAATCCCTTTGTGTCCTAAAATCGGGGTGGCATTCATATGAACACACATACATTCCCACTTATCAAGGTTAGAAGAATATACACAAACATTTGTTAGAAATATTTTTCTCTAAGAGGTTGGCTGGCTTGTTTTTGATCAGTGCCAAAGTTCCAGGTACCAAAGTTTCAGTGGTCCTTACTTTGCTAATGTCTACAGCAAAACACATATAAAAAAGACTACGGCCATCCAAAATCAAAGGTCTGCTCCTCACGCTGGGACACTGGAGTCCTAAAGGCATGAGTGAGGCAGGATGTTAGAGACAGCCTCAGATAACAGGTGGTACGTCCTTACAGAACCCCCATTTTAGTCCGTTTTAGAGAAGGTCTTAATTTTTGTTCCAAAGGGATGTGTGTGTTGAGAATAACTAAAATCAAGTGAAAGTTACTTTATACTATACTAACTTAGTGTAGTTCTCATTAAAACAAACAAAATGAGCCTAGAATAATTGATTTCCTCATACGGACCGGGAATGGTTGATTTTTTTTGTGCTCTCCATTCTTGGTCAAAGAACTCTGATTTTTAAACTGGGCACACTGCTGCCTGCCAAAGGACTACACTTCCCAGACTCCTTTGCAGCTAGGAAGGACCATGTGACTAAGTTCCAACCAATGAGATATAAACAGAACTCTCATGAAACTTCCAAAAGGCCTCCTTAAAACCTGCCCAGTGACCGGAAAACAAAAAGTTGAAGACTTTTCAAGGGCTTCATAGAGCCACATGGTTGCCCCAGGCAGCTATTTTCTATGTTCTCTTTTACATGAGAGAGATATCTATTTTAAACCCTATTTTTTCTGCATGTAGAGCTAAACCTGATCCAAGCTGATATACAATCAGGGAAAGCAAAGCAGTATTAGTGTGAGAGTTGCTTCAGAGCGAACCAGATACATTTTTGCTATAAGAAGAGACTGCCGAGAACCTGTCCCACTCGACCAGCCTTTGTTTTCAGGAACCAAAAAGTTGGAATGAGTCATTGCCACACTGGTCCTAGCTGACACTAGCTTTGTATAACTGGATTAAAAAAAAAAAAAAAAAAAAAAATCACTTTCTTTCTACTTTAATACTTTAAAAAGCAAAATAATTTTAAATGTATTTTCAACTGAGAATATGGCATGATAACCAGAAACAGAAATCGTGAGGTTCAAACAGCAGAAAATATGCAAAGCATAAAAGATGGATCTGCAACAAACAGAAGCTATGAAATACCATAATTGATATGAGCACAAAAAAATCATACAGGCCTTCAGGAAAATTATGAAGAGCACTAGAAACTTTTATTGATAAAATGGAAGAAGCTCTGATTCTTCAGATGGTGTATTCATATTCTAGGATTATAAAAACAGTCTCATAATCCAGGTGGCTTAAGTTAGACTGCCCACCAGTCCTAAAGGCTGGGAGTTTGAGATCAAGATACTGCAGAGCTGGTTCCCGCTGAGGCTATGAGGGCAGATCTGTTCCTTGCCCGGCTCCAAGCTTCTGCTGCTGGCCAGCAATCTGTGGCATTCCTTGGCTTCTGCATTCCTTGATCTTCCCTTATGTACCTGTCCATCTCCTTGTGTGGGTGTCTCTTTTTATAAGCACATCAGACACTGGATTTGGGGCCCTCTTGATTTCATTAGTGCCTTGGCATCTGCAGGGAACCCCATTTCCAAAAAAGTTCACATTCTGAGGTACTAGAGGTTAGGACACACACATGAATGGGGTGTGAGATGCTCAACCCGTGATGACTGATGACAGGCCAAGCAATTCTGATTCAGTGGCTGGATGAAAGCAAATGGACCCTAATAACTGTAGCATCCAATACAGGTTTAAGAGAAATGTCAACTTACAAAGCATTTGATCAAAAACAACTGAAACACCTTATAAAATGATGTTTAAAAGAATAAAAGCTTTCTGAGGCAACGACCAGAGAAAAAGGTATGGACATTCGCACAGTCGGGGCTGTGATAGCAAAACCAGACCTGGTTGTGAAACGAAATTGCAAAAACATTAGGGTAGGAGACCAAAGCCGGGAAGGGGCCGGTTTCACTCCTCCCTGCCTTTCTCCAGGCCTCATTCACCACGGGTCCCTATCTTCTGGATTGTCAATAACCGCCCTGAGAGTCTGACTACTCTCTCCTGAAATGTAACAGATGCTGTGAAAAGAGCCCTTTCTTCTTCTGTGCTTCCATAAGCATGCTTTATGTTAGAGACCCTGCACGAGGCCTTCAGCCACACGGACGAGGAAGTATTTTAAAAAGAGGAAAAAGCCCCAATGATAGGATGGGTCTAAGATGACGGCAAATAACCCATAAATATTGTGAGAAACTGTGCATCTGGGCCCAGAATTTGGAGTTTTTGTTTTCCTCTGGACCCGCTGGCAGGAAATAGAGTGTGGAGTTCTCCCCTCCCAGTGTGCTCGCTGCTTCTCCAGCAGTCTGTCCCCAGCGAAGGACTACGCCCCGAACAGGCGAGGCCCGCAGGAGTGGCCGCCCACAGAAGTGCCACTGTTCAGTGTGAGGACAAGAGCAGCCACTTCATCCTCCAATGGGAACACTGTCTCCTCTCAAGTAGCTCAGTGTGCGCAGCAAGGTTGGGAAAATCGGGAAGATTTTTTAAAGGAGGCATTAGAACTGCTTGAATACTCCTTGTTTAAAAAGAAAAACTGGAGAAGAGGACTGACTCTGAAAGCCTCCCTTACTCCCTACACAGCTACACTCTGTAGAATGTTCTAGTCCATTTTCAGATTCTGTATTAGAAAACATTTTTGATGTGTCTAAAATGTCATTAAATGATTTCATAACCTGCGATGATGCTTCTGAGAATCTACCCTAAGGAAACTTCAAGTACAGAAAAAGGTTTATGTAGGGAAGTGTTTGCTGCAGTGTTATTCATAACACTGGAAAGACAGCGAACATCCGTGGTCTGAGGAAGGGGAACGGCGGGCATGCTCTCCTCTGCTCAAGGCAATATTATACAATGGAACGACACATGGGGTCACTGGCGTGTGTGTGTGTGTGTGTGTGTGTGTGTGTGTGTGTGTGAGAGAGAGAGAGAGAGAGAAGCACTGGCTCTTCCTCAGGTGATGCTGTCTCAGAGAGCCACAGGGAAATGTCACTTATGGACAACCTGACTTGCTGACAACTTCTGGAAGCCTGTGCTCCTGAGGGGTTTAGACCAAGTGTTCCTGAGGTGCGAGCGGAAGAGAGGCGTGCATCTGAGAGCTGCGGGAAGATGGCAGCATTAAAGGCATCTATCCAAGCCAAGAACAGGACAGGCCCATGAGAGCATCTGGAAGCCCAGAGGAGCCGCCACATGATAGGTCTACACAGGCAGAGCCCCCACTGCGGAGGGCCTGATGGGATTCTCCAGTCTAACAGGACACTCAAGTCACAGAGCCATCCACCTCTGAAGGACCACGGAGGCTTGGACAATGGCATGCCAGTGTCGAGGGCATGAGGACACATCACTGGCAGACATCCAGGGTGCCCTCCTCCCTCTCCACAGATACCCTGGGATTTCCGCAAGGCCTTGGGAGGCGGAAGCTACAGTGGAGAAGTGCAGCGTCTTCTCCTTAATCTGACAGAGCAGGGCCTCTGAGATTCAGAAGAAAAAAGGTACAAATATCTCTAATTTGCCAATGAAGAATCATGTTGTTATCCAATCATTAAAATGGTATGAAAATGTAATTATACTAAGAAGTTTTTAAAATACAACATCATGGGGGAAATACCCATGGTGGAAATACAAAAATATATGAAAAGTCTGATGACCTGCTTATTGTTGTTTTAAAGCACAGGGAAAAAGTCCTTGAGGAGATAACATCAGAAGGCCAATAGCTGAAGCTTCTCCTTTCTCCATAGCCTGGGAGGAGAGAACATTGGTCCCTTCTTTTCTCTACACTATGGTTACATTACTTTTAAAATAGAAAAACAATTCCAAATGGAGACGTGATTAGAATATTCTTTCCTTTCCAACCAGTCAAATGGATTTTTGGATCATCTGACCTTCTGAGTTTTTTTTAAATCATTTTCCTGAAATTTATCTGATAACAGAAGTTATGACTTAGTGACTGTTTACCAGATTTTAAGCAGGTGTGCAAAGCAGAAACATATAGGAAGAAAAGGTCTTTTTATTATGGTCTTAAAATTTAAGTCAGGATTTGCGGCTGGTAAATTTGAACATAATTTGTCTATTTTGTCTGAAAAGCTGTGGTTTCACTATTGGTTAAATATTTAGATTTGACTTTTTTCTTTTAGCAACTAAAAGGAAAATTCATGTTTAAAATGTTCCTTTGGATAAGCCGAAATATATATTTCCATAATTAAACTAACATTTCAGCAACAACAAAAAAAATCAGTATTCTTGCTAACATTTACGATGAAATGATTCTAGTACACAAACAAAATGAGAGCTCACTTTGTTTTCGTTTGCTGGGCGCGGGGTTCTCCTTGTCATTTTGGAAAAGTGGCATTGCATGGTGGCTAAGTGCTTACAAAGACAGAAAACCCAGGTTTGCATCTTGGATTTCTCTTCAGCTTTGCCTTCAGTATAAGTTTCCTGAAATGTCCCTGTCTCCTTTCCCCCCATCAATAGCTCTGGGATTATATCAAAACTGACTCACTGAGGGACTGTGAGGATCAAATGCTCAATGCAAAGTACCTAGGCACAGAATGAGAGAAACACATGGCGCTTATATGACTGTTATAATCAGGAACAGGATCTGTTCTCCAAATGGAAGGTTTCCCTTCATTATGGGGAACAGCAAAACTCTAACATAACCCACACAAGTCACTTTTCCTTCAGAAACTGTCCCTGGGGTTTTAATAACTACTTAGAGGAAAATACAATTCGCTATGAACTTGTTCCTCTTTACTGGACTACAGTATTTAATATACAACTAACGAAGAAGGATTAAATGACAAATTCAGCCTCTCTAATGCTCTGTAAATGAAAGCATCTGGTGAGGAGTCAAACTCAAATGGTTATGAGCAAGTAGCCAAGATGTAGGAACCGAGCATCAGAACGAATCAGGGAAAGCCTGTTGTCCAAAAGCAACAGACCCTGGTCTCCTCGAGAAGCAGCCAGGGTATGGTGGCAATGTGGTGGTCTAGAGACAGGTCCACACTGAAATGGGCATCTCTCCAGCAAGCAGGAATTGGAATCCAGTGATGTTGGACGTCCACCTCCCCAAACAACCAGAAACAACTCTATTTTAAGTGTCAGGCACTAATTAAATTAAAAACAAAAACACCGGAGCCAAAGAAAACATCTCTGGGCCAACTGTGGCACAGGTGCCAGTTTGTAAGCTATAATGTAAATGTTTCCTATCACCTCAAACATTCAGAAACAACATCCCTTTTGGAGTGTATGAAACAGTAAAAAAGAAAAAAAAAAGCTTTAATTAAAAATCTTATATTACATATATGTACACATCTGAGTTAACATGGCCACTTATTTATTAAGTCAGGAAAAAGTATCTGGAAACTAGAATAGTAACCCTCATCGGTCATTGAGATATTCTCAAGCCTTGTCTCTCTGCAACGTGGTTGAAGCCAGCAGATGAGCAAGACAACATCTGAGTGTAGAACGCTGTGGTCACAGGGTCACACCCTGGATTGACAGGGCTGCCTCTGCTGCCTCTTCCAACTTGTCTTACTCTGGTTTTACATGTTTTGCAATCAGCCTGGGGGGAGAGTGGGTCTGAAGATAGTCCCTCTGACAGTAGACTTAGTAGTACAAGAGAAGAGAAGAGGAAGGCTGAGTGACAGGTAGAAGGAGTCAAATGTCAGAGCCTGAGCTCTGTGGTGAAGGGTCACAATCCCCAGAGCTCAGTGTGTTGAGAGGTACTTAAGGGCTCTGGTGGCTTTTCTATACAGCTCCTTAGTGAAATAAGGACCATAAGAAACATACAATACACACCAAAGAATCGTGGCCCTAGGTTCTTGGGACAAAGGCAAATGTCATTCTTACATTTCTGAAAGATATCTGTTTAATCCAACAAATGTTTATAGGGAACCGATCATTTGCTAGGGCCGAGGCCATTGCAAATACCTGGTAAGAATGACTTCGAGAGCCGCTGCGTTCTTGTAGGTGAGCCTATGGCAGGAAGTGCCTTGCAACATGGAAATCAGTCTGTGCTTTTCCCCTAAGGAGTAACACACTCCAGCTAAGGGGTTAAATCCAGAAAATTGGATTTAAACACCTAAATAAGAGGTCTTATGGGTAAGGTTAGGAGGGTTTGAACTCAGAATTGGAAGTATGGAAAACAGACACAGCTGCTTTTGTTGAAAATTTTTAAGTCTAAACGAATTGATCAAAACAAATTTGCTCCAATAATCAGTCACTCGGTTTGCTCAGTGATTATGATTGGAACATTTCTGTGGATGGGCTACATTTTAATACCAACTCTGCTATCCCTGATGGCACATTCTGATGAAAGCAGCAGAAGCTATCCCCTCTCTGGTAGCATTTAGGAAGTAGGAAGCAGCAGTTAACCTTCTGCTCAGTGCACAGAAAGGCCTGCAGCACATACGTGCTCAGCTTCCAGCCAATGAACTGGTAGTGAGTTAGCGTGAACCAGCGCTCTACTGTGTGGAGCACTTGCCTAGCATGGGTAGATCCCAGTATTGTACAAAGGAAAAACTGACGCTGTACATTTGATTAGCTATTAGGTCATGTTTATTTGTTTTTGTAAGATAGATCATTTCCAATAAACATTTTGTGCATACCTTTTAAAATTATTTCTAAGCATTTACTACATAGACAATTTTGAAGACTACAGACAATGAGCTATTAAAAATTTCTAGTTAAAACATTTTATCGTGTAAATTTTTAAGTTAATTATTTCTAAGCATTCACTTACATAATATCATGTAAATTCTGTTGCACTTTATTTTTTTTTTTATTGTAAACAAATGGGATACATGTTGTTTCTCTGTACCTGGAGTAAAGGCATACCATTTGTGTAATCATAAATTTACATAGGGTAATATTGTTTGATTCATTCTGTTATTTTTTCCCTTCCTCCCCCACCCCTCCCGCCCCTCTTTTCCCTCTATACAGTCCTTCCTTCCTCCATTCTTGCCACCCTCCTTAACCCTAACCCTAACCCTAACACTAACCCCTCCCACCCCCTATTATGTGTCATCATCCGCTTATCAGCGAGATCATTCGTCCTTTGGTTTTTTGAGATTGCTTATCTCACTTAGCATGATATTCTCCAATTTCATCCATTTGCCTGCAAATGCCATAATTTTATCATTCTTTATGCCTGAGTAATATTCCATTGTGTGTGTGTGTGTGTGTGTGTGTATATATATATATATATATATATGCCACAGTTTCTTTATCCATTCATCAATTGAAGGACATCTAGGTTGGTTCCACAATCTGGCTATGGTGAATTGAGCAGCAATGAACACTGATGTGGCTGTATCTCTGTAGTATGCTGATTTTAAGTCCTTTGGGTATAGGCCAAGGAGTGGGATAGCTGGGTCAAATGGTGGTTCCATTCCAAGCTTTCTGAGGAATCTCCATACTGCTTTCCAGAGTGGCTGCACTAATTTGCAACCCCACCAGCAATGTATGAGTGTACCTTTTCCCCCACATCCTCGCCAACACCTATTGTTGCTTGTGTTCTTGATAATCGCCATTCTAATAGGGGTGAGATGAAATCTTAGGGTAGTTTTGATTTGCATTTCTCTTATTACTAGAGATGATTGGATTATTTGTCTTCTTGGTGTAGAGTTTTTTGAGTTCTTTATAGATTCTAGAAATTAGTGCTCTATCTGAAGTATGATTGGCAAAGATATTCTCCCACTCTGTAGGCTCTCTCTTCACATTACTGATAGTTTCCTTTGCTGAGAGAAAGCTTTTTAGTTTGAATCTATCTCTGTTGCGCTTTAAAACACTTGTTCTTTTCCTCACTTTTAACTCCAAAGATTGAAATTCTAAATGAATTAAATATTAAGGTGAGGAAAACCTGCGAAAATCCTTTGTCATTTTGAAACAACTCCAAGTTCAGCTCTTAGAAGCCCAAGAGCGAAGATTACAGCGTACACCAAATAAAACTTTTCCTTAAGAGTTGGCATTGTAACCAATGGGAGGAGCCATCAAGAGTTCCAGTGAGGAATCCAGGCAATTCATAGGAAACCAAGAAACCCGCTGAGCAAGAGGGAGGCAGGGGTGTTGGGGGGTTTACAAGAAAATGCATATCATTTCTTTAGAGTCACCACTCCCTAAAAGCATCATCTAGCAGGAGAATGAACACTTTTGAAAGCAGAGTAGAAATTTCTCTCTTAGGGCTCTCTAGGTACTGTGATAGGGATCAGGGGGCCCAGAGTAAAACAACTCTGAGAATACACCTGTATTTTGTATCTGATGAGGCCCAGGTTTGCTGATCCATAATAAGCCCCTTAGGAGCTGAGCTGAGCTTTCACAGTAATCCTTCCCCACATATCTGAACCTGCTGTGGGGATTTTTTTAAACTGCTATTAGCAGTGACTAAAACTTCTAATCCCCTGCTATGCCTTTATTATTAACACATACAATTATCATGCTGTACATTAAAGCACTGTGAAAAACTCGATCTTATTTCTAAATCTCACCAACTTTTTAGAACAACAGTAAAATTTTATCAGAAATACCCTTTTGTCATTTTGTCTGCATTTTTGCTGTAAACTCCTTCCCCTCTAAGGTTAATTGGCATCTCTTACAGTGTGAGAAACTTCAAAGTTCCTGGAAAGGATCTATTCCTAATGCAACTATTTCAGATATAAAGTAATCTTTCTTTAGTTCATTACAGACAAGGGCAGATTTTTAGCTCATTCCTTGAAAGAAAAATAAAACCCATTCTGGAGATAAATATGGTAGCTGAACACAGAATGGAATTCACCTGACTTGTAATTATTATATCAAATATCTTGGCATCTTTTCCCTAATGAAGCTTAGGGAAGATAACTTAGCCACCCCAAGTCTGAAAGCTAGGAAGGCACATGCTCACTACTCTGGTGCACAGGCAAAAACTGATGGCCCTGCTGTCCTGTGTACCTTCCTTGCCTCCATCACCTTTGGTCCTCGTTATTCTAATCCTTGACCTCCCTCAGTTTTTATGCCATTGAAAGAGACCCACAGAGGAAGAAAGGGCTTAACCTTTTCTTCCACCTGAGCTCAGCTCTCTGCCAGGTCACTGGTTCAAGCACCAAGCGAGGAGAGGCAAGAGGTATCTCCATTTTCTTTTCTAACCTTCCTGGGCTTCCAGAGGAAAGAGGTGAGACTCTGTTCACTCTGCTCCCTAGGACACCCACCTTCACAGGTGGGCTTTTAGTCTGGTCCCCAAGATTTTATTAGGTTTGTTGTTCTTAATCCTCGATGTCTGAGGGGGGACTGATTAATATGAAGCCTGAATTTCTCATTGTGTTGTAGACAATTTCAAACTGCTCTTTTAGAAATTAGGACTAAATCTTCCTATAAATGAGAAATAAAATCCCCCCAGCAAATCACTTTAAAGAAAGATGAGAAAAATTAAAGTCAAATTAGGGAGCAAAAACTACTCTGTGACATACACATACTTTAAAAATCCCACATAAAAATATGAAAGAAAAAACCCACACACAAATATGAAGTACTCTTTTGAGTTCTAGATATTTAAAATAGGGCAGTTAAATTGTGGTAGAGGGGCACCCGGTTCAGAAAAAAAAAAAAAAAAAAAAATCTGAGTCTAGTTGCATTACGTTTGTTCTGAGTCTCAAGGATTATAAGTAGTACTAAAATTGTTGGCAATTCCTGATACAGCTTTAAATGAACTGCAAAATGCCAACTTAGGCACCAGCTATATCTAGGGAAAGGACAAGAGACCATGTTTTATTCAAAACTTCACAAAGAATAGTTCTAGAGTCCCTATTCTTTTTTTTTTTTTTTTTTTCTAGGATTGACTTTACAACCAGGAAAATCTTTTGAGGTAACACAAACGGGGCTTGGGAGTGCAGGTGCGCATGCACTAGCCCCTGGGTTCTATCCCTAGCAATGCAAAAGAATTTTTAAAAAATTAACACAATTGGCTATTTACAGGTTCACATTTTTAGAAATATTCATGGCTATAGTTTTTTAACTTCGTGAAAATATTCGAATCATTCTTTATATTTAACTTAGTTAAAACATTATTAGAATTGCATCTAACATTGTGAAATCCTGAAATTTTAAGTAATAACAAAGCTACTGACTCAAGAAATTCAAACACCATAGAGTGCGGATGGCAGGAAAAACCTGTACTGCAAAGCCAGACAGACACCAGGATCACAACTCAAACTCCACTGGGCGCTACGCAAACGTGGCAAGTCACGCAAGCTCTGTAATTTATAAAGTGGAGATACTACCATTTTCCTCAAAGCTAAATGAGATCACACACCTAAATCACCTAGTGCAGGGCTTGGCACCTCGTCAGCACTCAATACGCGTTAGCTGCCATTAGGAGTTGTGGAGTACTGCCCACAGCCACCTGGGACTGGCGGCCACATCTGTCCACCTCCAAAGCCCATGATTTCCCCACTGCTTCTCTGTTATTAGTGTGAGGCCAACATTACTGCTATTGCTCAACATGCTTAACATTATTAAGAGGTTTTACAAGTTCTAAGATCTAGATGATTAAATATGAATTCTCTCGAGAAAGAACTCGAACAGTACACATGATCAAGACTGGCTTCTCTGAGGGATTTGAGTCTGACCCTCAGGAGGTAAAGAAGAGTGATTAACCCATGGAACTACCCTGTTCCTTTTAACATTATTCCAAGGCCATATAGGATTAGCAATTCTGCTGTTCACTTTTCACTGACTGGCAAAGGATTAAAGACAAATAAATTCAAGGCAGTTTTCAGATGCACAAAATTAAAGGTTGAGAAGGCTGAGTATTTTCAAAGTATGCTCCAATGAAGGATTTTTTTTTTTTTCATTTTGATTGTTCTTTCCAAAACTTTTAAACATCCAATAAAATAATCTCAATTTTCTTTGGTTGTTCTTTGCTTTCAAATACTGTAAATGGCTGGATTCCAGATAGAATAGTTATCCTCAAATGCCTTCCAATGTGGCCTGCCAGATTCTGTGGTTCATAAGTAATTTAAAAGTAGAAATGTGTAAGAAATGAGACCTAATGGAGATCACTTTTATTTTACAGTTAGATCACTTCTTTCTTCAGGGAGAAATGGACAATACATAAACACATGTATATATGCTGATGAACATATATATATATATATATACAGACCCTTGTAAGAAAGAAAGAAAATGAAAAATGAATTAGCACATGTTTTATTCATATTGTAGACAATAATTTGAAAGAACAAAGCACACACATACACACATATATGTAATTATTTTTAACAGAAAATAAAAGTCATGATGCAACAAATAGCCAAATTCAACAATAAGTTAAAACAGTAGTAGGAATAATACAAACTTTATCTCTTGGGAACTTTTTTTTTTTGAGGGGTAATGTTTTAAAGTGTAGAAACTACTTCCTTACCAAAAACATAATTTTTATATATAATAAAATAAATTTAAAACAATGCTGTGTTCAAAAGAAGAAACACCTATCTAATTAGTAAGGTTTTTATCACTTGGTACTCAAGCAGAGGCTGGGATGTTCTAAAGGTAATTCAGGTACTAAGTAAAGGTTAATTAAACCTGGAGACCTCAAGTGGAGACCATTTGTACACAAAATGCTGACCGATGGCCAGGTACCCCACACATATAGCAAGGACAGACTCAGGTCCTGTCTTCCTAGAACTGATAGCCCAGTAGAGAAGACCCAATACAAAGATTTACAAACATGGTAGTAGCTACAGGTATATGCGTGAAGAGAAAGAACTGAGGGACTTTCTACCAAATCCATCTAAGGGAAAATATGGATTTAGCTACACAAAGGAGAGGGGAGGCAAGGCAAAGTGTGGATGATAGGCAAAGGAAAGCCAGGATGGCTGAAATTGAGAGAGAAGGGGGATGCCTAGAAAGAAGGGCAGAGAAGTGACCTCCATGGACACAATAAGGCATGGGTGGAGCTTATCCTAAGGGCAATGGAAACTAATGAAAGATGGGAACCACCACAGGGGGTACCATTAGAATCCTGCAGGAATATAGGTAATTTGTATCATGGCAAGAATAAAGGCAGAAATACCAGGTAAGAGGTGATTGCCATAGCTCAGACAGGAAGTGATGCTGACATGGCCCAAGGAAATGGCAATGAAGGTAGACAGTGAACAAAGATCCAAAGACACTGGGTTGCTACACATGGTGTGCGGGTGAGGAAGAGATCAGTGTCAAAGCAAATGCACAGGATCCTGGAGTAGAAAACTTGGTGGATGACTGTATTTTCATGGGATGTGACACTGGAGGCAGAGCAAGCTGGAGGAGGGAAGGGAAGATGACAGGCCTAGTTTTGGACAGGCTAAGTATGAAGTGCCTCCTAGGTAAGTGGATACTGAGTCTAGAGCCCTGAGAAAGTTATGCGCTGAAGACACAGATTGGGTCTTTGCGAGCTCACTCAGTTCCAGGATCCAATATGGTATACATTAGCTACCATATTGCAGCAACTGAGATATGGTAGTGAAAATTGATAGCTATATATGAAAATTGGTAGCTATATATGAGAAAGCCAGATTTCAAAGATGATATGAAAAAGGAATGTAGGATCAGTCACTTTTATATTATAATAAATGGTAATGTTTTTGATAGATCAGGTTAAACAAAATATAATAAAAATTCATTTGTTCTTTCTTTTTACTTTTTTTTTTTTGGGGGGGGGGTTGCTGGGGATCAAACCCAAGGCCTTGTGCTTGCAAGGCAAGCACTCTACCGACTGAGCTATCTCCCCAGCCCCCTCTTTTTACTTTTGTAATATGGCTGCCAGAAAATTAAAAATTATACATAAGGTTCACACTGACTCACATTGTATTTTTACAGACCAGCATGATACAGGCTAACAGAAGCATGAAGAACAAACAGCAATAATGAGGGTCTGGTCTCCAATGGAGGTGCAGGAATCAGCACATGTCTGTAGTGGGTGTGATAAAGAGAAACTGACCAAGCCAGAGGACACAGAACAAGAGAAAGATGGCCTCCAACAGCCAGGAAAGGAACAATGGGGCCAGAGTCTGCTGGGAGATGATGTAAGAAAAGGACAGCAAAGCATTTGAAAAGTAGACCACAGGTAGAAGAATGAATGACTTATAAAATAGTAATGCCATAATTATATTACTGCAATTTAATTTTTCTTGCATTTTACTACAAATTTCCAAATTGTTATTGCATTGCCTTCCACTTATACCGAGTTTTTTCACCTTCTACTAATGCACGCTTCTTCCCACCACCCCTGGAGTGCTCCTCCAGAATCGCTGGAGTTCCCTGAGAGGTCATGACTGAAAGCAAGCCAAAGAAGGGGAATAGACAATGCCATTTTCAAATGACATCTCCTTTCATTCCTACTTCACATACCACCTCTATTGGGTCCAGCTTACTTTCCATTATACAATTGCTGATTTAGATAATCTCCAAAATGCTTCAAGTTTTTAAACATATGCATTCATTTTTAATTTTTCTATAATTCTCTATTCCACCTTCAATAAAACCAGTGTTTTTCCAAGATGTGGTGGCTACCACAACGCACCCACTATGAACCAAGCATTTGCACATTGTTTTCCTAACTTCCCTATTTATTCAACAAATGCTTACTGAGAGCCTACTGTGTGCCCCAGTTGGAATTAGCAGTGAATGAACCAAAGTCCCCACCCCTCAATGAACTTACAATCCATGGCACAGAGTAAATACCATAGTTTCATACTGACACCTCCACAGCAGCAGTGGTTTCTATGGCTCACCACTGTCAATCACTGTATCCTTAAGTCCTTTACACTGATGACTGCATTTGATTCTCACAACATACTGATGAGATAGATCACGCATTAAGCCTTTTTATAAAAAAAAAAAAAAAAAAAAAACGCAAGACAAAGAAAAAGTAATGTCTCCCAAGAGGCTACAAAATTTCCAAGTGCCTTGATCAGGATTCTAAATTCTCCCAGCACCTTGCATCTCTCCTTTACATTATTTCCCATTCTTGATGTTTCTAAAGAGAAGAATGGAACACTCTGAGTTGGCATCTCTCTCTCTTCTTCCTTCTGAAGAATTTCAGAGAGAATGGGGCACGCAGAGCTCATCTCAGGGGAGTTAGTCCTTCAGTCACTGTTCAGTACATTCGCCAACCAGCATTATCAGCCATAAACCTGGCCTTATGATGTGCTTTGTCCTTTTCAGAGCAGCGACTACCAGGGAAGGGATTTACGCTCCACCTTATGTCTGATCCACCTGCACACCCCATGGAGGCAGGGATTCTACCTGGTTTCGTATCTCTGGACCCTAGAAAAAAATATCTGAGGCACAAGAGATGCTCAGGAAATATGAGTTAAACGCCTAAGAGTAAACCTTCCAAATTTAGGAAATTATACCTGTATATGCCCAAACTTCTATTTTTACTATTCAAATACAAATCTCTTATTCTTTTCTGCCATTCTGTGTAGCATGGAACAAATGTAATTAGACTGTCCCAAGGTCAGCATTATGAACTCTAATTTTTGTGCTGGGTTGTAAATGTAGAGATGCCATCAGGAGCTAATGAGGTTTGGTTTATAGGGTCCTTTGTCTGGATAATGGATAGCTCCCTAATTGCTGTGCTCATGTTTGTGCCTAGTTGTAAGGGGTTTAATGCCCCCTCCTGCTACTTTCAATATGTCTGTTCTCATCCCCTAATTTGCTGCATCTAATATACAACAATCCAAGGAACCCGATACTTGTTTATTGGCCTTATCAAAAGGGCACGGGTTTGCAGACATTGTTAAGTCTATTTTAGCTGCTTGAAAAAGTCTTTCCTCCTTTCTTCCTTCTGATTTTTCAACCATTTACAAGTCTTAAGGTTAACTTAAATGTTACTCTATTTTTGCTGCAAAGTAGATTACTAAGCACAAGGAAAATAACCCTAGGAAGAAGGCAGAATCGCTAAACATGCACTAAATTAATTCACCCATTTGTTCACAGAAGTTCTAACAACCTCTAAAGGCCTGGAGGGGATCTGTCCTCACCATTAACCCACAACCTGACATGAATAAAACAGCAGCTTCAGCCTGCGTGTTCTTCTAGTGTCAAAAACTCCTCCACTACTATGCCAAATAAGTCTTCTTGTCCAATATTTAAAGAATTCTGTCTCACAAGGGTCCCTCCTAGTCAATGATCTTATTGTTTGGCTGTCTCTATCTTTTCTGGATTTCATTATGTCTCTCCTGTTATTAGAACTTGTGTCTGGGATCATGCACCTATCCAGGGACAGCTCCAGATTTAACCATGAGGTCAAGGTTAGCTAGAAAACAGGCTTTGAAGAATAGAAGTCGTACTCAGAGAAGAACGGACATACGTGGAATGGCAGTCATCTTCAGGGTGACTCTAAGGGTTCCTATGAAGAGTCGTCATCTGACAGCCAAAGAAACCTTTTTAATGAAAAGCATCTCCCTTCTACAAAGGCTCTGTTGGTTGCTTCTGGAAAAACAAAAATCTTCATAATGACCACTTTCTTCAGTGTTTATAACACATTGATTTTTTTTTTGTTGATGTTAATGTATGATAAGCAATATCTTAGTTAATTTCATGACTTCCATTTCCCATTAGACAATATTTCATTATTTGCTAAATTTCTTCGAGTCCCCAGAAAAGTGTAAAAGAAAGGTTTATGGTCTATATTGTTGGCATCAAATAACGCTACAGTATACTGCTCCCAAGATAAGGTTGTGGAGCTGAGGGAGAACATTTGGAAGAAGAAGACAGATAAATATAAAATTAAGGAAATATGCAAACAAGGGTCCTATTATACAAATGGCAAAATAAGCCAAGCAGCCCCAAATTACAATAGTTTTCCTTCCTGAAATATGTGCCTTAATATAAATAACACAAAATATTTACTTATTGCTTAGAATGTGAATTAGTTTCATGCTGGAAGCTTTATGTGATCTCATTTATCCTCACTCTGCAGCCAGGGAATCAAACATTATCCCCATTCTAAAAAATATTGAGGTTGAAAAAGATTCCATCGCCCAAACCAAGCTATGAAATCAAAGTACAGAAGAAAGTCTGATACTTTAGTTAGTTCCCTTGCATACTGACCCTTTTGAAATTACCTGTATATTTGAACTATTGCTGAAAGATGTAATTTCTAAGAAATTTCAGGTGCTGGAATTGGAACTAATGAATAAGATTTTTAATTAGTAATATATCTGGATAGAAAAGATCAACTATATATTCTTCACATAATTTTTCAAAGAACTGGTACTCATACATTGATGGAAAAAAGCTCAAAGGTCTAAAGACATCTCCAAAAGGCCGTTTTGTTTTTAATTTCTTAACTCAATGTCTAAATTATACTCTGGTTCAGACCATATTGCATTGCTCTCCTAACCAGTCTCCTAGAATCCTTTTTTACAAATTCACCAAGTAAAATACCTAAAATTCAAATGTAAATGTGCTCTTCCTCTGCTTTGAGAAGGTTACAATTGTCCCCATCCCTCCAGAACACACTCCAGCCTCCACAGGGAGGGAGAGACAACCTGAGCAGTTAGCACCTGTCACAGGACTCCTACGGAGTATGAGCTCAAGGGCAAGAAACAAGTTTTATTAGTTCAATAAATGTTGATTGAGATGAATTAAATCAATAGCCTTAAAGTTGGCATGAAATATCCTTCTATTGTTTTGCCTTGCATTGTATTCATTTTTTTTCTTGGGAAAAAGAAATGAATGCCAAAGTATCTAATGTGCTATGGTGGTATTCAATAAAATATGATTGATTTCCAAAATATTTATGTTTTTATGTTTCCCAAGTATTTATTTTTTATTTTGTTGTTGTTAACCCTTAAAAGGTGTTACCTATGCAATCCAATCTTCTGTTCTGACATCAGTCTCGCACTCCAGGTTGAGTTCTCTTTTCCTATATGCAACTTCTGCCTCTTATTCTTGGGGAGGAACATCTTTATTACTTCACATTTTGGTGGAGGCCCTACCAGCTACTTCTAGCAGCACTGACCTCTACCCAGGTCGCTAGCCCTACAGCTTAACAGCATCCTTGGCAAGGCTGTGAGCCACCTGAGAACAGGGCAAGGGTGGCTGTTGTTCCCTTTGTATACTCAACATCTTCCCAGGATAACTGGCAGGTGATCAGCAAATGCTGACTCAGCAAATGAGTGAATAAGAGTAAACTGACTAAAGGTGCTAGCCTGTGGATCTATGTTTCCTCAATGAAAAGAGGGTGAGAAAAACCTACCTAAAAAGTGGCATCAGGTAATTGCAAATGATAGTAAAACCTCACAAGGGGCATTCTCAATGTTCAGACTCCATTCTGTTCTCCAATCTTGGCTAATCAACTACCATGAGATGTGTTTCCTTGGCATCCTAAACTCAAGATACTTAGGGAGAAAGAATGGATGGGCACAGTGGCACACGCCTATCATCTCAGCAGCCTGGGAGGCTGAAGCAGGAGGATAACAAGTTTAAAGCCAGCCTCAGCAATTCAGTGAGGACCTAAGCAACTGAGCGAGACCCTAACTCTAATAAAAATATATAAAAGGGTTGGGGATGTGGCTCAGTGGTAAAGCACCCCTAGGTTCAATCCCTGGTATGAAAAAAAAAAAAAAAAAAAGAGAGTGAATGAATGAAATGTGTGGTTAATAAAACAAAGAAATTTTAAGGTATTTAAAATTCTTAAAAACAACAACTTCAGAAGACTTTAAAATAACCAATGGAAAGACAGGTTTTCTGATTTGCTAGAGGGAGCAGGACTGACTGAGGAACCAGAAATCCTCTGTAGACTTCCTTAAACAATGAGGATGTATTTTCCCAACTTGAGTCCTGCAGGAGCAGAGTCCTACCCACTTTCCAGCTGTGAAACTTGTGCCGATATTTTTCTGGATCTCTCCCCTAGTTTTTGGAAGTTATCTTGAGAAAAAGTGATTTGTAGCGTGAAAGTAGGGGTGTTTTATTTTCATTTTTTAAGGTCAGAATATTTTTTTTTCTGTATTAATTAAAATAATAAATCTTTATATGGAACTATGACAATCTATACTCTGTCCTTTTAGCCAGGTTGGTGCTTGGAGTCTTGGAGAGTCTGTTGGTCAGGAGATGGGAAGAACACGGTGAATCACTGTGGGCTGCCGGTCAGAGGGAACTGCAGGACCCAACCCCAAGTTCACACTATTTTCACGGACTGGGAACAGCTTGCTGAAGAATGATGAGAAACTGTATATACTGTCACTTACTGCTATTTCTTTTATTCCAAAAATCAATCATGTTCAAGATTAAACACCAAAAAGTTCCCTCCACAAAGATAGCCATCAGAGACAGAATTACAGATTTCTTATAACATCGTATTTTAATATGTTTTAGAAATGCTGAACAACCATGTTCATCTGACTTGTTAAGTATAGAGATGTAAATAATCTCAATACTAAACTCACAAAGAAAATCCCTAAACAATAAAGATTCTTATATAATGTGATTTAAAAAGGTAAAGTAGTTAACAAGTTACTTAAAACATTTAAAATAATATAAAATATAAAGTCAAACCATTAATGAATAAACAATAAGAACACCCAGAGGTAACAAAGCAGATCTTAATATTTTAATAAACTCTTCTAATACTCTTAGTATAGATTACAGATAATAAAAAGGTATACTATACTTTAGGGTAATGTATCCAATCTTACAAAACTAGAAGAATCTTACTTTTTCACCCTTATTTTTTGACACAATCTCAAGCAGTCCAAAGTTATGATTAATCAAATATGTATTAATATTTATGCCTTTTATTCCAAAACAATGTAAGGAAACTTAGAATAAAAACCTTCTTATAGTAATCCTAAAACCCTGATATAATATACAACTGAAACTCTAATATATTTTCATTAACAAATTCATTTTAATTTTTAATTTCAGAAATCCAAAAGTCTATGCACCAAACTCAGATAACCACATGTACAAGTTCCACATGTGTATGTATACATATATTTTCTAAAATATGTAATGGAAAATGTTCAAAAATACAATGACTATAGATTGTTATAGAAAGACAATTTGTACAAAATCAATCCATTTTCCCTTTTAAAAAATATTATAGATATACAGAGAAGAATGGAAAGAAAATTTGGAATTTCAAGTTTTCTACAACTCTGCTTACTTTCATAAAGTTGGAAACTCCTTTCAAGACACATGCGTATTGTCCTTATAATTATGTCCTTGTATGAAAAGATCACCATTGCTACTTAAAAGAATAAACTCCCTGTAGATGAGTCAGAGAATTTAATATCATTCTCTTACTGACCTCACATGTTTTATCAAGATTTTATTGTTTTACAGGACAGTGTTTCACCCTAGGTCAACCCATGTACTGTAAATAAAGAACCACATCCTACTGATATTTCTTTGCATATCAATTGATTCTACCTAATAGCATCTTTCATTTAGGTTAATGAATAAATCTATTACTGTCCCTTAAAAATAGTATTTACAGAGCTTGAAAAATTACTATACGAATCACAAAGTCTAAGATATCATACATCTAAAACTGTAAAATGTATTTGAAAACTTTAAAAACTTGTAAATGGTCACTCATCAAATAAGAAGAAACAATGGGGGGAAAAAGAAATACATTTTCTAAAGGATGATATTACAAAATGAAGTATATAATTCTGTAAGATAAATCAATTTTTTTCAAGGCTTTTTTTTTTTTTTTTTTTCTCAGACCTGTGCAAGGTTTTCTAAAAAACAAGTCAGGGACTAGAGTTGTAGCTCAGTGGTAGAGCGCTTGTTTAGCATGTGAATAAAATAAAGGCCTATCAACATCTAAAAAAACATAAAAACAAATAAAACAAGTCAGGCGTGGTGGCACAGGCCTGTAATCTCAGTGGCTGAGGCAGGAGAATCACAAGTTCAAAGCCAGTGTCAGCAAACTTAGCAAGACTGTAAGCAACGTAGCAAGACCCTGTCTCAAAAAAACAAAAAAACAAAAACAAAAAAAACTCAAACACATAAAAAGGTCTAGAGATGTGGTTAAGTGGCTAAGTACCTCTGGGTTTAATCCCTAGTACTAAAAACAAAACATACACAGATCCTGACACAAGAAAATGACAGAAAGCTAATAATTACAATAAAAACAGATTGTTTCCAAAGGCATCAGTGCACAAGGTATCTCCAAAAGCAACAAATCTCATGTAATGATTTTTATGAACAGTATCATGCAACTGCTCTGCAGTTGTGAGTGATCAAAACTCATCTTAATAAAAAATGTAATTTTTTTTTCTTTTAGAGTTATAAAATTAAACATCTTGCAGCTAGGACAGACATGAATGAGAACAAAAACATCACCCTCTGAATTAGCAATGGAAATTATGAAGTAATTTGATGGTTTTAGGCCAAGTTTATTTTATCGTTTTCAAAATAAATACTTCTACCACATCACTAGTATCATGGAATCATTTGAATGGGGGAAGGGCACAAAATAAGAGTTTTTAATGGAACTGAGCAAAATTAAATTACCACTTACTTCTATAACATTCCAAAGTTTAAAAGGAGTTGTGCTCTTTAATGGAAACTGGTCTCTAGTAAAGATTCTCCCCTTGCTCCCAGCCCTTCCCCATCCACAGACAGGCTACCTCTACAAGGATTCTCAAGGTGAAGGCTACACGGCTACTGGGGAGAAAATGATGTGCCAGGGGTAACCTCTCAGGGAAAGCACCATGGCACATGCCTTGTTTATGTTAGAGAAGTAAATGTTTCAGAGAAAAAGCATCTGATATAAAGCACCAACATACACGTACGCCTGGCATTTATCCTAAAATGCATCTTTATATATCACATCTCTGGATCTTTGCATATTCTGTATCTTTTCCCCAGAAGACCCTAGCCTGCTCCCAGTCTGATCCTTTTCCAGATCCGTGATTGTTTCATTTAATCCAAGTATAAGATCAAAAAGAAAGATGTCCTGAACTTCCTAAGCTGGGCTACCTGCTCTCTGGGGTACCTGAGGACGAGGCCCAGATGCCTGCCACACTGGACACACAGGACAGCCTGCACCTGGGAGGAAGGGCAGCGTTCCTGGTCAGATGTCCCCTCATTAGCACAGCAGCAGCAGCAAAGGACAAATGCCCTCCAAACTGGTCTCCACGGGAAAGGTCCACCCTGATCACTGGGTGAATACTGGCAAGCTCTCCGCTAGCAAAGCTCAAAAACAACATCAAGAATAACACTTCGAATAGAGAGGTTTCTTTTTCGAAATCTAAAGAGGAAAAGCAAAGTTTCTGTTTTGGAGATCACATTCCGGGCTTGGGACCTGACCCCAGCCAAGTGATTTAACTTTTCTTAGCCTGTTATTTCCTTGTTTTCAAAATGGGAACAGAGCAAGGAACCACTAACTTGGGCTAGTGAGCATTAAATGAGCCATGAGCATAAAGTTCTCTGCTGCTTGCTGAGCACCACTATCAATCAAGATCTAGATTTTTCACAGGTGAACTTCAGACACAAACTAAAACTCATTAGGCAAGTTGAGAGCATGAAAAGAGACAAATTGGAAAACATTTTCTGCATTATGCTTCTGAAACAAAGGAAACCATCATCACTGTACTAATCAAGTATGAGCTCCATATTATTTGCCAAAATGTCACTCAAAGTAATGTAAAGTAATATGATGGACTTACACTACTGATGAGAAAATCTGTTGTAAATGTACAAATGGTTTTGCTAATTCTGTTAGATTATGTGTGTGCCTCTCTACGTAATATGCATATTATATAATTTGGAAGACAACTTTGTACAAAAACGGCAGCTTCTCATTTGAAGCTAGACATTTGTGAAACAGACATCCGAGGGAGGGAAAAGGAGTATATTTCAGTAGTTTCATTCATAAAGGTGGAATACCTGTGCTGAAACTTATTAAGCGATAATTTTCTACATGTAAATACATTAGCAACTTAGCTAATATAAAGTTATCCTGTATAAATTTAAACTTGCTGAAGAGACACATACATAACTGACATATTTAATGGTCAGGGAAATGGCTTCTTCAAATAGTCTTATGTATATGGCACATATCCCAAGGACAGTCTGATTTACAAAAACACTGCCCCACAGTTTACGTGTGTGTATGTAAAAACAGTCTTGTCACCAGAATAAAAACTTCACATTCTGACAATTCTCTAATGCAAGAAACCCTTGGTTATTAGCATGTTCACAGAGAAAATAATGCAGTATATCAGTCTGTAGTTAAGGACTCCTTCTCACATATGCAGATATTTTCAAGGAACAAAAGCATACAATAAGCAAGGTTGTGTGCTTGGATAGGGGAGGAGTTTTTTGTTTGTGACCCGGAAGGTGCATTAGTACAGGTTCCTCAAAGGAACAATTATCCTGGGGAAAAGACTGAAACACTAAATGACAATTTAATGCAGTTTTAAGACTCTTGAGTCAAAATATTATGCACGCAAAAATACTCTAAAATCTATAATCCTATAGTAGATAATGGAGGGTGTGTGTGTGTGTACATCGTGTCTGTGTGTGTGTGTGTGTGTGTGTGTGTGTGTGTGTTTTCCAAGGCTGATCTGGCACATGAGGAAATAAATCCTTAGCAAACACTTCTACATCAAAAAACACTTACTTTAAAATGAGCTTACAAAAATGATTGTTAAATCTTCATTTGCAAACCTTTAAAATTTGGCTCCATTCATTTCTGTATTGAAAATGTGAGTATAATCCAAGACCAGCCCATTTATTCTATTGAAAAACCACCCATGCTTTTTAATGTCATAATCATCTACCTCCTCTGTAGAGGATCAAATTCCTTTACATAACTATAGTTCCCCATATATATTTAGCATCCTATTAAATGACTAGACTATATGTATCTTTTTATCTGGCAGATAACAACATCCAAGTCTCCTCTAAGTCAGAGTGAAGTAACTAAAACACGCACACACATTTCCTCTAAATACAGAATATTTTTGTGATAGCAAAGAAGAATCTAGGAAAATACCAACAGAACAGGGTTTTTTATGTTAAATATAAGAATACTACCATGAGAGGCTCTTCATTATTTCTGCTAAATTATAGCATCTTTATTACATCTGATTTTTCTCTGTTCATCAATTCCCATTATAACGTTTCCCTTTTAATTATCATTTGTAAGGAAAATGCTACAAAGGTGTAAGCTGCTTCAGCTCCTGGTGTGTTAAAATGGAAAAGGACAAAAACTATACAGAGGATGGTCAAAAATGGGATAAACATGCTGAGAACAGTTTTACTTCTCAACTTACAGAGTACAGTCCACAAAGAAAACAACAAACAAATATCTTTAAATAATAAAAATGCACTGAAAGCGTCCTCTTTCAAAGGACCATATTTATTCAACTATGTGTTCCCAATATAAGACAAACCCCTTATTAAAATGCCATGCCTCAGTTCTTTGTTTGCTAAATTTAAATTATATGAAACTGTTTAATCACTGAGGTTCTCTAAAAGCAGTAGGTCCTAGAATCACAAGAAAAAAGAAAAAATGCCTCCTTCTGCAAGACACTTATCGCCGTGCTTATGACTAATCCACGAGAGTACCTGGCTAATAAGTTAATATTTAATTTGCAGTTTCCTTAAAGCACCATACTAGCATGCTAATAGTACTTCTATAAGCCAACTTGGTCTTGTGGAAGCAAAGTATCTACAAAATCACCAGGTAGATATCTTATGAAAATAAACTAAACCAGAATTCACTCACAAAAAATGAGAAAGACTGAAAAAATACTTCTGCAGTGCTACATGTATATTTCACTTGCTATGTCACAGGAGACAGGCACTTTTCAAGCTTCACTCTCTTGAATCATTTTACCACAAGAGAGCTGTAAAAAGAAAGAACTTATGCTAGAACGCACTGATAAATGAATTGCTTCTGCTAATCTATAATTTTGGTCCAACTTCTTTATGCAGTTCTCTATCAATTTTATTTTCTGGACCATTTAAACTGGATATCATCTGTAACGATCATAAGCCAGTTCTGTTAGAGCAACTACACACAACATTTGATCTAATGTGTTTAGTTTGTCCACTTTGCAGAGGTATTTAGATTAAAAAAAAACACACACAATTTGGGTTCTTTGAAACTGGGATAACATTTTTAGAATGCACTGGACCACGTATTTCTTACATGTTCTTGACAGAGGTTAGGATTTAAACATCCACTTGGGTTTCTCACAGGATTTGTACACTTCCACAACAAAAGGACTCTAGCGACCGTTGGTTTTCCCATTTGAAATTGGCAGATATATCTAGCAAAACCATAGGCTAAACAAATGAACACCAATACATTTTATATGTGCCCATATAAATGAGGCATCTCCATATCTTCCATTGCTGTTCATGGATCACAGTTAAGGAGTTGTTTTTAAATTGGAAGATATGGCAGTATTGGTGGAAATCTAAGAGTCGGCTCCAACTTTTTCTTTATTCATGGTATCCTATACCCCTTTGAGAAACACATGAAAGGATGTGTACCCATCCCCTCCCATTCACACATCCATACGAAATGTCACACATGATCTTAAGAAGCTCACAGAAACCCACAAGTTAAGAATGCATAAACTTTAAGACTGGCAATGTACACAGGGAGTTTTGTGTGATACACACGATCAGATGGTTCTGTGTTAATGACAGAGGCTGGGGGCAGGTGAGTGTTCACGAAGAGAAATTGTGGCAGGCAGGTGTGAATGGGAACTGGGGCACAGTGGCACAGGAGGCTCCTGGCGTTGGCTCTGTTCACTTAAAACTGGGAAGAAATGATAGCAGAATAAAGTGAATGGAATTCCTTAGCAATAGTGGCTGGGAAGAAATGGAGTCTCTCTAACGCAGCCTGTTCAAATGCAAAGATATACAAATGATACCCTGAGCCACTTAGTAACACCTTGGCAATGCGAAGGCATTTTTCATCTGCCCCCTCCTTGCACCTCACTATTATTTTCTTTATTTAGCACCCATCATTATAAAAAAGAACCTCAGAAAAATAAAACTAATTATCTAACTGCCACTATTAATTTATGTAAACATATATACATGCACATAAGAAAACTGCATATATACACTTTATCCTCCATATTAGTCTGTTCTTTCTTCTTTAATCAAAAGCAAAAATAAGCTTCAACTGAAACTGGATCAAGTGACATGGTCCAAGATTCATGCACTGTAAGATTCACTGCTTGTGAAACTCCTACTCTATTGGGTGTATTAAAGGCTCTTACATAAGTCAATAGCATTGTGGCAACTGTATTATAATTAGAATGATACAGTCTTCACAAATGAACCCATTTCCCTGCTAAAGAATCTTTTTAAAAATTTTATAAGTTTCAGACTTATAAAAAATTTTAAATCATTCCTGTCTGAATGTAGGGTAGGTTTGAGTTATAAACAGAATCATACTTCTGAATCTTTGTTTGAAACAATTTCTTCAATTCTGGAACATGCCATTTCCCAGAGTACTTAACAGGGTTTATAAAAGAATTTTTAAAAATCTCTAAGTGCTATGTGCTAGGAATTTTAATAGGAGCTCTCACAAAAGTTTTCTCCTTTAAATAATTATATAATGCTAATATCACCTATAACCTGATATTAAATATAGACAAGGCAAGAAATAACCATGGTGAATTTTATTTGAGGCCCATGAAGTCTGGGGCTCCAAAACAGACTGAGCCTGACCCTGGCCCCAGATGTCACCCTCACAGACAGTGTCCTCAGAAAGCCACAAGAGCACTCTGTAGCATGAGCACTCTGAGCTATAATGATATCTTTATATCTTTCTCCCTCACTAGACTACAAGTTCCTCCAAGACAGAAATCACGGTCAAGTTTCACATATTGATGTTTTGGTTAATAAGACAGATCACATATGTGACAGTGGCCCCATAGGTTTACATCAGCATGTTGCAGCCACCTTAGCTTGTGTAGATACGCTCTGTGATGCACGGTGACCAAACTGCCTAATGATGCAATTCTCAGGATGCACCCTTGTGGTTAGGCAACGCAGGACTGCACATCATCTCCTCGCCGTTTCACTGGATTAGTGGCTAATACAAAAATCTCATTTCTTCATGAAATAATCAAATTACTCATATGTTCTGAGAGCTACATTCTTCAATCTCACATCATCGTGAGAGAGAAGAAGCCTACAGTCACATAACTTTAAGTATATTATCACACAGTCATGTTTAACAGTTAAGGATGGCGATCTGTTCTGTGAGATGTGTCACTGGATGATTTCCACGTGATATGAGCATCACAGAGTGCACTGACACAGCCTAAGATGACTACCACAATGTCACAAAGAAATCTAGTCTCACGGGACCACAACTGTGTATGTGATTGGTCTTGTTAACCAAAATGTTGTTGCTTGGTGCATAATTGTATTAATCATGGTGCATTCCAACACCCGATAATAAATCGGTTGAATAAAAATAATGAAAGTACTTATTTACAAATGACTTCCCAGCAGAAGCTGGAGATTTTTAAAAATGCAAAGATAATATAAATCAAGAAAAACTTTAAAATAAAGATCTCTAAATTGATAAGCCATATGAGTTACCCAAGATCAATTTAGATATGAGAATCCACAACAACAGAATTGAAGTGTTAAACCTTTAATCTCTTTGAATAAAAATATCCTGTGATATTCTTTTCTCTTTAAAATGAAATATAATTCCACAATCTGTCAATGACCCGGTAATCATGTGAACATCATTATTATACAGGACTCTGGGGGTAGCTATAACTATAGATGGCATAAGCCAGAGAATGTGAACCCAGATTGACCTCTGTCCCAGCAGTGGCTCCACAAGCTGACGCCCTGAGAGGCGTCCAGATTGTCCTTTTCCATTTTCCTCAAACACAGCATAATTAATGGAAAATCATGGGCTCCAATTTTAATCTCAGCTCTGATACCTTATCATGTGAATCGTGGACAAGTTAAACCTTAGCCTGGATTTCACACACCTATTTGAGGACTACTGTAGAAGGCACACTTAACCACCTTCAGGGTCCTTCCTTCTATTCTCACAAGGTGTACCTTACCTTTCACGGTTAGTGAGGTACAGGTACCTGAATTTTCTGAACCAAAAACTGAAGGACAAAAACAAACAATTAGCTTAAAATTAACACATGGATTCCCTAGAAAACTCAGGACATGTGCCATATCCCGAGAGTAAGTAGAACAAAGGGCCAGAGGAGGTTCTTGGGAATGAAATTGACCAAATTATGTGTTGTATGATTATGAATATGTAACAACGAATCCCACTAATGATGTATAATTATGATGCACTGGTAAAAATTTTTTTAAAAAGACTGCAGGCTGTTTGTACTAATTTCCTTTTATAAAAATTCTGAGGCTTTACCTCCACATTGGTTGTTCCATAATTTCACTCATTTACAGAATTGTATATGTTCATTCCCGTTTTCATCTGCGTAAAATATCAGAGTGGCAGGTACCATGTACTGAGACCACAGCAGTAAGAAAATGGACATAGGCCCCACTACAATGGAAGGACCATCTAGGGAAGGATGAAGTGCCATTTAACAAAATTCACCCAAATAATTATTAGTAAGTTAGGAATAAATAAATAAATCCTAAGTTGTGAGGAAGTATCATATATACAGGAGCCTGGCCAGGCAGAGGAGTGAAGGAAGATGGAGAAGTGTCTCTGAGGAGTGGAGGAAAAGCATCCAGGGACCTGCTCCAAGGCCAGCCCAGCACCCCTTTCATGATAGCTTTCTAATTCTCCATGACCTTTTTTTTTTTTTTTCTCTCTCTCTCCACATGCAAACAATGGGGCATGGTCAAAAGGACGCCACATTTTAGATCAGAACACCATCGCTGAGTCTCACCTGTAAAGGTGATCAAATTGCTGGCCTTCCATGCTCAATGCATTCAACAGGGAAGACGCTGCCTAACCCCTGGCCCCACAGCGCCTATCAATGAAGACAATCCTGAAATGATGCCAAGGCTCCTGGTGACAAGAGGCTGGTTGAAAGTGTGAACTTATTTTCCCCATGACATTTTCTTTTTGTCTTTTTCTGCTTTCTGTGGTCTCTTCACCGCTATTAAGTATTCTCTGAAAAGAAGAGACATTTATCCCAAGTCAAGTCCTGCCTTCCGCTGTCAGGAATTTGACCCGTCACCACACACTTTCCTTCCATTTTTGAGTCCCTCGTTTCACTTAAGAGACTCAAAATATGTATTAAAGTCACTGGCATTAGCCAAGACAATTTTTAAAATGAAAATGAAAATATGGCACTACCCATAATAACTAAAGTCTAGGCTTTTCATAGATTTCCCTACATCAAGACTCACCCCTTATCAAATGGGAAAACCATACTCTTCTGCCCAAACTGCATACAGTCTCAAATACCAGTGAAAAAAGGATTGTGCATGAGACAGAAAATTCTAAACAAGGCCTCACATTTCAAAATTTAGTTTACTGTCATTATAATCTAATTCAATCACATGGCCTTATAATTCATCTTGAATTTGAATCTGTTTTGTTAACTTCTGAGAAATGGGACCACTCAGCAAATTGCCTATCGATTTCACTTTACCATCCATCCAATGGCACCATATTTGTGAGCTACATAAGACTGTCATAAAAACACCAAATACGATGCTCGGTATGGTCTTCCTCTCCCCTTTCTTATTGCAAATATTTAATGAATGGAGGCATTTCGCCACATTACTACACTAGATTTGTTGAAGATGAAACACACACTTTTCTCTCTCGCTTTGTATGACTGACACACCGTTCTGGGAAGCACTGAAGCCCATCCGTTTGAATTAGAGGATTGGCAAATACAGAAATCAATTTTACAAGAAATATTTAGGGAAAAGTAATCCTCTTTGCTTCCATGAATGGTAATGTTTCTGAAGCTATATTGGAACTGGCATGTTCCATAGCAGTGCCCTGTAAAGAGTAATGATACTGAGCCACACTCTGAAGCTGGAGAGTGAAAGCAGAATTTATATTAGATGCCTCATTTGTAGTCTTAACGGTCCTTCATAGTACCTGCCAGGTCCTTACAGAGGGAAAAAAATTTCCATTTAATAACATCTTCTGTATGTCACGACTAAAAATTCTCCAAGCTACTTCCCTCATTTTATCTTTACAACCATCTCATAAATTGATGAGCGTCATCATCATCTGCCGCAGCGTGCCATATGGTCTAACTGCCCAAGTTCACGCAGTGAGGTTCTGGCAGAACCAGCTCTGGAATACCCATGTCTCTATTCCTGAACCCAGGATTTTTAACCTTTTAATTTGGGTCATGCATCTTTCTGACAGCCTACCAGAGTCTACAGTCCCAATTGCAGAATGTTTTTAAAAATATGTCATAACTAGAAATTATGTAGAAATTGCTAACAATGATGGTTATTTATCTAATCATTTTAAGTGTGACAGAGCAATGTACTGCTTTCTTAATGTATTAAATAACAACCGTAATTAATAAATGCCATAGTTTCAAAGTAGTGATTAAGTTTTAATATTTAATATTAAAATATTAAGTTTTAATATTTTTCTTATAACATGATAGGAAAACGTATGTGATTTCCCTCAATGGAAAAGTTACAGGTTCTCTCAGTACTACTGTGGCTTACTGCCCATGTTCGTAATCAAGGGAAATGATAAATTGCAGTCAGATGTTGGTGAAAATAAAAGTGTAATTGTTTTTCCCACCTAAGTTCTTCACCTCCTGGAAATTCTAGGCACTGACCACACTGGGAGTCCTGCCAATTCTCCCAACAAAGTTCACCAATTATAAGGTGGCTACAGGAAGTTGTAAGTATTTCAGCATGTGACAATAGATGTCCTTAATATCAAAAATAAACTCTAAAAGTCAATCAAACAAAAGAAACCACAAAAATATCTGTTGAATAAATTCAAAGCTTTTATTTCCCAATCTCCAATCTTAATATCCCCAGTCTTTATTTAAAATGACTAAAAAGGTTTGAGGAAGTACGGAATTTTAAAAACTTAGTCCACTGAAAATATATCAATTTTGGATAAATCTACTTTGGTTTCCAAATCCAAGAAAACAACAACATACTGGTACACCCACACACAGGGAGAGCATAACGCCATGAAGAAGGATGTGCCTGCGCATGGTTTTCCCCAGATTCCCTCCCTGTGCCCTTCCTGAACAGATTTCACGAACTCAGAGCTCACGGTTGGCTCCCCAGCTTCAGCATGATCCTGCTCAACTCCACAGAGCACAGCACCATGCTCCAAGAGGGAGACCTCAACACAACCTCAAGTCATTCCTGGACACACAGACCGGTTTCTGAACCCAAGTTACAGAGACACGGTTCTGTTCACTGCTAGGCAGTAACTCTGAGGCAAAAACCTGTGCTTGCAAGACGAGACGCTGCGGCCTCTCGACGTGACTAATACTCCCTCCAGTTGTGTTTTTATTTTTGATAAGGCCCTCCAGAGAAAGCCACAAGGAATCGCTCTGAACTATCCAGAGTCTCTGAGCCACTCTTCTGCGTAAACTTTGTTCATTTTAATCTCATTGTAATGCTAAATTCTCCGCCCCAGAGGTAGTCCTATGGCATCTCTGAACATGCCATGGATGAAGAGGCTGGACCTCCAACTGAGCAGGCTTAGGAATGAGCCTGCTTCTACATGCGACGACAAGTCTTTCTGATAGGCGTATGCATGAGTGCTCCGGATGAAATCCTTTGTTCCCTGTGTCCCAGCACACCCTACTTTGGGATGGAGCCTCAGTGTTCTTCTGGCCTGCTGCAAGTCATATTTTCTGGTCATGGTCACCAAGGGAGGAACCCATTGTGGTCGGATACTGGTGATAAATATCGGAGCACTTGTGATGAAAACCAGAAAAAAATGCATGCCAGCCAAAAGCTCCTGGAATACCCATTAGGGACCATAAAGGACATGTGGGTGAGTTCGTGATCTTACCACAAAGCTGGCTTTACCACCACTGGTATATACACACACACCACTTCTACATGCAGCACACTGAGGGAAGGCAGGACTTCTCTGCCAATTATGTGATGGAGATGACTGGGAATCTGAGGCAATTTCAGCTGCTTAATTTCTCATATACTATTCTTTGGGGAATATTAAGATATTCCAGAAGGTATACCAGAAGGAAAAAAAGTCATTGGCTCTATAATCTATCTATAAATTTCAAAATAAGTACTAGACTCAATGAAATCAAAGTTGGGATTTTTGTATGAAACTAAGATCTTTATTCTTTCTCATCAGTTCACAAGCCTTCTCACACAAAAGGCAAAGTCCCATCAGATCAAAAAATTCTGCTTTAATCAAAAAATTCTGCTTTATTTCCTTTCTCTTAAATTCATAGTCAATGCATTCTACACTGAATATCAAAAGTTAAAATTACCAACAATGAAAAGCCTCTGCACAACCATAAAAGAAATGAATTTTCTAGAATATCATTTCATCAAACAGTCAAATGACCTTCTATAAGTTATATTTAGATTTTGTTAGTAAAACAACACCTAAATTATACTGGCAATGTGACCTCAATAATACCCATTTATAAAAAAACTACTTCACTCTGACGATTTATATAATTACTTGTTTTTTCAATGGGGTATACAAATACTGTGAATATTTTAATAAGTAAAAAATACTTTATAAAGACAATGATTCATGTTACACACTATGAACCCTGAATCATGTTTTGTCATTTCTATGGTTACTCAATTAAACAAGTATTCATGTCACCCAAAAAACACAAAAAGATTCCCGTACCCTTACACTGGAGTCACTGTCAAAAAATAATTTAAAAAATGAACTTTTCATAGCTTGTGTTTTGATGCATTTCCAATGCTGCATAAAAATTAAGAGGTGGTTTCAATTAACATAATCAAGTTGATATACTTTTACCATATTATAACTGTTCTACTGGTCTATGTCATATCACATAGATCCCATGTTAAGTCAACACTGACAACAATTATGTGAAAAACCATAAAATATTTGAACATTTAAAGTTATTCTGAAACTTAAAAATAAGTATTAAAATTCAGCTTGGGTTTAATATGAAAAATGTTAACGTACCAAAAGAATCCTAGCTAAGCAATCATGTATAAACATAGACAGTAGCCTGAAATTTAAGACAGGCTGCTGAATTGAATGATGAGACCATCAGCTTGAGTTCTCAGTTCATTAGCTTAACCACAATCCCAACCTAATATCCATAAAGTCACAAAGGCAAATGTAATATACCTCCTAAGTGTAGGGAACTACACAAATCTTTCATTCTTCACCTCATGAAGGATTTATGTTCAGCATTACTTTGGTGTCAGTGAAGAGAGAACTAGAACAGAATTTGAGGACAAAGTTAACTTCTTAAACTTAACTTCTTAAAGAACATTTAAAAACCTGTGTGTTTTAGGTTCCTTATAAACATCTTGAAAAAGAAAATGTCTCCCTTCTAAAAAACAGAAATTCTACAAATCACCCAGGGTCCTTCACCAGAGAGGCTTCAAAGCAGTCTTCCTCCACAAACCCCTCTGCTACCTACCCAGATGCCCCGATCTGAAGCCAGGGTACCCTCTTCAACTCTCCCACTGTCCCTCCACCCATCAGTCACCAAGTCTCCTTGATTCTATCCAAGCATCTCCCAAAGTGGTCACTTTTCTGGATGTCCTTGTCTGGGGAGGTGAACCAACTTTCCCGGTTCCCTCTACTGCACAGCCAAACACCACTTCCCTTGCTGAACCTCTCACTGGTCTCTAACCTTGGAGCCTTTGCTTACCTTCAGCCTCAGCTGACAGCTGCTTACAGTGCTGGGACACAGCCCAATAACACTCAGCTCTCAGAGTGGGGAAGTACGTGCAGCTGAATCCATAGCTCTTCTAAGAAGAGAGCCAAGGGAGGGGAGCAGCACACCAAGCTGTGAGCAGCACTCTTCTCCCTCATCTGCTATTGTTAACACATCATCATGGTTATTATCAGCAATAACAACGGTGGTATATATATTTATTGGTTCTTTTAGTTACATATGACAGCAGAATCCATTCTGATATAATAATACAAGCAGGGAACATATCTTCTAGTTAGAGTCCCATTCTTATGGACATACATGGTGGTGGGATTCACTGTGTTGTTCTCATATATGTACGTGGGAAATTATGTCAGATTCATTCCACCATCTTTCCTTTACGCATTCCCCCCTTCCCTCCATTCCCCATTGTCTATTCTTCCCCTCACCACCCCCTTGATTGTGGGTTAGCATCCACCTATCAGAGGAAACATTCAACCTTTAGTTTTTGGGGACTGGCTTACTTTACTTAGCATGATACTCTCCAGAGCCATTCATTTGCTGGCAAATGTCATAAAGCCATTCTTCTTTTTGGCTGAGTAATACTCCATTGTGTGTACATACATACATATATATATATATATATATATATATATATATATTCACACAAACACATACACACACACACATCACATTTTCTTTATCCATTCAACTAATGGTATATTTTTATTATTAACAAAAATAACACAGTACTTTCACAAAGGGAATCACATACCCAATCCTTCCCTGGCCTTGGCTACACCAAGTGCATTAGGAGTCCTATATAGTCTATCAGTACAGAAATGACTTATTGAATTCTAAATGTAGGTGAGAAAGGGAGCAACAGGAAGATACCTGAAGACTGACCTGATGTGTGAACTGGCAATGGAAAGGAGAGAGGGAGTAAAAGAGAAGATGGGAAGATAGGAGAGGCAGAAATGAATGAGACTCACATGGTGATGAACTCAATTCGTAAGTTTCCTGTCCTGCTTTTTACAGTTTTAGTTAACAAAAGCAGCCACTTGGAGACCTATCTTCTTTACACCCTCATGGGGTACCTTCCCTGAATCCCACTAACTTCCCTATTTGACCTCTGATGCATGCCTTAGATTCAGCTCCTCCTTAACTCCCCAACACTCAGTTTGTTGCCATTAACTACTTTCTGTAAAAATAGAGTCTGCACATTAGAATTCTTAGAAAGAAGTGAGATTGGCCACACCTGGCAGTTACCTGTCAGCAGAGAAAAAAAATCATTCCCCTTAATAGTTTATGCAAAAATAACCCACAATGGATTACAAGGGCAAGGATCTAAATTGTGATTCCACCTGGCACTGTATTTGTGACTTTTTTGTAGATTTTGGATGTTTGCCATAAATGGATAAAGTGAAGAGTGCCTTAGAAAATCTGATTCTTAAAGTAGCCAGAATACAAATTTTAAAGAAATCAGAATACAATGAACTATATAGGCCACGTTCCAATCTGCTTCCTTTGCACTCCCTTGCCCCCACATTTTATGACATTTGCCTATGAAAACGAATATGGCCCCAATTGTAGCATTATCAGAAACACAGACTGTACTTTTTATTTTACTTTCTTTACTTATTTACTTTTTGTACCAAGGTTTGAACCCAGGGGCACTTAACCACTGAGATATACCCCCAGTTCTTTTTATTTTGAGACTAAGTCTCACCAAGATGCTCAGAGCCTCACAAAGTTGCGGAGGCTGGCCTGGAACTTGCAACCCTCCTGCCTCAGCCTCCTGAGTCACTGGGAATACAGGTAATGTATCACCATGCCTGGCTAGACTTCACATTGAAGCATGAAAAATTACAGCTGGACTTAAAAAAAAAATGCTGACAAAACTTACCTGAGAGATCTGAAAACTGGCATTTAAATACTTCAACACTGCAAGTATAATAAATTTTCTCATTGTTTCTCTTAAATCCTTCACTCTTTCTCTTCATTTTAAACCCTAATCTCCTATTTCTCTCTATAGCAGATGGATTGTGCCCACTTGGTATCACTAAATAAATCTGTATCCAGAGACACTTATCTGCCCCCTTGGCAGGATTTTAATGAGAACAAGACAAAACAAGCCCAACAGCTTTCTAGAAGGAAAGGCAGCAGAGATGACCACAGAGCAACAGGACATGCCGCTGAGCTCACGGGCAGCCATGCGAGCTGTCACTGTTTCTGCATAAACCACAAAGAATCTGGCACAACTGATGGCACTGAGGGTCTGGAACCAAGCACCAGTGTTTTAGAAGCAGTAACTTTCCAAACCAGTACAACACGCTTCTGACATCCCGAGATGCAGGATGCTGCAGCCAGCCCATCCGTGGGAACGCCCATGCTTTGATGTGTATTCCTAGTAGTGGTGATGAATGGTAAGATTTGTCCCAAGGGAATAGATGACCAGTAACAGGTGCAAGACAACTGGCCGGAGTCAGCCGTGCAATCTGACCACAGAACAAAGCAGAGCTCCAGCTTCTCAGGGGAAGAAGCTGGTCCTTGGGGCCCCATGAGCCCCTGACTGACCAGGTCAAACAGGCCAAGGAGGGCATAGAAACCAATGCAAGGGTCCAGAAGGCAGCTTTTCTGTCCACTGACTACGTATCTTCCTACAGATCAGCATTTGAACAACTTCGGTGCAAACCAACTAAACTAAATCAATGGTTAAAATTTTAGAAAAAGCTTTGAAGTAATGAAAAGGTTGCTATTTTTTTTCCCTGAAGTTTTTCCTGTGAATGTAATCTTGAAAGTGGTATGGTTAAAAGAAACATGTAATCAACTTTCCTACATAACTATTTTTTCAAATACTGGATGTGTGTGTGTGTCAGTATGTCTACATGTGAAACAAACCGATGTGTATTGTTTGGGGTAAAGTTAGTACATGGAATGCTCTCAAAATCAAGGGGTTCTGGCAGGAGTTTGCCCAACGATGAAGTATAGGAATCACAGTAAATGACTAGCAGGAGAGCTCAAACTTAGATATTGAGAAAAAAACAGTAGACATTCCCATAGTCTGGTTAACTTCAAGACCAAATGAATCAATCTTCCCAGTCAGTATTCACTTAGAGAATTATGAATGTAAAGTTCCTTTCATTACTTTAAATTTTCAGAAGTATTTGATAAAGTTTTTTCTAGACCTTTCTGAAGAAAGAACCAAAAAAATGCTCAAGTCCCTTTAGTTTGATGATGTTATAAAAATTTCATTCTGTCAACATACAAATAGAGGAGGTGCCCCCAAACAGTTTTGCCTCAGAGATTTAAAAGCATATCTGGTGTTTTTTTTGTTGTTGTTGTTGTTGTTGTTTGTTGTTGTTTTTTTGTTTTTTAATTTAAGGTGGACACAATACTTTTATTTTATTTTTATGTGGTGCTGAGGATCAAGCCCAGGGCCTCACATGTGTTAGGCAGGCACTCTACCCCTGGGTACAGTGTGTCACAACCCCAGGCCCATATCCTGCCTTAGAAAAGAGAAAAATGTAATACTGTATATAAGCAGTTCCTTTAAAAGTCATACCTAATTCATCAGAGAAAACACACACACACACACACACAACTGGAGGAAAAGATATTTTCTGTGCTTTGTGTCTAGAATGTCTCCCAAAGGCCTATGTGTTAAAGGTTTGGTCTCCTATATGGCACTATTGGGAGCCGCTGGAAACTTGAAGAGGTGGGACCTAGTAGGTGGTCAAGTCACCAGGGATGTGCCCTAGAAGCGGACTATGACACCCTGCTCCTTCTTCCTTCTCTTTTGTTCCCAGTTATAACATGAACTTTCTCTGCCACGTGCTCCCACCTCGATGTGTTACTTTGCCACAGGCCCAAAAGCAATGGGGCCAACCAATCACGAACTGAAATCTCCTAAACTGCTAACCAAAATAAACTTTTTTGATTACCCATGAATTCTGTTACAGTAACTGAAAGGTAACACAATATTCAAAAGCACCAGTAATTTTGAAGAGATAAATAAATTTAAATGGCATGTTTTCTTTAAACTTAAGTTAAAATGAAAACATATCTAACTTAATCCTCACTAACCTGAAAGATGTGCATTATGATAGAGATTTTACAGCTAGAGAAACTAAAGATCAGATAAATTAAAAGGGGCATTGTTTAAGGTTATAAGTTAATATATAACGGCACAAAATTAAAAGGAGGGAAAGAAACACAACTTTTCACCAGTTTCCCATGAAAATGGTTATATTAGCTTTCCATTGCTGACTCCTGGAGAAAATCAACTTAGAGGAAAAAAGATTTATTTTGCTACATGGTTTCAGAAGTTCTAGTCAATGGTTGACTGGCTCCATTGGGCCTGTGATGAGGTACCACGGCAAGGAGGGTGTGGCAGAACAAAGCTGCTCACCTACTGGCAGCCAAGGAGAGAGAGAATAAGCACAGGGCTAGGGACAAGATAGGGTCTCTAAGGGCACACGCCAAGATCCACCCCCTTCAATTAGGTCCCACCTCCTACTGTTTCCACCACCTTCTAATAGTCCATTCTGCTATGAATTTATCAATGGACTGATCCATTGATGAGGTCAGAGTTCTCATAATCCAATCACTTCCCCAAGGCCCCACCTCTGAATATTTCTGCATGGTAGACTGAGCCTCCAACATAAGAACAATTTGGGGCACGTTACAGTTCTAAAACACAATAATGATTATCCCTACACTCTTGATTTTTCTCCCTTGATTTATTACACAAACATTTATACCAATTACAGTCAACCACCTTGACATAAAAGAAATAATGATTAATACTGGTCAATCAAAAAATCTTGGTCACAATTTTAGCAGAATATGCCTAAAAGCAGAAGTAAAATATACCACCATAATGTTTTACCAAATGTGATCTTTCGACCATAAGTCTGAACTGAGATCTATTCTTTGATCAGACACAATGTTAAATATCACCTTGTCTTTTCTTATATATAAAAAAAAAAGTTCCATCAACAAACCAGATAAGAAAGATGTCTTACTTTGTGCAAATGTCCTCATGACTTAATAACAATGGCAGAAATGGAATTCTAGACTCTCTGATCTCCTTCTGTTTTAAAAATATTTTATACCTCCTCTCATTTACAAGCCTTGTTCAGCCTTTCTTCAAACAAAACCCCTGGTACTGACTACTAATTATCAATGATTCCATTCAAATCCTTGAATGTGATGTGACCCATAATTTCAGCATTTCCTAAAATGAACAGATGATGCCAAACACTAAAAAAGCTTTCAAAACCTGTAAATAATAATAATAATAAAATGATGAGTCATTCAAATCATGACTTGAGTCACAAGAAAAATATTTCTTACTGGTAGCAGAAATACAATGTGGCTATAAACAAACTAATTCATAGCAACTTATTTTAAATAACACATTATGAAATACTCTCAAAAATGGCTTCTTACCAAATACAAACATTCGGAAAGGAAAATGCTGATCACTTCTTTATTCTTCAAAGTCATTAACAAACTCAGATATTCACTGGATCAATTCCAAAGAAAAGTTATTAAGTTATGGTATGAATTTAAGGAGCTAATTAAATATGTCAATCTTCCACTCATTTCTGTCTATTCTTTCAACAGTTGAGTCCTTGAAAGAACTTTTTCATCTTAATTAGTTAAAAAATCAGTAGTGCAACACTTTCCTACCACTAGAGGGATTTATGTACTACTTGAAATGGAAAGACTTTTTTTTTTAAATTAATATCTGATTATATATATGCTTGTCTTATGATCTGGCAAAGTATTCCAAGAAAGTAGCCATCTTTGATTAGACACTAGAATAAACCAGCACTTTATGCAAGTAGAACCAATTTCTAATAGGATTAAACATTACTCCTATGGGTGTGAAGCAAAGTTCTACTTTGATTTCCTTCTGAAAAAAATTTTATTTGCCAGTCTTTCTTTCCAAGGGATGCCAAGTTCCATCAGTATATTAAACCATTCAGGGCTGGTGGCATCCTCCTCCTGCTTGGAAGCCTCTGGGCTCTCTCTGGGCTCCTTCTAACACTGGTAAAATCCTACCCATTTTACAAGCCCAGATCAAATCCACCTTCTTAAGTCAGTCTTGCACAATCTCACCAGGTGCAATTCCTTTGTTACACACGCATTATATTCTCATTCCCGTGGTTTACAGCTAACTGTTACACAGCATGCCTTAAATTCTTGTTGTCCAGGCAAGGATATTCTTCTGAGTACAGCACCTTACACACTCAACAAAGGTTTGCCAACTTGAACTGAAAGATGACATTTTTTAAACGTTAAAGCTGAAGTTACATGGAATCACACAATCTAAGTTCAGATAATGCTTACAATACACCTATGATACAGAAAGTCTCTTCATTTCAGATAATTCAGGATTACAACATTTGCACTAGTTATTCTAGGATCAAAATTCTGGGGCAAAAGAACTAGGATTCAAAAGGAGGGTCTGGGCACCAACCCTGCAGTCCAGAGTCCTCCAGCTGCCTCTCAGGATATGTAATGATATCCCCCACCTAGGGTTTATCTATACCATGACATCTTTAAAATGACCAAGGAATCTAATCTGTAAGTCATTTTCATGCACTCCGTAAGTACATTCTATGAGTGACATCAAATGATGACAGACTTTCATGAAAAGGATTCTAAAATCTGTGGGAACAAAAGATACAGGTTGAACATCGCTAACTGAAAAATTCAAAATCAGAAATGCTCCAAAACTTCAGATTTTGTAGTATTTTGGGTTTTTGAATTAGCAATATTTCACTGGTGAAGTCTATTCCAGAATATTCCAGAATCCAGAATCTTAGAAACACTTCTGGTCCCAAGGATTTTGGATAAGAAATACTGAACCTGTGCAAGAATAACTTGTTTCTTTCTTAAGTTATACAACATTACAAAATTCTCCACCTGCATTCTTTATTTAGTGACACATAATACCTGTACATATTCATGGAATACATGGGATACTAGTCTTTTATAACCTCAATTTTTACCAAGACATAAATACCCAATGTATTTTACCCAAGTTTTAAAATTATTTTCAATTGACGTAATGAAAATCTCCCTCAAATTGAAAATATATTAGGCTATAAAGTAAGCAGTAGAAATGTTTAAGAAGGCTTCTTATTTTCTGTTAATTATTTATGCTTTCTTAAATCTCCCCACATAGCCTGAAAGACTGACATCAAATCTATCCCAGGATAAAAATAGTACTCTCCACTTTTAATTGCATCTGTGAAATAAGATAAATATCCTTTATTTACAGCAGTGACATTTCCTTTTGTAAGAAAACAAATTAATGAGTGAAATGAAAAAGTAAATATGTTGACAGGTGTCTATCGCATATAAAATAATTTTAATGTCAGTGAAGCAGGAAAAGACAATACACATAATCTTAGCTGGATTTTTAAAAAAAATAATTACAATATACATTTAATTTCTACTTAGGGCTTGGAATCTGTTTCTCTACAAAATTAATCAAATGGCAAAACTTTTAAATTCTGACAACAGTTTAAAGGCAAAATAATCATAGAATTTAATCTTAAATATCAAGAAAGTAGCAGCTGCTTTCTGGCATCTCTATTTTCGTAACACAGCAAGTAATCCTTTGAAAAATACCAAAATTCCCAAACTTTTTCTTAAATTTAAAAAAAAATTATTCGGAAGAGACACACCCTGTAGTTGAAAGGCAGAACCCTGGGCCCTTCCCTTGTCATCTTTAATTCAGTTGCAGCCACACACATTCTGACACAAGGGAGGCAACTCAGGAAAGTCAGAAATAAGGCAGGCGCACTAAAAATGGAATCTAAAAGCAAAAGTGCTTCAGGACAACCAGAAGTAGGACCGTGAGAGTGTCTCCGAAATGAGAAGTAGGAAAATGCCTGAAAAGAATCCGCTTTTAAAGTGGCATGGAATTAGCAAGTATTGTGTTTCGACTTAAGTCCTCTTCGTTTGTCGGGAGAGGGATTACGACTTTTAAAACTGGAGAGGAAAGGAAGTTTGCAGGCTCATTTCATGAGAAATGGACCCAAGGTTAGGAGGATGGGCCCCAAAGACAGGGCAGTTTGGGCATTTGCCCCCAGGTCACAACAACTGTTTTTCTCTCTTCGGAGAGAAGAAACTCTTCAGTGTAGAGGAGAAAGTAAATAAAAGGAAGAACTGTAATTCTTGAGCCTGTGCCAGTTTACAGTATTTAAAAAAAAGAAGCTGCGCCACAGCTTGGCAGGCGGCCATATTTACAGTAAGCTATCTAGTGTTTTGCCCAACAGCAAGAACAAAGGGCTCAGTGTAGTGCTGCCGGTTTTGTGTGTTTCAAATATTGTACAAGGAAGGAATGTGGCCCCACATGCAATGGACCCTTTCCCTCTTACAGCTCTCTCTCCTCAATGGCTCTCAAAATATGGGCAAATGGGTCTGTGAAAGGGCCACAGAGCTTCTTGCTCTGAGCTGAAGCATGCACTTTAAATAACCATTTATTTCACCTCGGAAAATGCAACCTATCCATCGATTTAGTTTAACTCTGGAATTTCAAATGCTTCCATAGGATGTTTGGCAACCTAGGTTGCCTTCTGAAAACAGCTAAACCTGACACTGAGAGCCTTAGCTACAAGTTTCTGGGTGAGGTTTCAAACATCCCCTGCCATCACATTATTAGGATTCTTAATAAATAAACAGACTTAATAACATCAGGAAAATTAGAGAATTGCTATTTTAATATAGTACAATCCTACTTTATTCCCAGAAATAAATAAAAAGGCAGTGTTATAGTTTTATGACCAACATATTAAAATCAACAAGTCTTTTCCCTCAGAAGTATAATTCTTTTGAAACTATGCACAATAAAATTAAAATTAAGTATACTGACGTGTCTATTTCTTTATACGTATATACTCAAGATTATATATTAACTTGGGTTGATTTTTTTTTTTCTTAATTTTAACTACCAATGTGAAAGACAACACATTCTGACTTAACCTTTAGTGTTCTCATTGACTTTTCCTTCTAGTGGGGCAGGAAGACCAAGAAAGGCAGTTACCATATAGACTATGAGATAGTGATTGCTGCTAAAGAGAAAATAAATGAAGGACTGAGAAGATGCGTCCTGGAAGAGAAGGACAGCATTTTGGATAGGGAATTCGGGGAAGGTCTCTTTGGAAGGTGAATTTGGGGTTCCCACTTGCAAACTGGGAGGGCACTGACTAGCCTGGGACGGGGGACAGGGCAATGAGAACATTAGCTGTTCCAACCAGCAAGTGATGGGGTTTCCTGTGGAATAAGCAAGTATGCTCAACCGCTGTGAAGTTCTTTCCAAAAGTGCGTGTCAGCAAAGAGCAAGTTTTATTTAAACCCAGATGCTGTGTACAAACAGGAACTGGCTCATTGGTAGAAGGGGTACCAGCAGCTGGCCAAACCGTCAAAGAGAAAAGGTAAGCAAAGGGCAGGAGGCAATGGAGGACAGAGGAGGTTTGAGGGGGGTACCTACAGAGTACTCATCATGCTTATCATTACAGGGTAGAGGACATCTGGAGAGAGCTTACATTCTTGCTGCTGTGGAGAAGGCATCTCAGGAGAGTCTGAGCAGCTAAGGAAAGGAAGTAGCTAACAATGCCAGACACTTCAACAGTGTGGTGGCTTATTGAGACTTTTTGTTGTTTCACTGTTGTTTTTTCTCTCTCTTTCTCTTGCTTTTGAATGGCAAATGGGGTAGGGCTTACTGGGATGCAGGCAGTGGGGCCTCCCAGTGCCCAGGTGAGAGCAGGACCTGAGAAAGAAATGGAAATGTAGGACAAATAAAGACCACCACTCCAGCACTACCCAGAGGTCAGCACTGTTTCAAGAGGTTACTAGGACTTGGGCGACAGCCCAGCCAGAGGGACATCCTCAAACGTTCCAGTCTGTGTAAGCCCCTGATCCTTCATGTGAACTGCAGAGGTGGTTAGAGGAATAATAATGAATGAATATGAACCATGAAGGTTCAATTTCCCTACAATCTGTTTGCCACAGGGGTTTTAAGAAAAAAAAAAAATTAACAGCAATAAGAAAACATTCATACCCATCAGATGAGTAAAAAATTTAAAGTCATTAACAGCAGTCTTAGCAAAAACGTGAAACGAGGAAGACTCGTGCACAATGGGTAGAAGAACTTGGCAATAACTACAAAGCAATGAAGATAAACACACCCCTGTCCTGTCAATGTCAATCTCATTTACAGGAATAGACCCTAGAGGAATTGTATCTTTGTACAAGGGAACACTGGTTATGAACGACAAAATATCAACCTTATTTAAAAAAAGAAAAAAAAAAAAAAAAAAGGCAAACATCTCAAAAGCAAAAAAGAAAAGATGAGCAAACAAAACCAGTAACAAAATATGACCTGTGAAATTCGAAAGCTGGAAGACAGTACTGGAGATTAAGCACCTAATTTAAAAAGCATTGAGAATTAAAATTTATCTCATTTAACTGGGCACCTAAATGTACATCTTTAGAAAATCTAGCTATCTCAGAGTATGCATACTATTATTGTAAAATAATTGTTCTTAAATGATTCCATTTAGGAATGTAAATGAAGAATTTGTTTCTGTACCAGCAATCTTCAAATTGAGATGGTTAGGAAATCATCAATGAATCCATGCAGGAAGAAAGGGAAGGATTCAAACCCCAAGTCTGCAAACAGGCAGAATGGAACTGTACAGCGTAAGGGCAATGTGAACAGCAAGCTCATCCTTTCTCCCCTGAGTCCCACATTGGTGAGCCAGAGGTCATGGAGTACCCCCCACCAAGGGCTCGGGAGATCTGCCTAACCGAATTTCCAAAGGAGTCTAAAAACCATCATTCTGTTAACAATTAAGCATCTATTCAGAAACAAGAGCTGGTAAGAGATAACAGGCCTATTTTGAAAGAAAAGAAAAAAATTGTAGAGTTCTCCCACATTAGCTACTAAATAAGCAATTTCCAATTTCTAATGATGTCAGAGGTAAAGACAAAGATGAGATGCACAGGGTTCAAGCCATGGTTAGAAAATATCTTTTCAAGCAACAGGAAGAAGTAGGTCCAGCCCCTGGCCTGGCTCCACACACGTGCATAAGTCAAGCCCATACTTCATCTGATCGCTCTTTAACGATGACAAAATCTCTCTAATCACCTAATCTTGAAAGCTAGAATTATGGATTATTTGAAATAGATTTACACAATTCTTATGTTATTCATAAAGACATAAAGGAACGTTAGGCATCTTCTTAAAATGTAGTAATTCAGTGTAAATATAGTGGCAATGGTACTATGTATACACACAGACCTTTTTCCTTTTACTTTTTATTGAGATATATTTTAGATACTATGCAACTCACACTTAGCGCCATGCACTTCAGTGGTTTGTGGTCATGCCGACCACAAGGTCATGCAAACATTTTATATAAAGATGTGGGAAACTTTGTGATAAAGGAAATCAGACAATCTGTGGCCTTCTGTGTGTGGCTTCCTTCACTTGGCACCCTGTTTTCAAGGCTGATGCATGCTGCAGTATGTATCAGTTCTTTACCTTTTATGGGTCAATAGTATTCTGCTGTATGGATACACCAGCTCTTGTGTATCCACTCACCAATGATAGACTTTGGATTGTTGCCATATTTTAGCCTATTTTGTATAAAGCTGCTGTGAACATTCACATACAAGCTTTTGTGTGAGCATATATTTTTAGTTCTCTTGGAATTGCTGAGTCATACAGTAAGGTTATGTTCAGCAATTCAAGGAACTGTCGGCCTGTTATCCAAAGCAGTTGCTCATTTTACATTCCCACCAGCAAGGCCTGAGAGGTCCAACTGCACCACATCCAAACAATAATTTGTTTGATTACAGGCATCACTGCAGGCACAAAGTGGTACCTCACTCTGTTTTTGATGTGCATTTCCCTAGTGACTAATGACGTTATGCATCTTCTCAGAGCAAGAACTTTCAGAATGACAGCTTTCCATACAGTTTAGTTGATCTAATCAGTGCCATAATATTAATTTTTTAAAATCTTGTGTAACTTTTCTTACATATTTAGACCTTACTAGAGATTTACATGCAGTCAATGAGTGTTTTTTCTGTGATTAATAATACTATCAGAAGATAATCAAAAAGTAAATTTTAAAAAATTACATATGCTGGTATAAAATTGTATACATTAACATACTAAGTACACAAAACTTTAAACATTTATGTACTTATACTACACACTCACCTGCTTTACCAAAAAAAGTGGTCCAAGAAACTTAGGATAAGAATAAAAACTGGAAAAAGCAGTTCAATATCTTATAACAAAGTGCACAAGGGGGTAAGTGAGCTGGCCCAGTTATTCAAATGCCATTTATTAATTATTTCTTTAGAAAAATGACTGGTCCTAAATAATCACTAAGGTTCATTATTTGTTATAGTTTCTAAGTTTTAACTAACTTCTCTAACCTTTCAATTTTCCAAATTCAAACAAAACATTAACTAAATTATATTCAGGAACACTTCATTATTAACTGTTAGAAAGCATACCTTCCCATATGACCAATGGTATACCACAGTCACAACACAAAAGGCCCGTGAATAAGGAAAGTTAGCGTGAAGAGTGGCATTTAAAGTTTGAAAAATGCAACCGAAATGTTCCTGTTTTTTAAAGACACAAGATAAATAAAAAATCTGAAGTACTGGGGCTGGGGATATAGCTCAGTTGGTAGAGTGCTTGCCTTGCAAGCACACAGTCCTGGGTTCAATCCCCAGCACTGCAAAAAAAAAAAAAAAATCTGAAGTACTGTTTATGGCAACATTGAACACATTCAGACTATGACACTAACTCACTCAGGGTATGCTCACTTTATCCATTAGTAAATGAAACCAGAATTTTTCCACTGGAAGTACCAAGCCTGTTTAGTGAGCTCTATTAACATTGGCATGAGCTTTTTAGGTGTTATGTTGTAAAGACTAACCCTCCAAATCACACTGTGTACTTCCAGCCTCTACACATTTGGACACACAAGGCCCTATCTAGATTTTTTTTTATCCAGTCTGCCCTCACCACTGCCATTTACCTAGATTCAATACAATTTCTTTTTACATAAACCTGTTTCTGACCATTCTGTCCACTGAACCCCATACATCAATCCGTACAGGCAATTAAATTCACAGGTAGGTAAAAGCAACTTGATCATGAAGACTAAAGGATGACATCCAGGTTTCTCGTTTGGTTGTACAGAAGGCCACATCCCTTGCAAATAAGCCTTTAGGAAGGTACCAGTCAAGTCACAGAGCACAATCTCCAAATTAGAAGGCACAACAGTGGTTGCAGTCCATTCTAGGATCTCTAAATGAGTTAGTTATTATTTATTCATTCATTCATCATTCAACATTTATTATATTTCCTAAGTGCCAGATCCTGAACTAGGTGCTAAGGATAAAAATAAGATGATGTCCATGCACTTAATAAATATCTAATATTAATCAAGCACTTACTGTGGAACAACTGTTCCACATCCACATTATCACTTTTAATCCTCACAGTAACGTCCTACCACTGCACTTGTTGCCTAGAGAATACAGTCTCAGAAGTTAAGTAGCTTGTCCAAGCTCACTAAATGAACCCCTAGGCAAAATGAACCCCTAGGGAAGCCCAAATCAAAAGGTCAATCTGTCCAACTCTAAAGTCATCCATCCACAGTGCCTCAAATAGCACAGGAGGCGTATGAGAGGTAAACGCTACATATTACATACATGCAATAATTATGTACATGGAGCACATAGAACAAATGTCTAATTTCCATGATATCACATATTAAATGGGCTAGTCTGGGCAATTTCAATTTATAACATTATTTTTTTAAATGCCATACAAATACCGGTGATCAATTTAAGAATGAGTTTTAAAACACAATTCATTTGTACATTACTAACTTCCTATTGTCTATTCATGCAAAAGTTGCCAAGTAATATTCAAAAAAGGAAATAACTGGGATCTTAGAAATAAAGTCGGACTGCATGTGAAGCAAAAATACAGGTAAAATACTTCTTTCCAAAAACGAAAAAAACAAAAAACAAAAAAACTAAAATCTGCCCCACCAATATCCTTAAGAAATATAAATATATAATGGCTAAAGTCTCATTTTAATCTGAGAAAATATTTTCAAATCCAGTTTGCAACCACAAATATAATTTACCTAAAGTACCAAGAAAATGACTGATACACGAGACAATAAGTAAAAACACTCAGAATAATCTCAAAATTAACCTGATGAAAGATAAATTATTCACAACTTGATATTTTAATGTCTGATAAAATGTAGGATAGCATGAAACATCACACCACATGTTTCATTTACTGTACAAAAAAAATGGCTGGAACAGGAATTAAAGCAGCAATTTTGAATGATTTTCTAGCATTCTCCTTTCTGAGCTAAGAAAATCAATCATGCTTTGGGAATTAAGGAGGAGATAAACCAACTGTATTAAGAGCTATTTTACCTTCATGTATTTTTTCCTTATGTCCCAGTCTGTAGCATCCTAGAAATCCAGCAGACCTTTGCTTCTTTTGAAATGAGGTCATCCTGTTGCCCTTGGTTAACAATTATGGGTTTTCTATATTTTGAATGTATCTGAGATGGAACATGACACCTTTGCTACAATTTTATGAAGTTTCATAAATGTTAAACAACAGCTGTTTGACTAGGGATTTACCATGCCAGAGTGTAAACTAACATTACCAGTGCAAAGGGTCTAAGTTTACAACTTTAACAGTATAACCCAAGGACACAGTATGACTTCATATGGTCTATAAATAAACACCTTTTAAAACTGAATGACAGCAATAAGGAACTACACATTTAGGAAAATAATCCAGTGGAGGGGAGAGTTGATGGTTCTTAAAAACTAAGATTCACTGGCAATTTCTCAGAGGGGAAGACAATACATTTTATGTAAACTCTGCTGGGTATCAATTTTTCTACACAGTCAACACAATTCAAACTATTACCTATAAATAATTCATATTTTCTATTAGAAAAAATATTTAAAATTTACAAATAATATCTTAAATTTTCATATGCATATGTGAATACTTGGTAACAATTTTATTTCTTATTCTTATATATGTCTCACACACAGTATTAATCTTCATATTTATTTCAAAGCACACTGGATTTTCTTTGCAAGGAAGAAAGTATCATGAGAATTGTATTACTATGTTTTTTTCTTGATGTTGCTGAGAGAAATAAAGACATACCATATGGCATAATCAACAAAATAAGATTTATTTTTCAAATTGTATATATAAAACCCACTATCATTATGCATTTCAACACCACCTGGTCTTGAACTTAATACTCAAGTCAAGATTCAGTACACATTCTAAGCAAACAAGAAACTATATTTGCTAAATTGGATTCCCCAATTGAATACAACAGGGTTTTTTTTTCTTGCTCTTTTAGTGAAAACTAGATTTTTCCTATACTTGCTTTCTAGCCTTCTGTAACCACAATGTTCTATTATCTGTCCTTCGCAAGATGCAATGTAAGTGGAGAAATGTGATTTAATAAAATATTTCATTGCATTTTCCTGCTTCTCTTCAACATCAACTGCAAATGTACCAGTAAGCAGGCATACAGGTAACAATTCTGCAAGGACAGGTTCTGTTTTAACTCCAAAAGACGAGTAAATAGTAATAAAAGCTATATAACTAGGCCCTCGGTAAAACTATACTCACAGAAAAATCATCTTCCACAATGTCACTTTCCTGAAAGGAGAAAGAAGGTCCTAGATCCTTCCATGTCCATTTTACCCAAAAGACCATCACTTCTCTACTGTCCTTGGGCCATGAGGAGAATCAGTCACTTGAGCAAGACTTGGGCTCAGAAATCAGCATCGCGACCAGAGAGATGAGATGTTCCCGCAGGACAACCACCATGAGTCTGAGAGAGAAGCCACCACCCAAACTAAGGAGCAAATTCCCAGGAAAACAGGCTCATGACATTGCCATCACAGAACAGGAAGAAACTCTACGCCTCACGAGGCTTGTGCTAAAATGCACAGCGATCTCATTCTTACCATAACAAATTATCTGGCAGAAAAGATCTTCAAGGTCAACCCTGGCAACAATTAAAAAATAATGAAAAGCACTCATCCCTAAGGCAGAATTAGAATGCTTCGGTTTGAAGCAATGTGCTGTATATTTTATTAGCTATAACTTGTTTAATTATTCATTGCAACTCTTCTTATATTCCATAAAGAAACCTCAGGTTGCTCAGATTCCTATCTGAAATCCCCCCCCCCACACTTAACTTATTCAAGGGCAAAAGCCGTAGACCAATTTTCTATCCACCATTTTCTACTAAACACAAAGATAGATTTTCTCAGTGCAAAATGTTAAAACCAGAAAGAGTCAGAGAGGGAATGAAGAGAGGAGGAGAGGGAGAGACAGACATGTTATTTCATCAGCCTCAATAAAGGAAATCCCTGATGGGACATTCCACAGGACTCCTCCTCCTGCACCTGGCTGTATGCACCCCTCCCATGCCACCTGCAGTGTAGACACCCTGAGCTGTCCAGCCACCTCAAAGGCTGCATGAAGCACGGCTGGGCACTTTCCAAAAACCCTACTGCCCACCATCACTTAGAATCTGAGACAATTCATCAGTCTCTTTGAGTGCTCGCTGGTACAGGTCGCCCCTAGACAGTCACTGCCACCGGTTTAATCATCTGTCTGTGGCTGATACACAGGTGTGCAGAGTGCTCTCAGCTGAAGATGCACACAGGAGGGTGGGGGTGGGGGCAGTTCTGTACCGGAATGCCAAGGCACACTGAGGAATGCTACTGGTGTTCACGAGCCTCCATCCACTCTGCATCCCTCCCTCCCCAGGCTCCAGGACACCAATGCTGAGAATAAGCTCCTTTCATTTCAATGAACTTCAAGGTTTCCCTCCCACCTCCCCACAGCTAAGAGTCCAAAAAAAGAAAATCTGAGTTAAAAACCAAAATTAACACGGCTACTCCCTTGTGTGGCCACATGTCCAAGCCACAGGCAAGTCCCACAGGGGTGACATTCCTGAAAAAGAGCGTGCCTTGGCTCTCCACACAAACAGCTAAGCAAATAAGTAACCTGATGGTCATTTTTCATAAAAATGACCGCAAATACTAAGCTTAGCCAAGTGTGCATGTGGCGCTATCAGAAAAGAGCTGGACTTGGAGTCAAACTGAGTAAATCATTAGGCAACAAACTCAGATAATCAAAGCGCCTTCTACTTGGGGGATCACGGTGACTAGTTCAACTCCCTGGTTTTAGAGATTAAGGGAGGACCAAGGATGCCAAGAAAAAGGAAGCGATTTGTTGAGCATAACAAGGTCAGATACTGGCAGATCCAGGGCCAGGTCCTGTGGTCCTCTAAGCCAGGGGCTGGAGAATTTCTATTATGCTACAAATTGCTGCGATTCATGGACTCCCTGTGGTCAAGTTAAACAGAAAGGACTACAGAATGTTGGCTTCCTTTGAACTCTATTGTTCCTAATAGTAGAATTTGGTCTTGCTCCTAAATCAACCATAAAATATGTAGTTCTCCCATACAAGCCCTTTTCCTGGGCCACCATCAGCTCCTCACCATGGCAACCTCTGGGGCACAAGCACCGAGTGGAGGATCCTTCTGCTACCTAGTCCAGACCGCCTTCCATCCCCCAGCCACAGCTCCTATTTTGGCAGAGCAGCGGTTATCCGCTAAGAAACCGCATATCCCAACCTCTGTGGCAACTATGAACTGGGGGAGGGGAGCCAAGTTCTGGTTAATGAGATATAAACAGAAGTTACCAGTTGGAACTTCCAAAAGGGTTCTTCCAGTAGATTTTACTTTTCTTTCCTATACAGAGATTAAAGCAGATTTGAACAGCTTTGTGTCTTCTGCTCTTCATTAAGAGGACTTTTGCCTTTTTCAAGGACCCCGCTGGTGCAGCAGCCATGTTGTCACCAGGAGGCAACAAGCATGAAGATGGACAGTAGCTACACAACCAAAAGGAGGGCTGTGCAGAAAGTTAGAAATATTTCAGACCCAACCATGCTGTGAAGTGACCTGCCTGTCCTGGGCTGCTCAACTGGACTAGAGAAAAAAGAGCCCTATTTTAATAAGCTGCACGAACTTGAGATTTTCTATGATACACAGCTGAAACTGTTCCTCAATGACAATACCAGGGTATTGTCACGAACAAGAAAATCACAATTGCAAACTTCAAATTTTTATGACAGCTTGTTCAGACCAACTGCTGGCTGAATGTTTATCTGAAGTTACAGGAGATATTGCTGGAAGTGGGCTGGGAAACCACCCTTGGAGACAATAACGACATGTCCCACTATAAAACTACAGTCATATCAATGCACAAAGTGCTAAAAATGACTGTATGCTGAGAAAAAGATGAGGTGAATTTTGTCAGTAACTGTCCCTAAGAGTGATAGCCACACTCCCCACAGGAACTGGGTATGTTATTTTCTCAGAAGGATGCGTTTTTATTCTAAACAGTTGATTCTGAAACTTAGCGCAAGCAGTACTTTATGGATGGCACATCTTGGCAAACTGAGACCCATTTACTATCAAACACTTTGTGGTCAGAAGTACAGTTGGAATATGACCATGTCACTGGAGATCCAGCCATCTACACTGCACCCCCCAAACATCATTTTCTAAGTCCAGCGTCATTCCTGAGATTACTCAGAATTCTGAATTTTTTCTTCTGCTTGACACAGTCCTTTTTATCCTTGTTTCATCTGGAAATTCTAATGAGTTAAAATAAGAAAAATACCTTCAGAAAATGACTTACATGCTACGGTAGTTTTCCTTACTTTCTCTCTGAGTATTAGGCCAAGAAACAAAATTCACCATGTTGGGAAAATAATAAAGTATTGAAAGAATGAATTGGATTTGGAATAGCCACTCTCTCGAATTTTAAATTGCACAAATTTTCCTCTTCCGAAACTATATTTACATCACATCACTACATCATATAAACTATCAACCATCACCACCAATTCCAACAAATAAAACCAGAAAGAAAATGGAAAAAAAAAATGCTTAGATAGAAGTCAGGGAGAACAGACAGTCATTTTGGGGGAACTAAAGCACCTAATTTCTTAAAATTGGTTATCATATATCCAGTGTATTGCCCAAATTCTCATAAAGGGGTAACATTTGAGAAGAACCAGTAGGGATGGCAGACAAATCAGTCACAGGACTTGCAGAAATCCCAGAAGAGAAAGCAGAGTTCTCCTGGCTGCTTAACAAATAGCCAACCTCACTTACTCGAACTGGGGGACACATCCCAGCAGTGAGCAGGCTGGGAAGGGACACAACTCTCATACACATGGCCTGAGTGGGACACCCCCAGCATGCTGGCTTTTTTAGCCAGGCAGGAAGCTTTGCAACTTGTGCAAATAGGCATGGGTGCAACAGGTCTATTTTTTTTAAGGCATATGTTATGCCTCAGTTGACACAATGTTAAATTTAGAGGACCATCTTCTATCTCAGGTTTCCACTTTCATCTACCAAAGCAATTCAGATGGCTCTTCCTAAGAGGAAAGGAAAGCAACTCCCAGTCCTTCTGGCTTCTGAAGCAATCCAAGTCGCAATTAACAGCAGTGAGCAGCCAAGGCAGACTGTGAAGAAAAAGCAGAGCTCCAGGTTAAAATAAAGGGGTAGGGGACTCACGGCAGAGAGTAGTTACCTGTACATCAACAGAAGGATGGCGGGTGCCCAGCTCTGATTCTACAGAGTAGAGAGAGAAGGTGTTCAGCGGCAGGATTCGCCAGGTACGAGCTTCCAACGTAAACACACTATTTCCAGGATAGTAATTTGGTAAATTTACCCATCCCTGTTCTTTTTAATCTACTTTAAAGATAGACTGAATTCTAGGGCTGGGGCTGTAGCTCAGTGGTAGAGCGCTTGCTTAGCGTGTGTAAGGCACTGGTATGTGTCTCAGGACCTCAGATAGACAGATAGACAGATAGATAGATAGATAGATAGATAGATAGATAGATAGATAGATAGATAGATAGATAGATAAAATGAAGGTCCAGCAACAACTAAAAAAATTAAATAAAAAAGATATACTGATTTCTGTAGTTTTAGAAGTCTTCTGACCTTTGCTCCTATATTTCCCCATTTAGATCCTAGGATTACTTTCATAAAGTGATAATGGGGCTTTTGTCTTGTTATAATTATAGAAAAAAGTCCTCATTTAGATATGTCTCAGTTTAACTCTCAATAATAGAATGCGTACAGAAGAGAATTAAAAACTAAACGGTACCCCAAAAGTATTTCCTTTGCACTAACAGAAATACACCTTGCATACTCTATCACTTCAGAGGTGATTAAACTGAGATCAAGTCTTATATACATTACTTCTTGCAAATGCACACATGCACTCTTCTGGTGACTATAACAGGGCATTAAGTACAAAAACACTAAAGCAACAAGAGGAAAAATGAATTACAAAATATAACCTAAAGGACATCAGATTATTGACAAAAATGTCACCTGTGACACTCTGCCTCAGTTTTTAAAATCATTACCTTTTACATACACAGATTTAAAAACTTCACTATACCACAGAGCTCATATCTTTTGTGGGTACACAGGAATGCACTAGAAAGAAAAAGCAAGGGCTGGAAAGGGGACTCCAGAAAAGCAGCGACCCTTCAAGTATATATTCCTTTTGAAAATCTGCAATGATATGCAAAATGTTGGCAGTGACAGGTCAGAGCTAAAAATGAAGCATGGGTGTTTGTTTTATCTTTCTCTAGTATTTTCTATACAGAAAATAAAAAAGTATTGGGGTGGAATTATAACATTCTCAGGTAAAACCCAAGTGGGATCTAAGGTTAGGCAGGAAGTATCGACTGCAGGTAAGAACTGGTGAGTTTCAGGAGCGAGCAGGCAAGGTGAGCATTCACAAGGGCCAATGAGTAGAGTCAGGATCACCTGAAAGGAGGACAAGGTAGGAGTGCCCGGGGAGACAGGACACTACCCGCACTGTGTGGATGGAAAACACAACAAGGTCCTATTCAAACAGCTGCCGTTTACTGGGTGATGTGTGACCCCAAAATTCAGTGTTCTATATATCAGCTTACTATGAACCAAGCCTAACATGGTTGATTGGGTGCATAAAACAATCGCTTCATCTTAAATACAGAGGAAGTCACTAAAATAATGTTAGGAACAATCCTGAACTAAGATTTTGAGAGTGAGTATGCGTGCATGTGCACACACACACGCGTGTCCACACACACACAAATATACATATATATATATATACATATATATGTATATGTAATACATGCTTACCAATAAGAGTGAAAATTATGCTGCTCATAATATGATTTTTAAGACTGAAGTCAGGAATTTATTTTATCTGGTACACCACAGTAATTTGCTATAAAGCTTTATGAAACAGCTAAAATAATGTTACAGCCAGAAACCAATTGTTGCTAAAATGCAGTCAGTTAAAATGGAAAATATAGGGAAATAAAACACTGTAATTGTCTCTCAACCCACATTGTATATTATGTTGCTAAATTATATACTATTACATTTTCTACATTTTAATATGCTTTCCCATAGAGGAATTGATAACATAAGGAAATGATTCTCCTCTTTTATTTCTGAAGACCTAAATAATATCCCACACTTATTTATAAACCACACAGGGTCTCAGCCTCTTATTAGATCCCAAGGATTATAAAATCTATTTCAGAAAACCATGACATGTAACAATGCATGAAATAACTAACACAAATAGTTTTCTATTTCTTATTTGGCTCACAACTGAGAGGTCTATAAAGCAAGCTATTCTAATGCATAAGAGGAAAAAAATCAAGGTTTTCTTAATTTTAGAAAATCTTTTAATAGCAGATTGTAAAATTCCTACAAGTATTGTCTTTGGCCATAGTATTTTGTTTAACCTTGTCCACCCATTGAATAGTCAATGCAAGCAAAGCAAGAGAATACTGCTTGCCAGAGATGAGAAAAGTCTATGGCCCTGATCCAAATTTAGCAGGATGTTGACAAAATACATAATAATAAATAATATTAAAGTACTTAAATAAAAGGTCAAATGTTACTGGAGACCTTGAGAATTTTTATATGACAAGGCCTTATAATGAAAAGTAGAAAATGATTTGGGAAAAGAATAATTTGCACATGACATGATAATTAATTTCCTAAATACAAAACTAACATCAGATGCACCATAGTTTAAGTTTAAAAAGGAGCACTAAACTGGAAATGTGGGGTAATCGTTTCAAAGATATGGAAAGAATCTGCTCAGCCAAATATATTAAGTGTATTTCCAAAATATACTTAAGATCTGACAGGACAAACAAGATGCATCTACCGAACACTGACAGACACTCGATTCAGAAGAGGTAGGCCTTGAGTAGAAATTTTAAAAAACCATTTCAGGACTCTCTTCAGGTTATATTATCAGCTGGGATTCTCTAGGACTACCTTCAACTATGAACTGGGAAAGATGCTAATGTGCATACTCCACCCCCACGCACAGCTTTTTAAGGTTCAGACTTCCAAATTCACTACACTACCGGGAACTAGTGTGTTTCTGAAATGTTTGCTTTTCCCAATTTCCCATTTTCTGGAGCAGCTAAGGGGAATTCTCCCATGGGGCATTTACAAAGCTGCATTTAGTCAGTTTCCATCACAGTAACAAATGCTGGAGATAATCCAGGAGAGAGTAAAGGCCCACCTGGGCTACTGCTCTGGGGGTTCCAGCTGCAGGCAGCTGTCCCCATGGTGAGCTGGCACATCCTGCTGTCCACGTGGAACACATGGCAGGGCGGCACTGCTCACCTCAAGGCTGAGACCAGGGTTCTGCAAGCCCTTCCGGGGGATGTCCCCAGTGGCCTACACACATCCCACGAAGCCCCACCTCTCTGCAGCGCCACCAACCCCAAAGCCCCCTCCCCTGGGGACCAAGCCTTTATCGCAGACCTGTGAGGGACACATACCCCACCACAGCAGATGCACCATAACTCTCCCCTCTGCCGTGTGCTCACCCTGTACTCGTGTGCACCCGAGGTGGGCATGTTCTCCTGGTATCCCCAGGCCCCAGCCCAGCATGTGCTTACAGCTCCAGGAACACGGATGACCGCAGATAGAGGTGAGTGGGCTATCCGAACTTGAAAGGCGGGTCAGGGAAAGCAAACTGGCCTTCAAACAAGGTCCGTGGAACAGATCTCCAATAAGAGTTGACCCTATCTAAACTATGGAACTTTGATCACTGTAAAAATACAAGTATTTCAGCAAAACAAAATGCTAAAACTGTACTGCGCTAGGTTACTAAATAATGAAAGACACCCAGAGGGAAGGACCTACCCAGTGAGTACCCAGCACCAAGCCCCCCATGACATAGGAGTGAGGTCATCTTAAACCCTCCAACCCCAGTGAGGCTATCAGAGGACTGTAGCTGCCTCAGTGGCCCAGCTAAGACCAGAAAATTGCCCGGTCCAGGCAACCAAAACTGCAGAATTCTCAGCAAATGAAGAGCTGTTGCTTGAGTCATTGAGTTTGGAAAGGTTTATTAAGAAGAAATAAAAAAAGAAATACAGAAACTGATAGCAGGCAGAGCCCTGCCATAATTAAAACTCAAAACCCCCAGCATCTGTTTGGCAGTTGGTGGACACAAGCTGGGGAACTAATAAAGGGATGATTAAGGACTGGAGCAACAGTGGCTTGGTGTAGAGAAATAATTGATGTTTTTTATCTGGCAAGACCAATAAGGCAGAAAATATATGTAAAGAACTCAAAAATCTAGCTAAGAAGATGTCTAGGTAGAGCCAGGCATAGTGGCCCATACCCATAATCCCAGCGGCTCCGGAGGCTGAGGCAGGAGAATTGCAAGTTCAAAGCCAGCCTCAGCCATTTAGCGAGGCCCTAAACAACTCAGGGAGACCCTGTCTCTAAATAAAATACAAAAGGGTTGGGGATGGCAGCTCAGTGGTTAAGCGCCCCTGGGTTCAATTCCCGGGACAAAAAAAAAAAAAAAAAAAAAATTTCTAGATAGAATGATGAAAATAAAATTTGGTTTGGTTTCTGCCTATGATAAAGGATGGGGAGGAGCTCAATTAGGAATTGTTCAGGTTACAAGCAAAATGTACCAAAAAGCCCAAGATCTGGTGGTTTAGAAATAAGCCTGTCTTTCATGGCCACATCAATGTTTACAGCAGTTCAACTCACAATAACTGAGCTATCTGTTGAGGTGCTCCTCAAATGAATGGATAAAGAAAATGTGGTGTATATACACAATGGAATACTATTCAGCCATAAAGAGGAATGAAATTACAGCATTTTCCAGTAAATGGATGGAACTGGAGGCTATCGTGCTAAGTCAAATAAGCCAATCCCCAAAAACCAAAAGCTTAATGTTCTCTCTGATATGAAGATGCTAATTCACAATAGGCTGGGGGAAGACAGAAGTTTACTGGATTAGACAAAGGGAAAGGGAGGGGAGGGAGGGAGATGGATATAGGAAAGACAGTTGAAAGAATCAGACATAACTTTCCTGTGTTCACATATGAATATACAACCAGTGAAATCCACATCACGTACAACTACAAGAATGGGAAGTTATGCTCCATGTATGTATGATAGGTAAAAATACACTCTATTGTCATTTATAACTAAAAAATTAAAAATTAAAAAAAGAAAAATAAATAAGCCTGTCTTTCATCCTCAAAGTTTTGAAAGTGACAGGTAACCAATCGATGTGTGTGTTTAGCGGGTAGGGTAATTCTTGGAAAAACCCCAGTGTGTGTGTGTGTGTGTGTGTGTGTGTGTGTGTGTAAAGAGACACAATGATAACTAGATATTATTATTAAAATAAATATGATGGCTGGGGATATAGCTCAGTTGGTAGAGTGCTTGCCTTGCAAGCACAAGGCCCTGGCTTCAATCCCCAGCACAGCAAAGTAAGTAAGTAAGTAAATAAATAAATAAATAAGAACTTACTGTGTATAAATTCTAAATTAGCATTAATTTTAAGAGGAAAATATGATTCAAAAAACTCTATTCTCAAGTCTGATGCTTTGGGCTCTGCTCCTGAATCCTCTGGGACAGGCATTTATTCTCTATCACTACAAAGGTGCTACAAGGATGACACCCAACCTTCATGGATCTGTTTTTCAAAGGAAAAGGGCAGAAGCAAATGGCAGAAAAATGAAGTAAAATCAGATCCCTGGGATACAAGAGATGATATGGAACTGACATGGGAAATGTGGTCATGCACGGACCGCTGGGCTCTCCAGCATGTGTGTGCTCACTGCACATAATTCTGGACCGTACTCTGTTAAACATTCCAAACTCATGACAGAGGAAGAAGGTATTCAGGTTGAGCTACACGCACCAGGCAAGAGTAAAACTCCCAGATGGTAAGCAGCAGCAGCAGCCTGAGGTTATCAGGATCACTAAACAGCAGCTGATCCTAAGGGCATCCTGTGGTAGAAGAGCTTCATCCATTCCAGTAAACTGATTGCTCACGTGTCAATGGTAGGTGTGCCAGGAATTAAAACTGTCAATCCTTCCCTCTGCACACTGACAAGTGGAGAGAGGCAGTAGTGACACTTGGACAAGCCATTCTACTACACTTGCAAAACGTCGAAGCTCCCAGAGAGCTTAAAATAGACCACAGTTCACTCATTCATCAAGGGAAGGTTTTGGTCAGTGTGATTTAAAAAAAAAAAAAAAAAAAACTGGAATATGGGCAATTTATTTTAGACAGATTTCTATTCCAAATGTCCAAAACAAATCAGTCTTGAATTTTAAGCAACTTCTCAATCCCAATGCCAAAGTTGTACCAATCATATGCAATATTTCACGACACATCACATAAATATAAAGCAGCACATAAAATATATTACATATATAAACGGAGGCTAAAAATTCATATGTTAGTACTTACAAGTAATAAAACTTGAAATGGTTTATGTTTTCCCCAGAGCAAAGTGTCTGCATTTTACCCATTAAAAGTTCAAGGCAATTTGAGAAAAATTTATATCCAACCATTCTGTGTACATCTAAATGACCCTCAACATTATATAACTGAGCACTGCTCACTAGCAAAGACTTTAGAAAAGTAATTGAAGTCTAATTTGAATTTTTTTAATTGCAAAAAATTTTTCTTCCTTCCATAGTGACTAAATAAGTTGAGGGAAACAATTTCATTAAACTATGAAAAGCATGCACAACTTTTATAGTATGATTTGATATTTTTCAGTCAAAATGATAATAGAGGGACAAAAAAGTATGAGTCCCTAGGAACAAGTTCCCATAAAACTATCTCCTTAGAAAATACTGTAGGCACTAAAACATATTTTAAATTCACAGAGAAATCACACAACAGCCTATTTTAGTGTATTCCTTAAAGTAAAATTTATTCTTGATTAGCTAAAAACTTAATATACTCTAATAAGTGTTGAATAATTCTAAAGCAATCTTGAACCTTTTTATTAATTTTCTAAACTTTCCTTTACAAGGTAAGTACATGACAAAAGGAACATGATTCCCTCTAATCCCTGCTTCTCTGATAGACAATCTGAGTTGTAGAAGTTTAAGTTTTCCTCATTTCTTCCTTTTGAAAAATCAAAGAACCCTTTTTTTGATATTTTTTAGTTGTTAATGGACCTGTATTTTATTTATCTATAGGTGGTGATGAGGATAGAACCCAGTGCCTCACAGGTGCTAGGCAAGCGCTCTACCACTGAGCTACGACCCCAGCCTGAACCCACATTTTTGAGGGAGGCTAAAACTTGAAGCATTAAGCATAAAATAACTTTTTACAATGTTCTCTGTGGGTTCCAATATCAAAATCTGCCACACGAACCTGACTGAGATTTAAAGTTTGAACAGCTACCTTGGCATTATACCACATGATTATATCAACCATGTCACAAAACAGGTACTTCCACTTGTCACCCCTCCAGGGGTCCACTGGGGACTGGAGCCAGTTAGGATCAGCCTTCGGCCCTCCCCTTTCTGTGTGACCTCTGTCTGGACATCCCTGAGGGTTGGGATGACCTTCCTCAGGACACCAACCTCACTGTCCCACAGACCTTGGTGAGCCTCAGTCTTTTATCATGGTTTTATTTCAGGAAGTTCTGCACAAGAATAATAAAACAGCTTTGGAGCCAGAGAGTCCTGAGTTCTAAGTCTGGGATCCGACCAAAATGCATTATCACATCTCAAACAGAAAAAGAAAAGAATTCCTTTCCTTATCGATGTCATTCTTCATTTTACTTTACAGCGCCGTCATACTTCACTGAGAATTCTCACACAAAAATTCCCTTCCCTTTTCTAACCCCCTTAAGCACCTTATTTTAAGTTTCTTACTAATATGAGTATATCCTTCTACTCTAAATTAAGAATAAATAGGTCATGATAGGGACAGCTAGAGCTTGCAAAAACAATGAAAATGATCACCTAAACTTTTCTCTGGTTTTCACTAAATCTAATATATCTGGAATTCTGCATCAGTTTCCTAGAGCTGACATAAATAAATTAGCACCAACTTTTGTAGTGGCTTAACACAACAGAAATGTTTTCTCTCATAGTTCTGGAGGCCAGAGTACAATAAAAGTATCAGCAAGAGCCACACTCCCTCCAAGAGTCTGAGGGAGGATCCCTCCTTGCCTCTTTCAGGACCCACTGACTACTGGCTTCCCTGGGCTCAGGGCAGATAGCTCTGACCTCTACCTATTTGTCACATAGCTTCTCAAATTTTCCTCTCCTTTCTTTTATAAGGACACCAGTCACTGGAATCAGAGCTCACCCCAAATCCAGGATGATCTCATCCTAAATCCCTTAACTTAACTTCATGTTTCAAAGACCCAATTTCCATATATGGTCAGTCACAGAATCCAGGGATCAGGACTTGGTTATATCTTTTTAGGAAACCTTATAAGTGTTGATCACAAAAGCTGCAAAATTGATTCTCTAACAAATACAAGTCAAACTAGAATGTTTTTACTCTAGATCAACTTTTGCAAATCAAATAAGTGTTGAAAACTAAAAGATATTCTTTCCATCTGTACCTTTAACCAAGTAGGTATATAAAAATACCACTTCTGTAAAACCATTGAGGTATCACTTCATTTGTAGTGTTTTCTCCTATAGGATGATCCCAAATGCATAAAATATCACCTTAATTTACATTATAATAAGCCAAGACAAAATTTTAAGGTATAAGTACTTCAAATTCATAAATGAAAAAAAGAAAGTTCAAAAGTTAAATAATTTGCCCAAGTCCACACAATTAACAAGGAGAGATGCTGGGGAGAGAATTTAAGTTCATGATTCATTCATTTAAAAATGTTTGCTGACTGTTCTGTACAAGAGAAACAAAAACCTACAAATATACCAAGCCTCATGGAGCTTATATTCTGATGGGAATATAACAAGTTAAGAAATCTGCAACTACTACTGATCATGATATGACAAGAAAGAAATGTACAGGGTGATGGAAAAGAAGGGAAGAGGGAGGGAAAGATAGAGTGAGTGTGTGTGTGCGTGCGTGTGTGTGTGTGTGTGTGTGTGTGTAACTCAGACAGTGAGCATGTCTGGGGTAGGGGTACCTTTTGAGTCATAGCCTAAGAAAGAACTACACAATCATAAGAGACAAAAAGAACATTCTAGAAAATGTTCTAGATAATACACGCACAGATAAGGACAAGACTATATGAACCAACTCCTGGTTATTCCTCCAGGGTCATTTCTTGCCACTCTGCCCAGTTCAGATTCAACTGTACACCCCACTCATCTGTTACACACCACATACACTGCTGACAACTCTCTGGCCCCTCTTGCTTCTGTGTAACCACCTTTGAATACCTGCTTGTACTCAGAGTACTTACAAGATTATCTTTTTATATTATATATTAAATATTCCCCATACTTGTATGAGCTTCATGATTGCATTAAAACGACAACATCATAATCCACTGAACACTTATGTCATGGTTTACTACATTAACACTCATTTACTTTTTAATACTAACATTGTTTTCTCAAAATTATATATTATATGTAATAATATGACACATTTTATAATTATATGCAATATATTGTGTATTACATATAATTAGTAACACCATAATTTTTCAGAACTATAGATAATAATGAAACAAACATCTTCATTATGGCAAGCTTTTAATTCTTGGAAGGGCTATCCATGTCATATTTTCAAGATGGAATTTTGAGAAAAAAATTTAATGTAAGTTTTGAAAATCATAATTATCAGGGTTAACATAAAATTTCACAATTGTTTGTTTACATGCCTTTTGGAAATAATGTTTCACATCTCTGAGTTTCAAAACACACATATACACAAACTCACCAGGTGCAGATCATCATATTAGATATATTAATATTTTCAGAAATTCCTTTATACATTTTATTCCTGACTGATAATCCTGCTTGGTTTACTTTATTCAAACCAGTAGACAATCAACCCAGGTGTGAAAGCCAACACAGAGCAGGTAGGAACTAAATGTGGTATAGCTCAGTGTAGCTATAAAAATATAAACCATAAACTCTTCTATTCTCCTGTCTTCCAAAAACATCCATTAGAGATTTAACAATGATGGAAGATTTAACTACTCTCAATTTATCTGAATTTAAGAAGCTATTTGTATTTTAAGCCATATTACTTAAAAAGTTCTATAAAAAAGAGAATCACACTGGCATTTATCAGAAATTGACCCTTTTAAGTATCACATGTAATTATCTGTATACTAACAGTCTGGAATTTGATTAAAAGATCAAGTCTACTTTTTTCACATTCTTAAGACAAATATCCAAAACCCAATTGCCTTCAAGAGCTGGACTACTGTGTACATATGCAAAGTGCGAAGTTGAGTCAGAAATGCAATTAGACTATTTTCTAGGCAGTCTTCAGCTTTTGGTAACATATGCTAAGACCTTCTGCAGCCTGGGAAGTAGACTCTCGTTCCATCTGAAACCTAACCAAAAAAATTAAGAGCTTCTGAGAATTTCCTAATCCATGAGAGAATAAAAAAGATTCAATCCTATATTTATTTATGATGTAACTTTAATATATTACCATTATTATTTATTTTTATTTTAAAGAGAGTTTTGGTATAGAAATATAAGATAACATTGTTTCTGCAACTGTACAGAATAATTTCTGGTTCCTTTACTCTGTGATTTGAAGTCTCTCGGTATTTTAATAACATGTTGTGTGACTTAAACATATGTAACTGTATTTTACATATTTAATGTGAATTTATTGTTCACCAAGCATTGTTCACCAAGTATTAGCCTAATCTCAAAATGTTGTTACAACAAAATACCTGGAGCTTGGGTACCTGTAATGAAAAGAGGTTTATTTAGCTCATATTTTAGAGACTGAAATTCTAAGATTGTGTGGGCCCATCTGGCCACTGAGGAGGGATCCCTCAGCTGCATCACAATGTGAAGAAGAAACAGGAAGCAGAGGAATATGAAAGAAGTCACATAGTGACTTGGGACACCAGAGAAATTCTGGGGCCAGTCTTATTCTTTCTAAACTCCTTGCTTCAATGAGAACTTAAATCATTCTTGGGGACCAGCATTAGTCCCTTCTAAGGCCAGTGACCCCAAGATCCTAATTATTATGCAATGGGTCCCACCTTTTAAAGGTTCCATCACTTCTCAACATCACCACACCGAGGACCAAGCTTCTAACACACGAACCTTTGGGGGCGCACTCATTCCATAGCCAAATCCCAACACTGAACTACTAACAACATTTAACACCACGAGTGCTTGCTATGTGCCAGGTACTAGCCAGGTGTTTTATATATTGCTTCATTTAATTCTCACAATAACCTCACAAAGTAGGCACCACAACTGTCATGGTGGCCATGTGCTGGCGGGACTACTGGCATACAGACTAAGTGAACCAGCAAGGTGGAGAGAGAGAGAGATTTTTTTCCTTCATAGCCTCTACTGAACTCACTCCCACATGGAGTTCACTCTCTGATGGCAAAGAATAGCAAAAACTGTTGAAATATCCATTCTCCTGCCTTCCTAACTAGTAGAAGCTCAATTCTGTTCAGCTGCCAGTGTGCTAAAAAACTACATTTCCCAGCTTCCCTTGGTGCCAGAAGTGGTCATGTGACACAGTTTATGCTGCAAGTAGAAGCCTACTAAGGACTTCTGGTAAGTTCTATTTCTTCTTTACACTTCTTCCTCATTTCTAACTCCAGAACCAAGAGGATCACAAAGATGCAGTCCTGATACTATTGAGCTTCTAAACTAATGCCAGCAACCAGATTTCTGTGAGTTTTTTTATTAGGCAAAAGCCAGGGGGGAAAAAAATCAATTTTAAGTCACTCTTTTAGGTCTTTATTATAGTTTAAGGTAGGTCCAAAATGGTACTGGGCAATTGCAAACACTTGAAAGAACTAAATTAAGCTGAATAAATGTAATGCATGATCCTAAGTATGAAATTACACAGACTGTAGGTTCCAAAATAAGGCACTGGTGTTAGCCTCTGTTCCAGTTTTAATCTTAGACCAGTGGAATGATCAATTACATGTACTGCAATGAGCCTTAGGAACAGTAGACAGCCATAGCAATTACCTATGGGCTTTCAGTTATTAACAATGAATTTCCAGGCTCAACTGAATTTCAGTGATTGTTCTAAAATAGAACAATCTATCGAACTGGAGGTGGGGGAAGGAGGAGGAGCTAATCAAGGTGAAACACTTAACAACCTCCACCCAACAGTTAATAAAGGAAACATCTGTGACATTATCTATAGTGCAGCAGAGAATGTATGAACATTAACTATCTGGCCAGAATATTTCTTGTTATGTTCAAGTCCATAAACTGGTATTTATGAACTTTCAGGTTTTGTTACAAGACATAAATTCACACAAAGAATCTTGATGTAAAGTACCTCAGAGAGGTATGTAGAGACCCTGTGGACACTGAGCTCCTCTCCAGTAAGAATTTCTAACTTTGTTGCTACAGCATGTTTTCAATAGACATATGAGGCACAAAATCACAATATAAGTCCTGAAGGTCAACCAGTTATATTTCATGTCATTGTCTCTACTATGTAGCAAATGATAGGCATTCAATAAATATTTCTTATGTGGGAGAAGAAATGCCACAAATGTGTTTCTTTAAACATTTTAAGATTAAAATATACACATACAATGGAAAACAAAACAGATTTAAAAGGCATTCCTGACATGGAAATAAGCCCAAAATGTATTATTAATTTAAAAATGGCAAATTGCCAACAATGGGTAAATACAGAAAAATTTTCAAAAAGATATATACTATATAGTAGCTTCCTTGGTTTTGAATGTGTCTTTTTTGTTTTGTTTTAGTTTTTGTTTTGGGGGATTTTGGGGGGTCAGGGGTGGGGGTGGGGAACTTTTGACTCAACACAAAATTCTGTATTATTTCATAAACAGTACTTTACAAAATTCATATATAATGTATATATATATGTATGCACATAATATAAACATAAACATAATATAAACACAAATGAGTGTATATCAACATATTTTAAGTACATTCTGTACTAATAAACATAATTATTTTTTAATTACCTGATAAAAGAATACCACTTAAATAGTTTAGTTTAAAAAAACTGAAATCAGAAAAAGTCTGCAGTATAAAATCCTTACATTTCCTCTCTCCTTCCTGCAAAGCTTCAATTGCATGTTTCAATAAATTACTATTTGAGATTCAAATCACATATCAGATGCTAAAAAGGGAAAAGAAAAATTTTTCTCTCTTGTACCAGACCCTAATTTTTATACTTTGTTATGGTCTACTTTCCATTTACTAAGTAATAATATGTTTATTACAGACTAAATCCCTGCTGGCTTCAAAAGGAAATCTTCCATTAAAAAGTAGTCAAGTGTTAAAAGGAAGGTGATCAAGCCCATAGAAAAAAAGAAGTTTAAGGAGATTTCCTATTTTCTAATGACAAGGAGAAAAATATCTACTTCTAGCAGATTTCAAAGCCTAACCTCTCTACACAATATTACTCAACTTTATTTCTGAATATTCTTTACAAATTACTCTTATGGTTTAGAAATACATTTTTAAACAGTCAGATACTGATTGAAAAATGAGGCCATAAAATTATAAAGACAAACTTTTTGCTGTATTAGATGTGATCACAGTAATTTGCAAATTTAAATGTCTAAAATACTGTGGAAAGGAAAATAAGCATATGTGTAAGAAGTTCAAGATTCTAAAAATTATGAGCAGTTTTTGATAGTCTGATAATTACATTGTTTTAAGATCACTGAAAGCTTCAGCTTGTAAAGAATCATATTTCAAAACAAATTATTCACTGATTATTACATTAGATAACAGTTTCTTTAGAACAGCATTTACTTAAAAGAGAAGTTCTTCTGTATAAGCTTTAATTATGAAATGGACTTAGGTGATGAAGAAGGAATAAGAACACATTTATTAATTGAGGCATACTAATATTCAATAGGCAAAACTTTTGTTATTGGCCTATCACCATTCCAAGACTCCAGGAGCCTCTATTATTGTGCTATTTTGGGGGGCACATGGAAAGAGGAAGACTATCTATGCAAAAAAATACAAACAGAACATGTCAGGTCTCCTGCCCATAAATCTAAGCCATCATTTTCTAACACTTATGATATACCATCCCATCTAGAAATTAAAATTCATACTAATATACATGAACCTTGATGAATTTTTATAGAATGAAAATGATAAAATGATTTTAAGACATAATATCAAAGCATAAGAAAACAATTTAAAAAAAGAGGAAATGCACTTAGGGGCATACTTTCAGCAATGATGAAAGTCTATGTAATGTTTTTCATTTACATTCACAATTTATTTGTAATATTTGCTTTTGAGAATGTTACCTGAAGGAAAAAATTATAATAAAATTTAACTGACTTAAAATAACCAGAAATAAAAGCATATATTTAGCAGACTCTTCTAAGCTTATGAACTTAAAACATTGAACTTGGACTCTTCTAAGCTTAGGAATGTTGGTTCCAAACTCATGTACTGGATTTTTTTTTTTTTTTTTTTTTTTTTTTTGCAAATTATATCAGCATACAAAGTCCCTAAACTGTTACACTGCAAATATTTTATATTCTTGAGTTTCTAATAATGAGTTTCTAATAAGATAGTCGTGCTTTTAAAATTGTCTTCTGTTTATACTAACACCCCAAATTCCAAAATAGATTTTTTTTTTTTTTTTTTTTTTTTTTTTTTGCTTAAAGGAAACCCAGGAGATGGAAATAACAAATCGATCAATATGATGGCATGACAATCGGACATGCCTTTTTACAGGAAGGTACACTCTTCTCACCATGAGGCTATACAAAGAGCATCAGAAATACCATTATCCTTCTCTCTTCAACTCCCCAGGGTGAACGTATCCTACAGAGCTCTCACCACTTCCATCTGTGTGCAGCACATGTGCACACACACACACACGTGCAAACCCACATGCCTTTCTTGCATCCTGTCTAAATGGATTAGGAAAGGGAGAAGTAGGTTCAAGGTACACCTGTCCACTTCTGGGGCCACCTCATCTCTTGTTCCATCACACTCATGGGAAAGGCACTAAGACTCCACTTCTCCCTGGGTGATGGATTTTCCTTTTGGAAGTCACCAAATTCACAAAAATTCTAAAGCAACAAAATACTGACAAGCTCTTGAACTTGTTATACTGAGGAGATGGCCTACTGGCAGCCAAGTCTGAATGCTTTGTACTGATAAAAATAAATAAATAAATAAATAAATAAATCATTGAGAGAACCTTGAAATTTCAAAGCACTTTACACAGGCAAGGTCTCTAGGGGAAGTAGGGGAAGATCTCTGAAGGGAAGTCCCTGTTTCAGACACCAAGGGCAGGCAGTGTAGCACCTGTGGGTCAGACAGGCTCTGTGCCTCCCAGAGCAGCTCCTGCTGGCATTTCCCTATTCTCCAACCTGGAGATGTCTCAAGTCTTGAACGCTAACTCCATAAGAAGGGAAGAGTGAATCAGTCACAGCACTGTCCTCCTGGGGGCATGCATTCTATAAGGGAGAAGGGGTCAACAATTAATACAAAATACTAAAATGGCATTAACAATTTAATAATATACAAGCTTTGATAAGAATTATGAAGAGTGGTAAGAACAAAGAGAAGGAAATTTTGAGGTGATAGAGTTTGGAATGCCTTCTTGAAGGAGAAAGTTTAGGAAGAGGCCGGGAGTCACAGGGCCATCAGGTAGGACACAGACATGGTGCTTGAGGGGATGGAAAGAGAACTGCACGTGCTCTTGGAAAACCTAGAAGAAATTCAGCACAGATAGTGGGCCAAGTGGTGAGAAGGTAAGAGATGAAACAGAGCTCATTAGGACCAGACCAAGACCATATTAAAGAGTTTGGAGTTCTTTCTTTCTTTTTTCAAGGTTCATATAGATTTTTTCTTTGAATTGTCAACATTTATTTATTTGTTTGTTTATATGCAGTGCTGAGGATTGAACCCAGTGCCTCACACATGCCAGGCAAGAGCTCTACCACAGAGCTACAACCCCAGCTAGAGTTTTTATCCTAAGGGCATGGGAAACTATCTACAGGTTTAACTGTTATCCTGACTGACAGGATCCTAAATTTTTTACATTGGGATTTTTCAAATATTAAATTCTAAGAAGATTAAAACAATTCTTTGTTATACAAAATAATTAAGGACAGAATGTGTAGTCTAGAAACTATGAGATAGGCATAGATGTCAGGGAGGTTCAGGGAGACATGAAATCAAATTGTAGGTTTATTAGGCTAATGTTTTAGTCTAAGAATATGTAATAAAAGTTAAAAAGTATGTCCGAATTAAATATCAACTATTTACATAGAATTTGTGTGTGTGTGTGTGTGTGTGTGTGTGTGTGTGTGTGTTGCTGGGGACTGAACCCCAGGCCTTGTGCTTATGAGGCAAGCACTCTACCAACTGAGCTATATCCCCAGCCCTATTTGCATAGAATTAACATGTACCTAAGTGCCAGCTGTTATGCTGAGGGCTCTGTGGATATTATCCATTTAATCTTTTTTCTTTTTAACCTTTATTTTATTCATGTACTTATTTTTATGTGGTGCTGAGGATCAAACCCAGTGTCTCACACATGCCAGGCAAGTGCTCTACCACTGAGCTACAATCCTGGCAGCTATCATTTAATCTTGACAACTACCCAATAAAATAAGTAGGTTCTTATGAATGGAGAAACTGAGGCACAGAGCAATAATAACATTCCCAAGGTCACAATACTAACAGCTGTCAAAAGCCAGAATTCAAATGCAAGTGTTATAATTTCGAGTCCAGTTGCTGCACAGGACTCAGAGCCAGAGGTCTGTTTAGAAGATGGCATCCATAATACAGGAGAAATACGGTCCAGTAACAGCAACGAAAAGCCCTGTTACATACAGAGTTCACTTGACTGTATTTCATTCAACTAAATCAGAATTCTGTGGCCATAAGCGGCTTACCAGGTCGTAAAATTGTATCCCTTTTCACATAGTTTCCCACATTAAAATGATTTTATCATGCCTCCCAAACATATAATTAGTTTTGATTGAATGGTTTACTTTTGTAAGATTTTATTGATCCATTCATTAAACAGCTTATTCTTCAAATAAAACAGTATTAAAGTCTGCATAAATTACCACTGACAGACAGGATTTCACTAGACTTCCAAGTATGCCAAATAGCTTTCCTCATAGTTCTAGAATATGATTTGCAAGCATATGCACATAATGAATCTAAATGAATGGAAATCACTCAAATCTATCAGAGGTCCCACTTCATTAGGAATACATCCTTCTAAAGAAATTATTTCACCATTCCATTTTTATATCAGTTAGAAACTCCTAACTATTTTAGTCATACTGCAGCACTATGACATGTCACACATTCCTAGAAAAGATCAATACCCATGTCTCATTATTTACTACTGGAGTGGTGTCCAATCTTGAATTTTAATCTGAATGCTGGAGTACTCTCCTAACTATAACAGCAAGTTAATATAAAGAGAACCCTGATGACCTACTAAGGGGTCCGCAGCAAAACCTTTCTCAAAGTAAAAAGGCGCCAATTTTGAGATTAAATTTACAAGGCACACCAAAAACTATAGTATGGTTGGCACCCCTGAAAGAGTCCTCTGCACCTACCTCCTCCGGTCCCTATGCGAAAGCTGGAGGCAGCCCAACATGTGCCCAAATTAATATCCTCGCATAAAAAGTGAAAAGGTTATCAGCTGTCACGTTTGAACTTGCAAGGACCCAATACCTTAAAGTAAATATGGTTCAAAGAAGAGGGCACAAATGGGCCAAACCAAATGATCAAAATTATTAATTCCATTAATCACTGCCAGTTGCCAGTTATCAGCTAGTTGATAAACAACACATAGGATGAGAACATAATATTTCCATCCTCTTTTTTTTTTTTTTTTTTGGTACCAGGGATTGAATCCAGGGGTGCTTAACCACTGAGTCACATCCCCAACACTTTTTATTTTTTATTCCAGACAGGGTTTCATAAGTTGCTGGGCTGGCTCTGAACTCGAGGTCCTACTGCCTTAGTCTCCCAAGCAGCAGGGATTACAGGCGTGCGCCACCATGCCCGGCTCCATCCTCCATTACAATGTACCTATAAAAGTAGGTTCTGAAACTCAAGAAATCATTTTTGCCAGGGTTTTTAGTAGTTTTATCTTGCCTTTCCCACCGAGTTTTATAGTCCTGGAAGACAGAGGTCATGCTGTACCAAACTCAGTGATTTAAACTCACTGAAATAATCAAGTCATCCATAAAAATCTTTATAATTCAAAGGATATTTTCTTCTATACAAAAAGATGCCACACAACATTTTTTTAAATTAATAGTTGCTATCCACAGGCAACTGCTTTAACTATTTAATTATGTTTATAAAAAGAGACATTAGAACATAGAAAATAATTTAAGAATTAAGAAAAATGAAGTCATCCATACTATCATCACCTGGGGAAATTAATATTTACTATATTTCATCTATAAATCTATTTCATTTATTTCACCCATGCAAACAACTAAGAATGCTATTTTTTGCACATATGGGTGTGAAGTGTGGAGGTGGTGCTGTAGATATTGTTTCAAGCCCACTTTTTTCACTCCATATTGTAAGATGTAGCATTTTATTGGAAATTTGTCTTGAAATTTATTGGAAAATAGCTAAAGTAGCTGTAGAGTCCAAAAGAATAGTCACATACCAAGTTTCACTGAATAATTTCCCTATCAGTTGTTGTTTACACTGTCTTTCTAATACTGCAATGAATTTTTGTGAATGTTTGTCCACATTTCTCATTTTTCCCTTAAGGATAGTTTCCTAGAAGTGGGGATACTAGGTCAAAGGGTAAAAAAACAAGGCTGTGAACATATTGCCAAACTGCTTTCCAGAAAGGATATCCCAGTTTCCGCTGTCATTAAAAGCGTATGTGCTTCTAAATACCCATATACTCATTTAAAAAGACATAACCTATTTCTAAAATTTCATCAATGCAGAAAGTAATAGATTTTCACTCTTATTTTTCTTTGATATTAAATTAGATAAAACATTTCATCATGTTTATCAGCCATTTGCATTTTCTCTGCAAAAATTCAATGGAGCCCTGAACTAGGTAGAACCTAATTTCAATAGCCCATGACTTGCCATTTGAAGGACTGGCACACAGACCCATCTTCCTCCCTAGACTTAGGCTTAATGGTCTGACCACAATTTTATCTTTGTCAAGCTTTTAAACCTAGGTTTCACATTTCTGATGGTGCTTTTCATAGGTTATAATAAGTATATTTTAAATGTACTTTTATTTTCCAAAGAATTAGTTGCACCCAGAATTGTCCCTAACTATTAAGAAGTCCATTTCTAGATTAGAATTTTGAAAACTGGTTATATAATGTTAAAAATGTTTAATTATTAAAATTAAAATATTCATATATATTTAAATTTCACATGAAATAGTTTTTGTCTGGGTGTTCTTTTAAGTACCATATCTTAAGTTCATGATCCCAAGGAAGATCATTTACTGACTTAGTCCTAAATTATTTTTAATCTGTAGTTTTCCTCAGGACTTTAACTATGCTTTATTTCTCTTTATTAAAAATTCCACTATACATCACAGTGTTTGAAAATTTCCCCACAGACATGAGAGGGATGTTACAAGTGTAAATAATGTCTATAAAGTTCTTTAAGCTCCTTTTTTTAAAAAACTACATAAATTCCAATAACTATGAATAAACATGATTTTTTTAATAAAAACCATTAAGTACACATCACATTAAAACATCGGACACACCTAAGGACTACTTCATTTTTTAATATAAAACTTTTTAAGGATCAATGTTTATTTTTTACTGTCTGAATCAAATTCAAAAATGATGCCAAAAGTTTTAGAAAACGCTAGTCCTTTAGATGTGAATGTCCCACTGTTATGAAACTTAAGTTGTAATCGAATGCACTCTAAACCTGGCTCTTCTCACACCAGCTGGCTGTGTCTCCCCCACACCACTCCGGTCAGGTCACCTGTATTTCCAATAAGGAAACAGTACTAAGTCACTAAGAACATTTGAGTATAAATCTATTCTTATAGTGAGGCAATGGACAGAAAGGCTCCAAGAAACGACATCATCTTCCAAAGATAACAAATCCAGATTCTCTCAAATCTTCAGTCCACAGCATATTCCCTTTTAATTGAGCAATAACCATAGTTTATAGGCTCCAAATTTATAGAGACTTAATTCAGGGAACAGTTAACACTACATCCTAGTTTAATTGCTGAAGCTTAAATCAAAGTGTAAAATACAGAAATAAAGTTAAAATACAAGTCAGTCTCTTGTGACCTACCTACCTGGCTAGAGGCCTTTGACTATAAAGCACCAGGGTCTCTCAAAGAATTTATTTCTCTTACCTGTGAGCAAGTTAACTCGGCATGATAACCATGAGGTCGGGGGAAGATCGCACCAAGCCATGAGTACTTGTAGTTGGCCGTTGGGATTCTTTCTCACCTAAAATAATTGCAGTTGTACTGCTATAATTCATGTGTCCCCCCAGAGCACAATAGAGTCACACACCATTTGGCCCAGAGAAGTGACAGAGGTATGCTTTATAGTTCACTGCAGAATTCATGGATACTCAGAACACATGAAGCCACCAGAGACATAAACCAAGCCAACCCACACCAGGAAACCTCAGATAATCTTCAGGATGCCAACTCTCAACTCAATGTCACCCTACACAGCCTGGGAGGCCTAAATCACAGTTTCTTGCTAAGTCTCCTCCACATAGTTCTACTGGTGGCAAGAAGAGCTCAGGGCCTCTCGTTTGGCTGGTTGCACAGAGCTGACTATTTCTCATGGCCCAAAGAATCCAAAATACTATTTGGTTTTAGATTCCAAAGTATTTGTGTCTGGGGGCCCAGTGATTAGTAGCGAATCCTCCCAGCAAGGACCACTTTTTGATGTGGCTGTTAGTTGGGGAAATTTTTTGAATACAGAAAAGGAGAGGCAAGAACATGACATGTAACAAAATACCCATATACTTTCTACCTGGATATAAAGATGTTAACATTTTATAAAACTCAATCCATTTCAGATCTTTTTCAAATGTTAAATTAAAATAAGACAGACAAGCTGATGTCTCCTTTGTCCCCCCTGCTGCTTCTTTCCCAGAGGCAAACACTAATTAAATTCTGCTTGACATCTTTGTTTCAGAGTTGCATACTTCCATTATGTGCAGAGATATAAATAAAGGGACATATTTCACGTGCTTTTTAGATTTTATAAAAATGACAGCACATGGTATATACTGTTCTCTAAACTGCTCTTTCCTTTTCTCCTTCCTTGTTATCAACTCAACACGATGCTACCAAGTCCATTCTCAAGCCTTCTGGATAGTGTGGGCCTCACTGCTGCACCACAAGACACTAATGTAGACCACCATCTGCATCCACATCCAGAACAAGTTCTAAGGTTAACTACTGAGCTTGTGAACTTTAGTCTACAGTGCTGCCTGGAAAAATATTCCCTTTGCTTTGCTTTGCTTTTGTTGCAGGCACATACCAAGAGCAATGGACCCAGGACTCTTCTTCCTCTTGCCTGGCCTCTTTGCATTTAAAGAATAAGAAAATCCACTCACGTCAAAGCACAACATCACACCACAAAATGTATGCTGTGCCTTTTAATTAGGAAGACAGTATCAATAAGAGGTCTTAGAGTTGGTCAAAACTGGGCTGTAATCCTAGTCATGGTGTTTACTGGCTGTGTGATCTTGGACAAGCTGCGCAGCCTCTTAAAAGCATCAGTTTCTCATGAGCAAAGCTGAATTGTCACACCTATACCCTAGAGTCACCAAAGACACTAATGCATGGAAAGCATATCCTAAGACTGGAACAAGGTTAACACTCAAGGCCAGGCTGGGGGCTTGCAGGGTTCACATCCCCTGCAGACACCAAAGGGAGAACTTCCTTCCTCCTTGCCAGGACAGTGGGTGGAGTAGTGCCTTTCAAGGTCAAGAGCGTAAAGAATCCCTTCTCTGCCATCTCTTATTTCCTTGGGACTGACTTATTCCTAAATGTGTAGTTCAAACTGGTTAAATTTCAGAAGACTGAAATTGTGTTAGGATATGTAAGTGAAGTAAAAAAAGATCAAGCTACAACTGGTTCACTAGTTTTTTTCTGCCAAGTGTTTCACAGTTTGGGGACTTGGGTTTAGCCCTTCAGTGAGAAATGCAGGGAGTGTCTACTGGCAATTTAAACTGAAGAGACAGGGCAGCAAGACAAGTGGGGAAAGATGCCCCCAAATGTTCTATCCTTGTTTAGGAACAACAACAAAGAAAATGGGTTCATCTGAGCACTTTATAATGGCAGCATCGTGTCCTGAAAAACTCAACTGCCAGCACCTTCTAGAATTACTCAACTTCTTTCCCTTCCATTTTCTAAATGTGTATCATGTTTGCCCTTCTCTGACCCCAGACCACACCATTGTGTCTTACTTAGGGATCATCCCCAAAGAACTACCAAGCCTCCCTATCACACTTCAAGAACAAAATGTGTTGAGTATGGACCTAAATGTATCTCATTTCAGCTTTCCCAGCCTGTGTGGATGTCTATTTATTTGCCAAAGAAAGAGATAATATCTTCACTGAGTAACTGTGATCATCAAAACTACAAGTTCCTTCTATTTCAGCTTCCCACACCAGCAAAATATCTTTACAAATATTTGAACCTCAAAACCGAACAAGAAATAAACACAACCTCAACTTCTGTATTTTAGCTTGTGTTTATTCAATGCTTCTACAGAGCTAGGTAGCAGCTCACTCTTGGTAAGACAGTGTGTGACTGTTTTCTGTTCTCAGTCCCTTAAATATCACAGGAAATTATACCCATTGCTGCAGAGATTATTTTTGAGAACGGTGGTAGCAATGCATCATTTCCTAAAGTAATCACATTTCTGAGAAATAAATTATTTTATCAACTCCTCCATGGCAAGCTTTGAGACTTACAGAAAGACAGGAATACCACTGGAGGAATATATTGAAAAAATATCTATGAACTTGGTAGGGGCAGATTTCTTGGACCAGGCACATACAGCACTAAGAAAGAAAAAGTGTAATTTTTCTCATCTGTATGAAAAAGAGCATGTAAGATTCAACAACAGGCCATTACCTGGGAGGTCCTTTTTAACTCACAAAACCAAAAGTTAAAAGCACAGATTACAGGTTGAGAATCCCTAATCCAAAAATCCAAAACCCCAAAATGCTCCGAAATCTAGAACTTTTTGAGCGCTGACACACCAGGAGTGGAAAATTCCACACTGTGAAACTTACTTTCATGCATAAAATTATTTAAAATATTGTATAAAACTACTTCCAGACTATGTTATGAAGCATATTTGAGACATAAGTAAATCTGGTATATAGACTTGGGTCCCATTCTCAAAATATCTCATTATGTATATGAAAATATTCCAAAATCTGACAAAATCAGAAATCTGAAACACTTCTGATCCCAAGCATTTCAGATAAGGGAGACTCAACCTGTAATAACATCTTCAGATCAATAAACAGAAGACAAGAAATGTGAATAAACAGGTATGAGTAGCAGTTTTCAGAAGAGGAAGCCCAGTCTGATAGGCCTATGAAAATAAACCCAACCTTACAAACAACAAGGAGATTCATTTTTAAACTACGAATGATATACTATTTCCTTCCGACAATGCACAGTGTCAGCAAGGCTATGAGAAATCATATGTGCTATTGAGAGTATAAACTGGTACACAAATACTCAAGACACTACACAGAACCTTCAAAATTCCAGATATGAACATTTCTTCATTACCCTCAAATTCTACTTCTAACTACATATCCTAGAGGAATCTTTGCTCATGTGTATGAGGACAAATTTACAAAATTGGTCTTCATAGCCCTATGTTTATCAGCAATAAAACTGGAAACAACCCACATGTCCATTAACAGGGAACTAGATAAGCAATAAAATGCCATCATGCAATTAAATTAGGACGAACTAGATCTAAATGGATCATTATGCACAGGGCTCAAAAATTGTTAAGGTGTTTTTTCAAGAGTAAGAATCCATTTCTACAAAATTGTTAAACATATACATATATCTATGTGTATAGGATAAAAATACGTACAAAGAATACACATGACTTTCTTGACTTGCACTGTCTCAGTAAAGACAGGAAGTGAAAGGGCAAGGGATTCCAAGAGACTGAGACTTCATCTGTAATATTCTCTGATTTTAAGAAAGAGCTGAACTAAATGAAAATATTTGTTAACTCCAGGTGGCAAAATATGGATATATTATTTGCACTGGTAATTTAATTTAAAAATATTTAGTAAAGAGACAAATAAGGCATCCTTTAAAAGCTTTTAACCCCTGACTCGTACAACTTGGTGTTCCTTTAGTTTAAGTGATCTGGTGTCCAGTTAGAGCACTGTAATCTACCATGATCTTTATTTTAAACAATTCAATTCTGAATTTCATACTACTTTTGGAAATATACTGGCCAAACAAATTCATTAAGATCTTCTAGAAAATAATTTGTCACATATACTGATTACTAAACATGAGAACTTTTGAAAGGAAATTTATGGGTAAATTATTTTCCATTCAATCTTCCTTATGAAAACTTTATTTTTTACTATTCAAAGTGCTAGTTAGCCCATAACAGCTGAACAATTTATAAATCTAGTCAAGTCACTGTCCCTGGTCATCAGAATCTCAATGCATATACTATTCAGCCAGCAGAATAATAGCAAACCATGAAGTTATTAACAACATTAGGGTTATTAACGAAATTGGTTTAAAAACAAGTACTTCATCATATGCATAAAAGCAAATCATTAAAATACTGTGCAGCTGATTAGCCCATGGGGGTAAAAAAATCTCTTAGGTTCACAAAATTCCCAATGACTCACCTAATACCAATTAATCAATAAAAGCCTTCCTACCTATTTACTCAGTTAACTTTTCTTCACATCATTAAGCTAACAGATGAGCTTGTGAGAGAATGTAACTTTTAAAAAAATGGAAAGAAAAAAAAAAAAAAAAAAAGCACAGACTGTCCATATACTGTAAGTACCCGAAAGAACTATTCTTACAGGAAATGAAGAGGTTAAATTTCAGGGTTGATAAAATGATGAAAAATGGTAAAACAGGATGAAAAATCATCAGGCAAGGGAGGAATAAATGAGAACATTTTTTTTTTTAAAGCAATCTTTTTATTCTTCCTAATACCTCAAAGTTACTTTATTGGCTTAGGAAATAAACTGTAGTATAAAAAACCTGCTTAATCATCAGGCTTGCTTATTCAGATAATTATAAACAAAACAATTTAATCTACTCCCGAGCAGTTTTAATAGATGCTCCAATAATTGGTGCAACAACCTTAAGGAACCTAGAAACGGGGAAAACCTGCAAGAAACAGAGCTGCGTTGTGAGGTGGGCATGCCTGGGTCTTCTGGGGGGTCTGGAAAGCCAGAAAAACATGTCCGTCAAGTCAAATTCATACCTGGGCACAGCACTCATCATTATCACTCTGTGATAATGGTGGTACCATCTGAGGCAGAGGGACCCTGGTCTCCTAAGGGAGACGTTTATCATGCCCTCAAATGAAATCATACTGGTCCTCCTAAAAACGTTCTGCTGTAGAAATAATGCATTCTCATTACAGAGAATTTGATAAGTGCAAGAAAAAAAATTAACAAAGCAGCAATCCTATTACTCAGAGAGAAATAGGAGATAGTTCCTTCTTAAGAATGGAAATGTACACACTTCTCCACTAAGAATGAAATATACACATACATAAGTGTGCACAAATTCTGAATACAGAGTTGTACATCATAACATTAAATAGAAGAAAACTTAGGCTTTAATGAATACCCATAAATTTTTTCCACAGAAATAGCTGCATTTATATGATAATAAAAACAAAAATCACCAGGTTTGACTAATCTCCAATTCATTGGGGGAGAAAATTTACTTAAATTTTAATAAGCCATAAATGAACACCATTATACATGAGTCTTTGTCCACATGTAAAATAATTCCCTAATAATATAGTTCTAGAAACTGAACCTTCCAAGGTACATAAAGACAATGATAATTATAATATATAAACATACTTGTGTAGGGTATAGATAAGTACTTTTCTAAGCACTTTACAGTCATTAACTCAATAAACTCATCACAATTGTTTGTACAGAGTATCATTATTCCCTTTTTACAGATGAGAAAATCAAGGGACAGAAAGGTTAAATAACTTGCCCGAGGTCACACAGCTTTGTAAGCAGTAAAGATGGGATTCAAATAAGCCAGCTGCCAAATTATTTGTGTTTCTATACTCCCCACATATCCAAGAATGATGATTTTAATGCTCCCTACCCACCATTTGCTCTTTCTGAAAACCGGATGGATTAAAAATGGTATCTAATTGTCAATTTCATTTCTATTTCTGTATTTACTAGCATGACTAAACAGTTTAGAATTTCATAAGCTTTCACTTTTCCATCAACTGCCCTTTGCTTGCCTCTTGTCTTCTTACTGATTTGTATTAGCTCTTAGTACAAAGATATTAACCTATTCACCACTTCCCACCCTCTGTCTTAATTGTGTCTGGCATGTAGGCATTCTAGATCTTTCTATCAAAATGTTTGGAGTGAGTCTGCTTTCTTCCACCACTTCACTCTTGCAAAGTACTTCTTCCGGTTAGCAGCAAGGTATGTGTTCAAACCAGAGTCTCTCTCCACTGAGGTTCTCTTTAAACCATCTGGAAATGATCCGGGGTATGAAGCTGGCATCCCATCTTAAGCATAGTAGAATTGTAAAGACTTGATACTATAGATGGTTTTACATAACATGTTTTTATCTTGGTGTCGCTTTTAGACTAGACACCAACATATGCTGACTTATTACAACAAAATTACTCAATTTCAGAAAAAGTCATAATCTAAGACACTTCTATTCTGGTTACAGCCACATCGAGAGCATCTCCAATGTGAAAATTATTCTTCCCTTTAAAAACCCACGTGGTAAAAGCTCTCACAGGCATTCCCAACAGGAATTCCAGCCCAGTGTTGAACAATAATACTTTAGTCAGCAGATTTTTCATAGCTGATCCAAATCCCTATTTCTTTTCCCTTTTTCAGAGAACATTTCATAGAATGTGTTTTGCTATCATCTGCTTACCAGTTCTAACACTGGGGCAGCGTCACACCTTCAGTGATTTTAACTGAGGAGGAGAGGGAGGGATGTTGATTTTTATTGACTTCTCAGACTCTCCTCTAAGCCAGAGGTCCTTACAATCAGAGTTACAGAGCAGTTATAAGTTGTGTGCCACATAATTTGTTAACAAGAAGACTGATGTTTATGGATGATTGACTTTTAATACAGGAACACGGAACAGGCTAATGGTCCCTCCTATGATAAGGCCACTCATGTTTGCAGTTGGAAGCCCTTCTCCAGTGGAAGAGGTGGATGTTAAAATGAACATGGGACATTACTGTGCTGCCTGTCTTATCTATGCAATAGCCTATAATAAGCAATTTTTACTGAGTCATGTTTATGCCGAGTATTGATTTTTGCGAATATTACACAAACAGAAAACTTATGGTTCTATCTGCTCGCCTGCCTACACATCCATGCCCACACCACACTGCAAAATCAGACCCGCTGCCGAGTAGGCACCATACGTGAATATTAATCTTCCTCTGTGTTGCTCTAAAAAAGAATTGAGAAATCACTAATCTAAGCCATCTTCACGAAAATCTCTATTTTTTGGAATTCAAAGAATAGACTCTAGATTACCTAGCAAGGGTGGATGGATTTATTACAACTACACTGCTGATTCTTTTCACCATGAATCTTTTAGGTCATATTCTTGTATGAGTAAGTTTTTGGGTATTTTGCTTTTTGGGGGGGGTACCAGGATTGAACCTAGGGTGCTTTACCACTGAATCACATCCCCAGCCCTTTTTTCAAATTTTGAGGCAGGATCTCACTAAACTGCTCAGGGCCTCGCTAAGTTGCTGAGGCTGGCTTTGAACTCACGATCCTCCTGCCTCGGCCTCCTGAGCTGTTGGGATTATAGGCATGCATCACTACATCAGGCTCCACTGTAATTCTTATCTGTTCTTTCTGTATTTCAATTCTAACTGAAATTAATAATAACAATCAGTAATAAGAACTCTGATTTTTATTGAGCACTCTCCAGCTCTTTACATCAATTATCTCAGAAAATTTTCCCGTATCTCAGTAGCTAAGAACTACTGCTGTCACTATTTTGCTGACATGGAAATTAGTTTTTAGGTTAAGTAATATGCTCAAGGTCATGCCGCAAGCCACTGGAAGTGTGAAGGCAACGGTGGCCTTTCCGCCTCCCTCCAGCTTCCCGGGTGTTCACTTCTCACGCATGTCCACCGTGCCACACCCTTCCTCCTGACAACACATGTCCTCATCCATCCCCGGGAGCCCACCTCACCACCTGCCAACATCGACCAGCTTCTGGGAACTCATCTCTTTCAAACAATGTGTTCACACAGGCCTCTCAACCTTCACTAGTTCATGAGATTCTTTTGCCCAGAGAGTCATCCTGCATAAATATCGACCACACACGTGAAGCTGTGAACAGATGTATAACCTGGCCCTGCTGCTGGACAAACAATGCAAAGTGCATTCTCAAGGATAAAGGCTCTGTTGGCAGCTGATCACTGGGGTCCTCTTCCTGCTGTGCAGTTACATTTTAACAATGACTGGGAGTAGATCTGAGCTTGGAGTTCATGGAGTAATGAGGTACTTGGTGGAGGAAGTGGCCCATGCATCTTCTGAAGCCATATTCAAAATTGTAAATGTAAGTATGGTTGGGCGGGTATCAGCTCATCTAGTTAATAATGCACCCATACTCGGATAAGATCACTGGTAGCAAGAATGACACAGGTGCTCCATGAACAGGCCAAGGAGAATGTGATGCAAGAGACTTGACAGGCACTCCTGGGCAGAGCAGGACAATGAGAGCTGGATGGCTGGTGTGTTCACAGGACCCATTCAAGGGCCTTGCAGAGTTACGTTAATGCCGACATCCTCTGTGTGTCAGGAGAACGAGGATAAATCTACAGCGGACTCTTCCTGGAGCACGTTCTGGTCAGTACCAAATTTTCTCATCATTAAAGCGCCTGTACATCTATTCCATGGAAGATTATCAAATGACCGCTCCCTGTAAAAACAGATGTTGCAGGTAGGTGCAGTGGTGCACCTCCCAGCGGCTCAGGAGGCTGAGGCAGGAGGATCGCAAGTTCAAAGCCAGCCTCAGCAACTCAGTGAGACCCTGTCTCTAAATAAAATTTAAATAGGGATGGGGATGTGGCTCAGTGGTCAAGTGCCCCTGAGTTCAATCCCTGGTACCAAAAAAAAAAAAAAAGTGTTTCAATGGCCTTTTCTAATCATTGATTTTTTGGTTCTCCATAAGACTGCAATATTACTAGTTATTTCACTTCAATAACAGTAAAGTTTTATTCATAGTAATACGTAGAGAGTCAAGCAACGTGGTTAACTTTTCTATTTAAATAAGCCGTTAGGGTTTCTGTTTAAATAAGTTGTTAGAGAGTGTATTCTTCAGAGGGTCATGTATTAGAAGTTAATGACCCTTTGAGCTCTTATGGGGGGGGACGACAATGTGACAAGGGTTTGCAGAGGTGGGGCCTTTGGAGGTGACTGGGCCTGTATAAGGTCATTAGGGTGGAGCCCCCAGGACTGAACGCTGGTGGCTTTATAAGAGGAGGTGGAGGGATCAGAAGAGACACAGACACGAGCGCACCTGTCTCTTGCCGTGTGTTGTCCTGTGCTTCCTCAGGACTCTGCCAGCAAGGTCACCACCAGGTGTGGCAATATGACCGTGCACCTCCAGTACCAGGAGCCAAAATAAACCTTTTTTCTTTATAATTTTGTCTGTGGTATTAGCAACAGAAAAGCGATGACTAGACAAGGAACAACAAGTAGCCGACTGCAGGATCGGTTGTTAAATTACGGATGCGGAGGGCACTGTGGGTTTCCCCAGACTCTCTGGAGAACCATCTGACTGTGCTCTCAGTCACGGGGCTGAGTGAGAACAAGCACCCCCACGCATGTGTGTACACACAGGTGCATGCACACACGCACCATCTCTGCTCAAAGGCAGACACGTGAGAGAGCCCAAGGAATCGGAATCTAGCAGGAGAGAGGTGTTCCTTTCACCAGGACCAGAAATGAAGGGAAATGTAAGCAAAGAGTACTAGTGACCATAGTCCTCCACAGTCAAGCTGAATGAAAAGGGAAAAGTTCCAACAGAGAGACAAACAAATCTACAAGAAGTCCTTTTGAAACCTGGGATCTAGCCAAGCCTGAGGTTTACCCCTTGAACTCCTCCCATATCGTGCGCCTACAGACTGTCCTGTGTAAGCTAGTAAGAGATGGCTCCTCTGCTATTTGCACACCAAGGGGTCTGACTAATCACGTTAATTTTGCTTGTGACCTTATAATTTTACTAATGAAATTAATACTTCATTTCCAAGCGTGCCCCCTCCATGTGCTCAAGACACTATTTGCTACCTCCTGAATAATACATACCATGATCTACTCTGTTGTGGGATCTTGAAGGTACCTAGAGTGAGAGTTCCTAAGAGATGAGGAAACTGGTTCTTTGCTCTAAACACCCACCCAGGACTAAGCTTGAACAGAACCAAGTGTTTAACAAGCAGAGCACATGTGTAACAGTGCACTTAGAGGTAAGTCCCATCCTCGTCTCTGTGTAGATGTGCTCACACACTGACTTGCAGGGCACCTTGCTGTCTTTTACTGTGCAAATTTCATCCCATTTTTTTTAAATTAAGTGCAAGTTTTTATTATGATAAAAACGCATTAAAAATACCATTTTAACTCTTTTGAAATGGCAGCAAGTACACTTATGTTGCTGTATGAGCATCACCACCACCTATCTCCAGAGCTGTCTGGAGTGCTTTTAAATGCTCTTTATTGTTCTCTATCACAGATTTTGGAAATTTAGTAAACAGAATTGGTATTTCAGCCAGGTTTGGTGGCATATGCTTATAATCCCAGCAGCTCAGGAGGCCAAGGCAGGAGGATTACAAATCCGAGGCCAGCCTTAGTCATTTAGGCCCTAAGCAGCTTAGCAAGACCCTGTCTCCAAACAAAAAATTAAAAGTGCTGGGGGTGTGGCTCAGTGGTTAGGCACCCCTGGGTTCAATCTCCAATACAAAAAAAAAAAGTATATATTATGCATGTATGTATGTGTGTGTGTGTATGTATGTATATGTATATATAATTGGTATTTCATATAGTTAGTCACATGTAGCTATGCATTCTTCTTTTTTAAAATCTCCAGGTTTCAGTCTGAAAATAGTCTGTCTTCTCTTGGGCAAAGCCCAGGTAAGGGCACCCCCTATTTAAAGTCAAGCAACTGAAATATTAAAAGCATCACAACACACTAAGAATAGAATGACAAGAAAACTTTTATCATTCTTCATTAATTCGTAGTCTTGAAATAACTCTGGGTTGGCATGCGCAGGATCAGTTTTATCTCTGGAAGATTGTGTAGTGACTCTGACAGTCATAGAAATCTAGTCATTGTTCCCTATTAATTTTTTTACACTTGTTTTATGTCTACCTCCCTTAAGACCCTCAGAAAACTAGAATTTACTTATTCTGGCGTGAATAAATTTGGCAAGAATTAAATTTTTAAGAAGGCATATTTCAGTGTTATGAAATCATGGACGCTAGGCCTTGTTCACAGTCAGATTTCTCTTCTTTATTTCTACTCTCAGGAATCTGCAACAAATCCATCCTTCAAAAACTCTTATACATATCCTCTTGCTATTTAAATGAACATTAGCTCAAAAGCAGGGGGGACTCATGGGTCTGAATGCTTCAGATGTCAGAAAATGAAGGAGCTATCAGCCTGAGGATTTCACGATGAAAGGCTGCTGTGTTTACAACTCCCCCATTCCCCACCCTGGCATCTGTCAATCTCTTCACTTACCCAGGAAACAGTATGTAGGAGGGGGAAAAATGCTATTTCACCTGAATACCAAAATGTAGGGTTGGTGTCAACAAAATTATATTTTTACCCTACAGAGAAAACTCAAAATACTTCTTTAAGTCTCAAAGGGAAAAAAAAAAAAACTCATATGTACACTTATCTCCACTGGGTATGAAAAGACAGTAATTAAGGAGGAAAAATATTCTGTATCACATGAGCATAAATTCTTCAGTCCTACCTCAGTTTCCTCTCTAAATAGAAACTTCCATTCAGACTCAGTGAGCATCCAGAAAACCTGCTCCAGTTCCGCCCTCCCAGACTCTGCACCTGGCATCTCTCTTCAAACGTATCAGAAAAGTTGTTGTTGTTTTTTAAGGTAAATACAACCTCCACCACCTGACGGAGGAAAGTAAGCAGGACTTCCCTTTTGGACAGAGCACTGTGGGTCCAAACCCAGTGCTGTGAGGACACCAAGAGACTTCCAGAGGCCGAGCCTTTGTTACTTCCTATCCCGGTGCGCACACCAGACCTCCACAGGCCACCATTCCCAATTCACTGACATAAACTTCCACAACTTTGTTTTCCAGCTTGGCTGAACCAGTAACTGTCTCTTCCTGTTTCCATTTCCTGGGGTATTATTTTTTCTGTTGTCTAATTTTTAAAAAGTCTTCTGTTTTGATATTGAAATGATCAAATTTTCCCTTCATCTGAACAACAGACCTATTTAGCTCTTTATATGTTGGTGTCATAATACTCCCTGTCCCTGTACACCTCTGGTTTCTCTTCCTGTGATCCTTGGTCACCTACTCTTTGCAGTGCAGTGGGAAAAAAGTAGGTTCTGCATCAGATAACCGGGCATTCAGGGATTCCTTCCTCTACACTAACCACATCCCCTATCGATCCTTGCCCACCATGCCACACGGGTCCTTACTCTGCCTGAATCATCAATACTGACGGCCTCTCGACTGTGTTTCCCATCTCCCTTACCAGGTAACCCACTCTACCCTTTTATGCCCTCCTCGGTTTTGAAAAGGTCTACATAATGGGCTGGGGTTGTGGCTCAGTGGTAGAGCGCTTGCCTGGCATGTGTGACGCACTGGATTTGATCCTCGGCATCACAATAAATAAATAAATAAATAAATAAATAAATAAATATCCAATAACAACTAAAAATATTTTCTAAAAAGTGCTACACATAGCCATGTTGGAAGTGCCCAACACCTGGTTTCAGCATGCACAGATTCTAATAATCTAACTTTCCCAGCTACCACAGAACCCCTCCAAGCAGGCCTCCTGTGACCCATCTACACCTTGCCTTGTGCTGTCATGAACCCCCAAACTCCCTCCCCACTGCACATCAAATTCCACCAGTCCTCAGATGTTGGCTGAATTCCTGGCAACTTCTATTCGAAGCTCTCTAGCATATTCCAGCCCATGGAGAACCCTTCCTACTCTCGCCTCTAGTAACAGTTCTTACCTAACACACAGGAGAGTGCTGGGCGAGCTCATGGGAGTCACCTTCCTCAACGGGAGGGGGACAAGGGGTCTGCATAGAGCACTGGGTTTGTTCACCCCCACGGAGCACACAACGGTGAGCGAAGAATTTGAAAACTCCGTTTTTCCCTGTATATACAGAATTTTAAATAGCTATCTTTCTCTTAGTTCTAATTTTTCTATCTAAAAGTTCACAATAAAATATACTAATAAGTCAGGGGCAGTGGTGCACACCTATAATCCCAGGAGGTTGAGGCAGGAGGCCAGCAAGTTCAAAGTCAGCCTCAGGAACTTAGTGAGGTACTTAGCAACTCAGCAAGACCCTCTCTCTAAATAAAATGTAAAAGAGAGTTGGGGGTGTTGCTAAGCAGTTAGCAACCCTGGGTTCAACCCCTGGTACCAAAAAATAAATAATTAAATAAACAAACAAACAAACATGAAAAGGAGAAAGCAACCTAATAAAAAGGTCCAAAAGAGTTAACAAGCATATAAAGAAGGCATAGGATAGCAAACGAGCATGTGGAAAAGATGTTCAGTACCATTTAGGCATCAGGAAAATGCCAGCTTACCCCACAATGATATTCACTATACAACTACAATATCATCTGGTATAAAAAGACTGACAGGCTGGGGTTGTGGTTCAGTAGTAGAGCACTTGCCTAGAATGTGTGAGGCACTGGGTTCACTTCTCAGCACCACATATAAATAAATGAATAAAATAAAGGTCTATCAACATCTAAAAAATTTTTTTAAAAAGACTGATTCTATGAAGTGCTGGGGGAGGATTTAACAGTCGAACTCTCACACATGCCCTGTTGAAATGTAAAATGTTACCATTACTTTGGAAAACAATTTGGTAGTTCACCTAACAAAAGATCCCATTCTACTTCCTGTATCTACTGCAGAAGAAATTAAAGCACATGTTCATGCAGAGCGAACCTGGACAGAGGATTTGTGATTGCCAAAACTGGAAACAACCTAAATGTCCATCAACCACAGGTAAACAGAAGAACACAGGTAGCAGAGCCACAAACAGAATGCTACTCAGCGATACAAGGAAACGATCCTCTGACACAGCAACGCAGATGGATCTCAAGTGCATTATGTGAAATGAAAGAGGTTGGAATCAAAAAGCTACATAAAATATTGTTTGGTTTACAAAACAATCTAGAAACTACAAAATCATAGAGATGATGGGGCACATATAGTCGTCACTAAGGCTTGGGGTGAGGGAGGGCTGGAGAAGAAGCTGCCACACAGGGAATCTTGGTTGGGTGATGCTGACAAGATCACGCATTTGACAAAACACGCAGAACCGTATAATAAAGTGTAAATTTCACTGCTTATGAATTAAAATCAAATAACCCCAAAACAAAGATTAAGAATAGAGGTTCCTAATTAGCTTAGAATCCACATTACCAATTTACTTTATCATGCTGAGATGCAAAAAAGAACAGTACTTTTGATTATTTTATGAAAATCTCAAAACTGCTGTTAGAGATCGCAGCAAATTTTTGCTGAGCTCAGCAGAACCTGCTGTTATTTCATGATCGTTTTGGTAATATTATGTAATCACCAGTACTCATCTGGTCTTGCTAGACACAAACCCAGACCAAGTCCCTCTGCTATCTGACTCATTCCTTCATTCATCAGTGCTTATGAACGTCCACAACGTACCAGACGCACTTTCAGGTCCAGCAACTGTTCTGGAAAATCAGCTAGACAGGGTCCTGCTCCCATAAGGGTTACATGCTACCTGGAGGAAATGAAGTAAGCCCATGAACATAAAAAGAGGACTGTGCACTAGAAGTCAGCACTTCACCTAAGACAGCCAGGGAAGGCCTCGCTGCGTGGATGACACCTGAGCCAATCCTGCAGGACGGAGAGGGGCAGAAACCAAACCTGGAGGAAGAAATTCCTCTGCAGAGGGACCAGTCAGTACAGAGGCCAACAGAAACCAGGGAGCATGGCTCCTCAGAGCCACAGGAAGGTCAGTGAGGAGAAAGAGCAACGGAAACATACTAAATACAGTCATCAGGGGCCTGAAAGTTTAGAGTCTTATAGACCCTAAATTACTTTATGCTGCTCGCAATGAGAATCCACCAGAGGGCTTTATATCAGCCACATAATCTGATTTATGTTTTTAAAAGATTTATCAGGCTATTTTTTCAGGACATTCGGCTTTCTTCTCCGCCTCAAGGATCTGTTCTTAATTCACCTTAGTTGTGTGGCCTTAGGTTAATCACGAATAGGATCTCCGTCTCAGTTGCTATATCTCTAAGAGGGTGATATCAGCTGCCAGCAACGGCCAAATCCACAGGCTCAATCGAGTTTACACACCTGACTGAGGCCAAATGCAATCTCCTTCCTATTCCCACTTTCCCAGGACACTGTCCCCATCAGTTCTCTCTTCCTTCCCACGTTTACGACCTCAATGTCAGCACAAGTCCATTGCCCTCTTCATGTGTCACCTGTTGAACCAAATCCTGACTCTGATCCTGCTGTGTCTATGTGCTAGCGTTTCTTCCCTCCACCCCTTTCTCTTTATTGTCAAAACAAGCATTCAGAGTTTTTCCCCGCACCCACACACCCCATTTTTCCTTTCCACTTCTCACTTGCCCCTGGGACAATCACAATCTGATGGCCACTCCCAGGGCTCCACAGAAGTCCCCGTGAAAATCACCAGCACCCCTGTGTCACCAGCTATTACATCTTATTCCTGGTAATCCCAACCCTGTCATCAGGTTGTGTACCGCCACATGCTACTGCAAGGATAATGTAACAGAAAGACAAAATGGAAAGATACTACTCTGTCGTTACTACTTTGTATGATACTTGGAAAAGCATGTAATTTCTCTGGGCTTTGATTTAGGATCAGTGCCCATAGTGAGGTGAATTTGTAAATGGCCTCAGAGCCCTTCTTTGGAAATCCTAAGATTACATGATTCTTCACTTAGGCCTCCATGACTCAGTGCTATCTTGATTCGCTAAACAATTCTCCATCTCCTTTATTGGGATGTGTAGCTTGTCTTCTGAATGGGGTTCCTTCCATTCCTCCAAGTTCCTAGCTAAATGTGTCCATACCAATCCCCTGAATTGCTGCTGCCAAGAGGAGGCGTCCCACACCTCCAGACCAACACTGCCTCCCATACAGATAACGCTTCCCATCAATCAGAAGTAGCTCTGGCACTTCAAACTCTCGCAACCAAGACACCATCACTTCTTCCGCAGAACTATTCTTGAGGTCTCTAGAAACAGAGACCTAACTGCTCACCATTATCTATGACGAGAAGTTGATGCTGAGTTTCCACATGCTTTCCCCTTCCCCTTCCTTAAGGAGTTGGTCCTAAAGTTATTTCTTAAGATGGAGCAGGGAGCTGTGGTGGCCTACAGTCAAGTATCAAGCCCCAGAGTGGCTCTGACATCCCATGGGGAGAGACAGGCAGGCGTTGACGCGGTCTCATGCAGGGTGTCAGAACCCAAGCAGGGCAAGCACAGTCCGGCACAGGGAGAGAAAACAGGTGGGGGCAGTTGGACATCTGGTGTGTGTGGCTCCATGAATCAGAGTGTGGCGCAGGACTGTGACCAGAGGACAGCATCTGCAGAGGAGAGGCGCTCCCTGAATAAACGCTGGACTCCAGGACTAGGTCAGGAAAAGTGCAAGACAAGCCCAAAGCAAGATAACAAGGAAGTGGCCAAAGAACAACGAAATCAAGGCAAAAGGACACAGAAACCAGCTTGAATGTGCTCCCCTTGGCTTAATCAGGAACAGCCTGAACATGGAAAATAAAGGGCAGGAACAGGCTATAACCCCATGCATAAAACAAGAAACAATGATGCAGGTGGAAATCCACAGAAGAGCCAAGTCTGATGAAGCATGGGGTGTTTATACAGTTTCACAGTGTTTCTCCGTCCAGTGTCTTCTAATTGGAAAAGGAGAAGAGTAACTTTCGCCTGGAGAACTGTGACAAACGGCACCTCAACAGGGTGGTCGGAGTGGACAGAAAAGGCACTAATGGAAATCTCAGGTACCTGAGGATACAAGAAGAATGGAGCACTGCTCTTGTGATAGGCCACAGGGGCACCACTGAGTCAAACCACGGGGAAGCAGACCATAAGCCCAACGGAGGGACCTTCTACAAAATAACTGGCTTTTAATCTTCAAAAGGGTAGGGTGGGAGAACGAAACTAGACCCAACCTCCTCCCAGAGACACAAATCAAGTCAAAATGGACTAAAGACTTAAGTGTAAGACCTGATGTAAAGAAACTATGAGAAGAAGACACGAGAGAAATGCTTCATTCAGGACACTGGAATGGGAAAGAAATTTTTTTTTTTTTTCAAAAGCACAAGAACAAAAGCAAACAAATAAGGGCTTTATGTCCAGCAAAGGAAACAATCCTCAGAGTGAAGAGACAATCTACTATGGGAGAAAATATTGCAGGCTACACATCTAATAATGGGTTAATATCCACAACACAGAAGGCACTCCAAAAGCTCAAGAGTTGAAAACAAAACAAAAAAAAAAAAAACCACCTGATTAAAAAATCGGCAATAGATCTGAATAGACACTTGTTGAAACAAGAAATACAAATGACCAAGAAGTATATGAAAGAATATTCAACATCACCAGAGAGATGCAAATCAAAACCACAAAGAGGTATCACTTCATAGTAAGAATGGCTATTACGGAAAAGACGAATATGAACAAGTGCTGGTGAGGATGTGGAGAAGAGGGAACTCTTGCATACTGCTGCTGAGACAGTAAATTACTACATCTACTACATAAAGTCGTACAGAGCTCTCTCAAAAAATTAAAAATGGAGCTGGGAGCAGTGGCACACATCTGTAATCCCAGCGGTTCAGGAGGCTAAGGCAGGAGGATCATGAGTTCAAAGCCAGCCTCAGTAACTTAGAGAGGCCCTAAGCAACTCAGTGAGACCCTGTCTCTAAATAAAATACGAAAAAAAGTGGGGGGTGGGGAGGGTTGGGATGTGGTTCCGTGGTTGAGCGCCCCTGAGTTCAATCTCTGGTACCAAAAAAAAAATAAAGAACTGCCATATTATCCAGCAATTCCACTCCCAGGTATATATTCAAAGGAAATGAAATCAGTTGTCAAGAGACAACTATACTCTGGGTTTACTATAGTACTGTTCACAAAAGCCAAGTGTCTTTAGAGACAGCCTAAGTGTCTTTGAACTGTTGAATGGATAAAGAAAATGTGCACAATGGAAACAGGCACAATGGAATACTATTCAACTGTAAAAAGCATGAAATTCTGTCATCTGAGACACCATGGAGGGAACCAGAGATCACTGTGTTAAGTGAAATAAGCCAGGCACAGAAAAGCAACTATCACATGATCTCACTCATATGTGGAATCTAAAAAAATGAATCTCACAGAAGCTGAGATTAGAGTGGAGGTTACCAGAAGCTAAGGATAGTGATGGGTACTACATTGCAGACAGATTATCTGAGTAAGAAGTTCGAGTGTGCTACTGCATAGTCAGATGACTATAAACAGCAACTAATACCTCAAAAAGCTAACTGAAAGAATTTTGAATAATTTTGCTATAAACAAGTGATACATGTTAGTAATGTCTGAACTGATAATTAATGTGTCAAAATATTACATGGCATGCCATTAATATGCAGATTTTGATGAAAAAAAAAAAAAAAACTGGTCATGAAAACTAGAAAACACTGAGGAACTGTCCCAGAGTGAAACAGACTAAAGAGACAGGACAACCAGGCACAACACGCAATTCTGAACTGGATTCTGATTCTGTAAAAAATATTAGGACACGCAGCAAAACCACGTTGGGATGTAAAGAATAGACGTCAGTAACTTATAAGAAACAATTTCTTGGTTTTGATGGTTGTTTTGTGGTTACATAAGAGTGTCCTTATTTTAGGAGTTCTTTGTAATGGACTTCCAGTTGCTTTTTGTGAGAACTTGTGATCATTTCATAATAAAATTTTTATACAAAAATAACTTCCACAAAAGTTTCTTCTGTAATTCCTCAAATCTGTCCCATTCTTTCCATTACCCCTGGCATTCTTGTTCCCAAGAGCCTAGTTCCCACCCTCCTGCACAGCTGGGATCATTTCTTAGCAAGGCTCCGTGTGCTCCAAACCATGATAGCCTGTGCCCGGTTAAGGGCTCCAGGGCACCGCAGCTCATGCCACTTTCCCACCCCAACATTCAAAGAGTGCCTCACCACCTATCAAATTAAGTACAAATCCCTTGGTGTAACGTTCAAGTTCAACTCCTTTCTAGTTCCAGCTTCCTTCTCCCCAACCACCATCTCATAGCCAGTCACACGACTGGGTCACAATCCACACTTTGTGCACATCTCCAGGATTTTGCTCACCTAGCTCCCTCCACCAGGGAGTGCCCACTCCCTGGCACATTTAAACATCAACTCTGACCACTCCCCACTCCATCTTCCAAGACTTGCCTGTCTAATCTCTCCTTGTCAGAACAAGTGAACTTGTCTTCCAAGTCCACTTCACCCTTTGCAAACTACATTTCATTCTGTCCAACACTGTGATTTTTTGTCTATTTGTCTTAACAACCCCTAATACATACAGTGATGTTACATACCAATGATGTATTAAAATTAAGTCATAGCCAAAGTTATGAATCCAGATGACCAGTTACTATCTTACATTCTCTCCCTAGGGAGCTTTGTATTTAAGTTACTTTCTCTTTATCCTGTTTCCTTCCTTAAAGTTTTCTATTTCTAGTATAAAATACGAGCAATGAATGTCTACCTCTTTTCAACATAGAAATCTGGTGTTGCCCATAACATACACAATCATAAATCGCAAGGTTTCTAGAGCATCAGTTAAGTAACAAGTACATATGTAATTATATTTTAACTTCACCACTACTTTACTAAAGAACAAAATAAACTGCTTAAAACCATAAACAAAGCCTATACCCTCACAAGTTTGAAACCAGAAACCCTAAAGCTTAAAATGAAGACATTTATCCATTAACATGTTTTGTTCTCAGCTATCACTAATAAATTGTGAAATGCCATCCATAGAGATCCAAGTTAACAGCTATATTTAAATGTTATCAAGAAGCCAATTATTTTTCTCTTTGAATTTAGCAAAGGAAAGAAAAGGCTAATTCACTTAAAAGCAGCCTGAAATTTTATCAGCAAATGAGTAGCATGAAACTAAAGCCAGGAGTCTTCAGCCAGGAAAAAAGTAGTTTGGAGGGGGGAAAAAATAACATCAAACACCAAGTTGAGTGTTGCTGTGAAATTACAGTGATCAATACCGCATCTACTATCACTGTGACACTTAGGACAGGAAAGGTTAACACCTAGAATTTCAATATTGCAAAAGACGTCAAATATATATAAATGTTAAATCTCCAGGTCCTGGTTTCAACATGTCCTTCATATGAAAACTGCCTCCGGGTGAATAATTCGACTTTACCTAAATGAAACTATGGCTTTTATCTCAACTCTTCCTTCTTAAGAATGAAGTAAATAGCTCTAAATAAACTGAGATTTTTAAAGATAAAAGGTGGACATACTGACATTTAAGCCTAAGATATCCGTGATATTAAAAGTGAAACTCAGAATCATGAGCAAAATGATTTGTCTATTATAACACTCCAAGGGTTTTTTCTTTTTGAATAAAATTATCACCATTCTTCCCAGAAAAACCACCAGTGAATGAAAGTACCTGAATTATCAGGAGAAGCATGTCTCATTTGAAAACCATTTCAAAAATATTATTTAAAGTGCTAACTGGGAGAAATTTTAGACACATTAGCAATTTCAAAAATCAAAATATTCTGAGACAAATAATAAGAACAAGAAAGTTATGTGTCTTCATTCCCAAATGATCTAGCAATGCTGTAATGGTTTTATATAATCCTAGTAAGCACCAATACTCAAACACACATGCACACTCCCACAAAACGTACCATTTTACCACAGTTCACGTTACATAAAGATATTTATATCTCAATGGTTTATTCAGAAAGTTTATTAAAAGGGCAAAGTTTGTCACAAACTACTTGAGTTTTAAAACTTTTGGTTTATCATAAAAAGTGATTTAAAAAAATTGTCAGGGACAACTGAAAAAAATAACTATTCACTGAACTGTACACTGTTTAATAAAAACTATAAAAAAAATTTTTCAGCACAAATTAAGATACAAACGTAGTTGTCTTGAAGCCTGTCAGAAGATGCCCTTTGAAATAGTGAACTTTATATTCAAAAGTCTAAGTCAATGTTAGCACTGTGTTATGATGCTATCAAAGTGACTCTGATTATCGCCATAAACAGCCAGCATTATGTCAACAGAAATAGCCCGTTTCCATGAGGGACTGTGTAAATAAAAAGAATGAGAATTCATAGTAAGTGTCAGGTTTTATAAAAGGAAAGTTCTGATATTAAAAAAGAAAAGAAAAAAACTGACAATTATTCAGTATTTCAAAGAAAATAACAAGTCAACTCTTCCTCACTCTTCCTTTAAAATGGCACATGGCAATGACATTTTTCTATCCAGGGTAACCTGAAAACAACCAGGTGAGATGTGGGAGTCTCACCTGAAACCAGATTAGCCAACATGTTAAGGGATACTCTCTTTTGATTTTTCAAAGGAAACTCCTTGGCCACACTCTACTTTTACTGGAAGACCGTACAGGGCATCAAGTTCAACTAAGTTTACAATGAAGAAACTGAGGCTGTGGGAGAAGCTGTGACTCACGGGAGGTCACGGGGTCACAGTTTCGTTTGTGCCTGAGCTGACAAAGGAACTCCCATCAGCATGACACAGCCCGGACCAGTATCCACCCTCCAGGCTTTACATTTAGTCTTGTCATAATTTACTTTACAATTTGGCACTCAGAAGATCCCTTTGCTGGGAATTATTAATAGACAGATGACTTTTGTCACTGCTCTCACAGAATGCCCCAAGACTGAAATACAGACAACACACCCTCACGGCCATTACTCATCTGTCAGCCTGAAAAGTTAATCTAGGTGACAGTCATTTCTCTCATTTGAAGAGGACACTCCTTCCTCAGAAGAATATTCAGTAAGGCTAATACAAATAATGTCACAACCTCTTTCTCAATTAACCTCCAAAAGGCCCCCCGGCATTGAACAGAGGAGTAGGTCTCAACTTCTGATCTCAGAAGCCTTTCTACTCTTAAGAACTGAGGATTCCAAAGAGCTTTTGCTGATAGTTACAGTTACTGACACTCATCCACATTAGAAATTAAAACTAACATTTAATTAGTTCCAATTAAATGAGAAATTAAAACTAGTATTTTAACTCATTTAAAAATAAGTCATTCAACATAAACAGATGTTTATGAAAAATTACGCTATTTCCCCAAATGACAAACTTCAGTGACAAAGTCTTCCTTTTGTATTTTATACTTTTTTGCAAGTCTATTGCCTCACTTAATAGAAGATGGCTGAATCCCAATCTACTTCTGAATTCACTGTGTGGTGATATGTTTTGCTTTAAGTACAAGGAGAAAATCTGGCCTTATGCACATATGTTGTTGGAAAAGGACAGAAATGTTTTAATGGTCTTTTCGGATCATTGTAGACAGGAGTCTTTGATGCTACGTTGAAAACTGATTGTGAGTTAAAGGTTAGTTGCAATGCAGAATCTGAAACAAAAATCAACAAGTTTTTCATATGTTATTAGATGAAAATCCACTGGTTTACTTCTGTTTTGAGTGGGTCTTTACGTGTGCCTGATTTCTGACCTCATGAACTTCCTTGAAAAGTTTTCTGGAAGCCACCAAAACACACCTTGAGATCTATTATAAAACTGTTTAGAGTTCAACCTAAAGATAGAAAATACCATTAAACCTAGAAGCATTCACACACTACCTTGATCTTTATGACCTTTAACACTAATGTATTTAACATTACCTGAAATGGAATGGCATCACTGTAAATCAAGTAGAGGCAAAAGGCTGGATTTTATTTTAAAAGATACAAAATAAAAGAACAAATGATGAAGTTTGAATGAGGTTAAACTGATGATTCTATCATAGACAGAAATCTTGAAAAAGATCTATGTACCCTCTGACCCTTGATACTATATTCTGGAAATGATCAAAACAAATAGGTTTGGATAGTATTTACCCAGAAGGGTTGCAAAGAATTTATAAGAGATTTCAAATAACATTTAAAGCTTGGTCATTAAAGGTTCTGGAAAATTCATCTTAACTGGCACAAAACCAGTATGTATGCAAGCAGCATGAAGCCCTTGGACCATATTAGCAAATAAATAAAGAATTCTGGAACATCTAGAGGAGACAGACCACACCTCCAGGCACCGATTCTCATCTTCCTGTCTAGAGCTAGGGTCCCTGGACCTGGAAGGGGCTTCATGAGTGAAGTGTGAAAACTACAATTAAAACAGGAAAAAAAGGATAAACAACAATCGTAAGAAATAACAATTTTAGCTACCGTATCTCTCTTCTAAAAATTTATTAGAGAAATAATATTAAGCAAATCAGCGATCTTTGAAGCTAAAAAAGCACAAGCAGAAGTGCATTAATAAATGTGTGGTGCCGGACCATTAAAGAAAAATAGCAGAGCTAATTTATAAATTATCAAACATTTCTTTTAACCAGTACTTGAATATTTTAAATATTTCTTAAAAGATTTTTGTGATTTCCTTTTTCTTCATTTTATGAAAACTAAAAGAAATGGAAAGATAATGAAACTATTTAAAATAACAGCTAAAATGTATATAATGTATACTAACATACCAGATGTCAAAGAACTTCCCATAAATTAACTCATTTAAATTGTCTTACTTCTGTGAGACAGTCCTGTTTAATTCCAAATAAGAAAACTAAATCACTGAGAAGTGAAGAGATATACACAGGGACACAAGCAACTGAGCGGCAGAACTGGAAATTTCAACCAGGGAAATGATGCCCTCAGCCACCAGGATATCCTACCCCACGCTAACTCAATGAAACCATCACTTAAACAAAAATATCCACACTGTGTGCAAAAAATGTCCTTCTCTGAATATTAAACAAAACATGAGTAGCAAAACAGATGCTGAGTTTGATTCTGATATCAAACTATCTTAGGTCTTATGGTAAAGTTTGGAATACGAGAGACAGATTTGGACCCTGATTAAAGATCTCATGCTATGGAGAGCTAAAAAAATGTACCCTTTATGGAATGGTTGCTTCCTTAGAAGTAAGAGGAGCAAAGTTTGAGTCAATGATGAGAAAAGAATGCACAAATTAAAGATTTTGGATTGGAAAAAAGAAATACAATAAAGGAGAAAGATAGAAGAATACAGGGTAACTCTATCTTATTAATGGGATGGACGTACTTTTCACAAAATAGATTTGTAAAGGAAAATATTCACACAGTCCACACTGCCAAAGGAATGAACTATATCTAGAAAACCGATTTTTTATATATTCCACAAAGGGATCATTTATCACAATCATATAATAAAAACAGTACTGAAGCAAAGTCCAACACGAGTATTCATTGCCTAACTCAGAACCACCCTTTACAGTCATATCTAAAACTTCTTCCTTGTTTTTTCTAAATATATGTAACATGCTATCTGCAACAAAGAGAGCCAAGAGATCTTTTACAGTAAACGATGTCGTCCTGCAGCTCTGAAGACTTATAAATACATCAATTCAAAACTACAGTGACATATTTCACTTCCAATATGAGTGAGAGAGCAAGATTGTCCACCTAGTAATTTTAGATGTGTTGAACCTTTAAAAAGCCCTCAAGAGTTAAGGAAATTATTTATTTGCATTGAAAACCACAAATTTCATACGATTAACCTACCTAGAAAAGGGTGGGACATAGAGAAGTCTGTGGGTAACAAATGGAGTTTCATTTTAATTTTTCACAACCAATGAAGTGATACAGAAAATTTTTAAAAAGACTAAGACCATGAAGAAAGTAATTTAAAGCAGTTTCAGCGAACCAGAAAACAGCTAAAGGGGGAAAAAAATATATCTAACACTCATCTTCTAAAGCGAATATAGTAACTAGCAGTAGAAAAATAAACGTTTTTCCAAACACCTAAAACAGACAATGGCAGGACACCTACACATGCTCCTACAAAGTCAACACACATTTTCTAGGAGATTTTAAGAATGTTCCATTCCTCTACATCAAAAACGTTATACCATTATATCAAAAAGCAAAGGGGAGTACTGTAACCAATACAGAGTACTAGATGACCCTTCTAAAAACAAAAATAAATTCAAATGTGATAAAGCTAACCTTCAACATTTTATATAGAGGCATGAATTTTAAAAAATGAAAACAACAACAACTTACCTTGACACATTTTCTGGAATGTATTCTAGGACCGGATATCCATCACTTCTTCTAGATGACAGGTCACCGTGTGATTTCCATGACTCCACTAAAGTACTGACCGGAGGAAAGGAACTCAGGTGTTGGAAAGATTGGTCTCTAGCCGATCGTGATAAAGATATTGTACCTTGAGCACCAATCCTGTAGTGGAAGGACTGTCCGCTGGAATTCACACCAACGATGGCAGATGAAGGGATGCTGGCCTCTGGGTAATAACTCCCATCATCTGGTTCCTGTTTAATCCCCATTGGGAATCCACTGCCTTCACAGTTACCATCAAAGCCGGGCACAGGTGGTCCTAAAATTCCTGATAGAGAGTAATAGTCTTTATCATCCATAAAGGAAAAATATGAGCCATCCATAAATGGAAATGGGTTGACTGTTGGATTTCCTTTAAAAGAGGTGCCTGAACATGAGTGCTTGGTTGACTCTTGCTTTATTGGAACTGAGAATGGAGACTCAGAATTTATTTTGCTATTTCCTCCTAGACATGAGCTGCTAAAAGCTCCATCTGGTTCTGGCTTTATGTACTGGACAATGTTGAGCTGGCCAGTCACACCATTTGAGATGGCGTTCTCGACTTCCTCAGTCTTAGGAAAAGGGACCTCGTGAGCACCTTTCTCGTGTGTGTCTGGACTGGGAACCACATCCTGGGTTGCAGCGGCTCCAGCAGAGGTGCCAGAAGCAGGGTAGCTGAAGGCATTGTTTATAGGGCTGCAGATGGATCCCACAGTACTGGCTGTCGGGCTAGAGAGCGTGGATCTGTTATTGGTGTTGGAAGGGCTGGAAACGGAGCACCTTGAGTTATTGAGATTTGCAGGGCTGGACATAGAGGAGCGCAGAGTGGCGTTATTAGGACTGGAGACTGGAGATTTTACACTGCAGTGACTGGGAGGGCTGGAAATTGGGGATTTCATGCTACTCAATGGACTTGAGAGAGGAGAGCCCACGTTGCTAGCATGTGCGGGGCTGTGTGACCGGGAGCCCCGGTTTTCAACATTAGGGGAGCATGTCAGAGGAGTTCCTTGGGTGATGGGGCTGTGCACTGGGAAACTGCCAAAGCTGGTTGTGGTGGAGGACACGGAGTTGATTCCAGCAGGGCTGCAAACTGAAGATGTCATGTTCAGAGGGCTGCAAACAGAGGGGCTCTTGTCATGACACATGATAGGGCTTTTAACAATGGCACGCATGACCCCACCATTCACGGAGCTCCCCGAGTCAGACATAAATGACCTCAAGGGCCTGCTCACACTACTCAGAGTGGAAGGACGATGGCCATTCTCTTTGTAAAATTTCACCAGCTGTTCCACATTTTGATAAATCTTCGCTGGACTCACGCTGCCTTGTTGGTTCTGCTGATCAAAGGCATAGTCAGCATCTCTTACGGAATCCATGTATAAACCCATGGACTCGGCTACCGTGGCTGAAAGCTCCTTAGATTCCAGCTCCGTTTTAATATCAGATGTTAAAATCCCAGATCGATTATTGTCTTGCTGAAGGCAAGGGAGTAGTTCGTGTTTTTCTTTGCTGCTTCCTTGAGTACTGCTGTTTGGAATAGCACCGGAAACACAGCTTACGTTGACAATCTCCATGTAGTTATTCTCATCGGTCCTCTCTGCGGGTCCCAGGGAAGAACGCTCCACAGCCTGGGAAACTTGACTCCACCGTCTTTCCATATCTAGACCTTCAGGGAGACTGTGGTAGCCTTTGGTCTCCATAGCTAACAAACAAATTTATAGCAAAAAGTCAGAGTCAGTTATAATATTATTATGCTAAAAAATCATTCTAAAATTGCATTACTTATACCACAAATGCATGTTCTACTTATTATAGGCAATAGTTTTCATTATATTAAAACTTACCTTCTTGGGTGCTGACATAACAGAATATTGACTATAACTTCTCCAGAAGCCAAAATAAGAAACTAATCATATAAAACTACTTTGCATCTAAATTTAATATTTGCCTTTAGAGTTTGCAATGAATATTTAACTTACTTGAATATTAAATAATATTAAAATAACCCTGGGAATTGATGAGGCGTCAAAGGAGAAACAGAATTTACCAAGGTAGGGTGACCTGCCTGAACTCAGAGACATAGTGAACAAAGTTGCGCTTGAAACTCAATCTTCTGACTCCAGTGCTTTTGGAGTCTTTTGATCATATGAAGTTGCCTCCCCTATCTAATACACGGCCTTGTTAAAAACAATCCGGAAATGCAAATAAACGTACAACAAAGGAAACAGAGTGAAGGTGGCAATAAACAAGAATGAAGGACAGCTAGCATCTGCCTGGCTTGCACTGCAGACAGGGTTGGATTTTTCTAAAAATGGGATTATTGACATATTTTATCCTGAATTCTATTATTTCAGTCTTACTGTAAACAAACTTTAACAAGTATAAACTTACCAAGTTAATTATCAAAGGAAAATACTTTTTATTTTTTAAGACTTTCTTAAGATAATTAGTGGTGAGGATGATTTAATGTCAATTCTGAAACAAAGGCTTATATATTTCGATTGAGTTTGTCCACAGATCAGAGAGGCTGTATTACAGCTCAGGAATGCCAGGGTTCTTCGTTATATTTCAGTATTGGCCAGGACTCTGGCGTGCACCTTCGCCTAGTAGTATCTCTGCTAAAAAGTCTCCCCAAGGCCAGAGGCTTCTATTACTCAACAGTGAATGGAGGGAGATCTAAAGGGGTCCTAAAAATTTTAAGGCATTCATTCATTCAGCAACATTTACCAACTGCTTGCTACATCCAAGCCTAAGACCAGCCACTGAATCTGAGGTGATAAACAGACAGGCATAGTCCCTGTGCCAAGGAGACCAAGGATTGTTTTAGATGTCATCATCTTCATTGGCTCTAATAGATATCAGTTCCTGAGTGGATGATGGGCTGTGTTAATGTAATTCTTGTGTACTATATAATTCAATGTGATATTACAAGTTTTTTATATTAAGTAACTTTTTTGTCCTTACAAACAACCCTACATGACTGGTGAAAATACTATCTAAATAATACAAGTAGAGAAACTGAGGCACTGACCACACAGTTAAGTGGCAGAGCTGGTTTCCCAGCCTTAGCACTGTGGACATTTTGGACCAGCTGATTCGTGTGGAGGTCTGTTCTATGAATTGTGAGACCCTTAGCAGTATCCCTGACCGCTACCCACTAGATGCCAAGAGCACTAACCCTCCCCATTCCCGACAACCAAAAACTCTCCAGACAATACCAAATATCCCTAGGGGGCAAAATCGCCCCTGGTTGAGACTCACCACCCAAAAGAAACATTTTACAGAAAATTAACTCATGAACCATAAAATTTTGTTTGTATATTTTAGAATTATAAAAAACTTCTGGAGACATTTTTCAAATCCTTTAAGTCTTTAAATAATCTATGACCCAAAGATCATGCCATTTCTGCAGTTTTGTACAAGAGCATTCCTTTAGTTCCACCTCTTTTACCTTCCATCCTTCCTACTAAAAAAATAAGGAAGTCCTTCTATAGAACTCATGATATTGAAAAATGACCCTACTAAATAAGTTAACATTAGATATCACAAGTCTCCATAATGAAATTTAATGCTCAAACTGAGTATTATAATTACCTCTTACTTTTCTGTATTCACTGCTAGATGTTAAGTTCTGAGACGACAAACTATCAATTTCACTACTGTGTCCCAGATGGATAGTAAAGCACAAATAAAAAATGTTGAACTATTATACTATAATCAATACTTAATTTGAGAACATTAAAATCTGCCAATTATGTAACATGCTTTCACTTAAAGAACATTATTCTATGAATTCCTAATCAAAAATCAATTACAAAACAGTGAGAAAATAAATCAAATTACAAAGGTTGAGATAGTTATCAGATAATTTCAGCTAAAAAAGTCTTGTGTGGATAAAAGTCCACTAAAAGTTGAAAATTAAAAATAGTGTATAGGAACCCAAATAGGTAATACTGGACTTTTCTACTTCCTGGAAAAACTATTTAGCGATAGCTACAGGTTGAAAAACAGTAAATATTATGTGATTTTTCTACCTAAGAATATTCTGTCTTCCCCACACCAAAGGTGAATGAAGGTAAAGACGTTTCAGGTCCAAATTCATTACATGCCTATTTGTGTTTAAAACAAAACACCTTGTGTATATCTCATTCCCTACACCCCCAAAGTCACACTCCCTTGCCTGGTTCACTGCTCCACCATCTAGCCAAAGACCTGGAAGTTACCCTTGCCTCTGCACCCTTACCAAAGGGCTTCCACTGGTGCACTCTCCTATGAGGGCCTCAGTCTTAGTCTCTCTCTTGGTCCTACCCTGAGTTTGAAGGAGGATCCCCACTCACATGATGCTCCAAAAAGTCCATTCTCCCAACTTGTCTTTTGGGAAAGTCGATCACTCATTGTTTTCTGAGGTCTCATAGCATAAATAAGTTTTGCTAGAACCTCTGGGACATTCTATGATACAGAAGTCGCTTAACTTTTTAATCCAGCATTCCCTAAATAATTTGGCTACTGACACCCTTTTTTCACAGAACACCTACTAAATACTCTGAAGGACACTTTTCATCACTGCTCTAAAGCATGAGCCATATGCCAGCTCTATAAGGCTATTATGAAGATTCGAAGAGAATCTCTACTCTGAGCCAAGGACTATCTTAAAGCAGACTCGACAAGGAAGCAGCTTATCAGCTAACATCAGACAGCTGATCACAACTTTCCTAGTCCTGCTTCACTAGCCCTGAACTCTCTGAATAATATCATAAAGCAGTCTGTACTTCACCATGTTATTGACAGGACTATCATTTAAGAATTTGCCAAAGGCTTTGCTGAAATCTAAATTAGATTTGTTTAAGGTATTCTCATCTACCAACCCCACATACCTCTCAATAAAGGAAATAGAGTAAAGGTTGACAATAAACACACCAGAATGGACGACATCTAGCATCTGTGTGGCTTCTACTGCAAACAGTTAAGGTCAGATTTTTAAAAAATGGAATTATTGAAATATTTCATGCTGAATTCTATTATTTTAACTAGTTCTTTCTACAAACACATGGATCAAGTTAGAAATTTAGTTCCTATGTTGTCTGGGAAACCTAGGTTGTCTTTTTGGAATTAGCATAATAACCACGGCTTGTACATAATTTGAGTCAACCTGAACATACTAGTGAATACTGAAAAAAGTTGTTGATGACTAAGATCCTCACAGAACTTAATATCCAGAAAGTCAAAAGAAAGTTTTTGATACTAAAGCATAACATCAAGCAGATATGTACACATACACATACATATATACATACATACATATGTATTTATATAAATATGAGTTAAAATCAGCCTTGTATGACTTCTATGCATATTATACCAAAGACTCTTGGGACACAGGCAAAAATCCTTTTGCTCTTTCAATTTTCATGTAAATGCCCCCCCCAGAACATAAAGAAAATTTACATTGTAAGGAAAAGACTGATGGATGTTCTATTTTAAGGCATATAAAAGCTCTCAAATACTATTTTTATACAGGAAAATCTGACTTCGAATTTTCATGTTTTATAAACCAGGTGAAACTGCCGTTTTCCATAAGGAAGTAGGTTAACTGCCCCCCGGAATATTATTAAAGATCCTTGAAAATTTGTATTTTATCTCAAAAGTTTCACTTTTCATATCCCCCATAGTCCCATCTTAATAACATCATTTTCTATTGTTACTTCACTATCAGATGCCACTTAATAACAATAACTAAGCCTTAAGAAATTCATAATCACCACTAAGTTATACAGTTGTAGAAATTCAATGTATATTAACCATCTTTTGTCATTCACTCTTTAGAACTATTACTTTCCCCTCTTTTACACATAAGGTAAAAGAAAGACATCTGTCCAAGGTCACCCAAGAGAGCAGAAGCAGTTAGAATTGAGCACAACTGATTTCTATTCACTCACCTAATTCATTGGGCCACCTGATCTTTCCAAAATCCCCAAACAAAACTATGCTCCCTTAAAAATAAAAAGCTCCACGTTTAGATTTTTTTCCCAGAACTTCTCAAGCCTTTCCACGATAGTGCCATGTTAAACATGAAATTAAACTTCACAGTAGAACTTCACAGATGGGGAATGCTGTTATCATTACTTTGTAAATATCAATAACAGCACCTAGAGAAATGGCATTACAAAATGTTAAGAAGCAATTTGTTGCCTTTAAAAGTCGACGGTTTCAAAAACTCGTCTGCTAGTAAAAGTTTTCCTAACTCCTATGTAATAATAAATAATTAAAACCGATGGTGCCACAACCACTACGATTTAAACCTGGTCTTTTAAAAATCAATAAAAAAAAAAAAACACGCACCTAAAATTCAGCGCGTCAAGGATGCCACCAAAAGAAGATTCATACCTTCTCCCCTGCCCTTAGAATTCCTAAGGATGACAGAAAGCATAGCCAATCTCAAGAGTTTTGAGAATACTAGGGAACGGGAAATGCACAAATTTCCAGAGTCCCTTTCAAACAGGATCTATATCTCCTTCAATTGCCCTTTTTCCGCTACACCTCCGGCTGAGATTTGGAAGCTTCCGCAATTGCAAGAGGAAAGAAATATTATTTCAACGTCCTTTAGGATTCGTACAAGGAAAACGATCTGAAATTCACCTTTGGGGAAACAGAAGGGTGGTAGACCTCCCACAGCCAAAGGCAGTTAAAAGCTGCTCGTTAGAGGGCATTTATCCAAAGTGGCCAAACTTTCCCAAAATAGTCCTCTGGCGGCCAAAGGGGGGAAAAAGTGGAAAACCAAAACAAAACAACAAGCACACAGCACCATACTGACTGTGCCTCCGGATTACGCAGCCACTTCTCCCTGCAAAGTGCACGCTCCCGCGCCGCGGCCGCACGCCGAGCAAGGCAAGAGGCGGCCCGCTGCGCACCCCTACACACCTGCCTCGGCCAGGGTCCGTCTCTCGCCGTCTACCTGTTGCAGCGCTTGCCACCGCCACGACACCCCTGCTGCGGAGCCCCCCTAAATCCAACCACATCCAGGCCAGCGAGTGTCGCCCTCCCTACAGCGGGAGAGCCCGAGGCAGTAAGGCTCTTGCACCCAGGTGACTGCACGGGTTTCCTCGGAGCAGCCTGAAGTTGGCTTGCGTCTCCCAGCCCAATGACACCCCGGGCGGAGAAGCTGAGAGGAGGGGGGCAGGGGCAGGGGCAGGGCCAGAGCGGGCAAAAGGGGGAGGGAAGGAGGGAGGGCGCGCGGGCAAAAGCCCGGAGGTGGAGTTGGCCAGCTGGAGGGCCGGCCCTTTTAAAAAGCGGGTCACATGTCCAGATAAAGTTCAGGTTGCTATCCCGCCCCCCTGAGTCCTTCCCATTGGCCCGAAGGGAAGCAAGGCTCCTCGCGGCACGGGTCAGGCGGGCTTCCCATTGGACAATCTTAGCTGTCAGTCACCGGGCGGGCGACATGACTGATACAAAGTTGCTGCGACACAGCCTGGACTCCGCAGCTTCCTTAAAGCCGCAGCGGCGGCGGGAGCTTGGGGGGCCGGGCGGTGATTATGACACCAGGCACCTATCCCCGCTCCGCCCTCTGCCCCCTCGCTCGACCGCTCCAAACCTACTCTCGACTAACCAGCTCTCCTCCTGGCCGATCCCAGGATACCTGGAGAGATGTGAAAAGTGTAGTGACGCGGAAGAAGTCGGTTTTTTCCGCGAGCAGTCAAAGTGTTATCCCCTCACGCTTCTCCACCTGCAGCGCCAGGTGAGCGGCAGCCGTGACCCCAGTGCCGCCCACAGCGTCTGCGCACAGGAGAAAACTCCGCGTGGGCTTCACTAGACCCCCGAGGTTCCTCTCCCCGCCCCCTTCCTCGGTCTCCGGAGTTACCTCTCAGCAGAGCAGCCGCAGTCTCCACTGCTAGCGAGCAAGAGGATCACGTTCCCACTCGATTTGAATTTCCTTGTTTTAACCGTGCAGGAAAGCGGGTGATTTCAGTGCAGCCAAAGCCCTTTAAACACAGCTTTCCTCCCACCCTACCCCACCCCCACCCCCCCCCCAAAAAAAAAAAGTGCCAGGGTCAAGAGCTGCCGCTCTCCTTCCTTATAATTTTGTTGCTGCACTTACTACTTTAGTATTGGATTTTTCCACTAGTGCAATACGAAAGAGAGCTTACTGTGAGGATATTCACTTTATATTGGGTGGAAGAGGTGCACATAATTGGGACAAACATACAGGAGGGGGTAAAGGTATCAAACTGTTTTCTAAGGATCGAGAGTCTGCACGAAGAATTTTCGGTTTCCCTCCAACCGCCCCCACCTGGATTCTCCTCCCGCCCACCCAAACGCTGCTGTTACTAAGCAGAAGGATGGGCTTCTTAACTTTAATTTCTAAGGACTTTTAGGCTCCTCGTATGAGGCTCCCTTTTAGGCTCCCGGTTGGCCCAGAGTCAGCATCAGTGACGTACACACCTAAATCTGGTCCCCGGGCCCTTGGCGACCCGAAGGCCGGCGGCGGCGGCGGCAGCTGTACAGCTCCCGCCTCACCCTTGCTCCGCACTGGCCAAAGCAGAGAGGGGAGGAGGACACCCTGTGTCCAAAGGCCCCTCCTCTCCTTACAGTTAGTTAAGGTTCGGGATTCCAGACCCCGAACCCAGAGAGACTCGAACTCTCAGCCGCGCCAATCGGGAACTCCAGGCGACAGCAGCGGCGCCGGCGAGCTGGTCCCAACCCCTGACTCCGGTATTCCACAGTCCCCGGCGCGCAGTGCCCCCGGCGCCCCTGCAACCAGGAGTCTCCGCCGAGTGTTCCAACTTTCCCGCGGGGCCCGCCGTCACGCGCGCTCTCCCGGCCCGGCGGGCAGTAGGGCATCGATCGTGTCCTGGCCGCGCGCGGGCGGCGGGCAGGAGCAAGGGGAGTCCCGGACCTAGCGCCAGGGCACACGAAGCGGCGGCGGCGGCTCAGCCAGCGTTGCCGAATTATTCATTATTAAAGGAATGGACGTGTTTCTTTTACTAAGTTTTCACCACCTTTGGGGAGGGCTGATCTTGCCCTGGATCTCAGCTTCTTGCAAAATCTAGGTTAGAACCGTGCAGGGGCAGCCGCGGCTCACGCTCGCCAGCCTCCCAGCACCCTTGCCCCGAGGCGGCCCAGCAAGCACCTCGCCTCCAGCCCGCAGCCCACCTCGGTTCGCCAACCCGTGCCCTCTGCCCTCTGCGCGGACCCTGCCTTCCCCGGGGCCGCTTCCCTACTCTGTGGGCCCCCTTCTGCCGCCGTCAGCGCAAAGTGACTGTCGCTGCACTCACCTTTTCTAGGACATGGTGGGGAGGCTGGGGCGGAGGGAGAGGGGCAGCGAGACTCCCGCCGCCGCCGCTGCTGCTGCCGCCACCAGCAAGTCCAATATTAGCTGCTCGGCCGTGAGGATGGAGAGGATGATAATCCCGGCAGTCACCCTATTGACGGTGGGTAGAGCAATAGAGCGATAGTGTTGTTACCCTGCAGGAGGTGGCGAGTCAGCGGCGCCAAGTCGCGTTAGAGGGGGCCGCGGGCACTCGCCCGCCCCCAGCAGTGGCGGCCGGGCCTCAGGCGGTCCCCTCTCCTGGGGCTGCTCGTCCGCCCGGCGTTGACGGTGGCGGCCCTGGGAGTCAGCCAGTCCGGCGGGATGATCCCGCGCCGGCCGCCCCGCAGCGCGGCTCTCCGCGCCCCCTCCCAGGGCCTGGGGTGGCCGGTGACAGCTCGGGCGGCCAAGCGTGAGCGTGTGTGTGAGAGAGCGAACGAGCGAGGGAGAGGGAGAGAGAGAGAGAGAGAGGGGTGGCCGCAGGGGGAGCCCGCGGCGCCACGGCCCCCTCCCGGGTCACACCCTCACTAGCGGGAGGAGGTAGCAGTGTCCGGCCACCAGCTGGTGGGAAAGAGGGCTGGGGGCACCAGTGGCCGCCCTCCCAACCCCAGTCACTGACAGCCAGGAGGCCGAGGGAAAAGGGAACCCAAATGCACGTACCCCTTCCGCCCCTCTCCGCGGTCCCCCAAAGTCCGGCCCTGACCTCTAGCCCGGCCTCAGGTGCAGTTCCCACCCGAGGGGCTAAGCCGGGGCTGAGGACCACGAGCCGGGGGCAGGAGGGAAAAGTTTCTTTTCCTGCTCCCCCGCTGCCCACCCGGGGAGGCTGCTCCTCTCCCCGCCTCTCCCGGGCTCGCCGTGCCTCTGCCCCACCCCCACCGTGGGGGGGCGCCGAGGAACAACCGGGTGTCTGCGCGCGGGGGCGTGTAGGGAGAGTGGGGAGCAGCGGCGGCCGCCGCCGGTCCCCTGGCTCTGACGGCGGCACAGACGCCGGCGGCGGCAGCCGGGCTGAGAGAGCCCAGGAAGGGGCCGAGCGCCAGGACCCCTCCCGCGCCGCGCGCCGCGCGCCCCCGCGTCGCCCCGCGCGCCCCCGCGCCCTCGCGCCCGCCCAGGCAGACACCTACGCAGATGCGAAAGTGAAAGGGGGGCGATGGAGCCTGGCGGGGTGGCGGCCGGCGGCGCGCGGACACGCGGCGGGGGGCGGAGGATGGACCCGGGAGCTGCGATCCCGGGATTCTCCCGCGCCGGCCGCGCTGCGGGGCTCTCTACAGCCTCCTCACACTTGAGCCTCTCCAAAGTCCCACACCCCCAATCCCCAAGCACACCAGTCCCCCTCAACAGAAGAGACGTGTGTGTGTGTGTGTGTGTGTGTGTGTGTGTGTGTGTGTGTGTGTACGCGCGTATTCACGGGCCCTCGCGGGCGTGCGAGATACGCTTCTGCCCCAGACTTTTACCGCGCCGTTGCACATACCCTTGGGTGGGAAATTGCAGGGCACGGGGAAGACTAGAGAGCGTCGTTTAAAACCAGGTCCACCTGCTCCTCCTCTATCACTCAGTTAAATCCCAGGAACCGACCTCACACACATCCCTTTTCTAGCTTAAACACTCCTTTTCCTACAGTTTTATATAGCCTCTATTGGCCCCTCTTCTCTAGGTTCTTTAGCGTTTTATTTCTAAATAGCTGTGAAAGTTGCTAATCCCTTTCCAAATAGTACGTGTTAAACGCGGAGCTGCCCAGTTAAAACAGTCACTCTCCTCCTTCAACCACAGTCGGAACTTCCCATTGCTTCTATCACCCACATACTGTTACACTACTTGGTTCTTAGAGGGCTCAAGGTGGCATTTTGGCTTCCAGCAAAATAACCTCTTGTTTGCTTCTTATTCGTGAGAATGGCTTCCACTTTAATATTTGTGAAGCTATATCTAGGGGGATGGAGAAAATATTTAAACAATATATTTTTCAATATTAACATCTACTATTTTAATCAATAGTCTGAGTTACAGTTGTCTCAGTTACAGACAACTTGATCAAACTATGGCACAAAGTGGGGTTATTAGAACAGCAAAATTTTAGAAATTTAGAAGATAGAGTCATATGATTTTTCTTGGTCATTGCACACATTTTTATTTTCTCTACCTTTAAAATAGTTTGGTCTTAATAGGCTAAGATCGATTAAGTGTGGGGAGGGAGACTCCAAATGCCAGATATGTCAGCTTCTCTTATCCTATGGGAGAAATATTAGAGGATCTTGCAATTATTAATAAGCAAAGTTTTGTTTTTTTAATATCTGAGTATTTAGATGTAAACATATGCCCATACATTTGAATGATTAAGTTTCCTTCAGGTATACCACATTCCTCTGTGTGTTCCCTGCCGGCCCCCTGAGGACAGCTTGAGAGGAAGATCCCAGGTGCCTTCTTTTAAAGAGAAGGTGTTGCTGGTTTTGCCTAGAATCACCCCACAAGTAATGCCACTGAGAGACCCCCACAAAGAAGAGAACCAGGGTGTTAGGTTGTTAGGCATCCTCTTAATTTCCATGCCCATTAATGAAGAGTTCCATCAACTTAAAAAGTGTGTTCCTAGCAATGTCATTACTTGCATGTTTTTAATCCCCTCTTAACTGTGTTTGTTCTTTTTGACCTTTTAGATAAGCATATTTGTTCTTTGCAAAAGGATGGAAATTTTTTTTGAAAAAAAAATTAAAAAGTAAGAAAGAACAAGCACAGAAAAGGACCTTAACTCCATCTCCTGTGTAGCTGCCAAATAGCTTCGAGCTTAGAGAAGCATCAGACATCTTCCTTTTGACAATTGTTCACCCTCCGTTCACAGTCACTGAACCTGGGGACACCTCCCTCCCCCATCCCATTAGTGTCAAACTCCCTGAGGTTTGCCACAGCAAAGTGCACGACTCAGCGTTTGCAATTTACATGTGTGACATCACATCCTCTATTATGTAACTTCAGATACAAAGCCTAATATCTAAGTTTGTGTTGGAAAAAATCCTCCCTAGATCTCTTTTTTCAGATTTAGCAGAGCCACCCCTTTCCAGTTCCTCATCCCATTTCTTCAACAGCTGACATTGGGGGAGGGGAGAGAGGCACAGATTTTAGGCTGTAAAATCATAAGCCCAAAAAATTGTTAAACATATTCTGAAATGCATCATGTACCTCTCCTTTATGTGTTTGCTGACAAGAAAGTAAAGACCATTAGGTATCACATAATTTAACCATATTAAATATTTTTTAAAAGTTAAAGGCTAAAGCATTTAGTCATAGTTAACTTCATTAATAAGCCTAGCCATGCTGGCATTTTCTTTTTCTTTCTAAAAAGCTTAGATTTTTCCCCTCTCTTACCAGCTGTTGGAAAGAGTTGAGAAAGACAGGGAGAGTCAGAGAAAGAAAGGGGGGGGGGGTGTCAGAGAAGATGAATAGGAGAATAATGTAAGATAGAACTTCTTTGTTTATTGCAAAACACACATGTTACAGTTTATAAACACTGCAAGCAAATAAGAAATTGTGGACCAGAAGATAAACACAAAACATCAGGGTTTTTGTTAATATTCAAAATGGCCCAAACTCAATTTTCTAGACTATTAGGAATATTTTTATTAATTTTTATTGTACATTAATTTCTGTATTTGTTCACCTATGTATTCATCTGTCTACCTTAATTCCATTTATACTCAATTTAAATAGAAAATGCACAAACTTAATACATTTCTATGGCCAGATTTTGAGATGACAAAGCACCAAACAGTACATGCATCTCAATTAGTATGCCATATTATTAGAAGCAAATCAGATTTCAGTGTGCCTACACTGATGTTCTAAATTTAGAAATAACGTACAGTAGTTGAAAAGGCGGGAGGATCTTACAGCAGTATGTTTTAATAAAAATAAAGACATTTTCAATTTCCCCTCCTTTTTCCATGTATTCTTGGTTTAGTGGAGGAAATTCATCACCTTTAAATAAACATGCTAATCTTAAGTAACTGCTTGGTTTGTGTACTCATTAGGATTATGCATCAAGGCTGTCTCTCTGATATTATGTGCAGTAACAACTACTAAAAAAAAAAAAAAAAAGTGAAACAATCCATTGGGTCAAGTGTGGGAAACAATCGTAAGTTTTGTTGAACTTGATGAAAAACTCATTTAGAATTCCTCATTAGGACTTCACAGGAGCAGTTAGTTTCAGTAGTTGGTGCTATATTTTTAGCAGCATTTTAACAGCTGTCAGTAACAAGTAAGACAACATTTTGATCAACACTATTTTTTTTTATTCTAGCAAAGATGATTGCAAAAAACCAAAATGCTTCAGGATTTAAATGTTTAGCCATTAAAAAAAGAAAAAGAAATAATCTATTGTGATATGAAACATTACTAATGCATTGGAGACAGGCAATAAGGTTACCAGGTAAAATGAAGTCCCATGGATTTTTTTTTTTAATTTTTGTTTTGTAGTTGTAGATGGACACAATACCTTTATTTATTTATTTATTTATTTATTTATTTAATCTGGTACTGAGGATTGAACCCAGTGCCTCGCACTTGCTAGGCAAGTACTCTACCACTGAGCCACAACTCCAGCCTCCCATGGATTTTTTGATTTTAGTCTTCTGATGCCTTTGTACACATACTCAAGATGATTTTGTTCTTAAAAGATATGGTCAGTATCAGACACAGAAAAGTCAGAATAAAAGGGTGCACGGTGTGCCTTGTCATATATTTGCAAATAGGTCAAGAATAGTCATGTGGGCAGCCAAAATGAACAAAATCTTTTCTCCAACATTAGAATTTATAAAGGGAGGTTATCACATGTCAGATATATGACACTGGAAACAGCAGACAGAAAAATGTAAGAAGCTTCATGACAGATGTCTTATTATTCCTAAAGATAGAGGTAAATTTGCTATGGGTAATGTGTTACAAAGCAAACTAAAACTAACTCTCTACAAGTGTCAAATTTCTCTTTCACCTGCAGTCTACCCAAATTGAGTGATTTTTTTTTGTTTGTTTGTTCCAAAAGAAGTAGAGGTAATGGTATATTATTAAAGAAGCTTACTGAGTCATCTTATTCAGAGGTCATCTGCTCATTTCGAGGACCTAATCCAAGTTTTGAGTCTGTCCCAAAGAAGGCAGCTGAGTATTTCCAACTTCATCTAGCTGGCACAGTAGAGAATTTATGCATTCTTATCAAATGATATTTTTATTATATTGTATTTGTGTTTGCTAATCCTTTTGGGGTTGCCAACCCATTAGCTCTTTCAATTTGAAACACTCTGAGTTGCATGGTAGAACTTTCTTTTCAAAGGGCATATAGTTTTAATAAGAATTGAAGTTAGTTATCCTTTCCATTTTTCCAACACAAACCTCCTGCCAGGTGCAAATCTCTAGGTGTTGATAGTTTTTCAGACAGTATTATATGACTTTATTAATGTGAACATCTCTGATGTTAAATATCTATGTTTTAAAATGAAATATGTCTAAACACTTTCTATATGAAAAGCATATATATACACATACATATGCTATGTTAATTATTGATATTAAACCACAATCTATTTTGAAGTACTTAGTGCTAACTATAGCTGGATCTTACTATTTTTTCAAATCAAGTAGACATGTTTCCTTTTAACCTGGTCGATTACTTGAAAACAACAACAACAACAACAACAACAACAAAACTCTGCTTAATATCAAGTTCAGATCACTATTCTCTGCCTTGACTGTGTCATAAAGATGGGCTCATTGCTTTTGAGGTAGTCTTTAATTGATGCTTCTTTTTCAATTGTCATCCAATCAAAAGGGAACATTAGATCAATTAAATGTGATAAGCTTTTGACAAAACACTAGTGGCTATACCTAGTATTTTTAAAAATTTAATAACATTTTTATTGTGGTAAAATACATGTAACATAAAATTATTTACAATCTGAACTTTTTTTTAAGTGTGCAGAAGTTGAACATTCCTAATTTATGACCAATTATTTAAGAGAGGTTTTCCATTATTTTTCTCATGGGCCCAGACTTCCTGTTTAGACCATGATTTTAGCCCCTCCTTAAGAAATGATATTGGCATTGGAGGGTTCTACTTCTGTAATAAGTTGAATAATGAAATTCAATCAAGATAGACAAAATTCTTGTATTTTTAGAGACAGAACTTATAAATAATCAAGTGAATTTAATAGAAATTAAATAATGCTACATTCCCAGTATTACTTAAAAATCCATGTGACCTGGAGTAAGCAAAATACTTAGAGGAGTGGGAGGAGACTAGATGTGATTTCTAGCAGACTTTGGAACATTTCTCCTCCACAGATTGTGGAACTCATTCAGAAAGAAAAATAAATGTCATCGATAGTCTTTGAAAGGAGTCTTCTATAAAGAAGTTAAGTTTCCCTAACTTAGTAAATGGTGACATCACATAAAAACTAATCATAACAGATCAATGAGTTTATTTTTATTTTTTGCATTTGTGAAACTCATTTAGGATTTTTGACTGCATCTTTTAAAATATTGTTATATTAAATTTAATTATAAATACTATTAAGCATAAAATATTTTATACATTATAAAATGTTTTTAAAAATACTTCGAACATTAAAAAAAAATAAAATCCCACAGGCTCCAGGGTAGTCATCACCCTCATATTACCTGGTTGAATATTTTGTCATATTTGCTATAGAAGCATATTTGCATGGGAGGGATATATTCCTGTGTCATGGCAGAGATTACTGTTGGAGAGGAAGGCAGCCTATAAACTATAGGGGAGAGAGCTTTCTTCACTTGTGGAGTTTGCTCAGTTTTAGAAGTCCTGCATATTACCATCACCTAGACATTGAATAAAGTAAATCAGTTCTTAAGGTAGTTGTCCCCTGGTATCCAATTGGGGCATTGGTTCCAGGAACCCCCTTTGATACCAAAATTCTTGACTGCTCAAGTCCCTTTGATAAAATGACATAGTATTTACATATAATCTAACACACAGCCTCTTATTTTACATAACTTTTAAATTACTTATAATACCTAATACAATGTAAATGCTTTATAAACAATGCTATACTGTATCATTTAAGGAATAATAACAAGAAAAAAACCCTGTATATGTTCGATATGGATGGAAGATCTTGGCCCCAAATATTTTTGAGCTGTAGTTAATAGAATCTGTAGATACAGAACCCATGGGTACAGAGAGGGACAGTTCCATATCTAAAACTTGGGATGGTCTCCAGGCATCCAGTTTCAAAAACAAAACCATGACTAGAGCTGGTGGATAATCCAGCTCATAGTTGCAGTTTAGGACAGGGATTTTTAAATCACCTGTACTCTGTGAGATTCTCAGGAATGAAGATAACCACAGAGCAATGAGAACTGTCCAATAGGAGACTACAGATTCTTGGGACAGAGCCATTCAAATTCAATTCATTCCAAAGGTACTTCTTATTGGGTCCTTTTCTAAACTTATTTCTTCTTAGCCTAATTAATTCTAATCATCTTTTGTTCAACCAAATGCAGAGATGAGAGATGATATAATTCATTATATGCTAATCTTAAGTCATTACTAGAACTATTGTGATTGGTCAGCATAAGTTGTATGAATTGCAAATTATTTTGATTCTCATCCTAAAAAAATAAAAAAAAGTGTTCAGTCCAAATTGGACAGAGCTTGGTAATTTAACAAGTTTAACCACTCACTTTATTTGGCAATATATTGACTTTTAACAAAATCTTCAAGTATTTCATATATACCAATGTATTAGTCAGATATTACATTTCTCAGATTTCTGTTGCTATGACAAAATGCCTAAGAAAATCAACTTAAAAAGGAGGAAAGGTTTATTTTGACTCATGGTTTCAGAGGTTTCAGTCCATGGTTGCTTGGCCCCATTGCTTTGGGCCTGTGGTGAGTCAGAACATCATGGTGGTGAGTACATGATAGAACCTCATGGTGGTAAGGAAGCCAATGCAGAGAGGAAGGGCTGGGATCCCAATACTGCCTTCAAGGACATAACCCGGTGACCTCAATTCCTTAAACTAGGCTTTACCTCCTAAAGGTTGCACCACCTCCCAGGCATGCTAGAAGTTGGAGACCAAGCCTTTAGTGCATCGCCTTTGGTGGATATTTTAGACCCATAATAGGTATAGATGTAACTCCCAGACAAAGAGACTCCCCTCCCAATACAGAGGCTCAAATAGAAAAAGAAATTTAATTCTATTTCACATATAGGTGAGAAAAATGAATGGTCCAGGGTGGCTCAGTGGTTCTGCTGCATGAGGTCTTCAGGAACCCAGGATCCTGCTGTTCTGCCATTCCATGGAATATTATCCTTATCAGTATGGTGGTGGCTCAGGCACCAGAATCACGGTGAAGACTTTCCAGTAACAAACAAAAACCTTGACCAGGAAATGTGCACACATCGCATTATCCAGAGCAATCTTGAGGTAAAGTTGAATGACTGTGTGCCCTGGTAAAACTGGAATTCTATTACTGAAAGGAAGAAGAGAATTAATACAGGACAATCAGTGGTCTTTGCCTTAAGTATTGACCAGCTCCACTGAACAGATAGGCTTGAACTATGGCTCGAAGGTCTACGTTATAACTAAGGACAGGTGTAAGAAATGACAGGTGGAAGGCAGGATGTGTTCAGGGACTAGACTGCAGAAGCCTGGATCATAATTTACATTCTCAACATCAAGGAGTCCATCTTTTGTAATAAATATAGATAGTAGAATCAGATAGTTAAATATGCTACTGAGAATGAGGTAATCTTTCACTGAGCCACATGGTAAGTTTGCAGAACAGGTTAGATTCAATTAATGATTTTTTTTTTTTTCAGTGAGAAGAAATATACCAGATACAAACCAATCTCAAAAAATAATCATTGAAATATAACAAGAATTTCAGCTATGTGAGATAAATCAGCATTCTCATTACTTGAAATGCAAGTAATAGCATTCCATAGAAAGCCAAGAAGTGCAGATCTTAATCTTTGCCTGTCATGGAGAGCTAGTATGTCAGCCTCTGCGTGTATGTTAGAACCTGGGGGAATGTGCAGGAAGTCACAAGCCCCTTTATGTTCCTGTCACTTTTGCTGTAACACAGAGTTAGGGGTGTGTGGACTGACGGTCACTTGGTCATGCGAGAATAACTGGACTCCTTGCTTCCAGCCAGTGTGCATCCTGATTGGCTGATACCCATATTTGATTGGTGGCTGATATCTGATTGGTCAATGCTGCCATACTTGTCGTGAAACATTATCAACTCTACCTCTGCTTTGAGGCTATTCCGAATGTTTTTGAGAGATGTTCAAATGACACAAAGACCAAGGAAAAAGGATTCCTAAGAAAAACTGTATCTTCCTTTCCTCTAGTCTGCAAAATCTCTACCTATGGATAAAGAGGAGAAAGAGCCACATCCAGGTTCATGAGTCACTCCACGCTTTGAGATAAGTGCAGAGGGTGTGCAGAAAATGTCCAGTTCTGCCATTTTGGGTTTACATGCCCTCCAGGACTTAGCTCTCTTGGAGTTCTGAAAAAGAATTCCAGATGCCCCATATATTCCAGATGCAGATATCTACTTGACTTACTGATTGTTAAACATTGAGATAGATTACAAAGGAAGTTATGAACTTCCTATTCTGGAGGAAATTAGAAGCAGGATTTCTTCTGACCTGGGGTGACAAAGGCAGGGGGCTCTGTATGTGGGGGTAATAGAGGAAGGTATCTATCAATTTAGTTTATTCTTTTAAATAATTACTTTGCACAGAGGATATAAAATCAGGAAAAAGAAACAAAGGCCCAATATAACCTGCTAAATCAGTCAGTGGTGAAGAATATTGGAACTTTGACATCTGGCAATTCATATTTATTTTTGGAAAGCTGTCTCCATGCCATATACCAGGAATCAAATAAAAAAGGAAATCCAGCAGTGATTGACTTTTTGAGTGGAAGTTAGGTGTGAAGCTTAAATGCATGGAATCTAGAGCTAGACTTAGCCTAGGTTTGGGTCCCAGCCCAGCCACACTGAGTACCTGTGTGACTATGGGAAAGTTATTAAACCCTCGGCCTCAGTGTCATCATCTGTAAAATGAGGCAATACAACTCTCCTCAAAGGGTTGTTTAGGAGATTAACAACCTATATAATAGCTGGCTTCTAGTAAATAATAAATGTTAGCTATGATATTTTTGTACCCTTAAACTTAAACCATCTATGCCTGCACATTTCCCTACCCATATTCCTTCCTGTTCTCCGTGTGCTTGGTATCTGACCTTGTGGATAATTTCTCCTCTTTCTGTATTTTCCACAATGGGCTATTCCACCTTCAGGAGTGTCTACCTGGATTCCATCCACTAACATTGAGACATGTTCTCTTCTGATGTTTCAAGACACCCATTATAAAATGGGTTTCCCTTGTAGCACAGTGTTCCACTTGACGTCGACTTTGAGATAATCTCTATAGGACTCTTTGCTATTTGAAGAAGTAAATTTCTTCTTCTTCTTTTTTTTTTTTTTTTTTTTTTTGCGGTACTGGGGATCAAACTCAGGGGTTTGTGCTTGCGAGGCAAGCACTCTACCAGCTGAGCTATCTCCCCAGCCCTGAAGAAGTAAATTTTCTCACATGGTGTGGAACACACAATGTGATGGGTTTACCATATTTGATCTCATTTTCCTCTTTTGGGGCACAAAGAATGGCTACATATCTAGCCCCCTTGGATTTATGTTCTATCCAGATAAGATACTGGTCACAAACCCCCCTAAGGGAATATCCAAACTCTTCTCCCTTATCTCGTATGTCTGGAAGTCCTAGAGTTTAGGATGATAGCCTTACAATATGGAAAGAGATTGCATTCCTGAGTCACTTCCAGAAGAAAGCCACCAAGGATAGTGGCTTGAATTGCATTGGACTGTGATAGAGTAAGAAATCTGTACTGTGTGCAGCTCATGAGGTTTGGGTGGGGATTTATGTTGCTGCATTGACTTGATCGATTTGGATAGCATAGAACAGGAATATTCGAAGCCAATAGTATAAAGTTTGAGTGTATTTAGATGAGGAAATAAGATTACAAAACTCACTGTGGAGTTTTAAGTAGCTGAGCAGCATGCTGTACAGAAAAAGATATGGACTGTAGAATCTCACAGCAGCAGATTCAAACTCTGTCCTAAATATTTATAAACTTTGACTTTAATATTGTCTGTCTCTGGTTTCCAAATAATACCTTCTTCTTAATTGTGTCAGAGGATATGTCAACTAAAACCTATTAGGTAAGACTCTTCCATTCCTATGTCCTTTCTAATATTCCAATAGTTCTAATCCAGTATTAAATTTCTACATTCTTAACTGCTTTTCAAAAATTGACTTTATAAAAGCTTTGGACTAAACAACAAAAGTTAGCAATTTAGCCCAGAGAAAGTATTCATCTTCTTAATATGTGCCCAAATGAAAAAAAAATTATAAAATTTTATGTGTTGGAAATGGTACTGAGTAGAGAACAATTTCCCCTTTATTTAGTGCATTATTCAGAAAGTTCCCAAGTTAGCAAACCTATGCTATGCACCATAGCACAATTTTGAAAATATTGTATTTAATTAAAGTGGGAATTTCTGGAATGATTGCTATATAGCATTTATCTTTCAAAACCTCACATAAAACTTTTGACCCATGCAATATTTATGAGTTAATTTTCCTTTTCCCATCTCATCTTAGCAATCAGAAGGACAGTCTCAATTTCAAATTATTGAAGGTGGGCCACTGGCTGAATGTGCACCAGCAATTTTAGAGATACCCAGCGACCACTCATTTTTCAATCACTCTGCTCACACGCACACAGAGCACTCGCACATACAATATAAACACAGACTTCAAAGGCACACCTGCAAGATCTACCATTGTCACTTGCTGTTTAATATTTAAACAAATCATTTAGAATTATGGCATATACTCGCTGGTTTTTTAATTGAAAAAAAAAAAAAAAGCTAGCCTATTACTAGCCTGCAGCAATCAAATATGGTTAGCTGCAAAAATTCTATAGTAGGCACATGAGGAAAGAAAATTAACAAGTCAACAGGTATTATTACATTGTAAGTTTACCATCCTTGATCCTACATCAATAGTAGTATCTTTGAAAAGTCGATATTGCAACCTACTAAGCTCTCTGTGGAACAGCTTCCCTTTAAAAGATTAGTAAACCTTTTCTTTCAATTATCCAATAGATGTTTCTGAAAATTGAGAGACGAGCAACATGCTCATTGGGTCCTCTTTGTTTTCTTTCACCCACCACTTCTTTTTGTCCTCAGAATCCCAACCTGTCATACCCTCAAGGTTCTATTCCACGACTTGTTCCTCTCTCCCACCCTCTAACCACTATCACATGGAATTGCATTTAACATAGAGTTTGGCTCTAAAATTATTGAGCGATGTAAAAAATCACACGAAGTCAGAAATATGTTAGAAGAAATATCCCTTTATTCACCCTTAATGTACAATATGCATGGCCATTTTTATGCATCATGTTTAAGGCTGCTAAACCCTCCAACTCAGCCAGTTTTTCCTCCAGCGTTGGAACAGATTGCTGTTTTCTCAGCTAAACACCTGATGAAGTAGTTGGCTTGCATTTAGGGGCCATGTTGTACAAAAAAAAAAAAATGTATCTTTAAACACTTGAATCACACTCAGCATGGTGAGATGCTCATACTATGAGAGCAATTCAGGAACTGAGACCAACTGAAGGAACATTGGATTCACATCTCCCTTCTCACGCTCCTCTGGGGCATATGCTCTAGTGGAACGTGGGACAGAATCACCCACATTATTTACATTCTTCTCTTTCTTTCTCTTCCTGGCAGAGTAAGTATAATTGAGTATGGATGAGAACTTTATTCTGCATGTGTTGAGGAAATATGCTATTTAAAACTACAACTTTCCCTAAGAAGGGCAGCTCTTGTTAAAGGAAATGCTGGGGTCTTAGCTGCTCTTGTGTGCCACAACATGGTTTCTCTTTGATTAAGGGAGCGAACACCTCATGGTTGAGAACATACAAAGATGGAGGAGCTGGAACACTGGTTTCCCCACGTCATGGCTTCTCAACCTTTGCTCTCTCTCCACCATTTTGAATCTGATAGTTCTTTGTGTGGAGTTGCCTTGTGTATGTATTGTGGGGTGTTTAACTTCATCTCTGGATTCGACTCCCTAGATATCTGTAGAAATCATTCCCAAGGGGATGAAAACCAAAAATGTTCCCAGACATTGCCAAATTACCTCCTGCCTGGGGAGAGGGAGGAAAAGCCAACCTTTAATGAGAAACACTACTCTTTATGATAGAGTGTAAAGATTTTGAAAGTTTGTGGGGAACATGCTTAATGGAAGAATTGAAAAGGAGATATGGAGAAGGGATTGCAACAAGGCTGGGAACCATATCAGATAAAATAGCCTCTGAAAAATCTTTAGTCCTGGGATTGTACAACTCTTGAAAAACAAGTATGTCTAAAACCCAATTTAAGCTATTTTCTGTTATGGAAGCCCCCTTCCATTTCCTAAGCCTTCATAATTCTACCATAAACACCAACACCATGTGTAAGCAGCTGACCTGTGGCCCTCAAGAAAGGGAAGGAGTTGCCTGTCTGGGTTGGGACCATGTGCAACCCCGGCCCATGAGGGCAGTTTGCTTAATTCAGAGGAAATGGCATCTTGGAACCAGCAGCAACCAACATGTATTGGGAAAATCTTTAGATTTCCACAGTGAGTGGTTATGGGTTTGAACAATTCTTATCTGGATCTTTGAGGGCTGGGAGCATCTCAGTGGCACCATTAAGGTTTTGTGACTTATGGTTCTAGGAATCACAGAGTCACCACCAACCTGAGGAGATAAAGAAATTTCCTCCTCCCCACACATCTCTCATGGGATTAGATTTGGGAATGGAGTGAACTACCCTTGGGTTCACTACCTCTCAGTGTGAAGGTGGCACCTGCTATGTAGTGTACATCTGCCACCGGACCCTGCTAATTCCCCATTTCCCTCAACCTCTAAATATTGGAGTCTCTTTTATGTCTCCATCTCTGCTGTTCCTCCCTTACCCTGTGACAATATCCCATTTTTCCTATAATCATTTAGAGGTCTCTTTAAGGCCACCTCAATTCCTGGGCCTTGATTGGAAAAGGTTCCATTTCTCTGTGTTTAATTGCAGATTTATAATGTCGGATGTCAATGGTTTCCTGAACACATTCTACAGTGTAACTTCTATGTTACTGTGTCAACTTGCTTCTTCTTTTAGACAGTCTTTCATTATCATACCTTCAGGTCTAAACTTAAACTATTCCCCCTCCACTTTCAAATATCACTTCAATAATACTATTTCTCATAGTAAAATAAACTATTTTACTATTTTATTTATTTATTTATGCTATGATAAATAAATAGGATTTTATCTCTTATCTTTTTAATGGCATTAGCATTTTCTCCCTGTTTTAAGAGCTATTTGCCTACATAATATCTTTACTTCTAAACTCAGAGCATCTTGAAAATGGGAACCAGGTCTTAAATTAAGTGACCCATAATAGCTATTAAGTAGTTGATTTAAATTTTTCCTAAAAAGAATTTAAGTCACCACTTAAAAGCACACACAAAAAATGGTTAATGACTTAAATAAAAGAAAGTCAGAAAAGTAAGAAGATATAATAGATAAATAGACACTGAAGAATAAGGCTATCAATCAATGCTTGCTGAAAAAATGAGATGCACTTTCCTCACAAGAGAATTATAGTGGGGTGGGGCATGGTGGTGCACACCTATAATCCCAGCTGCTTGGGAGGTTGAGGCAGGAAAATTCCAGGTTTGAGGCTAGCCTCAGCAACTTAGCAAGACCCTGTCTCAAAATAAAAATAAAAAGGGCTGGTGATGTGACTCCGTGGTAGAGCACCCCGGGTTCAATTGCCAGTACCAAAAAAAAAAAAAAAAAAAAAAGAATGACTAGTGGGTCTGATCTTAGACACAAACTCTGGTTCCTTCCTCACAATCCTTCCCCAGTGGTCCTGTCTATGCCTCACTGCCTGCCACCCTCCTTCTTAATGTCATGTTCTCTCCCTTACCCTAATATGGCCATGATTTATTGTGAGGTCCATTAGGAGTTGTCTTCTTCTCTCATGACCTTACCTTCTTTACCACAGTGACGATTCTAGGCATGGGACTTGGATTCAAGTCAAGCTATATTATCTCTTAGATCTTTGGAGTTAAAACAAGAGAGAAGAGCTTTTACCCAATGGATCATGAGCCGGGAATCTGCTAAATCACCCCAGCTCCTTGGTGGAGAAAGCAGATTTCCACGAGAAGAAATTGAAGCCAACCTACACAGACAAGCAGAGATCAGAAAAAGAGAGAACATTCTGATGGTATTTGGTCTTCGGTTCTTGTTTCTGAGAGCCCCCTACGCTCACCCCCAAAGATACTCTTGTTCCCTGCTTTTGATTCTTATTGGACTGAGTCCAAACGCTTGAGTCTGACAGTCTGGCATTTCCAGCACCCAGTCAGCCTTATCTTGCTTTCTAAATTCTCCGTTGCCAGACTCATTTTTTTCCTCTGTGGTTTGATTAAAGTTATTTCCTTACCTTGAATGGCCCTTTGCTTCCTCTCCCTGTAATACTAATTCTAGCCTTTCTTCGGGGTCTAGTTCAAAATTTCTCTCTTCCATTAAAATCCTTCTTGATTGATCTTTTCCTTCTCTTAACTATTGTCTACTTATATCCCCAGCTTTTACCACACGTCTGAAATAGATTCTTGCTGCTGTCGTTTGATCCTCTTATATGTTTTCCAACTGAGAGAATTGTTCACCTATAAACTTAACTGCCATTAAGAATCTGAAGCTTCCCTTTTATTTAATTGCAACTTAATGTGGGTATGATGGTTTGGGGCAAGAAGTGGGGGAGAATTGAAGGGATCCGCATACAAAATAAAGCAGAATATGAAACTCTTGCAAGCAATTCAGAAATGAGAAGAGAGTTGGGCAGGAGGGAGGAGAATGGATGAGGTTTCCATTATTCTCCATGTTCCCAGTGCCTCAGGAAATTAAAACAAACTCTTAAAATGCTTGGAGGCCATGCATATTTTATGGAAACTGATGAAAGGATTGAGTTTTGGGTGTAGATTGTCAAGGGGAAAGACTGAGGCAACACGCAGAAATACAGGTGCCAAACACAGAGCTACCATGAAAGATACAAGGCCCTGGGGATTTGCAGAAAGCAAGAGAAAGATGCTGAGATTTAACCAGGTCTGCATTCGGGGGTTCAAGCCAAGGAGCAGGACGTTTCAGTAAACATCTGGGTCACAAGTGTTTATTAGTTTAGTCTTAAACAGATTAGACTTGCCTTCCCAGATTGATCATGTGTTCTGTGAAGCAGGACCATGTTGTCTATACCTGGATGCTTTGACACTATGTCAGGTTTAAGGTACATGTTTCTATCGCTCGTATCTTCACTTTCCAGTGCCTTCTCCTATCACTGTAGGGTAGTAACTCTTACAATTTTGCTTTAATCAGGCCAGTTCACAGCTTTGTGGAAGAAGAAGGATAAAAAGGAGAAGGGAAGAAGAGAGCCCTACAATGGCTCTCTGCAGCCATTTAAATTCTTCTGCTGGTGATCAGACTACTGCATTACAGAGCTTCATTTGATTTATCCAATCTCAGTCCCTTTTACCCAACATGACTCTCTTCCAGGAATGGTGAGTCCCTCTCTGTCTATGTAAGTAGACAGCCTCATCTCAGTGTCTTTTTTGATATTGTTGTTCTCACCCCAAATACTCTACTCTGTTCTCTACCTACAAATCTTGCCTGTCCTTAAACTCCATCATATAGTAAATTCCCTCCAGGAACCTATTCTGAGTCTCAATCAATCGCCAATTATTTTTTTTTCTCAGAACTTTAGTTGCATTTATAGTTTGTACTATACCACATGACATTGATTATTGTCCTCTTGGTGATTTTATGATGGGTAATCTCAGAAGCAGCTTGAGACCAAAGGCGTGATTGGTAGTTTTCATATAGTAGATGTTCAGTACTTATTTTTTAATAAGTTCCTTCCCTACCTGGATTCACGAAGGTCAGGAGCTTTATTTTGTTTCCTACTCTTCCCCCAGTGCCAGAAAATTGCCAGGAAAATAATGGGTACTCAATGAATATTTATTGAATGAATGAATAAATATCAGTCTGCCAGCCTTCATTACTCCCAATAGTGAAGGATGATCTCTTTTTTCCCTTTGTTTTTAACCGTGTAATGTTTAAGACCTTTTCATAACTCTCTTGAATCTAATAACTGAACCTACTTTGTTCAGTTTTTCAGCCTTTCTGTTCAGTTCAAATGCTACTATTTTGCTCTTTCAGTGTGGAATCAGTCATTCTTAAAGCACTGCACCTATTTCAAATCAAATTTGTGCCAAATTTAATCTATTTATGCTGAAAGTGAAAACAGGGGAGCAATACATATGCATAGCCTGCTCCTTTACCTCCATGCTCCCTTGGGTAAATCATGACACTGCAAAGTGAGACGTGGGCGTGTGTATGGTCAAAAAGAATCTCCCGAGAGACATACCATTTTCATAAATGGAAATGTTTGAAATCATAAAGATATCAATTACCTTGAAGTTAATCTGTAAAAATGGGATGCAGTTCTAATCAAAATTCAAAGAGAGTATTTTATTTGATGGAAGCTCACAGGTTGATTCTAATATTTACTTGGAATCAAAGTTTGAGGACAGGCAAAGTCATTTTAAAGGAGAATAAAGGAAAGAGACTTGGTTTTCCAGATGTCAAGACTTATTGTAGAACCATATTTATTAATTCAGAGTGATGGTAGTGCAGGAATAGACAAATAGACTAACTGAACATAACAGAATGCCTGATATAAATGTTTATATCTATGAATGTGACAGTATAAATTAGTGTGGAATATCAGGTTGGAAAAAACAGTGCTGAATCAATTGACTGCCATATGATAAAAATGTATATCGACTATGTCATATACAAAAAATGAAATAAATTCCAGGTGGACTAGCAACTCCAATGTAAAAAACAAAAACTGTGATTCCTCCAAGAAAAATACAGAATATTTTCAAAGCTTGGAGTAGGGAATTTTTTCCTAAACAACACAGACAATGCATAAGCCACAAAGGAAAAAGATGGATGAATTTGCATTAAAATGTAAAGCTTATTTATAAAAAGAAATCATAAAGAAAGTTAAAAGGCAAGTCACAGACTGGGAGAAGATATTTCTGATATGTATCTTACAAAAAGTGGTAGCAGAGGCATACATTTTAAACCCAACAAGAAAAAGATCAAGAATTCAATAGAAAAAGTGGGCAAAGATATGAATAGGCAATTCACAGGAGAAGAAAAAATAAATGAACATTCATTATGACTCTACAAGTATTCAGAAAATTATAACATCTAACAAAATTGAGGGGTTGGGATTATGGCTCAAAGGTAAAGCGCTCGCCTAGCATGTGTGAAGCACTGGGTTCCATTCTCAGCACCACATATAAATAAATAAATAAATAAAGGTTCATCAACAACTAATAAAGTTTTTTTAAAAAATTGAGCATGCAATACTCTATTTTGTCACATATATATACATTTATTTTATGTGTGTATATATATATATACATATACATATATATATCACAGAAGCTCTTGCATGTATAAACAAGTACTATATAGAAAGAATCTCAAAAAATTATAATTGTAAAAATTTGGGACAAATCCAAATTCTCATTAACAGAAGAATAGATAAGTAACTAAGTCGCTTGTGGTATTTTCCAAAAATCAGCTAACATAAACTAATTAGAGCTACATGAATCAATATAAATAAACCTCAAACATCATCTGAAGGGGAAAAAAAAGCAAACTGTAGATATATATAGCACATTGCTTTTATATTATTCAAAGACATATGCTATATAGCATAGCAGGCTGGGGTCCCCCAGAGCAGGTTCTGAGACAGAGATTACCCAGTGGGAAGTTCCTTGGTGAGTGCTTTTAGGAACCTATCCTAGAAGGGAAGTAAAAGTAGGAAGAATGGGTGGGGACAGACTTTGGAACATGACACGGTCTTAATAAAAGCCTCAGTCAGTCCTTCTGAAGGCCTCTAATGCTGGGATTGCCCATTGGAGTTGTCCTGAGTTGGGCTGAGGGTCCTGGTCTTTCTGGCCCTGCAATGATGAGTGATGGCCAGTGGGAAGATGCCTGAGTTTGTGGAGGCAGCTCTCCTCAGCCCTTGTGTATCAATAAGGAATATTCATGCAAATATTTACTCTTCTTCCCCTGGAAATATGGTAGCATCATACTTTCCGACATCCTTTAAATTAGCATGGGTCACTTCTGGGCAGAAGCTTTTTTTTTTTTTTTTTTTTTTTGCGGTGCTGGGGATTGAACCCAGGGCCTTGTGCTTGTGAGGTGAGCACTCTACCAACTGAGCTATCTCCCCAACCCAGAAGCTTTTAATAGTCCGAAAGTATTTCTCTAAATTCTCTTCCAACTCCCATGGTAATCTGTGACATTCTAGATGGTGGGTGGTGGCTCTTCCAGCTGCATCTTTGAATGAAAATAATGTGGACCAGTGTACTCAGACATCCTGTGATCACCATGAAGCATGAACAAAAAGGAAATGATTTCAGTTGCAAATACTAATATGTTGGAATAGTCACTGCAGGATAATCTCGGTATTTTGATGAATACCATCCAAACATCACTTTTACCATCTTTCCTCTCCTATGTCTTACCCAATGTTTGTACTTAATATTCCTTCCTGTCTTGTTCAAGATCAGGATTTCACATAGATTGTTCTACAGAACGCTAGTCATGTGAGTCACTCTCTGAAATCATTGTTTTTATGGTCAGCTAGGTAGGAAACCACATACATTAACACTCTCTCAGGGATTTATAATTGCTCATTAGCATATTAAATTTCCTAAGAAGACTTTCCATAAAAAAAACCCTGTTTTAATTAATGTTAATCTTCCATTTCACAAACTTGGTGGACTCTGGAATCCTAAAAATAACATTCATTAACATCTGACAAAGGAACACCTTTTTGGAAACTATGCCCTGAGCAGTTTTCATCTTTCCATTGCAATTAAACACATCCAAGAGGTCTGCTTGGGAGTGAAGAGAATGGAACTGGAGCTTATTTACAGTGGGTTTAAGAACCCAGAGCCTTTCTATAAGCATACAACTTCAATAGAATTGACTTGAAAAAAATATACTCTATTGACTTTAAAAGCTATAGATACTCATGCAGAATAAAAAGAATAGCAAACACTAATGTGTATTGGATGTGGAGTCCTAAGGCTGGCAATATGTTTGCAAAGATAACTGTAAAATGAAATAAAAAACAATTAAAGTTAGTATATCATCACTGCCAAATGGGTGGTTGAGGTTGTCTACCATCACACAGTGAGTTTAGGCTTAAGCTGGTGACTACATTCCATGTATTGGCTCCCAGAATCAAGGATTCACTGAGCCTCCAAACAATTTTTGATATTATTTTGAAATTCTTCCTTGAAGTGGGATGGATAAGAACTTAAATCTTCAGTGCAAATAATTAGGGTGATCAGCATCTCTGTAAATTTCCATCATGGCAACGGGAAACAAGGAAATTTGCCAGATTTCCAATCAAGCAAACTCAAAAATGAAAAAAGAGAAAGAAAAAAGAAAAAAAGCAAGCCTGCCTGCCTGCCTTATCATTGTAGCAAATTATAGCTCAGCTTGCTGGCTGAGAAAACGCCCCACTCAGAATGAGGAGGCAGGGCAGACAGTTGCATAAATCTTTATAATTTTTTTCTTACAAAATTTAGATAAGAGTTAAGGGATTAGTTGTTTTGAATGAAACTCCATATTTTAATAAATCAGAAGGTGGTTGGCAACCAGGAATGGATGGAGCAGAATGTTGCATAATCTCTAAAGCCGTCTTCTTTTTCTGTGTTCTGAATGGAGAGAACTATTTTAGTTGACAGGAAGAAAAGACAAACACTTTAAGGGAAACACAAACTACAGAGGTTTGCCTTTGCCCACACACAGGAGTTAGAGTTAGGACTACGATTCGTAGTGTAATGTATTAGAGACTCAGAATCCAGATATTTTGGGAGTAGATGGCTCAGCAAAAACACAAATTACTTTTAGACCCAATCTATTATTTATTATTTCAACTTATAAAAAATGCACCCTATGCATCTTGGAGATGAAGAGTTCAAAGTCATTGTGATTGTTTAGTTGGCTTATCTCTTGCATATAGAAATCTGCTTATTTTATGTGTACTTGAAGTCGTGTTTTTTAAGAGATTGTCATGTCATAAAAATAAGTTTCTTTTAAAGAATACAATTCATAGTACCATCATTAATGTATTAATTACTTTTAAGTTACATATCAAAGAATGATATCCTGAAAATAAGAAATTTCAATTAAATTATGAGGAATGGATGCAGAGATTTGGAGTGGGGCATTATTTTATCAGTATACTTAATTAGGTCTATTGCCCTGTCAGTATAAAAAGCTCTCCAGAGTTCAAAGTGCAAACCCCATTATTTTTAAATTGAAGTAATTACTTTCTTTGTTGGAACATCTATTTAATTAATTACCATTTCTAAGACCTCTATTCTTCCTTCCTTCATTATTTCTACAACCCCCACCCCAGCCTCAGACTTTTAAAAGTTTTTGGGCTGCTGTGTAGACCCATTTGTCTAGTCTGAAAAAAGAAAAAGTGGTTTATGCTGACCTCAAAAGTTTTCTATATCATTTTATTTTGAGATAACAACTTAGGATGTTCTCATTTTGATTGAGATGCTTCATCTAAAATAATTTGTAATGAGGAAAAATAGCTTCTTATATTAAACTAATTTTAAGTGCAATATTTAATTGAAAAATATTTCTTTGAAATAAATTTCTTTTCACTTAAAATATACTGTATATAAGCAGATAAAGAAAATTAAACTTTCTAAAGCTGAATTATAGGTATCTATATATATATAAGTATTTAAATCTTGAGTCCAGATTTTGTTTTACACTTGATTTTTTAGTTGTTTCTTTCTTATGTGATATATCTGATGGGGATCCAATTATTTTCAGTAAAGGAAGAATAATCAACATCTATTTATGTAATAAATACAGTTTGTTGCTGTCTTTGTTAAAGGTGAAAGAGTTTAATATATTCATAAATTCACAAGTCAGCAGCCAGTCTGGCAAACTTATTATATTAAATTAAATGGCATTTAATTATTAAGACAACTAGATAAATGAGTGAGATCTTAATTAAAACCCTACTAAACAGCTATTCTCCATTCCTATATAATTCAGTGTCCATCAAAAAATCCAACAAATGTCACTGTATCTCCTCACATCTGAACACTGAGTAAAGAAATCTGTCTGTTGAATTCAGCATCATTAGAGCTAAATCTCAATGTTAAAACAAAAACAAAAACAAAACAAGCGTATAAAAAAACCAGAGACATGAAGAATTCCATAGAGTGAGATTTCAAAAATGACAAGCATATAAGACAAGCTACTTAGAAAGTACATTTCACATTTTTTTGTGTGTGCAAAAGTGATAGCTATGCACTCTTCAAAAAGTAGGTAAATAGACATTTGTGGTGTTGCATTACCAGTTCAACACTGCGATCAGGCACAAATAGGATGAATAAAACTGTGTGGTATAGAAATGGATTTTTAAAATTTGATTTCAAGTTTTATCTTGCTGATCATAGGAATGAGAATGAAAACAATTTCAAAACTTAATATGAACAAATTACTTATCATGGGGCACTTCATGAAACACTGTTTTCAAACAGTTTTTAAGATAAATTATAGACTGAAGAACCAGAGATCCCATTATCTGTTACAAGGAAGTGTTTTAAGGTGTACTGTATTTTTTAAAACCTGTTTGATAAAAGTGCATAGACCTCCTTCCAGGAAGCTGAATAAGTTGCTTTGAGATTGTTCACTTAGAGATTTCTAGAGCCAGTTCGTACCATATCCAGCACTGCTGATACTTTCTCCTCATTGCCTTCAGGAAAGCATAAGGAAACCCACAGCCTACAGTGAAATGCCCACCTGTTCAGAGTATAAGGACAGGAAGGACTGGGTACATTTTTTCTAAGATTTCAACTCTGTGTTGTTTTTGTAAAATAGAATTTAATAGGAGTGAAGAATTTACTTAGTTTGCTCTCCCTTATTAATTAGATAATCCTAGGGTGGAAGGTCATTTGCACTTATTGAATTCATTAGCTAGTCAAACACTTTTTCAGTGAAGCCAAGCACTGACTAGACAAATATAATAGCTACACATCACATCTTCCTGTATACATGCTCTTAGCAATGTGATTTTACAGATCTGCTCATCCAGAGGTGGACGGGGTCTTACTCCTTACCCCTTTAATTGGAGCTCACTTTGTGATACATTTACACCAACAGAATATGGCCAAAGTGATGGCGTGCTACCCAGCCTGGCACTTTAGAAACTTTGCAGACTTTTCTCTTTGAATTTATTATTCCTTAGTCACATAAGTGACCATCTATGTGACCACGATGACCAGGTAAGCCCAGTTATTCCTTACATGTATGCAAGCCCAGCTAAGATCAAGGGAGCTGACCTGAAGCAGATTTGCATCTGACCACAGATGCATGAAGAGGCCCAACTGAGATGTGAAAAAAATATCCAGTTGAGCTTAGACTACATTGCCATGAGCTAAATCAGTAACTAACAGATACAAATATATTGTAACTTGATAGTAGTCTGTTATCCTCAATTAGCTCTGTGACACCTAATGTATAAATCAAGAAACTTAGGACTTGAAGACATAAACTCATTACACCACACCTCTGTAGTTACTATCTTTTTTTTTTTTTTTTTGGTGCTGGGGATCGAACCCAGGGCCTTGTGCTTGCAAGACAAGCACTCTACTGACTGAGCTATCTCCCCAGCCCAGTACTATCATTTTTAAACTATATGTTGAACACTTTTCAAGGCCCTGTATAAATCAAATTGATAGTCACTACTTTTTGGTAACTCTTTAGAATTATTTATAGTGTAAAAAACATTCACATTTCTGGGTAGAACCATATAAAAGTGGCTTTATGCTTGATTGTCATGTTTCATATATTAAATAATTGAAAGTTGAAAACCAAAGAGATATGAGCCTCACCAGTTCCACATACTCACTAAAGCCAAACAATAAGCAGGTGTTTGCACAATTGGCCATGTATGTGTCCATGATACTATAAATAGTCATCAAGTCTCTCTGATATCTGGGCACTTCAGATCAGTCAAGTTTCACTCCATCAAGATAGAGATATGACTAATAAAGAACAAGGATATTTAATCAGGAAAAAAAAAAAATCTCATTTAAGAAAAACCCAGAACCTGATGGCTTCACTGCTGAATTCTGTCAAACATTTAAAGAACTAATAAAAATCTTTTTCAAACTCTTCAAAAAATTGAAGAGGTAGGAATACTTCCAAGCTCATTTTATGAGATTAGCATCACCCCCAAACCAAAGCCCAACACCAAAGGGGGAGATTATTCCTGGGTTACAAAGATGGTCCAACATACGCGAATCAATAAACATGATGCAGTACTTTGCAGAACAGACACAACACATATGATCATCTCAAGGGATGCAGAAAAAGCATATGATAAAATCCAAGGCCCTTTCATGATAAAGACTGTCCAAAAGTTACAGGTAGAAGGAATGTACCTGTATTCAAGAAAGGCCATATAGGACAAGCCCAAGCTATCATTATACTCAAAGGTGAGAAGCTGAAAGCTTTTCTAAGATCATCAACAAGGGAAGGATATCCACTCACCATTTCCACTCGAAATAGTATTGGAAGTCCTAAACTTAGGCAAATCATTAGGCAAGAGAAAAAAGTTAAAGCATTTAATCTGAAAGGGAGAAGTTCAAATGTAATCTGTCCATAGATTACATGATCATTTACATGATACATGTATCATGTTCCATATATATATATATGTTTATATATATATTCTTTATATATGTATAAAGAATCTTTTATATATATATATATAAAGAATCCATCCAAAAGCTGTTAGAACTAGTAGATGAATTTAGTAAAGTTGTCAGATACAAAATTGACATAGAAAAATCAGTAACTTTTCTATATGCTAACAAAAATCTATTCAAAAAATCAAGAAAATAATCTTATTCACAATAGCTACAGAAATACTTAGAAATAAATTTAACTATAGAGGTAAAATATAAGCATGCTACAAACTATAAAACACTGATGAATTGAAGAAAACACAATTAAATAGAAAGATAACTTGTGCTCATGAATTGGAAGAATTAATTTTATTAATGTGCTCATTCTACCCAAAGCGATAAACAGATTCATTGCAATCCCAATCCAATCCTAATGAAAATTTTCACAGAAATAGGAAAACAATTCTTATATCTGTAGGGAACCACAAAAGGCCCTGAATAGCCAAAGCAATCTTGAACAAAGGGAGCAAAGCTGGAGGCATTATACCACATGATTTCAAAACATATTACAAAGCTACAGTAAAACAGTATGGAATTGGCATAAAACAGATATGTATCCAGTGACACAGAGTTGAGATCAGAAACAAATCCATGCACTTGTTGAACAATATTTGACAATTACCCAACAAGGAAAAGACAGTCTATTCAATAAATGGTGTTGGGGAGACTTGTTATTCATATATAGAATGAAATTAGACCCTTATCTCACACCATATGAAAAATTGACTCACTCAGTACTAAAGACTTAAATGCAAGAATTGAAACTGTAAAATTACTAGAAGAAAACACAGGGGGAAATATTCATGACATTGGTCTGGGAAAATATTATTTTTGGATATGATCCCAAAAACAAAGTCATCAAAATAAAAAAAAAAACAACAAAACAAACAAAAACAAAAGAGGAAAACCACAAATGGCCTACAGCAAAATACAAAGCTTCTGCACAGGAAGGGAAACAACAAAGAGAAAAAGCTACAAAGGGGTATAAAATATTTGAATATTGGTTTACAAATATCATCTATAATAATAATAAATATTACATTATGCAATATATATGGAACTCAAAACAACTCAATATCATGAAAACAAATAACCTAATTAAAAATAAACAAAAGACTAGAACAGTCCTTTCTCAAAAGAAGACATACAAATGGAGAACAAATATATGGAAAAATACTCAACATCACTCATCATTAGGTAGACACAAATTAAATGTATCTTACACCTATAAAAATGGTTATTATCAAGAAGTAAAAAGATAACAGGTGTTGGTAAGGATGTGGAGAAAAAGGAACTATTCTGCACTGTTGATAGAAATAGATATTGGTATAGCCTCAAAGGTTAAAAGTATAATTACAGCATGATCCATAAACCCTACTTCTGAGTATATGTCCAAAGGAAATATAGTCAGTATATCTCAAAGAGATATCTGCATGCCCATATTTAATGCAGCATTAGATTAGTCATGATATCTAAGATATGGAATCCATCTAAATATCAACAGAGAGATGAATTAAGTAAATGTGGTATACATATGCTCAATAGAATATTACTCAGCCTTTAAAACGAAGGAAGTCCTGTTATTTTTGACAGCATGCATGGATCTGGGGGACATTATGTTAAGTGAAATAAGTCAGGCACAAAGAGACAAATACCATGTGCTCTCATATCTGGAATCTGGAAAAGTTGAACTCATGGTAGCAGAATAGAAAGTCATTGTGAAGAGCTGGCAGTTGGAGGGAGGATTTGGAAGGTGTTGGTCAAAAGATTCAAAATTTCTGCAAGATAGAGGAAGAAAGTCACAAGATCTATTGTACAATATGGCAACTATAATAACAATGTATGGTATACTTGAAAATTGCTAAGAGTAGATTTAAATGATCTTACCACACACAAAAAGTGATATGTCTATGATGTAACAAATATGTTAATTAGCTCCATTTAGCCATTCTATAACATATGCATATGTCAAAACATCATGCTGCATATCATACATAATTTGTTAATTAAAACTAAACAAAAACAAAAGTAGAGATATGATATGCCCCCACCCCAAACCATTCTCATTATTATAACTTTATTTAGGTCATTCTATATCAATGCCCAAATTCATCATGAGCCACAGAGTAGCTAAATTATTGAAACTTAGAGCTGGAAGGAACTTCAGAAGTAACATTATAGAAAACAGTATGGCGGGTATGTGGTAAGGAAAAGAGCAGTAGTATGTGGTAAGGAAAAGAGCAGAAGTTGTTCTCTTCCTAGCTGTACCTTTTTAGTCCACAGGTTTTTGTCAATAAAATGAGAGTTTGGTATAAGTGACTTCTTTGTGTTATAGGGCAATTCTAAAAAATTAATTCCCCCCTGCATTCTAAAGGATGGTGAGAAGTGCTGGATTACAGAGGACAATAGACAGGGTTTCTGAGCGTCCAAGTGAGGAAAGAAAGGGCTGAGGGAGTGTTATAGCAAAAGAAGTCTAGTGGGAAGATTGGAGGATTTTTCTTTGGTAGGCTGCATGTTTTCCCACCAACCGCCCTTTAGTGAGAAGCAAAACTGCCCCTCATATGCAGGTTACAGAAAAGTCCTTGCAAGTCTCTAAATCTCTGGCTGTGAAAGCTGCCCCTGCTTCACAGCATTTATCCTAAGTAATAACTTGCTTTATTCTAAATTCTCTAACTCAGAATTTTTGATGAGTCATTTCGAACCTGACCGATACATATCAGTGCTATATATAAAGAAAGGATTTGTAAAAAAAAAAAAAAAAAAAAAAGGCACAAATAGAACCTTAAAAACAACCTTGGAAATGCTTGGAAGAGCAGTTTTCAAACACCCTGGATACTTTAGCAACATGATTTAATCAATCGTCTTCCATAAAATACATTAAAGTCTTGACCAGTCATTTAAAGAAATGTGTCTACATGTTTTCTCTAATATTGCAGAAAGATAATTCAAAGACATTTCCTTTTTAATGTGTGAATTATAACAAGAGTTAGGGAAATTGGCTAATAATATGGCAGGCTGATTAGATGAATTAGTAAATTAACACAAGCTGTTACAATACATATGTAAGTCCTCTGAGATGGGAATTTTTAATTGATTCCTCAAGGGTGTTTGTTAAAATGGAAGACTGCTGTTTGACTGTTCATGTAAATTAAAAAAAAAAAAAAAAGTAAAAATATAGCAGTCAGTTAACCTCCACACTAGTGAGCTGTGGTTTAGGCTCAAAGCTGGTTAGTTGCAATGGCTCTCTTCTTGTTCACCTCCAATCCCATCCCTCATCATGGCTGATCCCTCCTGTCAGCTCCTGAGGACTTACATATGCAGATCTCCTCCAGCTGACTTTTCTTCACCTTTTGTCTCTGTCCTTGGCCAGTTGTTTGCATATCACTATAATGTTTATCCCTTCATTTCCCCTATAAAGCCCTAAACACACCAAGGTTTAATGTATCATCATACAGCACAAGGGAATGCAAGTCGAAAAGCCAGAGCTGGGTTCAAGTCCTGCCTGTTCTGTTTAATAACTCTGCAACTTAAAGGAAGTTACTTACCCAGCGTCCCTGTTTCCTCATTTGGAATCTAGAGGTAATAAGATCTACCTCACAAGGTTGCTGTGGGAATTCAAGATGAAGCAGATAAAGTTTTCTGGATTTAGCATAACATGAGTAGCTACAATGATTTTCCCTGCTGTCCCCTTTTACTGAAACCCAGTTTTACTCCAGGGGGCACTATTTTCCCCAGGATACTCTGGGTGTTTGTTCCTAGATTTTGGCTTCTTAAAGAGGACCCGCACTATTCTAGTTCCCTACAACTTCTCCCTGACAATTTTAGATAGTTGTCACTTCACGATCTCTCTTCGTTTGAAGGGCACTGACACCCCTTTCTTCCAAACAAAAATGATGAGCCTTTACCTTGATCCTCATGAGAATTCGAGACGGGGCAGGATGAGTCTCCCAGTGATATCTTCAGGTTCTTGTTATTGTTACCTCTGGGCGTTTCTTCTTAATCCTTAAGGACGTTGGATCTTGGCTTATGATTTCGGTCTTTACTCCAGCATCTGCTGGCATCTTAAGTGAGGTCATGATATATGCTAATGAGCCATCTAATGGCCTGTCCTCACACTGACATTGGCCTCTATTCCACTTAACTAATCCCATTTGCAGGAGCACATTTTGGACCTTTGAATCACTTGGAACTGTCCCTCCAAAAACCTGAATTTTCAAATGACTCTCTGCTAACAACTTTGTATTCCTTTTCTTCTTAAACTCTTTCATTTCCATAAAACTCATTGCCTGATCACATACTCCTGCTTCTCTAATCCTTCCTACTCTTCCAGTCTATTAATAACCTCCCATTTCATTTCCCCTATAACAAACCCAAATGTCAAGCATGTATTTGTTCATCCATTCCACATTTATTGAGCACCTTTCATGTTACAGGCACTGTGACTGGAGCAATGACCTCACCCCTGAGGCAGCTCAGGGTAGATTGGTCAGTTCATCCTTTCAACATGCTCTCTTGACACTTTTGGATTTCTTGCCCATTTTCTTTTCTTTGTTCTCAACAGGTGAAATACTTACTTTTTTTATTTGTTTCCCTGTTATTAACCTTGTGGCTCTAATCACCTCTGGAAAACACCTGTCTCCTTGGGACACCCTGCCTGCCCTGGGTCTTCAGTGTACATCTAATTACTCATACACCCAGGACAGTCCTCCTTCTCTGCAACCACCATTTCAAAACTTCCCTATCTCTTTAAACCCGTGCATTTTCCACATTCTACTCATTCAATGGATGACCCAATCTTCACTAAGAAAATAAGTCATCACATCTGAGCTCTTTCAATTTCTCTCCTATTTCAAAAATAAATGAGGTGAGACAAATGCTCTGGTCTGAATACAATCTCCAGAATTCATATGTTGAAACTTAATAAGCAATATGAGAGCATTAAAAGGTGGGGCCTTTATTAGGTGATTAAACCATGAGGGCAGAGTCCTTTTGAATGGGATTAGTGACCTTAGAAAAGGGCTGAAGGGCTTTTGCCCTTCTGCCTTTCACCATGTGAGGGCGCAGAAACGAGGTACCATGTTGGAAGCAGAGAACAGCCCTCACCAGGCACTCAATCTTCTGGTGCCTTAATCTTGAACGTCTCAGCTTCCAAAACTGTGAGAAATAAATTCCTATTATTTATAAATTATCCATCTCAGGTATTTTGAGTCAGCAGCACCAACTAAGATAATAAAGCAGGTTAAGGAATTGTTTCCACCACTAGCTTCTTAAGGTACCGTATCATCTGACTTCCACCTTGATTTCTTAAGTCATGTGTTCTTTCAATCTTTTCTTTTCTCTTTCTTCAATAGGCTTATTACCCTTAACCTACAAACGTGCAAAGAAAAGTTTTCTTTTTACTCTACTGCCCCAGCTTCCACAGGACATTTCATTAACATTCAGTAGTCTTGGAGAAGATATTTTTATTCACTGTCTTCATGAACTAACCTCTTCTTCAGCCATTGCAAGATGGCATCTTCTCCTAAAATAATCAAGATTGCTTGAACATCTAATTGTCACCCCCCAGTGGCCCTTTAGGCTTCCTCTTACTGGAAACAATTGACGACCTCTTGTGTTTATTCTGACTCAGTCTACCATTGGCCAGAATTTGGTAAGTAGGAGCTTTGCCAAAAATTCTGGACCTTTTTTTTTTTTCCTGCCTTTTTCCAGTCTTAATCCTCTGACTTCTTGGTTCTGCAGTTACTTGATGTTTGACTTCTTGCTCCCTCTCCACGTGCCAACCAGAACTTACCACTTCCATCTGGTGACAGATTTGCATTCTCTGGCAAATCTTTGGAACATGCCCACAGTGTGTGACGTAGTTCCAGGCTCTGTAACCCTACTCTGTGACTGGTCAGCATATTTGGTTTTCCAGCTGGGTCTGGTCTGACCTCAGTATAGGCAGGAGTCTTAAAGTCCCTCCTTTCTTGGTTGTTATGATACTTTCTTCTCCTGATGCTTTTTATACAGCTCTAACCACTCTCTCAAATATCCTGTGAAATCTCCTCTTTCTCCTCTTTTCACTCCATACCCTTTTCTTGGCAGATCTCATCCACTCCATTGGCTTAAACATCAACTTTATGTTGCCAACTCCCAAATTTATAACTCCAATTTTGAATTTTTTTCTACATTCTACATATGTAATGCAAACTGCCCACTGGATAGCTTCTCTAGTTTGGACCTCACATTCAACATATTTAAAATCAAATTTATCATCCTTTACTTCCAACTTGTATCTTGACTTAAGTTTCTCTTCCCCATTAGTGTTACCTATAATTTCTCACACCTAACAGCTACTTGAACATTTTATGGTCTCTGGATGATTTCTTATACCTGTTTTTCATCAGTTTTTTTCTGATATATCCTAGATCAACTTGCATTGTTACTTGCCTAGCTTTCTTAATAGTCTAGTCTCTGGTCTCCTCTGATATTTGCTTCCCTTTTCAAATTATTTTCCACATGATACCAGAGTTCACCTTCTAATAGATAGTATTGTTTATGTCACTATCCAGCTATGGAAACTTCCCTGGACTTTATAGCCCATAGATTAAAGTCTAAAGTCTTTAGCTTGGGACATGAGGAGCTTCATAATTTCACATCTCAATTTTTGTCTTAAGACTCAAAACTTTGCCCGTGTTTACTGTGTACTCCAGCTACATTTGACATCTTGTTTCTGGAACTTCATCTAAGCATTACACATCTGAAGCTCTGTGTGGGCTTCCTCCTCTGTTTCAGGCAAATTTACTTTCTTTTCTTCCAAGGTAAACCTTAGTTCAGTGTCTGTCTCTGATACCACGACTTGTGAAAAGTCTTTCCTCAGTGTTTTGGGTGGATTCCCATAGCACTTCTCTCTCTCTCCTCCAGATGTGACTCAGGGACCCAGGCTCTTTCTGTCTTGTGGCTCTGCCATCTCCTGAAGCTCAGAACTTTTCCTTAGATCTTCTGCATTTAGTTGGAAAGTGAAGGAGGTCAAAGGAGGATCGCACAGGAGAGGACTTCCTGGCTCATGTCACTGATGCTGGCCACCCACTGCTGGGAACTCAGTCACATGGTTGCAGCTAGTGGCAATGGAGTCTTGAAAACAGTAGTTGGGCTGTGCCCCCAAGAAAAAGGGAAATGGTTGGGGAATGACTAGTGAAAGTTTCTCACACCAACACAGGGGAAATTGTTAGTCTCTTGCAAAGGGAATGAATGAATCACTATGGAAAGGGCACTAGCTGACATAGTTCTGTATCCATGTTCCAGTCTTTCAGATTTTTTACTGGCTTCCAACATCGTAAGTTAAAAAAAATGAACTTGTACCTGTAGACTTGGTCAGGAAATTGATTGTACTGCTTAACAAAATATTTCCATTAATAATGTTTTTTATTTATAACCCTTACTGACATTATATATTTTCAGAAATCAACCACTATCCAAAGAACAGGAATAAGCATCATTCAAAGTATGTTCCTCACAGTGATCTCTCAAATCATTCAATATTTCTTCATCATGTGGCCAGACCTTAAGGCCATTAATTTCAAAATCCATCCAGTTAATGGCTTATTGGGAAAATGCAGAACCTATGAAAAATTCAACCCTACTGTGTGTAGTAGAAAGCATTTGGGGTGCTAGGCCTGACTGCCCTATTTCCTGGCTAGGTATAACAGATAAGACATTTTCATTGAAAAAATTTCACCTTTAAAACGATGGTCTTTCAATGAATCATCTGTTAGTCTTAAAATTTTAGCATTCACTTCTAGGATCTGTTTGAAAGCATTGGTTAATAGGGGATACATTTTGGTTAATAGGCTAATAGCAGTCAATGCTATTTCTGAGTGCATTAAATTAAATTGTATTTAGTGTCAGACGTATGTTAATCATCTTTTAAAGTCAAAGGAGAGGACTATCTAAAGTTACGTGAGATCCTCTTTATTGCTGTACTTATAATCAGACTGAAGCACAGCAATTATGGGCCCATTTGCTAAGACTATTCCCCTCTCTAGTGCTCATGTGATATCACATACCTGTCATGTTGCTAAATGGTCCACCACTGAGAGTAGCCAATGGGTTTTGTTATCTTAATAGCATCATCTCTCAAGATGCTATTATTGTAGCAGAAATAACCTTTTGCTCATTGGCAAAGAGTATGTGGGAATGGTTTGCAAAGAGCTTGTTTAGAGGCTATGGAAATCAGTTACACCCAAGGAAATGCACATCAGTTCTCAATTGGTGTAGATTGCTAATTTCTCTGCCTAGGCTAGAGTATAGATGTTTTCCTACTGTCCCATCCAGTATCAATAAATGTAACCTGCTTGAATTTTTATCCTGTTTTGCTTCAGGTAACACTCATGAAATGGTAACAGAGGGTCCCAGATCTCACGTTGCTCCAGAAATTAATTCCAGTGAAGTCAGTAGTGTACATCAAATTAGCACAATTTCTTCGTGATGGTCCTGAAAGTACAGGGGAACTTGGAACAAACACCTGTGATCCAGACCCTAATCTGCCATTCATTAGATGTGCTACGTGAGTCAAATCTCTTAAGTCTGTTGTTCCTGGCTTGTTTTTTTTTTTTTTCTTTTTTTTTTTTTAATCAAATAGGAACAATGCATTAATTTATTTATTGAATACCTACTGTATGCTAAGTACTGTTTAGATTGGGGAAATGGTAACAAAATGAATAAATTCCCACCTGTGTGGACCTTACCTTCAAGTAGAGAAAGCAAAGAAAAAGTATACTTTTTTCAGTTGACAGAACTATGGAGAAAACTAAAGTTGGGGGATGCAGGTGAGGTCCTATTTTAATGGGTAGTTAAGGAAGGATTCTGAACCAGTGACACATAAGTCAGCATTTGAAAGAAGTAAGAGAAAGGTACAAGATACCAGAGGAAAGTATATTGCCGGAAAAAGGGAGGGCACATGTAAAAAGCCTGGAAAAATTATAATTATTTCATTTTTCACCTATATTGTAGGATTGCTGTGAGGATCGAATGAAGTAATTTAGAATGATTTATTGTTAGGTATTGAATTCATTTCTGCTGCTTTTGTAGTTACTATTTTTATAGCTCACGGTTGCAAAGTGAACTATTTCATGTCTCATTAAAAGAGAGAAATTCTCTGACAAAGAACTTGACTTGGAGGAACCATAATCTCAGGGTTCCCTGGTGAAAACATACTTTATCTGCACCTTCAAAGAATTTTTACATTGCTGGAAGTTGTCTGCATAAAGAGGGAGTGTGCAAGAGAAAATAACACTGGGCAAACTTCAAAGTGACACATCAGTCCAGTGAATCTTCCCTGAGGTTTAAGAATTCCGTGACTCTTGTGACATGAGACAGATTTCTCTACTTAGGCAATGGTTCTCTTGCCATGGTTTTCCTTCTCCCTCGCTCCTTCCCTTCACTTTTTTGTTTTTCTGTCTTTTGCATGCAGATTATGTGATGGCTTAGAAGAATTCAAACAATAAATAGTGGTTGAGAAAGAGGAACTTTAATATTCACGAGACCATAGCTACGCATTTTTTTGTTGTTGTTTTTTTGTACCAGGGATTGAACTCAGGGGCACTTAACCATTGAGCCACATTCCCAGCCCCCTACTCCTTTTGTATTTTATTTAGAGACAGGGTCTCACTGATTTGCTGAGGGTCTTGCTAAGTTACTGAGGCTGGCTTTGAACTCACAATCCTCCTGCCTCAGCCTCCTGAGCTATTGGGATTACAGGCGTGCGACACCATACTGGGCCTAAAATGAGTTTCTTAAGGTGAAATTCAAACATTAGTATATAGTTTCATTGACAAGTCAAGGCGTAGTCAAATTTTATACTTTTCTCAGATAAACAGGGGTGGCGAGAACATGACTCTTTGCTTCTGTACCCCTAATATTGGGGAACAGTTGCCTTGAGTATATTAACACTTTGTTTTGTTTCTATTCATACATGGGGAAGAGATATTCAAAATCTTTTGTGAAGTGAGGCAGGGTCAGTACAAACATATAACAACTAACTTTGGAAATGGAAAAACAGAATTGAAAGAATGATCACAAAAGTACACAAAGAGAGCAGTATCACACAGGTGTTCGTTAGCACTAGTGAAATTCCTATTCCTGTAGGCAAGTTCCAGAATATTCAGTCATGTCCATTTGTATGTGTAGCCACGATGTAGTTCAGATATCCTTAAAAGTTATAAATATATTCCCCAGCCTAGACACTAACCCATACCATGGTCTAAAAAACAAAATTTCTTTTGTATTGATCTCTGGAACGGTAAGTTCTAATTCTTACATTTATTCATTTATTTAGCATTTTAAGTTAAAATTTTGCTATGTTTTCTGAGCATCTGCTGTATAACTTTGGAGTCAAGGTTTTATGGTGCCTGGGAAAGAAAGCAGGCCTAGACACATAGAACACTGGGGCTTTAATTGTTTTAGTTGGCAAAAAGGAAAGGATTTCTGTCTAAGTTCTCCCAGGTCTCTTTTCTCAAGTTTACACCAAGTGCTACATCCTCCCTGCCACCTGTCTTCCTCCTCATTCCCAGGAAACTTATAATTGTTGAACTCCAGAATGCTTAGCATACACCTAGGGTGCTTGCTTCAGTTGTGGAGACCTAATTCAGTATGTCTGGGTGATGCCCAGAATCTGTATTTTAAATAAAGACCCAGATGCTTCTGAGGCAGGCGGTCTATGGACCACACTGTGAGAAACACTGTTTGGACAGATTTACTCTAGTCTTTGGAGAAGCTGAATGTTGTAATGAGTAACAAATGGTTAACAGGTGGTTCTGCTAGAGCAGAGGCCTGAAGTTCTATGATGGTGGGGACAGAGAAAGGGTTTTAATAAAGAATTTTTATAACATTTTATAAAGAATTATGAGTTGATTTGGTTAGAAGGAGCTATGGTGGGTATCAGAAAAAAGGACATTGTTTGATTGAGTTAGAAGAACATTGAAGGCAAAGCCCTTCCCAGGTAGATATGGGGCCCAGAGGAAGTATAATTGCTGAAGATTGTTCTGGTTACTATAGCCGTACCCCAAAACTTAGTTGTTTAAAACAATACCAGTTTTATTGCACCATGGATTAGGAACTTGGATTGGGCATATGGGGGCTAGCTAGTCTGTGCTCTAAAATGTCTGGGACCTCAACTAGGGAGAGTCAAAGGCTGGGAGTGACTCAATGGATAGGGTCTGCAATCATCAGCAGGATACCTCACTCACGTGCCTGACATCTAAGCTGCACTGATTTGAAGACTAGGTTGCCAACTGGAGTACCCATGGGTGGTCTTTCCACGTAGCTGCGGCCTTAGGGTAATCGTTCTTTTTACATGGAGGCTCAGAGCTCCGACCATGAGTGTTCCAGTGAACAACATGGAAATCACACCATCGACACATTTACAGCCCAGCTCAGAAGCCATTACAGAGTCACTTCTGCCATGCTCTGTTGGTTGAAGCAGTCACAGACTCATCCAGATTGAAGAAGAGGGCAATTAAATTCCACTTCCTGGTGAGATAGTGTCATTGTCAAATAGGGGGAAAGCCTGTGGCATGAGGAAAATTGTACCATTTTTGGAAAATAACATTTGTCATAGAGATTATGGAAGGAGTCTAGGGAGCAGGGTGACTAAAGGATGAGGGTGGGATGGATAAATCAATTGTTGTAAGTTTCTTCAACATACCCTACGGCAATGAAAATGAGTGAACCACCCCAACACACATCAACATGGATGAAGCTTCAAAATGCTCTGTGGTATTGAAAGCTGGAGTCACAGTATACTTACAGCATGCTGCCATCTGTATAAACTTCAAAATAAGCAACACGTTTTTATTGTTTAGGGATACTTGCATGTATGCTATGACTTAAAAAAAAGCAAACCAATGAGAATGAAAACTCTGGAATAGTGGTCACCTTTGGGGGTTATGGGTGACTGGATGAAGGAATAGAACAGGACAGAGTTTCTAGGTTCCAACAGTGCTCGCTAGTAAGATGGTCCTGAGTCCATGAGTGTTCACATCATTATTCATTTTCTGCTATTTTGTGCATGTTGACCTAGTGATTATTTCACTTATTCATTCAACAAATATGTATTGAGAGTCTAGACAGTGCCTGATGTGTTAGGCAGAGAGCACTGAAAAATAAATAAGATGGTCACTGATCCTTCTTTCTCTTTCCTCCCATTTTTATTTGTGTATGATAGCTGTCCATAATGATGGGATGTGCTGTTACATGTTCCTATGTGCACAAGATATAACAATATAATATCACTGGCCAATATCACTCCCCAGCACTTCCTCCCCACCTTCCACCACTTGGTCCCTCTCTTCCACTGGTCTCCCTTTCATTTTTAGAAAATCCACCCCCAGGTTTCTTTTTCTTTTTCTTCTCTAGCTTCTGCAAATGAGAGAACATGTACGACTCTTGACCTTCTGAGTTTGACTTATTTCGCTTGCCATGATGGTCTCTAGTCATTGATCCTTCTTGGCAGAAGGGGTTGTGGTAAAGAAATGCACAGTGGAGGAGACAAACAAGGAGTGACACCAGTGAGATAAACCCACTCGGAGGAGGACCAGAGCTGAGAGAAGCACATGGCCCAGATATGGAAGTCACAAAACACACCTTAACAGAGACCCAGAGGATGAACAGAGAGAGAAGCACAGAGGGTTTGACGGTGAGAGGGGCCTACCCTGTTTGTGGTATTGCATGAACATGAAAGTTGAGGTGGAAAGTAGCCAAAGGTGAGTCTGGGTGGTGTAAGAGGGTCTGAATCATAAAAGGAGTTGCAAACTGTCCGCATTCATGGGGACTCTTAGTAGCAAGAGCCAGATGCCCATCTCAGCCAGCTCAAGTGAGAAGGTGATTTTTATGATTTGTGGCACCTCTACAGAGGTCAAAGATGGGGGTGGGACTGGATCACAGAGGCATCTGAACTGTAATACCATAGGCATAGTCTTGTCTGGGTTCAAACTTGTGCATCTGTCTTCTTTCTCTTTTCAGACATCTCTGCTTCTAAGAGTTATATAGCCAGCCACTGGCTCCCTCAGTCCCAAGTTTTAAAATCCAGGGAGAGAGAAAACAGTTGAGACCATAGGAATAATGCAGCTCCCATGGAAGCTATATAGATTAACGGGAACAACAGTGTGAAAAGGGACACTTTAATGTCCATATCTCTATGTTAAGGTTGGGTACTTTTCCTCCAAGTGATGAAGTCTTAATAAGATGATAATGGAGTCGGATTTGCTTATTAGAGAGATGACTTTGTCCAGAGTTTGGGGAATGGCTTGGGGTAAAGTGATGTAGTGATAAGGTCAAAGAGAAGAAGTGAAGTTGGGACCTTATTGCAGGTAAGGAAGAAAGTGCTGGTGGTAGAAACAGGACACTGAGGTCCCAGGCTATTAATTTCTGTTTTTCCACTGGAATTTAGTGCTCCAAATCTGTTACTAGAACACTTTTCCAAAAGACTTATACCCAAAGAGGAGTGAAAAGTGCATTTGTGGTCAACAAAGTTCTCTTTCTCTGGGAGATTAATAATTCAAAATGGCATATCAAAGCATCTGAGAAATTTTGTTAAGAAAACAAGTCCAATTTTCTTTGACCCTGAATTTCCCACATATAGATGGTAGGGAAGATTTTCCTGATAATAGTTTTGAACAGTCCACAGAATTATGGCTTTGTGGTTTGAAAATACCACACTGTATTAGACAATTTCATGTTATTACAATGAATACCTGAGGTAATTAGCTTTACAAAGAGGAAAGGTTTGTTTAGTTCAGTTTTGGAGGTTCAAGTTCAAAGAGCATAGCACAAACTTGGCAAGAGACCTGTTGAAAGCATCACCTCATTGTACAGCTGGCAATGTCAGGGAGCCCTTCGCCAAGTAAAACGCTCATAGTTTGAACTAGAGGAGAAGAGAGAGAGAGAGAGACAGAGAGAGAGACAGACAGACAGAAAGAAGCTGGGCCAGTTGTCCACAATCCCTTTCTGGGAGCAACCTGCACCAATGAACTAAGGACATCTCATAAGGCCCCATCTCCTAAAGGTCCACAGCATGTCTCAATAATGCCCCTTGAAGGACCAAGCCCTTCACATAGGCACATCTGGTGGACACTACTCATTTTCAAATCTTAGCACATGCAGAGATCTGGAGGGGAAAGGAAATCCTATCAGGGCTATGTTAATTTTTCCAACCCCGATTTAATATCATCTCAGGGAGGATGCCGTCTTCAACTTGAACTCCTCCTCCAGCTCCAGCACCATACTGGACATTTCTGTTGAACTCCATCAAGTCAACGGACGTGTCTGAAAACTGCTTCGTTCCTCAGTTTCCCCTGACAGGCCTCTTCCTTCTTCACAGCTCCTGTATAACCACTCTGATTCCGTAAAGTGGGTTAAAAAGGAATCATAGCAGACAAAGACCACCACAAATACTGAAAAATCCCTAAAAGTACCACATTTTCATTAATTCACTACCCAATCTGCCTGAACACATTTTTCCTGACATTTTTGACTATATCATTGTTGATTATCTCTTTATAAACCTGTGTAATATTTTTCTGTAAAAAGAATAGGAAGACAACTCAGTCTTTTCTCTCACTTGGTGAAATGACATTTAAAAAATATTAATAGTTTAGAAAAGTTTCTTTCAGCATTGCATTTTATTACTGGTAATGTCATGTAAATTGTTCTTAAATCTGTGAAAAAAATCTCTCCTTTTACAAATAAGCTCCTTTAGACATGGGACAAAAGGTTTGTGTTCTGTAAACCTAGGAATTCTGATAAATTTTATTTTTTACAATTCTAACCTAAAAAGAAACAAAGTATGATGTGTTTATTATTACAATGCAGGTATACAGTTTTATTGTATCTGATGCATTGTGAAATATATTCTTGATGGGAGAGAACATCTATTTTGGTTAACTATCAATGAGAATCAAATCATCTATTGCCAATTTTATACATCTAATGATAGGAAAATTTTTCTCTGGCTTTGCTTTTGACTCCATTCATTTCACTGTCTCTCCTGTACTGCCCACCCCCTTTGGGGCCGGGGGCCTTGGGCATCTTACCTTGTAGCACAACTGGTGGGCTTGCATTTACATGTGAGCTGGTCCAGGGGCAAAGGAGTCCTTCTAAAGCCATTTCTGCATAAAGATAGCAATAGCTTACCTATCCAGGAAAGTGACTGGAAACCACATAAGTATACCTCACTAACCATAAACCAGATCTCTCTCCAACTCAAATTCCCCTAGGTCTGATTCACACAGTGTGCACTGCCATTATGGAACACAAGAAAGCAATATGGAAGGAAAGTAGGGGCAGGAAGATGCACAGCTTTTAACCAATTGATATCTTATTTTTACAAATTTGATGAAATTACATGACTGTGTTAAGGTTTTGGGGGAGTCTTTATGAGACCTTGGAAGAGGCCATGAAACTTTCATTAGCTCATGATAAACTTATCTTCAGCCACAATTCTAGATTTAGCCTTTAATTCCATATTCTCGGACTATTGTATTAGCCTCCTAATGAATTTCTCTTTATCAATCTACCCTCTCAATCAGGTTGCATAATTGCTGCAATAATTTCCCTAAATACTGCTTTTGCAATGACTATCTCTGTTCAAAGCATTGGACATCCATAGAATTAAGTCTAAATCCCTTAGTCTGTTACTCAAAGTCTCTATAATCTGGCTGTAATTTTTGTTTACTAATTTTTATCTTGTGGCCTATTTAGTCACAGGCATTTCCCCCAGGGTTAATATGTGTTTTAAATAGTTATTACAGCCTTGCATGTTTTATACATTGGGGGATGGGGCTCAGAGATAAGAGCTGGACTTGGAAGGCAGATGTGTCTAACTCAGTTCTCCTGCTCTTTCTACTGCAGTGTGTGCCTGTGGCTTAGTCCTTGAATTTGGAGAAGGTTAAAGCTTCCATTAAAACATCTTCTCAGTGAAGCTTTTCAAATGACTCCCTCAACCATGGGCCCTTCCCTCCCTACTCTGAATTTTTACAATATTGGATATCTGTAGTAATCAGTGGACACATATCCCACACTGCCTTGCCTTTTAAACTTATTTCACTTTTTTGTATCTAATTCTAACTTGATTGTGGCTCTTTAGAAGAAGAGGGAATGCTGATGCTTCTGTGTATCCCTGGGAACACCTGGCAGAGTTCCCTACACCATTTGATAGATAATTCTAGAATGAATATATTCATTCAGCAGCCCTGAAAGATTAAAGTTAAAAGAGGCAAGTGGCCAGCCTCAGACCCAGAACATTAAGGTCAATAGAAGGGGAGCAGCCTGCCTCTTTGCTTCTTGCTATTTCTCTACCCCATTATTAGATTATCAGGGCAAGGAGAGTTGCCACTGGGGTTTGGTTTTAAATTCTTCTCAGAAGTACAGCTGCTGATTGACAAGACCTTGGAGAATACTAAAACAGCATGAGCACCAGTTGGCACCGGCTGACACAGTGATGTTATTCCCCAAAGTGCCACTCTCAGGGGTGACTGACACACCCATCAGCCTTCACAATCATGACAGGAGAGGACAAAAGAGCTGGATTCCCTGGGGCTTCAGAACACTTTAGCTGGAGGAATAGCTGGAAATTTCCGAATCACTCTGACACTTGCCCAGTGTTCTTTAGTAAAGTGATAAGTCTACCTTTCTATCATATTTACTGTTGGTCTCTGCTTTTTGTAAGGAGTCTTAAATACAATTTTGAAGTTTTACTTCTTATTTTCAACTTTTTCATGGAAGAATAACTGAGACATATACAAACATAGGGAGGATAATATAATGAGCCCTCATAAAGGTGAAGTTTTTTCCAATTAACATCCCATGGACAATCAGCATCCCTTCCCCAAATGAGTCCTGGATGATCCTGAAGCAAATCCTCCAAATTGTGTTATTTCACCCTTTATTTCTTTTAAAAATATGACAAAAGTCTCTGACAAAAGATTAATGTGAGGGAAATTTTGTGATAATCATTTTAACATGACAATTTTAAAAAATTATGACATTTGATTTATATTTTATTTAATTTTACAAAAAGCAGTTATGCAAAGTATCTCTTTGATATAAAAAATCCTGAATGTAGAAATCCTGAGTAATACCAGAGAAGACAGAAAGTAATCTCATCCATCTTATTCAAAACAGTAATTAAAATGTTAACTGGTATGAATGTTGACCAGGTTTCTTAGTTAGAAAAACTTTTCAACTCTGCTTACCTAATTTATATTCTGACAATCTAGTTGCTTTTTTTTTTTTTTTTTTTTTGGTGGTGGTGCTGAGGATCAAACCCAGGGCCTTGTACATGGTAGGCAAGTGCTCACCATTGAACAAAACTAGCAGCCTGGACAAGCCAATTTCCTGTGACATGCTTATAATGTTTCTTGACACTAGAGTGGTCACTGGATTGTTGAGATTCCCAAGAGTAACTTTGAACAACTTTGGATAAAATTAGGACCAAAGAGTCATTGAAATGGGGAAGATCATGTTGGTGACAAAGGTCCTATTTCTCCCCACTACATTTCTCTTGATGTCAGTCTTTTTTTCTGCCAGGAAAGAGCCTGGGGTTCATTGTGACACTTCTAAGGAACCTGGAATGTGAGGCAGATGAGAAATGTACTACACAGACATCTTAAAAGACACTTAAAGAGCCTGTCATGAAACGCACCCAATTTCTTAATCCCTTTAGTTTATGACGTTTCTCATCGTTTCTTAGAAGGAATTCATGCTCTCCTCCTGGTTGCTATGACGAGACAGATGTGAAACTTTTCATTTTCACAGATTGTGTAGACCTCAGCTGTCATGTGTATCGGGTAAGTCAGCCTACAAGACAGCTCAGTGCTGGCCTTTAATTATTTTTATTTTTGTAATAAAAGTAATAAAAGGAAGACATATTAGAAGAGGGAGCATTTTATTTTATTTTATTTTTTTGGTGCTGGGGATTGAACCCATGGCTTTGGGTCTGCTAGGCAAGTGCTCTATCACTGAGCTACATCACTGGGAGGGTAGCATTTCCAGAGCCCACCGAGGGGAAATTTTCTGCAGATGTTAATGCAGCAGAAATAGAAGCGCAAAAGCATGCAGGGGCTGGGTGTAGCTCAGCAGACCACTTGCCCAGCATGAATGAGGCCTGGGGTTCTGTCCCTACCACCAAATAACAACAACAACAAGTAGGAAGGCTGGGGAAGATGGAGAGCTCTTCTGAGTCAGAAAAGGGGGCAGGTGGGTGGTTTGGGGGCCTCATTCTGCTCTGTGTCCTCCTTCTCATGCCCTGAGGAGGGGGAACCCAAGATGCAGGGCTCTCAGCCCCAGCCGAACTCCAGCTTTCCCTCTAGTTGGAGCCATTCTGCAGTTTGGATTGGAAGAACTTGCCAGAAACCACCATGAGCAAAGTGGGCCATGAAAGACTTTGAGGATCCATACTCCACCTAGATGCAGTGAATTAATGGACTCCCAGTGATAAACCAAATTGATTTTCCCATAGCCCATTGACCAGATTAAATAAAATTTAGAAAACTGACAAATGTGGCCATTCTTACACCTCAGGTGTGGAGTAAAAATCACAATTGCTATTGTGTCTTATACTTTGCCTAATTTATTTTCTCACAGGTTTTGAAAGAATCCTCATAAGTATTAAGGAAAATGTATCAGTTTTAATATTATGACAAAAACTGATGTTAGGGGTTAGAAAAGAAACTAATGCTTTGAGGCCTTACATTGATTTTTTCCCCCCATATTTTATATTGGTGTGTTATAGTTGTACTTAATGGTGGGATTTATTGTTACATATTTGTACATGCACACAATGCAACAATACAGTTTGGCCAATTTCATTCCCCAGTATTTTTCCTTACTCTTGTCTCCTCCCTCCCCCTGGCCCTCTTCTACTCTGCTGCTCTCCCTTCAATTTTCATGAAATCCCCTCCACCTTTCTTTTCCTTTTTCCTCTCTAGCTTCTACTTGAGAAAAAAAACCTATGACCCTTGACCTTCTGAGTTTGACTTATTTTGTTTAACTTAATGTTCTCCAGTTCCATCCATTTTTTTCTGCAAGAGATATGATTTCATTCTTCTTTATGGCTAAATAAAACTCTAGTGTATATCCATATCACATTTTCTTTATCCATTCGTCCATTTATGAACCCAGGGTGGTTCCACAGTTTGGCTGTTGAGTTGTGCTGCTATAATCATGGGTGTGCATGTGTCACTGTGTCAGATGACTTTAATGCCTTAGGATGAATACCAAAAAGTGGTATAACTTTGTCATATGGTGGTTCCATTGCAAGTCTTTTGAGGAAGCTCCATGCTGATTTCTATAATGGTTGTATTAATTTATAATCCTACAATAATGTAAAAGTAAAAGTGTTCCTTTTTCTCTACATCCTTTCCAGTATTTATTATTGTCTCCTTGATGACTGACATTCTAACTGGACTAAGATAAAAATCTTAGTGTAGTTTTGATTTGTATTTCCCCAATTGCTAATGATGTTGAACATTTTTCATCTATTTGTTGGTCATTTGTATTTCTTCTTTTGAGAACTGTCTATTTAGTTCACTTACTAATTTATTAATTGGAGGTATTTGTTTTTTTGTATTAAGTTTTTTGAGTATATTCTGGATATTATTAATCCTCTGTCAGAAGAGTAGCTAGCCAAGATTTTCTCTCATTCTGTAGTTTCTCTTTTCACATTTTAAATTGTTTCCTTTGCTATGCAGAAACTTCTTAATTTGATGCTATCCAATTTACTAGCTCTTGGCATTATTTCTAGAACTTTAGAGGTCCTATTGAGAAATTCATTGCCTGTGCCTATATGTTGGAGTGTTGATCCTATGTTTTCTTCCAGGAGTTGTATAGTTTCTGGTCTAATTCCTAGGTCTTTGATCCATATTGAGTTGACTTTTGTGTAGGATAAGGGTTTAGTTGTATTCTTCTATATGTGGATAATCAGTTTTTCCAGCACCATTTTTAAAAAAGGCTGTCTTTTCTCCAGTGAATGTTTTTGGTACATTTGTCAAGAATTAGTTGACTCTATCTGTGTAGGTTTGTGAAATCTTTCATTGTTAAATCATGCTTTCATGTTATCAAAGTTTTAAAATCAATGAATAAACATTAGCAAGTTTCTTTCATTGGGATTACTGGCATTCTTTTTGATTGTTGCTGGGGATTGAACCCAGAAGCATTCTACCTCTGAGTTACATCCCCAGCCCTTTTAAAAGTTTATTTTAAGACAGGGTCTCACTAAATTGCTGAGGCTGACCTGGAACTTGTGCTTGGTCTGCTGTCTTCCCCAGTCACTGGGATTATGAGCCTGTGGCACTGTGTGTGGCTGGATTAATTGTATTCTTGATTTGAAGATCTTTTTTCTCCTGTACATTATGGACTCAATTTTGTTCCCCCTCCTCACCCAGATTCATGTGACTGTAATTGGAGATGGAATCTTGAAAGAGGTAATCAAGGTTATAGATAGTTACACAGGTGGGGGCCCTAATACCGTATGGCTGGTGTCATTATAAGAAGAGGAAGAGATACCAGAGATAACAGGCACAGAGAAAAGGCCACTTGAGGACACAAAGAGAAGGCAGCAGTTGGTCAGGAGAGAGGCCTCAGAGGAAACAACCCTAACCTTGGACTTCCAGCTTCCAGAACTGTGAGAGAGAAGTTTCCTCTGATTAAGCCCCGCTGTCTGTGGCATTTTGTTAAGGCAGTCCTAACACACTAATAAGAGGCATTTAATACTTTCATGTACAGATCTTCATTCTCAGAAAATCTACGATACTATATGCAGTCTAGTGAAATCTGTCCTGCCCTGTGGAATGTATTTATACTTTACTGTAGTTGATTTACTTTCTGGAGAGGGTGTTGCAGGGCGACAGAACATCCTGGAACAGCATTGGCCAAACAGGCAGAAAACCAATGCTGCTCAAAAAAAGGGAGGAGGGTCTGGGTGGGGTGGGGGTCTCTGAGGGAAGCAAGTACTTCCCTCAGACACAGTGGTAAATGCAGGCATCATGTCCACCTCTGTTAACATGGAAGTGCTGAGTACATGTTCACCAGGGAGCTGACGTTTAACTATAAAAATTACTTTCTTCCTCTCATATTTTTCTGGATGCTGACATTATTATTCTGCTTGAAATCCTTAAAGATGGAGAGTCAATCTGCTTTAGATTATATAGGCCTCTAAAATGCCAGTTAAATTTCATATGCTGTGCTGTGAAAGGGAGGGGGGGGAGGGAGAGAAAGACACAGGAAAAATGCAAAAGACAGGAATTTATACATATATTATATATATATGTAATTATTAAACTATAAATTCCTAGGATTCAGGGATCTATCATTGTATCTTGAGGTCATCAATCACACTGTCTGCACATTGACTAGTATTTATTATTGGTTTACTGCACTGCAACTCTGAGACACAGAAAACCACACAATGTGACCATAGACTAAATTTTGCCTATAACAAGAGAAACCAGTTCTACCACCTTACAGTTATACACTAAATATGAATAAAATATGCAAGTTGATTTTAATTTATAACTGTACTGACATGCCAAAAAATATCTAGATTTCCAAATATCTAGACATTTCCAAATATTTATGGAGCCGCATATTGTGAATAATGAACAAGTCAATTGTTGCAACCGATGATTTATTACTTGGTTCAATTTTTGTAGAAATTTTTGATACCAAAAGCTTTCTCCTTGTTTCAGAACAAATAATAGAACCATTAACAGTGTCTAGGTTTCCTAAATGTATCAACCTGGTAACAAATTGATTGATTGATAATTTATTATATATTAGTAGTTAAAAAAAAGGAAACATCAGTTCTATATTCCAGATAAACATGGGATTCTACCACATGTCAGTGAGAATTAGATAAAAGTCTGTGGTGCTTTGCAGGACAGTGCATGGAAAAGTTCCCGGCATTGGTCTGCAACCTGGGCTCTCTGACACCCACCACAGGCAGGGAGCGAAGGACTTGGGTAACCACCCACAGGAGTGCCTGGCCGGTGATCCCCACAAGCCCAGTGTGACTGTGCTGGCTCAATTTCAGCCTTGCTCCCTACGGGCTTTGTGACTCAATCACAGCAACAAACAACAACAACGTCAGAAAGCATTTATTTTTCATGGACAATATATGTGATCTTATGCTAAATGGTTGGATCCGTTATGTTTAATGCTAATAGAAACTCAGGCTAAGTCTAACCTGGTTTCTGCTCAGAAGGAAAAGCCTAGCAACAGGGACTTTCTTAAATCAAACAACTAGAGAAGGGCTAGACTAGACCTGTCTATGGATCAATGTCATGGATCAAATTAACTAGTACCTAATGTCATGGACCAATTTAGCCTTCTCTTGTGGTGGATTGGATCATTGCCAATGTCATGGGTGAATTTAACCAGTGCTTAAGATGATTTCCTTGAGGTGGTCACATTAGACTTTCTCATTAGGAGAAAGTGCTGAGCCCTCAGGCTTCCAAAAGAAGGGAGGCACGAGACAGCATGAAGTATGCAGGGGATAATTCCAACAAGCTTCAGAGTTCACCATAGCTCCAGAACATCTCTCTGCAAAAAAGAAGACATATCACAAAACAAATCAATCAAACAAACAAACAAAACCCCCAAATGTGCTATGGATTAAGGGCTTTTAAATTAATTAAATAATTTTTTGATTGACATAATGTGTACAAATTTATGAGGCACATTGTGATGATTTGATTCATGTGTATGTTTGATAGTGATCAATGTAGGGTAATTTTTCTTTTTCTTCTGAAACAGGGGATTGAACCCAGGGGCACTCTACCACTGAGCTATATTTCTAGTCTTTTGTATTTTTATTTTGAGACAGAGTCTCACTAAGTTACCAGTGCTGACCTCAAACTTGTGATCCTCCTGCCTCAGACTCCTGAGTAGCTGAGTAGCTGTGACTACATTTGTGTGCCACTAGTTTGTGGCAACTAAGGGTAATTAATAAGTCCATCATCTTAAACTTTTATCATTATTTTATTGTGAGTGGATTCAAATTCATCTCTCTTTTTCTTTTGGTACTGGGGATTGAACTCAGGGGCACTTGACCACTGAGTCACATCCCCAGCCCTATTTTGTATTTTATTTAGGGACAAGGTCTCACTAAGTTGCTTAGTGCCTCACCATTGCTGAAGTTGGCTTTGAAATCATGATCCTCCTGTCTCAGCCTCCTGAGCTGCTGGGATTACAATCATCTCTTCTATTTTGAGATATATAATGCATTATTGTTAATTATATTCATACTATTCCATAGAACTCCAGAACTTGTTCGTTCTATCAAATGATTGTACTCATTGTATTCATTGACAGGCCTTTCCCCTTGGGCCCCTCCCCTATTTTATCTAATGTCTCCTATTATTCTGCTCTCAACTTCTGAGGGATCAACTTTTTAGATCCTACTTATGAATGAGATCATGAGATGTTTTTCTTTTTGCGCTTGGCTTACTTCATTTATGAAAACATCCTCCCAGGTTCATCTACATTGTCAGCAATGATGGGAATTAATGCTTTTATATGGTTGAATAATATTCCATTGTGTATATAGACTCCATTTTCTTTATCCATTGGTCATTTATGAACATTTAAGTTGATTCCATATCCTGGCTATTGTGAGTATTGCTGCAATGAACATGGGGGTGCAGATGTCTCTTTGACAGACTGATTTCATTTCCTTTGGGTGTATACACAGAAATGAGTCTGCTGGATCAGATGGTTGTTCTATTTTCAGTAGTTTGAGGAACCTCTACACTATTCTCTATAATGATGTACTAAATTACATTTCCACCAATACTACACAAGTGTTCTTCTTTCTCCACATCCTGGCCAGTATGTCTTACATCTTATCTTTTTTTGATTTTTAAATTTATTCTAATTAGTTGTACATGACAGTAGAATGCATTTGTACCTTTTGGTAAATCATACATAAAAGAAGTGTAATTTCTCATTTTTCTGATTGTACATATTGTAGGATCACATTGGTCATGCAGTCATATATATGTGCACGAGGTTAAATGTCTATTTTACTCTACTGTCCTTCCTACCCCCATACCCCTTCTCCTCCTTTCACTCCCCTCTACCTAATATAAAGTAATTATTTTTCCTGAGTGCTCCGCTCCCCTTATTGGGAATGAGCATCTGCAAATCAGAGAAAACATTTTGCCTTTGGTTTTTTGGGTCTGGCTCATTTTGTTTAGCATGATATTCTCCAACTCCATCCATTTACCAGCAAATGCCATAGTTTTATTTTTCTTTAAAGTTGGATAGTATTCCATTGTATATATATACCACATTTTCTGAGTGAGATGGTATCTCATTATGGCTTTGATTTGCATTTCCCTAATGATTAATGAAATTGAGCATTATTCCATATGTTTGCTGATCAATTGCATTTTTCAGATCTTTAGCCCATTTAGAAATTGGGTTGTTTGACTTTCTGCTATTTACTTGAGTGCCTTTATCTTCTGGCTAATAACCCCATGTCAGATACATAGTTTGCAGTTTTTTCCCTCCCCTTCTATAGGTTTCTCTTTGCTCTGTTAGTTGTTTCCTTTCCTATACAGAAGCTTTGAAGTTTGACAAATAGTCCTATTTGTCAATTTTTGTCACCTGTGCCTATTGGGTCATATCCACATAAGCATTGCCCAATCCAATGTTCTGAAGTGTTTCTCTTACATTTTTTCCCTTTTTTTTAGTATTTCCATAGCGTTGGGCCTTACATTTAAATCTTTAATCCATTCTGAGTTGATATTCATACCTGGTGAGAGATGAGCATCTCGTTTTACCTTCTGCATGTGGTTATCTGGTTTTCCCAGCACTTTTTATTGAAGAGACTGTCCTTTCCCCATTTTGACTCCTTGGCTGTAATATGTGTGGGTGTTTCTGGGCTCTCTATTCTGTTCCACTTGCCTGTGTGTCTATTTTTATACTCATACAATGCTTTTTATTATAGCTTTGTAGTATATTTTGAGGTCTGATGGTATGATGCCACCAGGATTGTTTGGCTGTATGCATTTTTTTGTGGGTCAATACAAATTTAAAAATTGTGTTTTTTTTCTAAGTCTGTGAAGAACTACATTGATTTTTTTTGATAGGGCTTGCATTAAATCTGTGGATTACTTTGGATCATATGGGCATTTTAGCAATACTAATTTTTTTAACTCACAAACACGTATCCTCTTCAATTTTTTTTCATTGAGGTTTGATGGTTTTTATTATTTGCTTTATGGCATTCATATTATTTTACTTTACCTCTTTGGTAAAATTTATTTCTAGGTATTTTATTTTTGTAGTAATTACAAATGATATTCTCTTGATATTTTTTCAGATCACTATTAGTATATAGAAATAATAGTAATTTTTGTGTGTTGATCTTATATCCCGAAATGTCATTGACTTTTTTTTATATTGGCTCCAGTGGTTTATTAGTGGAGTCTTTAAGATTTTCTATATACAAGGTCATGTCATCTGCAAACAAGGATTCTTTGACTTGCTCCTTTCCAAATGGATGAGCTTTATTTATTTCTCTTGTCTTATTACTGTGGCCAGGACTCCTGTACTGTGTTAAATAAAAGTCAGAATCCTTGTCTCCTTCCAGACCTTGGGTGGGAAACTTTCAAATTTTTCATATTCAGTATGTATGTGGGTTTGTGGTATACAGCCTTTATTGTGTTAAGGTATCATCCTTATATTCCTAATTTGTTGAGCATTTTTATCATAAAGGGATGTTGAATTTTATCAAAGGATTTTTCTATTGAAATGATAATGTGATTTCTGCCCTTGATTGTGTTAATGGCATAACCATTTATTGATACATGTATGTTGAACAAATCTTGCAACTGGGGTGACCCAATTGATCATAGTGAATGATTTGCAATGTGCTGTTGAATTTGATTTACGGATATTTTTTCAGGATTTTGTTTATCAGGAATTCTGGCCTGTAGTTTTCTTTTTGTTGTTGTGTCCTTAGGAAAAAGAGAAGTCTCAAGGATATAAAATCAGCAATGAAAATAGTGGGCATTTTAACTGATACTAAAGAAATACAAAGGATCATTAGAAATTATTATGAACAATTATATGCAACAAATTGGAAAAGCTAGAAGAAATGAATTAAATTACTGGGCATAGGGAGTACTCTACTCAGTGGTAGAATACTTTCCTCAAATGTGTAAGGTACTGTGTTCCATTCACAGCATTGTAAAATAATAATAATAATAATTATTATTATTATTATTATTATTATTATTGGGCATATGGAAACTACCAAAACTGAATCATTGAGAAATAGAGGAAGTTTAAGCTGGCTGAATGGAGCTGCCAGTGTTTAACTCCTGCACAGAGGACCAAAGTAATAGGTGCATAACTGCATTTTGAAGTGATTGACTATGAAGAACCCTGGAAATCATCAAGAGAGAGAGAGACTAGAATCTTATAAGATTCAGACACTTGAGATAAGAGCATAGAAAGAGAAACAAAATATCCCAGCATCTGCTACTCTGTCTCCATAGTGGTAGTAGGGTGAGCCTCTGCCTTGGAGGAGTAAGGGTAAAAGAGAGTCTCAGCAAACTATCAGCAATCCTAGTTGTCAGAAAGTCTCACAATCCTCATGGGCTTGTAGCCCACTTCACAAGTAACCTGAAATCTGCCGGGCGGGCATGGTGTGCCTCTCTATAATTCCAGTGGCTCAGGAGGCTGAGGCAGGAGGATTGAAGGTTTCAGGTTAGCCTCAGGAACTTAGCAATGTCCTAAGCAACTTAGGGAGACCCTGTTCCCCCGAACCCTACCAACAATAAAAAAAAAGACTGGGGATGTGACTCAGTGCTTAAATGCCTCTGGGTTCAATCCCTGGTACCAAAAATAAACAAAACAAAACAGAACAAAACCAGACAAAAAACAAAATAAAACAAAACAAAACCCTGATATCTTCACAGTAGCCCTATTTGGAAAAGGATCTCCTCATCTCCCAGCCAACCCTCCATGTGCTGTATGGAGGAGCCATCTTGAGAACTGAGCCAACTTGAGTCTGAGGTAGGTCTGCTCTAGGGATCAGAAACCACTGCACATTCCCATCTCTGGCACCTTGCAGACATTCCATTGCACTGGCTTAGAAAAGAATAGCTGCTTTGGGAGTACAACTTGGCCCGCAGGGTGACTGTCACCTAAGCCTGCCAGGTGTTCTGCACTGTGGGGGATGGTTGTTGTGACACAGATGAAAGTGAAGGACACTACCTTTAAGAGTCTGGAGGTTGTGGAACTGGCCTTCTGAGGTCAAAGGTCTGGACAGCCATGTGTAGATTGGCATCAGTGCCAGGATTGGAGCAGGTGTGCACATGGCTCCTGCTACCCTTCCTCCCCGTGCCATGCGTGGGGGCCTGCTGCTGACAGGGGGTGGAAGGAATACTGCAGTTACGATGCTGCCCTGTCTGTGGGCGTGTCATGAGCAACATCTCAGCACAGGTGTCTCTCCCCTGCTGGGATGATAGGGCAAAAGAACCCTGGAGAGAGGCTTTGCCCAGCTCTGGCCCTGTTCCACTCCCAATCACTTCCAGGCCAGCACTTTAACTGAAAGAGTTTGTAGAAGGAAAGCCCTGGCTGTTGGCCCACTCACTGGGGGGCCAAGGTTCTGCTCCTGGGTGGGCACACCTCAGAGAGATAAATCACAGTTTCTGTGGATACCACACCTGCCCAACTCCCTGTCTGACTAGTCATTGCTGTTAGGTGAGTACCACAACCACTCTCCCTGTGAAGCATCTGGGATGGTTACCACTGTTTAGTCAGAGAAAAAGTGTTTCAAACCCTGAAGCACCACTGGTACATCCTGTGCCAGAGACTCTTCCATGTAACAGAGCCAACATCAAGAGTACCCAAGGAAAGACCCATCAACCAATAGAGACCACTATTCCCATTGTATGTGCATCCATGTACACATAGGTACACCCCACATGTTTCCCTAATCTTGGGAAAACATGGATATATCTATGTACAGGAGTCATGTGGAACTCCAAGTAGACATGACTAGAAAAGATCTTTACCACAACATATTATAGTCAAACTGTTAAAAGTAAAAGACAAAACAAGAATTTTAAAATAGGCATGATAAAAGTGCCAAGTTATATTTAGGAGCAGTACCTTTTGACTAATAACAGATTTCTCAGCAGAAAACCTATAGGCCAAGAGGAATGGAAATGATGTATTCCAAGTCCTGAAACAAAAATAACTTCCCCAAAATCATACTAATGGAGAGAGGGAATCCCATGAAACTAAAAAAGAACTCAGTAGAGTAAGGGAATTGAGGGGGAGAACAGGGGGACAGAAAAACAGAGAAAGTGTGTAATAAACCTGGTCAAGCTATCCTAGGTATTATATGAATATGCTACGGTGAATTTCACCTTTATGTATACCTATAATACACTTATTTTAAAAAGCTATATAAATAGAAGAAAGATCAATAGGATAGAGGAATGGGGACATGGGGAGAGAGGAGAATGGAAGGGAAGTTCTGGGGTCCAAATTGGAACAAATTATATTTCATGCTTGTATAATTATGTGAAACTGAATCCCTAAAGTATGTATAAATACAATAAAATAATAAAAAAATTTTAAAAGAAAAATGCTATACCAGCAAGGCTGTCCATCAGAAAGGAAGTAGAAATAAAATATTTTCAAGCTAGGCAAAAACTAAGGGGATTTGTAACCACCAGACTAACCTTAAAAAAGATGTTTAAAGGAATCCTATATCCAGAAGTAAAAGAAAGATATGTACCATCATAAAAACAAGCAGAAGTATAAATGCCACTAAAAGAGTGGGCACATAAAAGAGAATTAGAAAATGTCGCAAGCAGTGAGTAAGAGAGGAATCAAGTTTGGTTCCAACAAGTGGATTTTATTCATGCAGTGCACACTCAACTTAACATTCCTAATAATAGCAAGTCACAAATACATTGAAGATTCACTCCCTTGTTCACCTAGAGACTCAATGCAATGTCTCTTAGCCAAGAAGTCAGTCAGCAAGACTGAAAGGATTCTTCCATAGCCTCTCTCAGATCCTTGGATGTCTTTGGATGTCCTCGGGTGTCCGATAAACCAGAGGCTGGGTGGCAGTCATCGCTGTGGGAGAGGTGGTCAGTTGTCTAGACTCAGTGACAACAGTTGATCAGCAATCAGTGATAGAGTGGACAGCAGCCAGGGCAGTCAAGAGACAGAGTGACATGGAGTCCTCTGGTCATGGTGCTGCTGACAGTTTGCTCCAAAAGTCCAGGGGTTTAAGTAGTGATCTTCAGCCCAGTCAGGTTCTGGTCTTCATTGATAAAGGCCAGAATACGACTATTCTAGGAGCCACCACTCAAATCATAGATAAAGGTTCATATTGGCATTGTTCGGGTATGTCATTCTCCCACACAGCAAGTTTGTCACCAGGCGCCTTTTATGATTTTAGTTTAACAAGTCCAGGCAAATACCAAATACAGCTTATTATTACTACATAACATACAACTATAGCAATTCCTATTATTTCCTTGTCTCATTACAGAAAAGAATGAAACATTGTCAATATAGTAGACCATTAAATCATGAACATGAACAAGAGAGAAAGAAAAGAATAAAGAATATTTGAAACAATTAGGAAAAAAAAATGAGCAAAATGTTCTCACCTATCAACAATAACCTTGAATGTAAACAGACTACATTTTCCAAATAAAGGATACAGACTAGTTGACTGGATGAAAAAAGAAACAGGGAAGAAGACCCAACAATATGCTGACTACAAGAAATTTACTTCATTAGTAAAGACACACACACATACAGACACAGACTGAAAGGGAAAGGGTAAAAAATTATATAACAAGCAAATGGAAACCTAGTGTAAGCAGGAGTAGCTATTCTTATTTCTAACAAAATAAACTTTAATACAAAAACTTTAAGAAGAGACAAGATGATCACTATATATTTACCAAGGTATCAATTCAACAAAGAAGATAATATATCTATTTGTGTCTAATATTGGAACACCCAATTTTACAAAACAAACACTAATAGACAAATAGGGAGAAATAGGCTCCAAAACAATAATAGTGGGGGATTTAAAAAACAGTTCATCCTACAAATAATAAACAAATAAACCTCAGAGGTAAACAATACTATAGATCAAGTTGACTTAACAAACATTTACAAAATATTCCACCCAAAAGTTGCAGGATATGCATTCTTTTCATCAGTGTATGGGACATTCCCTAGTATACAGCCTATATTATACCACAATCCAAAGATTAACAAATTAAAAAAATTGAGATCTTATCCTCTTTTTTTATCACAAAAGAATAAAACTAGAATTTAATAAGAAAAAATGTTATTATTTTAAATATTAGGTTAGTATTTTAAAATCTCATATCAAAATTTCTGAGCACCTAGAAGCTAACGGTGACATCTTTAGCATACATGGTCCTTCAAATAATTCCATGGAAAGGTAGAATTTGGAAACAAGTAGACTATTAGATTGAAAATAACATCATTTTATAAAAATGTCTATGGAACACAATTTTATATTAGTAGAATATGCTTATGTTATGCATTTGTTCAATCAATATCAATTGAGGACCCACTATGTGTTAGGCAGACTATAAATGTGTATTGTAATAGTTGAAAGATTTTGTGGTACAGACTGTGATCTGAAGATAAAATGCTGAGGGATGTAGCAATTACCACAATTAGGAAAAGAAAGTTTGGAAAGTATAAAAATACATGGAGAATGAACAACATACTTTTGAATGAATAGTGGGTCCTTAAGGAAGACAGAGAAAAATTAAAAAGCTTTAAAACAAATGAAAATAGAAATACAACATACCAAAACCTCAAAAGGAATACTAAGGAATTTTATAGCAATGTATGTCTTCACAAAAAATATAAAATACATTTTAAAATATTTATTTATATATAGAAAGATTTTAAACAATCTAATGATGGATCTCAAGGATTGAGGGAAGCAAAAACAAGCCAAACCCACAAATAATTGAAGGAAATAAATAATAAAAATCAGAGAATAAATAAAAGAAGTAGCGTGTAGGTCAGGGAGAGTGGAGTATGCCTGTAATCCCAGTGATTTAGGAGATTAAGGCAAGAAGATTGCAGATTTGAGGCCAGTCAGCAATTTAGCGAGAACCTGTCTTAAAATAAAAAATAAACAAAGGGCCAGGGATGTAGCTCAGTGGTAAAGCAGCCCCAGGCTCAATCTCTAGTACAACAAATCAAACAAATGAACAAACAAAAGGCCAATTAAACGAAGAGCTGGGCCTTTGAAAAGGTAAATAAAATTAATAAACCATAATCTAGACTAATCAAGGAAAAAAGAGGGAAGAGCCAAATAAATGAAATTAGAGATGAAAAGGAAGACATTATATTAAAACCAAAGAAATGCAAAGATTTCCAAAATAATTGCAGATTATTTTGAAAAATTATACTTTAACAAATAGGAAAATCCAAAAGAAATGGAACAATTTCTGGCCACATATTACCTGCTAAAATTGAACTAAGAATACATAAAAAACTTGACTAGATCAATAGCAAGCAATGAAATCAAACCATAAGTCTTCTACCAAAGAAAAGCCCAGGACCAGATGACTTCACTACTGAATTTTGCCAAACTGTTAAAGAACTAATGCCAATTCTCTCAAACTATTCCTTAGAATTGAGAAGGAGGGAACCCTTCTAAACTCATCTTATGCGACCTGTATTGCTCTGTAACTAAAACTTGACGAGGACACAACAAAAAAAGGAAACTATAAACCAATATCCCTGATGAACACAAATGCAAAATGTTTCAACAAAATACTGGCAAATCAATTCAAAGTAGATCAAAAAGATCATACACCATGATTGTTTCCAGCACATCAATGCAAGGATGGTTCAACTTGTGCAAATTAATAAACAAAATACATCACACTGATAGAATGAAGGATGGAAAAATTACATGATTATGTCAAAAATGTGTAGAAAAAAACATGTAGAAAAATATTTAATAATGTTCAACCCTCTTCAGTAGAAAAGTCCTGAACAATTAGGGTTAGAAGGATCCTACCTGAACTTTTAAAAGGCTATGTATAGGGCTGGGGTTGTGATTCAGTGACAGAATGCTCACCTAGCATGCATGAGGCCCTAGGTTTGATCCTCAACACCACAGAAAAATAAATACATAAATAAATAAATAAATAAATAAAAAGGTATTGTGACCATCTACAACTGAAAAAAAAAAAAAAAAAGGCTAAATATAACAAATCCACAGCCCTCATAGTGATCAGGGAAAATCTGAAAACACTTCCTCTAAGATCATGGACAAGATACAGGTGTCCACCCTCAGCACTGTTATTCCTTATAGTATTAGAAGTTTTAGCAGAGCAGTTAGGGCAAGAGACATAGATAAAAGACATAAAAATAGAAAGTGAGAAAGTAAAATTATCTCCATTTACATATTATATGGTTCTATACATACAAAACCCAATGGCACCATCAAAGTCCTATTAGAACTGATAAATGAATGTAGTAAAATACGGTTACTGAATCAACATATAAAAATCAGTAGATTTTCTATATATGAACAACAAATTTGTTGAGAAAGAAATTGTGAAAGAAATTCCATTCACAAAAGTTACTGAAAAAAAGAAAGAAAAAGAATGAACACACACACACAAACACAGAAACCCTAGAAATAAATGTAACTAAGGAAACTAAACATTTCTACATTGAAAGTTAGAAAACACTGGTGAAGGAAATTGAAGAACACATGAAGTAATGGAAGATCCCTAGTGTTCATGGATTGGAAGAATGTTGTAAAAATGTTCATACTATCCCCATCAGAAAACCAATGACCGGGGGGATTCAAGATGGCGGACTAGAGGGTGGCTGCGTTTCGTGTTGCTCCAGGACTCAGGACTCAAGAAGAGGAGATATAGAGAGACTTGGGACCAACTCAAAGCAGCCGGGTGAGTGCCTCCCACTGGGCAGGCGTCCCGGACAGGGCAGGAGTCCCGGACGGGGCGGTAGCCCCGAAAGCAGGGATCTTTGCAAAGTAGAACTGCCAGTGAGGCGCCCCTCCCCCCGCCGGAGCAGTGATCGCAGACAGCTGGGAGCTTTGGAGAGGTGGCTGTTCACCACAGCGTTTGGACTCGGCGCAACCCACCCAGGCTCTGGGAGGCTGCCCAAAGGAATAGGTGCTTGGTGAGCTGTTTGGACTGAAAGCGACCACCCCTGAACACGGGGCTGCCCAGAGGAGAAGGAGAAATACGGGCTCGGCACCTCGCTTGGAATTGGAGCAGCTGCGCCAGGGCTCCGGGCGGCTATCCAGTGGAACAGCGTGGTGAGTGGTTTGGTCCCAGAGCATCCGCTCCTGAACACAAGGGGGTTGTCTGGAGAAGGAGGAGGAGCGCGGCGGGGTGCTTGGGCTCGAAGTGACTGCACCAGGGCTACGGGTGGCAGTCGGGACAAGAAGGTGCACAGTGAGTTCTTGGGACTCGTGACGCACCAGATCTCTGGGTGACTGCCTGGTGGAGAAAGAGGTGCGTGGTGGGTCACTTGGACTTAGAGCGACCGCACGGAACAACAGGTGGCTGCCGGAGGAAAAGGCGTGTGGCGGGTCACTGGGACTCGGAGCGATTGTAAGGGGCTCCAGGTGGCTGCTCAGAGGAGGGGCCGCATAGCCAGGCAAAAAGTGCAGAGAAGGGTCCTAGACGGCTTCTTGGTGGAAGAACCCCACAGACAAACTGAGGGGCGGAGCGAAGGCTCCAGGACTGCAGGCAGCTTCTCTGAGGAGAGGCAGCCTAAGGAGATTCGTTTGCGAAGGGTGAGGCTTCCAGGCCCAGGAGGTAGGTCCGGGTCCCTGGGAACATTGCAGAAGAAGGCTGCCCAGCCCAGGCGGTAGTTGTGAATTGAACGGAACCTCTGGGAGGAAAACTGACCAGCGAGACCTCCCCACCGGGTGACTCCTCCCTGTCGGGTGAGGTTCTCCCAAAAGGACTGTAAAATCAGAGACACAGGCCCAAACTGGTCTTGCATCAGCCCACATCCTACTTCCCTTTTGGATGACCATTCATCAGCAAGTGAAGGTACCTCGCCCACTAGCAGGGAATATACCCCACCGGAAGGCCACCACCCCTACGGAGTCAGCTCCCTTGTGGAACACTGCATTATCAACTTCCTCCAAGACTTCAGGCTACTGAAGACTAAGAGGGGATATAATAGAAATCTTCAGGGATATTATAAGACAATAGAGGAAATCTGCAATATCACAGCGGTCAACTGATACCTGAACAATATGAGAAAACAAGGAAAGAAAATGCTGCAAACAAATCTAGATGTTACATCAATGAAACCCAACGACAGCATGGCAGAAGAAATGACAGAACGGGAGTTCAGAATGTACATAATTAAAATGCTCAGGGAAGCAAATGACGAGATGCAAGAGCAAATGCAGGCACTGAATGATCGCACCAATCGACAGTTAAAAGAGCAAATACAGGAAGCAAAAGATCATTTCAATAAAGAGTTAGAGATATTGAAAAAAAACCAAACAGAAATCCTTGAAATGAAGGAAACAATAAACCAAATTAAGAACTCCATAGAAAGCATAACCAATAGAATAGAACACCTGGAAGACAGAACATCAGACATTGAAGATAAAATATTTAACCTTGAAAACAAAGTTGAACAAACAGAGAAGATGGTAAGAAATCATGAACAGAATCTCCAAGAACTATGGGATATCATGAAGAGGCCAAATTTAAGAATTATTGGAATTGAGGAAGGCTTAGAGAAACAGACCAAAGGAATGAACAATCTATTCAATGAAATACTATCAGAAAATTTCCCAAATCTGAAGAATGAAATGGAAGATCAAGTACAAGAGGCTTATAGGACTCCAAATATACAAAATTACAACAGACCCACACCAAGGCACATTATAATGAAAATGCCCAACATACAAAATAAAGACAGAATTTTAAAGGCCGCAAGAGAGAGGAATCAAATTACATTCAGGGGGAAACCAATACGGATATCAGCAGATTTTTCAATCCAGACCCTAAAAGCTAGAAGGGCCTGGAACAACATTTTTCAAGCCCTGAAAGAAAATGGATGCCAACCAAGAATCTTATACCCAGCAAAACTTACCTTCAAATTTGATGATGAAATAAAATCCTTCCATGATAAACAAAAGCTAAAAGAATTTACAAAAAGAAAGCCAGCATTACAGAACATTCTCAGCAAAATATTCCACGAGGAAGAGATAAAAAACAAAGAAACAAATCAGCAATGGGAGGAATTATCCTAAAGGAATTGTCAAATAAAGGAAGAACCAAGTCGTCTCAAAATAAATAAATAAATAAATAAATAAATAAATAAAATGAACCAAATGACCGGGAATACTAATCATATCTCAATAATAACCCTGAATATTAATGGCCTGAACTCATCAATCAAAAGACATAGACTGGCAGATTGGATCAAAAAGAAAGATCCAACAATATGTTGCCTGCAAGAGACTCACCTCGTAGAAAGAGATACCCATAGACTAAAGGTGAAAGGATGGGGGAAAACATACCATGCACATGGACTCAGCAAAAAAGCTGGGGTATCCATCCTCATTTCAGATAATGTGGACTTCAAGTCAAAACTAGTCAGAAGGGATAAAGAAGGACATTACATACTGCTTAAGGGAACCATAAATCAGCAAGACATAACAATCATAAACATCTATGCCCCAAACAGTGGCTCATCCATGTATGTCAAACAAATCCTTCTCAATTTCAGAAACCAAATAGACCATAACACAATAATACTAGGTGATTTTAACATGCCTCTCTCACCACTGGACAGATCTTCCAGACAAAAATTGAACAAAGAAACCATAGATCTCAATAACACAATCAATAATTTAGACTTAATGGACATTTATAGAATATACCATCCAACCAAGAGCGAATACACTTTCTTCTCAGTAGCACATGGATCCTTCTCTAAAATAGACCATATATTATGCCACAAAGCTAATGTAAGCAAATACAAGAAGATAGAGACACTACCTTGTATTCTATCAGATCATAATGGATTGAAGTTAGAAATAAATGAAAGAGTAAAAAACAGAAGCTACTCCAACACCTGGAGATTAAACAATATGCTATTACATGATGAATGGATAACAGAAGATATTAGGAAGGAAATTAAAAAATTCTTAGAGGTAAATGAGAACAAAGAAACATCATATCAAAATCTTTGGGACACTATGAAAGCAGTACTTAGAGGAAAATTTATTTCATGGAGCGCATTCAATAAAAGAAGTAAAACTCAACAAATAAACGACCTAACGCTACAGCTCAAAGCCCTAGAAAAAGAACAGACCAACACCAAAAGTAGTAGAAGACAGGAAATAGTTAAACTCAGAGCTGAAATCAACAAAATTGAAACAAAAGAAACTATACAAAAAATTGACAAAATAAATAGTTGGTTCTTTGAAAAAATAAACAAAATTGATAAACCCTTAGCCACTCTAACAAAGAGAAGACGAGAGAAAACCCAAATCACCAAAATTCGGAATGAACAAGGAAATATCACAACAGACACGATTGAAATACAAAACATAATTAGAAGCTATTTTGAAAATCTATATTCTAACCAAATAGAAAATTTCGAAGACATCAACAGGTTTCTAGAGACATATGAATTGCCTAAATTGAACGAGGAGGACATACACAATTTAAATAGAACAATTTCAAGTAATGAAGTAGAAGAGGTCATCAAAAGCTTACCAACAAAGAAAAGTCTAGGACCAGATGGGTTCTCAGCCGAGTTCTACAAAATCCTTAAAGAAGAGCTCATTCCAATACTTCTCAAAGTATTCCATGAAATAGAAGAGGAGGGTACCCTCCCAAACTCATTCTATGAAACCAATATTACCCTGATACCCAAGCCAGACAGAGACAAATCGAGGAAAGAAAATTTCAGACCGATATCATTAATGAACATTGACACAAAAATTCTCAATAAAATTTTAGCGAATCGCATACAAAAATATATTAAAAAGATAGTGCACCACGATCAAGTGGGTTTTATCCCAGGGATGCAAGGTTGGTTCAACATCCGGAAATCAATAAATGTAATTCACCATATCAATAGACTTAAAGTCAAGAATCACATGATTATTTCAATAGATGCAGAAAAAGCATTTGATAAAATACAACACCCCTTCATGCTCAAAACACTAGAAAAAATAGGGATAGTGGGAACATTCCTTAACATTGTAAAGGCCATCTATGCTAAGCCCATGGCTAATATCATTCTAAACGGTGAAAAACTGAAAGCATTCCCCCTAAAAACTGGAACAAGACAGGGATGCCCTCTTTCACCACTCCTATTCAATATCGTTCTTGAGACTCTAGCCAGAGCAATTAGACAGACCAAGGAAATTAAAGGAATACGAATAGGAAAAGAAGAACTCAAACTATCCCTATTTGCGGATGATATGATTATATACTTAGAGGAACCAGGAAATTCCACCAGAAAACTGTTAGAACTCATAAGTGAATTCAGTAAAGTGGCAGGTTACAAGATCAATGCTCATAAATCCAATGCATTTTTATACATAAGTGATGAATCCTCAGAAAGAGAAATTATGAAAACTACCCCATTCACCATAGCATCGAAAAAAATAAAATACTTGGGAATCAATCTCACAAAAGAGGTGAAAGACCTCTACAATGAGAACTACAGAACACTAAAGAAAGATATTAAAGAAAACCTTAGAAGATGGAAAGATCTCCCATGTTCTTGGATAGGCCGAATTAATATTGTCAAAATGGCCATACTACCAAAAGTGCTATACAGATTCAATGCAATTCCAATTAAAATTCCAATGACGTACCTTACATAAATAGAGCAAGCAATCATGAAATTCATCTGGAAGAATAAGAAACCCAGAATAGCTAAAGCAATCCTTCGCAGGAAAAATGAAGCAGGGGGTATCGCAATACCCGAATTTCAACTTTATTACAAAGCAATAGTAACAAAGACGGCATGGTACTGGTACCAAAATAGACAGGTAGATCAATGGTACAGAATAGAGGACACGGACACAAACCCAAATAAATACAACTTTCTAATACTAGACAAAGGTGCCAAAAATATGCAATGGAGAAAAGATAGCCTCTTCAACAAATGGTGCTGGGAGAATTGGAAATCCATATGCAACAGAATGAAACTAAACCCATATCTCTCACCCTGCACAAAACTCAACTCAAAATGGATTAAGGACCTTGGAATCAGACCAGAGACTCTGCAGATTATAGAAGAAAAAGTAGGTCCGATCTTCAACATGTCGGGTTAGGACCAGAGTTCCTTAACAGGACTCCCATAGCACAAGAAATAAAAGCAAGAATCAATAACTGGGATAGATTCAAACTAAAAAGCTTTCTCTCAGCAAAGGAAACTATCAGTAATGTGAAGAAAGAGCCTACAGAGTGGGAGAATATCTTTGCCAATCATACTTCAGATAGAGCACTAATCTCCAGAATCTATAAAGAACTCAAAAAACTCTACTCCAAGAATTCAAATAATCCAGTCGACAAATGGGCTAAGGAAATGAACAGACACTTCACAGAAGATGTACAAGCAATCAATAAACATATGAAAAAATGTTCAACATCTCTAGTAATAAGAGAAATGCAAATCAAAACCACCCTAAGATTCCATCTCACCCCAATTAGAATGGCGATTATCAAAAATACAAGCAACAGGTGTTGGCGAGGATGTGGGGAGAAAGGTACACTCATACATTGCTGGTGGGGCTGCAAATTAGTGCAGCCACTCTGGAAAGCAGTGTGGAGATTCCTTAGAAAACTTGGAATGGACCCTTCATTTGACCCAGCTTATCCACTCCTTGGCCTATACCCAAAGGACTTAAAATCAGCATACTACAGAGATACAGCCACATCAATGTTCATAACTGCTCAATTCACAATAGCCAGACTATGGAACCAACCTAGATGCCCTTCAATTGATGAGAGGATAAAGAAACTGTGGTATATATACACAATGGAATATTACTCAGCCATAAAGAATGACAAAATTATGGCATTTGCAGGCAAATGGACGAAATTGGAGAATATCATGCTAAGTGAGATAAGCCAATCTCAGAAAGCCAAAGGACGAATGATATCGCTAATAAGTGGAGGATGACACATAAAGCAGGGGAGGGAAGGGTTAATGTTAGGGTTAGAGTTAGGGTTAGGGAGGGGGGCAAGTATGGAGGAAGGAAGTACTGTATAGAGGGTAAAGAGGGGTGGGAGGGGTGGGGGGAAGGGAAAAAATAACAGAATGAATCAAACAACATTACTGTATGTAAATTTATGATTACACAAATGGTATGCCTTTACACCATGTACAAACAGAGAAACAACATGTATCCCATTTGTTTACAATAAAAAAAAAAGAAAACCAATGACCATCTGCACAGAACTAGAAAAAAAATCCTAAAATTCATATAGAAATACAAAAACCCTGAATAGCCAATGTAATCTGAAGCAGAAAGAAAAAACTGGAGGCATTCAATACCTTATTTCAAGACATACTACAGAGCCTTAGTAACTAAAAAGGCAGGGTTATTGACATACAAACAGATAGATCATGAATCAGAGAAGTAAACCCATGCACCACAGTCAACTGTTTCTCAACAAAGTTGTCAAAAACAACTTTGTGGAACAAATGGTGCTAGAGAAGACTGGATAGCCACACACAGAAGACTGAATGGGCAAAAATCAATTCGTGGTGGATCAAATGTAAGTTCCTATACGTAAGATCTGAAACCACAGGACCATCAGAAGGAAACAGGGGAAACATTTCAAGACATTGGTGCAGGCAATTGTTTTTCTGGATAGGACCCTAAAAGCACAGGAAACAAAAGCAAAAATTGACAGATGGATTTACATTCAATAAAAAAGCTATACACAAAAGGAAATAATCGACAGAGTAAAAAGACTACCCACAGGATGGGAAAAGTATTTGCCAACTATTCATTTGACAGAAGGATAACATCCAGAATATCTAAAGTATTCAAGAAACTTTAAAAAACAATTCATCCAATTAAAAGTGGGGAGATTATCTGAATAGACAAGAATAAATAGAAATGGTCAATAAACATAGGAAAAATAATGTCATTAGCCACCAGGAAAACATAAAAGAAAATTATAATGAGGTACCACTTCACCCAGTTAGAATGGTTAATATTTTAAAAAGGACAAAAAATAACAAATGTTGGTGATGATGTTATATAATGTGGATAGGAATGTAAAGTAGTATAGTCAACATGGAAAACAGGATGGAGATTCCTCAAAACACAAAAAATAGATCTACCATATGACCCAGCAATCCCACCTATGGAGATATATATATATATATATATATATATATATATATATATGAAATGATGTCAACACACTAAATAAAAAACTGTATGCCCATGAATATTTTAGTAGTACACATAAGAGCTGACATAGGGAATCAGCCTAGGTGCCCATTGACAGATGAATGGATAATGAAAATGTGGTATGTATGCTCAATGGAGAATTATACAATCATAACGAAGAACTGGAGGACATCGGATTAAGTGAAATAATCCAGAACCATGCTGTTTCTCATGTCAAAGCTAAATAAAATTGACCTGTGAGTAAAATGTTGATTACTAGGGATGAGGAAAGGTATGCAGAACCTTAGGGTGTGCAGAACAAGGGTTGGATTTTACCAATGGATACTGTTTATATGTATGGAAATTTCACACTGCATTATATTCAACCTGCAATTAATATGTGTTAATAAAAAGAAATAGAAAACATGAGTAGGTCAATAATGAACAGTGAGATTAACCAGTAATAAAAATCCTTCCATCAAAGAAAAAAATATCAAGAGAATATCATTTATAATTCCTACAAAAATAAAATACCTAGAAATAAATTTTACCAAAGAGGTAAAGTAAAATAATATGAATGCCATAAAGCAAATAATAAAAACCACCAAACCTCGATGAAAAAAATTGAAGAGGATACATGTTTGTGAGTTAAAAAAAATTAGTATTGTTAAAATGCCCACATGATCCAAAGTAATCCACAGATTTAATGCAAGCCCTATCAAAAAAAAGCAATGTAATTCTTCACAGAATTAGAAAAAAAAAACCAATTTTTAAATTTGTATTGACCCTTCAAAAAATTGTAGAGGAGGGAGTCCTTCAAAACTCATTCTTTGAGGCTAGCATCACCCTGCTAAGGCTTGTTGTATGGAACTGTATTTGTCATTTGAATTGGTATAATCTTTGCAAGAGTCCTTATCAAGTATTCTAGTTTTGGGACTGTTTGTGGAAATAGCTTTTCTGAACTGTCCTGGAAAATCCCAGTTAAGTTTTTTTTGTAAATCTTGTTTTAAAGTTAATTATAGTTTTTTTTTTTTTTTTTTTCTTCTCATTTGAGCGGCCAGGGATAAATTAAAGTTAATTATATTTTACATTTAAAAAAATCAGGGGATTCTGGGGGTGTGTCTCAGTGCTAGAGTATTTGCTTAGAATGCTCAAGGCCCTGGGCTGGATCCTGAGCACTGGAAAAAAAGTCAATATTGATTCTTAAAAATAAACTGAATTAGAGATATCTTTTATATTTGTACATAACTAATTTATTTCCATTCTGTAATTTTGCACACACTCTAAGGGAGAGTAAACTTTGGTCTTCCATCGACTTTCTTACTTTTTAAGACAGCTTGAAAATTAGATGACAGCTTGACTTAAGAAGAGAGGAAATATTGTTTATCTAAAAGTTACTGGTTTCCTTTTCTAAATCCAACAGAGATAGTAGCATCCAGCCACAAACTCTTTAATCATATTGGTACAGCAAAAATAATGATGTGCATTTAAGGAAGAATATATTCTATGAATCATAGTTGAAACCAATAATTTTATTATTCTCTGTAGGAGAAAAGTCCACCTTTCTTTGTGAACAAATGTGGATCTAAATTTTTATGTGAAGTCTTACTAGGCACTGATTGGTTGGCAAAAGGCTGAAGAGGGAAGCAGTGGAGACTTGTTTCTTATGCAAGCAGTGTGAGACTATCTACTTGTCCTAGACAGAAGCAAAGGGGTGCAGACACTTTGCAGTGTCTGGCTTCTTGGAGGAATGGGTTTTTAGGGCACATGTCCCTTTAAGGGGCTGCAGGTTCATTTAATTTCACTGGCAGGGTTTTTCCCAGAGGATACTGTGTTTGTGCATCATTGTCCCTTAGCATCTTGCTCATTCCTGGAAGATTCTACCTGGAAAGAATGGTGTTGTAGTACCATAGCAGTCTGTATTTCCACAGTCCTATTTTAAGGCCGGTTTGTAGCTATAACGTGTAGAAATTGACCTCCAAACCAAAGGGAGTGCCAGCTTTATAATTTGTCTAGGCAACTTAATATTTCAAAGATGTGCAGGCTTGATAATCTTTTAAGTATCAACTGGGTCAATGATGTGTGTTTTGTGGTAACTACTTTGCATGTTTGTACAGTGTATTATTGTACTTAAAAATTTTTTGAATAGTTGAAAGAAAAGCTCAGTGATTTTTAATTTTTTTTAAAGATTTTTTAGTTGTAGATGAACACAATAAATTCATTTATTTATTTATTTATTTATTTATTTATTTATTTATTTATTTATTTATTTATTTATTTATTTATTTATATGTGGTGCTGAAGATTGAACCCAGTGCCTCACATGTGCTAGGCAAGCGCTCTACCACTGAGCCCCAACCCTAACTCCAAGCTTAGTGTTTTTTTAGGTGGAATTTATACTGTACTTCAGAATTTAAGAGTCATTTTGGTCAGCAATAGAAGGGTGACCTGGAACATATGTCTTGGTTTACTGAATAAAACCTTAGCATGTAGCAAGACTATGAACTGAAATAAACTTTCACATAGATACAGATATCAAGACTGTTCCAAAACTGGTGTTTAGTTTTCTTGGCTCAATCAGTCTGTCTGCTTCTAGAATTTATTTGCTGTTCCAATTGTACAAGCTGCAAGATGTATAAGTTATGCTATTTTTTTCTTCTGGGGAAACCAAGTCATTTCTAGATTTAGAACATAGCTAAATGATATAGATTTCTAGTTAGAAGCTACAAAGCACATTTTTTTTTCTATTTTGTACTTCACCATGTGGTTCATTTATTACCAAGTTTCCCCAACACTTTTGGTCATGACACCCTGCAAATTGTCTCACTTGCATAACCAGCTGGAATAAACAGAAGGGTACTCACAGTGATAGGACCCGGAGCTTCAGCTTCCCTCATCTTCTCCCCATTATCCTGAGGGAGGATAAAAGCATTGACATTTAGTTTTCTTATGATCTATTCACAGGCACATAGGTTGACTTATTTCAAGCCACTTTAATCAGTCATCTGAGTTATTCATTAACTGACTAAGTACTCATGGCCTACAGTCAATTGGCACATTTCTGAGCTGAAGGGGACCTAAGATAAACTACTGGATGACCATTCAGTTCACAAATGAGATAATGACAGGAGAAGCAGTACCATGATAGATTAGGGATAGAAAGGACTTTGGGAAAATAACTAGGTCCAAATCTTGGAGCTACTATTAAGCACATCTGTAACTTTTGGCCTGCTACTAAGCCATCCAGAGGGTCGATGTCCTCCCCAGTAAAACAAGGATAATCATAGCTACCTTGTAATATTTTAAGATGAAAGATAATGTGCATGAATTGTATACCTAGCATAGTACATGACACATAATTAACTGCTAATTTGCTAACTTTTCCTGTTTGTAGGGCAACATGTAGAACTTGGAAAAAAAAACTATATGCAACTCTCAGTTCAGTGCATTATTCATCTATTGGGATCTTTCTGATAATTGAAAATATTTTGACCCCTTACTTCTAAGTACTTGAGCCCACTAATGTAGCTCAACTCTTAAGTAGTTATCAATTCCCTGGCAACTTTATTATTCCAAGTAAGAAAAGAGAGGCTTCTGTGACACTGCTAACAGCAACTGATGGATCTAGAGCACTTATAGTTTTAGGGCACTTTTGCAGAGTTGGACCACTGAATACAGAGGAATTGCAGGGACCACTGTTTTCATCACCATGTTGATGAAGCAACTTCTAGCTGTCAGGCCAAGGTCACTGCCTCTGTGTGACATGACTCAGAACTCTGCTGTCCCCAATCCCTTTGTTTCAGAGCTCTAGATGTCTCACTGCTGGGTGCTGCAGCTGATGGCAGGTGAATATGCTGTTGGTTCAGACCTCCAGCCACACAGATTGGCTCCGGATGTAGGTGATCAGAGAGGCAGGAACGAGGCATGAAATGATGGTGGAGAAGGTAGTGAAGAGGTGTGGTGGAAGCAGAATCAGGAAGACACCGTAGGGCTGGGAGTGAAGAAAGCTTTCCAGATGTTTTCTACCCACCCAGGATAATTTTAATTTGCTAAAAAAGAACAGTGTGATCTGAGGCCTCTGCAAAGTGGCAGGATGCCATCTAACAATATCACACCTCGCCTCAGGCACCAACTGAATTTTTTGTGAGTGTGTTGATAAGGTGAGGAAGTAGTGTACCAAGCATTGTTTAGCTCTTAATTAAAGTCTAAATGTTGAAGTGATAACATAAAAAACATTGAAATGATCCAGTTCAACCAATGTGCATGACAATCTAAATTAATATATGCTACAATCATTTGGAGAATAGATTTACCATGTGGTTTCCAAGTTTCTTTATCTTGTTTTGAAAACAGAGGAGCTAAAAAAAGAATAACAAGCTAAGATTAATATTAACAAGAGATTCTGCTAGCTTTGTGGGGCCTAAGAAAGCTATGCTGAATTGTACCATAAATGATGTGCATGAAGACAGAGGATTGACCCAGTAAAACCTTCCCTCAAATCTTTCAGAAGGAGTTGGTACAGACCTTACTGTCCTGGAGAGCACTAGTTTTTGATCCTTCAACAAATAATTTATTGTTTGTAGGCTTTTTTTTCCCACTTATGAGAGCTTGCCTTAACCTTTGGCTTAACATTCTCTATTAAACTTACTTTGGTAGAATGATATAGATAATAAAAGATAAATAATAATTTATTGGACACACAATATATATCAAATATTCTACTACACATTGTGTCTATATGTCTACACATGTGCACACACTATCTCCAGTCTATTATAGTCAGGCAAAGTGAGTGTTACAAGTCTTATTTTATATAAGAGGGATCTGAGGCTCAGTTCACCTTGGTTGGCCTAGATTAGAACTCAGCCTGGCTTGCACCTACACTGGGAATCATCTTTCAGCACAAATATTCTGAAGGAGTGTAGAGATGTCATTCAGAGGAGGTGAGTTTAAATACACGGCACAATTCTCTCATGAATTCCATAAATATTTGCTGAGATTTCATTATGTTCCATTTTGAATCTATGTTGATGAACAAAACCAAAAAGGACCTCTGCTTTCATGGAATCTTACTGTCTTGTGGGGGAGTTTGGTAGTTAACTATTGTAGGAAGGAGAAAAATAAATGCCTGTTATTGATATGTGCTAAGTCCTTGGATGCTTTTTTTAAGAAAAGAAAAATCAGAAGAGAAAGCAGATATTTTCATTCTCCTATTGGGTATCTCAGGGTTGCAGACATATTTCTTATGGAGACATTCTTTCAACTTGCTACAGTTTGCATAGTCAGTGTCCCCAGAGGCCCATGTGATAAAGGCTTGACCCCCAGGGTGGTGCTGATGGGAGGTGGTGCAGTCTTTAGGAGGTGGAGCCTGATGAGAGATCCTTAGGTCATTGGAAGTATATCCCTCAGGGCATCGTGGGATCCTGGCCTCGTTTTCTTCTCTTTGCTCCCTGGCTCATGATGTAAGCACTTTTGCTGCCTCATGCCTTTCTTGCCCTTGTCATCTGACATCCCCACCAGAACCCCAAAACTATGGGGCCACTTGATCATGGACTGGAATTTCTCAAGCTTTGAGCTGAGTAAATCTTTTCTCTTATAAGTTAATTATCTTAGGTATTTGGTCATAGTAACACTACACTGATTGATACACGACATATTCTGGAAACAGTGCTGTAAGGTCATTCCTCTCCAGGTGAACTAATTTAATGAAGACTCCTTATGATGACCGCCCCCATAGTTAGGCTCCTTCATCCCAGAGAGTTAGGATTTCTGATTACATAAAGGAACTAATTAAACTGAGAGTGAAAAATAATTAAGAATATTTCCATCTTTGCAATGAAGATGTGTAAAATATTGACGGCATGAGAGGCACAGTTATACTATTTCCAGGAATTGACTTTTTATGATTAATATTTCTCATACGGTTATTAGTCAACAGAAATTTAAACATTACCTCTGAGAGTTTATTTACTTTGGGAAATGTGAACTGAATGAGAGTAATATTTATGCATCTAATTAACAATGACAATTTATGGTCCCTCCCCAATATGTGCTCTTTCTTTTTTTATTGAAAATGTGATTCAACAGACTTTACTATTTATTGTCCTTGCTATCACCTAATGACATTTATGGTATTTAATCTAATCTTGAGCTCATCTCTCTGTCAACCTCTGTGCCTTACTCATGTTAAATTCGGTCACATCTTGAACCCAGTATTCATAATTTCTTCTCTTTCATTATTAACCCCAACCTGGCTTTGATGCTCCTGTTCCTATTATAAATGAATCTAAATGAATCTCAAAATGAAAGATAATAGTAATTAATTTCCATTCTTATGGAGAGTAAAAACTTTTTTCAGGTGAGCGGGGAACATCACTATGCAATTTTCAGTGTCTTTTAAACTGGGCCTGGTTTAACTAGACTTGTTCAGAAGTGCCTGAAGGAGTGTCAAAAGGAAGCAATCAAAACAAAGGTACTAATGAAGCCAAGAGTAGTTGCCTATTGTACTTGACTCTCAGATCCTTCTCTCAAATGAAATGACTGACAAAGGATTCAAATACTTGCCCTTCTTGACAAAGGTTAACTCTGTGTTGACATAATTGTGCAAAAGTGCCTTCTTGAAGAGCCAAGTAAAACAAAATGGAAGCCCCAGTTGATGTTGCATCGATAAACACAATTCAATATTTTGTAAGATTTAGCAGCTTATAAAAATTATTGCTAAAGGATGTGGAAATTCGAATCACCAATCTTGCCTTCATTTCACTTGATGTTTTCATGGTGTGTGTGTTATCCGTCTTGGAAGCATCAGCTGCGGTATTATCAGCTTTCCCATACTTCACTCAGCTCTCCCTGACGTTTTTCTTCCTCTTTTACCCAGTTTTACTTACAGCCTCACATCTGCAGGCCTGGAGGGAAGTCTCACATTCAGACTTTCCTGAAGTGAAAGGTCATTTAAATAAAACATTGAATAGCCCAAGTTCCTGACTAGTAGGTTGCAAGTTGCTCTGCGGGCTTTCTCCAAGTACAGGTAATTTCAGATGGCAGAGACCATTGCCGTTGCATTACAATGGATGACTCATGCTTGTGTTTCCTGGAGAGAGAATTACTTCCTTCTGTGTTGCTTCCCACAAAGGCAGGGCAGAGGGGTCCTCATTCAGCTCCTCCCTGATTTCAAAGGAAATGTTATATTCCTGTTTCCTCCTAGGATCAGGACTGGGGTGGAGATAGGGAGGTTAGGCAGACGGTTCTCTCCTTTCCAGAAATATGTGTGTGTATAAATACTTACAAAACAAATAAATAATTATATACATATATATCTTAGATTAGATATACAGTTATATACATATAGATATCTTAGATATAAATATCTAGATTTCTATATAAATCTTATCTAGATTCCTCTATATAGAAACTTACATAAGAAATATATCGAGACATCTGTCTATCCATCTGTGTATCTATCTATTGATATTTCTATTGAAATAAAAAATGTGAGTAATCCAGTTTTTATTCTAGAGGAAAGAACACAGAACTGCAGGTTAGATAACCTGAGTACAAATTTTTTTTTTTTTGGTGCTGGGCATTGAACCTAAGATGTGCTTAACCACTGAGTCACATCCCCAACCCTTTTTATTTTTACTTTTGTATTTTGAGACTGGGTCTCACCAACTTGCTTAGGGCCTCATTAAGTTGCTAAGGCTGACCTTGAACTTGGGATCCTCCTGTTTCAGCCTCATGAGTCCCTGGATTGCAGGTGTGCACTACTGAGCCCATAGTCGTGGGTTCTTGAACAACACAAGAAACATCTTGAAACCTAGATCAGCTTACTAATTGCTGCAATAATGATAATAACTTCTGTCCTGCTTACTAGGTTATTATGATCATGGAATAATATATATATGAAGATGTTTTAAAACCTACAGTAAGTATAGTTATTAAATATGATGCCTTCTTTTACTTGCCTTTCGTGGTCACCAACATAGCTCATGTGCTTTCACAGAATCTCTTCTAGAAAATCATATTGAAAGCCAAAGGAAAATGTGGTTTGAAACATAGGAATATTTGGTTTATCTATAACATTTATGATGGTAAGGGCAAAAATGCATTTGGGTGCATAATGATGCACAGAAAAAAATGTTTATAAGTGAAGTTAAAAAAAATGTTAGTAGTATGCTACCTTCAGGGTGGAAAGTGTGTTGCAGGAGATCCCTGTTCACCGGTGCAGGGCAGCTGTGACTGATGTCCACCGCCCTGCTAACTGTCTGTGCATCTGCTCTTAGTGATCATGGCTCCTGCCCCTGTGGGAGCCAGAGAACCTCACCACGTTTACCATAGCAAACTGTAGTTCGGATCTTCTTCAACCAGAACATTGGCCATTTGAAATGACACCAGTGAAATCCAACGTTGAGACAGAGTCACTTATCAGAACTGATTTGGGCTCATCTCTTAGACATCAGGATCAGTGCTGGCTTTCACGCCTGTGTTCATACAGGCCACACTTGATGCACTAAGGCGACATCTCCTGAAACAATCAGCACACCAAGTATGCTCAGCTTTGTTCTAGAGTCATTCACCTCAACTTGCTTTCTTTCCCAAAGAGCCCAGGTGTCTTTGCTGTGCACAGCCTATGGGCTGTACTCTTACACCTGATGTTTCCCAGGTACACCCAAATGCCACCCACAAAGGCTTGACATGCATGCTTCCTTAGGACACAGTTTAGCCTCTACGCCTCTTCGTTTCTCTGTGACAGCTTGTGGGTGCTATTCCATACCAGGGTGAGTCTGCTGAATTTCTGCCCAACCTCTGGAGGTTGTGTTTCCTCAACCGTGATTTCACATTACTACATGTGTGTTTCAGATTGGAGCAGAATAGGATTATTGGTATTTTTATAGCCCTCAACCACCTTCTCCAAAATTCAGTTGCATATTAATATAGTTCAGATACTGTGTGTCCTAGCTGTGGAATTCTTTCTTCTAAATATTTTGATATCTCTCTTTTTCTTTTTCTTTGAAAGGTGGTAGTTAAAATGTTACTGCCATAGGTAAGTATGTGGAGACCATTGGAATAAATTTGTGACACTCTCCTGCCAAGATGTGGCATATTAAAAGTTCAGTTGAGATTGAATGAAGTCATTTTAAAATTAACAGAACAGCAGCAAGTAATAAAATCATGGAGGTGTTTTGGCACATATTCTGGTATTCATTTATTCACAAGTCTACCTTTCACTTGCTGAGAAGACAAATAGTGACTATACCTGTGATCTATTAATCATGTTTGTGTTTCCTAGAACCACAAATTCAGGTTCAATTACACTTGCTTAAGTCTTAACACCTTTGGCATAAATAATTTATATTTTCAAAAATTTCCAGGTCAGAATTTTTCATAACATTTGAAAAATGAATCTCTATTTCATTGGTGAATAAAATGCAGTGGAAAATTTCAGAAAGGTTACATTCCACCTTAATGTTCATAAGTAACATTTCTGGAAAGCTGCTAAATATCTTAGTATTTCTTTGCAAACATATTTAACAGGTATACATTTAGAGGAATTTAGCTTAATGGCAGTTTTAAACATTAATAGGAAAAATATTCATGGCTGCAAAAAAATCCTGCTTTTATATAATACTTGCATTCTTGAAATTTTGCCTGTTTGTTTCTAGAAGTGCAATATTTTTTATGAACTTCATAACATTTCAGAAACATGCTTTTGTACAGAATTATCTTTCAAACATCATAGAAATCAGAATATGGTAAATCTCTTTCAAATCTTTTGTACATTTCTCTTCCAAAAGTCTACAGTGAATATGAATGGCTTTTGTGATAAGAAAACATATTTAACTCTTTTATAAGTTTTATAGTATTTATAATAAAACTTATAAAATATTTTATAATATATTTTATTTTATAAATTTCGAGCAATCTAAATATCTAACACAAGATTAGTTAATTAACGATTGTATCTTCATACAATGAATTAATATCTAGCATTAAAACTTATATTATGAAACACTTTTTTGTCACAGAGAAAATGCAAATTATATATTGCATAATAAAAGCTTATTGCAAAATAGAAAAAACAGATTTTAGAAAGAATATTGTGTATGTAAATATGAATAGAGAGCAATGCACAATGAAATATTCACTGTTTTTCTCTGAATGGTAGGGATATAAAAATTTTGTTCTCTTTAGAACTTTTCTACATTTTGCAAATTTATATATTATATACTATTTATCTGTCTCTCTATATATGTTAAATAAAATTTCAAGTAGTGCTTATATAGGTCTTTTAGAATTCTATATTTTTAGCAGGCATGACAAGGAGGATGCAGGTGCTCCCAGCATAGGGATTGGAACAAGAAATTCACACAGAAGTGAAACACGTCACTTTGGTGATTGGCAACTAAATTCACAACATTGAAGACGTAGTCAGGGCTGGATCGGCTGAGAGCTTATAAAGTGTACTCAGGATTTTAGATTCCAAACAAGATGACTGCATATACTGGTTTCCCTGTGAGAGTTCCAATTTAGTCCTATTATAGCAGTATAATTATTAATAACACCAAATTATCAAAATTGCTTAGGTTCAGATGATAAATTATGTGGTCACCTTGTTTAACCACTGGGAAACCACTGGAGGGTTCCTTTAGCAGGAAATTAACCAACCAGACTGACATTTTGCAAAGAGATTTTTGGCTGCAGTGTGAAAACTGAATTGGGCGAACAGGGATATTGTCAGGAGGATCAGTTAGGATACTGTTGCAAAGTGTGTGGAAGCTAGGGCAGTAGCAAGAGAGGTAGAGACAGGAGACAAAATTCATATGGGAAAATTTAGATGCTCATGTAAGAGGAGTTATAGACATTTTTAAGGTATTGATGAGTTATTTTGATACCATCTGTCGAAGGCTCTAGAGCAGCACTGTCAAATGGAACTTCCTTTCATTGACGAAAATGTTCTATTTGTGATGTCTAACATGGTAACTAGTAGACACATTTGGCAATGAGAACTTAAAATTGAGTTTTAAATTATGTTAAAATTTTGTTAACTAAAGTTTTAAATCTGAATAGCCACATGTTACGGTGGATTGGTATAGGACAGTGCGGTGCTGTGTAGCATGTGAGAGATCTGGGCTGGTCATCTGGTTCTGTGAGGGATCACTTAGATGCTGGTTTCCTAGAACTCTGGCCAGCAGAACTTGTGCCTAAAGAAGAGAAGAGTGTCCCCTGTTTAAGGGGTGGTCAGAGGAAGAGAAGTTTGCAAAAGAAGATGAAGGACTAGTCAAAGGACAGTGGGGTACTCAGGAGACAGAGTTGATTTAGTAACTAAATAGACTGAGACTGTCAAGAAGGGAGTGATTAACAGTGATTAAAGAGTTTATTCTGTAAGAACTTCATCAAATAAGATGAAGACATTTGGGGAAGATTGAAATGAGATTATAGAAGAAAGGGAATACTTGGGTGGTATTCAGTGCTGAGAGGATATGTTGTAAATAAAAAGGCAAAGTTATATCTTGTTCCCCACTACTGTGCCCAAATCCTTAAGGAATTGGCACAGCCAGCCTCTTGATGTAGCTACTTTTACAAAAATCAATGCTTGTGCCAGTCAGGAAGGAAACCTATTTCACAAGTCCAAGGAAATGCTTTTTTTTTTCCCCCTCCGATGATGATATCAGACAGGAACCTGGGGTCTGTCTACCAGTTCAGTGGGGCGACTGCAGTACAGGGCCAAGATGAAAGAAAGATGGAACCCAAGACAGGAAGACAGAAGCCAAACATCCTCTGCCCTTCTCATTCCCAAACGAGAAGAATAATTACTGAAGCAAAACTCACAGATGAAAGTTGAGCACATTTAGGGCTGAAGGATGCAAATGCTGGGTTCGTCTGTAAACTTTGCTTCTGGAGTGTCAACACCGCAGGGTGGGAAAAACTTGACTAGGTATTCCATCCAGTGAGCTTGGGTTCTAGTGTCAGTTAGCCGCGTGACCTCAGCGTGCATGCCACTTAACTCCTCTGCCACAGCTGCTTGGAACCCTAGATGAGTGTTCAAGTTTCTGTTTTTCAACTTTAAAATTCTATTAGTGTCAAGGCCTAGTTAAAATCATACTTAACAGGCTAATTGAAATCTGGATGCATGAAACCCATACATAATTTGGGTAACCTGCCTAATGGAATTTTACTCACTTTTCAATGGGTGCGCTTTAAATGATTTTCAGTGGCTGTGTTAGCCATCGCCATATAGGAAGCCTACATTCAAATAGCACAAAGATAAACTGAGTTATGAAAAAATGTAAAATACATGAGTTGTTATTTTCAAATTACAAAGAAACCCCCTGTCCCCAAGTAATGAGTTTGTGTCTACAGGCTGAGGACCTGTGTGACAAGCTTCATGTCCAAGAAATGGTAAAGGATCTGAATGGTACCTGGAGGGTTGGATGTCGTGACAGGTAAGCATGCAGTAATCCCAATCTTTGGTTTCAATTGCTATTTAAGGGAGGAAAGAAAAAAGAAAGGAAGCGGGGAAGAAAGGAGGGGAGGAAGGAAGGAAAGAGGGAAGGAAGAAAGGAATGAAGAGTGTTAGGGTTCTCCAGAGAATCAGAACCAGTGGGAGGTTTACACACACACACACACACACACACTCACACACACACACAAGTGGGGATTTATTATAGAAATTGGCATGTGATTATGGAGGCCAGAAGTCCCAGGATGTGCTGTTAGCAAACTGGAGAAGCAGAGGCCCCTGGTGGTTTGATTTTCAATCTGTGTCTGAAGGTGGGTGAACCAGGGGAACCAACTATTGTGTCCGACCTATTGTCTAAAGGCCACAAAACCAGCAGTTCTGATGTTCGGCAGCAGGAAAGACAGATGCCCTACTGCAGAATAAATAACAAATTTGTACTTTCTCTACCTTGCTGTTCTGTCTGGACCCTTGAAAGATTAGAAGATGCCCTCCCACAGGGGTGAAGGCGGTTCTTGACTCAGTCTACTGATTTCAATGCTAGTCTTTTCCGGAAATCCTCTCACAGAAATATCTGGAAGGAAGCAAGGAAGACAGACTGAAAGAAGAGAGAAATTCAAGAAGAAAAAAAAAAAAAAAAAAAAAAGGAAAGAAAAATAATGAAAGAAAGAAGAAAAAAAGAGAACTTTTTTTATGGCAAGAAAATGTTGTGGAACATAACTAGAATTTTAGTGTTTAATCTTCCAATAACTGTGTGACCTTGGGCAAGTAATTACACATCTCTGGGCCTACATTTCCTCACCGGTAAAATGAAGGGCTTGGACGAAAACCTTTAAAAGTACTCTTCCAGCTCTCCAGTGTTACCACATTGATGATGTAACTCAAGTGGCCCAAGGCTGTTGGTTTGTGTTGTTACAGGGAACAATTCTGTAGATTATTATTTCATTTTAATGCATATATTCAGTTGTAGGAAACTGTTTTCAGCGAGACTGAGGTATCATTGGAGAAAAAGGTCCTACTATTTAGATCTTTCTACTATTTCAGTTAAGAAGGGGAGGGGTCACCTGGAATCACCACCTGTGCCCAGGGGGAGTCCTGAGGATTCCCCACGTCTATTCCTTCTGGCTCCTCATCCCCAACAGCTTCAGTCCTGAGAAGAAGAGTTGCCCATTTCTGCTGCAGAAGAGAAGGCATTCAGGCAGCTTGATGAGTCTTTCAAAGCACTGAGGTTCCTCTTTAATAACCTGAGGAAACCTTTAGGGAAGAGATAGCTTGCTCTGGTCTCCATGTGCCAGACCATTTATTCCAGAACAAAAGAAGACGTTTTTGAAGATACTGCACATTTTTTTTTTTTTAAATGATGTAAGACTTTTCCTGGAAGGTAAGGAATCTTCTTTTGGAAAACTCTTTTTTGAAACAGGAAGGGCAATAATTTCCTTGCCCAAAGTGCTTTAGGCTTACCCAAGTGCTACCTGAGAGCTAATTAGGATGGTCCTACACCTTTGATACATCCAGAAATCCTTAAGTTTGCGCTGTCCTTAAAGACAGAGCGAGGGTACCAGGAGTTCACTCTGCTTGACTTCCCAGGGCACACATTCCTTCTTTGTTTCATGTAAACACAGCTAAAATGACAGTGTGATGACTCCGCTTACAGTTGTCTTTTTTTTTTTTTCTTTCATAATAAAGACTGGTGAAACACTTCCAGTAATACATGGGGCCAGAAGTAAAGTGGTATTTTAATAAAATATTTTGTGGACTTTAAAATATCAGCTTTACAGTAGAAGAGATTGTGGTTTGGATGTATAATTGGATGTCCTTGACCTTGAGGTCTCAGGCCTGGGTCACCAGCACCTACTTATATTGATAACTCCTCTCTTGGTTGGTGAGGCTGCAGTATAAAATATTCTCTTTTTACACAAATATTTCAAAATCTTGTAACTACTTGGTACTAAAGCTATTTACCATGGGCATTTCTTTGACATGAGAAGACAATTACCCACATATTCAGTCACCTTTCTAGCATCTACTGTTTTCCTAGAACTATTCTCTTAAATGTTAGTCTAAAGTCAACAGCCTTAGTCTATTCTTGTCTTCTTCTTTTTTTTTTTTTTTTAAACCTTTATTTTTTATTTATATGCAGTGCTGAGGATCGAACCCAGTGCCTCACACTTGCTGGCAAGCGCCTGACTGCTGAGCCCCAGCCCCAGCCCCAGTCCCCAGTTCTTGATTTCTAAAACCAATATTCAAATGCCAACTTTTTCCTCTAAAAGTTTCCTTTTTTGACATGCCTGACACCATTTCTATTGTCCTTTCCTCTAATTTACTTTAATTATTTTACTTGTTTTTTTGCAGTGCTGGGGGTTGAGTCCAGGGCCTTGCACACATGTACAAGGCAAGCACTCAACCACTCAGCTACAATTCTGGTGCTCCTACTTTATCTTTGTTGCAAGTTTCTTTAAACTCAACACTTTCTTACTCCATCTTTTTCTGGAGTGTAAGCTCTTTCTATTAACTTCATCTACTATTTCAAGTCTCTCTTTCTTATTCCATTTTTGATACAAAAACATTTGTGATTCTACAACTCAGCCTAAGAAGAATATTAGAGTTGCACTCTTGAGTTTCTAGTTGCTTTTTGTGTATTCATAGCATGTATAATTAGTACTAAGTGAGGTGGAAATGAGTGAAGTTCACTGAAAAGTGATTAGTGACTCTTAGCTATGGAAGCAGACATCCCCTTTGGGATAGATCTTTTCTTTCTTAGGTTATACGAGTAGAAGACTGATATTGAATCTCAGGTGGTTTTGAATGATAGTGTAATCGTTAAATTTTCATCACCATCATGAAATACCTGAAGCAGCTAACTTTATAAAAAGAAAAGGTTATTTAGCTAACAGTTCTGAAGGTTCAAGGATATGGGGCTTGCCTTGGTGTAGTTTCAGTGAGGACCTCATGGTGAATGAGGAAAGGCAGATGCCAATGGCAGGAACATGTGTTGAATGGGGCAGTCACATCTCAAGTGAGGCAGCAGAGAGAGGAAGGAAGGGGTCAGCTTGTTCCTTTTATAACAACTCTCTCTTAAGAACTCATAAGAACTACCAGCAGATTACATACAAGCTACCTTGTGCTCTCAATGACCTAAGGATCCCCCTATGTGGTCCCAACTCCAAAATGATGCCACACTGGGACCAAGACTTCAATCACAATAATGTTTGGGGGACATGAATCATATTCACACGACAGCAGATAGCAGGTTATCTACCACAGAGATGTCAAAGTGTTCATGTAAGAAGATGAAAAGATTCTCTTCCATCTGTATGAATGCTACAAGTAAAATTTAATAACAATAAATTTGAAAATTCAGCTATGATAAGTATTGTTAAAACCACCACTTATAAAAACTGATGCAAGAAAACAAGGTCTGTATAGTTTTATTTAAGAAATAGAGCCCCTCAGTTAAAACACTCTTGGAAAGAAATAATACTCCAGATGCTTAAGAAATAGTACCAACAATCAGTTATAAAAAGGCTCCACAGGATCTCACTCTTGAACAAGAGGCCAAAGTCCTAAACTTGAAACTTTGAGTTAATTTATTTTTTATGTATATGAATGTGCCACACTGAAACCAATCATTCTGTAGAAATAATATGCATCAATAAAAATGGTAATACTAAAAAAAGAAATTAACATGGAGAATATTTAAAAAACTGCGATATTCTTACATGGGCAAATGTTTCTTAAATCGGACATTAAAAACTTATCACAAAAGATCAATAAATAAAATTAAGACTTTTATTCACTAAAGGATATCCTTAGGAGAGTGAAAAATTGTTATGGAATATAACATAAAAGTCATAAAGAATGATAAAGGAAATATTTATGTTTCCATGACCCATCCTAAGTATAAATATATATATATTTATATATATACACATAAGTATATATGTATGTATGTGTATATATATTCATGACCTAATCACCTTCCACTAGGCCCTGCCTCTTAAAGGTTCCACCATCCTAACACCCCATACTGAGGACCAAGCTTCCAACATGTGAACCTTCAGAAAGACAAACCATGCCTAAACACAGCACTACTCAGCCCTACAGGTTGTACTTTTCACATTAGTTTCTGTCTTGGTGACTCATATTGTTGCACCCAACCACAGGGCTTCAAGCCTGGGTCCAACCATGTGAATTTGGCTTCTTTTCCAAAAGGGCTCACCTTTTAGGCAAAGCACCCAGACTACTCAGGGTACTTGTCTTTGCATTCTTTGCTAATTAGAGGTACCATTCACTTAGCCATTGATTTTGGCTTTTTAAAACGATATTTTTGATTTTGTTGAAATACAATGAAATACCATTTTATTCTTGACCATTTCATATTTTTATTTTATTAATTAAATGTTTAGGAATCCTTGGGGGAGGGAATGATAATCTTTTTCTTTTCATAGGAACTAGCAGTTTGCTATGATCATAAGGGGTACAGAATAAACACTTCTTTTCGATTATTCCATGGTTTCAGCTTTGAGCAATAGAGAGCATACGCAAATAATTTTTAACAAATACTTGCACATACAATCTGCTGTCCAGACCGTCATACAAAGCGATACACACAGCCTCCAGTTCCTGGTTCTCCAGGAACAAATTTATTATGCATTAATGAGTTTCAGAGTTTTCTTCTCTTTCCTTTCCAACTTTGTCTTATATTATACAGAAGGTAATAGCTGGAAATTACATGGTATTTATAAAATTCAAAGGGAAATTAAACTTGGGTAATGAAATATTTAACCTTTTTGAATCTCAATTTAGGAAATTTAACTAATAAGATCTTATTTGGGAGAATTTATACAAAGTAAGAAACATGAAGTTGGGTACGTAGGATCTGTCAAAGAACAATTGTAGTAAGGATGTATAAATGACTCTTTTGGGGATTCCTAAAAATACAGTTTTGGGAATAACCAACTGACCAAGAAACCTCTAAGATGCTTGAGCCCAGAGAGCACAGAAAGTAGGAAATGAATGGCCATCCTGTGTCTACGTTGACCATTTATCTTCTTTTGTGTCTTGCCTCCGGTTGATGTGGGTGTGCGGATGAATACTGATGTTTGAAAAAAAATACATGGGGACAGGGTGAGGCAGCGTATCAAGCCACTGAGACCCTCTGGAAATCCATGCCATGATCTCATAACTACTCTCAGAACACCGGGTGGGGGATACTCAGGATAAATGTGAATAAAGCAAACGAAAAGCTTGGCAGAGTAAATACAGGACCACGGGCCTGTTAGAAGACTAGGAAGAACAAAGTCCTATCCCAGCTTGCAGAAAGGAAGGGAGGTAACCAGATAATTATTTTGATTTAGCTCTCAACAGAGAACCAAGAGCCATGATGATTTTTGTTCTCCGTGGCAATATGGAGATCCAGGAGGTGGACCTGGAAAACAGGAGCAGAGATGAAATCAGCAAGAAGTCCAGCATAAAATGAGGTTTTTCAGAACTCTGACCTGAATATCAGCACTTATTAAGTACTTATTTGGTGTAAACTGTGGTGTAAGTGGTGTAAAAGCAGAGATGCTCTCTGTGCTCTGCAGTGGAAAGATAACCGTGCATCACTACAACAGAAGCTCAGTTGTGGCAGTGACTGTAGACGGCTGTATTCCAAAATCTAGAATGGTGCCTAGTGCTTCAATAAATATGCAGGAAGTAAATGAACAAATGATTTTTAAAATAGCTTATCAGTTCCCCTCATGAGTGATATTTAAACAGGACAGGCAACAAGAGGCTGAACTAGCTGGTGTGTGCATACTACCAAAGCATGAAGCTTTGAGATGGGGCAGGTGGGAAGAATGTGTGATAATAGGAGACCCGCATAGATGCTGTTTGCTGAGCTGAAAGAGGGCAGGCAAAAAGAGAGTGAGCAGAAGAACCATAAAGATCCCACAAAGGAAAACTTCCTATGATTCAGTATAATTGTGGAATTCCGAGTGATCATAGACAGAACAGTTTAACTTGCATGGGTTAGAAGAAGTATAGCTGTCTGTGAATAATGGTAATGGACAGAGCCTGAGCTTAAATGGTGCAGTCACAAATAGCTACAGGCTCTGCAAATAGGGCTACAGCTGCCAACCATAGAATAGTCTTTATGTGTGTACAATGTGGAAAGAACAGTTGGCCAGGCAAAGGTTTTTTCAGCCACACCTGTTCACCCAGATAACAATCGCCACCAGTATTATCTCTAAATATAAAGATAAGTTTTTTTTCTTTAATATAGCTACGTCTACAACTACACACCCAATTTTAAAATTAGGTGGAAATTAGGTGGGCTGATTTCATTCTTTTGGAAGATTATAAATTGGGCAAGAAACTGGGAACTCATACTTGCCTAGATGGATGTCCTAGTTGAGATGAGTCTGAGTCATTTGCATGGTTTCATTTATGAGCGAGATACCAGAACCTTGTTGTGGAATGACTCATTAATTATATCAAGTCAGTTATATCATGGGTCAAATCACATCCCCTGAAGTACAACCACCACATACAGGAAAGCCTGAAACAGTGCGATTGGCCTATTAATCATTCACTCACTCAGTCACTCATTCATTCACCCATTCGACAAATACCAAGTGCTTCCTAAACTAGAGGGATTATGGGCGATACAAGGATGAATAATTCAAAACCTTTGTCCACAATCATTCTAAGAAAATTGGATTTATCTTTGATGTTATATTCAGAAAGAAACCCATTGGATTTTTGTGCCAATTGTTAACATCTCTTATGAAAGAATTTTAGTCTAGGGGTTTTTTTTGTGGAAAATTCTGGGGTATCCTTCTCTATATCATTTTTAGAACATCTTTTGAATTTTAAACAAATAAAAAAAGTTCAGTAAAAAGTATTGGTATGTTGTTTGGATTGAAAAAAACCTGTTATATGCCTTCATTATAATTATGAAGTTTAAAAATATGTAGCTACAGGGTGAAAACTTGTTAGAACTGCTTTTCTCTCGACTCAGATTTAATCCGGGCTATTAACTATGATTAAAATTCAAGATACTTAATTGTCATGACTTTAGGTCTGTCTGTGTATTCTAATACATGCTTACACGAAGTATGTATTTTCTGGTTCAAGTCACAGAGGAGGTAAAGTTTGCCTGTTTTGAGGTTTTCTTCAAATAGCAGAGATTATAATTTGGAAACGATTTAAAACAAATCAAGTGATTTCTTAATACAATTCTAGGAGGTGGTAATGTTAGTTGTTCCTTGCTGTATACCAAATCATCCCACAACTTTGTGACAAACAATAATTGTTTAAAGTGATTCCAGTTTCTGGGGTCTTCTATTCTGAGTCAGTTTTATTCATCTCTCTAGTCAGTTGGCAGCTCAGGTGAGGTGGGAGGGTCAGGTATTTGTCTGTCAGATGGGAAGTCTGGTTCAGTCTAGCACACTTCAGCTGGGATGGCCTGATTTTGATTTTGTCTCACATGGTCTCTTGTTCTCCAATGGGCTAAATTGGGTTTCTGCAAATGGTAATGGAATGTTTCCCGGAAGCAAGAGAGGGCAAGCCCCAGAGTACAAGCCCTGGTAAGACCGCCTGCCTACAGTTGGCTAATGGCTCTTTGAAGGAAGCAAATTATAAACAAACAAACAAAAAAATTTCAGAAAGGAAATAGTCCCTCTCTCTACTAGGGCGGAACAGAAAAGACACATTTCACAGGGATGTGCTAACAGAAACAGGATGGATTTGTAGTCATTTACTTGCAATCTAATGTAAAGTGTTCTACAATGTTCATTCACCTCTATTAAAGAGTATCAAGAAACATAATGTCATGCACATAATGATTAAGGCTAATGTCATGTTAAAGAGTGTCAAGAAATATAATGATTAAGGTTCTTAATGTAAAAAAGAGCATGTATCACCAACCTAGTTGCCTTAAACAAGAAACTTAGAAAAGTAATATTTACTTACAATTAAAGATTAAGATACATATTTCATCAAAAATAATTTAAAAATTCAAAAAAATATTTTGAGTGGAATAACCAGGGTAAGTGGATGGAGACAAATAAAGGCTGAATTCTAGCTCAACCTTAACACTTTCTGACCCACTGAATAAGGATACCCACTATATTTAGGTTGGTATAAAGTGCACAGGCCTTTATGGGTGCCCCCCATTCATTGATTAGTCCCCTTTGTTCTATTCTTGGGGGGGGGGGCTATGCCTTCATCCATACTTACATGTTTTATTCCCAATGTATATTCCAGCTTCGATTTATCTTCTGAGTGGCAGACCTATTTGATTAATTCATTTCTTGATTATCCAGACAAGGGTATCCCCATAGATATCCCAAACTCAACCTGTGCAAATCTGAATCCATTGCCTTCTGTTCAAACCTATTTTTCTTGCTATAATCTTTAACTCAGTGAGAGATTATGCCAACATTCATTCCATGTCTAAGCTACAGACTTTAGAATTAGCTTGGACTCGCTCTTCTCTTTCATCATTTGCTGTTCTCATCCATCATTGAGGCATGGTTTTTGCTTAATATTTCTGGATTTCAACTCTTCTTGTTCTACTGCATCTGTCTCAGTCAGACTTCTTAGCTCCTCTCCCTGCTTCAAGCTTTTCCTAACCCCCTTCTTCCTATTTAGAATGGGTGTTCAAAAACATGAGTCTCATCATGTCATTCCAAAGTTTCCATCAGTAAATCCCCAAACATCCAGGATATGACCTAAGGGTGTGCTTTTAACTTAGCTACACGTCTCTCCAAGAGCCAACCCCTGTCCTCTAGCCAGAGGAAACTACTTTCTTGACATATCTTACCTCTGTCTAAATTGATCCTGGGTCCTTATTTCCTTCCTGATGCACCTCCCTCTCCATCTGGTAGACTCTTACTCATTCTTAAGGAATTAACTTAAAGGGCATCTTCTTGGGAATTATTCATAAGTTAACACTGGACTTGGGTGTGTAGGACAGGATGATCAGGACTCACTCCACAGTTTTCCCTTGGTGATTTATACAGTTCATCTGTCATTGATCTGTATGATGTTAGCAGTTAGCTTAGCCCCTGATCACAGTAAGCTCTCAGTACTTGAATGATTACGAAGATTGAATGAATTGATTAAATGAATGAGAGGGTGGATGATGAATGTGAAGGGGTGTAATTGCACTGCAGCTGGACACAGGTCCTGGCTGCATCTACATCCAGCACACATGGTGGAACTATTTATCACTGAGAAGCATTTTAGGTAAGCTTTAGAGCTGGAAGGAATTCACTTGGAGTTTAAGTCAAGACTTGGCTCAGGTTAAGAGTGGGATCATAATTTAAAACAAAACAAAAAAAAAAGAGTGGGATCAGGTTGAGAATGGGAAAGTTCTGGTTCTGAAAAGTTAGGAATCATTTATTTATCAATTATTTCAGAATTGAAAAAAAAAGCTTGGTTAGAAGTTTGCCTCAATGCAATTGAGGGGATTCGTTTTCTTTGTCATTTGTTGTTAATTGTTAATCTCTGGATTTGCTGTAAAGTCTTCTGATCTTCTAATCCCTGTGCAGTTAGTTATTCTCTCAGGAAAAACCAGTTTTAATATTTGCCCAAGTGAGGCAAATTAGGAATGTAAATTTAATGTAAATAATTCTGTTTTAAAATTCCAATATAAATCATTTTGGAATATCTGCTGTTTTAGATTATTCAGACTAATGCTTCTGGTATCTAACCATAGACAATGGGATCATAGATGTTTAGTAAATTGAATTTGATTCTCTGTATTTATAAGTGGTTGGGTGATACCAATTGATTTTTCTTTTCAGAAGGATTCTGTTTTGAAGGACAGATTATTCTTCTATAGGTGGAGTTCTTTATATTTGCAACTTTATAATACAACAAACATGTTGTTAAGATATTTCTGTCATTGGTATATGTATATGTCATATATATGTGTATATATATATACATATATATGAAAGTGATCTTGTATAACTTTAAGAATATCTACTCAGTGAACAGTTATGTTCTACTGTCTTTTTTTTTTTTCCCAGCCACAGTGAGCTCCCAGTTAACTTTTCAATTCTTTCCAGCAGCCCTTTTCTTACTGTTCACCTTGGACTTCTACCTGCTCCATTTTCCTTTCTATGTTCAATTTTTTTTTCTTCAGCTTCACAAGAAAGAGGTGATTAGACTACTTTTGACTTCTTGCCATGGAATGGACAGTCTTGTCAGAAATTACACCCCTTCCTGTCTTCTTTACTCATCCTAAAAAGTAAGAGGAGCCCAATATCCCTCAGAGCTGCCTTTCTCTGGACCATTCTGACTCTCTACAGATCTCAGTACCTCCTCATCCTCATTTAGACACACTAAACTGTTCCATTAAAAACTATCTTAAGAATTAAAACACATCAACAACAGAAATACCCAGAGAACCTGATTTTAAAAAGGGGAAAGGGTCTGAGTAGACATTGCTCAAAAGAAGACAAACAGTACAAATGGCCAACCATTACATGAAAAAGATGCTCAACATCACTATTCATCAGGAAAATGCAAATCAAAACTACAGTGACATACCACCTCATACCTCTTAGAATGAGTGTTATCAAAAAGAAAAAAAATTGTTGGTAAGGATGGGGGGAAAAAAGAACCCTTGCACACTGTTGGTGGAAATGTAAATTAGCATGGCATTATGGAAAACAGTATGGATGCTTCTCAAAATATTAAAAATAGAACTACCATATGATCCAGTAATCCCACTTCTGGGTATATATCCAAAGAAAATGAAACTGATATCTTGGAGCGATATCTGTACTCCCTTCTTCTCTGTCTCATTATTCACAAGAGTCAAAATATGGAATCTACCTGAACATCTCAACAGATGAATGAATAAAGAAAATGTGGTACACACACACACATGCTAAATGGAATATTATTCAGCCTTAAAAAGAAGGAAATCCTGTCATTTGTGATAGCATAGAAAAACATGGAGGACATCATGCTAAATGAAGTATGCCAGGCACAGAAAGACACGTATCACACACGATCGCACTTATGTCTGCTCTAAAAAAGTTGAACACATGGGAGCAGAGAGAAAAATGGCGGCTGCCAGCATCTGGGAATGGGGTACAAAGGGTACAAGTTATCAGTTATGCAGGATGAATAAGTTATGGAGATCTAGTGTGCAGAATGGTGACTATAGTTAATAATACTGTTTATGTACTTGAGATTTGATAAGACAGTAGCTCTGCAATGTTCTCATAATAAAAACCACATGAGGTGATATGTTAATTAGATGGTGGCAATTGTTTCACAAAGTGTATGTATATCAAAAGGTGTTGTACACCTTAAATATATGCAATTTTTATGTCATTTATACTTCAGTAAATCTGTAAAATAAGAACTAAAAAGAGGAAGAGCTAAATAAGAATAAAAGCATAAAAAAGACAAAAGTAAAAACTCTTATAAATTCACATTACAGTCCAAACTTTACACTGCCCCTGTCCTTCATTTTGGAGGCAAATTTTTCAAATGAGTTTTGTATATTCACTGTTTCCATTCTTCCATTCCTGGCCCATTTCCCATTTAGTCTGCATTCAGACCCATCTCTCTACTTAAACTTGTCAAATTTATAATTATCTTTGTCTCTCAATTCAGAGTACATGCTAATTTTTTATTTGATTGTCTTCTTGAACACTCAGCAGTGCTAACCACTCTGTCAGTAGATCAAGATTATCCAACAGGTAGATCAAACAACGAGTTGAGGCTCTTATGAAATCAAGAAAAAGCTTTTCTTGACTACATCCAGACAATAAGAAAAGACATATTAAGCATGAAAGCATGAAGGAACCTTAAAGTTTTCACATATTATGATGTGAAAGAGACAACCTGAAAAAGCTACAGAGTGTATAACTCCAGTTATAGGATCATTCCAGAAAAAGCAAAACTTCGGAGACAATTTCGATCAGTGGTTGCCAGAGTTTGGTGGAGGCAGGAATGAATAGGTGGAGTATGGAGGAATTGGGGGCAGTGAATATACTCTGCAAACTACTTTAATAATGGGTACATGACATTTGTCCAAACCCATAGAATGTACAATACCAAGCAGAAAGTCTAATGTGTCCTATGGATTTTGGTGCTTATGATGTGTCAATGTAGGTTCATGAATTGTAGCAAGGGTGTCCCCCTGGTGTGGGATGTTGATAGTAGGGGAGGCTGTGCATGCAGGGGATACATGGAAACCCTGCATTTCTGTTCAATTTTGCTGCAAATCTACAAATGTTCTAAAATGTGAAGTATATTTATAAAAAAAATCTTTCATTTTCTATATTCTCTATTCTTGAAAATACTTCTTCATTCTGCACTTACTTTATATTTTTTTTTGTAGGAAACTTTGTTGTTCCTTTGAACTTGCCATGTTCTTGATTGTCCCTTGGTCTTTGTCCACCGCCCCCACTCCAGTCCTCGAACTTTTCCTTGTCCCTCATTATCTTCTCATCCTCCGTTGTTTATCACACCTCCTTGCTATTGCAGTTTCACTTGTCCATCTTTTCCAGACTCTAGCTGGGAGTCCACCTTCCCTCCTATAGAGTCTCTAGCGCCTAATACTATGCTGAGCCCAGAAAGCACTGAATCAGTGAAGGGGTGATTTAGGGCTGGTGGCATTTCCTCCCATTCCCATCTAGAACTGCCCGGGTTTTGTTTTTAACTACTCTAAACTCCCTGTGAGTAAGAACTATATATTTCTAATAAATAATCACAGGTCTAGGATATTTGGGTTGTTTGCATTGCTTTTTACAATATGAACATTCTAAAATTGATTTCAATCAATTTTATGTTTGTCGTATATGTATAAGGAAAAATGAAGGAAAGAAAATACTCTTAGGGTTTTGTTTTGGGTTTGTTTTTAGGGTGGGGACAGAGCTGGGTCTTAGTATGGTGCCAGGCTGATACTAACCTGGACTCAAGCAATCCTCTTGCCTCAAAATTAAATCACTGGAACTGCAGGCATGTGCTACTGCACCCAGCTTCTCCTAGTTTTAATAGTTGTAGGATTTTATTTTGCATTTGACATGTACATTGAGTGCGTGATAAGCATCTGAATATCTGATTTGGCTGTACCATTGTGAGGTGCCTCAGAAACATCAAATTTAAGAATAGATGGTACAACAGAGTATCAGTGTGACGGTCCTTATGAAGACAGAGCATATGATGGAATTGAGCATCTGGAATTGATTACACTGTTTGGCACAGATGTGTGAAATTGTGGTGGAAAGCTGGGGTTTTGATGCTCTATAATGTTTTTTATGTATATTCTGATCTGGTCTGCAATGACCAGATTCGTCCAGAGTGGCAAATCAAAAATACAAAACCAACACATATCTAAGCAATAAGGATGTTTGAGTTTTCACAGACACTGAAATATCATTTAGAAAACAAATAATCTGTTAGAGAAGGTGAGCACACAAAAATCAGTACTGATCATGGTGCTGTGGCAAGCCATGTGGCTGTGCTTATATTAACCCCCAAGAATAGACTACTTGTGAAATTAAGTATAAATGTACTGTACCTCTATTGTCAATGATGAATTTTTCTTTCTTTTTTTTTCTAAATAATTTTTCCAAAGTATCTTGGATAGAATGAACAGTGTAGATATTGCTTAAAGGAGCCATAATACTTCAGGAATTTTGCATAAATATTGTGAGTACTGGATAGTGGTTTTCAAATTTAGGTGGTTTTTTTTTTTGTTTTTTTTTTTTGTTTTTTTTTTTTTTGATGACCTAGGGAATATATACCAACTTCAGGGAGTGTACATAAATTTTGAAATAAGATAAACTTATATATTAAAAATTATATGCATTAATAGTCACTTAAAAATACCAAAGGGAAAATCACCTGTAAAGAATATTAACTCTTTCTGAAGCTTGAATGTTGCATTCATCTACTGGCATAGATTTAAATATTGTGCTTTGAGTAGCTTGAAGCAAACCCTTTTTAACATATGTACCTTGTTCATGTGTCTTTTAAGATATTTTTAAAGTCAATGCCCAGGGCCTAAACATCTAAGAAGCAAAGTAAATCACTCTGGGCCATTAAATTGTATACTTGCTGTCTGACTTTTTGTCAGGAATTACTGAATATTCACGGTTTGGAATTCTGTATATTTTAGTGAATCTAAGATTGCATCGATCATGTTACCATGAAGAAAGGAGAAAGAAGTTAATTGATTGCAATGTATTGTAGGATGCATCCTGATTTTGGAGTGGAAAATGTGCATTTTAGCATAAGTGAAGAGTAGTGGCACTATTGGAAGTATCCAAAGGTACTCACAAGGCCACTGCATGCTAAAATAGTAAATTTGTGGTCAATTTCATTTAGTCAAAAATTAAAGCACTTAATACATGCCTAAATCTTGACTAAATCCTGTTCCTATTATTTATTTGAAACTATTTGATTATCTAGCAGTTTCTATTTGTTAATTACCTTCTGTATGCACCAACATATACCAAGTGAAGTAGGTAGCTGTCCATAAAATGTGGATTAAAGTTGTTCTCTGGAAAAGTTGTTAGCCTTAGTATTCTTTTATCAATGGCAGGAAATCTGTGTTTTCTTCCTTTGGACTCAGGTCCTTTGAAAGTGTGGATATTTTTAGAAAGATTTTTTTTGGGGGGGTATTTTAATCACTAACTCTCCAACTTGGATTTGTTGATTACATTTCCCAGTGTGACACAGCTGAGGTCTTTTCTTTTTTTATTCTCTTTTTTCTTTCCTAAAAAAAGCACAGTTATAACAGATGAGGATCAGAGAGCTTATGTAAGCTGCCCAGGACTACCCAGCACATAATTGGTTGAACTGGGTTTTCAATTCTATATTTACTGGGTCAGATTGCCTATCAGGCTTATATCAAATACATAGAAATGAAGTCTTCAATTTAGCGAAGCTTTTGGAAGATAGGAAGATAAGAAGACAGGGAGGGCCCAAGGTATTGCCTGAGGGGATATAACATAAGTGGGGATCTTTTGGAGAGTGGTGGTTGTCTGGGCAGAGAGAGAAGGTTTCTGAAAAGGGGAAATTTTAAAAAATGACAGAAATAAATTCATTTGTTCAAATTTTCCCCTGAGCTTGTATCATTCAGACAAAATTTCTATCTTAAACATAAAGCTGAAATTGCTGCATTATTTAACCCAATACTAAGTGCAATTTTTTTTTTTTTTGATCAGTATTCAGGAGTGTAGGGGACCCTTTAATTACTTTTTCTATGAGTAGGTGGGATGGCAGTTGAGACAGGGCCCTGAATACTAGTGTCCAAGCATTTAGTTACACCTACTTCCCCACCCACATCTGCACCTGGAGCTGAATCTTAGTGGGGTACATAAAGCTCATAAAGAGACAAGAAACATGAATATCTTTTTTTTCTTAACATAGATAATATTCACTGTCTCTTTGCCCCTTAATGACACTGCAGAGCAAGCCATAACTTTTGAGATAAATGCAAGGATGACATGTACTATTATTTCTGCTGTAGATCCTTGACATGCATAACTGACACCACAACAAATCTTCAAGTTTAATTGCCAGATTAATCCAACCAGAGATCCTGGTTGGAAGCTGTATATGGAAAATAACAGAGCTGCTGAAATTTATCCATTCATTGTACAAATATTTATAGAGTTCCTGTGATATAACACTGTATACTCACTATACTAGAGCATGGATATATATAGTGCACTGAACAGATAAATCTGCTCTGAGGGATTGATGAGTACCATGAAAACAATGAAATTCCTGTTGTCACTGGGCCTGGTGGTGCATTGCTTGTAATCCCAGCAGCTCAGGAGGCTGAGGTAGGAAGGTAGGATCACAAGTTCAAAGCCAGGCTCAGCAATTTAGTGAGATCCTGTCTCAAAAAAAAAAAAAAAAAAAAAAAAAAGAAAAAGAAAAAGAAAAAGAAAAGTAAAGTAAAAGGGTGTGGGGGACTGTGGATGTGGGATGTGGCTCAGCGATCAAGCATCCCTGGGTTCAATCCCTGGTACAAAAAAAAAAAAAAAAAAAAATCCCTGTGGTTTATTATAGACACAGTAGCCTTCATGTAGTTATTCACATTGCTTAGAAACCTTCTCACCTAGCATGTGTTAATTCCTATCAACCTCTTAACTGTCCAGTTGAGACAGTCGTTCTTCCTGCGGGTACCTTCTTTGATACTCTGGTTCAATACAGACATCCTTGAAGAATGAATCGGACATAACTTTTCTATGTTCATATATGAATTCATGACTAGTGAAACTCCACGTCATGTTCAACCACAAGAATGGGATCAAATTAGAAGAAGTTATACTCCATGTATGTGTAATATGTCAAAACACTGTCTACTGTCATGTATATCTAATAAGAACAAATAAAAAATATTTTAAAAATTGTAGTATTTATTTATTTATTTATTTATTTGGTACCAGGGTTTGAACCCAGGAGCGCTTTGCCACTGAGCCACCTCTCCAGCTCTTTTTATCCTTTTTGTTCTAAGATAGAGTCTTGCTAAGTTGCTGAGGGGCTCCTTAAACTGCCAACGCTGGCCTCAAACTTGTGATCCTCCCGCCTCAGCCTCCTGAGTTGCTGGGATTTCAGGTGGGCACCAAACACGCTCCAGCTTGAGTATTATTTATTTTTTAGCTCTTATGCTACATTGTTTTCTTTGTATGTTTCCTCTGTTTAAAAACTCTGAGAGGGTCAGAATCATGACTTTTTTATTGTCTTTGTGCCCTTGGCTCTTTGCACCATGAATGGAAAAGAAGCATTTATTTATTTTCTCAGTGGTTTAATGACTTAAGGAATGTCTTCTTTTCACACATCAGTCACAGTATATCAAATTCACACTGCCTCATATTACAGACAATTACATAGTTGTTCTGGAAGAGTAAGCCAACAGGGTGTGATCCCAGGGTCCTGGGTCTACTGCATTGAGTTCTGAGTCAATATTTCAGTGTGCTAGAGTGGCTGGAAGAATTTTAAAACAGTCTTACTTGATTCATGTGCATCTGTGTGTGTGCACATGTGTGTACTTGTGTGTGTGCACAAGTTGAACATGTCTGCTTGGATTTGCTGTGTCCTGGGGTGTGAAACTCCAAGGTGCACGGCATTTATGTCTCAATACCCACAAATAGTGTCAAATGTAATAATGTCAAGGAACGGATGGTCATAAAAAAGAGAGCTATGAGATGATAATGTGACAGCATTGCACAATGATATATTCTTCTGTGCTAATGATGCAATGAGCACTTCGTATATATTTACTTATTTAAACATACCTATTATGTTATGAGGAAACAGGTCCAGGAAGGTTAAACAACCTGATGAATCTGGGAACTCCAAAGCTTAGCTTTAGAGTTCCAGTCTTACCTTTACACACTCTACACCTCGGATGTGGAAAAAAAGGATCTGCTCTGAACAAAACGAAACAAATTAAATAAAAAGAACAAAACAGCTATAGGAAGATCTTTTGAGTTGGACCCTGGAACTCTCTTGATGCATTAAAAACTACTACTGATGCCTAATTTTTTGCGTGTGAGTAAAGAAAATTAATTGCATATTAGACAGATGGATGAGGTCGGTCGAGGAGGGAAAGTGGTGAAGTATACAGCCTCTGTGAAAAGAAGGGCAAGCTTGGTGTACAGTGATATGCCAGAAATACTTGCAAAAATATGTCACCAAGTAGCAGGCAGGCAGGTGACAAGTATTCCAAAGTCCACATGATGGAGACCAACATGGGAAACCAAGAGCAGGCACTGAAAGGAGAGATGACAGGTGAACAAAACCTTTTTTACGAGAAGTCTTGTGCAACGACATAGAAGAGATGAGTCACAGTGCTGTAATTAGATGGGTAGAATGCTGTCAATCACAGATTATTGGTAGAATAAAAAGTTTCAGTGACTTCATCAATTAAAAAGCAAATAATGTTGGATATTAGTGACTTTGGCCGAGTGCCTTGTTGATGAACATTCTGCAGCACCTGAGTAGATTTATGAATAACCTAGCTGTATATATTGAAGATTGTTTTCATAGTTCAGGGCCAGATCAGTCTGTGGGGAAGAGGGAAGATTTGTAAATGCATGGTGAAGAATCTAGGAAAAAATATGTATGATGCTTTAACAAAATTTGAACATAAGTAATTTGTTTTTTAGGGTAAGGATGAAGTACTTTAATGAGAAACTCTAGATTATAATACAAATATTTCTTCTGCTAACTTGTATCTGAAATATGACTTAATGGAAAAACAGAATTGAGGAAGGCCATTTGAACCCATACAACATTATAATCACTGCCTAACAGAAAATAATAGTGCAAATTATTAATCCTAATTCAGACATGAATGCAATCCTCTTAGAAAAACAAGGCTACAACAACTTTTGGACTCTACTTGTGGGGAAAAAGAGAATGTAGTATAGCTATATGGGAGGGAGTGTTAGTGAGGGTTGAAGCAAGGGAAGAGAGTTCAACAGCAGGTGGAGGAGCAGCGTTAAACTTTGTACAAGGTGCACTGAAGGAGGAAAACTTCCCATTAAGCACCTTATAGTCAGTGCTGGGGGACTGAGCAGAGACCTGTGATATTGTCATGTTCAGCTGCTTCTACCTGATGCATGAAATGCTAAAGGAGCTGGGAAAAATGAAAGTATGAACCAACATGACTTGTATATGAGCTGTCACACTGTAGGGTCTCATATTTTTAAAAAATATTTTTTAGTTGTAAATGGACACAATAACTCTATTTTATTTGTTTTTATGTGGTGCCGAGGATCAAACCCAGTGCCTCACATGTACTAGGCATGCGCTCTAACACTGAGCCACAGACCCAGCCCCCAGGGACTCATATTCATCATGTTTGTTTTTATCTCCATTTCTGTCCATCAGTCTGCCTGTCAATCAACTATCAATCAATCTATAAATGGAGGACTGAGGATGTTCTTGGTTTTTCCTCCCAGTGCCCAGAAAACTGAATCTCTCCTCTCACTGCAGCACTTTTAAAAATTCCCATTTGGGTTTTTTTCCCAGTTGAATTTGTTCCTCATAACTGATTCCCTGCCTCTAATTTTCACTTTAGTTTAAAGGGCGGAGATTGTGACATACTTTTTTGCATTTAAAAATATTAAAAATTGGTCAGGCACGTTAGCACACACCTGTAATCCCTGTTACTCAGGGGGCTGAAGCAGGAGGATTGCCAATTCCAGGGCAACCTGAGCAATTTAGCAAGACTGTATCAATATAAAATCAGCAAAAGGGTTGGGGGTGTAGCTCAGTGGTAGAGCACTTTACTTAGCATGATGAAGGTCCTGGGTTCAATTCCCAGTACCAAATAAAAAAATATATATGTATATATATACATACATATTTAAAAATCAATGGTCTCAATTCAAAAATTGGAAAATATCTGAATGTTCCAGATAACAATAAATTAGTCTCTAGAATTAAAAAAATCTTTAAAAAATCTGTGAAACCTAAAAAATATATTTATTCTATGAAATTAAACACAAGTCATTTTCGCTTTTGTATTGAGCTAAATTGCTGTTAGAGCTTGTTCATTTCTATTTTTATACCGAATGCCAGGTTATAGGAATTTTTAATGCATGCTGCTTCCTCTGCATTGGTAAAAATCATTTTGAGTGAAGAATTACTTCTCTCAATATAGGTTAATTATTTCTGAGGAGTTGGCAGATAAAAAAAGATGACAGGAATATTATTGCTTGTGTTTAGCTTTTAGCATATTTAGCATGGGTAGCTGAGATGATTAGAATGGAAAGAATGCTCTTTTTTATTTAATGAATTAATGGAATGGGCAAGCAGAAGCGGCACTACAAAAGTTCACCCGGAGCTGCTTAGATCTTCTTCTATAAATCAACTGAGTTGATCAGTAATTTCATAGCCAATAAGATAATAATGACTCCTTGTGCCTAGCTTTTATCTTCTGCATTCAAGTTACATGCATATACTCATTTGATATACAACTTTACTTTTAAGATTTTTTTTGTGAAAGATGCAACATAATTTTATTTTAAATATGCACTTGACAATATGGACTCAAATTTAATTCACTGATGTGCAACCTTGCGTATGATATCTGAAACCAGAAATTGTCAAATGGTATATCAAAAAGGTAAATTAGCATGTGCTCAGTGCAACCTGACATGACAGATGGGTAGGAGGAGGGCTGTTATCCCTGGGAAGAGACTAAATATATTATAATTTGGATATATACACAAACTGGATAAAGATTTTCATAAGAGAACTTTCAATGCAAAAATCTATTTTTCAAACATAATAGTTAAGCCCACAATAACTCACTTCATTCTATGGCTTTATGAATTGCCTTGCAAAGCATCCATGCATAAAAATTATTTTGCAGGGTTTGTATTTATTGAGAATGTGTTAATTTCAAGAAATGATGCTAGGATATTAGTATAGTACTAACAGTAACAATAATAAGAATACTAATAGCTAACAGTGATTGATCTCTTACCCTGGGTGAGGCATCCTTCAAGTATTTTCTGTGTATTCTGACCCTGTCTCACTCACAGCTACACACACAAGAGTCATCTAACAGTAAGTGACAAGTCTGTGATGAGGCAATGTTTGCTCTTGATGATGAAAAGAGGATTAGCAGCTGCAGGGCCACATGGTAAAGGCTGAAGAGAGAGGACTTGAAATAGGCAAGAGATGGACAGACAGCATGGGGAGGGGAGGGCATTCTTTGGCAGGGAGTTGGAGAGAAGGTCTGGTGATGTTAGAATAAGGCCCTCGAGAGAAAAACTGTGGAATCTGGATACAATACTACGTAAGTCACAGAGATCCATGGAAGATTTTGGAAAAGGGGAGTTATTTAAAAGTAATAATTTTGGCTGGGTGCAGTGGTACATGCCTATAATCCCAGCAACTTGGGAGTCTGAGGCAATAGAACTACAAGTTTGAGGGCAGCTTGGGCAACTTGGCGAGTCGCTGTCTCCAAATTAAAAAACAAAGGCTGGATGTAGCTCAGTGGTACAGCATCTACCTTACAAGCTTAAGGCCCTCCCTGTTTTTTTTTTTTTTTTTTTTTTGCCAGTTTTTAAAAATATTTGTTCATTTTAGATCTATCTGACAGTAGAGTATATTTTGACATATTATAAACACATAGATTATAACTTTAATCAGGATCCTATTCCTGTGGTTGTACATGACGTGGCGTAACACTGGTTGTATATTCATATATGAACATAGGAAAGTCATGTCCGACTTTGCATTCTACTGTCTTTCCTATTCCCCTTCCCTCTCCTTTCCCTTGATTCCCCTTTGTCTAATTCAATGAACTTCTATTCTTTCCTCCCCCACTGCATTGTGTGTTAGCATATACTTATCGGAGAGAATATTTGGCCTTTCTTTTGGGGGAATAGGCTTATTTCACTTACCACGATAGTCTCCAGTTCCATCCATTTACTGGCAAATTCATAAACTCATTCTTTATGGCTCCATTGTGTATATATATCACATTTTCTTTATCCAATCATTGGTTGAAGAGCACATAGGTTGGATCCATACCTTAGCTATTGTGAATTGTGCTGCTCTAAAAGGTTGCGTCACTGTGTCATGTTGATTTTAAATATTTTGGATATATACCAAGGAGTGGTATAGCTCAGTCATATGGTATTTCCATTCCTACTGTTTTGAGGAACCGCCATAGTGCTTTCCAGAGTGGTTGTACCAATTTGCAGTCCCACCAGCAATGTATGAGTGTAACTTTTCCCTCATATCCTTGAAGACCCTGGTTTTAATCCCCAGTCCTGGAATAAAACAAAACAAAACCAAAAAGAAATAACTTTGGAAGAAATTTATGGTAACAGTACATGGAAGAAAAGTGGAGTTAGAGAGACTAACCAAGAAGCTTTGCATTTGTTTGGGATTTGAGATGAAGTGGTGATGGTAGGAAGAGAAAGATTTGCTTACTTTATTTGCTCTAAAGATTTGGTTACTCCATTCACCATCTGAGGAGGAATCAAAGATGACCCTGATTTTCTTTGTCCAGAGGATGGTGGGATAGGACCTGTTTATGGGAGGCAGATGGTAACTTAGGACCCAGAGATGTTACATGGAGATGGATGTAGACTATTTCTTCTAGAACCTGATCAGAAATGTACGAAAGGGGCTCGGTTTTCGGAGTCACCATCCTTTAGCTGAGGGTTAAAACAAAGAAGTGGACTGATTCTGTTTTTAAAAGATGTAGAGGGAGGGAAGGCTAAGGAGAAAACCTGAGGAACAGGAGGCACAGGAAGAACTGAAGTGGAAGGGTCAGGGAGGGAAGAAGAAGCAAAGATAACCAAGAACGTGGGACAGCAGGAGGGAGAGAGGTTCAAGAAGGAACAAGTCCTCCATTACATCTGATGTCACCGAAAGTGCAGAGAAAGGGGGCTGAGCAAAGATGACTCAATGATAGCTACAAAGACACTTGACATCTGAGATTACAGTTTCCAGTTATTAAACTCCAGTTATTAAACATGGAATTTAATGATTAATTTTTTAGGTTTATTTACCTATTTTTATTAAAAATATTGTTCTAATTGACAAATAAAAGTTTTATATATTTATTGTGTACAACGTTTTGAAACATATACATAGTGGAATTTGAACTAATTAACATGCATTTACTGTATGCTCATCATTTTTGAGAACATTTAAAATCTACAGCTAAGCAATTTTTAAGAATATAATATGTCTTTATTAACTATGGTCACCTTGTTGTACAATAGATGCCCAGAGTTTTTTCCTCCTCACTGAAATTTTGTATACTTTGATCAATATAAAAATTGAAGGAAGTCAAGAAGGGGCTTGTAGATTGGAAGAGGGATTTCTTCTGGCTAAAGCTACTGTCTCAAAGTGAGCCTTGTCTACATTAGGTCAAGGTGAGCAAGTATTCATCTACCCTAGTTCTATGAGAGTCCCTGTCTGCACTAGCTCAAGGTGACCAAGTCTTACCTACACTGAGTAGGAAAGGGAGGCACAGTGGACCAGTCCCCTGGAGATGGTGGCTTCTGGGCTCTTGCCATTACCCTGAGGCCTCTCGCTCTCTCTTTTAATTTTTTGGAGCATCAATTTTATTATGAGATTTGTGAGAAACAAATTTATTAAGAACCACCACTACTCTCTCAGAAGCACTGGAAAAAGGGCAGAGAAGAACAGGGAAGGGGAAAGTGTTCCAGGAAAAATAGTCTCTGATGCCTCCCCCAGGAGGGGGTGGAGAGGCCCTCTTGTCTCCAGGTGGCTCCAGGTGCCCTCCTGACTGCACTCAGTGGGGAGAAACAACGGGTGGTCCACACCTGGCTGACACCCATGCCAGGTGTCAGGATCCATGGAATCCAGGTCCTCTGGCTGCCCGTTGACTTTGTGTGTCTTGGCTATCCACTTCCATGGAGCCATTGGGTTTCTGAATCCAGGGCCCTTCAGCCCTCCTCTCACCATTGCCACTGTGTTACTGAACGAAGGGTTTGTGTTTTGGGCTGGGCAGAACATATTCCTAGCACACTGGTTGTCCTCCATCCATTCCTCAAAGCTCTTGCTCTTGTCACAGGGACAGGCTGCAACCCCATGTGGGTTGCCCAGGGGAGAGGGAGTTTTCTTCTTCTGATGTGCCCTGGGAGGGCTTGCTGCTCTCTGTGTCCCACCCATTGATGATTGTCCAAGAACTGGGTGTGAAGACACAGGAACATGCTGGGGGGCTGTGCTGAGAGTGGGGTTCTTCGATTCAGGCTGCAGAAAGAAATGGCAGGCAGGCTGACTCTTCTGTCTCCTTTCTTCCCTGACTTCTTGGCCTTTCAGCTGATGCTCAGGGGCCAAGAAGGGGACGGTACAAAGGACTCCCTGGCAATCCTCTGTGGGTATGGAAGGAGAGTGGGAACATCTGCAGGGCATGGCAAGGCCCAACCTCTGGATACACAGGCCTCACTTGGAACCTGCAGCCCGCCCGGTGAGTTGTCTGATGCTGGAGTATTAGATGTGTCACCATTGCCTCATCGGAGTTTCTGGCTACCAAAGATACCCAAGTATCATGTGGGTTTTAACCCATGTCAAATAAGATTGTTGTTATCCTGGGGTCTGGGTGTAGGGAGGAGCTCACTAGAGGACTCAGTGAACATTCCTTACTCCAGCTCAGTCATGGGTGCCCGTGATTTGGTCTACCATGGGCTTCTGCATGGGGCCCACGGTCAGTGTCTGAGGAGGCTTTGTGCTGTGGTGCAAACATGAATGGGAATGGTGTCCCTTGCATGAAGGACCTGCTTCTTTGGCTGCAAAATGATGCTCCCATCCAATGGCAGGTACCCAGTGACCATGAAGTACAAAATGACAACCAGGTTCCAGACATCCACTGCAAGGCCATTATATTCTTCCCACCAGGAGATTTCTGGGCACAGAATGGGAGAGTGATGCAGATTGTGTTCAGCTTCTCACAGTCATGAATCTACCAAAGGCCAAAGTTGCAGAACGTGATGTTTCCTCTGGCATCTGCGAGGATGTTCACCATTTAGAGCTCTGTGCATGATACCCTTCTCATGAAAGACAGGCACAGAGGACCTGCCTCAACCCTCTCCAGGCCTCCTCCTGCATGCCCCTGACCTTCAGGATGTGTTGCTGTAGCTGTCCCCCACCTGCATGCTCCATCACGAGGTAGATATTTTCAACAGTTTCAATCATTTGAAATAGCTCAATCTCATTGGGTATTCCATAGGCTCCATTATATCCAGTTTGGATATAATTATATTCAGTTTAGATACAATGCAGGAGAAATTCTGCTCCACTTTTGTCAGACCTTCATAGTGACTTCTGTGCTGGTGAGGTATGGCCGGCTAGTTATCCCTCAGGACCCTATAATGGGTCATGAGGGTCTCTTCCTAGGAGAAGCTGGCCAGGAGGCCCTATTACACTGTCATAACCCCAATATTCTGATAACTCTCATGATACATCCTAAGCAGCTACACCAACTAAGATGCTAAGAAACCACAAAACAAACAAAAACAAAAAGAAAACAGCAACGAAACAAAAAAAATCAAAGACCAATAAATAAGTAAGTAAATAAATAAATAAATAAATAAAATGAAATGAAGGAAACCCCAAATCCAAATTCAAAATCAAAAGAATAAAACCACCAATCTACTAAATGATCTAACCATCTGTAAATTCAATAGGTCACCATCAAGACTCCCTGTGCTTATCAAGCACAGTCTGGACCATGTATAGCTGGTGTTTGAAATTCCCTCACAATGACTTCTTGTAAGGTCTGAGCAAGAAATGGCCCAGTCATTGTTGGGCAGAATCCATATAGGTGGTCTTGCTTTTTGGCCTCAGGCCTTATCTCCACTTAATACTAAGAATAAGAAGGAACTTCTGAAACGTTTTGCATCAGTGGGTTATGGAGACTGAAATTTACTTTTTTAGAAATTAAAATTTGTTGGGGAAAAAAATAATTGAAGGAGGGCTGGGAAAACTTTATTTTAGGTTACATGTTTTGCTCATCTTAAGTTACTTGACATTGTCCATTGCCTACATGCAGATAGTTTCCGAGTAGGTTAGATTATCTAGCGGAAATATCATTTATGTCTTCAGGCTTTCAACAATGACATGGGCAGTAGATAAAGGAGTGGACCATGGGACACCTTGGGGATGCTTTATGGTCCCAAATGAGAGCAGAGAAATAATATCAGAGGCCTAGATTTATTTAATAACCTGCTTAAAACTGTTCTTCCTAGAGGATCCAGAGAGTGTATGAAGGCTGATATGGAATTACATATTCAGTTTTTAAGGGAAACCTTTCTGTTTAAGAAGTCTTAGCTTTTATGCTCTTACAAAATTTGAAAAGTAAATATGTCTTGTTTATTACTCTTCGGGTATTGATAAACTTTAAGGCATGAAACTATTTTTATATACTAATAATTACACTCAAAGGGATTTTAATAGTATGATTCCTTGTGTTTCTCAGGAAAATCCTACTCTGTCAGTCCCAATAAAATAACAAAACAGAAAGCAATAAAAAAGAATGTTCTCAGGAGAGGCAGGTTTAATTTCTGTGATAATTGGTGATGAGACTCCAGACCTGTTCAATACAATTACAGAGAGCAGCCAAGTGTAGTTATTTAAATGAATTAAAAATGAAAGGAAGTTGAAAGTTCAGTTCCTCAGTTGAACTGGCTACATTTCTTGTGTTCAGTAGCCATCACAGATATAGAACCTTTCCATCACCACAAAAAGTTCTATTAGACAGCACAGGTATAAGCTATAAAACCATCAGAAGCACAGTCTGGTATCATAACCAGATGTGGAGTGCCATATATAGATAATAATTTCATTTTAAAGGATACAACAATATTTCAAGACTGCCTTTGTGTTTGTTAAATCTTGTTACATTGGAGCTTATTTGCTACACAGTCTAGGGTTAAGTTTTCTTTGATAGTATAAGTAGTTTTTGCAAATAGTTGCAAGCTATTTTCCAAACAATTATGAATGGGTGTCAGGGCAAAAGGAAACGGCAATAGGAGATATTTAGAGGACCTCAAAGCATTCATCTCTTGGGATGAGGCAGCCCTTACAGCTCTTTCTACCTGCGTGTTCCCCAAGCTCCCTCTGAACAGGAAGGAAGCTAAAGAGGACTAGGAAGTGTGATACTAGGAAGAGGAGATAATATGAGGTGCATTCTCACGGTTGCTGCTATGACCAATGGGCCTCTATTTGGTTAAAACCCCTGTGGATCTTCACCTGAAGCTGGTTGCTATCTACTATTTGTTGAGAACTGTCTCGATCTTTTACCTTCCCAACATTTCAGTTGTGCTTCCAGCTGGTCCAGCAGTGTTCTGAGGACCTGGGACAGAGTGCAGAAAAGGAGGCACATGCTTGAGATGGCAGGCTGTCATTGCATCCTGAGTCAGAGACACACAAATCTGGTACATCCCATCTGTGATTGAAATCAGAGGTGAGCCAAGGGGTGTGACACAGGGTACCAGAGGCATCTACTACAGTTACGATTTACTGAGGACACTCATTATGTGTCAGTCTCCGAGCAGAGATAAAGCACATGCTTTTCCTCATTTAGCCACACAGCCACCGGGGCAGTAGATGTGGTGCATCCAGATTTCATAGAAGACATAGAAGCTTGGAGAAGTTAAATAACTTGCTCAAGAACCCAAATATATCAAATGCCAAAGATCATAAGGGGCTGACATTGGATTCTCACCTCAGCCTGGGCCACCCACATCCCTTGCTCAACTCCACTTTGCTCTTTCTTCCTCAGTGGCTCTAAACTTTGTCCTCTGTCTTCTCTTTCTTTTTGTAATATTGCCCGTTTTAGTCAACTATTTCGCTACTGTGACTAAATGATCTGACCAGCATGATTATAGAGGAGGAAAGGTTTATTTGAGGGCTCACGGTTTCAGAGGTCTTATTCTGTAGAAGGCCAGCTCCATTCCTCAGGGCTCGAGGGGAGGCAGAACATCTTGTCGGAAGAGTGTGGCAGAGGGAAGCAGCTTGTATCATCAGGAAGCAAAGAGAGAGACTCCACTCCCCAATACAAAATATATACCCCAAAGCCAGGCGCCAATTCCCACCTCCTCCAGCCACACCCTAACTTTAATTAATCCCATCTGGGATTAATTCACTGTTTGGGTTAAGACTCTCACACCCCAATCATTTCTCCTCTGAACCCTCCTGCATTGTCTCATGTGAGCTTTTGGGGGACGCCTCACATCCAAACCATAACATTTTTTCCCCATTTACTTTTTGGAATGGAGCATTCTACCGGTTTTGGCAAACACATAGGGCCATCTAATTACTGCCACCTCCCCAATCTTTAGAACAGTTCTAGTAGTCCCCCAAGGTACCACAATCCTTTGCAGTAAACCCCTTTTCCCATTCCCAGCCTCTCACAACCACTAGATTTGTTTTGCTTCTCTGTTATTTTGCATTTGCAAGGAAGTCATGTAAATAAAATCATACCATATATAGCCATTTGAGTCCAGCTTCCTTTTGTCACAGAATGTATTTGAAAATCATCTAAGTTGCTATGTGTATAAATTGTTTGTTCCTTTCATTTAATGAGTAATATTTCATGGTGTGGCTACCCCATACTTTGACTATTCCCTCAACTAGGGACATTTGGGTTGTTTCCAGTTCTTGGCTATTATAAGGAAAGCTGCTGTAAGCATTTGCACAAAGGTTTTATCTAAATATAAGTTGTCATGTTACCTGGGTAAATGCCTGGGAGTCAGATTACTGATGTATTATGAGTGTAGATTTACCTTTCTAAGAAATTGCCCAACTTTTGTGAAATTTACTGTTTTGCATCCTCACCATTAATGAAAGAGTTCAACTGCTGCACAGTCTTACCAGCACTGTTTTTTTTTTTTAAATTTTAGTCATTCTAATAGGTGTTTAGTGGTAATTCATCGTAGCTTAAATGTGTTTCCATAATGATAAACTGTTTTGAACATCTCTTTGTGCATGTGCTTGCAATGTGTATATCACCCATGATAAAGTGTCTGCCCTCTTGTTTCACTGGATTGTTTCATTTCTTATTAATACATTTTTGAGAGATATTTTGATATTACGTATGGATTTCATAAAAATCCTACATGCGCACTGCAAATACTTTCTCATAACATGCAGTTAGTCTTTTTGTTCTCTTAATAGTATCTTTTTAAAGCAGTTCTTAATTTTTATAAAATCAATCTATCTATCTATCTATCTATCTATCTATCTATCTATCTATCTATCTATCTATCTATCTATCATCTATCTATCTACTTTTTGATACCAGGGATTGAACCCAGGGGTGCTTAACCAGTGAGCCACATCCTCAGTCCTTTTTTATATTTTATGTTGTGACAGGGTCTCCCTGAGTTGCTGAGAGTCTCACTGAGTTACTGAGGCTGGCTTTGAATTTGTGATCCTCCTGCCTCAGCCTCCTGAGTCACTGGGATTATAGGTGTCAGCCACTGCACCTGACATTTATTTATTTATTTTTGCAGTACTGGGGATTGATCCCAGGGGCACTCCACCACTGAGCTACATCCTCAGCCCTTTAAAAAAATTGTGTATTTTGTTGAGACAGGGAGTCACCAAGTTGTCCAGGCTGGCCCTGAACCTGCCATTCCCCTGTCTCAGCGTTTTTGTTTTTTTTTTCCCCCCTTTGGTTTGGTTTTTTTTTACTTTCACGGTTTATGATTTTGGTGTCATGCCTTAGAAATCTTTGGCTAATTCAAAGTCACAAAATTTTTCTCCTAAAAGTTTTATGGTTTTACAGTAGGCAAAGGATCCATTTTGAGTTACTTTTATGTGGGATACAAAGTAAAGATCAAGATTCTCTTTTTATTATCATCTGGATAGATAATTGTTGCAGCATTATCTTTTGAACAGTCTATACTTTTGCCATTGAATTGTTTTCACACTTTTATTCAAAATCAGTTGCCCATATGTATGTGGGTCTATTATGGATTCTCTTCTGTTCTGTTGATCTGTATGTCTATTGTTTCTCAAATACCACACTGTCTTGGCTACTGTAGCTTTGCAGAAAATCTGGAAATTAGGTAGTATCAGTTCTCCAAATTTGTGCTTCTTTTTTCAAAATTATTTTTTTCTACTTTAAGGCCTTTTGCCTGTTTAGAGTCCACCTGATGATTTCCAAAATACAGTGCTGCTGGATTTAGATTGGATTTTGTTGAATCTCTGTATTGTTTTTGGGAAAATTGACATCTTAATGTTATTCCCCTTATCTTATCATTAAGTAGCGTCAGAGAGACTAAACCAAAGCAATATAATGAAAGCAAGACATGTTTATTGAAATGTGACCCCTAAATAGTTTGCAAATTGTGGTTACTGCTATTTTTCATATAATATAAATTTTAACAGAACAATGCTACTTTGTGCAGTTGGTTAGGAGAAGGGAATCGTGTGTTGATCTGTTGTAGCCCCTCTATCTTCCCTAGTTTCCCCTCCTGTGTGACTGACATATGTATGTCTGCCAAGTATAATTTACATTTCATTTATGGGTCTTCCGGGAATCAGAGCGAGTCATTAAACAATCATCACTTCTTAAAATATGTTTTAAAAGTGAAATATTCCCTACTCTTAAACCCCCATATTGGGGCTTTCATACTAAACAAGTCTAGTGTATTATTTTTATTTTAAGATGTAGAATAGGCAAACAGAGAACAGATTTATTATAGGTCTCTGACATTGAGAATTTCAGTATTTCTTGCATCTGCATGTTTTTAAATGCCAAGTCAAGCTAATTGCTGAAACTTTTCTGAATGTCTATGCATAGTTCTTAATTGATAACTGAGAAAAAGCATAAAACATCTTTCTGATGCAGAGTGGGTGGCTTTCTTCATTAGAAATTTAGAAGTTTTCTATCTTTACCTGTGGTCTTTGGTCCCCTTTCTGTTGTTCATGTCCCAAATTCAACTTTTAAAACTCTGCTATTTGCCAGCTCAGAATTTAACCTTCCACGGCCTATTGCTAGCTTCTTGGCAGAATGTCAAACCTGTCCAAGCAGGACGTCAGACCAGTCCAGATTAAACTAGCTTGATCTAAGAAACAAGCCAGTGCAAAACAGCAAGATCCTCATTAATTTTAATTAACCGTTCCAAACAGAGTTGCACAACAAGGTCATTTTCCCTAAATGAATTATTAGAGATAATATAAGGAATAGTCTTCTCCAGGCAGTATTTTTAAGCCCCAGGAGTTGGCAACAACTATCCCAGAGAATATCTGTCTCTCCAAGTTAGTCCACTCACCTAAGGTTGAGGGAAATATTCCCTGAAAACATTGAAGTCATTGCATACACCTGTTGTTTCCCAAGATTTCAAGTACAAAGTTCAAAGTGCTTCAGAGAATGATAAGGAGTGATGGTTCCTCACGTGGAAATAAATGATTAGAAAAATCAAAATGAAATAAATGATTAGAAAAATCAAAATAGATTCGGAAGTCATATTTCCTTCTAAATTGGGAACACCAAGGGACTTTTAGGGAACTCTAAATGGTGGACCTTCTAGATGTTCACTTGTTCATTCATTTTTATAGACTGTTTTGTTTACTAAGAATGAACTGGCCACAGATGTTATAATTGGGGCCTTCAGTTTTTTCACTTTTTTTCTTTCACGTCCTTCTGTATGATATCTCAATTTTCCCCAAAAGTAAAAAATAACATTTCTGTGAAAAGCCTTCAATTTATCATAAAATATACAGAGAACACTAGTTTTATAAGCATTTAATATCTCCCTTTTATTGAACTATGATCCAAACATCCAAATAATATTGTCGGTTAAAAAAAATTTTAAAACTTAAATTTGACACATAATTATAAATATCCTAGATTGACAATTATTCAAACTTCTCTATTAACTGTCAGAATATTTACATATCCTAATCACACATCTTAATAAATATGCATGAACATTATTGGCTTCCCTGGCAGTCTGATATTCCAGTGAAGATATAAAAGCCCTTAGCTTAAAAGTTTATCTAAGAAACCCAGTTAGATTTGGAATTACTGTAACAATTCTTGTGAAAAGTCAAAACACTGCCGAAAGCAGCTGAAGCCGCTGACCTAGCAGCCTGAGTCTGAAAGAGACTCACTGCACTAAAAGCTGTAAGGGGTTGAACTAAACATATGGTATCGGATTACGATTAATCTGGAGAACAGACCATCAGCAAATTGAGAAAAGAATCTCTTGTTTCAGTGATTTGTCAAGCTTTTGAGTTTTCATCCTCTCTCTTCCTTTCTGATTTGTTTTCTGCTGTTTGCCTATTTGTCATAGAGGGATAATGGCTTCCATAATGAAAGGATTTCAAATGCAAATGCTTAAAATACACATTCCTGGCAGTACACTGTCAAATTTCAAACTGACACCGATAGCTATATCTACATCTAATCTATATCTATATCTGTAGTTGCATACAATATTTTATATTTAAATATGTATATTTAATATATATTATACATTGAATCTATCATATTTAATAACATCTGGTGTGGAGTGTGTGCATGTGTGTGTGTGTTTATAAAATCAGAGAATTCTTTTCCTTTCTTAGCTCATGTTTGATTTATCAAATAATTTGCTCAAGGTGAATTATAATAGTCCATCCAAAACTGTAAGGAGATGGTGTGTGGGCTTAGACTTAATGGTCACGATTGTTTCACTGTGCAAACTGATTTACTGACGTGTGAGATGGAACAAGTTGATTGCTCTGTGTCTGGACTTTCTACCTTCAGTGGATGCAATGTTTTGGATGTGCTTTTGAGACACAGGGCTATATAAAGATGGGAGGTAACAGGATGAAAAGTTGACTAAAATAATGAGGGTCTTTGAAATGAGAAAGCTTTAAACAAGAACCAATATAATTTCTATCATTCTGGTTGTGTCTAAACCTCTACTAAGTGAGCACTCATTCTTTTCCATAGGATGGGTAACAGAAAAAAGTCATTGAAAGAGCAAGAAAGAGGTTATATTATGCAAAAGGAGAATAAGATAATCTATGTTGTGAAAGTGTTGCATCCAGACGGAAAACCTAATTGTGTAATCAGTAAAGGTAAGAGTTAAACATTAGCAGGAAATAAGATGAAAACCGAAATGATGAAGTAAAAAGTGAATTAAATAGATTCATCCAGAATTCAGAAATGAAGAGGAGAAAAACATAAAAGACCTGAATGACCTATCCAAGAGATTAGTCTATTTAAAATAGTACTGATATAAACAGAAAACAGAAAGGATGACTCCAAAGTGATGGTCGAAGTAAAAAAGAAAACACCTTTTAGATGATTTTAGCCTTGAAGCAAGAGTGCATGGAAGTAACATCCGGTGAACCTCATGAAAACAGAGCCACACCAGGACAGGTTCCCCAGGTATGCAAAAAAATCAAGCATCACATAAACATCAAGAAAATTACAAAGAACCTCCCAAAATTGAACACAGGTTCTTCGAGTTCCTGACAAAGGACATCAATTGTCTTCATTTTCTCACTATTAAATGCTAAAATGTAAAGGAAGAGGTTAAGAGTCAAGGCCATGGAGAGACTGGAGTTAGACTGCCTGGTTTCAAACCTTAGCCCTGCTAAGGATCAGTTGTTTAAACATGGCCAAACTCCTTATCTGGTTTGTGTTTCATTCTCATCAATAGTTTAATGCAGATAATAAATGCACCTTCATATAGTTATCATTAGGATTAAATCAATGAATATATTTAAAGTGCTTAGAAGAGTATCTAAAGCACAGTAAGCAAAATGTGAGTTATTTTCCCTCTGCTTTGTCTCCTTCTTCTCTTTGTTTTCTTCTCTTACTCCTCTTTCTTATCCCCTTTTCCTCCTCCTCTTCTCCTTCTTCCTGTTGTTGTTATTTTACTACAGAACTTTGAAAGAATTCTATATCCAGCTAAGGTATCAACATGTGAAGGCAACGGAAGAGTGTGCTTTGATAGCTGTGTATTCCAAATGTGCTCTCCGGCAACTTAAATAAAATATTCCAAATGTGCTCTCCAGGAACCTTACATAAAATATTTGGAAACTCGAGTTTCCAAACAGAAGTTGCTTCAAAGACTGAAATTATTGACAAAGGAAATAGTGGTTGCAAAAGGCCATTAACCTGAATTATTAGTAGCACATGAATAATAAAATTTGATTTCCCTTTATTTTAATGTATGAAATATTCAGCAAGGAAAAACAAAGGGTTAAGACTCCCAAATTAAATTACAATACAATAATTACCGAGTTTGAAAGCAAAGGCACAAACATTTTATTTTTCATCAAGGTCAGTTAACAAATTACTAATTTGCCTTTAACTCTTCTGGTTTGTTTAAAGAGTTTCAAGATCATCTTTGGAAAACTTTACAGCAGTTACTTAAGGAATAAATATAGAATTTTTTTCTTTCCAACTAAAGTTAGTAAACAAATCAAAAACCCTCCCAGACCCTCTGAACAAAAACAGGTAAATAAACAAACAAACAGAAAACAAACTTCCATCAGGAAAAAGAGAGAAGTCAAGCCAGTAAGCAAATATTTAAAAAGAACAAAAAGAAAATGCATAGAGAAACATGACCAAATATTTGCTGGATTGAAAAATGTATATGAGTTACATACTCCAATGAATGGGCATTTGTACTGTGTTACTTGTAATTTCTCCACCTAAAATAAAAATATTTGGAAATATTGGCAAATAAATGCAAGGCAAATAAAAAATCGAGAGAGTAATTTTAGCATTAGATAGAGCAGAATTTAAGGCAAAAACATTAAATGCTACAAAGTGGGTCATTTTGATCAAAAGATGGTAAAATCAGCAGTGAAGAGAAAAATATTTTAAACCTCTCATTTACAGAATAATATAGTATCACTGTTAGAGGTGAAAGTGTTTGCAATCCAAAGACATTTTAGAAAAATTTAATGTGAGAGATTTTAATTACTATGACAGATCCATTAGGTATGGATTATAAGAATATGATTACTGAATTTCAACATCATTAGAAATAAAAGAAAATAAAATTAAAATGAGCCACCTTTTTCTGTCAAGTAAGCAAAAGATTTTTGAAACCATAATAACCAATATTAACAAGTATGTGTTGGGATAGACCCTCTCATGGCTGTTAGATGTGTGAATAGATAAAATTCATGATAAAATTAGGCTGGTCAGATTTTTAAGAGCCTTAATATTAGCCTTAGTATTTTCATCTCTTGGAGACAGATTGGAAAAAAAAAAAAGGATTTGTGCTTATTGATTGCAGAATTATTTAAATTTTTAAGAAGTAAATAAAATATTCATTAATAATGGTTACATAAATTATTTTGTCACATATTAAAATGGCATGTTTGAGAATATATAATTTTTTGAAAAATACTGAAAGACAGGAAAAAGAAAAATAATATTTATTATTATTAAATAAAAATGATTAAACATAATTCAATAAATAGCACAGTCCAAATTTGTGGTCAAAAATAGAATTCATAATTATGTCAAAATGGATTTTACTTTCATATATAGCTAAAAAGAATGAATAAAAGTAAATCAATGTGGTTAACTGTTTATGTCTGAGTGGTATTATAATTTTTCATGTCCTTTTTCTAATTTTCTAACTTTTCATTAATGGTGTATTATCCATAAAAGAAAAAATATTTAGAAAAGAGCAAGGAGGTAACTGCATTCAAATGTGTAGAACAGAATGCTATGAAAACTATGTGTTTTTTTGCTATGAAATAATTAATAATTATAAGCAAACGCATTATTGTATTTTATTCCTTTTCCCCCAAACTGAGTATGACTGAAAGATTGAAACACCAGTCAAGTAATTTCAAGTTCCTGTATCACACTGAGAAATATTAGTATTTTTATAGAACTTTATAAATTAGGAAATATTTTCACAATCGTACCTCATTTTACTTTCACAAAAATGCTCTGGAAAAGATTATCTCCAATCTTCCCTCCCTCCCTCCCTCCCTCCCTCCCTCCCTCCCTCCCTCCCTCCTTCCTTCCTTCCTTCCTTCCTTCCTTCCTTCCTTCCTTCCTTCCTTCCTTCCTTCCTTCCTTCCTTCCTTCCTTCCTTCCTTCCTCTCTCTCTTTCTCTCCCTCCCTTCCCTCCTTCCTTCTTCTTTCTTGTACTGGGAATTGAACCTAGGGGCCTTAAACACTGAGCCACATCACCAGCCCTTTTTTTATATTTTATTTAGAGACAGGGTTTTGCTGAGTTGCTTAGGGCCTAAGTTGCTGAGGCTGGCTTTGAACTTGTGATCCTCCTTCCTCAGATCTCCTGAACTGCTGGGATTACAGGTCTGCGAAACTCTAATCTTCATATGAAGTAATTGAGATTCAGAGAGACAATAGTTTCTTGCTTAAGGATGCTCAGAAAAAAATCTCCAGCTCTTAAAAAAAAAAAAAAAAAATCCCTAGCACTTTCCAGACTCTATCTTCACTATTTATATATGATGATATTTGAAAGTACAACCTGCTGCTCTTACTTAGTACCTCCTCCCTTTGAGTTTTTATTAGGATCCTGTTATCACATGGTATTGCTTTCTGTCAACCCAACCTAAGATACATGGGTAAACATTTTATTCCTAGCAGTCATAAAATGCTAAATTAATGAAACCAATTGTGGTCACCAAAAAAAAAAAAAAAAAAAAAAAAAAAAAAATTCATTATCATTTTGTTATTATTGGCTACCTATTTTGAGACCCATAGAATCTTACAAATTAGTACCTATTACCTCGATTTCTATTCAGATGCCATAAGTCACATAGAATGGTCTCTACCTTTGTGACTGAATCAAACTTTACATTTATTAGCGACTTTGGTCTATTATAAAACTCATCTGGTCATTAATGGAAGAACCACTGGGTATTGAGACTGAGTATATTCAGCACTTTGGGCTAGAAGTCAATCAGAATGCAATCATTCATGAAGACTCCTGCAAGCAATAGCCACTGTGCTGTGCCAACATTCATCAAGCTAAGGGCCAGGAAAGTGAGTGCCAGGGGCAGATCTCACAGAGGCAGCACAAAAGTCAGCTCATCTCAATTACAACTCGGCAGTGGCCTTCTTCCTCTGAACTACAGTCAGGGAAGGGAATCTGAGAGGCAGTTTAGAGGTTTTTCATTGGGATCCTGTTCAACAAGAATACCCTGTAGGAAACAAACTAGGCTACTTATTTTTCTTCTCTTCACTTCCATCAGAATATTTGAAATATAGTGCTCAAATTGTGCTAACTCAAGAAATCAAGGAAGCAAGAAATAAGGACAGTGGGGCTGGGGTTGTGACTCAGTGGTAGAGTGCTAGCCTAGCATGCGTGAGGCCCTGGGTTCAATCCTCCACATAAAAATAAAATCAAAGTATTGTGTCCACCTACAACTAAAATATATCCATATTTTAAAAAAAAGATACAAGAGTAGTGAATATTTGGTGTCACATTCTTAACTCTATGCCTTGCTAAGCATTCCTAGGCAAGGTTTTTATTTTTTTCTGTTTTAATATCCTATCTCTAAACTATCCCATAGGGTTTTTGTTAAAATACATAAAATCAAGTAAATCAAGTATGTCATTCAGCTTTCCATCACTGTAAGGAAATACCCGAGATAAACAACTTAAAGGAGGAAAGGTCTACTTTGGCTCATGATTTTGGATGTTTTAGACCATGGTCAGTTGATTCAAATGCCTTTCAGCCTGTGGCAAGGTAGTGTGTCATGACAGGGAGTACATGTTTTAGCAAAGCTGCTCACCTGTCATGTCCAGGAAGCAAAAGGAGAGAGAGGGGAACAGGTGGTCTCCTGTATACCCTTCAAGGGCATACCCTCAATAATGCAACTTCCTTCCACTAGTCTCCCTTCTCCTAATGTTTCCACTATTTCCCAATAATGCCAGAGGTGAGTGACCAAGCCTTTCACACATGGGCCTTTGTGGGACACTCCAGAACCAAAGTATAAAGTAAATGAAAGTAAATAGTGCATAAGGACTAGCTATTATGATGAAGTCAAGTTAGCACCATGATTAGTCAAGTGTCGTGGCACATGCCTATAATCCCACCAACTCTTGGGACTGAGACAGGAGGATCTCAAGTTTGGGGCCAGCCTCTGCAACTTAGTGAGACCCTATCTGAAAGTAAAAATTAAAAAGTGCTGAGGATATAGCTCAGTGGTAAAGTACTGGGGTCAATCCCCAGTACTGGAAAAAATATGTGTACATATATCTCACCAAGATTATATATGTATATGTGTACATATATATGTATATATATATTATATCTATATAATATTATATAATGTATTTATATGTATACCATACATTATTATATTTATATAATATTATATAATATATTCATATGTTTATATATCTATAAAATATATATGTATATATATATGTATGTGTATGTATATGTATATATAGCTCACCAAGATTAGAATAGTCCCTTTTATTTGAAATTTTGGTGTGAATAACTTTGAGGTCAAAGTATTGATTTTAGGAATCAGTCCAAATGTGTTTTTTACAAGAAACCTCCCTGAACCATATAATGGGGTACATTTTTCTTCGAAGGGTCTCTATAATCATTTTCCAGAAAGTCTTGGTATACTTGTGGGGTTTTTATTTTTCTATTTATTATTATTATTATTATTATTATTATTATTATTATTTTTTTTTGTACCAGGGATTGAACTCAGGGGCACTTGACCACGAAGCCACATCCCCAGCCCTATTTTGTATTTTATTTAGAGACAGGGTCTCACTGAGTTGCTTAGGGCCTTGTTTTTTGCTGAGGCTGACTTTGAACTTGAGAAATCCTCCTGCCTCAGCCTCCTGAGCTACTGTGATTACAGGCGTGCACCTCTGCGCCCGGTTTACCAGTGTTTTTATATGAAGAAAATAGTGTCTTCGTGATTTTATTTCACAGTTGAAATAAAATTGTTTCACCTTCAAAAAATAATAATAATAATAAAAAAAAGAGTTAAACGTTGGAAGCTGCCATAGTATACGTCCTTAGAGCTCCTTAGAGAATCTTCCACTCCCAAGGGTCTCGTTAGGAGACAAGAACTGATGTATGCTTCTCATGTAGGTCTCTAAAGATGTTTGAAGCCCACCTGTCAGCATGGAGACATCCAGAATCATTTCCAGAAACAAAGGTGGGTGCTTTTACAAGTGGGAGATGTTTTGACGGGAGGAGACATGACTGGGCAGCCCGCAGCTCTCCCTCATCTTGGTCACACGCGCGCGCTGGGAGATTGAATTACAACGACTCAACTGCTTATTTAATGTCCCCCCGAATTAAATGTGACTGTGCTATCATTTCTTATAAATTAATATTGTGTCAGTACGACTCTGCGAATGCTGTGTGATCGAGGTGTTGGAACGCCTGGTACCTCGTTTCGCTGTGATGTACCCCGGGTTCCTCAGTGGCCTGGCCCTGGCCAGCCCCGGGGCGGCCACACTGCGGTGGCAATTCTACTGAGCTCGCGGCGTTTCTACCCCTGCGTGTGAGGAAAGCCCACAGCACGAATCACAGTCGGAGTTTCCTCTTTCGCTCCACGCCTATGGCATGCCAGCCTGCGATCTGGTATGCATGACTCCATGAATGAGGAATTGGAGTCTTGCTTTAAGGCTGGCCTCAGTGTTACTGTAGGGCGCAGGGCCATGGCGTTACTGAGCAACAGGGTTTGTTTTCCTGTTGCTGAGATTCCCGCTCTGCTTTCCCAGACGCATGTTGCATAGTTGATCTGTGTGGTGTGTTCTAATTCGGTTGAAGGTAGGCTGCCAGGCCTGGCAAGGTGGGACTTGGGTTATATAACACCTGTCTCTTATAAGGTTAGGGGCTAATACAAATTTTCCTTGTTAAGGTTGAGTTTTGTGCTATGGTCTCACTCTTGCTGTCTGCCACCTGTTCAAAAATCTCTAACCACTGGCCCTTGTCCCACTATTCTGCTGCGGTACCAAGTTTTAATCTCCGAGGAGTCTGTACAAGTAGCTGAGAGGATAAAGGGATGACGTAGGTGTCAGCAGGGATGGCGTTTACTGGAAGCACATTTCCAACTAGCCTGACAGAGGAAGTTGCTTGCTGGTTCAACGTGGATGTGGCAACATTCTTTAGGACACTGGTCATCTCAGCCAAAAATACACAAAACTTGAACTCTTTTCATAGACTAGCCTCTGGGGAATTGAGCTACTTTGACATGTGGGATCAGGGGAAGTTGTCGCTAGAGAAAAAAAAAAAACATTAGAACTTTATAGTACCTAAGAAAACTAGTATCACAAAAATGATACACATTCAGTGTACTTTCTGCTTTGAAAGTACCCTGAATGTTCTCAGCTCTCAGATTTCTATGTGTGTACAGCAATATTAGTAGGAGGTACCTTGAACTTCTTTTATTCTCTCCACTTCCACTCTTCCCTAACCTTCATTTAAGTGTTTTTCAAAAAAAATCTTTGTGAATACATTTTAATATGGTGGGAGTAATAAAATTTCTTTTGCTGATGCATTCCAAATTAGAAATATAACAAATTTAAAGTTAGTAAGGACTACCAGATTCCTGTTAAAGAAGTAATATAAAGCAAAATTTCCCAGTGTCCTAGGTAAATGTTGAGTATGTTAAGCTGTGGTGTGCTGGAAAACATTTAATCACTGGCTTAGGTGTAGGTGGAGGCCTGATTGGTAATGATTGCAGATTTCCATGGTGTACTATTCCCACCATGGTCGATTTTAAACTACCAACCTGATGTGGCTGAATGCAAAGTTGGGAAGAAACATGCACGGTTGGAGCTCACAAGCTGTACAAACTGCCTCCAACACACCATAGCTGCTAGATGTTACTAGGAATTTTGTGAAGAAAGCATTCATAGTTTAAAAAAAGTTGGGTGAAGAAAAAAAAGTTGAGTGAGTTAAACCTGAGAATTCTTATAACCTTTAAAATACTAATTTGCATTTTGAAATTCCAAAATGTTCCTTATTCATTTATTTGACTACTGAACATTTTAGCTGGAATACCTATTAACATCTTGTGGGATACTAGTGTTCCAGGAAACAATTTAGAAAATGCTATGTCAAAGTGTTCGTTTTGATGTTCTTCATTTTTTTTAACTTTGTGATTGTTTTAAGTTGTAGGAATGATAGTCAACCAAAAGTAATATTGGTGATACAAAGGAATTGAAAGAAGTTAAATTCTCCCTTTTAATTCCACCTTTCTGAGTTAATCAATGCTAATGTTCTGATACATGTCATGTCACACTTTTATCGTATAAACAAATATATGTGTATATTATATATATTGCATTTTAAAGGCAATGTGGAAACTATATTATGTACACATAATATACAATACATATAAGAGCTACATATTACATATATAGTGTATATTATGTATATATAATACGGTTTTTTCATTGCCTTTTTAATCACTTCTTGCATTCTTTTGTGTTTTTACCACTCAAGTAGAAATCCATAGACATCATGGAGGAAGCTTTCCTATTTTTATTTTCCCATTTTTTAAGTTTGTGTTGCACAATTCTGGACTTTTGACTTCCAGAGTTTCTATAATCTGGGAATTTTGTCCATTCATACCCCTGTGCAATGTAATAGTCATTTGTCCTCCATTTTCCTTTCAAACTGGCCACTGGATCCAAGGCTTGATTAGACTCATATCCAATAACTTTGGCAAAAGCACAGGTGATTTTTCATTTCTTCAGCAAGAGGCATCCAATCTGGATTCTGCTGTTTAAAATTAGTCTTATTGAAGTATAATTTATGCACAATGAAATTCACCCATTTAAATGTGGTATTGTATGAATTTTGATAAATACATGCAGTGAAGAAACTGTCACAATGATGTAGAGCATTTCCACTAGTGCAAAAAGTTCTCACAGGCCTCTTTGCATTCTGATTTCTCTGTGTATCTACTGCCTCATGAAAATGACCAATTTCTTTCTTATCATTAGTCTTGCCCTTTCTAGAATTTCCAGTAAGCGACATCTTGTAGTGTATAGTCTTTTGTGTTTAGCTTTTTCACATTGCACAATGCTTTTGAGATCCACCTCTGTTTCTGTGTGAACCAGTAGTTTGTTCCTTTTTTGTTACTAGTATTCATTGTGTGGATTCAACACAATTTATTAATTCCTTATGCATATTTGGGTTGTTTCCAGGTTTTTGCCATTCTGAATAAGGCTATGCAGATATGTCTGGTTCCCAGGTCAATTTATGAAAAAAGGCACCTAGTTGATCTGTTTGGCTCCTTCTGCCATGGATTTCCCATAAGACACTGCCAGCTTTCATTTACTCAGTAGACCTTTCAAGTAGCTATTTCTTTTTCTTTCTCTCTCTCCCTTCACTCTTTTTGAGGGATAAGATCTTACTGTGTTTTCTAGCTGTTCTTAAATTCCTGGATTCAAGTGATCCTCTTGCCACAGCTTCCCAAATGCTAATTATAAGGTATGTGCCATATGCTTGACCAGCTACTTGTTATTATATCCAGAGTTTGTATTGGTTTTCTGGTCTGTTGAGATGTTTGTCATGCCTAAAGCATTTGGCTTCACAGTAGTGATATTTTATTTAGGTTTTAATTTTTAAATTATTTTTATATAATTTTACATTATTTGATAAGAGGACAGCTCCCATGTTTATTATTTAATTGCCCAGAGGTACAGTTATTGGAAAGGCAAGGTAATGTTTCATTATTTATATTTACCTAATTTTCAATATAATAAATTGGTTTCTAGATGTCCTCAGAGGGTGACAAAATAGTTTTTCAAAAGTTGTAATTCTGACCAATAATGAACAACCTTCCCGTGTTACTTCATTTTCCATTGCTACCACAAAATATGTGAGACTGGAAAGTGTTTGAAAAAAAAGAAGTTTACGTAGCTCACAGTTTTGGAGTGAGAGTCTGTGTGTTCAGACTCTGGTCTCTTGGTTGCATCACATCATGGTGGATGGTAAAATGGCAGGGACACTTAAAAGGAGAGATCACATAGTGAGACAGGAAGTCAGAGACTAGTGGGGCTGAGGGGACAAGTCTTGCTCTTTTGTAACAACTTAGTGTCACAGGAATTACCTCGGTTCCCATGAGAACTTCATCAATTCCTTCCTAGACAGCACACTTAAGGACCCCAGAACTTCTCACTAGGCCCTATTTCTTTAAGGTCCCACAACCTCTTAACATTATCATGCTGAAGACCAAGCTTCCAACACATGAACTCTTCAGGAACTTTCTTAGACCAAATCCAAATCCAGCACTACCCAATTAAAAAGCTCTAGGACTAGTGCTTTAATATGTTGGTAACTGCTAATGTTCTTTATTCTTAAAGAGCTGGTTCATTGGGTAGAAAATACTTAATTCACACTTTCTATCCTTGAGTGTACTATATAAACTGCTTTATTTTCTTCTGACATAAAAGACTGATTATAATGTACTTTTATACTGCTTTATAAACCATGTGTTATCTTCCTTAAACAGTAAATTTTTTATAGCTATCAATTTTATTAGAATGTGTTGGTGATGGTTATTCTGAATCTGTAGTTTCAAGTAAACATTCTTTCAATAGGTAGTTCTAAAAAGTTTTTAAAAATCATTTTGGGGAAAGTTTTCATAAAATTTTAGTTTTATTTTCTCCCTTTTCAGGGCTCCTATTATCTGTTATTAGAGCTTCTTCCTTATCTTTAATTATGTCCCTCAAATCATTTGATTTTTTCATTTTTTTTATTTAATTAAGTGAATTTTCTATCTTTCCGTTAATTATCTTTTATTTGGTGTGTTTATTTACTCCTGTGTGTCTTTTGTTAGTCTTAATTCCTAATACTATTTTATTTCTAAGTTTTGAGTTCTGTCACCTGAGTTTTAGATTTTTATAATTTTTAATTTCATTGTTTTTCAACTTTTGAACATTTTCTTAATGCCTTTAAGCTTATTTTGAAATAGTACTTTACACTTGTTATCTGTATTTTGCATATATCTTTCTGGTATGTTTTTATTGTCTATAGAGGTATCGTTCTTGTTCTTATTCTTTTTCCTGTAGCAATTTGGTATGGGATTTGACCTTCATACTTTCATGTTGCTGATTTGAATGTTATTTTTGTTCTTAATTATTGTAAGGAGCTTGGTTCAGATAGCTTCCGGTCTTAACAAATTTCCCTTTCCTTTTCTTGCTGCTCATTTTTTTCTCCTCCCTCCCTCCCTCCCTCCCTCCCTCCCTCCCTCCCTCCCTCCCTCCCTCCCTCCCTCCTTCCTTCCTTCCTTCCTTCCTTCCTTCCTTCCTTCCTTCCTTCCTTCCTTCCTTCCTTTCTCTCTCTCTCTCTCTCTCTCTCTCTCTCTCTCTCTCTCTCTCTCTCTCTCTCGTTAAAAACATGGCATATAGCTTTCTAAGATTTCTGGGTTTTATTCACTTTGCTCAGTTTTTTCCTTGGGGGATGGTCCTCTCTTTCCTTTGTCCCTCTTACACGAACCTTGCTCAGTTTTCACTTTACTTCCAGGAGGTTTGTCTGCATGTGATCCCATCGCGCAGGGAGTCCTGGGATTCATTTCAAGAGCTCACAGGGCTGGACTGCTCCAGACTCTTGGCCTCACCTTGGCGCTTTGCTCTTACACACCACTGTAGGGTGCAAGCCCTGCCCAGATGCAGCTGCTCTTCTCCAATTGGCTGCCGAGGTTTAAGGTGACTTTCTGTGTTACCCGGTCTTAGGTCAGCCAGGTTTACTTGCGTTTACCTTTACTTCTTTCATACAAATGTCAATAGCATGACTGTGGGTAGTTTGTCTCTATCAGCCTGCATTTTGGAATTCATGAGGTTACCTTGTTAGGAATTTTTGTTGCAAATATGTTGTTGACTCTTTTGCTGACTATTTTTGTGTGCGGCCTGAGGAACATTAAAAAACTGTTTTTTATTTTGCTCTTATCTTCCCAGAATGCACATGTTTTCTTTCTTAAAAAATATGGACATTTTCCAGGTTAGTGAAAATAGGTCTCATTCTTTTTACAAACTGAGTAACATTTAAGTTTAAAATACAACTGAGTAATTTCATTTCAGTTAGTCACTTTCTTTAAAGATAATCTTTGTCATAGATCTTGCAAATACTTTCTCCCAGTCTGTCTTGGACTTTTGAAATGAAGTTTTATTTTTTATGTAGTCAAGTATGGTGATGATTTTGTCTATGGTTTCTGAGTTCTAAAATGTTCTTAATCATTCTCTGTTCTCCAAAGTTACACAAATATTCTTTTATATACTTTATCAATAAACTTTTTGTGACAGTTTTTAAATTAATGTTATTTGTGTAGTATCAAATAAAATATTTTTTACTTTATTTTCTGGATAGTCATTGAATCAAATCCATTTTACCCAATATATATTATCAAACCATACCTACATGTAAAATTCTTACATACTTAGATTGGTTTGTAGAGTTTATATTCTTCTGTTTGAGTATTCCTGTAACAACACATCCCATAATATTTAAGTAACTTGATGATAATTCATTATATGTAAAATAAACATTCATTTCCTATTTTATTTTCAATTTTCAGTTGCTATCACATTTTTGAGATTGTCTTTTTGTCTAAATTTTGTAACATGATTTTTACCTTACAAAAATATTGCAATTTCATTGGAAATGCATTATACTTGTATTTAGTTTGAAGAAGACTGACATTTGTATCATATTGACTTTGCATTCAGAAATGTGCTACCACTCTAAAATTATTCTAGTCTCAATGTGGTAATTGTACGTATGTATAAACAAACAGACGTTTTCTCTTCTTTCCATGAAATATTTATAAATGTTGTTCATATTCTTTGTCACAATTAAAATTTTACCTTCAAAAAAGTAGAGGTTTTGCAGAGTATGTTCTCTGAGTATAAAGAAATAAAAGTAGAAAACAATAATAAAATTAATCTAGAATAATTTTCATATACTATTAATGAAGGTTTAAATGGATATAACATCTCTAATAACTCTTTGACAGATTAACAGTGAACACTGAACATACACATAGATACTTAATAACTCAAAATATGGTTTGGGTAAGTGTTCCCCAAAGGTCCATGCTTTGATGTCTTGGTCACCATTCTCTGGAGGTTTTGGGAGTGGGGGACCTTTTAGGAGGTCAGAGTAACAGGAGGAAGTTAGGTCAGGGGGAACTCCAGACCCAACCCTTTTCTCTTTGCCTCTTGGTTGTCTTAAGATGAGCAATTTTCTTTGCCATGCACTCCCACCGGGATGTGGTGACTCACCACAGGCCCAAAAGCAACAGAGGCAGCTGGCCCTGAACTGAAATCTCTGAAACCATGAGCTAAAATAAACCTTTACTCCTTATAAGTTGTTTATATCAGGTATTTTGTTGCGGCGACAAAAATCTAATTAACACAACCAGTGATCTCACAACTAGGCATAAACCTTGTGTACAGCTACGTACCAGAATGAGAAGTGTTCATAGTAGTACTATTTGTAATAGCTTGCAATGGGAAGCAACCCAAATACTCTTCGATAGTCAAATGAATAAATACATTTTAGCATATTCAAATTAGGGAATACCATACTGAAATGAGAAAGAACAAAATGTTATTGTGGGAAAAAACATAGGTGACTTTCATGAAGATAATATCAAATAAAAAAATCAGATAAGAAAGTACAAACTGTATAATATCATATACTAAAATTAGGTAAAATTTATCTGAAAGTTAGGAGGAAATGGAGGAATAGGGACTGGGAGAAAGTAAAGACTACTGCAGAACTCCTGATGTGCTCTTTTTTGGTAACTTTGTGAAAATATAGCAAAGTTTTGTGATTTATACACATATGCATGTAACAACCTAATAACAAAGTTATTAGACACATAATAAAATGTGTCTGGGATATATTGTTAAATGTACTTATTTCTTCAACAAGCAAGCCAAAACAGACTCCTGAACTCACACACTCAAAGAAATACATATATCAATTTCAGTAGACAAACATTTTTTTCCACAGATGAAACGTAAGGTTTTTATTGTTACTCGTCGTTTTTTTTCTTTAAACCACATTCTTTGTATAATGGAAAGGAGTTTTGGCAAATGGCTCTGGAAGAATACCAACGTTGAGAGAAGATGAACATTAATGCAGAGGAGGAAGTATCTGGTTCTGCCCACTTCTTTGAAAGTTACCAGGTGATCCAGTGCCACATAAACAGTGTCCATAGGACAGTTTGCAGTCACCTCCCGTTTCACACTTTAGTGTTATTCAAACTCATATCACAACTTGCTTCTGAGAGGCTTCTGACGATAGTTCTTCCCCGCCTGGGGCTCTTCACACTTGGCACCTGGTGCTTCTCTTTTGGACCATGACTGTAGCCTCGTCACACTGCCCATGGCTGCCCAGAGTAAATAGGTGTCTGCCCTGAGCATTCCACACCCAGAGCCCTTCGCGTCTTCTGCCCTAATCCAGTGCTGCTAGATTGTTCTCAGCCATGAAACAAGGTTCTGAACCAAGGATGCTGTCTTTTGTTTTGTTTTATCTTCAAATTTTATTTTAAAATATAGACTTAGAGAAAATCCTCCATGATAGTATAAAGAACTCCTGCATACTTTATTTCAGTCTCTCCAAATTTACATTTTACTACATTTCTTTAGCTATTCCTTTTACTCTCTCTCCTTTCTCATTCTGCATTATTATTATTTGTGATAGGTAGTTTTTGATCCACAAAGTCACCCTGAACAATGAAAGTAAATATGGAGTCATTGTGCCTAACAGAACTAATGGGTTGGGTTCCAATGAGCCTCTGGTTATAAACTTTCCCTCACTTGAACCATACATAATTTTGTTGATTGTGTTTCTCTGTTCAAAGGCACTTATTCAAAATAGATTTCTTTCTTTTTTTTTTTTTTTTTTGGTACCCACGATTGAACCTGGGGCACTCAACCACTGAGTCACATCCTCAGTCCTTTTATTTATTATAATTTTTTAGATGTTGATGGACATTTGTGTTATTCATTTATTCATTTACGTGCTTCACACACGCTAGGCAAGAGGTCTACCACTGAGCTACAACCCTAGCCCTGCCCTAGCCCTTCTTTATGTTTTATTTAGAGACAAGTTCTCACTGAGTTGCTAGGCACCTTACTAAGTTGCTGAAGCTGGCTTTGAACTCGAGATCCTTCTGCCTCAGCCTCCTGCACCACTGGGACTACTGGTGTGTGCCACCACGCCTGGCTAAAATAGATTCTTGATGCATTAAGTTAGAACTCATGGCCAACAGCACTTGTAGCTCATGCCTGGACAAAGACTCTCTAATTCATATATTTTCTCCCTAAGTCACATTACTGTCCTATACTTAGTAATGCTAGGGCAGCACATTAGCACTGTGTTTGAGGAAACTTTTAAATAGAAAAATCATCATTAAAAAGCACAAAATATGAAAATGTGGCACTAAATAACATGATAAGGACACTTATTTGCATCAGGAGAATTACAAGAAGGCAGAGGAGTGGCTTGTAAGCCCTCAGTGGGGAATGTGCATATGCAGAACATTTTTGCCAACCTGTGCATTTCTACAAATGACAGCAAAAGCTCCACAAAGTATTGGTTTTGTGTTGCAAATTAATTTTAGTGAGAAAGTGAATTTGAATATATGGACTCCATGAATAAGGACTGGCCACGCATATGCATTTATAAGACGTTTGTTCTTCGACTTGCAATGGATTCTAGCTTAGTCTAGCCTACCTTAAATATGCTCAGAATGCACATATTAGGCTGTAGTTGGGCAAACTCACCTAACATAAAGCCTATTTTACAATAAAATGTTGAGTGTCTCATCTAAATTATGGAATACCTGTATCCAAAATCCGCCAGCAGCGTGGTGCACTGTGGTGTGTGGTCGTCCCCGCTGGTGGCGTGATGGGCTGGGAGCTGCTACTGCCCAGTTTCGTGACAGAGGATTGGACCACATATTGCTAGACTGAGGAAAGATCAAAATTAGAAATTTGAAGTGCGTTTTATTACTGAATGTGTATAGCTTTTGCACCATCATTAAACAGGAAAGTTTTAAGTTGAACCTTTGTAAGTTGGGCTTTCTTTCTGTGAGTGTGCATATACACAAACGCACAAACACACATAGAGGTGAGCATCCATACACACGCATTCTTGGAGCTATTTGAGAGGAAGCTGCACGTATGATGCTTTAGTTCTAGATATTTTTATGTGCATTTGCTAGAAACAAATACATTATCTTATATAACCATATTACAACCACAACCAAGAAATTAACCTTGATACCGTTATTGCAGCTACAGCTTTTATTTACATTTCACCAATTATTTCACTAACGGTTATTAAATTTCAGGATGCAATTCAGAATTTAGTTCTCGCGTCTCTTCAACAGTTCTCGTGATCTGCAACAGCAGTTGGTAGTCTTCATTAACCTTTCACTGATACTGCTTTTTGCTTGTACCAAGGATGGAAGTAATGAGGAGAAAATTATAGAACTATAAATGAAGGGGACAAGAGAATATTATTTAATAAGTATTGTTAGAGTTTCATGATGAAGTAATATAGAGGGAAAATAGCATTGGGAAGCAAGAAGTAACAAGAAGTAACACTTTGCAGCCTCATTTCATTCTTTTGAATGAATTTCATGTGACAAATTCTCAAGGGACATTGAGAGTTAGACAAGTTAAGTATTTTTTTTTTTTTTTTTTAATTTTGGTACTGGGAATTGGACCCAGGGATGCTGTACCAATGAACTATGTCCCCAGTCTTTTTTATTTTTTTATTTTGAAACAGGGTTTTGCTAAGTGGATGAGGTTGGATCCTTCTGCCTCAGCCTCCCACGTTGCTAGGATGATTTCACCATTGCACCTGGCCAAGGTAAGCATTTGTGAGGGTCAAAAAGTTGGTACTGTTGGGATTAGAATTAAACCAACTTAATTAGGTACTAAAAGCAATGATCTTATAAATATATATCCTAGTATCACTAAGAGGTTACACAATAAAACATCAGGTAATCTCATGAAGTACATAATGGTTATAACTGACCTTATTTTTTAATACCCTATCTTCAAACACATAGACACACAATATAAGGAAAACAGAATAGGCTTTAACAAAATATTTATAATTTCAAAGAGAAACATTAAAATCTTCCCATGAGAAGAAAGCCTACATATGATCTCATTATCATCTTTACCATCAGCATCTCCCATGGATGTGCATTTATTTAATTTAATTAATTATTTTCTATTTTGAGACAGGTCTGTTTTCTAAGCTGAACTCAAATATGTGATTCTCCTGCCTCAGCCTCCTGAGTAGCTAGAATTACCAGCATGGACCACTGAGTCTGGATGAATTTTATTGTTAATCTTGACTTTGAAGATTTATTAAAAGTGGGACTTCAAAGTTGTTAGCAGAGTCTTCCCTAGGGTAGGAGATACATGGACTTGATGAGTCTGTGTTCTTAGGCATGCTAGAAAAGGCGCTGTAATTCCACCCCAGGAAAATCTGTCTTCTTCACTTAAAACTTATTCTTGTCCCAGGGACACAGTGAGTCCTCTCTGTGGGATACGGCTTTGTGAAGTTGAAGCTGACAGCATGTGAAGGCACCACGCTACAGATGGGATGTCTGGTGTCCCTGGAACTTCTGCACGAGAGCCCCCTGGGAATTATTTCTTCAACTCTTCTGCCCTCATTTGGAATTGGACAATCAGAAACAAGACTGGAGGGAATTTGAGAAATCATCTTGTCTAGCATTCAAATTTGGGGGATTATTTTCACCTATTAAACTGTCTTGCCAGGTGTGGTGGTGCCTGCCTGCAATCCTAGTGACTCCAGAGCCTGAATAGGAGGATCCCAAGTTTGAGGCCAGCCTCAGTTACTTAGCTAGGCCCTGTCTCAAAATAAAAAATAAAAAGGTTGGAGATGTAGCTCTGTGGTAGCATGCCCCTGGGTTCAATCCCCTGTACCAAAGGCAAACAAATCAACAAACAAAAACAAAACCTTTTCCCCAAAACTAACATTCAGTAAACTCTTATGATGTACTAGATACTGTGCTAGATATATTTCATTACTTTATTTTCAGAACAAGTTTCTGAGTCATGTATAAACTATCCACAGTTTACACACAATTACCCTCAGGCTCAATGACTTGCTCTCGGTCACAGCTAGCAAGTGAGCAGTTGAAGTCTGAAGTCAAAAATAATAAAAAAGTGTGTGCTCATTTTAACATATTACTCTGAGTTCCCAGGGGATGATGTTTCTATTCTTTCTTTGGGACATTATTTTGCTACACTAATAACTATTAATAAACATGACTAGTCTAAGAAAACTTGTAAAGTAGGTGGAATCCACTCTTGGTTTCTTAGCTATCCTCTCAAACAACCTGTACATAACTAGCTAATAGTGCTTAGCCTATAAGGATGTATTTTCATTATGGACCACTTGAATTTTCTCAAACCCAAAGGTGTCACCTAGATCGGAAGATAAATTAATCCTTATAAATGTGAAAATGGAAAATAACTAGATGAATACATTGTGGAAAACATGAGCATATTTTTTCCAAGATAATGTTTGTATTGGTGACCAATTTACTGAGGGGAAGCTTTTCAGGCCAGTTCATAAGATGTTATATGGGACCAGATCTGCTTATGGGTTAGAGAGAAGAATACTTGCAAAAGTGTATTATTAATGCTCAAATGTTCCATGGTATCTGTTTCATCACTCCTGACAGGTTAATGAAATTGCTGCTGAAAGTGAAATGGTAGATCAGGGGATGTACAGGAAGCCTGAGTTTTGTAGAATTGAACAAGCAGGTTATTGTTATGAAATTAGGCACAGACAAGTTTAAGAATATTTTGCTAAAAGGTTTTCATTATCTTTCAGCACCGAGATTTGAAAAGATTGTAAAATGCAGTAGCAGAAATATCAAAGTCTGAATAAAGTAGTCATGATAGCTTCAATTGCATGTTGAAATCAACTAGCAATCTCTAAACCTACAGCATTTCATTGTGCAGAAGATCCTCAAAGAGCTGAAGAGTTTATAAATGCCCTCATGCTAAGAAATGAAAACATAAAAACATTTTTGTTCTGATCAAAATGTTTAAAGATGATTGTATGTGGAAGGAAGGAAAATTCACATCTGAGCTCCATGTGCTTAACATCCACAAAAATGAGAGGAAAAAAGAAAACATTTGAACAATTTATTACAAGGTTCTAGATACAAGTTGTCTAATCATGTATAAAAAAATGGACTCCTAGGAAATGGAATGGAAAATTATTATTAAATACATTTTATGGTTCAGTCCAGCTAATGCAAACTAATACTTATATCTGTATCACTTATATTTAGAATCTGAGGAAATAATCATGCGGAGTTCAAGATCTAGAAGACCACCCTCCTGCCTTTTGTAATCAGATGATCTTGGGCCATGGCTCTATTGATTACCTGGCTTCCCTAAGCCCTCCACTCAGACTGGAGTATGAGATAGGAGTTCTTTTGTGTCACTTTGGAAAGTCTGGGTATTACTTGTTCCCCAGAGGCCCTTTATCCTGGGAATGACTTCAGGTGTCTTTGGAGCAAGAAAGAATGTTTACTATGTATTCCTGTGGAGGCATTGTGGGGTCATTCTCCAAAGGGATCTGACCAACAATGTTGATAGATGTCGATCTGGAAGCTGGATCAAAGTGCTGATTTTCCTTACACTACCTGACATCTACCTTCTGCTCACCCTTCCCTCCCTCCCTCCCTCCCTCCCTCCCTTCTTCCCTTCCTTCCTTCCTTCCTTCCTTCCTTCCTTCCTTCCTTCCTTCCTTCCTTCCTTCCTTCCTTCCATCCATCAACAATGCCTTAGTCAGCTGTTCTTACATCTTTACTCTACAGACATCATGATCTATTCACCATCCTGGAGACGCCTGTGTCAAGCATACTAAATCCTTCTGTGGTCTTGTTGCATGATGTCAATTATATCCACCTTGACTCTGATGTTTAGGCATTTCCAACATGCTTTTGCCATTAGATATGAGATGTCCCTCAAAATCTCATGTGTGAGACAATGCTAGAAAGTTTAGAGGTGAAATCCTTGGATTATGAGAGGGATTAACTTGGTGTTAACTGTAGCCAGGTAGGGTATGGCTGGAGGAGGTAGGGTACTGGAAGCATGCCTTTGGGTTTTACGGTTTGTCCTTGGTGAGTGGAGCTCTCTCTGTTTCCTTCTTGCTCTGTCCTGAGCTGTTTTCCTCCTCCACACCCTTCCACCATGATGTTCTGCCCTCACCTTGGGCCCAGAGCAAGAGACTCAGCCATCTATGGACAAGGCCTCTGAAACTGTGAGCCAAAACAAACCTTTCCTTCTGTAATTGTTCTTGTCAGGTCTTTTGGTCACAGCTACAAAAAAGCTGACCAAAACATGGAGTGTTGTTCCATAGTAAAGAACAGTCATCAGTGAGCTTCTCAAACAATACGTTCTCCCCTTACAACAATACGTTGATCTCTGGGGTTGCTTCCTGGATGAACAGATAGACCAAAGAACCCAGAATAGAGCCATATTGGGGAATTTGGTATAAAACAGTGGTGACATTATTGGTTAGCGGAAAATCAGTGAGGAAAATATTTAATAAATGGAACTGTAAAAATTGGCTTGCCTCAGGGAAAATAATAATTTCCCTAGGTTATATTTCTGTCTCTCATCATACAAAAACAAATTCCAGATGGAAAGATCTTAAATGTGAAGGACAAAACTAAAAACGTTTTCTAAGGAAACATAGGACAATTACATCATGATTTCAGACTAGGAAAAGACTTTTAAAGAGGGAAAATAGAACAAAAGGCACCACTTTAAGGGAAAGAGTGACAAACCTGACAATTCTGACTTTAAAAAACTATAATCTAAAAGTCAAGTGGCAGGCCTGGAAGAAGGTATTTCCATTCTTTTAGAAGAAGTTCCATATCCAGACTATTCAAAGGACATTTTATCAGTAGGTAAGAAAAAAAAATCTAGTATGATATAAAAATATAAGTAATCAATTTACAGAAGTTGTTATCGAGAAGGTAAATAATAATGAATATTAAAAAGGTAGATCTCATGGAAATAGGAGGGAGAATGGAAGAGTAGAGGAGTTGGCAAAGGGTGAGGGAAGAGGGGAGACCAAAGGGAAGGTCTGTTAAAGCAAGTTGACCAGATTACACATGAGCATGTTTGAATACATAACCATGCATTCCAATTTTATGTATGACTATAATGCAGTGAATAAAAATAAGTAAACAAATAGAATGGAGACTAATAGAGTAGGGAAAAAGGATTGGGGAGGGAGGAAGGGAGAGAAGGGAGTAGTACTGGGGATGGAAATGGAGAAAACTATGTTATAAGCATTTATGAACATGTCAAAATGAACCCCACTACGATGTGTAACTACCATGAACCCAAAATAATAATGATAAACTAGAGTCAAAATGAATTAATGCTTTATGCTTATCAGACTTTCATAATTTAAAATGCCTTATACAGCCAAGAGTTAGACAGGGTGAGAAGTAATGATTGTTTTGGACATTGCTATTGGTGAAATTACTGGTGATACCTGTTAAGGCTGAGTGTGTTCATATTCTTTGATGCGGTCATTCCCTACTAGGAGGATTATAATTAGATTCATAAAGAAAATGTCGTATTCCCTAGCTTGTCATGATATTTACACATATATAAATGGATTTAAATTAAGTCCCTGTTATAAAGGTTGTGGTTGAAATGCAAAAATCTTTCAGTGAGTAATAGATGATTAACCTAGGACGTGGATTACTTTATCGACTTAGCTTTTCTCTCTTAGACAAGAATTCTGAGTGGGAGATACATGGGAAGCACCAAAGGAAAGGTCTAAAAAGCTAAAGTTTATGTTGCCTAGCTGCTATCACAGTATTACTTTTTCTTCCTTATCCAAGTTTGAGGTAGCTGCATCTTCTCAGTTGTACCTCTATTGAGAGGTTTCCAGTTCAGTGAGGCCTTTGGTTTTGTTGGAGCACTAGCAGAGAACACCACTCTGGGATCTTTTCCCCACGGAGTTCATTGAGGGCTTGAGGATCTGTCTGGGAACACTGGGGTAAGGATTGTGAGTTGTGCTATAAGGGTTATGGGAGGTAGGTAACATTTATTGGCTCCATATCGTGAATATGACGGGTCTCCCTGGGCTCCAAAGGAGAAGTGGTGAGTCATCCCAACCCTAAGTTTGGGTGAGTATGACAAGAAGGAGGCTTCTTAGGTTTCTCAGCAGAGGTCTAAAGGCCACATCAAGGGATGCTCCTTCACTTGCATCCTTTTTGGGGAATGCTTTCTCTTAGTGTAATTCAATAGTTATGAGCCTCAGAGAGCAGTCAAAAACAAAACCAAACCCCAAAGCACACAAAATCACCACCACTATCACCACCATCTTAGTGGGTCTCGAAGCCTGTGGAAAACTATGTAAAAAGTAGACCACATGCCCAGTGTACTAGAACTATTGAAATCAACAGCTGGCAACGTGAACAGAAAACAATAATCGTACTTGAAGAAATTAGAATTGAGCTGCATACCCCCAAAGAGGTCTAGACATAGCACATAAACCCCAAACATAAATTTCTAACTAAATCAATCAGTAAATAAAAAGTTTGCTGCCAGGAATGATTTAGTAATTTTGACAGTGGACAACAGGCAGTGGAAGACAATGACCCCAGGAGAGAGAAGCAAACGAATGAGATGAGCCCTATGGTCATGTTTTTTTCTTTCTTTTTTTTAAAATTAAAATCTCTTTTGTTTTTAAGACTGCATTTTGATTCATTGTACACAAGTGGGGTACAATTTTTCATTTCTATGGTTGTACACAATGTAGAGTCACACCATTCATGTAATCATACATACACATAGGGTAATACTGTCTGTTTCATTCTACTATCTTTCTGTCTTTCACCCCCTTTCACCCCATTTTCCTCTACACCTTCCAAAGTTCCTTCATTCTTCTCTTCCCCCCGCCATCCCCTGTTGTTATATATTGTCACGCACTTATCAGAGAAAACATTGGCCTTTGGTTTTATAGGTTTGGCCTATCTCACTTAGCATGATATTTTCCAACTTCATCCATTTACCAGCAAATGCCATAATTTTATTCTTCTTATGCCTGAGTAATATTCCATCGTGTATATATACCACAGTTTCTTTATCCATTAGTCAACTGAAGGGCATCTAGGTTGGTTCCACAATCTAGCTATTGTGAATTGAGCTGCTATGAACAATGATGTGGCTACATCACTGTAGTATGCTGATTTTAAGTCCTTTGGATATAAACCAAGGAGTGGGATAGCTGGGTCAAACAGTGGGTCCATTCCAAGCTTTCTGAGGAATCTCCATACTGCTTTCCAGAATGGCTGCACCAATTTGCAACTCCACAAGCAATGTATGAGTGTGCCTTTTTCCCCATATTCACATCAACACTTATTATTGCTTGTGTTCTTGGTAATTCTGATTGGAGTTAGATGACATCTTAGGATGGTCTTAATTTGCATTTCTCTAATTACCAGGGATGATGAGCACTTTTTCATATATTTGTTGATCACCTGTATATCTTCTGTGAAGTGTCTGCCCATTCCCTTAGCCCATTTATTGATTGGGTTCTTTGTATTTTTAGAGCAAAGTTTTTTAAGTTCTTTATAAACTTTGTAGATGAGTGCTCTGTCTGAAGTGTGTGTGGAAAAGATTTTCTCCCACTCTGTAGGCTCTCTTTTCACATTATTGATTGTTTCCTGTGCTGAGAAAAAAAACTTTTTAGTTTGAATCTGTTCCATTTGTTGATTCTTGCTTTTATTTCTTGTGCTATGGGGGTCTTGTTAAGGAAGTCTGGTCCTAAGCCAATGTGATGGAGATTCGGGCCTACTTTTTCTTTTATTTGGTGAAGGGGCTCAGGTCTAATCCTAGATCCTTGATCCATTTTGAGTTGAGTGTTGTACAGGTTGAGAGATAGGGGTTTAATTTCATTTTACTGCATATGGATTTCCAATTTTCCCAGCACTGTTTGTTGAAGAGGCTATCTTTTCTCCATTGTAAGTTTTTGGCACCTTTGTCTAGTATGAGATAACTGTACTTATGTGGGTATATCTCTGTGTCTTCTATTCTGTATCATTGATCTACCTGTCTATTTTGGTGCCAGTACCACGCCGTTTTTGTTACTTTTGCTCTATAGTAGAATTTAAGGTCTGGTATTGTGGTACCTCCTGTATCACTCTTCTTGCCCAGGATTGCTTTGGCTATTCTGGGTCTTTTGTTCTTCCAGATGAATTTCATGATTGTTTTTTCTGTTTCTACGAGAAATGTCATAGGGATTTTAATTGAAATTGCGTTAAATCTGTATAGCACCTTTGGAAGTATGGCCATTTTGATGATATTAATTCTGCCTATCCAAGAACATGGGAGATTGGAGTTGTTTCCCTCATTTCCCTTTCAGATGTTTCTGAAAGATGCATAAAAATGCTTTAGATTTATGCATGTTGATTTTATATCCTGCTATTTTGCTGAGTTCATTTATGAGGTCTAGAAGGTTTCTGGAGGAGTTTTTTGGATCCTCTAAATAGAGAATCATGTCATTAGCAGATAGTGACAGCTTGAGTTCCTCTTTTCCTATTCGTATCCCTTTAATTTCTTCAGTCTGTCTAATTGCTCTGGGTCTTGTTGGTTTATTGCCTACAGGCATTCCAGATCACAGTGCAAGAAGGACCTTCCAAGCACTACTCAGTCATTTCATTGTATAGAGAAAATAGAAATCACTATTCGAAGTAATCAAGGTTGCTAAATATTTTTCCAGAATACCATGGAAGAGAGACATATGTAGAAAAGAGCTCCAGACATTCACAAGAAATCTCTGTGAAATCGCTGCATTACTAAAATGAAACTCCATGGTTATTCTGAGCGCTCACATAGATTGGGAAGATATTTGAATAGCTAGACAAGAGTGTCCTTGCTGAAAACTCAGGGCACTCTGTGGAAGTCCCAGAGTAGTCATGTCTTAGTATTCATGCAACCTAGCTCCAATACACGGACTCCTCTAAATCCATCCTAAAAAAGTTTAAAAACAACCTTTCGTAGACTCACATATGTCAATGGTGTAGTAATTTAAGTGTATGTCAGAACAAAGTCCACTACTCTTTCGGACGAGGTGGTATAGCCGTAGTCCACCACTATTTCAAGGAAGAAAATACAATTCAGCATTTGACTATGTTATTTTTACATAGTCAGCATCAAATAAAATTATTGGTTATGGAAAGGCAGAAAAATGCACTTGCAACAAGCAGAAAAGTCAATACGAACAGACTTGCCAATGATGAGGATGGAAATATCAGTTGCAGATATTAAAACATGTATATAATTTAAAGGAAACTTCTGTAGAAGAAAAGTTCAGTGAAATGGAACGTATGGAAATAGAAACAAGATAGCAGAGACAGAAAAGAGACTGGGAGACAATGAAAGAATGGACAAACCATAAAGAAAAGAATGACATCAGCTCTAGATATGTGCAATCAACAGAATTGAAAACCCGTAGCTAAACAGATCAAGTAAAAGAGGCAGAAGACACAGTATAACTAACATTTTGAATGAAAGAGGAAAAAGCATCACAGATTCTGCAGACATTAAAAGGATAATGTGAGATTATTATGATAAAATTTAGGCTAATTTTAGTCAACAAAATGGAAAATCTGAGTATTTTTATATCTCTTAAAAATTGAATTCATTTGATAATTGACTTAATTACTAGTCCACTCCTCCAATCTACATATATGTGGTTTCACTGATTAATTTGATGAAACACTTCAGGAAGAAATAATAACAATGCTAAAAAAACTCTTTCATAAGTTAGAGAGTAGGGAATAATTCCCAATTTGTTTTAATGGGACAGTATTATCCTGATACCAAAAGTAGATGAGATATTATAAAGAGAGAAAAGTATAGACAAATATCCCTCTTGAAAAGAGATGCAAAAGTCTTTAAAAATATTAAGATATACAGCCAGTAATATAAAACTAGATAATGTATCATTATTAAATGTTTATTCTCAGTAATGTAAAGTTGATCTAACATTTGAAAGTCAATGTATTTTCTAATATTAAAAGAGTAAAAAAGGAAAGGTCATATGATCATATCAACAGGTGAAAAAATTGACAAAAGTCTGACAGTCATTCATGAAAAAAAAATAAGGTAACTTACTCACCTGAATAAAGAGCCTCTATGAATGAAGGTCACTGTTAGGATACAAATTAATGGTGTAGAAGACTAATTGTATGAAATACCTTAAAAATATGGGAATTGAAAATTATGAAACCTCAGAAGAATTCTAAAATAACTTCAAAAGACTTAATTAAAAATAAGCATTTCAGAGTGGTATGGAACATATATGAACAAACAATAATTAAGTAAATAATACAAGATTTTTTTCTTAAGTTGAAGAAAAATTTAATGTGGTATTCATGCAGTTGTAAGGAAAAAAGACACACATGTAGGCATATTTGTTATAAACTTCCTGAAACCTAATTGTAAACACGTGGTATTGTTTTAGTAAAAATTTTTTTTTCTTCTGTGAATAAAAGTCCTGACAAGAACAATTAGAGGAGGAAAAGTTTATTTTGGGGCTTACAGTTTCATAGGTCTCAGACCATAGATGAGCAACTCCATTGCTTTGGGCTGAAGGTGAGGCAGAACATCATGGTGGGCAGGTACAGTGGATTAAAGCAGCTCAGGACGTGGCACCAGGAAACAGAGAGAGAGCGTATTCATCATGGACAAAGCATAAACCCCAAAGGCACACCCACAGTGACCCACCTCCTCCAATCACACCCCACCTGCCATTACCGGCCAGTGAATACCTGTCAGGGGAATAAGGCAGAGATGGGGTCAAGTTCTCATAACCCAATCATTTCACCTCTAAACCTTCTTGCATTCTCACACATGAACTGTTGGGAGACACCTCGTACCTAAATCATAATAGCTATGGTTTGACTATGGATCATCTTCCCCAAAGGATTATGTGTTAGAGGAGTTGTGCCTTGGGTGGCAGTATTGCAAACTGCTATCGGTCTTTAAAAGATAGGTCTCTGGTGTGTGCCCTGGAAGGGACTTAGGACTCCAACCTGTCCCCTCTCTTTGCTTCCTGGTTCACAACGTGAGTGGATTTTCCAACCATGCACCCCTGTCATTGTCTTCTGGTACCCTTACCAGAGGACCAAATCAATGGTAGTACCTGATTTTGGACTGGAACCTCCAGAACCATGAACTAAATAAGTAATTTTTCTTTATAAGTAAACTGCCTGAGGTACTTCATTATAGTAATGCAAGGCTAACTAACACAATGTCACAAATTCTCAAACAAAAGCATGAATTTTCTACAAGAGAAAATAAATTGGAATATTATTAGTGATTTGTCTGAGACACTAGAAGGCAGAAGAGAGTGAAATAAAATATATGAATTACACAAAGAAAAAGTTGTAACCCCAAGTCCTCTATCCAACTTAGGTATCGTTCACCTGTTAGAGAAGAATAAAAATACTTGAAGCTCTCCAATCAAGAAGTTTCCCACATATATACCCTATATAAGGAATCTAAACAGGTAAGAAAAATCTTTTTAAAAGACTCAAATGCGGAATAACGATGACAAAAAGAAATAGTGGTGAGCATTGAACAATGTTATGTAAACATATAGTGCTATGGTCTGGTTCTAAAGTATTCCTCCAAAGCTCATCTATTGAAGGTTTTGTCCCCAGTGCAGCAATTTTCAGAGATAGGGTCTTTGGGAGGTGATTGTATCAGGAGGGCTGTAACCTTCTAAATGGATTATTCCATTCATGAACTTAATGGATTATTGGGAGGTGGTGGCAACTTTAGGAGTCAGGGCCTCATTGGAAGAAGCAGGCTTTGGGGGCATGTCTTGGAATGTACATTTTGTCCCTGTTCCCTTCCTCTCTCCACCCAGGCCTGCTTCCTAGCCAGCAGGAAGTAAACATCTTTACTCCAGCACATGCCTTCCTCCATGATGTTCTTCTTTGCCACAAACCCAGATACAATAAAGCCAAGGGACTGTTGGCTGAAATCTCTGCAACTGAGAGACAAAAAAACTCCCCCATTTCCTCTTTTCTCAGGTATTTCGCTATAGTGAAAGAAAGTGGACAAATACCTCTGTATAGTTAAACAGATAATGATCCATTCATTGGCACTCTGAAAGGAAATTTAAATAATAATGTGAAACCCCAAATATGCAATTATTTTTGCAAGACTGGAAATTGAGGAAGGAGTCTCAGCTTAAGAAGAAGTAGAGGGGGAATTAATTTAACAAGAAACAGTATCTTATTTTCTAATAATATTGGAGAATATAGATCTGATAATGAGCACAAGGAAAGGAAATTTCATAATTGATAGAATATACAAGTCTGAAAAAAACTGAGGTTAGTAAGGGGGAAATGAAAAGAACAGAAAGTAGATAAAAATGAAAAAAAATAAACAAAGCATAAAATAAATGTAAAATGAATAGAATACACAATAATAATATACTGGGTGTATACTGAGTTCATTTAGTTTATGCTATTTTCATGAAACATTATAAACAATGTGACCCTGAAAGATTGATAAATAGATTAAAAATATAATTTTATGGAAAAATAAATACCTAGCATTTTTCAGGAAACATACAAATAAGAACAGTACTGATACATATTGACTTTATGAGATGACAAGAACATATCATTAAGTCATTTTAATCAAAGCAATATGCACTGGTATATGAATAGATATGTGCATAAGAAGAATGGATGATAGAATCTAGATAAGTTTTATATGTGTGTTTAATATATGACAAAAATGTTAGTGAAAGTTGGTGAGAAACAGGTGATTCAGACACTGAACTTATCAGGCAAAGAAAAAAATCCTATTTTGAGTACTTTAAAAAAGTAGATATACAGAAAAGAATGAGAGGTAGAAATTTCACAAGTAAAATGGAGATGATAAAAAGAATGAAGTTGACATTCAAGAACTGAAAAATACAATATGTAAAATTAAGGAGTCATTTGATTGTGTTAACCACAGGTTGGATACATAAGACTTAGAGACAGGTCAAAATGAAATAAAGAAAAATAAATGGAATGAAACAGAACCAAGAATAAGAAATGTGGAGTTCATTCAGATGGTCTAATATTCATGTAATTATTGCCAGAGAGAGAGAGAGAGAGAGAGAGAGAGAGAGAGAGAGAGAGAGAGAGAGAAGAGAATGATTCAGGATTCAGACCCAATATATATTTGGGACTGAACAGTGAAGAACTTTTCAGACTTGATGAAAGATATCAACCCACAGATTAAAGGAGCTAATCAACCCAAAGCAGAATTAAAAAAAAAAAAAATCACAAGTACACTACATTTATTTACACTGCTAAATATCTAAAGATAAGGGGGCAAAATAGTCTTATAATCAGCTAGAGAGGGAAAAACTGTGTGTTGCTGGGATTGCAATTAAGGCCTTGTTCATGCTAGGCAAGTGCTCTGAGCTACACCTCCAACCCTGAAAATTTTCTTATAAAAGAAGAAAATATAGCTTATATCTGGGGTTTAAGCAGAAAGTAGAAGGCACATAACAATAAAATTAAATTCTATTAAAATGGTAAAGGAAAAAAATCTGCCCACTGAGAATTCTATATGTAATGAAAATACCTTTCAAAAATTAAGGAAAATTAAAACATTGTCATACAAAGAACTGAGGAATTTTTTTTACAGTGCAGATTTAAAAACAGTAAATGGGATCATTCATGTTAAATAAAAGTAAATCCTGAAGGAAGCAAAGAAGCATATGGCAGAATTAAGAGAATTAGGAAGGTAAATGTGAGCTCACATAATTATTAATGATGAGGAGTACTAAGATCTGTAGTTGGCAAACTTTATATATATATATATGTGTGTGTGTATATATATATACACACACATACACACACACATATGTATATATCTCCTATAAAAGTTCTGTTTCTTTGGAAAATCCTGATTAATACAAGTTACATCTTTGAATATTTCAACAAAACTTCATCAATGTCAAGAAAGATGAATTAAAAAAAAAAAGAGAAAGAAAAAGATTTACCATTGGGGTGAAACATTTCTAGTACCACCATATACCCTAAAATAATTAAAAATAAATTTTACATCTAAATTTTACATCTAAAATCTTTATATCTAAAATCTTCTTTACAAAAAGAAAACCTTGAAAAGCAGACCTTATCAAAACTGACAGAGGAAATAATCAAAGAATAAAAAAAGAACTGAACATATTTTTATCTGTTAAGGATATTGAATCCTCAAATAAATCCCACAAACTACAGAGATGGCCTTACTGACGATTTCTTCCAAACTTCAAAAAAGAAAAATATAACAATATTACACAAATTCTTTCTGAGATTAGAGAAAAAGGGAATACCTCTTGTTTTATGAAATCAACTTAATCTTAACACCAAAGCCTGAAAGGAGTATTAAAAGCAGGGGAGAATCCCCGGGTGCCTCCACTATTCAGTGAGTGGGCACCTGTGTCACTGCCTGATGGCAGGTACTTCAGTCGCTCTGCCACGGCTGAGGCTTACAGTGGTTGTGTTAGTTAACTCTTTATCATTAAAAAAATAAAATACCTAAGATAAACAATCAGAGAAGGAAAGATTTATTTTGGCTCATAGTTTCAGAAGTTTCAGTCCATGACCTTCTGGCTTCATTGTTTCTGACCTGCAGTGAGGCAGCACATCATGGTAGAAAGCCTGGCCTAGCAAAGCTGCTCACCTCCTAACAGCTGGGAGAGGAGACAGCACATGAGGGGCCAGGGGAGAACCTGAGGATGCTGGGAACAAGATGGCCCCTTCCAAGGTATGTTCCCAGGGCTACTTCTTCCAGCCAGGCCCCACCTCCCAATCACGTCATCAAATTATGAAGCCATCAATGGATTCATCCACTGACGAGGTTAGAACTCTCATCATCCAATCATTTCTGAGAATTCCACCTCTGAATATTGCTGCCCTGGGGACCAAAAATTCAGTAGATGAGCTTTTGGAGAATATTTGGGATTCAAATCACAGCAGTAGGAGAGGCCCTCGCCAGCAGAGAGCTCACTTAAGCAGTGTCTGAGCAAATCTCCCTTGCTCAGCTGATGTCACTCACCCCTTTTTCAGAGCAGCCACACCATAGTCACACTTCACTGCTGTGTGCACCATCCCTGCCAGAACTGTAAGGGCGTCCCCACTCCTGTGCCACCCCTAGAGACAGTGGGTCTCTCTGACTCTGCCATGAGGCACACTGTGCCCACAGTCATCAACGACAGCTTTAGAGCTATAGGGACACTACATTATGGTGCCCATCTGAAACCAGATTGAGCGCTGCATGCCAAATAAATACCCAGGACACAAAGAGAAAACTTTCTACCAGGTAAGTCATAACTGATTCACCAGATACCCAAATATCAATGAAAGATCATTAAAAAGAACACCTCCAGAAGGATACAATAATCCTCTGGCAACAAATCCCAAAGAAAATGATATTGATAAAATGCCTGATAAAGAATCACAAGAATACTTTTTAATGAAGGTCAGCGTGATTCAAGAGAATTATACAGTTGAATAAAATTAGGAAAATAATGATCAATACAAATTAAAAGTCCAACAAAGAAATCTTGGAAATGAAATGACGAGCATAAAAGTCAAACAAGAAATAACACTGGAAATCCCAACAAAGGACTTCAAGAATAATCTGAAGAAAGAATATCTGAACTTGGAGATTGGTGTTTTGAAATATTCCAAATAAAAATTTAAAAATCAAAGAAGGTAAGAAAAAGAAAGTAAAAGAAAGAAAGAATGAAGAACAACTTCAAGACTTTTTGAACCCACATGTGGAAGTATTTGAAGGAGAAATTAAAACAAAAGGCATTTAAAAAGAACTATTTAATGACATTATGGTTGCAACCCTCCCTAATCTTGGGAAAGATAAAGACATCCCAGTACAAGAGGCCCATAGGACAAACAGACATCGCCAGTAAATATCCTTACACCAACATATTACAGTCAAAGTATCAAAATTTGAAGACAAAGAGAGAATTTTAAAAACTCTAAGTGTGGTCATATTTAAGGTAATCCCCTTAGACTAACAGCAGATTTCTGAGAAGAAACCATAGAGGAGAGGAGGGAAAAAATGACATATTACAAGTTCTGAAAGAAAATAGCTATCAAATGACATTACTATACCCAGCAAATCTGCCCTTCTGAAAGGAGAAATAATTTTCAAGACAGGAAAACATGGAGGAAATTCATTACCAGTAAACCAACTTTACAAAAGATTCTTAAGGAAACTCTTCATCCAAAAACAAAGGAAAGATAAGAACCATCATGACACAAAAATACAAAACCTGGGCTCGGGTTGTGGCTCAGTGGTAGAGCATTTGCCTTGCATGTGTGAGGCACTGGGTTTGATGCTCAGCATCACATATAAAAATGATTTATTTTATTCTTCTTTATGACTGAATAATATCCCACTGTGTATGTATACTGGTTTCTTTATCCATTCATCTATTGAAGGGCATCTGCAAATGGTGTGACTCTACTTCGTGTACAACCAGGGAAACGATAGTTGTACCCTACTTGTGTACAATGAATCAAAAAAAAAAAAAAAAAAAGAACAAAAATGATTAAAATAAAGGTCCATCAACAACCAAACATTTTTTTAAAAAACACAAAACACACTGGCAAAGTATGTACATAAAAGAAATCAAATCTTTTTGACACAATAGGCCACCTATAATGGATACAGTCCAGTTATGATAGGCAGTGTGATGGCTTGTCAAGAGACCGGGAGGACACCAGGAGATGGGATATGAGGTATAAAGTTTACTAAGAAATCTTGTGGGGAGGTCTAGATGTGAAAGCCTGGACAGGTGTACCTTTGCTCCATGTAGTGACCCCAGTGCCTTGTCAGAAAGTAGCACCCCCTGTTCCTCATGAAGCTTTGTCCTGGTCTGGTTGTTGGATGAGCACTTACCTCTTGATAGTGCTCTCACTTGCACTGTATGGCCAGCATCCCGGAGAGCAGCTGTCTTACTATGCACACAAGAAATTCACTTTCTACAGATAATACTAACTTGTTCTAATTCTCAGCATACATGAGAGAAAATCAGTGTTTTTCAAGATCATGTTTATCTGGGCCTTCTGTCCCAGACTCACTCTCACTGTCCCCATAACTTGAGTAGGTTTTATGAACAGAAAGGGACATTCAGGGACATGGTGCTTTATTCTCCCCTTCTTTACAAATGATACACTCCCAAACCAGAAAGAGGAACAAGAAGGGAAGAATAGAACAAATGATATTAAACGAAATAGAAGAAATTGAACAAAATGACAAAATTCCTTACATATCTAAAATTGTCTCGAATATAAATGAACTAAATCCCAAAATTAAAAGATCCAAACTAACTGAATGGATACAAAACAAAACCCAATGATATGCTGTGGGAAACTCATCTCACTAGTAAAGACAAACACACACTGAAAGTGAAAAGTTGGAAAAACTATATTCCATGCAAGTGCAAAACGAAAGTGAGCAGGAGAAGTTATTTTTATAAGACAAAATAGCCTTAAAGCCAAAACTGTAAAAAGAGAGACAGAAGGTCAAAGTATAATGATGAAGTCATCAATTCTACAAGAAAAGAAAAAAAAAATTCTACAAGAAGATGTAACAATGGATTTAACAGACATTTACTGAACATTTATCCTACAATTATAGAATATATATAATTATATAATGTTTTCTTCATCACATGGAACGTTCTCTAGAATGGATGACTTGTTAGGCCACAAAAGAAGTCCCAGCACGTTCTAAAACAAGGAAATCTTACCATGTATCTTCTCTGACCACAGTGAAATAAAACCAGACATTAACAACAAAAGAAGCGTCAGAAACTGTATGTATTCATGGAGATTTGATGCCACGTTCAGAATGAACATTGAGTGACTGAAGAAATCAAAAAGGAAACTAAAAATAAATTTCTTGCAAGAAATGTAAAAATAGGAGCTGGAGGTACAGCTCAGTGGTGGAGTGCTTGCCTAGCATGCACAGGGCCCTGAGTAGCACCAAAAAAAAAAAAAAAAAAAAAAAAGAAAGAAAGAAATGTAAAAGGAAAAAAGGAAACATCACACACCAAACTTATAGGCTGCAATAAAAGCAGTACTAGGAAACTTATAACAATAAATGCCTACACAAAAGAATAAATGGAATATTATTCAGCCATAAAGAAGAATAATATTATGGCATTTGCAAATAAATGAATGGAATTGGAGAATTTCATGCTAAATGAAACAAGTCAATCCCAAAGAACCAAAGCCCAAATGTTTTTGCTGATAAGCGGAGAATGATATATAATGGGGGAGGGGGGTGTGGGGAGTGAGAGAAGAATGGAGGAACTTTGGATTATGTAAAAGGAAATGGGGGAGTATGAAAAATGGTGGAATGAGACAGACATTACCTTGTGTACATGTATGATTGCATGAAAGTGTAAGGCCCCCCAAAAAGGAAACCCCAACTCTGTCCCATGGATGGACGGCAACCCCAATCAACCGCAGGAGGCGTCACTTGATGCAAACCGCAAGAGGTGTTTATTCCAGCGCGCTGGGACCCAACTCCAGGAGTCGAGTCCCTAGCAGAAAATCTTGTAGGTTTATAAAGGCAGAAACCACACATCGGGAGGGGTCGCACATGAAAGGGGGAAAAGGGGGAACAAGGCTGCCAGGAAATTTCAAAGGGGGTCTGGGTTTGCTGACAACATGTTTCACAATGTTTTACAACAGGCTGTAGATTCTGGTCAATAGTTTCTGGTAATCCTACTGTTTGAGCACTATCTGGCTATCAGGCTCAATTTACTCTTTTACTCTCTGTTTGGGAACAGAGAACAGCTTTAAGGGCTTTGTTCCCATTACTGGGAGGGAAACCTTAGGGAGTTGAGATAAAACAGACAGCTTAAAAAAATGTCCATTCTTTCAAAAGGTGTGAATCTTCATTGTGTACAACCATAGAAACGAAATGATATACCACGTTTGTGTACAATGAATCAAAATGCAGTCTGTAAAAAATTAAAAAATAAATAAATAATTAAAAAAATAGATCAAAAGATTTCATTTAAATGCTTTATTTAACTCCACTTTAAGATGATTTGAGCTTCTCTAACTATCAACTACAAAATTCTAGTTTCAAGAATCTCACTGCAACTATATCATATCTGTCATTAACTGTGTTTGAGTCCAGTAATTCCAGTAATTCTAGTGAATTGAGGCTTTGAATTATTTTTGCTTTCATTCATGGCCTCTCACCAAATCTTCCACTCCTTGGAAGGAGGTGCCTGAACTTTTATCCTTACTTTAATTTACCTTTTTATCTGTCTGTTTTCAGTTTTCCATACAGTTGGCTTTACAACTGAATGGGCTTTACAACTGAATTCCAAGTTTTTAAAATAATAACTAATGCCAATTCTCTCAAAGTATTCCAAAAATTTGGAAGGTAAAGAGTCAAACTCATTCTATGAGATTTCAAACTCATTCTATATCTATTCTATGACTCAGCACTTTTGAAATAGGTATATCTGCAAGATGACTGTATATACCTGCTAAAAGATGTACTAAATCATAATTTTAATTTTGTTCACAGTAGGTACAAATAAAAAATGAAATTTTATAATAAGTTGTACAACATTCTTATACGTAAGCAATGAAAAGATTGTATTACTTCCCTCTACGTAGGAGAAATTGACTCATACCTACACGGTTGGGTGAAAAAAGTAGATAATAATGACCTCACTATGTAAAATAGTCTCATGAAGTAAGAAAATAATCCAAGTTAATTTGAGGTGATAGAAGTCAAAGTAGTGAATCCTTCAAGTGTGGTGGGGTGGCAATGTGTCTTGTTGGCAAAGGGGCACAAAGGAGCATTTGGGATGTTTTTGGTATTCTAAATTTTGATTTGTGAAGTGTATCCTTATGCAAAAATTCATCCAATTGTACACAATAATTTGTGATATATAAGTCAATGTAATATATATTTGTGTATATATATCAACATAAATGTTAAAAAACTAAACAAGGAAATTTATAGAGAAGGCAATTCTTAATAAATGATCAATAAACATAGGAAAATATGCTCCAATTTGCATTTAAATAGTTATATATTAAGATAAGAATGAAATCACTTTATGTATATGAGACTGCCAAAATTTATTTAAAAAAAAAAAACAAACAACACACTGTAGGAATATGAGTTATTAGGACAACTTGGAAGGCAACATAGCAAGATCTTTTAAAGCTAAAAACATATAGTTTTGGCCAAAGATATTACATCTGAGAATCTCACTTATATACATATAAGCTCTACTGCTTGATGATATACCTAGAAGTTGTTTATAGCAGCATTAGTTGGACAGGCTAAAATGGACAACAGTGTTAAGGCACAAATAGGGTTGTTGTTGTAAAAAATTAGATGCATTTCCGCCATGCATAGTAAATGACCACGAGGGTGAACTGGAGTTATAGAAATTAATTGGAGCGATTTGAGAAATGGAAGATATAGAGATATGGAGATTTTTAAAATCATATTTTGGTAAAAGAATAAAACATTCTAAATACATGGGTTTGTATGAGTGAATGTGTGTGTGTGTGTGTGTGTGTGTGTGTGTGTGCATGATTACATGTCTCTGTGAGTATGTAAGAACATGGAGGAAAATAAGGAAAAATATACTAGGGTTTTAAATATGGACAACACTGTGAGTGGTAAGGGGAGTGCTAAGTAGAACAGAGGAAAGACCACAAAGGAAATTGCCACAGTATGTGATACTACTAAATTTAGGCATTCGTATCAAATGACACATGACATTGAAAACTGTCGTTTGTTTACAAAAAGTGCCAAAAATTCAATGTGTTATTATTTCACTGTCCACACCAAATATTCTTATTTATAAATTCTGTTATTTTATGTCAGATAATTTTATATTTTTCTATTATTCTATTTATAGGCACTTTATTTTATCTCATTTAAATGACGATATTTCATTCTAGATAATACCATGATTTACTCATTTTTTAAATGCTGAATCATATTGTAAAGTCAGAATTATATTAGTATTATTGCCATAACTGTTTGCCCAGATAACATTCTTCAGTTTGTTGTTTAAAAAAAAAATCATTTCATTAGTTTAAATTCCTGGAAATGCAGTTATTGTGTCAAAGGTTTTGATTATTTTTATGACTGCTAGAACTTATTGCCAGATTTAATCCCCAAAGAAGGAAATGACATGTATTAATGTTAGAAATAGATATTTCTGATTTATCAAATTCTATCTTTTTACTTTTGTTAATTCAACTGATGTGAAAGACTTCCTTTGTTACTTTAGAAATAGAGATTGTTTTTTTCTTCCAATATTGAGATAATATTTTCATTCCATTTCTGTTGATGCCCTTAACTTCATATCCCAGTTTGCTTTGGCCTTGTGTGTGTTTTTTTTTTTTTTTTAAATAAACTGATATTTAAAATGTATTGTAATTATTTATGTTTTGAGGGTGTGTGGGAATTTTTTTGTGGAATAAAGGAGTTTGTATTTGTTTAGATGAAGTCCTTCCTGGACACTCACAGTTTCAGACAGAATTAGGACACCAGGCAGCTAGAAGGAGAAGGAAAACCTGCAAGAGAAGTGGATTTAAATGGCTATCTTGTGTTTACTCATCCTTTAGGTCTCAGTTTAGATGTTATTTCCCCAGGACAGTCATTCTGATAACTTTCACACTTACTCTTCTGGTTTACGTGGCTCTCAGGAACTTCTCCCAGTAACGAGGGATGTAGTTCAGAGTCTTAGCATACAAAGGCCCTGGGTTCAATCCCCAGCTCTGGGGTGGGGGCAGGGAAGGATTGTTCTTATCCTTTAATATCCTATTTCACAATGTTTGGTTACTTATTTTTCTTCTCATTGTAAGTAAGTGCTACAGAGACTAACACCATCACATGATAGAGAGGTTAGCACATAGTAGGTAGTCAATAATTAATGCCTGAAGCAATTAATCTCAAGTAAGAAGTAACTGTCTTACTTAGTCTTATTGGTAACTAAGGTAATAATAATCATGATGGCAATTATTAGAAGCAATGAACATTCTTGTTCATTTATCATTGAGAAAATTAGAAATTTGGGAGGGATCTTAAGCAAACATTCATGTACACAGATAATAATGTATTATTCTTCAATGAAGAAATTTCTGTGACTTTCTATAATAATATACTCCAATATATAGCCAGCAAGAAATTATGAGTGTTTTGTAAAAAAAAAGTCTGTCACAATTGACCTATGGAAAAATTATAAAAATTAAGAAATTTATTATTTCATAAAGTGGTATGTGGCACCAACTAGTTTTTGCTTTCCATATTTTAGTAGTTTTCAGTTGTTTTTTATCTACCTGGCTATCTATATGACATCTTAGGCCATGGAAAAAAATCATGAATGAAATATCATCATCAGGAGATAGGCCCTAGAACATATTGATTTATAATCAAAGAAGGGATATAAGTCACTCAAATATATAATCTGTAGCAAAAACAACAGTATGAGCTGATACATTGTGTATATTTGGTATACACTGGTCATTGCTCTTCATGCTTTATCTTTAATTTTCACAAAACCCCCATGAGATGTTATAATTACTACATGCTGGCAACCCAAGAGACTTATGGAAACCTAGTTCAATGAATAAATTCAGTCACATGGAATCTGAATGATTACAGTCACATAGGCAGCATAACAGGAGGGCCAATGCTTTGTCACAGATTTCCTGAGCATCCTCCAGGTCTATTTTCTTTCCGTTAGTCATTTCCAGATATTTAGATTTTACAGACCTGTGGAAATGAAACAGAAAGAAAGAGCTAATGTAACATGGCAAACCTTTTTTTTTCAATGCTAAGCAAGGATATTAAAAAGCAATATCTTTACATGGGAAATAGTAATAGCAATAAGAAAAAATAAAGCAAGACCACCAAAAATTAACAATAACAGCAAAAATAATAATTCCTATCATTGATTATTCATTTGCTATGAACCAGGCACAGTGTTAACTCTTACAAAGATTTTCCTGATTAATGTTTTCACACAATTTCATGAATTAAGTACCTTCCATTTTCCATTAATGTTTTTCAAAAGCATATCTTAAGTAAAAAATGGAAAGGATATAACTTCAGAATAAAGTTCAGTTTTTTAGGATGATGTTAGCAAGTTGGCAGAATAGGAATCCCTGGACTCTCATTTCTACTACAAACACATTGATTTGACCACAGTATATGAATAATAAATCCCTCTTATGGAAAATTCAGAACTAATTGAAAGATCTCTCTGCTCTAGGTGAGCTCAAAACCAGACACATTGAAGCTGGTGGGAAATTCTGAGAGACCCTCTCATCATAACCCTACTCCTGTTATGATGTCATATTAATTCAAAAGCTCCTAGGTGTTTCCTGGGGAGGAAAAGGGTTGGATTGTGTGTCCAACTATTCTGGGGCTTCTGCTTCACCTCTCTGGAGTGCCGACAGGATCTGGCATACTCTAGATGCTTGTCCAGTTTTGAGAGAGACGCTTGAAGGACTGGTGTCCTTTGCCTAAGTGTATTGACAGGACTTGATGCTTTCTAGATGCCACTGGGAACACAGATAGTGGGGTTTGGGCAAGCCTGAATTTTTGAATGACTTGCAGAATCTTTGGTCAGGTTGATGGGTGAGGGTTTTTCCTCTACAAGTTCTTTCCACAAGGACTGATGGAGATGGCTCCAGACACTGACCCTAATTCAAAGAAGATAAATGATTTATCTGACGAAGAATTCTTGAACTGTAGTCATAGAGACACTCAACAAGGCCGGAAGAACAATGCACAAGCAAAGTGAGAACTTCCATAAAGAGATAGGAAATACAACAAACTGGAAGTACAATACACAATAACTAAAGAGAAAAATTCACTAGAGAGTTCAAGTTCAACCAGGAGACTAGTTCAACTAGTTCAAGATGAAGAAAGAATCGCAGAACACAAAAACAGAGCATTGGAAATCGACAGGAAAGGAAAAAAGTAGTGAAGAATTTTTAACGAATGTAGACTTGACCATCAAGTAGTAATGAAGACCCAGAAGAAGGAGAGAGATAAAGGGCAGGAAACTTATTCAAAGAAATACTGACTCCAAATTCCCAAATCTGGGGAAAGACAGGGTCATGAAGATTCAGATTTTAAATTAGATAAAGCCAAAGAAATCAAATGGAGACCGAGTATAAGCACATTGTCAAGCACCAAAGACAAAATTTGGAGGCAGCAAAAGAGATTTTTATGTTAAGAGCATCCCATTAATATAATTAGTGGTTTTTACAGTGGGAAATTTGAGTTCTAGAAGGAAGGATGATCATGTATTCAACTATTGAAAGAAAATAAATGCTGACCTCAAACTTCAAAAGTGAAGGAGATGTGACTTTTCTAGAGAACAAAAGCTGTGGTCATCTTCACTAGCTAATCTAAAGGGAGTTCTTCAAGTTTGAATGAAAAGATGCTAAATGGTGATATTAAACTTATGAAAGCATCAAACTTATTGGTAAAATTGAAAATATAGAAATACAAATATATAATACTGCAACAATGGTGGATGTCATATTCTTGTATAAAAGGAGACAAAGGTATTAAAATAATCATAATTATAAATGGGTTAATTGATGCACTTATAAATGATATAAATTTTTTATGTAATACCATAATGTACCTCTTTGTGAGTGTGCAGTAAAATCTACAGTTTTTGTATGCTATTGAAGTGAAATTGTTGAAGATGGAGCAGTAGGGGAGGTGGCTTTCCAGGCTGCTATGTGGCGGGAAACCCAGAGAGCCGGTAGGCAGCTTCTCGGTAAGGTGCGCTAAAAGTGAAAAAGGGACTTTACTGGGAATTAATATTGGACATTCAAAGCAGATCGGGAACTCGAGAAGTCGGATATAATAGAATAAGGAAGGAATACTCCATCCTGCTGCCTGAGGAGCAGTCCCTTTGTGGGCAAAGTGGAGGGAGAGTTGAATAAAGGGACCGGCATTTTGAGGAGGCCTGAGGTGTGTCTTGGCAGGGAGAGGTCAGAGATCAGACGCTGCCAGATGACCTGGAAGGTGGGCTGCACAAAACTCTCACGTGGGTAAGATGCCACAGCTCTCCTGGCTGCCCATGGAGAACAGAGGAAGGAGCCCTTTTGCAGTCACAGGGCAGGGGCCCAGTGGCTTTGGGTGCCAAGTCCTGGCAAACCCAAGCTGGGCTCAAAAAACAGTTCTGACAAATGCACGCTGCACGTCATAGAGCGTGCCAAGAGGCCGGGGGAAAATCAGATGCGGAGAATATTCCCATGGTTTTACACGGGGAGGTAGGGGTCCAGGAAATCCACCAGCTCCCCACCCCTCTTGAGTTCCGGGCCTTTCAGGACCAGGGGGAAGGCAGCACCACGTCCAGAATTCAAAAGGGCAGGGGCGGGAGTGACCGAGTTTGGGGACTGAACCTGAGAGTCCAGGAAAGGTGGGGCCCACGTGTGACGGAGGGGGTGAAGGATTGGCTCCACCATCGCCCCGAGGAGATTCCTGGAGTGCACTTCCAGCAAGGACTGGGAACTGCTGGGCACGGAGGGGGCCGATTTAAAATCTTCAGACCCATCACCATTCAATGACGAACCTGGCGCCTACCCAGGCCTGAACCTCGCCTCCAGGAGCTCCACCTACAGGATCTCCTGTCGTACTTCAGTGCCCCGCACCCTGGGCGGAGCAGACGTCAGGCTCCAACCCCCTCCACCTAACAGGCCCAGGAGGGAAGCTGAGAATTTCTGAGTGTCCACTGGCAACGTGATGAGCGACTCAAAAAGAGGAAGGATTTGACAGCCTGTGGCCAATACTTTTGTACATATTACAGACCACAAGAAGAAACGGGAAAGAGATTGGGGAATAGACAATGACAATTTTTGACCACTGCAATGGAAATAATTCCTTAACTTTTCACTGAGAACTTTTTTTTTCTTCCTGTTTAATTGTGAGCTAAATAGTTCATGAACACTTATACATATTTCTTTTTTCTCCTTGCTAGTATTTAAAATTAATTTTAAAATTTGTTCTAATGGTTATGATAGTAGAATGCATTTTGACACATTGTACACAAATGGAGCATATCTTCTTATTCCTCTGATTTTTTATGGTGCTGAGTCACACCAGTAGTGTAATCATACATGTATATAGGGTAATAGTGTCTATCTCATTCTACTTGTCCTTCCCATCCCCACTGCCCCACCCCTCCTTTGGATTTTTGAGATCAATTTACTTCACTTAGTGTGATTGTCTCCAATTCCATATATTTACCAGCAAATACCATAATCTCATTCTTCTTTATGGCTGAGTAATATTCCATTGTGTATATGTACCACGTTGTCTTAATCCATTCATCTGTTGAAGGGCACCTAGGTTGGTTCCATAGCTGAGCACTTGTGAATTGAACTGCTACAAACATTGATATAGTTGCATCACTGAAATATGCCAATTTTAAGTCTTTGGGTATATACTAAGGAGTGGGATAACTGGGTCAAACAGTGGCTTCATTCCAAGTTTTCTGAGGAATCTCCATACTGTTTTCCATAGTGGTTGCACTACATTGCAGTCCCACCAGCAATGTATGAGTGTGCCTTTTTCCCCACATCCTTGCTGACATTTATTGTTGCTTGTATTCTTGATAATTGCCATTCTGACTGGAGTGAGATAGAATTTTTGCTGTTCTCCAGTTGCTAGAGGTGTTGAACATTTTTTCATTTATTTGTTGACCATTCATATTTCTTTTTCTGTGAAGTGTCTGTCCAGTTCCTTAGCCCATTTATTGATTGGGTTATTTGGTTTTATGGTTCTTTATATATCCTGGAGATTAGTTGCTCTATCTGAGGTGTGTGTGGTAAAGATGTCTATCATTTTTTTTTTTTTTTTTGGAAGGCAATTATTTTTCATGGCTCAGTCTTTTTAGGGCTAAGATGTTTGATTAGAATATTTTGGTTTTGTTTTGTATTTTTTCTTTTTTTCTCTCTCTCACTCAGTTATTTCCCCTTGATTCTCCTTCTCTCTTTTCTTGTGCTATCAGTCAAACCCTATTGTTCTTTCTTTTACTCTTCTTTTAGTTTTTTTACTTCCTTTCTCTCTTCTTCATAATCATCACATACTATATCTCTTCTGTTCTTTAACTGTTCACCTTTTGAAATTGCAAAACTCTTTGCAAACTTACTGTTTTTACTGTGGGCAATAGCTAATCACTTCATTTCTGTTTATTGTGACAATTGACATTGTAAATGTCATCGTAGGAACTGTTTGGTTTAATGCTGTATATCATCTGCATTGGTTGTTGTTATTATTTGCCTCCACTTAACTGTGAGGCCCTGGAGACCTCAGGGACACTCTGAGTCCACAGGATAGAAACTCTCCTGCCTCAGATCCATAGTGTTAGATGGGCAGACACATAAACAACATGAAAGAGCAAGGGAAAAAAACATCCCAAACAAACCAAAATACCTCAGTCACGGAAACCACCAACTCTGCAAGGAAGAAATGTTAGAGAAGGAATATAGAAGGTCTATAGCTTAACTAATCAGTGAGGTAAAGGATAATGTAAGGAGTGAAATCAGGGAGAAAATACAAAAAGTGAAAGATCAATAAAGAGATGGATTCTGAAAAAAAAAAAAAAAACTCATCAAATGGAAATCCTCAAAATGAAGGAATCACTAAACCAAATTAAAAATTCAATGGAAAGCACACCAGCACAGTATACACTTGGAAGACAGAGTTTTGGGCAATGAAGACAAAATATGTAATCTGGAAGATAAGTTGACCATGAAGTTAAATTGTTATCAGTTTAAAATAGACTTTTATTACTGTAAGATGTTCCATATAAATCCTATCATAACCATAAATAAAATACATATAGAACATGCCAAAAGAAAAAGAGAAAGAAATCAAACTATACCGAATAATAAAATAGCAAAATACAAAGGAAGAAAACCAGAGAGGAAAGGAATAAAAGTTACTAGAGAGGCAAAAAGATTAACCTAATAGCAATAGTAGGTCTTTCCTATCAATAATTACTTTAAGTGAAAATGCGACATGGAGTGGCTGAATGGATAAAAACAAACATCAATATCAACAACAAAAAAACAAGGTCCAAGTGTATGCTATCAAGGCATTCACTTTAGCTTTGAAGACATACCTAAGCTGAAACTGAAAAGATGGAAAAAGATGATAACCAAAAGAAAGCAGGATATTAGTGATTATGTTTATATCAGAAAAAATTTAAGTCAAAAATATAGCAGGAGACAGACAGACATTATATAATGATAGTACCAATTCTATAAGGAAGATCTAACAAGTACAGATAAAGACGTTCATGAGATCATGGTACCTAAATATATAAAGCCAACAGTGACAAAATAGGAGGGAAAAGTTGATAGAAATATGATAATAGTAAAAGACTTCAAAATGGTACTTTCAATAGTGTCTAGAATATCCAGACACAAAATCATCAAGGAAATAGCAAACAAGGCTAGGTAAAAAATGGACCGTGGGTGGAACTGGAGAATTTCAGGCTAAGCGAAATAAGCCAATCCCCAAAACCAAAGGCCAAAAGTTCTCTCTCACATGCAGATGTTAATTCATAATAGAGGGGTAACAAGGGAAAAATAAAGGTATTGGGATTAAAGCAGAGGGATGTGAAGGGAGGGGAGGAAGTTTGGGGGAGGAATGATATTAGAATGAATTGGACATTGTTACCCTATGTGCATATATGATAACATGACCTGTGTAACTCTACATCATGTACAACCAGAAGAATGAGATGTTTACTCCATTTACGTATGATGTGTCAAAATGCATCCTACTGTCATGTATAACTAACTAGAACAAATAAAAAAAATGTGGACCAAGAAATATACACAGACCATGTCACCCAACAGCAGCAGAGTGTACACTCTCCAGGAACACTCTCCAGGATATATGGAATATTAGGTCACAAAACAAGTTTTAGCAAATTCAATAAGATTGATATAGCCAAATATCTTTTGTGACCATGACAGAATTAAATGAGAAATTAATGACAGAAGGATAATTGGAAAATTCATAAATATGTGGAAATGAACAAGCACAATCCTGAGCAACCAATGCAACAAGAAGAAATCAAAAGAAAAATTAGAAAATATCCTGAGACAAATAAAAATGAGAACATAGCATCATACAAAAAGTCTTTTGAGTGTAGCAAAAGCAATTACTAAAAAGGAAATTTATAGTGATAAACATTAAAAAAATGAAGAGATCTCAAATCAACAACCTAACTTCATTCCTCAAGAACTAGAAATAGAAGTGCAAACCAAGTCCAAAGGGAGAAGAAGAAAAGAGTAAAGACTGTAGCCTGGGGCTGGGGTTGTGGCTCAGTAGTAGAATGCTTGCCTAGCATGTGTGAGGCACTTGGTTCGATTCTTAGCACCACATATAAATAGATGAGTAAAATAAAGGTCTATCAATATTTAAAAAACACATTTTAAAAAGGACTATAGCATAAGTGAGTGAACAGAGACTATGAAAACAATAGAAAAAAAATCAATGAAATTAAGAGTTGGTTTTTGAAAAGATGATAAAAAAATGACAAACGTTTAGCTAGACTAATAAAATGTGAAAGAATATTCAAATAAATAAAATCAGAAATGAAAAAGGAGATATTGCAAGAGATACCACAGAAATGAAAAGAAACAACAGACTACCATGAAAAATTACATTGCCAAGAAATGTATAATTTATAAATAAATAAATTCCTAGCTGGGTGCAGTGGCATATGCCTGTAATTCCAGGGCTCAGGAGGTTGAGGCAGGAGGATCCAAAGTTCAAAGCCAGCCTCAGCAACTTGGTGAGGCCCTAAGCAACTCAGAAAAACCCTGTCTCAAAATAAAAAAAACATTAAAAAAGGGCTGGGGATGTGGCTTAGTGGGTAAGCACCCCTGGGTTCAATCCTGGATACCAAAAGTAAACAAATAAACAAAAGAAATAAGTAAATAAATATATAAATTTATTTACTTATTTCTAATTTGTATAAATAAGTAAATAAATATATAAATTCCTAGGAACATGCAACTTACTAAGACTGAATAAGGGAGGAATAAACATCTGAACACACATGTAACTAGTAAGGAATTTGAATCAGCAACCAAAAACCTCTCAATCAGAAAATAAGGTCAGGACCTGATGGTTTTACTTGTGAATTATATTAAACATTTAAAGAAGAATATATACCAATCTTTCTCAAGTTCTTCCAAAAAGTTGAAGAAGAATAACTAGTTATAAACACATGAAATAAGTTCAGCATTATCCTTATATCAAAGTCAAAGACATTAAGAGAAGAAACTTATGGACCAATATGCCTTATGAACATAGATGCAAAAATTCTCAGTAAAGTACTAGCAAAATGAATTCAACATAAAATTGAAAGGATCATAAACCATGACTAAGTGGGATATATCCCTGGGATGTAAGAATAGTTCAATACGCAAAAATCAAAAAGAATAAAAATCACGATCACCTTAATACATGCAGAAAAAAACATTGGACAAAAATTCAATGATCTTTTATGATAAAAACTCAACCAGGAAAATTATCTCCATATTATTTATGCCCATATGAAAAACCCACAACTTATGTAATACTCAATGTGTAAAACCACAAAGCTTTTCCTCTAAAATCAGAAGCAAGACAAGATGTCCACTTTTCTGAGATATAATTTTGGAATTTCTGGCCATAGTAATTAGGCAAGTTAAAGGAGTAGAAACCCAAATAGAACAGGAACTAGTAAAATTATTTTTGTTTTGAGATTACATGCTCTTATGTGTAGAAATACTTAGACTTCACAAAAACCAACCAATTTATTTAAAAAAAAAGACAAAATAAGTTAGAACTAATAAAATTCAGTAAAGTTATAGGATACAAAACCAGTATACAAAAATCTATTGCATTTCTATACATTATTAACAGATTCCCTGAAAAGGAAATTAAGAACCTATACCACTTGTAATAGCATCAAAATGAAAAAAAATTACAATATTAGCAAACGTAACTAAAGGAGTAACCTACCTAAGGAGGTGAGAGGAAGATGTGTACACTGAGAATAGATTGATGAAAGAAATTGAAAAAGATACAGATAATTGGAAAGATATTCCATGCTTACGGATTGGAAAGTCATATTGTTAAAGTGTCTATAATATCCAAAGCAACCTATAAATTCAATGTGGTTCCTACCTGAATCCCAGTGGCATTTTTTCCCCCACAGAAGTAGAAAAATAATCAAAATTCATAGAGAACCAGAAAGACTCAAAATAGGTAAAACAATCTTGATGAAAAAAGAACAAGGCTGTAGGTATTACATTTTCTAATTTCAGGATAATTGATGAAGCTATAGTAATTAATACCATATAGCATTAGCAAAAAGACAAATATATTGACTAATAGAACAGGACAAAGAACCTAGAAATAAATCAGTCCATTGATCTTTGACAAAGATGCCAAGAATATACAATTTCCTAAGTCTCTTCAATATTAGAAAAACTGGATATTCACCTCACAAGAATAAAGGATGACCCTTATTTTATACCATTTACAAAAATCAGCTAAAAATGAATTAAAGACTTGAACATAAGACCCGAAACTATGAATCTGCTGAAAGAAAATGGGAAAATTTCATGATAATGGTCTTGGAAAACATTTCTTGGATGTAACACCCAAATCCCAGGCAACAAAAGCAAAACAGACAATGTGACTACATCAAACTAGAGAGCTTCTGCATAGCAAAGGAAAATATCAAGAAAGTGAAAAGACAACCTACAGAACTGGAGAAAAATAGGTAAAATCTATATCTGATAACAGGTAATACCCATAATAAATAAGAAATTCCCATGCTTAATAGCAAAAGAACAAGTAACCTGGTTAAAAATGGGCAAAAGAATTGAATAGATATTTCTCCAAAAAAGACATACAAGTGATTATCCCATTTATGAAAAGATGTTCAAAATCATTATCAGGGAAATGCAAATTAAATCCACATGGAAATGTCACCTCACCCATTACAGAATGGCTATTTCAAAAAGTCAAAGATAACAAATGTTGGCAAGGATGTAGACCGATTGGAACTCTCATACATTGTTGGAAGGAATATAAAGTGTTGCAACTGCAAGGCATGGAGATTCTTCAAAAAAATTAAAAATAGAAATACCATATGTTCCAGCAATCCAACTTCTGGATATTTCTCCAAAAGAAGTGAAATCAAGATCTTGAGGAGATAATAACACCCCCCATGTTCATTGCAATATTATCCACAATAGGGCAGCCCTGGAAACAGCCTGTTTTTGTAGATGTTTATGATCATGCATGAGTGAATAAATGTGGTACAATGGAATATTATTCAAACTTAAGAAAGAAGGACATCCTATGTATGTGAACCTTGAAGACATGATGCTTAGTGAGATAAGACCACCTTGGAAGGACAGATGCTGCATAATTCTACTTACATAAAATATCTAAGGTGGTTTAACTCATGGAAGCAAAGAGTATAATGATCTTTGCCTAGAGATGGGAGAAATGTTGCTACTCAACATATATAAAGTGCCAGTAATGGAAAGGAGCCCAACATTGTGCCTGTGGTTAACGATACTGTATTGTATGTTTAAAAAATTTTAAAGGGTGAATCTCATGATCTTACCGCAATCAAAAGTAGTTCAGTAGCATTTTGGAAAACTTAAAATACTGTGTGTATGCATTTTTTATTTATTCGTTGTCTTTTCTGTAAATAGTTAAACTTGACCATGGACCAGTATTTGCTAACCTTGCCTGGAACTGTTTGCTCCCTAGCAAGAGATAGAAAAAATTTCAGCAGCTGTGTGGAGAGCTGAAACAGGAGATGACTGCAGGTTCCAGAAGAAGAAATGTTAATTTGACATCCTGAAGTACAATTTAAAGTCTTGCTATATTGTTGAGATATTCTGGGTCTAGCAGCAGCCAAAAGACCCACTTGGCAGTGACTAAATCCATGTAGCTCTTTTAGAGCAAAGACATCAGTAACCCATTGAGCAAAGAGACAGTCATAAGAAATGATTTGTTCTAAAATAGTTTCTACAGCTACAAAAATAGGGTAGTCCTCTTGTGCATCTGCCCATGTAAAAAGACAGTTAGTCTCCCTCTGAGGTTTTTAACCTTACCACGTACATGGCGAACAACTCCATTAGTAGTGCTATCTGTGCCTGCAAACTACAATGCATTATATATATGCTGTAACATATTTGTTGAATTTTAAAGTATGCGGCAAAGTGAGAGCTGGAGTGGGACCGTTTGTTTATAACGTATATCACGAAATGAAGAACAGATGATCTAAGAATGAACATTTGTTGGAATGATCTCTCTGGGCTTAAATATTTATTTTACTTCCTCCAGCCCCCTCCCTTTTGGACAAAGTATTATGTTTGCCAAAATCTACAATATGAAACCATGGAAAGTTTATGACAAAATCACCTCGAATTGCTACCATAAATTATTACCTCCTCCATAGTCTTTTTCTTTTTTTTCCGGCAGAGTGCAATTAATCAGGGAAACAACTTATTCTTTCTAATTAAAGAGCTGCTTCTAAGAGTTTTATTTTAGGTGTGAGAAGGGATGTTGATTTCTGGGGGGAAAAATATGTGGTTAATATTCTGTACTTTCACGTCTGTCTCTCAAGGTTTCATATTTGATTCCAAGGAAGGGGAGTCCCTTGTCTTTTTCCTCAGGGTAAATGGGAATCCACAAATGTAAAAATTCAGATTTTGAAGATAGCCTTGAAGCAAACAATGTCTCAATGGAGAGTTCATGTGGCAGATTTTTGGGAGACACACATAAAACAGTTACTGAGCGCCAAGATACAGAGCTCTAGAGAGGATAAGGGATTTTTCCCTCCCATTTTCTGTTAACTCCTGCCATGATACCAAGAGTCCCATTGCCTATATTATAGACTTCCTAGGTATTACTTGTTCAGATAAATAATTTCACCAAAGCTCATTTATCTTCCATATGCAATGATTCCTCTGTTTATTCATTATTTTATTCACTCACCCTTCCAACTACCTGTCCATCCAATCATCTTCTATCTAAACAATTAATATTTATTAGGTACCTACCAAACGTATGCAGCGTAAAGTCCTGAAAATTTAAATATCAGAGATGATCTCTGCCATTGAAAATCTCATGGCTCCATCTAGACATGCATAATAACATTTTTTTCATTCTTTCTAAATCTTGATTATGTCAAGACCCTTCAAGGAGTTTGCATTGCTATCAGAAAAAATTAATCTGCATGCAACGTGAAATATCTGATTTCATCTCAATTGTTCTTCTGGCCTTGCTGTGCACCAAATTTCTTGTCAAGGCCCACACTTTAACCCAGTCATTTATAGTGTTTTGTGCTCCTTATACATTTGGTCTTAGAAATTTTCTGTTTCCTCAGCCTTATTCATGTTGTCCAGTAGTCCTGAGCAGCCTTTCTTTAATTCCACGGTTCACCTCAAATTCTACTTCCTTCAGGGACTTATTATATTTTTTATAAACCAACAATAACCTGGGTTTCTTTTATATATATATATATATATGTGTGTGTGTGTGTGTGTGTGTGTGTGCGCGCGTTTGTGCGTGTGTGTGTGTGTGTGTGTGTGTGTGTGTGTGTGTGTATGGGTAAGGGACACCATTACCACTCTGGAATGTGGAGATGTGGGTCATTGTACATTGTATTTTAGTGAAAATGCAACCAAATTTTGTCATCACAGTTTGAGAAGGATCGGGGACTTCCGGGGTGCAAATCAGCAATTATTCCAAATCTTCTTTGTTTTTGTATCTTCACTTTAACTCTGTGCGGGGCTCCAGTGTCAGTTCTACAACCAATTTTCAGGATTATGTTTTTAAAGCACGAAAGGGATCTTAACACCCCTCTATTTAAAAGCGGTTAGTGACAATTCTTTGGCAAGGCATTCAAAGTCCTGTAAAAGTTGGCTCCTGCTTGCTTGCCTAGTGGTATCTTGGTACCCTTCTTTCCCAGTTATCGCGAATTATGTGAAATTCCTTGAGCATGACACGTTCTCCCACGGGAGCAATTCTTTGCAAAGGCTGTTTTCTTTTCTAGAAATAGACCCATTTCACTATTCTACCTGCTAACCTCCTGATCTTACAGGTTTCAATTCTGATGTTAATTTCCCTAGGAAATCTTTCCCATTCCCTGAGATTGAATCTGGTATCTTCTTTCTGTGTCCCTAGTGTATCGCATTTCCCCTAGCCAGACACAGCAGGTACCTTCCTATGTTCTCATGTGATGGGTACCAGCCATGGATATTCAAGAAATGTTTGTTTAGTTAGGAATATTGAGCTGAGGCACCCCAATTTCCCTCAGGAAATGTAAAGCTGACTATTCACAGTAATGGTTTCCCATGTGGTCAAATAGCATGTGGGAACTCGAGAGAAGCAGGTGAGTACTGAAGTTCAATATTCCTACCCCAAATATGCATAGCCTCAATTTTCTCATGCAGTTTGATTTGAAGCATGGTTTTCCTGGGGTAAGAATTACAATTCTCTGTCTATAACCACAAGTATGCATTCAAAGAGACAAATCATTAAGGGCTACATCACTAATTAATGCTTAGGACCCAAGCGGTGCTTTTTTGATTTAGTTTGTGCTTGAGAGTGGATACCTTTCTTTATAGTTCAAGAAACCACTAAACTCAAGGTTAATTCACAGAACACTTTTCATGGCTGTGCAAACAGTGATCATGGCCTTGGGGATTAGGTCATTTCTGCAGGATATTCAGGTTTTAGTAGTTTCTGTTAAAGGAACTCAATGGAGCCAAGCCTTTCTGGAAGTGACCAGTTGTGGTGTTTTGCATAGAATGTGTCTGATTCACAAACCAGAACAAACAAACCTGTGTTTCTTTCATAACATGTGCATGTGTATGGAGAAGGGGCACCTTCTAGGAATGTGGAGATCAGGGTCATTGTATATTGGATTTTAAGAGAAACAACCAAATTCTTCTATCATGGTTTGCAGAGGACTGGGGACTTCTGGGGTTGAATATTGTTCATTAAGCTATAACACATGTCTCCTTGTTTTTCCAAATAATCTACAGTTCTCACATTTAAATGGTAAGCTAATATAAAACTATAGCGCATAGGACCTTAAGAAATTACAGGTAAATTTCTCTGTGTCTAAGTGAGTCCTCACTGAATGAGATGTTCACTTGATTCTTAAACATTTTCAGAGGAGAAGAGTCTGCATCTGCTTTTGGTAACTAGTGCTTTCCATCTTCCTTGAAGTCATTTAGTTTGCTTCTGTACTTTTCCTGCTGCAGCAATTCAAAATCCTGCTTTCTTTTTGTGGTCTTGACTTAACACGGCAGCATTAGTTTAGTGTGCTATGACAAATGAAGTAAACTTTCAATTATCTGTGCTAATGGAGTGGGCAAGCATGGAAGAACATGAATAAATAAAATCTAACATATTCTCCAAACCTCATGTTAACCATTAATTTTTACTTTTTCTCCAACAAATCTTTCGAAGGGTCTATTGAAAAGCAACAAGCTGATTTGAATTTCATGCCTTTTCTTTTTCACTTGCCTATTCTTTGGTTGAGGTGATAATGATCACTGAGCTTCCCAGAGGAAAGGGAGACAGTGAGAGTTGAAGTAGCCACGGATGTGGATAAATTGGAGGCTATATTCATGCATTTATAAAAGTTTTAGGTTTTTGGCTTACCAGTCTGCTTTCTCCAATTGCTCTATGACTTCATTTAGCATTGTAAGTTTGTAAAATCATTGTGCATGCATGTCATTTTGGATGTGCAGAATGCATAGTCTTTTAAACAACATTCTGCATTGAACAATGGCAACGTAGCCAGTTGGAGCTTAAAGTTGATGAATGGCATGACAATTAGATGCTACAAAGGAAACTTCACTTGCTATTTTGTAAAAATGGGACAATAAAATAATAGTTGCTCCTGGGTAATTAAAAATGCTTCCAATTAAAGGCATGCAAATTTACATAAATGGAAGAACCTTGAATTTTGCATTTCCTGACTGGTAGGATTAAACTTCCAAAGAAAGTGTGAATTAATGCAAATGTTAACATGGCATCTCCTAAATCCTTTTCTACTTTTACCACCAAGAACAAAATATAGAAAGTAAAAATACATAATGATAGGCCAGTCTCTGCTTATTTTGTCACTTGCCCAGAGAATACCAAGCATGCTTAGAAACCTTGGAAAACTTTGCAAGATTTCAGGTAGAAAATATAAAAGCTCCAAGGCAGAGTCCTTAACTCTTAACCAGATTGCTCTTTGCTGAGACCATGATTGGAGGCAATTGTTGATAAGACCATGACCTGAAGGCATACTTCTCAAAGAGCTCCCCTGTGAACTTGAATTCTGAGCAGTTCAATGTACAGATGGTCTCTGACTTATACTGGTTAAACTTGCAATTTTGGATTTTACAGTGGTGCAAAAATGATACACATTCAGTACAAACTGAACTTCAAGTTTCGAATTTTGATCTTTTCCCGGGCTAGCAACATGCAGTACAGAACTGTCTCGCGAGGCTGGGTGGCAACAGTGAGCTGCAGCTTGGAGTCAGAACAGTGTGCTGATACTGTACAGTGGATGTTGGCTGAGCCGTGATGTTCAGGAGGTTAAGTGTATTCAATAAATTTTAACATGATATTTTCAACTATGATGGGTTTATCAGAAAGTAATAACCCTTTTATAAGTCAAGGAGTATCTGTATGTGTTATGTATGAATCTATGTTTGGGTGTATATGTACGTGCATGCATGTGTGTATGTGTAGATATAGGTTTATGTAAGTACAACTGTTATGTACGTACACATATATTCATATACGCACGTACATACAGATGGAGGTAGAGATATACAGATCTATATATAGCAGAGATCTTACTGTGCCATATTCATAAACTTCTGACTTCCTGATAAGTTTCTGATTAACTCTCCTTTGCAGAGGCTCTCCTATTTATATTTGGTGGTCTCACTCTTCAGTGAGACCTGCCTCTTTATTTATTAGCTACAAGAGTCATTCTAGGATGTTGGCTGGTTCCCCTTTGGCCCCAGCAAAGGGTTTCTTGGTTTCCTTCTTTGTCCTTCTTCTTCCCTTTTCTTCTGGGCTCTAGGTACAATGGCCAGGAAGCCCATCTTCTTCAAGTATCACTTCTAACAAGGGTTTCACGTTCATGGCCTCAGGCTGGAGAAGCACAGGTCTTTACAGGCTTCCTTTGAGTACTTGTGAAATTGTAAAACATAAAACTTGTGAAACGTGTGCCAATTCTTCTGGATCGGACCTTGAACCCCATGATGTTAGGTTTATGGCCATAGCTAGGATGTTGTTGGTTTAAACAACTTAGGACATTTGGATTCTAGACTGATACTTATTTGTTAGATTGTCTTTGGAGCTGAATACAAGGAACAACACTTTGAAGGGTTCTACGCTTTCTTTTTTTTTTTTTTTTTTCCTGCTTTGCTTGTTTGACACCACTTAATAAACATTCACGTGTATTTCTTCTCATCTTTACCTGCTCATTTACTGAATTTCTCACTGACATTAAATATTTTCTAACCAACAAATGCAAAAGCTTATGTTTCGTTTTTATGAAGATTCATTTAAGATACAATTTTCAGAAATGTTTTGCATTATAAAAGCTGGAATCATCTGTCAAAAAAAATGCTATTTGCTAAGCCAAAGATATAGAAAAATACAGTGTTTGAAAAACGAATTTACATAAGAATACAAGTTACAATGACCCATAAAACACAGCTCTTTGCAAACCATCCTATGCAAACTCTTGATTCAGTTTCAGATAACTTTTAAATGGATCCTGTGGCCCACTCTCTCCTGATGATAAATTCATCCATTTCTTTTTTAAATTTCTGCCAGATGAAAATCACTTATGAAATTCAAAGTTTTATGGTTTGGTCATATTGGGATGACTCAGTGCTAAAAATAGCTGTAGTTCATGACTTGCAGGTGCATGGGATCACCCTCCTGTAAGGTGCCCAAGGGTGTGTTCCCAGGTCATCACTCTGGTTGACTTGAGTCACTGCCAGAGTTTCTGAGCCTACAACCAATCAAAGCAGGAACTTATGGTTATACTCTCCTCTTAGAAGATGTGCACATACATCTATGTGGTGGGTTATGACTCAGTCTCACTCCAGGCCTGAGGGTGGGGGGCTGTGATCTTAGCAACTGAATACCTCCTCTCCTGTCTGTTCTTTTTCATTATCACAATATTGCACTTTTGGGGGTTTTGCTTTTCAATCTTACAATTTACTTGAGAGGAAATCTTTTGCCTGTATTCAGAAAGTTCTTTGAGTTTTTAAAATTGATACAATCTTTAATTTCAGTAAGCTGTTTTCAATATCTCAGGGGCATTTTTAACTTGCTCCTATGGCAAAATTGCTCAGGTTTTCAGATGGAGACCATGTCCCCTGGATTTCTTCTTGTTCAGCATCTTTCCTAAGTGGTTCTGGGGGCTCCATAAAACCTTTGTGCTTATTTCTTATGTGGAGTGTAATGTTACATCAGATGTTTCTTCTCAGAGGCTTCCCATCCTCAGGAGTCTTGTCCCAGGCTAGATTCTTCAAAAGCAGATGCTGAATCAGAGATTGGTTATGAGGATCTACATTATGGGTTAGTATGCAAGGAAGGAAGCATGAAACTGAATTGCAGTGCTGGCCAAATGTCCTGCAGGAGCTCTGAGGTGTGCAGAGTCCATCAGAGTTGTTCCATGGTGGGATGAAGTGGCCAGGCCATTATGTCCTTGCTGCAATCAGTCATCAGTTGTGGTCCACCCCTGGAAATAGGTGGCCTTGGCTCCAAAGGCTTTCTGAAGCCGAACAGAGTTTTCTGAAGGAAGCATCATGATATCAGATGCTTAAATTATACTACTGAGCTACAGTAACAAAAACAGCATGGTATTGGCACCAAAACAGACATGAAAACCCATGGAATAGAAGACACAGAGATAAACCCACAGAAATACAGTTATCTGATCCTAGACAAAAGGTACCATAAACATACATTGGAGAAAAGATAGCCTCTTCAACAAATGGTGCTGGGAAAACTGGAAATTCATGGGTAGCAGAATGAAATTTAACCCCTATCTCTTGCTCTACACCAAACTCAACTCGAAGTGGATCAGAGACATAATAATTAGACCAGAAACCCTGCACCTGCTAGAAGAAAATGTAGGCCCAACATTTCAAGATGTTGGCTTAGGAACTGATTTCCTTAACAAGATTCTTAAAGCACAAGAAGTAAAATAAAAAATCAACAAATGGTATTGTAATGGTTAATTTCAATTGTCAACTCGATTGAATTAAGAGATGCTGATGATTAAGAGGCTTCTGGGTGTGTCAATGAGGGTGTGTCTAGGAATGATTGGAATGTGGGATAGTGAACTGAAGTGGAGACTCTCCCTAAGCGTGGGTGGCCCTGCCTAATAGGATGGGGGCTTGGATGGAATAAAAGCTGGAAGAACAAGGAAGCAGATGCCAATGCAGGCTTGACTCTTCTTGAACTGGTTCTTGATAGCTGCTTCGATCTTCTGAGGATATTGAAGTCTCTCTTCTTCACTTTTCCAAAGCAGACTCTGCCAGTGATTCTCCAGGTAGTTTCCAGAAGACTTGGTCTCAGACAAGGGTAGCACTGTTGATCCCTCTTGTTCTGGGGCTTCAGCCTCTTGGACTACACAGTTACTGGTTCCTCCAGCTCTCCAGCTTGCAAATGGCCATTGTGAACTATCCAGCTTCTGGTCATATAAGCCAATCTAATAAATTCCCTTTTTATAATCATACTTCCTGTTGATTCTGTTCCTCTAGAGAACCCTGACTAATATAGGTGTCAAACTAAAACACTCCTTCACAGTAAAGGAAACAATCAAGAGTGTGAAGAGAGAACCTACGGAATGGGTGAAAATCTTTGCCACCTGCACCTCAGAAAGGACATCAATTTCCAGGATGCAAAGAACTCAAAAAGCTTAACACCAAAACAAACAAACAAACAAACAAACAAAATCAAAACAAACTCCAATCAATAAATGGGTAAAAGAACTAAACAGACACTTCAACAAATATATAAAAAATGTTCAATATCTCTAGCAGTTAGAGAAATGCAAATTAAAACTATACTGAGATTTCATCTCAGTATAGAAACTATCAATAATACAAGTAACAATGAATATTGGCAAGGATGTGGGGAAAAAGTTTCACTCATTCATTTCAGGTAGGAATGCAAATTGGTGCAACCACTCTGGAAAGCAGTATGGAGATTCCTCAGAAAACTTGGAATGGAACCACCATTTGACCCAGTTATCCCACTCCTTGGTATATATCCAAACAATTTAAAACCGACATGCTACAGTGACACAGCCACACATCAATATTTATAGCAACTCATTCATAGCTAAGCTATGGAGCCAACCGAGTGCTCTTCAACAGATGAATGGATAAAGAAAATGTGATATGTATACACAATGGAATATTACTCAGTCATAAAGAAGAATGAAATTATGGCATTTGCCAGTAAATAGATGGACCTGGAGAATATCACACTAAGTGAAATAAGCCAATCCCCGACTAAAAACCCAAAAGTTGATTGTTCTCTCTGATATGCATATGCTAACCCACAATAAGGGAGTGGAAAGGGGAAGAATAGAAGTTCAGTGGATTAGACAAAGGAGATTGAGGGGGATGGAGGGGATATAGGAAAAGAAAAGATAGTGGAATGAATGGGACATAACATCCTAATGTACATGTATGAATATACTGCAGTGAATCTCACCATTGTGTACACCCACAAGAAATTAATTTAAAAAATAAAAATAACTATGGCTAAAAGGTAGAAAGATCAATAAAGGGAAGGAAACAGTGGCTGGAGAAAGGAAAGGGATAGGAGAGGTCCTAGAGTCCTATTTAGAATAAGATATAGTCCATGCTTATATAATCATATCAAAATGAATTCTACTTTCAGGTATACCTAAAAAGAACCAATTTAAAAGAAGTTTGATGAAGTTACCAACCTTGAAGGAGTTGGTGACTAAAGGTCATTTTATGATAGTTTCTAGCACCTGGAACAGCAGTTTGTCCTTTGAAGGAGGGTCTAGCCATCATATCTCTGTCCTGAGCATGTGAATCTGGATCTCAGGGACTGCTATAAGCATCCCATGCTTTCTCTACATAAACAAATAAACTCGAACAATGATGACCCAACACTTTATTTGGAAAGTAGGTTTAGGGAGAAGGTGGCAGCTGTTTTGTGCATTATAGGACATTTAGTAGAATCTCTGACCTCTATCCAGTAGCAGCACTGCTCTACCCCAAGCTGTGACCACCAAAATGTCTTCTGGAAAAGAGTTGTCTCTGGTTGAGGACCATCGTGCTTTTGTTTTTGTGATTTAAATTAGCAGATACTATCTAGCAGAACATCTCTGGCTATTTTAAAGAGTCATTCACAATTGCAGTACGGTGCCGGAAGAATGAAAGCTGAAGGAGTTGGGGGAGAAGACGTCGGGCCATAGATCACTAGGCGCTAAGTAACTGCACGTGGAGAGGGTGCGCCATATGCTTCTCCCCTAAGTGCTGCATAAGTTTTTTTTTTTTAATTTAATTTTATTTTTTTTATTGTAAACAAATGGGATACATTTGTTTCTCTGTTTGTACATGGCCAAGTGCTGCATAAGTTTGTCCATCTTCTTTTCTTCTCTTTCTCTCTCCCTTTTTCTTATGGATGTGATGTTGCTGATTGTGTATTTTCCTCTGCTTCTCTGGCTTGGCTTTGGTGTATCATGTGGCCTAAATAAGTAATATTTGGTTGGAGGTCATTTCTGACTACTTTAGTAACTAAAGTAAAAAGACCAAGAAAGAAAAAAAAAAAAAAAAAAAAAAAAAAAAAAAAAAAAAAACAACCCAAATCTCCAGATGTGAATGACTCTAACTTATGCCAAGGCATGATTTTAGCAATTGATCTAACATGGACGTGGATATCTCACATGTTTTTCCAAGCTTGTCCTGGGAGAGTAGTTGATGGTTTTCTTCTTGTCAGGCATAGAATGAAGTACAAGAAAATAGAAACTTAGGTATCTAAACACCGAACACTAAATTTCCACAGATGTTTTCCTCACGATTGCTAAGGAACTGATGATAACAATGCCCAACACTTAAGGTGCATTTCCATTTCAAATAATGGCATGAACTAGACGCCTAAATATGCTCTCAAAATGGAAGGGACAGGATTTTCTCTGAATGAAAAATTCATGTTTCAGATGCCTGCATGAAATATAAAAGTTACAATATTTCCATTTGGGAGCAGATGAAGGAAAGAAAAAAAAGTTAAATAATATAACTCAAAAATAATTTTATTTGGTAGAAAATAGCAGATTTTAATTTTAGAAAATGCATAAACCCTGAATACTGGTGTGAAAACTTATATATGTACAAATACTTAAAATTATCATGCAATCCTTGCCCCTCTACAGTTGTTGACAGGTACTTCTATCCTTTGGTAATTTGTGATTCTTTGTGAGTGAGATGGGCAAAAGTGAAAATAAATAAATAAATTGTTCTTGACAGCTTTTTTTGCTGCTGCAACTAAAAACCTGACCAGAACAATTGTAAAGGAGGAAGAGTTTATTTGAGGGCTCAGTTTCAGAGGTCTCAATGCATAGACTCTGGTTCTACTCCTTGGGGTTCGAGGTGAGGCAGACCATCATGGCGGACGAGCATGCTGGAGGGAAACCCCTCACATGATGATCAGGCTTCAGAGACTCCACTAGCCAGATACAAAATATGTACCCCAAAGGCAGGCCTCCAGTGACCCACCTCCTCCAGCCACACCCTGCCCGCCTTCAGTTACCACCCAGTTAATCCCATCAGGGGATCAATTCACTGATTGAGTTAAGACTCTCATAACCCAATCATTTCTCCTCCAAACTTTCTTGCATTGTCTCACCCGTGAGCTTTTGGGGGACACCTTACCTCCAAACCATAACAACATCCCAGTCTTCGCACCTTTGCTTAGGATAAGTCTGGAAACAGATTTCTCATTTCATTTTGCAATTTCCCACCTGAGACCTCTGTGTGGTTCTATTGTTGACTTTGTGCAAATGGCAGAGCCAACACGTATTATAAAAATGACATCACAAAGTTTGTTCCATGTCATGGATGTAAGACTAATAGGAGCATCTAACTCATGACAAACATTTTGCTAAATTAAAAACCCTGCAGTTACTGGCATGCAATAGTTAGATCAATCTTTCTTTTTTTGATGAGATAGGGTTCTCTTGGAAGAAAAAGTTGAAACTCCACAGACTTATATAAAATTAGAACATTATTAATTTAGACCAATAAACATAATTTCAGTTACCTCTCTATGGATGGCTTGCTGAGTACGGGATACTGAGCAGGAGGACAACCCAATCAATGAGAGGCCTCCAATGTTGATGTCTGCATTTGGTAATGCTTGCCCTCTTCGCAACCCTGTGCTAAAGGTAGTCTCTTTTTCTACAGACACCTTGCAGACCTTGAACACTGAAAGATCACTTGGGGCCGATGAACACCTCTTAAAGAAGCTTACCAGCATGAATGGACTGAGTTAAAATATTGTCAAGGCATTTAACACAAATACAGTACTGTCAAATGGTATTCCCTTAAGATATCCACATAATGTTGATCAAATTTTAAGTTATGTTGAATCTTTTTAATCTCTTTGTGCCCTTGGTAAGGCCATTGTATTTTAGCATTTTATTGAAGTATTATAAATGCGCCAAAGTGTGCATTTAAGCATATAACCTAGTGAGTTTTCACAAACAAAACATACCCATGGAACCAACACTGGATCCAGAAACAGAAAATTACTAATACCCCATTTGCCAAGCTCCCTTCCAATCGCCAATCAGCCACTAACAGGTGAACGTTATTCCATTTCCATCCCGTGGTTACACAGAGGCCATGGTGGTGTGATTAACGGAAGTTCGTTTCTAGACAATCATGTTGATTTTAGCTTTGCTCTTGTCCTGTCCTGCCTATAGGTAGGACACTGCTTGAGAAAGGTCTCAAACTGAACTGTTCCAACAGTGTGAATGTGTTCTGGGCCACCAAGAGGCAGAATGAGGTTTGAGAGGATGAGGAATCACAGGAGAGGGCTGAGGAAGGACCCGGAAAAAGTGAGATGGGCAAAACCCAAAGTAAAACATCCCAGTCTCCACACCTTCACTTAGGAAAACAGGAAACAAAGTTCTCATTTCTTTTTGCAACTTTCCTCTTGAGTCTTCTGTGTGGTTCTTATTGTTGGCTTTGCCATTTGTGCCTGCTGCGGAAGATCAAATGTTGCTTTTAGTACAAGGTATCTTGGTAAGTATTAAAGACATAAATACTGAGATGTGTTAAGAACATTGTGCACACATGAGTATTTTATTTTAGAGCATTTCCAGAGAATGTCTTTTTCGGGGTAAGACAGGGCTCATATTTTCAAATCACCAACAGGTCATTAGTCACTCACAAAAGGTACAAAGATCAGTCAAAGCAGATGATTGTTAATGAGAGGGTAGGTGAGTAGAAACTATTGACTCTAGGTGTGAATTCCTATTGACCTCTAAGAAATATGGAAAACAGCCCCATTAAATTTCAGGAACATCCATCAGCTTTGACTTGCTAACTGCTAAAGTAATTCCTTAAAAGTTTTTTTTTTTTTCCCCTTACCTATAGTAGTCTAGAACACCCCTTACTAAGATAGGAGTAGTCATAAACTGTGATTTATTTAATTGAAGCAGAGGTTGAGGGCAGCACAGTCTTTTCTTATTCCTCTTTCATAAAAGAACCTCACTCAAAGTCAATAGCCCTGGATATTCTCTTTCTGTTATTTGAGACTGGCCCTACCATTCAAGTATAACCAAGGTCCCAGGCTCAAGGTAAATTGTTAAGGTAACTGAAGTGAGGTATTGTATCTTCTGTCTGTTGTACATTTACATGGTTCCCTGCTCTTCTTAGCAGAGCTTGGGCTTGGAGTCAGCTCCACAGCACACAGAAAAACACCAGTACCATTCAAGATGGCAGAAGGATTGAATGGGATGGCAGGTGATGGGAAACTGAAGACTCACTGCTTTTTCCTCCATACAGGGAAGAAAACACCCATACCACCAGCCAGCTGGAAGTGAGTTTCCATATCCTGTGATGTTTGGTAGATCCTAGGTTGGGAATAAAAGACCTCCAATGGAGTGACTTAGACCTCGATGTTTCTTTTTAGGTCCATTCTGAGTTTGGGAGTCACATTGGAACTCACATGAAAAGAACAATCTGAAGTACATCCATATTGATAGTTTGCTTTATATATCATGCTTTCTTTTCTAGAGCATCAATTCTCTTTGTTTTTTCAAATTTGATATCTTTATAGTTTTTCTATGTTTTTTCTCTATTCAAATTCTTCTAAACTGTGCCCTATAAATTTCTTTTGACTTCTAATCTTATTTGTTCATCTGGTATTCCACTTAACTCACACTTTGTGAAGTTGGGTCTATGAAATATACTCTGTTTGTATGCCCTAGTAATTCCCAAGAGGAATAGATAGTCAGCTCTGGCAGAGAACTTAGTTCTTCACCTTCCTCTCTCACTCTCCTTTGGCCTTTTTTCTCCATCTGTTTCAATTTATTAATTTTGATTGTGAAGTATGAATATTTGACTTTACTACAGTACTTATTTTGTTAGATTGGTTAATTTTTCTCCTTGGAGGTGAAAGAAAATTTGCTTAGTAAATGTGAAATTAGATACAGGGAAGTCAATTGTTGGTTGAGTGATGATAGGGGACTAAGGTGAATAAGCCTGCGTCTCTAAAAGAGGACAGTGCTTTCCACATGGATCATTTGCTTGTGCTTGGGACTCCTTCTGCCATCTTGGATGGAACTGGTGTTACCTGTGTTCAGTAGATCTTGGGGATACTCTGTTCAACAGGTTCAATGTGGGCTGTTTGTACGGCTAAAATTTTGGTTTTGAAAATTCTTCCACCTTTCCTATGTATCCTTGTTTTTATTATTTTTTTTCTGTTGTTTTAATGATGCATTTCTGCACTCATTTCCTCTTCCCTCATCTTCTGAGCTCTTACTCCCCCACCAAACTCTCACTTGCTACACTTTGTTTTGTTGTAAGTTCCTGGCACTGCACCTCCATCTCTGATGGTCCTCTACTTCTGTTTTCCTGTGGTGAAGATATATTATTGGTTTGCCATAGGAAACCAGGTCATCACGGATGAATAAAGACATATCCTTCAGAATCTATTTCTTTTTTTAGCATTTCCTGGATATAGGAGAGTGCTGTCTCCATTACTTCTTAATATTCTTTGCTTCAGCAATATGCAGGGACCAAGTAACATCAACATCAGGTGCTTTTGGATAACCTCAGCTAACACCATCCTTGGTAGTGACCCATTGAAATACCACTTTAGAGATTTTAATGCATTATTATTTATGGTGAATATTATACAATAACATTTACCTTACAAAAACCTTATATGTTTATTTTATCAGGGATAAGGTGAAGTTGTGGAGGGGCATTTTGTGATTTGCTCTGTATTAGTCTCCTTAGGACTGTCTCTCATTACTATTTTTCTGGTTTTATGAGTAAGTGAATGAGTAAGTAAGGGGGGATCTCAAAACTGATGGGAAAGTGAACCCCAGAAGAATTACAGATGGATAATGATGTCATTCTCTTTTGTTTTCCGTTGTCTGTATCCTACACATTCATTAACTACAATGAAGGTGATACAACTGAATGAAACTAGAATAAAAAATTGACAAGGTAGAGTATTTTCAAAGAGGAATCTTCTTTTTTCAATATTAACAATGTGAATTAGCTCCAATTAGCTGTTTACAACATATTGCCAAGGGGAACTCCTACCACAATACAGAGTCATTTGTAAGTAGTCATCCTCTCCCACCAAAGTTAATGCAAAAGTTATGTTTCGTTTGGTTTATCTTTCCTCTTGTAATGTAGCAAATGTGATTTATTTATATTTTCACTATTGATTAATAATAAAAGTATGTTTGTGAGCCAGTAGCATAAGTATCACCAGGAATCTTGGTAGATACGTGGAATCTTGGGGCCAATCACAGGGCCATGAAACCCAAATCTATATTTTAACGGGATCCCCAGGTGGTCCCTATGTACTATAAGGTTTGAGATACATTGATGTAGAAGATTTCTTAACTCAGATTACCACAAAGGTGGACTTTGGTTTATGCTTCATAAATATCCCTCAAATTCTGAATTAGCGGAGTCAAAATGAATCACCTTTTATTAAATTTCATTTTAACATATATATTTCATTGTTTGAGTTTTTATTGAATTTTTATTATCTACTGCTTTTTTTTTTTCAAAGACCTGAGTTACCCATTTTAGAGATAAACATTTATTAGAAGTTGAAGTAAAAAAAAAAAAAAAGAAGTTGGTTGAAGTCATATCCAAATCCACTTCTCATGTGTTTATCAGGGCTGGGGTTGATCCACAGGATTCCTTAGGAGGCAGGTTTTCACATCTTGACATTTCCCTTACTCTGGAGTTTTGTATTCTTATTTTTCTAATTAATTGTTGGATAATTTCCCAAAGCCCTCAGTAGAAATTTATGCATCATGTTTTTATTTCTTGAATAAGAACCCCCAACAGACTTGAAGAAATTTTTTGATATATGTTCAATGGACAATATTTGGAATCTCTTTGATGGGTGGAAATTCCTTACATATTGTAAAAGATAGTCAAAGACTAGCTTCCACTTTCTGTTCTAACAGGTGTGTATTTATACAGTAGCAGGAAGAACCCTGCTTTTCATGGTATATTCTTTTCATTTCTGGCATCTACTGAATCTTTTCTCTTTGTGTTCCACGCAACAGCTTTAAGTAGTTCAAACATGTGTAAGTCAACAACTATAATGCAAAATAAAAGTTCTAGGAGTTACATTGGACTGACATCCCTATAAAAGGACAATTTATTGCTAAATCTGTTAATTTACATTTTATTTTTAAAGTTATATAATATCGCAGTTATCTATATAACATGCTTAATCCTACTTATAAATACTCGAGATTGTCACTTTACAAAAACAGGCATTTTTGATATTAATTAATTTGCAGATGAATGTAAATTCTTTGAAGGGAGATGTTTCTGTCTTGTTCATTGCTGCCAGCACCTAGGACAGTGCCTCACATACGGTATATGATAAATATCTGTTGCCTGAATGAATAAATGAATGAGCCTAAAAATGTAAAGTCTCTTCAAAATTAAACAGTTGCAATTCATTCCTTTTTGGTAGCCTTTTGCTAAAAACGTCTATGAGCAAAACGATTCTCCCTGGAAACAGAATCTATTTAAAATCTTACCTAAACAACAAACTAATAGGAGCCAGGGATAACTGAGATTCTTGAAAGCACTGTGTAGGAATGGCTCCTCTAATACATTTACCTATGGTTTATTTATTTTATGGTTTTTATCTTTCATAGAATCACTGCCAAGCTGCTTTTTTCTTAAAATGTCCTCTTTTTCTCATTCCTTGATTTGGGTCCATCATATTGACTTCTGGTAAGAAAGCTGTCACTCAGAGAGATTTTCTTTCTACCTCCCATCTGTCACCTTCCTGGCTCTTGGAAGGAGAGCCTATTTTTCCTCTAACCCTGATTCTGAGGACCCTTCCCTCTACATTGTTTGTTGCTGGCATGGCTGTTGGCTAAATTTGTCTGTTGGGATCATGACTCCCAACCTCTCTCTCGTTTTCCTATGGGAGAACTTGCTTTGTATGTAGACAAGCAGACAGAAAATGATGGAGTGATACTTTCCCATTGGGGGAGCTTTGGAGTCAGTGTAACTTTTGTTCTCTATTTCCTTTCTATATCTCAAAAAAGACCCCCTCTAAAACAAAACAACAACAACAAAGAACCTGGCCATCCCACACTCCCCTGAGATCAATAGTTATAAAAATACTAACTAAATATTTTACAAATTTATGTTATAATATTAAAAGGAAGTTGAGCATGGTGGCACATGCCTATAATCCCAGCAACTCAGGAGGCTAAGGCAGGAGGATTGCAAATTCAAAGCCAGCCTCAGAAGCTCAGCCAGGTCCTGAACAATTTAGCTGGGACATAATTTTACTACTTACAGTTTTTTGGGGTATATGGTAAGCAACTCCAAAATTGTTGCGGATGGGTCTAGAATCCTTACCACCATGTCCAACTTTATTCCTACATGGAAATATATTTTATCTAGAAACCATGATTTGCTAATAAACTTTTGTAAGTTCGTAAATTGGGATCTTTAATATATAGATAGAAAGGCATATTTAAATCTAAATTTATATTACTTTGAATGAATTAGAGCAAAAGATAATCATTCCTTAAGTTATTATAAAACTAACCAATTATTTATCCAACTGTGGAAAACACTGTATGTAATGTTTAAGGTAAGAGGCACATTCATAAGCAAATAGATAAGCAATCAACACAGTAGATTAGCAAATAGATGTGAACTCTGCAGGTGAAATCCTGATCTAACACTTCCAAGTTGTATGATATCAACAGATTACTTCTTGGGCTCTCATTTTTCTCATCTGCAACAAAAAACATCAATGTACCTATTTTACAGAATTATTAGTCGAAATAATGCACATAAACATAAGCACAGATTGTCATGCAGTAAGCCCTAAATCTCCATTCTGATAGTCTTATATGTATCAATACCTTATAAGTTCATCTGTTAAAAAAATCAACTGCCTTTGAATAAAACTAAGAATAAACGTCATGTTAAGGTACATTGGAGGAAGTTTTCTATCTTGGACCCTATGAAACCATGCTATGAAAATGATTGTTTTAACTAGTCCACCCTAGTATTCACTGCTTACTTTTTATTCTTTTACATTTTTTGTCATATGCCATTGATAGTCATGGAAAGGAAGCCAGGTGTTTATGTAGGTGATATGCTTGGTTAATCCAAAATGTGCTCACATCCCTTATAAGCACCAATGGTCTCCTGGCTATATTTGTTACACTTAAATGAATAGACTGCTAATATCATCCTTATTTTTCAAATAATAAAATTCATGTTAAATAATCCATACAATATTTACTGGCTATACAATATCAGTGGTAGATTAAATATTATACTCAGACACTTTTGTTTGTGGTTTCAGAGACTGATTCCAATGAGGACAGTGAAGAGTTTTAAGGCACAGAAGTAGGTGCAACTTAATTCAAGTAAACATTGCTGTGAGAGTCAGGCCTAGAATAATAGTGTGATGTGGAGAGAAGGAATAATGTCAGTTGTTTCAACAGTGAGAATTTAATATAAAGAATTATTAAATTATTTAGTCAAGAGTTGATAAGACAAAAAAGAGAATACAGGGGCTGGGGTTGTGGCTCAGTGGTAGAGCGCTTGCCTAGCATGTATGAGGCACTGGGTTCGATTCTCAGCACCACCTACAAAGAAATGAATAAAATAAAGGTCCATCAACAACTAAACAAATATTTTTTAAAAAGAGAGAAGACAAAGGTGCCTTCAAGTGAACAACTATGGAAGTGGTTATCACCTCCCAGGGCTGGGAGAACAGAGGAAAAAGTTGGAGTTATTAGAACTTAAATAGGTGCAGGTGGGACCAACAGGACTGAGCCTCAGATCCCTGAGATGCAGTGGGGTTGGCTGGTGATGGTTTTTGCTTATTATAGGAGGGGACCTGTGGTCTGGGATCCAGATTTACAAAGAGTGGACTCTGGCTGCAGGTGGTATCTCTGAAAAGAGTGATGAAATTGAAAAAAAAAAAAAATTCTGCTGAAATCTGGATTTTATGATTGACAGTGGGATTACCTGGCAGGACCAGGGTGAAGAAGAAACATTGCTGGGTGATGCTATCAGGAATGGAAAGCCCACAGGAATGAGCAGCTCTTTTCCTCCTCCAGCCCCGCACTCCCCTCTTACACTTTTATTAAAAGTATCGAACAGAACCAGTCAGAAGAACAGAAATGTGGAGTGCAGAGTTCTAGTCTTAACATTGCCAAGCAGAGGCCAGAAGGATGGGTTTGAAGCTGGTAGACCACAGGATAACATCCGGCACAGATAGGGCTTATATGTGGTGGACAGGGTGGAGGAATGGTGCAGAATCAGTAGTTCCAGTAGTTCCGTGAGGTCTGTCTGACTTTCTTAGGCACATGGGGCACTGCCAGGTAGAATAGCAGGATGACCAGTGGAAGCAGGAGCCATAAGCAGAGCTGGAATTCAGATGCAGGCTTGGGGTTTTGTGAATACTGAGCCTACTGAATGTTGGGCTGAAGCTCTTGCACTTTTTGCTGACCTTGTCAAAATTACCCCAGGGGCTGGAGATGCAGCTCAGTGGTGGGGCACTTGCCTAGCACATGTGAGGCACTAGTTTGATCATCAGCACCACATAATAATAAAACATAAACAAACCAGGGTATTATGTCCTACACAAAAACAAAACAAATAAACAAAAAGAGTGTATTGCTTAAAAAATTTACCCCAAAGCTGAAGATGGACTGAGTGTAAGGGAGACTTATCTGTCACTGCTATGGCAGCAGAGGAATCAAGATGCAGAAAGGGACTGAGAAGCCATGTTGGTGCTTACGTTGTTTCACTGGGACTAAAGCCAGTTCTACATGAGGCAGATGAGGGGACTTGTTTTAGTTTGAAGCTGCTGAGACTTCAAGAGGGTAAACAGCCCTTAGGTTACTCTATAATTTCATTATGGAAAATTTCCACTCATTAAAAGCATCCCAAGACCCTTGGTCAACCAAAGAACCCATGGTAAGGAATATGGCCCCAGATCCAGTTAGCACCTTAATTGCCTTGGGCTGGCATTCAAGTTCTTGAGTCTGACCCTTATTCATCCCTCCAGTGCTGCCCACCACTATTCACTGCCCACCTCATCACCCCAGGAACGTTGCAGACAGTGCTGGTGCTGGACTCTCCCTGGGCCAATTAAACGAGGCTTTATGGAGATAGGGCAGGGTCATTCATATTGTTTAAAAATTCCCCATAATATTTTAATGCCAGCCATTGATCATGAACCTCGTGCTATGAAATCCTCTACCTTAATCCATCTGTTTTATTTTTCAGTTCAATTCAGTTAAAAATTTTAGGCACTTACTGGATCCCTGACAGGAGGTCGGAGATAGACAGAATCAGTATCTTGTGATTCAGTAGGAGAGGCCAGGGCATGAACATATATGAGCCAATCTGGTTTTATATTATGGTTATTAGGTATTAAGAAGGAGGGATGATCAGTTCCACCTGGGTGTGGCAGAGGAGAAGGGATGGACAACCTTCGTGGAGTGAATGGGAATATGCAACTCAAGGGTAGATTTTTGGATAAAGTTGACTCTGAAAGGACGAAGAGGATTCAACAAAGAGGACAAAGTACGAAGGAGCATGATATGTCCAGTCATGATGAATAATTTGAATAATCAAAAAATGGGTTGAATTGGGTGAAAAGCTGGAGATGAGACGGAAAAGGAAAGTGACAGTCACATTAGAAAGGATTTTAAATTCAATTTTAATTGAATATCCACAAGAATCCAAGCACAGGGCTCTATTCTGAAGGTACAAAAAAGAGTAAAATGACCTACCTGTTTCCAAGATGCTCCTGATTATGCGGATGAGTCAGCAGTCAGGTAGTGTAGAGCTGCATTTCAGACAGAGAGAACCATACAAACAAAACCACAGGAAATGCTTGTGATTTTAAGGAACAATGATAACCCGGAACTATTGGGTGTGATAGGGATGGACAGAGATTAAATCTTAAAAGGCAGGCAGATTAGATGGGAAGAGCATTACATAGCTTATTTAGAAATTTGGATTTTATACTATAATTAGCAAATACTATAAGGATTTAAGTGAGGATTAATGTGGTTCGTATCTGATTTATAATAGATAACTTTGGTGGTGTCACATGAATTGTGATTTGGCAGAAAGCTGGGAAGGGAGATCAGCGATCAGAAGATCAGTAGACTATTAAGTGGTCCAGACAATGGGTTACAGATCCAAGGAAGTTAAGTTTTGTCATTAGTGGGTATCATATTTTATGGGGTTTGTGTTTCGGTGAGAGGAAGGAAGCCACCTTGAGTTTGGGGTGTGTGAGTTATCCAGGTAGATCAGCCAAGTTGAGAGTTGAAATACGCTTCAAGCACATAGAAGATTAGTCTAGACTGAAATGCTTATCTGGTATCAGCAGCTTGTAGGTGACAGATGAAGTCATGCAATTGGCCAGATATGAATCGACTCTTGTCATATCTTCAAATCTTGGAAAATCAAGATTTGAAGTTGAGGAAAAGATAGCAGAAAACCAGAGGAGACCAGGTGGGATCAATATTTCAGGGATCCAGATGCTCTCTATACTCTAGAAACAAGAAAATTTTGAAAAGAATGGATGGGTCAATAGTGTCAAATACTGCAAGGAAGTCAAGAAGTTTAAAAAATCTGAGAAGACTTCCAGACCAAGTTCCATGAAGGAAGGGACCATGTATGTGTTTGGCATATATTAGGTGCTCTATGACTGTGGAATGAATGGATAGGTTTGGCTTGAGGGATACAATTGCTGTGAGGGATACAATTGCTTCTGTTTTACAGTTTACTTTGCTTGTGTCTAAGTTTACTTATTATTCAAAGTATAACCCACATTATATATGGATATTTCTCTGGTTTCCAGAGAATAGAAACAAGATTAATCTAGAAGGAACACGATTGCATTTTTCCAATTAAAAATGAGCATTTTTTCTGCATGAAAAGGTTTTTTTCCGTCATCATTTTCAAATAAATGATGTATTATGCATTAAACAATGGAAGATGAAATAGCACATACTTAATTTCCTATGTCATCAGAAGTATGCTCCTGTTGACCTTTACAAGTTAAATTCAAAAGTTAATTCAATTTTCCCAGTAAAAGCTATTAAAGCTTTGAGGCAAGGATTTAGGTTGTATTTAGAAAAACTTTAGTGAATTGGAAGTGGGTCAAAAACCATTTACTACTAATTTTAAAAAATGCTCCTGATATATCATGAATTTCTCTCTAATGTTTTCATAGCATGTCCTTTCTCAAAATTAAATTCCATTAGTTGAACAACTGCTATGTTAATTTGCAAGTAGCCAAATCTCTTTCAAGGGACAAAACGAAATAATTTATGGATCATTAAAAAAATGTCACTTGCAAGGAATTTGAATTTTTTTCTTTAAAGAACCTCCAAAACTGCTACAAAACTAAATATGGTTTTTAAATCTCCACTAATTTTATCATCTAATTTTCTATTTGATATTCACTTATAATGATGGTTGGTTTTATATTCTCTTTGAAGCAGAGGTAATTAATAAGAGGAAGGTACTTACTGCACTGTGTAGAATTACAGTTGGTTAATATAAGCTAATTCAGAGAAAATTCTGGTTTTGAACAGTACATATATTCATATACTAATAATTATGGATTAATAGGCAATGCAGGTGGCATGGTTTTTTTAGTGATTTTGAGTGCATTTTAGTTTCTTGGGTTCATTTTCCCAGGCTGAGAGGAGCGTTTCTGGTGAAGTGATTTATTAAGGAACTATTTCCAGAAGAGGGGAGGGGGGTTGGGACACTGGGCAGGGAAGGGGCTGGGCCAAGCAAAGGTGGGATTTCAGATCATTTTTCTGGGTCATTCTGATCTCAAAGGGAGGGTCTGGAGTATCAGTCACATCTGAGCATTTTGATTCAGATACCTGGTAGCCCAGGACCAGCTGGTCATTGGTGAGAATGGGGGTGAGTTAAAGGGAGGAGGGTGGACTGGGGACTGGCTTCCCAGGAACTTCTTATAGGGACAAAGCAGTGCTTCTGGTACCTGCAGCCATGCCTCTGTGGATAGCCTGAGGTCACTGGAAGCAAAGGGAGTGGGATGATGGGTGTCAAGGAATCCAAAGTGATTACAGTGAAGCACCAATAATATGCTTCAGGTTCTGTATGTAGTCGAAATAGAATTTCCATGAAAATATTGCAAGTTCCAAATTTCTTTAATTTCAGTTCAGTTTTTGATCCACTAGTCCACAAAAATGAGTCTCTACATCATAACTAGTCAGAGCACATTTATTGCTTAGTTGCAGACTTAAAAAACGTCCTCCTTTCTCTATAGACAAAACCAGGTAGAAATATATTTGGAGACACATTGTCCAGAAGGAAATGTTCTTCATTGCTCCATCTTTATTTAGAAAGGCTCCTTTCCTGTCCTAGCACAAACTATTCCATGTGACGTGTTTCTGTAGTAGAAATAGGCATGTGATTCACCAAGATAGCTTCCATATAGCACTTGACAAGTGACCATTTTTTCTCATTCAAAATGGTTTTTCCAGATCCACACAAAGCTTGTTTTGTTTTTCATGGAAAGCCATTTTTCCTATCCTTTCCTTGCTGAGATATTTGTTGGTACAAAGACAAAGACACCATATAAATGCATATGGTGATATTTCAGCTCAAAATTACATCACTGGAACACCTAAATCACTAATTTCTCTTTATTAAGACCGAGAGAAGTGAGTTGATACAAAAGCTACTTTGTCATCTGCTAAAGAAGATTAAGTAGTTGACATGTGTGAGCATTACTTTTGTGGCAAGAGTGATATACGAAGCTCTGGTGTCCTCTGAAAAAATTCAAATTTTAATGGAATAAAACATCATGCTAGGGATTTTAAGGTCAAATTTGTAATTTCAAATGTTTTACAAAGTGGTTCCTCCTTTTCTGTGGGGGTAAGTTCCAAGACTCCCAGTGGAAATTCTAATAGTACCAGTAATAAGTACACTTTGTTTTTCCTCTACATATATGCCTAAGATAAAGTTAAATTTATAAATGACATGCAGTTAGAGATGAATGGCAATAGCTAATTAAAGTAGAGCAATTATGATATATTATAATAAATGTTATGTAAATATAGCCTTCCAGTCTTTCTTTCAAGATATCTTATTGTCATATAGTCACCCTTCTGCAGGAAATGATGCAAGATGATACATTGCCTAAGTGATGAGATGAAGGAAATGATGTAGGCATTGTAACACAAGTACTGTGATGCCTCTGTAATTGATCTGATAACCAAGACAGTTACTAAGTAGCTAATGGGTGGGTAGTGTATACCTTGTGGATACGTGCAACAAATGGATGAATACTGTCCCAGATGGGACAGAGTGCGATGGCCTGAGATTCATCATGCTACTCTCAGTGGTATATAATTTAAAATTTATGAATAATTTATTTCTGAAATTTCCCATTAATATTTTTGATTGTGGTTGACTTCAGGGACCTAAAACTAAGGAAAGTGAAATTCTGGATAAGGCAAGAGAACTGTAGCGTATTGTCAAGTTTGGTCGATCAGTGCGTGGTCATTTCTAAGCTAAGGTTAATGCTCACTGAAGACTGAACATCATTTCCATCGGAGAAAAGCATGGTGAACTTCGCCTGCTTTTAATTGCACAAAGTAAACCTAAAATCAGTACCGATTCAGCTTTCAAGGCAATTGCATTTTGCATCTGACATTCTTCTCTGTTTCCACCTTCCTTCCTTCCTGTGCTTATCCATCACAGGATAAGAGAAGAGAAGGAGCCAAATGGACCCACTTCTCTTGGAACCATGACCTTCTCTTAGCTACCAGAAGTTTTCTAGTTTGTTTTGTGAAGGCAGTTTAATAACTGGAGGCAATAAAATGCACACTTTAAAAATCTATAACTGTTTTTCTTCATTTTAAATTGTGGTAAAATGACTTTTTTAAAATGCCCAAATTCATCCCTTTGTATTGCTAAAAGACATAGGTGCAGTGTAAGATATTTGGGGTAGGGAAGAGTGGAGACTATTGTCAAGAAGTGAAAATATTACCAGATATCAGATGAGTGGAGTACCGGAAGTGGATGCAGACAATCTCCTCCTCACTCCACAACTGACAACCATATTTCAATATTTGACTTTCATAGTGGAGTGAAAATGGTGGTAAAAAGGACAGTGGCCACCCTGTCCTCTGAAGCTGTGACGGGTGGGCCGTTAAAGAGCATGAGGTGACCATTGCTTTTCCTCCTTTTTTTGTCTCACTCATCATTCCTCTTGGTCTACATGCCTTATCTCATTTCCTTAAGTGACTTTATGAGAGATACTTTGGGTATCACCATATCTACTTCTGTGACCAAATTACAGTTTGACAGCAGACACATCAGGGTCCCTCTTGAACCCACTTCCATTAGTGAAAAGCAAGGAGCTTAGTTCTTATCTACTTTCTGCTTCTTTAGAATTTAAGGAGAAGAAGGTGAGCACTGAATGCTGTAGACTCCACGGGGAAGGTGCTGAGTACCGAGGGTTTGTCTACCAATCCCATGGGGATGTTATGAACTAAGCAAGATCATACGTGAAACACTCTGAGTTTCATGAAACAAATTGGATATGTATTTGTGCTATTATAATTTATGTTTTCTGTGACTGTAGCAGCATTTTATATATGTATACACATATACATACATATAACATATACACATATACGTATATGTATGCACATTATATATCATGTACGTACATATTTATTATGTTTATTATAGATCATATATGTATATATGTCATATATGTGTATACATGTATGATATTTCCCACTTTATTAATTTCAATAGTGGATCCACATGGGCAGTGATTCAGTAGTGGAAAAAAGAGAAAGCATTTAAAAATTTTCCCTGAGAAAATACAGTCATTCAATAAATTCTGCACCATTGTCTCCCTAACACCACTACACTGTCTGCTGTGATTTATTTCTCCTTTCATGGGGGAGGGAGTTGGGAGAGGTGATAGTGAAGGGAGAAAGCAGAGAAAGAAAGATGTTAGAGATTTTCATGTTCAAGTAATTCCAGACCTCCTCACACTCAGCATGCTGGATGTGCCTCCAAGCTTTAATATACTGAAGTGTCCCTTTTGGAATGACTGGTCGTGGAATGGATTTGAATTTCTGTTGACTACAGAATAAAAAGACTTTTTTAAACAATCGTAGTTTCATGGAAACATCTATTTTTAAAAACATGGGCCATGCAGATCTGCTTCATCATGGCCCAGTCACATTCCAAAGCACTGCTAAAAAATGGCTACTCATTAAATGTTTAAACTTTACTCTTATTAGCATATTATTTCAGATAGACTAATATAAAGCAGTGCCGATTGAGCAACAAAAATATTTGGGTTAGGGGAGACTGGGCATCCCACACAAAAGAACTGACCTGGCAGACTTAGAGAGACTAGGGACTTCTGTTCTGGCATCCAAAAGAAGAATCTCAGGGCTGTCTCTCTGGGTTGAGGGCCATTATTCATATCAGTTTTTGCTCAAGATTCATTTCCTTGGGAGAGGACAAAATGGATTAGCTTGGGTCAGGTGCCAATCTGGGTGGTGATGATGATTGTCAAGGGTTTCCTAGGACTAACACCCTCCTACCACAGAAGCAAAAGGAAGTTGGAGACAGGAGTGTCCAAAAGTAAAGAGATTGAGCAGAGAAAACCCAAGACACCTACCACCTCAAATCCATGCTGCAGTTAAATCGATTTAAAATGTGTGGTAGGTATATTTTATAATATACTAGACTCCTCGACAACTTTATGGTTGCTTAAGGTTAATGTAAATGGGGTAGTCTGTATATTTGCATTTTGTCTTGGTGTGGTCACTGATTAGCTATATGACTTTGGCAGGGAGCTAATCTCTCAGGGTCTCCATTTTCAGAGTTGGAAACTGAGGGTATTTATAGATCTGTATTTCTTTTTAAAAGTTTTAAAAATTTAGATCTGTATCTCCTATTTTATTTTATTTATTTATTTATTTATTTTTTATCTCAGTTGCAGAAATGAATTGCTACCTATTAGTGTGGAGTGTACCATGACATTGTTTCAAGCAAAGTCACTCTTGTTTTATTTCATTTCCCATTAATCTCTCTTTCCATTCATTTCATGTCATAGGCAGCCCATTGCTATGTTCAGTACATGTTCTTATATTTGTAACAACATATATGATCTTATGTGTGTGCATACACATACTCACATACATAAATGTGTACCTATTTACAAATAGAAACAGTTTGCAAGGATGTTCTGATCACAAAATTTTTTATAAAAGAAATTATTTTCATGCAACTTATTTTGAAGGACTATCCACATTGACTAATGTATGTATAATGTTGTTTCTAAATGCTTTGTGACATCCATAATAGGCTCCCACGATTGTTGCATTTATCAATTCCCCTGGTGATAAGTACATAAAGGAGCTCCCCATCCCACAACCACTAGCAAATTGCCTGCTTGTACATGTTTCTTGTAAGTAATTTTAAGAGTTTTTCTGGGATATATTCCCACAGTAGGATTAAGATATAAAAATGCATAATTTCAATAAGTAGACTCAGATTGCTTTCCAGAAAGAACTTACCATTTTCTACTCCTGTTAGTTCTACATTGAAAGCTCTTGTCAGTATTCTCTTTAAAACTTGGTATCATCTAACTTTTTATACACACACACACACACACACACACACACACACACACACACACAGAGTTATATGTAGATATGGACATATGCATATACATATATGGAAATACATACATAAATATAGAGAAATACATGTGATATATACATATATATGATACTTGTTTATATGTATGTATTTTTTTTGTCTTATGATCACCAAGATATTCTCCTGCATTGTCTTCCATTTCCTTTACTGTTTTAATTTCATACTTGTTATGATTTAGATATGAGGTGTCCTCCAAAACCTCTTGTGTGACACAATGCAGGAAAGTTTAGGGGTGAAATGATTGGGTTATGAGAGTCTTAACCTAATCAGTCAATGCATTAGTGCACTTGTATGGATTAACTGGGTGGTAACTGGCAGGTCGGGTGTAGCTGGAGGAGAGAGACCGTTGGGGGTGTGTCTTTGGGGTTTGTGTTTTGTCCTCGATGAGCAGAGCTCCCTCTCTGCTTCCTGTTTGCCATGTCTTGAGCTGCTTTCCTCCCCCATACCCTTCTGCCATGCTGTTCTGCCTCATCTTGGGCACAGAGCAATGGAGTTGGCTGTCTATGGATTAAGACCTGAAATCATGAGTGACAAATAAGCTTTCCCTTCTCTAAAATTGTTCTTGTTGGGTCTTTGGCAATACTCTAGCCTTTTACTTAATTGAAATACACCTTTTGTGTTAGTCAACTTTCTGTCACTGAGACAAACTACCTGAGATAACCAACTTATAAGGAGAAGAGGTTTATTTTGGCTGATGGTTTTAGAGGTTTCAGCCAGGGCTGGTTGGTCAAGTTGCCTTTGGACCTGGGATGAAGCAATAAATCAAGTTGTAGAGTACATGCTGGAAAAAACTGCTCACTTCAAGACAGCCAGGAAACAGAGAGAGAAAGAAGGGGCAATGGTCCCCAACGTTGCCTGCAAAGGCACACCCTAATGACTTAACCCCTCCTACTGGGTTACACCTCTTAAATCTTCTAGCTGTTTTCAATAGCATCACAGGCAGACAAACCTTTAACACAAGGACCTTTGGGGGTACTTGCAAACCGGGGTACCTTTGTTCTTCACTTTCCTTCTCCATGCACACTAATCTCTCCAAGACCATCTACTACCTAAGCCTCCTTTCTTGGTTTTTCACTATTGCTGGTGTGACTTTATACTATAGTAAGTCACATATACGTGCTGGCCTCTTCTGAGCCTCTTCTGTTCTATCCCATTGATTTGTTTGTTTTTGTACCAATTTAAAGCCACACTGCTTTAATTGCTACCTCTTTGTGGCATACCTTACTATCTGAGAAGGGAAGTCCCGGGCTCTTTTTATTTATTTATTTTTTCAAAAATTGACCTAATAGCAAACTTGCAATATATCCTATTATACATAAATAAATTCCAGATGGATTAATGGTTTAGAAATTATAAAGGATAAAATTTTGCTAAAAATCTAAGAATAAATATACAATCTATTAATTTTTGAGATCTTCCTAATAAAACTAGAAATCCAGATGTTTTACTAGGATACAGAAATAACTGGCTATATAAAGAGTAAAAACCAATATGAAATAACATTCCATCAAAAAATCAATAGGCCTGATGGAATAAGAAAATACATTTGTAACTTAGATGACAAAGCATTAAATTCTGTATTATTCCAAGATCAAAAACCCAATTTAAAATGAGTTGAATATGAATAGCTAAGAAAAAAGCAAATTTAAAGAGACAACAAATGTAAAAAATGAACAAATTCAACAGATAGAAAAATTCAGATTACAGTGACAATCAGCTATAACTTCATGCTCACCAGAGTAAAAAGATATGGAAATAAATACTTAAATGGAAATAAATTTTTAAAAATTCTTAACAATTAAAAAAATCAAACAAATATCAAAGAAAAATTGACAACTATTTGTAAACCTTTATTCTTCCATAGAAATATTATATGAAGTTTGGCAAGTTACCAAAACATCCTTTGGAAATTTTAATTAACATCACACTGAATTTAAGTAAAATTCTTTACAGATTTCATATATTACATTTTGTGAAATATTTATTTCAACTTAATTTTTATACATAAAATTTTTTTCTTTGTAGAAATCTCTTTAATCTTTTATTAGGTACTTTACTACTTGTGTTGCTATTATATCTATCTTATTTTCTGATTTATTTCCTAGTTAGTTTTGAGACTGAAGAACCATTTTCATTTTTGTAAGTTTATTTTGTAACCTTGCTGTATTTTTTATTGGTTTATGTGATTTCAAACATTTTCATCTTGGCAAAACACATGTAACCACATATAATTTTTCACCTTAGCCATTTTTAATCAGATAATTCAGGGAGAGTAAGTCGATTAATTTTGTTGTAACCATAACTACCATTCATCTCCAGAATTCTTTTCATCTTGCAAAACCAAACAATAGCATGCCATTTCTTCTTTCCCCAGATCCATGGCAATCACCATTCCACTTTCTATGAATTTGACTCCTCTATGTTCCTCATATAAATGGAAACATACACCATTTGTCTTTCTGTACACTTTGGGTACAATTGACTCCGTTCACTTGGTATAGTGCCCTCAAGTTTCATCCACATTGTAGCTTCTGTCAGAATTCCTATTCAAGACTGAATAATATTCCATATTATATGTATATATGTCTCTCTCTCTCTCTATATATGTATATATATAACCATATTTTTAAAATTTATTCATCTGTAGATAGATACTTGTGATGCTTTCATACTGTACTTATTGTTAATGATATTACAATGAATATGGATGTACAAATTCTGTTCAGGACTCTGTTTTCAATTCTGGGGTATATACCCAGAAGTAGAATTACTGGATCGTAAGGTAAATCTATTTTAATTTTTGAGGACTGCCATACTACATCACACCTCCAGGGTATAAGGGTTTGGATTTTTGTACGTACTCCCCAATACTTGTTTTCTGTATTTTTTAAATAGTAGTCATCCTAACGGGTGTGAGTTAGTATCTCATTGCAGTTTTACTTAAATTTCACTTGTGATTAGTGATGTCAAGCATCTTTTACTTGCTCTCAATAAGACTTATCATTTTTTTAAATTTATTGTTTTTAGTTTATATACAACACGAAGATATGCCCTGTCATTGTCACAAAGGTATGGAACTCAAGAGGCTCCAATTCAGTCAATCCCCAGTACTCCCTCCACCTCCCTCTCCCCCCTCTCTCTCCCTCTACTCCACTGATTTCTCTTTAATCTACTTACAGTTTGTTTTTATTTTCTTTTTTTTAAATGAGTGTCCTGTGGATATACCCTGATGCCAGTATCATTGTTAACCTGATGTTAACCTTGATCACCTGGCTTGTCTGTCAAATCTCCCTACTGTCAGGTCGCTCTTTTTCCTCTCCCTTTGCACACAATATTCTTTGGAAAAAAGTCCTTATGTCCAAATCCACTCTTAAAGAGTGGAAATATGTTTCACTCCCTTAAGGGTGAAGCATCAACGTAAATGATGCAAAATTCTGCATGGGAGACTTGTTTATTCACCTCACTTATATATTAAATTATGTTTATATCAAGATGGATGAAGAGATATTTATATTTTGGATTATAATCCAATGCCACTTATTTTGTTACTAAAATTGTTCTAATTTGGTTATTGGGAATCTTTTTAATTGGCTTTCCCTTTGATGTATTCCATCATTGTAAAGTTTTTTTTTTTTTTTCTTTTTTTGAGCACATTCTAATTTTCTAGTGTTACAAGATATCCGGGCTTATCCTGTTTATTTCCTAAAACTCTTTCTCTAAGGAGCTCTGGTTCCTTTAATTGAAGAATGGAGTTAGAAATCAAGACTTAGAAGCTAGGATACCTTGCCTTATAAACTTTAGAATCAGTTTGTTTATTATCTGAAAAACAGCTTGCTGAGATTTTAATTGGAATTGTATTAAATCTATTTCTATTTGCATTGTGTACATTAAATTGAATTAAATATTCTATTTAGGTTTTTATTTTTAAAATTAGTGCTTTGTAGTTTTCAACATATAGGTCCTGTACATATTTAAGTGGATTTAGATCTAAGTATTTCAATTTGTCAGGTACTATTATGACTGGGGTATACATATATATACATGTATGTATACATACTTATATATTTATGTACGTGTATATATATATACACACACACACATTTATAATTTCAAGTTCCAATTGTTCATTGCTTTTATAGAAAACCAATTGACATTTGTATTAACTTTGTGTCCTATGATTTTGTTAGACTGCTATTAGCTCAGGAGGGATTTTTGCATTAATTTTGGGGACTATTGGTATAGATAATCATGTTATCTGTGAGAGTTTTATTTTTTCTTTCCAATCTACATAATTTTTTTTATCCTTTTCTTGTCTTACTGCACTAGCTAGGACTTCCTTTACAATGCTGAATAGGAGTGGTAAGAGAGGACATCTTTGCTAGTGTCCTGATTTTAGGTTGAAAGTATCCATTTTTTCAGCAGTGAGAGGAATGTTAGCTGTAGGTTTTTATAGATGTTCTTTTTTAATTGCTAGTCTATGCAAGTCATCAAAATTGTTTGCATAGTTATTCATAATATTCATGGAATCAGTAGTGAAGACCCCTCTTTCACTTCTGTTGTTGGCGATTTGTGTCCTCTCTCTTTTTCTTAATTGTCCTGTATGGGGTTTGTTCATTTCATTGATTTTTTTCAAAGAACCAGCTCTTGGTTTCATTTATTTTCTTCATTGTTTTCTTACTTTGAATTTCACAGACTTCTGCTTCAATTTTAATAATCATTTTTCTTCTGCTACTTTTAGGCTTAAATACTCTTTTTACAGTTGCCTGTCATGGAAACTTAGGTTACTAGTCTATCCTTATATTTAGTTTGCTGAGACTTTTATGAATAGGTAGGGATTCTGTTAAAGGATTTTTCTGCATTCAATTGATATGATCTTATGAGTTTTCTTTAATGTGTTGATGTAGTAGATTACAGAGATTGATGTATAAAATGTTGAACCAGCCTTGCATAATTGGAATAAATCTCACTTGGTTGTGGTAGAATTCTTGTACAAATTGCTGAATTTCATTTGGTAGTATTTTTAAAGGTATTTGTGTTTATGAAAACTTCTGGTCTGATCTGATTTTTACTTTCTTATCATGCCTATATCTAGATTTGGTAGTTGGACAATGCTTTCCACAATGAGTTAGAGAGCACTCCTTGGGATTCTATTTTTCTGGGAAGTGACTGTGAGGAATTGATATGATTTATTCTATAAATACTTGGTAAAATTCAATGAAATCATCTAAGCCAAGTATTTTCTCTTTTGAGAAGGTATTAATTATTAATCACTTACTAAATGTATTTGTTGTTTAAAGAGCTATTTAGGTTATTTCCCCTTGTGTGTGGTTTGGTCATTTGTGTCTTTGTAAGAATTAGTTCATTTCATATGTCATCAAAATTATTTGCATAGTTATTCATAGTATTCATGGAATCAGTAGTGACGATCCTTCTTTCAATTCTGATGTTGGCAATTTGTGTCCTCTCTCTTTTTCTTAATTCTCCTGTCTGGGGTTTGTTCATTTCATTGATTTTTTTCAGAGAATCAGCTCTTGGTTTCATTTATTTTCTTCATTGTTTTCTTACTTCGAATTTCACAGACTTCTGCTTCAATTTTAATAGTCATTTTTCTTCTGCTAGTTTTTGGCTTAAATACTCTTTTTACAGTTGCCTGTCATGGAAACTTAGGTTACTTATTTTAAACCTCTCTTCATTTTAATAATATGTGCATTGAATGCTCTAAATTTCTTACTAAGCACTGCTTTCACTGCATCCCACAAATTTTGGTAAGTTGTATTTTACTCATTATTTAATTAAAATAGTTAAATTTTATTTTGTTTTATTCATGTGCTTTTTTAAAGGACTGTTTTGCCTAATTTCCAAATATTATGGGATTTACCAAGTTCTTTATTTGATTTAGTCCACTGTTGTCTGAGAACATACCTTGAATGATTTCTAGTCTTTCAATTTGGGTGAAGCATGTTTTATGACCCAGAGGTTTATCTTGGTAAATGTTCTGTGTGAGATTGAGAAGAATGTGTATTTGGATGTTGTTGGATAGAATGATCTGCAAATGTCAGTTAAATCTACTTATAGATAGGGCTGCTCGGGTCAACTTTGTCATCATTGATTTTCCGCCTGCTTGATCTATCAATTACTGAGCAGAGGGTGTTGAACTCTCTAACCATGTTTGTGTTTGTCTACTTCTCCTTTCAGTTTTTCTGTTTTTGTCTTGTGAATTTTGACATTTGTAATTTTAGGTAGTACACATTTACGATTAGATCTTTGGAAAAATCTTTCACATTATTCAATCCTGCTCTTCAACTTGAAATTTGTCTAGAAGTCTCCTTTGTCTGAATTTGATGTAGCTCCCTCAGCTTTCTTTGGATTAATTTTTTCATCCTTTGTTTTTCATCTACTGGTGTTGTTATTATTTCAAGTGGGTTTATTTTCAACAATGTATAGTTAGGTATTGTTTTTTAAAAATTCATATTGACCTGTAATCCCAGGAGGCTGAGACAGGAGGATCGTGAGTTCAAAGCCAGCCTCAACAATTTAGTGAGGTCCTAAGCAACTCAGAGAGACCCTGTCTCTAATAAAATACAAAAAGGGGCTGGGGATGTGGTTCAGTGGTTAAGTGGCCCTGGGTTCAATTCCTGGTACCAAAAAAAAAGCCATGTTGATGATCTGTGTTTTTATATATATATATATATATATATAAATACACACACATATGTGTATATATATATTTTTTCTCATTAGTCATTTTTTTAAATATTTTTTTTGGTTGTCAATGGACCTTTATTTTTATTTATTTATTTATTTATATGTGGTGCTGACAATCTAACCCAGTGCCTCACACATGCTAGGCAAGCACTTTACCATTGAGCTATGACCCCAGCCCAAGGTGTGTTTTTCAACTGATGTGTTTAGGCCATACACATTTAAAGTGATTACTGCTATATTTAGGTTAATATCAACCCCTATTAGCAACTGCTTTATGCTGTTATAATGTTTTATGCTTTTATCTGGTTTTAATTGAACATTTCATATTATTCCATTTATCTACTCTCTTAGTGTATAAAGATGGTTCTTTAAAAATATTTAGTAGTGATTGCCCTAGATTTTACAATGCATATTTAAAACTAATCTAAATCAATCCTGAAGTAACATTATTTTGCTTCTCATGCCATGTAAGTACTTTATCATTATAAAGTATTTCCATTATTTCTGTCACTTTATTTATACATATACTGTAAAAATTCACATTGTTATCATTATTATTTTAAACAGCTATTCTCAGATCAAATGAGAAACATAAAGATATTTTACATTCATTTCTTCTCTGATACTCTTTATATAAGTATTTATTTATGTCTGAGTTTTCTTCTAGTTGAAAACAATCTTTTCACCCTTATATATATTTTTTTTCTTTTGGTATTTATTCTTTGTGCTTTTTGAGAATCCTATAACTGTGGGGCTTGGTGTCTGCTGTTTATTTTGGAAAGTTCTCAGTCATTATTACTTTAAATAATTCTGTTTTCTCTTTGATCCCTGTCTGTAATCTAATTCAGTTGTATAGTTTTTTTTGGTCATGGATATTTACAATGTAATTTTCAAAGTATTCTTCCATATCCTGGCTGATGGCCCATTGCCTAAAAGTCTGATCCATGACCAGGTATCTTTCTCACAGGAAACTCGTTTATAATGAAAGATGCCCTTGTAGCTCCCGTTTGACCTGTGTCCAGTTTTTCCTACCAAGATCACCACTGTCCAGGAGAGCACTTACCTTAGAAAGGAAGTTAGGTTTAGGTGCATTGGTCAGGTCAGAAGAGAAAAGCAACTCCAGAAAACACATGAAAAACAAAAGGAGTTTATGACTCATGGATCCTTGAGAGAAGAGGGTAACATGCCTTGCAGGGCCAATGTGAAGGTGGGCACCCTGGATACACACGTCCAACCAGTTGGTAGGCAATTAGATAGAGAGACCTGTGGGCTAAAGTGTTTACTTAAGGAATTTACTGGGATCAAGGGAATTGCCTAAACAAGATTTCCAAAGGGAAGTCTAATTCATGGGCTTAACCCAAGTACATATGAGTTCTAGGAAGTCACGCTGTGACTGGAAGTGGTCACTGTGGTATATCTGCACAGTCCACACAGGGCTTGGGTGTTAATGGGGTGAGTCAGGTAGGCAGTATGTTGCTTTCCTGTAGGGCACCCTGAGGCAACTGCATCAGGCTCAGGTCTTCTGGATTGACCACATTGCAGAACTGGGAGGATGTAGAGAAACCGGTGACTAAAAGCCCTTCTTCAGGCTTTTAATTGAGAAAACTCAATTTATATTCAAAATGGATGTGCAGGCAATGTCCAATTTTAGGAATTCACTCAATTTCCTTTTGAAAGTGTTCACTTGTCATTGGATGTTTTCTGTTTTGTTTTTCATCTGTTTTTGCATTTCAGTTTGTAAAGTTTTCTATGGACATGTCTTCAGGCTCACTGATTCTTTGAGTCTTTCCTTGGCTTTACCCAGTCTATTGGTGGGTCCCCCAAAGGCATTCTTCGTTTTTGTTACAGGGCATTTGATTTCTAGCATTTATACCATCTCTTTGCTTATACTACCCATCTGCCATTGCATTCTACTTTTTTTCATTAGATCTCTTAACATATTAATCATACATAAATTAAATTCTATTTCTGCTATTAAATTCAATTCCAAAATCTATGACATGTCTTGGGGTTCCTGGAGGTAAAACTGTATGATCCCAGGAGTTTCTCAGTCTTGAGCTAGTCCACCCTCAGACTTCAGGCACTTCATCAAAATTGGCATTTAAGTGTTCATGCCAGTTTGTGGCACCAGTGGCTTTTGCTCCAGGTAAGTAGATCTTGGCTGCCAGGCTCTGGCTTTGTCTGTCTTTCTAGTTTTGGAATGGCAGTTTGGCTTGTCAGCTCAGTTCTCTGATGGGTTGAAGAAAAGTCATTGATTTTCCATTTGTTCAGCTTTTTCTTCTTGCAAGAACAGAACTGATTTATTTTCAAGTTCTTTATGTGTTGGAGCTGAAACCTAGAGTCCAGCTTTCCCTTCACATCTTTTGATGTATCTTTCTCTCAATTCTATTGTTTTCTGCCATTCTATATCTGCTTTTCCTTAATGTGCTTCTAATTTTCAATGTATTGCTGATCTTGTCCTTTTTAGTCCAACCTAAAAGTTTTATTTTTGATTCATTGATCTAAATACTTCATATTTGTGGTAGTTACCATTGAAATATGAAAAGTTGTTTCATCTTTCTTGTAATTTTTTAATGTTTGCCTTTCTTTTGCTTACTTTCTTGCCTTCTATTTATTATGTTTAATTCTTACTTTAAACTTACACTGTTATTTTTATTCTTCTGGAGGTTATACCAAACCTATTAGAACTCATACCTAAACTCGTTTTCCCTTATTCATGTTTAGGTTTCTGTATCCTGTCTTATTCCTGAAGTAAAAGACTAACTTTTCACACCTTTAATGGCTTATGGTTTATCATTACTATCCTTCTACCACCAACCTTTCCATGTTATATGCTGCTATTGCTGGAGGGTTAAGTTCAAACTTGAAAGATACCAACTACGCTAGTTGCCATTTTCAGGTTCAGAAAATCTTTGTTCTCACATTTGTGCACTGAAACTACAACTTCTATCCCATGGATCACCTGATAGTGACAATGATGATATATTTTATATATTTGGAATTATAATCATGAAACTTTTATTCAGAAAGTGACCTTAGGAGATGATGTAGCATGATAATCCCTATTCAGAAAACAAACTGTGGTTCAATAGGCAGGTTGCTTTCTCCATTCCTATGATATGGGAAAGGAATATAGTTCATTGCACAACTTAGTTTTTCTATACAATATGCTTAACATACCCCTATAGTCAAGTGAGGCTCCAGAAAATTTCAGATAAAAGTTAAATATCATTTCAATGTAAATAGAAAGATTGATTTACATTGAGTTGGTCAAATTCAGTGTTTTTATGAGAAATAAACTTAGAACTGGATATAACATTGGTCCAGGTCATACAGGGTATTAGAAGCAGGCCCTGGGCTTCATCCCAGATGCTAACTTGGGTTCCATAATAGCTCCTACTTAGATTCTGTTTTGTGTGGGAGCAGATGAAAAAATAGTTACATTTAAGTGTGTGAGATTTCCATATTACAATACAATGTTGTGTTAGAATGAAAAAGTAATTTTCATTATAAGCTTTTTCTTGCAGTTGCTCAAGGTCTTATTAAATAATCTCTTTTATATTTAAATTATCCATGCTTGAAAGATGCATGGTTGAAGCCCAAAGGTAATTTTAGTTTGAGAAAATTTGGGTAGACTCTTTTCAGATACATCAGATTAGTGAGAAGTTAGAGAAAAGAAGAATTAGTGGAAAATAGATTTTTTTTGTTTTATTTAACCCAATTAAGTTGCTGAATTGGAAACTTAATTTTGTTTAAATTAAATGTCTTGTTTTATTGTTAAAAAATTATAAAATAGTTGAATAATTTAAAAGCTTTCGGGAGTGGATCCAAGATGGCTGAATAGAAGTGACAGGTTCACAGCTACATTTGGAGGTAAGTGACTGTGGGAGAACATTAGAAACCAGCAAGAGAGATACAGGAGGCTGGTGAGATTCAGAACAAAAGCATAAAAACAGAAACAAAATATCACCGTGTCTGCCACATTGCTTCACAGACAGGGGATGGAGAGGAGTCTTCCCTTTGGAAGGGCAGTTTGAATAAGTCCCAGCAAACTCTGTAACAGGACAATGGAAACACTAGTCACAGGAGAGTTTCACAATCCTCACAGGCTTCAATCCACTTAGATAAGCAACCTGAAATCTGCATAGTAGCCTTGATTCGGAACATAACTACATATCTCCCAGGGAACTCCCAGGGCGCTATAGCCAGGAGCCACCTTGAGAACCGAGCTATTGTCTGAATTTGCGCTGCTCTAGGGTCAGAAAGTGCGGCATATTCCTATCTCTGGAACCCCACAGGCATTCTACTGCACTGGATTAGGGGATAGTTGCCTTGTGAAATCAACTTGGCTCAGCAGGGTAACCGTGACCTAAACCTACTGACTGTTCTGCTCTTAGGGATGGGTGTGTTGACACACAGAGGTTAGCAGAGGGTAAATTTCCCTCAAGAACTGGGAGATAAGGGATTTGACCATTGAGACTGAGGATGTGACCCGCTGTGTGTGGACTCACTTGTGCCAGGACTAAAGGCAGATATCTAGGCAGTTTTTGCTGACTCTGTCTCCTGCACTGGCACCTGTTACTGATGGAGCAAGGGGAGGACTTTGGCTGTTTCCACTGTGGTTCCACCCACAGGGATGTGCTGATGGGGCCTTAAGAATTCCAAGGCTCTGGCTGTTGCCCTGCTCTTGGGTGCATGCTACAGTTGAAGGGGTTGGGAAGAGAAAATCCTGTGCTCCAGATATCACCCTGCCCCTAGATACACATGACCAAAGAGGGACTATAACTGTTCCACAGTCCCACTCCTGGGCATGTACTGTCACCCTTTGAGAGGACCACCAGAGTTCCAAAGCCACCTCATCTTTGGGGTTCCCACCACAGCCCTATCCCCACACCTTGTCTTACCACATATTGTGGTCTGTGTGTGAGTTCATGGGGGGGTTCTACCACTTGTCCCTTGTACCATTGACTGGTCAGAGGTGAAGTGCTTTAGGCCCTTCACCACTGCTGGGGTTGCCAGGGCCAGAGGCCCTTGCTAACAGCAGAATTGGTATCAATAGTGCCAATCACCTGACAAGGGCCACCACTTTACGGGTAGCTAGAGTGAGCACCCCACACTCACTGTTGTCTGCAGCACAACTGCCTGAGCTGTTAGAGTTTCCCCACTCTTGTATGACCCACAGAAATGGCAGGTCTCTCTGAATGCACTATGGCAGGCACTGTGCTCTAAATCATCAATCACAGTCGAAAACACTATAGGGAGACTACGTTAAGGTGACCAGTGAGAAATGAATTCAAAGTGGCATAACAAACTGATACCCCATGACACATCTTCAGGTCAAAATCACTTATTAAGAAGATTACTGGGCTGGGGAGATAGCTCAGCTGGTAGAGTGCTTGCCTCACAAGCACAAGGCCCTGAGTTCGATCCCCAGTACCGCAAAAAAAAAAAAAAAAAAAAAAAAAAAAAAAAAAAAAAAAAGAGGTTACTGCACAAAAGTGGTAGAGATATCTGATCAACCAGATGAGAAAACCTCAACATTGGAGCATAAAAAATATGAAATAACAAGGTAATATGACCTCTCCAAAAGAACTTAACTGTCATGACAGATCCAAAGAAATCAATATGGGTAAAGAATGTAAAAGAATGATTATTAAAAAGTTCAATGAAATCAAAGAGAATACAAAAAACAATTGAATAAAATTAGGAAGGCAAGGAAAAATATGAATGAGAAATTCAGCAAAGAGGTAGAGATTTTTAAAAAGTGCCAAACAGAAATCTTGGAAAAAGGAGCTCAATAAATCAAATACCAAAATATCATTAAAAGTTACAACAACAGACAAGATGAAGACAAAGAAAAAAAATCTGAACTTGAAGATAAGTCTCATGAAATATCCCAGTCAGACAAAAAGTAAAAACCAAAGAAACATAAGAATAAAGAGAGCAGTCAAGACCTTTGGGATAGCACTAAACAAACAAACATTTGCATTTTCCAAATACTCAAAAGGCAAAGAGAAAATAGGTAATGGCATAGAAAACCTATTCAATAATAATCTTGGAATATTAATAATAATAATAATTTTGGGAAAGATATGGATGTCCATGTACAGTACATTTAAATAGACATGACCAGAAAAGATACAAGAAAAAACTCTAAAATCTGAAAGAGGAAAGTGCCAAGTCATATTTAAGAATATTCCCATTAGGTTAACAGAAGATTTTTCAGCAGAAACACTTCAGTCCAGGAAGGAATGAAATGATGTATTCCAATCATGAAACATAGTAGTTGCCAAAATGAGAGTACTATACTCATCAAGTCTATCTTTCAGAAATGATGTAGAAATAAGTCCTTCCAAGACATATAAAGATTGAGGAAATTGATGGCCACCAGCTCAGTTCTATAAAAGGTGCTTATGGGAATCCTACACCCAGAAGCAAAAGAAATATACCTGCTATCAGAAAAGCACTGGAGGACTGGACACCCAAAAGAGAAATGGAAAAGAATCTAGCATTATCAATATAGTAACTATTAAACCCCAAGGATGAACTGGAGAGGAAAAAAGAGCAAAGATATTCAGAGCAAAAAGGAATAAAAGATGAGTAAGTTCTTACCTCTCAGTGATAACCATGAATATAAACTGATTATATTCTACAGTTAAAAGATGCAGACCAGCTGAAGGGCTTAAAAAAGAAAACAGGCCCAACAATATGTTGTCTACAAGAAACTTATTGCACCAGCAAAGACACACCTAGTTTGAAAGTGAAAGGATGGAAAATGATATTAAAAGCAAAGGAAAGCTAAAGCAAGCAGGCATAGCTATCCATATGTCTGATGAAATAGATTTTAAGACAAAAGAGTGAGAAGTGACAGAAATGTCACTATATAATGTTCTAGGATAAATTTAAAAAAAAGATATAACAATTGTAATCTATATATACCTAAGGCCCAGGCATGCAATATTTTGAAATAAACAGACCTAACGGAAGAGGTTAGACTCCAACACAATATTGATGAGAGACTTTAACACCCCACTTTCAACAAGGGACAGATCACCCAGACAAAAAGTCAACGAAGAAACATCAGAGTTAAACCTCAGAGTTAGATCAAATGGTCTTGAGGGATATTTACAGAATATTACATGCCAAAAAGCTGCAGAATTACATTCTTTTTATTGGTCCATGCAATGCTCTTTAAAATAGTCCACATTTTAGGTTACAAAATAAGTCTTAACAAATTAAAAACAATTGAAATCATATACTATATCTTATTCTGATAACCATGGAATGAGACCAGAAGTCAACAACAAAAGACATTTAGAAATGATACAAATACATGAAGACTGAACACCACATTTTTTGAGCCAGCAAGCAGTCACTGAAGAAATCAAAAGGGGAATTTAAAAATGTCTCAAAACAAATGAAAATAAGATCATAATATGTCAAAATTTATGAGATATAGCAAAAGCAGCACTGAGAGAAATTTATAGTGTAAGTGCCTACATCAAAAAAATAGAAATTTTTCAAATAAACAACCTCTTGGTCATCTCAAGGACTTAGAAATGCAAGAATAAACAGAATCCAAAATGAGCAGAAGGAAGGAAATTACCAATATACATAAATGGAAAAGCGATTTAAAAAATAGAAAACATTAATGAAAGAGGATAAAGGAAGTTGACAACCTTTTAACTAGACAAACCAAGAAAAAAACAAAAAGATGACTCAAATAAATAAAATTAGAAATGAAAAAAGAGACATTACAACTGATACCACAAAAACAGAAAGGGTCTTTAGGGATTATTATGAAAAACAATATGTGTCGTGGTTTAAATGTGGGGTCCCCCAAAAGCTCACATGTGAGACCGTGCAAGAAGGTTCAGAGGAGAAATGATTGGGTTGCAAGAGTCTTAACCCAATCAGTGATTTAATATTCTGATAGGATTAACTGAGTGGTAACTGAAGTGGTGAGGTGTGGCTGGAGGAGGTAGGAACTTATATTTGTCTCTGGTCAGTGGACTTTCTCCTTCTCTGCTTCCTGATCACTATGTAAGTTGCTTCTTTCTGCCACATTCTCCCATAGCGATGTTCTGTCTCACCTTGAGCTCCGAGGAATGGAGCTGGCCTTCTATGAACTAAGACTTATGAAACCTCAAATAAATTTTTCCTCCTCTACAATTATGCTGTTTGGGTCCTTTAATCACAGCAGCAAAAATAGCTGACAAAAACAATATACTAACAAGTTGGAAAACCAAGAAGAAATGGATACATTTCTGGAACCTTACAACCTACTGAAATTGAACCATGGAGATATAGAAAACCTGAAAAGACCAATAAAAAACAGTGAGACTGAATCAATAATAAAAGTTTATAAACAAAGAAGAACCCAGATCTGCATGAATTTACTTCTGAATTTTATGAAACTTTTATGTGAGGATTAAAACCATTTTTTTTCTTAAGCTATTCTAAAGTATTGTAAGAGAGAGAACCCTTTCCAGTTCAGTCCATGAAGTGGGATTACCTTGATAACCCAACTAGAAATGAACATTACAAAAACAAAAAAAAAAAGGAGAGAGAGAGAGAGAGAGAGAGAGAGAAGAAATATAGATCAATATCTCTGATGAACATAGATGTGAAAATTTTTTTAAAAAAACTAGCAAACTGAATTCAAAAGCACTCTAGAAAGAAATTTCACCATGAATAAGTTGATTTCATCCCAAGGATCCAAGGATGTCAATGTACACAAATCAATAAATTTAATAACTCACATCAAGAGAATGAAGTATAAAATTCACGTGATCATCTCACTACAAACGGACAAAGCATTTGATCTAATTTAATGTCCCTTCATGATAAAATTCTTAAACAGCTTGTTTATGAAAAACCATACCATAATATCATAAAGGCTATATATGACAACATCATACTGAATGGGAAGAACTGAAGGTTATTTCCTCCATGATCAGGAACATGACAAGGGTGTCTACTTTCACTGCTCTTACTCAAGGTAACACTAGAAGTTTTAGCTTGAGCAATTTGAAGGAGAAAGTAATAATATATGTCTAAATAGAAAGGGAGGAAATCAAACTATAATTGTTTGCAGAATAATATGATTTTTTCATAAAATAAAGTTTCCACTAAAATACTATTAGAACTGATAAAAAAATTTCATAAAGTACAAAATCAGTAGCTTTTCTGTACACCAATAATGGATTTTCTGAGAAAGAAATCATAAGAGCAAATCTATTCACAATAGCTGCAAATAATAATGCCAAGGAACAAAATTAACTGAGAAAGTAAAAGACTACTATACTACATCACTGATGGAAGAAGTCAAAGAAGACTTAAAAAAGATGGAAAGACTTCCCATATTCATGGATTTAAAGAATTAATATTGTTAACATGTCCTTATTACCCAAAGTGATCTACAGATACAATGTTGTCTCCATCAAAATGCTAATGACATTTTTCACAGAACAAGAAATACAATTCTAAAATTCATATGGAAGCCCAAAAGATTCCAAATAGCCAAAACAATCATGAAAAAACAACAAAGATGTAGGCATCACAATACCTGATTTTACAACATACTATAGAGGTTTAGTAGCCCAAGCAGTATGATATTGGCATAAAAGTAGATGCACGCACGCAGGCGTGCGTACACACACACACACACACACACACACACACACACACACACACACTCCCTCCAGTAGAACAGAACAAAGATCCCATAAATAGATCCATGCATCTCTGCCAACTGCCATCAAGCACAAATATTGGAGAAGGAACAACCTGTTCATAAAATGGTGCTGGGAAAACTGGACATCCACATGCAAAAGACTGAAACTTGACCCCTATTTCTAACTTTGTATAAAATAAACTGAAGTTGGATGAAAGACCTAAATATGAGATTGCCAGAAAAAAAATAGGGGAACTCTTGAAGACCTTGGTGCAGGCAATACTTGAAGTATAGGAAAATAAAGAATTGACAAATTAAAATTGGGGCCGGGGTTGTGGCTCAGTGGTAGAGCATTCACCTAGCATGAGTGAGGCACTGGGTTTGATCCTCAGCACCACATGAAAATAAAATAAGGTATTGTGTCCACCTGCAACTCAATATATATATAAATATAAATATATCAACCTAAAAATTCCACACAGCAGAATACAGTAGTTAGTATTTTCCAATTGTTCATCTGACAAGGGATAAAATTCAGAATATAATAAATATCTCAAAACACTTAATAACAAAAAGATAATCCAATTAAAATAAGGGAAATGAGCTGAATAGACACTTCTCAAAAGAAAAAATACAAATGATCCACAAATATGTGAAAAATGTCCAATATTATCAGCCATCAGGGAAATATAAACCTAAACTAGTAGATACTATCTAACTCCAGTTAGAATGGCCCTCAACAAACAACAAAAGCAAAACAACAAATCAAAACAAAACAACAAAAAATGAATGTCTGGAGAGGATGTGGAGGAAAAGGAACTCTGTTGGTGGGAATGTACATTAGCTCATCTGTTAAGGAGAACAGTGTGGAGGTCCCTAAACTACTAAAATAGAGCTGCCATATGATCCAGCTGTCCCACTTCTGAGTGTATCTCCAAAGGAAATGGAATAAAAATGTTGACGAGATACCTGCTTGCCTCTGTTTATTGCAGCATTATTTACAACAACTGCTAAGATACAGAATCAGCCTAGGTGCCTGTCAACAGATGGAAGAATAAAAAAACAGTGTGGTACACATACACAATGAAGTATTATTCAGCCAAAAAGAAGAATGAAAGTCTGTTATTGGCAGCAAACTGGAAGTCATTATGGTAAGTGAAATAAGTCAAACACAGAAAGATAAGAACCTCATATACTTTCTCATATGTGAAAGCTAAAATGTGTTGACCCAAAATTAAGTGATTACTGGAGTTTGGAAAGGGTGTTTATGTGGGGGAAAAGGAAGGTGGATTTGATCAGAACACACTGTATGCATGTATGGAAATATCACGCTGAACCCGATTAATACGTACAATTAATAACATGTTAATTGCTGGATACAAGTGATCAGGGACTGGAAGAGGAAACCCATTGGGGAGAAGAATTTTGAATTGCTCTTCTCTTTTCTAATGTCACACAGAGAGTCTTAGTTTTTCTCTGGGACTCTGTTTTGGCTGTTATTCCTTGTAGAAGATTCAGTGTGTTAATTGAAACTACTTCTCCCTCCTGACTTCAGTGTGTACAGTCATTATGGTTCCTCCCACCTCTCCATATGCCATAACTATTCATCTTCAGCTCATCCTATGTAACAGAAAACACCCTCCCACTGGTTGCAAGGATGCCTGCCTTGATGCGCCTGTGTTCAGGTAGGTGCAGGTGAGGTCGTGTGGTACAAGCTATGTGGTGTAGTCTTCAAGGGCTGATGGAGGGAATGCAGAGCTCTATGTCCCTAGTACAAATATGTACTAAACTTCTTATGTACTTAACTAGGGATGACAAGTGGATATATATGCATTACTACCTTCTGAAGGTATTTGTTATGAATTTCTTAACTGGGAATTATTACAAGTTTAATGTAATTCGAATTCATCGTAGAGATCTCAACATACGCAATTGCTACACACTACCAAACCTAAGGAGTTTTCATTTATAGTTTTATTGGAAATGTCAGGGAGAATTCATGGTACAAACATTTACAAAATAAAAAGGTGAAACAAGGAAGGGACTCCAATGGTCAAATGCTTGTTCTATTAGGTCAAGGCATGTATACAAAGGTAGAAATAAGTGGCAAGTCTTAGAGATAATCCTTGAAGTCAGGGGTTCTTCCATTGATTATTACTCTTAGAAGATGTTTCTTGGGATTTTCTTCTCCTGACCATTTTCAGGTGACTAGATTTGAATCCCTAGATCCCTAGGCAGAGGTGACATGAACACTGAGCTTATCCCTGGTGCACTTCTGGCTTTTGCTGGAACTCATGGACCCTGTTGTCCAAAACAGTCTGTAGGAAATGAATGAAGGGAAGTCAGGAAGGAAAGTTCTCTCCCTGAAATTCTGTGCCTTGAAGGCAGGGAAAGTAAGGGAGGAACTGGTAGGAGAGGGAGACGGGGGAGCTAGTGACAGCAGGGACGCAACCCACCAAGTCCTAGTGTTTCTGCCATTGCCTGATACCAGCACAGTGAAATGCTAATTTTGTATTCTTAAAAACAGGACTAGTATGTGTAAATTGCTGCCATAGCAGAAGCTCTGAGCTGGGCACATTTCTAGAGCAGGAAGACTTACTGTGGTATCAAGCAAAACAATCTGCAGCAGGTTTCAGAGTATCAGACCCTGATGTGTTCTGATGAGCTCTTTGAATTTTGGCCTTTATGACACTAACTTTGGCATCTAAAAAAATGCAGATGACTTTAAAAAAATTTTTTTAAAAAAGTGTAACACCTACTTTACTTTTCCTTCAAATGAAATCATAAAAAGAAACCTAAGAAACAGGAGATTTAAAGCTGAAGAGAAAGCCATTAAGCTTTCTCTTCTCTCCTACAGCAGTCCTTGAAGTGCAGAGCCCTGCAGCTGAGAAAAGGGTCTGGAAATGATAGGACTCTCTCACTGGTTCCTGGGTTTTCCTCCCAGAGGTCTCATTCTGAAGAGCTGGGCAGTGTCTAGGAATCTGAATTTTAAAGACTCCATCCTCCACCACATTCTGATGTAGGCCTTGATATTTTAATCATTTCCAAGTGTCTCTCAGTAGAAGCTACTTTAGCTTTCTGAAATCCATTGTGCTCATCTGCAAACATGAAGATTAAAATATCATCCCACTTCAGCAGTTTTATTGTAAGGATCAAATGAAATAATGTATACAAAATTATGACTGTTAAAATGACATCTGTAAGTGGATGATCTAAATACCTGACAGACTACAGAAAGCTGTAGTATTCTAAAAATAGCTTCATGTTAAAATGCAGCCTAGAGAGTGTAAAATATGTCTTCAATTCCAAAACTTGCATGTTAAGGTGTTCTAGAAATACAACTCAAATTTCTGTATGCTGCTTCTGTTCATAAGCGGAAAGAGATAAATGCGCAATCTAACTGTTTAAAATAATATAGTTCTTAAAGATAGCAATTATTTTAACAATTGTTCTTTTAGGAATTTTATGCATCATGGAAATAAAAGGGCAATTTTCCTTATTAAACATATACTCATTAATGACAGATCTTCAATGTGACAAAAGGTGGTAATTTTCATTGGATATAAAGAGAAGTCCTTCTTTTGGATGAGAGACAGACTTAGGCAGATTTGGAGAAGTTCACTTCTGGAGTAGATTATGTTCAGTTTGATACTTGACACACTTGCAAGTTTCACAATTCTCTGTACCTTTTTTTCCTTAGCTATAAAATGAACAGTCAGATGATTTTCGTCTCTCATCCTAAACACAAACTTGTGTAGTTTGTGAACAACTGTACAGAGGGCTTATGTCACCTCAAAACATCCATGTAGTCAGGAAAATGGTGGCGCTATTACTAAGTCACGTTCACATTAGGTTTTAGTTTTGCAGCACCGACATTTTCTAATAATTCGTAGAATTTCTGTATTCAACAAGGCTACTCTTAATTAGCTGATAACTGAAAGATATATACTGAGCAACTCACCCCAAACCAGGCTTGTCTCAGACCTACCAAAAACACAATTGCCACAATTAGCTAGGTTTGTAAACCATTGCATAAAACAACCACTTTTTGAAAAACTAAAAATTACTGATGTGACTAATCAGTTTACCTTTCCCAAACATAGCTTTGAATGAGTTTTCCTTTCCATATGTGACATCCACCATGTCTATGTGTGTGTGTGGTTTGTCAAAGGCACATGCGTTGTCTTGAACATTAATAATGGTGGTTCATATGTGGGATTGTCAAAAGTAAAATACAACACCTTTCTGCAATATATACAATGTATCACTTGGCTGCTACAGAAATCTGAACTTTCATCAAATATCATGACAAGTTTCTCTTTCCAAGAATTGTTTCAATAATGTGAAAGGAGAGCCTACAGAGTGGGAGAAAAATCTTTTCCACCCGCACTTCAGATAGAGCACTTATCTCCAGAATTTATAAAGAACTTACAAAACTTTACACCAAAAAATACAAAGATCTCAGTCAATAAATGGGCCAAGGAACTGGACAAACACTTTACAGAAGAAGACATACAGGTGATTAATAAATATATGAAAAAGTGTTCAACATCTCTAGTAATTAGAGAAATGCAAATTAAAACAACTCTAAGATTTCATCTTACTCCAATTAGAATGGCTATTATCAAGAACACAAACAATAATAGATGTTGGCGTGGAGGTGGGGAAAAAGGCACACTTTCACATTGCTGGTGGAGTTGCACATTGGTGCAGCCACTCTGGAAAGCAGTGTGGAGAATCCTCAGAAAATTTGGAATGGACCCACCTTTTTACCCAGCTATCCCACTCCTCAGTTTATATCCAAAGGACTTAAAATCAGCATTCTACACTGAAGCAGCCACATCAATGTTTATAGCAGCTCGATTAAAAATTTTTAACAAAATAAATGCTTTTGGATATTTGATGTTTCTAACTGACCCCAGATGGTCTGTCTTATAGATACCCCCAATATTTCTTATGGGGCAACAGGAGTGAGGCTCCTGCAAAGGGAAGTTAAAGGCCTACTCCAACTCATGCTGGTCTGAGACAGTGTGGTCAGTGGGATGGGCTGACAGATCTGACTCCATGAGAATGTTCTAGGCCAGACTCTAAGGGAAATGACTAAACAGACTCCATTTCGCTCTGAGACTCCATGTTATGTAGGAAATAAGCTTCTCCCATGGGAACACCCTGCCTCTGTGCCCATCATCAGTTACTTGGTGTGACATGTTTAATAATATACAATGGCAACTCCTATGTAGTAAAGAATTGCTCTCTTTTGATTCCTATTGCTCCTAAACAACGTACCATGTGAACAGTGATTATGTGGATGTTAGTAGCCATTCTTTAGTTTGTGCCTAGGTAAGGGTCATTTTGATCCACTTCCCCCTCTGTTGATGATCTCATGATGTTAATGTGTAATTTCGAATCATAGCAACAGACACTTATGATTAATGTGATTTTTGGTATAAGAACCCCTACAACCTTGTGGTCGGGGCTGTTCTCCCAATAGCCATTTTTTGGGGCATTGTGTGAGACAGTCAGTCGGCTGGCTTAATAAAGATTCTCAAATTTGGACTTCTTAATGGTGATCGGTCTGTTCTTAAGTTGCACCCCGTAACAGTCAGAGAGACTCATTCATCATAATATTCAATCATTTTTTTTTTTCCTTTGTTCTGTGATCGAAGTAGGTGTCTCAGTCTCCCTCATGAATTCTGGGATGTTCAGGCCAGTGGATGGTTGCTACTTGAATTTCTGCACGGAGAAGTGAAGTCAGAGAGCTTCCACTCTGCAATCTTTCTCTGCACCTCTGTTTTTGAATGTCTTTAACAAATGTCTTTAAAATGTTGGTGTTATTCGTGGGACAGCTGGTAGCCTTAACTTTTACCTCATTATGTTTTTCTGAGCTTCGTTTTGATTGCAATCAATGTCCAAACTTCATTATTCTAAACCCAGTACAAATGTATACTATGAACACTCTGATAATTTCTTTGGGTATAATCAATGTCAAATGATAATAAAATTTAAATGATAATAAACAGTCTGTTATCCCCGGAATTATAAGGAAAGGCTTCAGCCTGGAATTTTTCAAACTGTAATTTTGAAATAGTACTTTACCTAGCTGACTATCTTAGGGATAATGTTAGCAAAAACAAACTTAAAGGATAAAGGAGGTGCATCACAAGATCTCTCACTGGAAGCTCTAGAAAGTCTGATTTTTTTCTATTTTCCCTCTTCTTGTCATTATAGAGGAATATTCTTAGCTAGTCTCTCTAGCTGCCAATTCCCAGAAGAAAGCCACTGGTTAGCTCAGGTGTCATGCAATCAACTGACCCTTCCCAGGGCTGCAGGTTTGTGGGGATTAGGTAGCATAAAAAATGAAATAACATGGAATCTGGAAAGAAGTGAATGTTTTTTTTTTTTTTTTTTTTTTTTTTTTTTTTTTTTTTTCAGCAAATGAGCACTACTGTTTTTGTTTGTTTGTTTGTTTTTGGATGTAGGTCTTAATCACTGTTCTTTCTTCTCGACTTTTCCTAAAAGACTTTCCAGGTTAAAGCACCTATAAAATCAGATTAGTTCACCTTACTAGCAAGTATTTTACTATTATTATAATTATTATTTTTATTTGTGTGATGGTATGCTTGTCTTGGGCAAGATTGCCCTAGATCTTGTCCTAATCTCTTGCTCTGATCTGTAGCACAGGAGCAGTTGACTTCTGCTGAGGTATTGCCAGCTTCCCAGGAGAGCATAGTTAGCTAAAAAGGATGCCTACAAGAGGCAGAGGGTGGGTAGTTGGGATAAGCAGGGGGCTTCCTTTCTTCCTCACTCCTCAGGTATCATCCAGGTTAGGGCCAGCACCTTGTCTGCTGTGTTATCTCCCACCAGTCATTATAGTTCTGTCCTTTCCGTGTCCCCGGCCCTGGATATTAAAAGGATTTCCTCCCTTGTCTTTTCAGCTTAGGGATAGTAGCTGCTTCCTGCTATTCCAGGTCACCAAATTGATCCCACTGTCTGTATCCCCTTTGATTTCTTATCTCCCACCTCAGTTATGTAATCAATTCTTGCTATTAAATTCCCTCTGGTTTAAAGGCTTATAGTGGTTGGATCAAGATTGGTACAGAGATCAGATTGATATTAGTTCAAGACAATACTTACACAGAGGATGACATGATAGCATAGTATTAATTATTACCTGTTTCTTGTATTCAAAAATTAATGGAATTTACTTTTTAGGGAAGTTTTAGATTCACAGAAAACTCCAGTAAAAGGTACTGGGAGTTCCCATGTATCATTTTCCACCCCTACCTCAGACACACATACAGTTTCCCCTACTACTAAAAATTGGCATTAGTGTGGAACTAATTTGATGAAGTTGAAGAGCTAATGTTGATCATTATTAACAACTAAAGTCCATAGTTTATATTAGGGTTCCTCTTTGTACTGTAAATTCTATGTGAATCGAGGGTCATATAATGACACGAGTCCATTGTTGCAGTGTCAGAGGGAAGAGTTTCACTGTCAACCCCCCCTCCCCCCCACCCCCGTGCTGTACCTATTTTTTTCCCCTCTTTCCTTCTCTCCTCTCTGAACTCTTGGAAAATTCTAATCTGTTTACCACCCCTGTAATTTTACTTTTCACATGTTATATAGATGTGATCCTATAGTAGGTAGTCTTTTCAAATTGGCTTCTTCCACTTGGTAATATGCATTCAAGTTTCCTCCATATCTTTTTGTGGTTTGATAGCTCATTTCTTTTTATTGCTGAATAGTATTTTGTCATATTGCTCTGGCACAATCACCCATTGGAGGACATCTAGGTTACTTCTGAGTTTTGGCAATTGTGAATAAAGCCGCTATAAACATTTATGTGCAGGTTTTTGTATGGACATACATTCTTATTTGAATAAATTCCAAGGATACATTTACTGGATCATATGGCAAGAGTGTGTATGATTTCTAAGGAACTGTCAGACAGTCTTCCCAAGTGGCTGTACCATTTGGTGTTCTCCCTAGCCATGAACAAGAGTTCCTGTTGCTCTATATCCTTGCCAGCATTTCTTATTCGTTTTGTATTTTAGCTGTCCTAAAGACATTTTATTTCATCTGCCAATGATAATTCAAACTTTTCTTTTCCAATGATGGAAAGATTAGATCAGTGGCTATATCGTGACTATTCAAGTGATGTTTCGTTAATCATGACTATTTCTTAAGGCCTTATCTATTTTGACCAAACTTGTTCTTCCTTTGCTTCTTTTGGTTCCATTGCTTTTTCCTTGTCCTTGTTATTCTTTTATTTTGTTTCTTAATTCGTGGTGAAACCCGAAATTCAGGATAGTGTGTGTGTTTGTGTGTGTGTGTGTGTGTGTGTGTACACATACTTGGGTGTCCAGTGTGAACCTAAACGTGCACATACAGGCAGCTGAATACAGCATGTTTCCTCTATTTTCTACAAGTTATTATTTAGTATGGTGGTCTATAACTCATGAAAGACAAACAAAATTGTGTCTTTTCCACTATCAGTTTGGAGTGTGTTCCAGGACTTAACAATTTGTGCAATATCTCTCTTGTGCAGTAGTAGCTCATGGGTTTGCTTCACCAGTCTTCCTGCATGAATCATTTCATCCATTCATTCTCTGAATAAAAAATATCATGAAGAACATATAACATGTCAACATTGTGCTAAAAGGCAGGGGTACATAGACCAGTGAAATATGGCTTCTGCCATGAAAGCACTTATGATACAATAGGAAGAAAAAAATTGGTAAGGACATAATCATGGCACAGTTCGGTTGGTTAAACAATAGAGTCACACAATAAAGTATATGATATATACTTATTCAATACCTCCTTGGTAATTAGTTTTGGATGAGAGACTGGTTACCATGCCCAATATCTAGCACTAAAGTGTGAAGTCCTTCACTAACTCACAGGTAAGTTTTGAAGATCATCTGGAAATTAGTTTCATAAGCACAGTACATATCCTGTCTATTCAAATTCCTTCACTGGATTTGCACTTACTACTCAATTAAAACTAATTGCCTTTAGCTTAGAAATTAAGGCTATTCGTGTCCTTACTCTCACCTCTGTCTTAAGTTTGTCTTATTTTATTCCTGCCAACATATTGTATATCCTGTTATCTAGGCTGTTGCTGCCCCCTATGTAGAAATGCAAGTTCCTTTTCTGCTTCTGCTATCCTCAGACTATAAAACTCTCTCCTGATCTCTACCTAACAAAAATCTTACCTACCCTTGTGTTCAAATAACAGCATATCTATAAAGATATGGGGCTCTCTCTGAACACATACAATATCCTGCTTTCGGAGACCCATAATGCTGTATACTTTTCTGTTTTACCAGAACTGATTATGTGCATAATTCACACCCTTGTTTAGTCTTCCTTAACAAATTAGACATTTTGAAGACTTCACCTAATAAAGGATCTGGCACAGGGCCGTCATCATAACTTGATCTCAATAAATATTTGTTGAACAATTGAAAGAATGAGCTCCCCCTCTCTAGAAATGCCAGCTAGGTCTTGAGATTTGTAGTTGAGGAGATGTAATTTCTTGGGAAGCATAAATCTCACCATCCTTCCAATCAAAAGAGCCAGATGTAGCTGTGCAACACAAAACACACCCTCTGTTCTACAGAAAGGAGCAAGTCCCTATTTAGAATATTGCTTGTTCTTCTTACTGGTTTCCCATAAAGTTGTATATAACATGCTATGAATTTCCTGCATCCTGACCTCTAGTTGAGCAATAGTTGTTTTCCTATTTGGCTGTAAGGATTCTAGAGATTTTCAGGATTGTATAGGAGCAAGTCAAAAGTATTTCTTTTCTAAGGAAAAGAAGAGTAAGCTCCAGGTCGGGGAGCTTCTGTGGGAGGGAAGCAGGGGATATGTGGAATCGCCACTTGGAAATGGCAAAAACAGACATCCACCCACATGCCTGTGCATGATCATACACTGGCAAAACATTCCCCTGGTCTCTAAAAATTAAGGTGGAATTGATGTAGGGGCTCTTATTGAACACTTTTATTTCCCTGGCAAAAATGCTAGGCACTTTTACATATATTATTACCTTGAAAAAAAACAAAATAAAAAACCAGGATATCCACCTTGCCAGCAAGGAGATCCTCCCTGGGAGTAGGTTTGGGTACAGGTATTTAATACATGACTGAAAACAGAAGGAGTCCCGGCAGGGAAGCTTATGTTTGAGACCATAGGTAATGGAGAGACCCAGAAGTGGGAAAGAAAACTAACAAAGGCAATGCTTTCAGAAGATTGCCATGGCCGTGTTCCCCAGTGCAGGGAAGTTTCCATGAGAGGTCACTTAGCAAAGAGGGCCTGTGCTTGAGACAGACTCAAAGCTTCTCTCCTTTGATCCCCATACCTCCTAATCTAGACTGTATCACAACCCTTACTGAGCTGGATTTTTGTGTGCTTTGCCTTGCCAGTTTGGAGGTCCAATCAGCTCTGGAGGTAGAAATGAAAGAGTCAGAAACACTGATGTGGCAGTTGACTCACAAGAAGGAATGTAATCAAGACAGGAAATTCTAGACTCGAGGACTAGAACTCTGGGAGAGTCTCGAGGAGACAAAGGAGAAATGGGTCAGCAAAGAACCAGAAGGCTGTGTGACAAAATCAGGAGACAAACACTGAAGCAGGCCACTATAATAGCAGCTCAATAAAGTGCCTTTCAAGAGGAAAGGAGTGCTCTTCGATGACAAGGCAGTGGAGCCTAGTAAAAATCTAGGATGCTTTATCCCCATGCAGGTTAGGCTGGATTACCCTTCATCTCTGTTCACTTGCATGACTACCGTTGTTGGGATGATCAAATAGATCGTTGATACCATAACCTTCTGTGCACATATTATCTGTGAAATCATTATACCAGGTTTATGAAGTAGATATCATCAGTCTATTTACTGCAGATGAGGAAACTAAACTCAGGTTCAGTGCCTTGCCCAAGTTCACACGGCCGGGATGAGAACCCTGGTGGGTTTGTTTCCAAAGTCTGAGTTTTTAGTATCGTTTATTTTGATGCTTGCCTATGTGTCTCTTCTTCACTTTCCCCCACAAAAAGTTTAGTCCCTTTTCCTATTTATTTAGCTGTTTATTTTGACCACCTTGTGCATTTAGCAGCTGTGTGATGCAGGTAAATTGAAAGAGTAGGAGGGAAAAAGAACAAGAAAGAACAGGTCACTGGATGAATGCCAGAGAAGCAATTTCTACCTGCAGTCAGACTGTGAGGGAGTTACCTCTGACCTCAGCTTGGTTCATTTTCCCTCCCCTAGAGGGTCAGGGGACATCTCCAGAATCCAATTTCTATTTATTTGACTCTTCTGAGAATTGTTGCATAGCTACTCTGTGACCATAATTGTTAAGTTTAACCAACAAAATCTGTAATAATTTTGACTCTGGCCCTTCCCATTTCCTAAACATGTTATCTTACAAAGCTTTTATTTGCATAGTTTTCTAAATGCTCTGTGGGCAGATTTTGGTAAAGAGAGAACTCAAAGACTACTGAGTGAAATGGAAGTATTTTGCTTATTCTGAATATTTGATTTGCCCCTCCCTTCATCTGAAAAAGAGATTACCTACAGACTAAAGATAAATACAGTGGAGAAGGACTGTAGATCCTTGGATAAACACAATATGTAAAGAGTCTGAACAGTCAACTCTGTTTACAGGCACTCTCCTGCCAATTAGACAGATTTTCCTCTAGGTGAGGGAATGTTTGGGGATATTTAAAATGGAGATGTGGATTGCCTTTTTATTAAAATATGAAAGAAATGCATACAATAGAAGTTTAGTGTTTGCATGACTCTTGGGATCACTGGATTCACATCATCTCCCAGTAGAGGATATTAGCCTTAGGTAACTGGCAGGCAAGTCACAGAACTAAGGAGATGGGGGATTCATCTAGACTCTTGCTCCATCTGTAGCAAGCTGCTACCCGACAACTCATTGTACCTACCCCCTCCACTCTCCAGAAACAAAATTCGGAACCTTTCAAAAATTTCTAATCTTGACTCTATGAATTCATTTTGGGATATTAACACCAATGTCCATTTCTTTTTCTTTTTCTTTTTTTTATTTGCTCTTTTTAAATATACAGGACAGTAGAGTGAATGTCCATTTCTTGATCTAAATATAAGAGAAGAATTGGATGGATGAAGAACATGATTTTGGAGCTGTGTCGATTCAATGACTTAAATGGACGGAGCTCCTGTTGTGTGTTAGACTGAGGTACTGCCCTGGAGAGCAAGGCACTGGCTTCAAGGGTAGTGGAAGTGCCCTGGAGAGCAAGGCACTGGCTTCAAGGGTAGTGGAAGTGCCCTGGTGAGCAAGGCACTGGCTTCAAGGGTAGTGGAAGTGCCCTGGAGAGCAAGGCACTGGCTTCAAGGGTAGTGGAAGTGCCCTGGAGAGCAAGGCACTGGCTTCAAGGGTAGTGGAAGTGTCTTCGTGTTCTGCCACTTAGGAGCTTCACCTTTCGTCAGTTACTGAACCTTGGGATAGTAATATCTAACGGAGCTATTGTAAAAAAAGTCATGAACAAAAGTTCAGGTACACAGGAGCTCAGTAAATGGTAGCTCTCTTTAGTGGCTTCAGTTTTCAAGGAAACTTTGGTCAAGAAAGGATGAGCAAAATGCTGAGATTCAGACGGGTGTCAGCAAGGTGATACCTGTCACCCACCCCGCTGCCTTGTTAAGATGTCTGGGACTCCCTGACTGTGCTTAAGTTTGCACCCTTCACTTAAATATGATTGCATAATATCTTCTGCAATTGTTGCTTTCTGTAGTATTTTTTTTATACTACAGAAATGTGCTATACTTGGAATGTGGAAGTGAATAACTGATGATCTAACAGGTGTTAAGGGGAAAAAGAACTGAAAGTCTCAAGTTGAATTCTTCATCTCTTATAATACGAAGAACTTCAGAAGTCATTTATTATATCCTCCCATTTGGCCATTGAAATAAAACTTTGCACTGACTTTCTTAAAAGCAATCTTCTGTTAATTTTAAAAGATGCTTATTAAGTAGTAGATAACCATCCCACCAAATCACACTCATGGTTACAGAGCTTGCCATTTTAGAAAATTTCACTTCATAGAACATAATCCATACTGTGTCCTCTTCAGACGGCATGACTGGTTTGCTATGTGTAAGGAAAGGTGAGGAGGTCATTGGCCCATTCGCATGGTTTTTAGAAAGATTTAAATTTAAGGGCAAATGAAATTTTAATAAACACCCATTGTTTCTGTTATTGTGTATGAAATTTCATTTTAAGAAAAAGAATCAATAAAATCTGTTACCTCTTTCAGCCCTGAATTTTAGTGTGCTCGCTCTGGACCAGGGCTAGGAAGAGTTATCTTCATGGTTCAAGTTCCATCTCTTTTTTCCTTCTTCGTCTTATTAGCCATCCTTTCCCTAAGACTTCTCTTCGCTCACGATCACTGGGGAGATTGTGGTCAAGGTAGAGTCCTAAAGCTCAAGCAGACTAACTGAATCTGCCCTCCTGGGGGTGGTATGGGGTGGGTTTTCAGAGAATCCACAATTTAAACAAGTTCTCCAGGTGACTTTTCCCTATCATAAAGTTTGGGAACAACTTCAGGTGTGTCTGTTTATTGTCTCTCCCTGGTTTTTGTTTTAAACCAGTGGCCCTTATACCAGGTGGCATGTAAAAATAATCTGGAGAGGTTGAAATAAATGGTTTGGGATGGAACCCCGGCCACCAGTATGCTTTCCAAATGATTTTCACTCGAAGCCAGAGTTGAGCACCACCAAATGCTGGGATCACCATCTGATGCCCTCAATGCATCGTCCCTCTGTTCTTGTATTCTGTACTTTTTTTTTTTAATCACTTCCTAATTTGCTACTTCCTTTACTTGTATTATACATCCCTAATTCCTGACAGATGGGATTCATAGACTGTTTGGCCTATGAAAAGGGATACTGTAAAGCACAAAAAGCAGGAAGTAACTCAGCATTTAACGTCTGGATTGCTTGCTTGTGTTCCAGTCATGGTCCTATAACTCAAATGATGCCCTTTGCACCTGGCTCTGTGATTCTGATTATGGAGAGGACACGCCTTAAAAGTAAAACAACAGAAAAGGTGTGATCCTATTGCCGCTGAGGTTCCAATTTACTATTCTGACATGGATGAGGGTCATGGAGCATATATTGTTAAAACCATTTCTTACATCTCCTGAAACTTGAGGGGATCCAGGCTGAAGATCAGAATTGGTCCATTTCCTCCATTTCATGACACGTAGACACTTTCCTCCTTTGGAGTTTAGTGGTCTTTGTTTTATTCATTACCTTCACCTGATAAATATTTATTGGGTACTAACACAATGAAATGAGTAATCTAGAGCCACCTACAACAATAGGAATGAATCTTACTAACATCATGTTGACAGGAACCCAAACAGAAACACAAATGTGCTATATGATTGATGAAAAGTAAAAGCATTAATCTTGGCTGTTATAAATTAGCATTGTGATTACTCATGAGGGTGAATTGAAGGGAAGGGAAAGAATGGGGGATTTCTTGGGTATATGCAAAGTCCTGTTTCTTAATCTGGAGTTCTGGGTACAGAGTATATTCAGTTTGTGAAAGTGGGTAACCTGTTTACTTATGATTTGTTCATGCTTTCTAACTATTTAATGTTTCATTAAAAGTTTTAAATATATATATATAAAGAAGAAATATTTACTGGGTACTACAAGACACAAGGGATTTAGTGGTAGATAAGTCAGTCACTTCCCTTCCGTTACAATACATGCAGTCAGGTAGAGAATACTAACAAGGTAGAACAAACACAACATTACAAGATTTCCTGCAGCAAATGACAGCTCAGATGAGCTTTGATGTGTGAATAGGAGTTGGCTAGTATAAGGGATGGAGAAAGCATGTCAGCAGGAACAGATTAGACCTGGCTCCGGAGAATGGAATAGCATGGTGGAACAGAGGCCCTGAAATGATTTGGCATGTTGGAAACAAGGTGAGTAAAGGCAAGAGACAGAAGATGAGAATGGAGAGATGAACTGAGCCTTCTTTATAAGCCATTTCAGAAGTTGGCCATTATGCTAAAGTCATCAAAAATCTTTGGTCCTGTCTTGTGGGGACTCTATGGAAGAGGGCAAGTCTGACAGCCAGGATGCCTACAATTCAGCCAAGAGATCATGGATGTCTAAGTATGATGGTGCACCAGGGTGAAGTATGGGAAGCATTGAGGAGGTAGTTGCCAAACTTTTGTGCTAGATTAGAAGTGAGAGAGAAGGAGAGGTGGAAGTTCAGCAGTTAGCTAACTAGCTAGACTCCTGGCAGAAAGATTGCAAATTTGGTGCTGTGCACAGAGAAAACAAGACTATCCTAATTCCAACTGAAAGCCCTTCTTCTTATAAAGGTAACATTTCCTATTCTGACTCCAGACCTCCCTAAGAGCAGGGGTTATTTTGAAATAACCCCATTAATGGTCAATTTAAAAGAAGCTATTGGGTCTATTCATTGGGCAACGTGAGGCAAGTCCCTTAACCACTACGTTTCTCAGATTCATTGCCTGTTAAATGGCAACATTAAACAAGGTCATCTACCCCAGGGAAGCACAGATGATAAAATGAGTCTCAATTCTCATCATGTTACCTAAATGCAAGATAAAAACTAAAAGGAGTTACTCCTGTCACTATTTCATTGTATTTCGTCCTGGAGAGCATTCCTAAGTAGTTTCTTTTACAGCTGAAATTAGATATATAAAATATCTGTGATCCTTCCAACTTCTCATTCATATGAAAGGCGTTTTGGATATCCAGCAGGAAAAGGTCTAGAATCAGATCCTCTTATTTTCCCTTAGAGATGGAATCTTTCTGCTCATATCTTTGCCATGTTAGCATTTTGGTTCACCCTGTATTCTCAACCAGTTGCTATTGAAGTTTATGTTCTTCCTGAAGCTGCTCCAATAGGCTTCATTGTATCTGACAGCACCACCCCACAGGTGGTACAGGTGGTCTGCACAGCCCTGGTTTTCAATCAGAAAATCACTTGGGGAACCTCCACCTCTTAAATCAAAAGACCAATAACCTCCAACAGGTCATCTCTCTTTCTCTGTGTAATGAAAAGAATTATGGATATCACTTAATGATGATACAATTTTATTAGTTGCATGTTGTGTTGGCCAACTGTGCATTTGACATACCCAAGGTGTTGAACTATAATTATAAGGATAAAATTTTATTTTGGCTTATGGTTCTGAAGGTTCCAGTCGAAGATGGGACAGCTGCATTTGCTTTCGGCCACTGGTGAGCACAGAACATCATGGTGGGAACACGTGGAAGAGCAAACTGTTTATATCATTAGCCAGAAAATAGAAAAAGAGGGAACTGGCCTTTGGCGGTATTTATCCAGGGACCTAAAGACTTCCCACTAGGTCCCATCTTTTAAAGGTCCACCACCTCTCAGTAGAGCTATACTGGAGATCAAGCCTTTACCTTGGCCTCTGTGGGAAATTAAACATCCAAACAAGAGAGTCTTTCTTGTCTGATATATGAAAAGTTATCCAGCATGAAGAATTCATTTTATGATTACTCATGCCTTATTCATAATTTAAACTGTAAATCACAAAGTCAGGAATTATTGGTACAGTTGCCTGAAGTTTCTAAGTTATGTTCAGTGTGTGTATGCATGTGTGTGTAATTTTTTTTTTTTTTTTTGAGATTCTAACTCAATCATGTAGCCTCCCTAGATTCTGAAATAGTTTTATAATACTCATATACCATTTTGGAAATTTATAATTTTTAATATCAGGCAAAGTATAGATTACTGTTTTATAGAAATATTAGTCACTAGAAACAATTTATACAATTCTAACCAAGATATAGTAAATAACTTGGTTGGCATTAGATATATAATATTATATGATATCAGAAAAAAGTTAATCTGTTTAAAGAATTTATTATATACTTAATGTATTTTCAGCATCTGTGTGTAGCTGAGTACCTTCCTAAGTACTGAAGTTGTGCAATGATCTCTATACCCAGGGATTACAGATATTCTAAAGGTCATTTTCTTTCTTATATCTATCCCACAGTTCATAAACACTTCACTTATCTGTGCTCCGGCTATTCTTTAATCCATTCACTAAGATGTTTTATTTCACTGTTTTTAGTTTTCATGTGCATATTTCTGTTTAATTCCTTTTAAGATCTGTCTTGTTATTTATTTACAACTTGTATAATTTCTATTATTTCATTCAACACTTAAAACAATCTTGGTTGCATTCTAACTATAACTCTTAAGGCTGTGAATGATGCTGTTTGTTGCATCAGTTGATTCTTTTCTATGGTGGTTTGTTCTTTGCTGTTTGTCCTTTTTGTTTGTGACCTAATCTGACCTGTGAACTCTACCACATGCCCTGGTTGGGGGATCAACATTTGCTGGGACCCAGTTTTCTTAAGACAGATCTTTTGGATCTTCCTATTTTCAGACCCATTTCCCTCTGTATTTCCAGAAGTGCTTGATAACGCTGGTTTTTGAACCACTCTAGTATGGAGCCTCACTTTTCTATTTCCATTTTGTTCAGATGGTCATGGATAGGAGACAGCCATATTTGAAAACTTCAACTGAGAATATTTCAAAACACCAATATAAAGAGCATTGAATATGTCCAGATGATTTATTTCCTTACTATTCTGTACATTAATGATGCACTCATGTATGATCACATTCTAGACACTGCAGATACAAAATCAAGCAGAGCTTATGTAGCTGAGGAAAATGAAAACGGGCGCTTATTCTACAATCTGATAAACATTGTCCTAGAATTATGGCAAAGTGTTCTAGGAGAACAGGTGATAACAATTGTAGTAGTAGTTTATGGATATTTACCTTGTGCCAGGAACTGTGCTGAGGAAACAGAGTTTATCTGGCAAAAATCATACCTGTAGTATGTGATATAATTGGATTTTTCATGTACATCTTTTACTATGACCAATTCTTTAGGAGGAGAAATGGGGACAACATAGAGAAGATGGCAACTGGGTTGGTCAAGGATGAGTAGACATGAAAGAGATATCACACATGCATGTGGAAGAGAGATTGCTGTGTAGGGACATAGTGATAGTGGAGGCAGGTGGGAAAGAAGGTTAAGAAAGTCCAATGGCGATCAGGTCCTCAACTCCCTACAGCCTGTTTTCTCTGATACTGACTAGCAACTGCATATCCCTGGGATTGAAGAGAAAGGAGTTGGAAATGGGACTGAGGCTGGAGTAAACTATTGACATTTCTTTTATAAAGAAGTATAAAATTAAGATATTAACTTTGTATATGAATTCTTTGCTACCCTTTGCCTCATGCGAATTTTTCATGTACCATTCGTTGATCTACTGTCAAATGTACAGTCTGTGTTTACCATCCTGGTGAGGTATTTATCCTGCAAACACATATTGCCTTACTGCACTGTCCTTGCCTCACTGCAAAGCATCTGTTTCAGTTTATTACTGAACTCCACCTTAAAAGTTCTAACCAGCCACTTTTTATTAATGATTTGCTGTGGTTGAACTTTATAAGAAAAAAAGAAACCCCCCAAAACCTGTGTTCTGCATGTACATGTTCTATACTCTATTTAATAATTTTAGACAACCGAGCGAAAAACATAATAATAGTAATAATAATAATATTCGCGATAATATTTATAGTAATGCCAGCGATCTATGGTATTTTATCACTTTGTTGACATATGAATGTTTGATTATCCAGTAGGTAGAAATATCTATCCATATTGCATTATCATTTAGATAACATGCTGCATGTTGGAACTCTCTATCATTTTTGTTTTGCAATGCTGGAATCGAACCCAAGGCCTTATGCATGCTAGTTAAGCAAACACCCTCCCACTGATCTATACTACCAGTCCATTGAAGCTTTTCATATAAATGCAACAGTGACTGTTTTTCCAATTTGTAGGACATACAATGTTTTGAGGCATTTTTATACAGTCCCAAATAGATTCCTCTATTTTGGTAGTGTATATAATTTTTTAAAAGTGAAAATATGAAAATGTTACTTATTGAGGCCCTGTGTTGACACAGATATCTCCCTCTTAAATACACATCGATTAAACAGGAGCTATCTGAGCATTTTATTTCATAGGAAATCTCAATTAAAGTGTCTCATAATTTGCACAGGTTTAGTTGAATCTGCTTTCTTGATTGTGCTTACTGTCAGCCTTTCCTTTGATTTCATTGTGGGGTAATCATTAGATTCTTGTATATTTCCATTTTGCCAATTAGCTTAAGTTGTTAGTGCAAATTTATATGTCCTGGTTCTTCTAAGTCCTTGCCAATTACTTTGGAACATTGAACACTTAACTGTGCTTGCTCTGGGGTACTAGCAATGAAACTGTAATTAACTAAGATAGTTGCCTCTTTCCCTTAAAAGCTAGAAAATGGGATTATGCTCCAATAAACAGGTTTAAGGCAACATAATGGTAAGTCTTTTGATAACAAGTTTTTACTCATAGTTAACATGATAATTTTTTTAATAAAAACATTAAATACTACGGAAATGAAAACACACCAAATTATGGTTTGTCCGATATAATAAGATACTAACATAAAATCTGGCTTGACTCAGTGATGCTCTGGAATTTATATGATATTTTAAATGAATCATAAAATATTAATCAAGGAGAAATCTTGACCAAATTCAAGTAATTTGATTCAGTCCTGCTATAGCTATGAAGCAAATGGAATTTTCTTTTATAATTACTTTTTTTTTATCTTTTAAAAATCCATTTATGGTTATTGAAGAACAGATTTAGAAATATCTTTTGAAAAATGCTTTAAAATTAATCTCTTTCATCACTTCCAACATTTTGGTAATTTTCTTATGGAGAAAAGTGAAATAGAGGATGAGTTATCCCAAATATAGTCTCAGTAGTTAAATTGAATTTCAGAAACACTTAGGATCAATCAATAGATTAGCAACATTTGCTGAATCTCTACTAATTCGTCAGGTCAGGATGCTAAGGAACTGAACAGATATTAAAGAGCAGAAATTTATGTGTGCATAAATATATTTTGTACCTATACATATAGGTACACGTATATGGTGTGTACACAGGCACAGAGTGTGTATGCATTGTATGCATGCATGTACTTGTACATATATGTTTTCTATGTTTTTTCAACCCACTGTGACTTTATCATATGGCTTAATATGGTTCTAGTATTTCAGAAGCATGAAATTCAGGGATGATAGAGAATTTTGTGTGTGTGTGTGTGTGTGTGACTGTCAGATGCTTCATTTGGGGAACAGACTGAAATGGAGGTAAGGGAGCTCTGAGTTTGAAACTTCTGAAAGCGATACAGAGGGAGAGATGTTTTAGCTCTGAGGAGGCATCATGTATTTGATGAGAGCAGTGATTCCTTACTTCTTGACTTCTTAGAAGTTTTCAACTCAGTTCACTGGGAGATCTTTTTGTTTTTTGCCCTAAATGTCAATGTCCTGTCAATTTTATTATTGAACTTCCAATATTTATTTTTAAAAATATTATGTAGTCATTTTCTCTACAGATATTATCTGAGCTTTTTAAAACCAGACAGACATGAGTTTTTTTTTTCTTTCAATAACATTTATTGGAAATTATAAAATTTTATAACATTTTAAGGTACTTTACACGTATTGACTAGCTAATCCTCTCTATAAGCCTAGGAGGTAAATGCTATTATTATCCCCTTTTTTCTTCTTTTTTAAAAAACCATTATTAGCAGTAATTCATATTAACTGTACAAATCAATGGGCTGGATGACATTTCCATATATACATGTATTTTACTTTGTTGGAACCCCCACTGCCTGTTATCCTCACTTGTTCTCCCTTTAATTCCCTTTCCCTTCCTTATGAGTTATTTCAATCACAGCTTTAGGTTTGGTACCATTTTGGTGTGGATTTCCACACCCCCATTGACTTTTGCACCCCCAGGGAAGATCTCCTTGTGAATTCTCTTTGTGATTTATAGTTCACTTTTCTCTCCTTAAGGATTTAAGTATCTGTTTCCCATGAAGACTATTACAATTTTGAAAGTAAAACCTGGTGCAATTATTCTTAGTGTGGACGTGTCCATCTGAGATGGAAAGATTTTAACTTAGTTCACATCAAAACCCAAGACATTTATGAATGTTTTTCATTAGAAGGCTAAGGTTCATTTGGACATCTGTGTTTTTGTTTTTCTTCAGGCATATCCAAATTTCCCCTAACTTCTGAATGTGTGTGACAAAAATCGTTCTTCTTTTCCATCTCAATATAATGTAGAATGAAATGTATCATCAGACACTTGTTTCTAGAAAACCCATCAATCCCAATGTATCTGAAGTTCAGCTCTTGATCCTCAGGCCCCAGGCCATATGCCCCACCAACTTTTTCTCTGGAAATCTGCTCTTTGTTCCACTTTTCCAGGATCAGTTGATGGCACTACCATCATTTCACGCACTCTATAAAAACCCTGGAGCAAACCCCACATCACTTGGGTCCTCCATTCTGGTCTTCCCTAACCATCTTATTCTGCTTTCTTTTTTTTCCCATAGCACTTACCATCTTCTAACACGCTGCATGATTTACATATTGCCTACTGAGTATCATTCCGAATTAGAATGAAAGATTCTCAAAGGTACAAGGGCAAGGATCTTGGACCCAAAGGCCTAAAAATAATTCCACTGTGGAGAGCACACAATAAATATTTGTGAATAAATGATGAAGTGATCTCTGAAGAGATTCTATGAGAGATCCTTGGACTCACTATTTTTATTGCCTAAGAGGCAGAAGAGTTCCATATTAAAGAACCCTCACTCGATTTAAAATAGTCCCAGATTTGCTATGATTTGGCTTTCAAAATAAGAAAGGGCTCAGTTCATTTGATTTCTAGAGATAGCCTGCAAGCAAAATAAGTTATAAGAACCTGGAAGAATGCTTTACAATATCTAATCTATCATGGATCTTTTATATGAAACAGTTTAAGAACTGGTGCATGTGGGGAAATCATTGTCTATGGCTAAGAAAAATCTAGTTGACATGTTTAATTTTTTCTAGTTTTAATTCAGTGGTTCTGCCTTATACAAAGAGTTCAGCGCTGATCCTGATAATAAGCTCAGGGAATTTGGATGGCTAAATTCTCTACTGAAACTCTCTCAATCTTACTGTAGAAATTAGCATTAAATAGTTTTGTATTTATATCTGCTGCCACACCAAAAAAAAAAAAATTGAATTTGTTTTCTTTAGAAATTTTATTAGAATATGGGGGAAAATTAATAATAGGAAAAGTCATAAGACATTTCATTTTTTCTTCAGAAAATTAAGATGAAAGTCTATAGTTTGTAAGATAAACTTTAAATCAGGAGAGGTAAAGTTGTATTTTTATAGTGAAAAAATGTTATTTATTTTTTTCTAGGACACTGGATTTTTATATAATGTGCTTGATTAAAATAATCTGAATCTGAGTCATAATTTTGCATATTATCAGTTCATTGTTTTGTGCTTCACGTTGCAGTACCAGTGTTTCAATTTACATGATGATCCGCTTCAAATTGAGATAATGGAAATGATTCGAATTTTAGAACCAAAGGGACATGGGTAGAAAAACAATTTGTAAGCCACGTTTCTATAATTTGATATAAACCATCTGGAGATGCATACAACAGAACAGGAAGGAACTTAGCTATCTTCTATTCCAAGAATCTGATTTTATATTTGACAGAATTTTAGGAGACATTAAAATGATTTGCCCAGGATTACCCACCACACAGCTAATTAATGGTAGAGTTAGAACCAAGTGGTGATGACCAGCTAGGCAGAATTTTTCTCTTAAATATTATGTGATTTCCCTTATATATTTCTTTCTTCTTAATTTTAATTTCATTTTCTTACCAATATTATCATTGGACTGTAAAATCTGTTATGGTTAAAATGTCATTTATTACCTTTGATGTTTAGGGGAAAAAAACACACTTTTTTGTGAATATTTATCTTTTCTTTTTCTGATTCTATTTGAAGAAGGCCTCTTTAATTAAACATATTTTCTTGCTCTTCATGTATTCAGAATCAAACCTTTCAAGAATTAGAGACATGTAACAGTTTATTGTATTTTTTTCCCACTTGTGGGATTTTCTCCCCCAACCCACTGGTTAAATTTCACCTTTTATCCAGAGTTACACTGGACTGCAGAATTGAAGGATAGTAGAGGCTTAAACTATATTTAGGTGCTCTGACTGTATACGTTTTAACTTCCCAGAAGTTGAATTTTGAGCTAAAGGAGCCAGCTACCTTGAACCTGACCTTCTGCTTTTGCTTGGCTGAGGAAAGTATTCTTGATTATGGGGAAATAATTCCTACAAGGAAGCAATTTGTATCCAAGAGCTATCATGTTTCAAATACCATTAGTAGAAGCATTTAGCAATGCTGATCAATCTGGATAAATTTGGAAGAGAAGACAGAGATTTGTAAATTATTATGGGAAGTAGAATCTGCAGATTGGTTAGAAGAAAGAGAGAGAGAGAGAGAAAAAAAAAAAAAAAAAAGACCAAAGGAGGAAGGAAGCAACATTCTATGTTAAGACCATAAGACAGTCAGATATATCTGGAGGTGGAGGAGAGAGAACAAATTCACTAAGCTACTAACATACCAGCGGCTCTTTTTCAAATGGAGGTTACTTGCAGGTATAAAGAGCCTCAGGTGGAGAGCAATTGAGTAAGTGGAACCAAAACCTATCAACGCAGGAGCTCTGGTTGACCAGTCCTGTATAATGGAGAGGAGAGACAGCAGTTTATCTGCAACCTGGTTCTAGACATGGCGGGTGCTACCTACCCAGATGCATCTTAAGAAGGAGTTTCTCACATCCAGAATGAGTCTTGAAAAGGGAGTAGGATATGATAAAGGGTATGAGAAAATGTGGGGAGTTGTTCTACTTGAACAGAAAAGCAAACATACTTTAAGACCTAGTAGGTCTGCCACAGGGGTTGTGGGGAATGTCACCGGGATCTGTTAGGTCAGGTCTGCCTGCACTTTTTTTTTTGGGGGGGTGTGGGGGGACATGAAAATTTATTTATTTTTTGCAGATTACTCCCCAAATATGTTTACAAATTAACAGTTAAACTTCTATTTCTTCCACATGGATCTCAATCAAACTAAATTTCAACAATTTTTGGAATTGCATTCCACTGTATTGCCTTCTTCAGTTACATACATGATTCAATTAGTATTTCTTTGACATCCCATATAGAATAAAGAACAGAATATGTAAAACGATATTTTACTTCTTTGTAAGAAGCAACAGAAATTCAACATTTTAAAGCATTGGAGGGCATCTGTAATATTTTCCCTATACAGAATATGTTCTAGTGCAAACCAATAAACCTTATTGTCTACCATAGCTTGACCTTCAAAAGTTGGGTATACAGAATGCCTGTAGAATAAATTATATATTTAAAATAGAAGATTAGCACTGATACAAAATCTGAGGAAAAATTGCCCTTGTTGATAGCTCCTGTACTTTTTAGTGTCTATGGAGAGTGTGTCCAGTTAGTCTCAGATATGTTCATTCTGGCATGTGATCTGCTCATAACCTCTCTGTAGCCTCTTCGGTTCTGTCCCCCTTTCCTTCATGAGATTCTGCTGGATAGTGGAGGGACTGTGCCCTGTGGGTTGTTCCGCCTACGTGATCCCTCCACTTACAGTCGTGCCTCCACCCCTTCCCCCACACACGTGCCAGCATTCCTGAGCTCCTGACCACACCCTATTTTATCCCCTTGGCATTTATCATGATCTACTATTTTACATAACTCACCTCCATGTTATATGTGTAGTTGATTTTCTACCTCCTCCTCCTAGAACAAGGGCCCCACGCCTGCAGAGAGATGGTCTCTTCATTTAGTTTTGGTTTCCCTGATGCTGAGAACAGTGGCTAAGGTTAAGATGTAAAGATTAAGCGTTGCCAAGATCATCAGGTCCCTTGTGAAATATCTGCATCAGTGGCATAATGTTTCTGATGGCTGTTGTTCTAGTTTGAATCTTAAGTGTCCCCCAAATGCCTATGAAGTAAAGGCTAAGTCCCCAGCTTGGCACTATCAGGAGGTGGTGAAAATGGAGATGGAGTCTACTGGGAAGTCTTCAGATTGTAAGGAACACGCCCTTGAGAGGGACTGTGAGACCCCAGCCCCCACCCTTGCTCTCTTTATTACTTCCTGTCATGAGGTGAGCAACTTTGTTCCTGTCATGATGCTATGTTGCTACAGACCAAAAGCCAGGGGACCAATCAATCATGAACTGAAACCTCTGAAACTGTAGCCAAAATAAACCTTTTGTCTTTATAAAGTTGATTTTCTCAGGCATATGTTACAGTGAGGGAAAGCTGTCCCACCCAGATATGTCATTCTCCAATTTCTTGCAAGTAGGACTGCAAAGTCAGATATTTAAATGAGCATAGCCTCTCTTGTTCCCATCTGTGGTAGGAGCTAAAAAACAGGCATTGCTCTGAAAGGAGATCAAGAACATAACCTTAGATGAGACTGGTAGGGACCTGGAAAGACTGAGGCATGATTAAGATAATTTTATACCTTATTCTACTCTAATTAAAAAGGCCCAGAATTTCCCTCTGTGTCTAGCTCATGTTAGGAGACTTTTGTTCTAGTTCTGTGTCTGTCACTAATTTAGGATATGATATTGAACAGATCACTGTCTTAATTTCATTGTCAATGACATGAGGATAATTGTTTGCCTTTCTTGGCATACAAAGTTTTTCAAGATAATCCTACATAAGACACATTAAAATAATTTTAGAAGGTTAGGAGGCTGCACATTTGTGAACACGTTATTTTTAGAGATTTCACTTTTACTTATTTTTTCATTTAAATTTATTTTTAATTGATATAGGAATAGTACATATTTTACTCCATAAAATTTTACATATTTTACCCCATAATGTATCAGTTAAAAATAAATTCAAATAAAAAATAAGCTACAAATATGTGCATTTTAATGTATCAGTTAAAAAATAAATTTAAGAAGCAAATAAAATGTCCTAAATATATATAAAATTCTTCAATAAATCAGTTAAAAATAAATTTAAACTAAAAGAGTTTTTACTTTTAAATATTTTACCTAGGATTCCATGCTCCTATGTGTAGACCAATATTTTAAGGGTACAGTATATTATTACTTTAGTTCGTATTATCTGCTTAGTTTCCATAGCAAATGTTTCCTGGTTTAGAATCAATCATTTTTGTAAAGTGTCATTTTTTTTTTCTACCTTCATTTGGATGTGAATTTAAGTTACTCTGTTGGCAAACTGAAAAAGAAGTCTGGCAATTTCTGATAGTGTGTTTGGGATGAGAAAATTCTGGGTTTGAAGAGAGGAACTGGATGGAGGTTCTCTGGAAGCCTGTGGGGAAAGCAGCAGGTACTGAGCAGGTAGTGAGGAATGAGTTTGTCAGGAACTAGCCCATCAGGTGCATGGGCCATAAAATGTGGCCATGAAGGACACAGTGTTCCTGATGACAGTAATAAATCTGTTTCAAATAAAGTGAACTGTTTGCTTAAACTTTCCTGTGTTCTGTCAGACCTTTGGCGCTAAGAACCAACTCAATATAGAAATTAGCTTGCCCAGAAGTGGCAGGGCAGAAACACTAAAAGTACAGATTGTTGTATCTAAATTGTGTTTAGTAACACAAATCTCTCATGAAATATTTGGTATGTTGCTTTTTAGAATTTTCTAGATGGAACAGAATTGCTCTTTCTTCTATTTACTGCTCCATTATAGTGTATCAATTATGTTCTTTTAGGAGAGCATTTGGAATGCAATACTTACCGATGAAATACCTATCTGTTCTGCTCTCTGACAAATCTGTGCTTTTAATTTTAATTTTTTATTAAGATGATACCAGGAAAAATTGCTTAGCATCCCAAGGAAGCATTGATTATATCTATTCTTATGGATATTTCACTTTTATTTTTATGTGAGCTCTTTTTCTATTACCTGTTCTCCACTGAAGCTTGTTTCAAATAAAGCTGTCTGATAGTCATGGTTGCTAGGGTGCAAGAATCATGATGGCCGATGTTGCCAAGGAGGAAACAGAGGTGAGTCCCTGATTACAGAAGAGAACCATTTTTTATTCTCCTTGAAAGCAAATCTTCTTTATATACAGATGGCAAGTTCACTAACTCAGTAGGAATATGATTTCAAAAAGAAATATGAAATTTTAATATGTTTTCTGAGAGTGATATCAACCAAAAGACACTTCTTTGGGATGAACAAGTGGGATTTATACTCCCCTATATCTTATTCTGGGGTGGAAATTCCTTTTGAAAAAAACACAGTGCAAATATTTTCGTTTATAAAATGAAGGCAAGCTTTCTAAGGGTTTGAAAATCCTCAACAGGGTCAGGTGAGGAATCTCTTGCTAATATTTCTTTCAGCTTTGAATTTGGTTACATACTGATCAATAAACATTTATTGAGGCTTTCTACATGTTAAGCATTTTAACTAGGGATTTTTCATCTATTTTCCCACTTAATCTCATAATTCTGTTGCAAAGTACTCTTGTTTCAATAAGTACTAGGAAATATTCCTACCAGTGGAGAAGGTGGGATTTTTAAAAAATATTTTTAGTTGTTGATGGACACAGTACCTTTATTTTATTCATTTATATGTGGTGCCGAGAATTGGACTCACTGCCTCATACATACTACACAAGTGCTCTACCACTGAGCTGCAACCCCAGCCTGAGAAGGTGGGATTTCAATCTTGTCTAATATCACTAAATTCTTTCCATTTAAACATATCTTGTATATCTATATCTAATGAAGAACAGGATATAAATACATAGATGTTCTGATTTCATACAAACAATAGCACAAGAATTTTTCTCTTAGTCTAACAAATATGTTTAGAAAAAATCCATAGTCGGTAAAGTTTAATGATATAATTTTGGAGATTATTCTGGTTTTGAAAAGCAAATTGTCTAAATATTGGTTAGGTTTGTCATCAGAAAGATTGATTGGTACCTTATTGTTTGGGCTATCTTTGGGATATTTTTAAAGTAGCCATACAATTCAGTTCATTGAAAAGAACTTACTGAGTAGCCAATCTTGCAGAATTGGATTAGAGTGTATGAAAGCATCATTATGAAGTTTCCTATATGATGTGATGGGGGGATATTAAAAGACTGTGAAAGGACAGCATTTTCAGTAGGAATACCCCTTGAGTGACTGAAATGGCAAATAGTCAATCCCATCAACCTTATATTTCCCTCCAATTTGAGATACCCTCAGTCTTCAAGAAAGGGTCATTAACAATTTGCTTCATATGTGAAGAAGGCCTGGCCACACTGAAGAATAAATTGGCACCCTAGTAACCTGAGAAGCCATATCTTGTAGCCCAGAATATCATTTAGAACGCAAAAGTGCACTAAGAGAGAGAAAGAAAAGTTCTTGGAGAGCAAGGTTCTTATTTATCTCAGTGAGACCTAGTGAGACAGTTACTATAACTGGGTTTGCATAATGCTGTGATCACCACTAGCTACTAGCTTGGTCAGTGGAGATATGGAACAAAGGTTATTTAATGCACCTGAATGTGTACTTATTGCCCATGTGAATTAGGATTGAGAATTGTTTTTTCCTAAACTAAACTACGTTTGTTTTTTTTAAGAAGAAGAGGAAAAAAAGTCATATTCCATCCTCTGGAAAGTCTTTTGGTTGATCCTTACAAGGGGCAGGACATTTGATTAGGGGGACTGCTTGAATATACCAAATGCCACCGTACTGGTTGCCTGGAAACATAGTGTTTGGGGATTATTACCTTAATGGTTACCCACAAAATTAACACTGCCAACCTCTTATCTCACAGAGGGTGTGGGCAAACGTTTAAATGACTCCAATTTTAGAGATCGTGACACTATGACATCAGCCTTTGCAGTAGACCTGAGCCATGAACAGGGACTGAGATAAGAGATTTATTTGAAAGACAAGACTAGTTTCTTAAACCACTGGGAACTCATAAAACATGCCCATCAGATAGTGCTTATGTGTTTTAAACATAGGAAGAGGGTGGAGGATATTCTTCCACACACTTTGTGATTTTTATCTATATGCCCAACTTTCCAGGAAAAACCTTATCAGCAGTTGCAGTAAAAATGTCACTTATATGCAAGTTGTTAAGGGAAATAGCAACATTAAAATCATCTTGAAGATTGTGCTGTTCATAAATGAACCAGTTTGAGTGATTTGAAGGATTTGATTGATTCAGTGAGTCATAATAATGAAATTGTGTAAATTATCCATATTGATATAGTCTAGGAACTACATGGGTATACACAATATGTAAAGCATCTAGAAATTAGCAGGAGGCCCTGTACATAGTTTAACATGGGACTCTAATGTAGACCAGGAAAGGACATATTCAATCCATTCCCTAGATATCCATTGAGTTCTCATTTATATCAGGCATTGCAAATGTGACTAGGATTAGTTATGGGTAAAAACAATTGTACTACAAAAAGAATTTTAAAAATTTACTAAACATAGCCATGCTATTGAGATAGATTGCATAAAATATAACAGGATTATTTGACCCTGGTTGTCATGTCAGCCTTCATCACCTATTCTAGATGATACAGAATATTGGTCCTTTGCAGCAAAGACTGAAGAGACCTGCATGATTTTGGGTTATTAATCACAAAAAAATTTTCAAACTACTTCATGAGCCATTTAATATTGTCTTTGTTCTCTGGACAAATACAAGGATTGTTACTACATTTTTCTTTTCTCTTTTAATAGGAAGAAGCTACAATTGATTCAACACTACTTTACCAGAATAAGTAAAGGTCTATTTGCCTTGCATGATATTAAATTAAATCTGTCTGAGAGATAAACAACTTAAATTTTAATGCTTCACATTCAAGAGCGCATCTGTGCTAATGTTTAAATAATATATCTATCTTTCAGATTCTGACTTGGAATTTTGGTAGTCTTTGGTTTTAGACTTTTATTGAGAGTTCTAAATTTAATTAATTCTTCTTTTTACCAGAAAGGTGATAATATTCCTTTAAATTTGCTCAGCTGAAATACTTGTACGAATTTTACTTCAGATTCTTCTGCTCAGTTGTTTAAATAATTAAATGACCAGCTTAGATCAAGCCTTAGTCATAAAGGCAAATAATGTAATGCAATACTGTGTGTGTGTGTGTGTGTGTGTGTGTGTGTGTGTGTTTATAAACTCACATGCATACATACACTCATTTTGTCTCATGAGTCATGATAGGATAAGGAAAAAACAATCAGTATCCTGCTACTACTATTGCCTACATTAACTTGGGTAAGTTTCTAAACCTTTAAGAACTTTGGTTTCATTTGCAAAGTGAAGCCAATAATATGTACAATTTTGGGGTTTTACAAAGATTAAGTTGATGTGTAAAACAAACATCTTGACAAATTGTAGGCAATGCAAAAGCGTCAGGCTCTTTGTCTTCATTGTCAAATGTTGAATACTTTAGCAGGACAAGGTAAACCTTTCTTTACTTTTTTTCCAGGAAGATACAAGAAAAATGGATCTTTGAATTTTCATTTTCATATTTTAATTTTTATAATGTATAAGATTCTCAATCAAAAGAAGTAGTATTTAGTCCTAGGAAATAATGATAATATTGTTTCCCAGTTTTCCTCAGAAGTAAGCTAAGTATACTCATTTGAAATTTTATTAACCATTGAACTACCTTATAATTTGACAAATTATTACAATGAACAGAGTTTGAATTTGTTGTTGTTTAAAGATTGTGTACCACCCAAATACTCTTTATATCATGAAAATATTCGGTTCACAATTATGCCAGAAAGATTTCATGATGAGTTTTAATGCAACACAGGTTTCAGATGTGGCAGTTCACATCTAATCTATTAAAAATCCTATAAAGTATTCAATCCCCAGCACCGCAAAAAAAAAAAAAAAAAAAAAAATCCTATAAGTAGTAGGCATTTTTAGTTTGTCTCCAGGGATGGTGACCATCAATTCCTTCCTTCTCCTTATAGACACACATACTGCTCCTTGCACCAAGAGATGGAGTATCATTTTTATGTCCTGAGTCTGGGTTGACCTTAACAATTAGTATTACTTATAAAATGGGTCAGAAGTGGTGTTCTAAAAATTGCAAGGCTAAGTTATAAGATGTTTTGTAGCTTCCTTGCTGGTATTTGAAATGTTTCCTCTCAGAATCTATGTACTGTTCTGTGAGAAATTCAAGACACATTGAGAAGCCATGTTTTTGACACCCCTAGGTGAGTCCTAACTGATAGCCATTATCAACCACCAGCTATGAAAATGAGCTATCTTGAATGACCAGCCCAGTCCAAAGGCTTCGTATGACTTCAGACTCAGTGGTTATTGGACTGAATCCACATAAGAAACCCCACGTTCTGAGTCACTCTACAGAATGATAGGAAATAACAATAAATTATTCAAAGTCACAAGACTTTGAGATAGTTTTGTATATATAATAGAACAGCATTATAAAAAAAATTGTGAAGACTTAATCATATTCACAGATACTTATTTTATTTTAAACCTCAAAATATCAAGCAATTTGTTTCCTTAATAGTCCTGAATCCTGTTTATATTTCAAAGTGATCATGTTTCAAAAAAATATAATGAGTGTCTGGTGTTAGATTTCAGGAGGAGGAGAATTGAAATATAGCATTTTGGAACTCTAAGCTTCATATGCATTCATCCATTCATTTAAATATTGATTATGTACATATGCAAAGCAATATGCCAGGTGCTGTGGGGGATAAAGGGATGAATCAGAAAGCTGTACCAATATTAGCATTTTGGAAGTCCCTCCCTTCCCCCTCAAGACAATAAGACACAATGTTCAGGTTTTCTGCAAGGTTTTCATTTGGAGTTCTCTTTAGTTTCCTTTCTTTCTTTTTTTAAAAAATTCCCATTCCTTTGATCAGTTTTTCAGGTTGTTAGTTTCTTTGAATGTTTGAAAACAGAAAAAAAATAGAAAAATAGTTATGCACATAATGACCTAGTAATCTTAAAACAAGAAAAGAAAATCTAGTAAGCAATCTAGAACTTTGATAAAGATTTTTTTTTTTTAAACTCCAAGTGTTTTTGTTTTGCCCTACAATATTGCTGTTCTTTCAGTGAGATTTATGTTCATAATCTGGTATAAATGACAGACTGGATAATAGAATTTTTACATAGCCCAGATGCTTTATATGTAAGAAACTAACAACTAATTACTTTTAAGAGAGTTGTGACTTTGTTAAGAAGGAGTATGAACTTCCAAGGCAGAGGAACTGGATTCTACTGCTGTCCTGACATCACTATTTTTGACTTTGGATAATTTGGAAAACTCTCTAAGCCTGAATTTCATTATCTATAAGGGGACTGTAAAAATGGTACTGATAGGCAAAGTCTTCTGTATTTGTTGCAAGTGTGCATGTAAACCACTTGCAATGGTTGAAAGCACATAGTGAGAGACCCAGCATTTTGCTGAGGTCATGGTCACAGGAGAGTACATTTTAGGCAATGAAAAGGAATTTATGCTAAGTGTTCAGTACGATTTGCTTAGGTTCCACATCTAGTGCAGAAATTAAACAATTATTAGACTTCTTTACTCTTCATAAGTAGCTTTAAAATTTAGAACACTACTTTAAAAAGCAGTGCTTCTTTCATATGTTTTAACCACTTGAAGCTGGGTGTTGTTCTAAATGTCCCATGTCATTGCTTGCCCCCCACAACCAGGGTGCTTACGACTTTCTCCGCCTGAATAGTCCTAACCTTCTGCTTTTGGTTTCTACAGATAAACCTCGTTGCTATAGTTTGGAGTTGAAAGAATGTAAGGGTAATATGTTTGAAAAAAAAAGAAAACTTCAAGTGTTTACTACTGCAAACCTTTTATCCCAACTATAAAGTGAAATCAAACATGTTTCACCTTAATTGCTTAAGCAGCCTGAGCTACATGCTCATTCCATAGTTTTAAGTTTTATAATTTGGGATTTCTCCAAACACATTCTAGGGAAGTTGGTAAAGGCACTACCAGCTGGTGAACACAGATGCTTCATTAACATAGTTAGCCAAATCTTGACAAATCCTAGTTTATATTTGCTTAAACCAGGAAGTTTAATCATTCTGAATTCCTTTTCCCCAAAATTTCCAGAAATCCCCAGTGATGTTGCACATATTTATGAAATTTGCCTGGTGTAAGTCTTACTCCATTAAGTTCAGTCTAAACTCCACAAACCTCAGAGTTGTTCCCCAATTTTTGCACTCCCTTGGCTTTGATGAGATCAGGCATCTGCGTTAGTCAGCTTTTTGTCACCGTGACCAAAATATTCGACACAAACCACTTGGAAGAGAAAAGGTTTATTTAGAATCACAATTTTCCGAGGTTTTAGTCCATGGTTGGCTGGTTCCTTTGCTTTGGGCCTGAAATGAGACAGAACATCATGGTGGAAGGGTGTGGCAGTGGAAAGCTTCAAGGCAGCTGGGGGAGAGATGCCGCTGGGGAGAGCAGGCAGGGACAAGATACAGTCCCCAAGGGTATATCTCCAGTAACCTAAATCCTCCAGTCATACCCTACCAACCTCTTGTTTCCACCATCTCCTGCTAGCCCTTTTAGATAAGAATGGATGAATCCACTGATGAAGTCAGAGCCGTCATGATCCAATTACTTCTTGAAAGTTTCTCTTCTGAAAACAGCTGAATCTGAGCCAAATCTTTAATAAATGAGACTTTGGGGGACTTCAAATATAGCATCCTTTGTATTTGACATGAGGAGTCTTGGGTCCTCCTCCTGCACCTGTAAAGAGTGAATCAGATCGAATTTTCTGTGCTTAGAGAAGAAGCTGAACATTTACTTGAACAAATAAGTACTAGAATAGAGGTGATTACTCTTTTAATAAAAATAATCTAGTTCAAGAATAAAATATGCTTATTTTAAAGTTTGAGACAATATAGAAATAAATGGATTAAAAGGAGAAATTCCAAAATTTAAAATATATTTTGTTCGTCAAATCTTTTATATATTTCTGTTTTGTTTATTTTGTTTTATTTGTTTATTTGTTTTTCCACATACATATATGGATAAACATAAATATACTTGTATATTTGTATTCACTTATTTATCATATATATCATGCTATATAATGTATATTTATGATATATATTTATGATATATATGATAAATAAGTGATATTATATATATATATATTTATCAAAGCCAGAAGAGAAGAGGAGAGGGACTATGAGACAGGGAAATATTGGGGAAGATAATGACATATACCATCATTGTTTTGGTTAGTGTTTTATAAAAATTTTTATGCTTTTATTTTCAACTGATTTTTCTCTTGTTATAACATAGAAACTAATATGTAGGTGGAAATTTAAAACTTAAGTTTTTCTGTCTTTTGCAACACTTACCACGCTTGGATTTAATGAAATTTCTGACATTTCAAATTGACTAGTCTTTTCTCTCCTTTCCTTGCATTTTAGGATTTTATTTTTGTTTTTCTTATTATTACCTTCTGATATCTCCAAAAACATATATTGTATTTTCTTTCTTTCAGTGTTTGTTTTTCCTAGAAATTATGTAACTAACCCTGGAAATCTAATACAAACAGCCTGTCTCTTAGACAACACAATTCTTAAAATTGTGTGGTTCTGTTACTCTTCTCTTGAGTTGAGTTATTAAAATTTAATACTATCTTATATTCCACAATATGTTATGTTACTAGTTTTATATTGTAAAAATTCATTGAGAGTTCCAAAAACATTTACTAATTTCTTTACTATTTATCCTTTCTTACATTTCAGATGTTCTTTGAAATCACCTTCACTATACATGCAGATATTCTCTAGAATTTTATTAGGAAAGATCTCCTAGTGGCAAATTTTCCTAGTTTTTATTTGTAAGAAAAATGCCATTAATTTCCCCTTTTAAAATAGATTTTCTCAGCCTATGGAATTCTGGATTGAGACTTTTGTTCTTCAGGCTACTGAAAACTATCATTATATTATCATTTAGTTTCATGAATGGGCTTGAGAAATCAGCTATCAATCTAACTGTTGCTCCTTTAAAGGTAATCTTTCTTCTCTGACTTTCTTTAATACCTTCTATCTTTGGTGATGTACTTTTTTTTTTAAACAATAATGCACATTTCTCCTCATGGAAATATGTCAGGCTTTTTATAACTGAGGATTAATGTCTCTTGTATTGTTAGAATATTTTTATCTATTATTTTCCTTAATAATGTTCTGGCCCATTCTCCCTTGCCTTTCCTTCCGGGCTCTAAGGAAAAATGTGTCATGCGTGCCAACTCTGTCCTCAATTTCTGTTAACTTTCCTTTGACTCCCCCTCCAATTTCTTTATTTATTTATATTGCTTCTAATTTGTCTTCCAGTTCCTGATTTTTCCTTCAGAGCATTTATTTTATTCTTTTTCAGAGTTGCTTGGTAATTTTTTAGCTCCCCACAGATAGATTGATTTCCCTTTTTAATAAGCATTTTATATAACCAGTGATTCTACTATCTGAAGTCTCAATGTATTTTAGGTATTTGTTGATATTGTTGCTGTTCTCCTCGTGTCTTGATTTGGTGTGTGCATAGATTTAATTCTGAGTTGCTCATTACCTTGGGAAATTATTTGTGGGAATATTTTGAGTCCTAGAATAAAAATGAAGATGAAGATTAATTTTTCCAAAAATCTAGAGATGATTTTTCTTTGTATCTTGAGAATACCTGAGGAAGCTGTTTGGGACCATTTTAAACTAAATTTATGGTCCAAGGTCTTTTTGACCACACAAGTGATGTGAATTTGAGCTATAAATCTGTACAAAGTCTGTTTTTGATTCCCACTTCTCAGGGAAGATTTATTCCTTTTGTTCCACTTAATATTAAGGCATGTTTCCTTGTGGCCCCTGCACATGCGGTTGTTGTGAGATAACTTCTGATTCATTTCCACTAAGTGTGTAGCCACCCAGAGTTCCAAATTATTGGTTCAAAAGAGTCTCATGGATATCCTAACTTGAGTTAACGCTGTGCTTTGTTTTCAGTCCATATGATTGCAGGAGAATGTGAAAATGAAATTCAAGTTTATTGGTTCAAAAAAATGTGTCTATGACAAAAGCAGCTTTAGTCTTCGGCTTGCTATTTATAGTCTCTTTTCCACTTAATTTTTGATTGACAATACTATTTTGTCATGTCATAAATGCTTTTAACATGACAGTTTTATATTTAATTCAGTATTTTTAGTTGTTTTCAGAAGGATAATCAGTCACTCCAAATTCCTAGCCACCATAATATCTGAAACAGAAATCCCGGTTTTTGTCTATGCTAGCAGTGTGTCACTTGATCCTATGGAGACTTGTCACATCTCTCATTTTATGAATAATTATTGGGTTGCATAACATTTTATTTGTCTGCACTGTCATCCCAACTGTATTGTAAACTGCCTTACACAAGTTGGCTGGGACCTGCATGGAACCTGAACAGTGAACAAAGTTCACATTATGATCGCCCAGAATATGTTGTCTGACTGAATATATAAGGTACAATCTCTTCATTCAAGGAGTATTCTGCTTTTTATCTATCAATCCACCCACACCAGCCCACTGTCTGGAAGCCTCTCTCTTGAAGTAGTTTTTTCCAACCTTGTTGATCTATCTCTATCCCTGGATGGCATTTGTCACCAGGGACTTGTTAAAGAGACAGAGATTAGGAAATGCATATGCAGGCTAATGGGAAGACCATGTGAAATGGTCATGGCAGAGATGACTTGCCATGCTTTCTCCTAATATCCGTTCTACTTTTCTTCCTTTACTATAGAGAGTTTAGCTGAATACACAGTTTCCTAGAATAATAAACATATACTGGTCAGTCTCCTTTGAGGTGAAGTGTGACATATAACTGTACTCTGGTCAAAGGGATGTAACTGGAAATATCGTGGGACAACTTACAGGGTCCTACAATGTGTCAACTGGCATGTGTCCACTGATCCTTCTTGTGCTTTTCCTCCACGTTCTGGAGGCTGCAATTCCATCTCAGATTATCGGGGAAGACCAGGCCCACAGAAGGCCAGAGTGGAAAACTGGAAGGAGTCTGGGTCCCTGAAGGCTTTGGGGAACAGGGCTCGTTGGTCTACTGCACCTCCAACAATTTGCCTGCAAAACACACTTCTAGCTTGTTGAAGGCACTGTTATTTTAGATTTCTGTAATTTGCATGTGAACGTTATCCTTAATAATATAGTGAGTTAACAATAAATTACAGAAATCATGCAGCCAGGGAGTCTGTATGTAAATGTCTAATCAGGTCTGATTATGGCATTGATCCTAGACACTTATCAACAACATAACACTTAGTTGTCACACCTGATTAAGGATTTTTGTCAATCTTTAGTGAGGTGGGATTAGATGGGAAATGAGATTAATTAACTGTACAGTGTGTTTTTGTATGCTTAAATTAAATGCAGGGTAAACTTTATAATTTTCAGTATATGTTTTCACTGCCATTAGTCTATAATTTCTTTGGTTACCATTTTAATGTGTTCCCTGTATTATTATTAATAATTACATGAAGTAGGTGAAACCCCAAAGCAAATGCTATCAATCTTGGTTGTGCTTCATGTCACATGCAATAGGTGATTATGGAACCATGCAACATTTGTGTAGGCACAACATAATCAGGTGTGACTCAGTGTTTGTGCATATACAAATTTCCCATTGAAAGCAAAACACAACATTACCATATGTAAATTTATGATTATACAAATGGTATGCCTTTAACCCATGTACAGACAAACAACATGTATCCCATTTGTTTACAATAAAAAAAAAAGAAAGCAAAACAAACCGATCAGAGCTCCTTCTATGATGTTGATGTTTTGTTACATCATTAAAGTAAATCTGATTCTCAATTCCATAACTTTGATTAATTTTATGAAAGTAAGAAGGAAAATGTAAAGGTTTTACCAAATATTTCATGAATGGATACTTATCATGTAATGTAGCTATTTCAGAGTTTAGAACTGGTTAGCTTTCCAACTCATTCTACAGATCAGCAAAATTCTGCTACTGATTCAAAAAAAGATAACCCAAACTTAATAACTAAAGACACGTACATAGACATACATGCAATTTTCAGATACTGACACACATGCAAAAGTTCTAAATAATGACAAGTTGAAACAGCAGTGTATAAATCACCATACAATAGGACTAAGTCTTTTTGTTCCCTAGGTTTGCAAATAGGGTTGAACATCAGGAAAGCTATTAGTGCAATACATTTTAAAAATAAATTAAAGGGCCAGGGGACAATAGTTCAATAGATATTTAAAAATTCCAATTTCTGATAAAATCTCTTAGAAAGATAGAAATAAAGGGAAAAATCTCTTAAGTAAATACAGTGTATTTTTGAAGACTGTAAACCTGGATTATATCTTTTTTCTTTGTCTTTCTTTCTTTTTTAAACTGGGGATTGAACCCAAGATGTATTTTACACTGAGCTACATTCCCAGTCCTTTTTGTCTTTTATTTTGAGACAGAACCTCACTAAGTTGCTGAGGTTCTCACTAAATGGCTGAGGCTGACCTGGAACTTATGATTCTCCTGCCTACCGTGCTGAGTCACTGTGATTACGGGTGTGCACCACCAGACCTGACTTGGAACAGAATTAATGAAAAAATATTTTAATATTCACATCACGACCAAACACTAAATAAAATTTGCTACAACTGGTAGTACCCTACATTGGATGATAAATTCTGCTCAAGTCAATTTATTTCTTAAATTATGTAAATGACATATGAATGTTAAAAAGTATATGTATTTTTTTAAATATTGTTTTAGTTGTAGATGGATACTTTTATTTATTTATTTTTATGTGGTGCTGAGGATCGAACTGATTGCCTCACATGTTCTAGGTAAGTACTCTACCACAGAGCTACAACGAATTATATTATTGATATGCAATCCATAATATTTTCATATTTGTATTATAATTTTTATATTTCCTTTATGCATATAAATATAAGTAATATAAATATAAAATTTATTTATATTAAATATACATAATAAAATATATAATTTGTTTTCTATTACTTAGTCATATATTATGCAAGTGGCATAGATATAAATATGCATATATAATAATACTTATGTGAAAAGACTTGAATAGAGCAGTAGAACTCTAATGGAATCCAGAAATAGATTCATGCATGTATAAGAAGGTAATATATGAAAAATGTGACATTTCAGTTTATTTGGGGAATGTCTTCATAAACAAGGTATAAAAGCTAGAATCTAAAAGGAAAACCAAAGAATTTGACTTTCAAAAACAAAGAAGCAAAAAAAACAAAACCTTGGGTATAATTAAAGATCAATTTAAAAAATGAAACAGACATCATTACCCTACATACATGTATGATTGCATGAATGGTATGAATCTACATCGTGCACAAACATAGAAATGAAATGATGTACCCCATTTGTGTACAATAAATCAAAATGCAGTCTGTAAAAATATAAATAAATAAATATATAAAAAAAGTTAAGCAGCAGACTAGAATAAAAATTTGTAAGTATATATGTATGTATAACAAGGGATTATTTTTAACATATAAAAACCATCAATAGGTCAATACAAATATTAAACCATTAAAGAGAAAGGCCAAGAACATGAAATGCAAATAAAGGCATAAATTTTTGAAACAATAATAACTGCACTATGAAGATTGAGGAAGTAAAATTAATGAAAACATTTTTCTTCCCACAATTTAGGAAAAAGTAGAATAAGTTGATAATATACAAGTTTGATGAATTTGTGAGGAAATAGTAACTCTGAATGTACTGTTCATGGAAATAGAAATTAATTAAGACTCCTTGGAGGAAATATTCATTGAATTTTTAAAAATGAGCTTAATTTTTGAACCAATTTCCACTTCTGTTCACATGAATCTAGAGTTAGGTACTGGGATATTTATTGAAGTCAAATTTATTATCAAGAATAACTGAGATTAACCTTAATTTGAATCAATAATGAAATGGTTAAATGTCGGCTTCATGTAATAGATATTTTGCCACAGTTAAAAAAATAGGAAATATCTATAAGTCATCATTAAGTGAGGAAAAATAATGTTTCAGAACAATGCATATGGTCTAATTTTCTCTATGAAATTCTATTTATTTACAAACATGCATATGTTTGTGTATAAACGAATACCCTAGAGCATGGACAAAGTCTACATTTATTCCCTTTTCAGGAAGATCTATGAAAGGGAGTGAGAGGAGGGAAGTGGTAAAAGTGAAAGGTGGTATTTATTTGGTGACCTCTATTTTTTGGTATCATTTAAATAAAACTAATTATACCTTATGCAATTTTAAAAACAATATGAAGATCTAAAACTGATCTTTCTAATTTGGGGATATTCCTGCACAAAATGTTCTATCTGTTCATGAGTAATTAGCACCCAATGTAGCCATTTTCAGGAAAGCATGATTGATCATTAAGAATTAAGTACCTATGTTAAATAGTTTTTTGGGAATAAAAGCAATATAAAACATTAGCTATTTTTATTAAAAGAGATGTCTGATAGGCAGACAGTGTTTTCAAATCTCGTGATAGGTTCTAACAATGCTATTTGTATAGGTACAAATACAATTTTCTCTGATGTTAGATCTTAGTGCATTTTGATTTACTTTCAGGGGATCTTAAATAACATTAGAGGAGAAAAAAAGGTTCAAGAAATTAGTAGAGAAATTAGAGGAGGGAAAAGAGGTTCAAAACTGTTCTGAGGATGTTTCCTGAACTCTAAAACTACTCCTTAAGGAACATGGGCCCTTTGCTTTTAGATGTCATGTTTTCATTGGGTTTGGGATAAGAGGCTTCAATAGGCCCTGTCCAAGGAATCCTGTGACTTAGCTTGCTGCCATTGGAATTCCCACATGTTGTTACTACTTGGTGGAAGCAGATGTTTGTCACATGAATCGGAATGATGTCTCCTGTTTTTTTGACACCACTAATTAATGTCCCAGAAAGTTAAGACTTTTCACTGGAGAGAAAACACAAGCTTAAATTGGAGAATAAAAATACCCAGAGAAGCTGTTGGAACCTTTTCAATTTACATTCAAAGAGAGGTAAAGGACTTTTTAAAAGGTACTGTGATAACCCCTGAAGGGAATGGTTCTAGGTCATTTGATGTTAGAGGAAAGCAAAACATTTCTTTTCTTCTTCTTCTTTTTTTTATGGTTGGAGAAAACAAACTGAAGAAACAAATGCACCCGTTACATTTTCACTAGTTACTGCTGATGGATTCGACTTCCTGTTGACTCTGTTTATGAAACCTGAGCCAATTTCCCCTTTTGTGACTCAATTAAAAGCCTTGTCAGGGTGCAGTGAATCTGACAATACTCTGGGGGGTAGATTACGGGGTGGTTTGTAGACAGGGACCATGTGGAAGAGGCTGTTGACTCAAGAAGTCCTAAATTTTCAACCTCTTGTTGGAATTTGAGCATCTTCCCAAACTGCACCAACAGAGGCAGCGTCGATTTTTACTGTATGATTCTAAGGCAGTTGGAGGCTCACCAAGGAAGGGCCTCACTCAATAAAATGGAGGAAATAAAAAAATTTGCAAGCCCAATGCACATCTGGGTAATTTGGTTCAATGTGGGATTTCAAGGAATAGAGTATGTGTAGTCTACCGACCACATTGGGCCCATGCCAGGAGCCTACTCCACACTCAGTCTGGCAAGAAAATGCCAGCATAGACTGAGCATCAGTGGGTGAGCAAGGTTCATCTTTAGCACCAATAGAAGCAGGCTGGGGGAGATGTCATCCTGGGGAAGCTGGGTCATGAGAACCACCCAAAGCCCTCAAACCTGAGAGTGTGAAAGGATGGAGTAAAGTCTCGGATGAGGAAACATGAAGGACAAGGTAGGCCAAATACTGATCTCTTGTCTCATTGCCAGAACTTCCAAGGGCAGCGTCTGGGCCCTCAGAGGAGGTCTATTCCACTGCACCAGTCCTACCCTTAGCATAAGCAGGGCACCTTATCAGGAGCAGTGCTGAGAAGGTCAAGGGAATCCTCTTGGACTTTCCCTGGGGATGGAAACACAATGGTGACAAGGAATGTGGAGAGTCAATCATTTGATCAGTGCAAGAGCAGTGTTGGTATATTTGGGGACAGAAGGTGCTTAAGAAAGCTTCTCTCCTGGGACTGGGTGAAATACAATTTTAAAGGCCATATCAGGATAAAACCAGAGTATTAAATTGAGATGCAAATATTTGTGACACAGATTGAGTGCTTTGCAAAAAAAGTTTCTTCCTATAGAGAACAAGGGCTTTTTAAAGAATTATCGGTGCTTCTGTATAGATAGTTTGATTGTCAGGAAGCATTAAAAATATCACTGACCTACATCAAATGTACTTTTGGGTTCTGATTGTGTTGGGTGTCCCTTTCAGACAATCTTTGCTTTTAAAGTGGCACAGACAGGTGGTTATTAAGTAGTATGGAAAAAACCTATTGCACTTTAATTTTTTTCAATTTGTTATTTGTAGATATGCATGACAGTAGAGAATATTTTGACATATTACACATACATGGAGTATAACTTACTCTAATTAGGATCCCATTCTTGTGGATGTACATGATGTGAAGTTTCACTGGTAGTGTGTTCATATGTGAACACAGAAAAGTTATGTGCAATTCATTCCACTTTTTCCTATTCTCATCTCCCTCCCTTCCCTTCATTTCCCTTTGTCTAATCCGCTGAATTTCTATTCTGAACATCTATTCTTCTCCACCCCTTTGTTATGTGTTAGAATCTGCATATCAGAGAGAACATTCATTCAACCTTTGGTTTTTTGGGATTGGCTTATTTCACTTAGCTTAATAGCCTCTACTTCCATCCATTTACTAGCAAAAAAGTTATAAAGTCATTCTTTTTTATGGCTGAGTAATAATCCATTGTGAATACATATCACATTTTCTTTATCCATACATCTGTTGAAGGGCACCTAGGTTGATTCCATAGTTTGGCTATTGTGAATTGAGCTTCTATAAACATTTGATGTGGCTGTGTCCCTGTAGTATGCTGATTAAATTCTTTGGGTATATACCCAGGAGTGGGATGACTGTGTTAAATGGTGGTTCCAGTCCAAGTTTTCTGAGGAATCTCCATACTGCCTTCCAGAGTGGTTGCACCAATTTGTAGTCACACCAGAAACATGAATGAATCTTTTCCCCCTCATCCTGACCAGTATTTATTGTTATTTGTATTTTTTAAATGTTTTAGTTGTAGGTGGACACGCTACCTTTATTTATTTATTTTTATGTGGTACTGAAGATTGAACCCAGTGCCCCCCATGTGCTAGGTGAGTGCTCCACCCCTGAGTCACAACCGCAGTCCTTGTTACCTGTATTCTTGATAATTGCCATTCTGACTAGACTGAGATGGAATCTCAGTGTAGTTGTTTGTTTTTTAATTTATTTTTATTGTAAACAAATGGGATACACGTCGTTTCTGTTTGTACCTGGAGTAACGGCGTACCATTTGCGTAATCATACATTTACATAGGGTAAGGATGTTTGATTCATTCTGTTATTTTTTTTCTCCCCCCCCTCCCACCCCCCACTATGTGTCATCTTTCGCTGATCAGCAAGATAATTCGTCCTTTGGTGTTTTTGAGATTGGCTTATCTCACTTAGCATGATATTCTCCAATTTCATCCCTTTGCCTGCAAATGCCATAATTTTATTACTCTTTATAGCTGAGTAATATTCCATTGTATATATATATACCACTGTTTCTTTATCCATTCATCAATTGAAGGACATCTAGGTTGGTTCCACAATCTGGCTATTGTGAATTGAGCAACTATGAATATTGATGTGGCTGTATCTCTGTGGTATGTTGATTTTTTTTTATTGTAAACAAATGGGATACATGCTGTTTCTCTGTTTGTACATGGCGTAAAGGCATACCATTTGTGTAATCATAAATTTACATAGGGTAATGTTGTTTGATTCATTCTGTTATTTTTTCCTTTCCCCCCACCCCTCCCACCCCTTTTCCCTCTATATAGTCCTTCCTTCCTCCATTCTTGCCCCCCTCCCTAACCCTAACTCTATCCCTAACACTAACCCCTCCCTCCCCCATTATGTGTCCTCATCCACTTATTACTGATATCATTCGACCTTTGGTTTTTTGAGATTGGCTTATCTCACTTAGCATGATATTCTCCAATTTCATCCATTTGCCTGCAAATGCCATAATTTTATCATTCTTTATGGCTGAGTAATATTCCATTGTATATATATACCACAGTTTCTTTATCCATTCATCAATTGAAGGACATCTAGGTTGGTTTCACAATCTGGCTATTGTGAATTGAGCAGCTGTGAACATTGATGTAACTGTATCTCTGTAGTATGCTGATTTTAAGGCCTTTGGGTATAGGCTGAGGAGTGGGATAGCTGGGTCAAATGGTGGGTCCATTCCAAGTTTTCTAAGGAATCTCCACAATGCTTTCCAGAGTGGCTGCACTAATTTGCAACCCCACCAGCAATGTATGAGTGTACCTTTTTCCCCACATCCTCTCTAGCACCTATTGTTGCTTGTATTCTTCATAATCACCATTCTAATTGGGGTGAGATGCAATCTTAGTGTAGTTTTGATTTGCATTTCTCTTATTACTAAAGATGTTGAACATTTTTTTCATATGTTTGTCGATTGCTTGCAGATCTTCTTCTGTGAAGTGTCTGTTCATATCCTTACCACATTTGTTGATTGGGTTATTTGTATTCTTGGTGTAGAGTTTTCTGAGTTCTTTATATATTCTGGAAATTAGTGCTCTATCTGAAGTATGAGTAGCAAAGATATTCTCCCACTCTGTAGGCTCTCTCTCCACATTGCTGATGGTTTCCTTTGCTGAGAGAAAGCTATTTAGTTTGAATCTATCCCAGTTATTGATTCTTGCTTTTATTTCTTGTGCTATGGGAGTCCTGTTAAGGAAGTCTGATCCTAAGCCAACAAGTTGAAGATTTGGACCTACTTTTTCTTCTATAAGATGCAGGGTCTCTGGTCTGATTTCAAGGTCCTTGATTCATTTTGAGTTGAGTTTTGTGCAGGGTGAGAGACAGGGGTTTAGTTTCATTCTGTTGCATATGGATTTCCAGTTTTCCCAGCACCATTTATTGAAGAGGCTATCTTTTCTCCATTGCATATTTTTGGCCCCTTTGTCTAGTATGAGAAAATTGTATTTATTTGGGCTTGTGTCCATGTCCTCTATTCTGTACCATTGATCTACCTGTCTATTTTGGTACCACTACCATGCCGTTTTTGTTACTATTGCTTTGTAGTATAGTTGAAGTTCTGGTATTGTGATATCCCCTATTTCATTCTTCCTGTTAAGGATTGCTTTAGCTATTCTGGGTTTCTTATTCTTCCAGATGAATCTCATGATTGCTTGCTCTATTTCTGTAAGGTACATCACTGGAATTTTAGTTGGAATTGCTTTGAATCTGTATAGCACTTTTGGTAGTATGGCCATTTTGACAATATTAATTCTGCCTATCTAAGAACATGGGAGATTTTTCCATCTTCTAAGGTCTTCCTCAATTTCTTTCATCAATGTTTTGTAGTTTTCATTGTATAGATCTTTTACCTCTTTGGTTAGATCGATTCCCAAGTATTTTATTTTTTTGAGGTTATTGCAAATGGAGTTGTTTTCCTCATTTCCCTATCAGATGTTTCATCTCTTGCGTATAAAAATGGTTTAGATTTATGCATGTTGATTTTATAGCTTGCTCTTTTGCTGAATTCATTGAAGAGGTCTAGAAGTTTTCTGGAGAAGTTTTTTGGATCCTCTAAATATTGAATCATGTCATCAGTAAATAGTGACAGCTTAAGTTCCTCTTTTCCTATTCATATCCCTTTAATTTCTTTAGTCTGTCTAATTGCTCTGGCTAGAGTTTCAAGGACAATGTTGAATAGAAGTGGTGAAAGAGGACATCCCTGTCTTGTTCCCATTTTTAAAGGGAATGGTTTCAGTTTTTCTCCATTAAGAATGATGTTGGCCATGGGATTAGCATAAATAGCCTTTACGATGTTCAGGTATGTTCCTACCATCCCTATTTTTTCTAGTGTTTTGAGCATGAAGGGGTGTTGTATTTTGTCAAACGCTTTTTCTGCGTCAGTTGAAATAACCATATGATTCTTATCCTTAAGTCTATTGACATGATGGATTACATTTATTGATTTATGGATGTTAAACCATCCTTGCATTCCAGGGATGAACCCCACTTGATCGTGGTGCACAATTTTCTTAATATGTTTTTGGATACGGTTTGCCAATATTTTGTTAAGGATCTTTGCATCTATATTCATCAAGGATATCGGTCTAAAATTTTCTTTCCTTGATGTTTCTTTGCCTGGTTTGGGTATGAGAGTGATATTAGCTTCATAGAATGAGTTCGGTAGGGTACCCTCCTTTTCTACTTCCTGGAATACTTTGAGAAGTATTGGAATGAGTTCTTCTCTGAAGGTCTTGTAGAACTCGGCTGAGTATCCGTCTGGTCCTGGGCTTTTCTTGGATGGTAGGTTTTTAATGGCTTCTTCTATTTCATTGCTTGATATTGATCTGTTTAAATTGTGTATGTCCTCCTGGTTCAGCTTGGGAGGAGCATATGTCTCTAGAAATTTGTCAATGTCTTTGGTAGTTTCTATTTTGTTGGAATTCAGATTTTCAAAGTAGCTTCTCATTATGTTCTATATCTCAGTGGTGTCTGTCGTGATATTTCCTTTTGCGTCATGTATTTTAGTAATTTGAGTCTTCTCTCTCCTTCTCTTTGTTGGTGTGGCTAAGGGTCTGTTCATTTTGTTTACTTCCTCAAAGAACCAACTTTTTGTTTTGTCAATTTCTTGAATTGTTTCTTTTGTTTCAATTTCATTGATTTCAGCTCTGATTTTAATTATTTCCTGTCTTCTACTACTTTTGCTGTTTTTCTGTTCTTCTTTTTCTAGGGCTTTGAGCTGTAATGTTAGGTCATTTAGTTGTTGACTTTTTACTCTTTTCTGGAATGCGCTCCATGCAATGAATTTTCCTCTTAGTACCACTTTTATAGTGTCTCAGAGATTTTGATATGTTGTATCATCATTCTCATTGACCTCTAAGAATTTTTTTTATCTCCTCCCTGATGTTTTCTGTTATCCATGTTTCATTCAATAGCATATTATTTAGTCTCCAGGTGTTGGAGTAATTTTTGTTTTTTATTTTGTCATTGATTTCTACTCTCAGTCCATTATGATCTGATAGAACACAAGGCAGTATCTTTTTTTTTTTTTTGCATTTCCTAAGGGTTACTTTGTGGCATAACATAAGGTCTATTTTTGAGAAGGTTCCATGTGCTGCTGAGAAGAAAATGAATTCACTCACTGATGGATGGAATATTCTATATATGTCTATTAGGTCTGGGTTATTAATTGTGTTATTGAGTTCTATGCTTTCTTTGGTTGGTTTTTGTTTGGAAGATCTAGTGGTGACAGCGGTGTGTTAAAGTCACCCAGAATTACTGTGTTGTGGTCTATTTGATTCCTGAAATTGAGAAGAATTTGTTTGATGTACAGGATGCACCATTGTTTGGGGCATAAATATTTACTATTGTTATGTCTTCCTGATTTATGATTCCCTTAAGCAGTATGAAATGTCCTTCTTTATCCCTTCTGACTAACTTTGGCTTGAAGTCCACTTTATCTAATATAAGGATGGAAACCCCCACTTTTTAACTGAGTCCATGTGCATGGTAGTTTTTTCCCATCCTTTGACCTTTAGTCTGTGGATGTCTTTTTCTATGAGATGAGTCTCTTGCAGGCAGCATATTGTTGGGTCTTTCTTTTTAATCCATTCTGCCAGTCTATGTCTTTTGATTGAGGAGTTTAGGCCATTAATGTTCAGGGTTATTATTGAGATATGATTTGTATTTCCAGTCATTTGGGCTTATTTTTGGTTTTTAACTTGGCTCAGTTTCTCCTTTGAGTGCTTTTTCTCTAAGGTAGTTCCTCCCTTTGCTGACCTACATTGTTGTTTTTCATTTCCTTCTCATGGAATATTTTGTTGAGAACTTTCTGTAGCACAGGCTTTCTATTTGTAAATTCTTTTAACTTTTGTTTATCATGGGAGGATTTTATTTCATCGTCAAATCTGAAGGTTAGTTTTGCTGGGTATAGGATTCTTGGTTGGCAACTATCTTCTTTCAGAGCTTGAAATATGTTGTTCCAGGCCCTTCTAGCTTTTAGAGCCTGGGTTGAGAAGTCTGCTTCTATCCGTATTGGTTTTTCCCTATATGTAATCTGATGCTTTTCTCTCGCGGCCTTCAAAATCCTATCTTTATTTTGAATGCTAGGCATTTTTATTATAATGTGCCTAGGTGTGGATCTGTTGTGATTTTGTGCATTTGGTATTCTGTAAGCCTCTTGTATTTGATTTTCCATTTCATTCTTCAGGTTTGTGAAATTTTCTGACATTATTTCTTTGAATAGGTTGTTCATTCCTTTGGTTTGTATCTCGGTGCCTTCCTCAATCCCAATAATTCTTAAATTTGGTCTTTTCATGATGTCCCATAGTTCTTGGAGATTCTGTTCATGATTTCTTACCATCTTCTCTGTTTGGGCAACTTTATTTTCAAGATTAAATATTTTGTCTTCATTGTCTGAGGTTCTGTCTTCCAAGTGGTCTAGTCTTTTGGTGATGCTTTCCATTGAGTTTTTTATTTGGTTTATTGTTTCCTTCATTTCAAGGATTTCCATTTGGTGTTTTTTGAGAATCTCTATCTCTTTGTTGAAATGATCTTTTGCTTCCTGCAGTTGCTCTTTCAACTACTTATTGGTATTATCATTCATTGCCTGCATTTGCTCTCTTATCTCATCCTTTGCTTCGCAAATCATCTTAATCATGTATAATCTGAAGTCCTTTTCTGACATTTCTTCTACCATACTGTCATTGGATTCTATTAATATAGAATCTAGATTTGTTTGGATCATTTTCTTCCCTTGTTTTTTCATGTTGTTCATGTATCTTTCCCTCTAGCATTGAGGATCAGGGGTATTGCAGATTTCCCCCTATAGGCTTATAGTGGCCCTATAGGTTTCCAAAACCTTGTCTTTAAGGGGAAATCAATATTAGCAGTGCCCAATTCAGACACTATGCAATCCTAGACCAAAGAGCCCCTATGAGAACAATAACAAAATTGTCATAATAAACAGAATGAGTTCAAATATTATCTTCAATAAAACAAACAGATTTGCAATAAGGTCTGCAGTTTCTAGTGGAGGACAAAGAGGATGCAGAGGGATGTAGGATGTGGCTGTTAATGGGATAAGAAAAGAATATACAGAAGTTCTAGATAATAGAAAGGGTGAGAGTGTAATCAAAAGAAATTGGATGTTAGCATGCAAAAAGGGAGAAAGAGACTCTGAGGGAACATTTAAACAAAAGGAAAAGAGATCCAAAAAAAGTAAAGAAATAAAAACTTAAAATTGTTCAATAAGGAGAATACTAACAGTCATATAGTATTCAAACCTCCCAGAGTTCAGTAGCCTGATGCATGAGAGGTACCTGACAATAAGCTTCAAGCCTCCAGCAGGCATCTCAGGATGGGATTTGCCCCATCTAAATATCGGAGGTAGGGCTTCCAGGATTATCCAAGATGGCCGCTCTGGCTTCGAAATGTGTTGGCAAATGGGGGGCTGCAGCTCAGGGTGTGGACGTGGTCAGCAGGAGGTCCTGGAGGTCGGGTGTGTTTGGTGTGGTTGCGGGATCCTAGAGGTTGGGTGCAGTTGGTCTGGGGTCCTGGTGATAGGGCACAGTTTGTCTGGGGGTCCTGGTGGCAGGGAGCAGTCAGTTGATGTGAGGGCCCCAGAGGCAGGGAGTGATTGGTTAGGCTGAGGGATCCTGGAGATGGGGCTCAGTCAGTCCAGCCAGGGGTCCTACGGGGCCTGGCTGTTGTCTCAAAATGACGGCAGCCACGTGTAATCAAACCTGTAGGTACTGTCACAGTGAACTTCCAGGCAATAGCAGGCAGCTGGTGCTCCACTGGCATGATTGAAAGGTGAACCTCGGGTGGTGGGTGATGGGTAGGTGAAAGGCAGGTGATGGACAGGCAAGAGGCAGGCAAATGGCAGATGACAGGCCCTCAGTGTAGTTTTAATTTGCATTTCTCTCATTGCTAGAGATGTTGAACATTTTTTTAATATATTTATTGACCATTATATTTCTTCTTTTGAAAAGTGCCTGTTGAGTTCCTTTGCCCATTTGTGTTACTCATTTTTGTGTGTATGGTTGTTTCTTGAGGTTTTTATGTATCCTGGGGATGAATGCGCTTTTGAGGTGCAGGTGACATAGATATCCTCCCATTCTGTAGGCTCTCTCTTTATGCCCTTCCTTGTTTCTTTTGCTGTGTTCCACTTTAATTTTAATGATAGGCATTTGAAACTTATTATTTTGTTAACCCACTAAAGAATTCAGTAGTATTTATTTGGTGCCTGTTCTGTACTAGATACTTTGCTGGGGACAGTGTGGTGAATAAAATAATAAAATAATAAAACTCCTTGTCATTATGGAGTCTTCAGTGTAGTGGAATTTAGTAAAGCAGTACAATCCTCCTCATCAGAGTTTTTTTTTTTTTTTGGAGAGTACTGGGGATTGAACTCAAGTGTACTCAACCACTGAGCCACGTCCACAGTATTTTATTTTGTATTTTATTTAAAGATAGTGTCTAACTGAGTTGTGTAGTGCTTCTTTTTCTGAGGCTGACTTTGAACTCGAATCCTCCTGCCTCCGCTTCTTGAGCCTCTAGGATTATAGGCATGCACCACCAAGCCAGCTCTCATCACAATTTTTTAGCTAACTTCTTTTACTATGCATAAAGTGATATATAATGTTAGTATTAGCAAAATACAGAAAGAGATAAAGATATTCCAGATAGATAAAAAATATTTTCTTCATCTCTTGGAGATAACCTTGCTAATTCAAGTGACTAGATTGCCTGTTTGCTCCTCTCAGATTCTGATTAAGAAGCAGGCTCCAGTCTCTCCAAGTTCCCAGAGACATACAATTAAGCTCTGTATAGAACTTCAGGGTATTTCAGTTCCATGGTGGCTGTGGACCTACCCTTCCACAGGGTTAGGCTCATAAGTGATGTTGGTATCTCTGTCTTCTGTGCCTCTAGGGATGTTTCTTTTTAGGAATATTTAAGGGAAAGGTGGAAGGAGAGGGGAAATGGTTTGGACTCCTTTCAAGGTTAACTATTCTTTTAAATGTATTCTACAATCAACTTTCGAACTTTAGACTTCACCGAAGTAGGTCAGAGGTGGGTGGTGGGGGTGTGGATAGTTAGTTATTGGACAATTCTGCTTTCTTCCGTGAGTCCTGTATAGGTAGGTCTAATATCACTGTTTAGAATGTGGAGTTATTTATAACCCATTGTTCTTAGTTTTGGGGCTTCAGCCAAAATCAAAGACAACAGGAAGACTCCTATTCAAATTCCTATTTCAGATACATATATATATATATATGTGTGTGTGTGTGTGTGTGTGTGTACACACACAAAGTTCATTTCACATATTATCAACTTTTTAACCCTTTTTTACTTATAGTTGTCATACACATTTAATCATTTAATTATGTAGTTTTGAAAATGTAATATTAATACTTACATATATTTCACATGAAATGGTCATAATTTATTTTCCCTTTCACTTGTTATGGTTCGAATCTTAAATGTCCCCCAAAAGCTCATGTGAGGAAGGCCTGTCTCAGCTTTGGTGCTTAGGCAGGTGGCGAAACTTCAGGAGGCGTGGCCTTGTGGGAAGAAGTTAAGTCACTGGGCATGCCCTTAAAGGGGATGTTGTGACCCTGTCCTCTCTCTCTCCCTCCTTCTTTTGGTTGCCATGAGGTGAGTATCATCCTCAACGGGTCATGCCATTCCCATTACGATGTTCTACCTCACCACAGGCCCAAAGTGATGGGGCCAGGTTACCATGAACTGAAACCGCTAAAACCATGAGTCAAAATGAAGCTGTCATCCCTAAGTTGATTCTCTCAGATATTTTTTCACAGCGATGGAAAGCTGACAAAAACCTTAATTTAAAATATGATTTTTTTTCTATTTGATTGTAATAATAGTACATACTTGTTATAGAAATTTGGAAAACACAGGATATAAATACAAAGATGACGATGATGATCGTTTGCAATTCCATGAAAAAGAACCACCTGTATTTCTTGGTGTATTTTCTTTTAGGTTTTCCAATCCAGAATACAGAAATGGATATAGATATATAGTTATTTCTATCTGTGTATAGAAATAGCTAGGTACATATGTGCATATAAAAACTGTTTAGCTGGGTGTAGTGGCACATGCCTGCAATCCTAGTGACTTGGGAGACTGTGGCAGAATTATTCCAAGTTCAAGGCTGTCTTGGGTAACTTAGGAAGACCTTGTCTCAAAATAAGAAATAAAAAGGGCTGGTCATCTTACTTTTCCAAATGAATTTCATGACTGCTTTTTCTATTTCTATGAAGAACATCATTGGAATTTTAATAGGAATTGCATTAAATCTGTATAGTGCTTTTGGAAGTATGACCCTTTTGACAATGTTAATTCTGCCAACCCAAGAACATGGGAGACCCTTCCATCTTCTAAGGTCTTCTTCAATTTCTTTCTTTAGTGTTCTGTAGCTTTCATTGTAGAAGTCTTTCACCTCTTTTGTTAGATTGATTCTGAAATATTTTTTGTGGCTTATGAGTGTTAATTTTATATCCTGCTATTTTGCTGAATTCATTTGTGAGTTCTAGAAGTTTTCTGGTGGAGTTTCTTGGGTCTTCTAAATATAGAATCATGTCATTGGTAAATAGGGATAGTTTGAGTTCTTCTTCTCCTATTGGTATCTCTTTAATTTCTTTCTTCTGTCTAATTGCTGTGGCTAGAATTTCAAGGATGATGTTGAATAGAAGTGGTCTAAGAGAGAATCCTTGTCTTGTTCCAGAGAGGGGAATGTTTTCAATATTTCTCTGTTTAGTTGGCCTTGGGTCTAGCATAGATAGCTTTAACAATGTTGAGGTATGTTCCTACCATCCCTAGTTTTTCTAGTGTGTTGAACATGAATGGATGATGAATTTCGTCAAATGCTTTTTCTGCATCTATTGAGATAATCATATGATTCTTGTCTTAAGTCTATTGATGTGATGAATTACATTTATTTATTTTGCTATGTTAACCAAACTTGTATCCCTTGGACAAACCCCACTTGATTGTGGTGGACTATCTTTTTAGTATAAAAAATGTTCAACATCAATAGCAATTAGAGAAATGCAAATTAAAGCTATACTGAGAGGCCATCTCACTGTAGTCGGAATGGCAATTATCAAGAATACAAGTAATACTGTTGGCGAGGATGTGGGGAAAAAGGCACACTCATACATTGCTGGTGGGACTGCAAATTGGTGCAACCTCTCTGGAAAGCAGTGTGGAGATTCCCCAGAACACTTGGAATGGAACCACCATTTGACCCAGCTCTCCCACTGCTCAGTTTATACTCCCACGACTTAAAATCAGCATACTACTGTCACACAGCCACATGGATGTTTATGCCAGCTCAATTCACAATAGATGAACTATGGAATAAGCCTGGGTGCCCTCAACAGATGAATGGATAAAGAAATTGTGGGACTTTCACACAGTGAAATACTACTCAGTCACAAAGAGAAATGAAATTCTGGCATTTGCTGGTAAAGGTGTGGAGCTGGAGAATATCATGCTAAGTGAAATAAGCCAGTCCCAAAGAACCAAAGGCTGAATGTTTTCTCTGATATGTGGATGCTAAATCACAGTAAGGAGGCAAGGTAGGGGAGTTTAGAAGTACTTTGGATTAGACAAAGGGGAACATAGGGAAGGGAGAGGGATGGGAATAGGAGAGATAGCAGAATGAATCAGACCTTACTTTCCTATGTGCATATAGGAATACACAACCAATGTGACTCCATGTCATGTACAATCAGAAGAATGACAAGTCATTCTCCTTATATGTATCATATGTGAAAATACATTCTACTGTCATGTGTAGCTAATAAGAACAAATAAAAATAAAAAGGGCTGGGGATGTTGATTAATTGTAGAACAACTTTGAGTTCAGTCCCCAGCAACACAAAACAAAAAGCAAAAACATGTTTAACTTGATTAAGACTTTATATTGTCACACGCCATATTCACATAATCTCCATGTATTTGAACAAATGTTTTAAAAGACTCACTTGCCATTAATATAAAATGCTACTTAGTAATTATGGAAAATTTGTGAGATATATGTTAGCAAAAACAAAATTAACCTTTTGGAATCTATCCATTCTGAGTCTCTTAGACAGTCTTGGGGTAGCAATGAGGTTACAATAGAGGCAGGTATGATGGCATGTGCCTGTTGTCCCAGTTACCCTGAAGACCGAGGCAGGAGAATGGCGTGCACCCAGGAATGCAGGGCCAGCCTGGGGAACAGAGTAAGGCCTGTCTCTTTAAAAAAACAAAAGAGTAAGAAATGAGGTCACAATAATATCAATACGCAAATCTCACTAGCTGAAGGACTCCCGCCTTCTGTTCAGTTCTCTCCTATTCCTGCCCTCTCCAGCTATTTATGGACATGCCGCATATTGGAATGGTAACGGTTTTCACTGTGGCCACCCACTCATCTCTTGGTAGCAGTTTTCTGGAGCATTGTCTTGAAATGAGACTACCTGACAGGTGGTATCCCTCATCATCCTCTAGCACCCAGAGCCACTTCCGTCCTCCCATCTAGGAGCACAGCTCCTTCTGACCTTAGGGTATGTTCAGCAATCCCTTTGATCCCATTGGTCCTCCCTGAAATCCAGACTTTGCCCTGTCATCCCTCCCAGAGTCTAAACGTTTTCTCTATGTGTGCACCACACAGTCACAGGCCTCCACCTTCCCAGGAGGCGGGTAGCAGGGTGTCTCAGCTCTGTGATCATTCATAGGCCATCAAGGGAATTGACACAGGTGCACCCAGGCCACATTTATAACCATGGGCTCATTTTTATAACATACACAGTGTTTTATGCCATTTGTTTTTCTGGATGTTTTTATTATGAAGTATTTCACGTATTTAAATATTTTACAGGGATGCGTATGTGCAGATGATGGATTTTAAGATGTGCTCACAGTCCTTTGAGACCCCTCCACTCTAGAGGTGGAGCTTAATTATCCTCTCCTAGGTGAGCTGGACTTAGTGATTTGCTTCTAGGGGTGAAACATCGCTTCTAATGTTAGATTGTAAAAGGTTGCATTTCCATCGAGTGCTCTCTCGCCTCTCTCTGGGGAGAGGGAGACTGTGAGCAGCCCTGTGGAGAGGCCCGCGTCGTGAAGAAATGAAGCCTTATGCAATCCCCCTGAGCTTGGAAGAGGATCCTTCGACTCGAATCATTTCTCTAGAGACTGCATCCCTGGCCAACAGCTTGACTGTAACTTCTGGTTCTAGGAACCAGAAACACCCAGCAAGGCTAATCCCAGATCCCTGACTTAAAGGAAGTGGGAGAGAAGAAATATTTGTCAGTTGAAGCCATGAATTTTGTAGCAATTTGTTATATAGTAAGAGGTAACTGGTACAGGATAGATAGATGATAGATACGTAAGATATAAACATGGAATAAATTTCAAACCTGTGTCCCGCCACTCAACATTATTCAAGTGACTTGCTTTGCCTCTCTGTATATCACGAATACTACATTTCATTAAATATTATCCCATGCCATCACTTAAACATGATTACTAAGTAGTCTGTGGAATAAAATAAATTTCACAGGTCCCTGATATCATCCTTTGGATACTTCATCAATTTTTAATTGTTCTTCATAATGAATGATCCCGTGTTAAACATCAATCATTGTATTGTCGATTCTTAGTTATAAGCAACACAAACTTTTTCTTACTAAATGAAACAAAGAAGAGATTTGTTGAAAGGGTATGAGGTTTAACACTGTCTCAAAAAAAGTGATCAATCCTGAAATATAAAACAAAATAAAAGATATTGAGAAATGGAAAAACGATATACTGCAGAGCACTATAAAGTCTCAATAACTATGGAAGACATCGAAATGGTGCCATAGAGTCTGTCTGATTAGGAAAAGGATCCCACCTCAAACTCTTAAACATGGGCCAAAACACCAGCCCTTGGTGGTCTGGGTGGCAGTTCTGCTGTAATTGTCCCAGAACCCTTCTTGTTTCAGTCACTGTGATGGGCAGAGAGGACCCTCTTGGTCTCTGTTTCTCTCACATTGTCTCCTAAATCTGAGATTGGCAAGTGTGACTAGTAGAATCTTGGCCCTCCAAGGGGAATGGAAAAAAGAGAACTTGGTAGCCTCCATTTCTTTATTGGGTGATAGATCATGTCTCTCACTGAGAAGGGGGTTTAGATATTGACAAGTGAAGAACAGTGCTGAATGCCAAGGACATCCACATTGGCACATGCTATAGCAAATAAAACCCTTCTTCCCGTAATTAACCCCGACCCCCAACTTCATGCAACTAACCTGCCTCTATCCAAAATGCCTTCACTTCCTCCCTATTAGGGAGCAACACAAAGTCTCATTCATTATTGGATCCCTAACAGCCCTGTTTCTATTCTAGTTCACTACCATGCATTTTAATCCTTCCTATGGGCCAAACTGAAGAGTTGCTCAGCAGCAACATGCCCTATACATAACTATAGGAGGAAAGGATAAGGACAAGTGAACTAAAGATACATACACAGAAAAGGACAGAAAATATTGGATTTATCCTGTTGCCTGTAACGGGTTGTGAGGCTGAAGTTGGTAATTATGGCTTTTCTCTTTCACTCATTTCATTTATCTTTATTTTAATTTATCCAACCCTTTAGTTGTTTAATGTGATTGACTTAATGGAGTGGCCCACGCTTCCTTCCTGAGGAATCTGAGCCTGTGGCTGAATTGTCTACATCAATGCTTGTAGTCTCCCAATTAATTTTATCAATGAAGAAGTCAGTACCAGGAAACATCCCAGGACATTTTTTGAGTTCCATCAATATTTTTTTTTTTACTTTCCTAATTGTATAGCTGTAATTATAATTCCTTTTGAGAGTCAGAATCAAACACCATAATCCATTTTATCCCTTGTTTTCTTAGTGACATGAAGAGTCTGAATTGGCCACGTGTCATTGTCAGCTTACCAATGAATGGTTCCATTATTGAATCTTCATATTAGCATTCCTGCTTTGGACAACCAAACCACAGCACCCAGAGTGTGATGGATAGAAGGCTAAATTTTGTGAGTGCTTGAGTTTTGCATAGGACCTTCTGAAATTCTAGATTTCTACCTCCCCCTCTGTCCTTTGATCATAGGCAGCTTGTTCATGACACCCTAGGCAAGAACAGAGGAAGTGATAGATGTGGTGTGTCTTTAGAACCTAATCACATCCAGTTCTATATGTCCATTTCCATTTGATAATGGAACACTTTGGGGGTGTATCTGACTTCACAGGCAGGTGAATTAATAGATCAAATGTCTGATGTAAAGTTCTGTTGGTCACATTATTAATTATGAACAGGTACCAGAGACAAACCAGGATCTGTTAATTTAAAATAAGTCTGAACACTTGAGAAAATAGTAACAACTTTGTTCACAAGGTTGGTACCATGATTCTCTTGTTGGGCTGACTGCTAACTTAGTCTTAGGAATAGCATTGGATTTGGTGTGTTTCAGGTCTAAGCAATGCTGCTGCTTTCCGTACGGCATGGTCACCTGACGCCCTTACCTGGGAGACCTTACTCAACACTGACACCCTTCAGTAGATCTCACAAATGCTCAGACAGCATCCTCAAAAGTGGTTAGATTCAATAACGTGAAGACAGAACCTATAGAATGGGAGAAAATCTTTACCACACACACCTCGGATAGGGCATATAAAGAACTCAAAAAACACACAAACAAAAACAAATAACACAATCAATAAATGGGCTAAGGAACTGAACAGACATTTCACAGAAGAAATACAACTGCTCAACAAATATATGAAAAAATGTTCAACATCTCTAGCAACTAGAGAAATGTAAGTCAAAACTACACTGAGATTCCATCTCACTCCAGTTGAAATGGCAATTATCCAAAATACAGGTAACAAAAAATGTTGGCAAAGATGTGGGGGGAAAAGACACACTCATACATTGCTGGTGGGACTGCAAATTGGTGCAACCACTCTGGAAAGCAGTATGGAGATTCCTCAGAACACTTGGAATAGAACCATCATTTGACCCAGCTATCCCATTCCTTGGTTTATACCCAAAGGACTTAAAATCAGCATACTACAGTTATGTAGCCACATCAATGTTTGTACCTGATCAGTTCACAATAGCTAAACTATGGAATAAGCCTAGGTGCCCTTCAACAGAGGAATGGATAAAGAAAGTGTGATATATATACACAATGGAATATAATTCAACCTTAAAGAAGAATGAAATTATGGCATTTGCAGGTAAATGGATGGAGCCAGAAAATATTACGTTAAGTGAAATAAGCCAAGCCCAAAGAATAAAAGTCCAAATGTTTTCTCTGATATGTGGATGGTAATTCACAATAACGGGGGTGTGGTGGGAATAGAGGTACATTGGATGAGGGGAGTGAAAGGAGGAGTGGGAGTATGGGGGTAGGAATGAGAGTAGAATGAATTTGACATTATGACCCTATGTGCATATATGATTGCACAACCCATGTAACTACATAATGTACAACCAGAAGAATGAGAAGTTACACTCCATTTATATATGATGCGTCAAAATGCATCCTACTGTCATGTATAACTAATTAGAACAAAAAGGAGGCTAAAGTAGTCCAAATGATGTGCCCTTTTATAGTGGGTACAAATTATTGAAACTTATCATTCACTTTGTGTAGAAGAGCCCATGTCCCCCTAGAAACATTTTTCACAGAATTTAGTGTTAGTCTTCTATATTTTTGTGGCTTTATCTCTGATCTTCTGGAACAAGTAAATTTTACCCAGGTACATTTTGCCCAGAATTCCTGCTATTTCCTGTTCTTCACAGCCTATATTATCAACAGAATGAACTGGAATAATGTCTGTAGGATGGAAAGACAATGTATTTCTCAGAAGGAATCCAGTCTATCTCTTATCAAGACTCATGAGATGTGGAATTTCCTAAATACAGAAATTCTTAGAAAAGTGACAGATCTATTACAATAATGAACAATTCCGGTTAGGTCTGAACCTAGGATTAGGGAGAATTAACAATCAAAGCACTTATTGATTTGAATGAAATTGAGCAATACAAAGGTACTTGACACCCAGGCTATTACAATGGAGACCACTCATTAAATATATCATTCAAATATAAACCAATATGTTCCTCCCTGTCGTTGTGGCCATCCCTTGACCTTTCAGAGAAGGCATGCTTTAAGGCTTGTAGTCTGCCTGTTCTGATGTGGAAGTCTGTGAATGTTCTCTTCACAGAATATTTAAACTTTCTGAACAACACTGAGCTACCACAGTGGTTTGTCCTGGGGAATACCTGGATAAATAGTTTAGCCCAAAGTAGGCAATAGACACCCCCTTTACCCAATCATGCTCTTGATTCTTCATTAAGGACAGAAAGGGAGGCATTCCAACATATTAAGTTTGTCGCTTGGCAAGTGTGGGGAAATGGTACCCAATCTGTCAGATTGTCCATCCTTTATTCAAACCTCCCTGCTGCCATTTTCCTGTTGAGTCAAAATCCTCTACCTTTTTTCTTGTTTTCCTAGCATAGTCATTTGGAATTTTAGCGTCTGTTGTCCTTCATTCACATTCCCCTGGCTGAAGATGTTCCAAGGGTAATTTACACAAGCAGAGTTTTGAATGATTAACAGATAATACTCAGGGTATGTCAAATGTAAACCATTTTAAGTTCCAATTGTCTTAGTATGGGGAGCTATAACTAAAACAGGATATTAAAGACTGAGTGGCTTAAGCAATGAATATTTATTTCTCACAGTTCTAGAAGCTGGAGTGTCCAAGAGAAAGGAGCCAGAAGATTCGGTATGTGGTAGGAATCCTTCCCATTCTTTCTGGTTTGTAGACAGACATCTTCTCATATATCTTTTTATGGGAATTAGGGGGAGATAGATAGATAGATAGATAGATAGAGAGAGAGAGAGAGAGAGAGAGAGAGAGAGAGATCATGTTTCTTCTTATAGGGGTATTAATTCCATTTTTTAGAGTCCTACTCTCATGACCTAATCACCTCCCAAAAGTCAACCTCCAAATATCATCACATTGCTAATTAAACTTCAGCATAATGAATTTTTGGATGGACACAAATATTCTGTCATAGCACCAATTAACAGAATATATCACTGCAGGGCACAGGTATTTCAAGTTTGAGAAACATCTCTTGGGTGAGTGCTAGATTACTTTGTACTATACTTATAGACACATACCTGTACATGTCCAGGATTATTTCATGATAACTGCTTATAAGTTAAGTTTCTGGGTCTAAGTGGGTACCTATTTATGAGACTGGAGCAAACTTGTTCTCAAGAAAAGATGAGTTAAAATACAACTCCACTAACGGTGTACAAAGAGCCTATATCCTTACACCTTTACTAACCTTAGATACTATAAATAAACATAATCATTGCCAATTTGTGAGATAAAAGATGTTGTCTTCTCTTTTTGTAAAAATGTATACTTCATTAATAAATAGTGGAGCTACATATTTTTGTTTCTTATACTTTTTTTTAATTTTAAAAGTTAAAGCTTTTGTAATTTTGCCTTCTTGCTGCTTCCTAAGAATTTTTGTACATTAAGAAACTAAAGCATTTACTGGTCATTTATGTTTAGAATATTTTCATTTGCTTTTTTGAAATTTTATTTATTTTATTTTTATAGACTACATTTTGATTCATTGTACACAAATGAGGTACAATTTTTTGTTTCTCTGGTTGCACGTGATGTGGATCCACACCATTCGTATAACCATACATGTACATAGGGTAATGTTGTTTGTCTCATGGCATGCCTATAAAGCTTATATTCTAGGCCAAATTTGTGTAAATATTATCTTATAAATTTTATGAAACATTTTGTTTTATTACTTTCATGTAAATCTTTTCCCAGTCTTTAATGTAGTCTGGGGTATGACTTGAGGATAGCAATTCAATTTTTTCCCCACAGATGTGAGCTGACTCTCATGTTTCCATTTATTAAACAATTTGTTCTTTTCTCACTGATTCGAAGCACAATTACATCCTAGACTGAATTTTTATGCATGCTAGTACTTGGTCTCTTTGTAGATTATATTTCCCATTTGGGTTAATTCTGTGCCTCTACACTGTTTTGGTTATAACAGATTTTAAAAACATTTTATATATTGTATTCAGTTTTTAATTTTACTTTGATATTTGGTCAGAGAGAATATATTGTTTTTTAATATTATTATTTTCTAAAATGTCTCAATTTGTCAAAACTATTTAATCTCGAGTCTTAGTCCTAAGATATCACTATAAAGTTGTTTTTAAATCAGTGTTCTATTCCTATTTTAAGTAGCTAATTATGACATTTATATTCATCACCATAACTATATTAGCAATAGTTACCTAGTTGTAACTATGTTTACCTGGTTTCAGGGCATTATCTTGCCCCAGTAGATATAATAATGTATATTCTAGAAGTCTTTGATTCCTTTCTTCATGAATTCAAATTAGACTTGGAAAAATATTTTATTCTATAAAAAGTCCATCAGTAATGTCCTTTATTAGCTCCTACACAGATATGAGTGAACATAAACACACATAGATATGTATATCTTAAAGTTCTTTTTCTAATATAAAAGTTTATTTCTTAGCCAGGTTTTAGATTTTGGGAAGATAAAAATTTGCTTTTTTTAAAAAATTATCTGTATTTGTCACTTCTTCATATAATTCTTCACCTTGGCCCACCATTCCAGTGGCTTGGATGTATCATTTATTTTCCTGAAGGAGTGTGTTTCAGTATCTGTTCTATTGCATATCTTAGGTTATCATCTTGTTATACTCATTTAAAATGAGTTCTGATACACATACAATTATTACTCCATTATTTTTGACTGTGTGTGTTCTTGAGCATACATCTGAGATTTTCCAGTTTTTGAACAAATTTTTTCTGCCTATATACCTGTTCTTTGTCTTTGTAACTTAAACAAACTTTAAAAAGTAGATAATTGGCAGCTTTTCACTAAAATTTCCTGCAGTATGGACAGCAACAGCAGTGCCAAATACTCAGTGTTCTTACACCTCATTTTGGAAGGTTTTCTATAATTATATCTTTGAGTTTTTTCCTTCTATTTTAATGTTTTACTTTTCTCTAGGAATTTCCATTTGGATTGGCTGGATTCTGTATTATATTTTAAAGTTTATGCATCTCATTGTTGGTTTTATTTTTCCATATTCTTCATCATATTCTGTACTGATTTTAGTTCCTTTATTGAAATGCTAATTTCCTTACATCACTTGCTTATTTCATACAACCCAAGTCTTATGCCTGGATCTCTTCTGTCTGTGTTTGAGCCACGCTCAGTTTTATTTGATGTCATAATGCTGCATTTGTTTCTAAAACTTAATAGAGTGTATGCCTTCAGGAAAGTTCTGATAACATGAAGTGATGCTTCCTCATAACTGTGAATTTTCTGCTCCTCAAGTGTATCTTTTCCTTTTTGTCCCACACAGAATCCCTCAGGTCCTCTATAATTATTAGTAGTATATATATTCACCAACTCTTAAATGAAAAGATTAATTCAAACATTAATTAATGAACATTAAATCACCTAGTTGGTTGTGGTTAGATGACTCTCGTTAGAATTTAAGCTAATATTTGGAGTACTGATTTTTTTTCTGTAGTGACTTATTCAACTACACTACCACCACCTCTTCAGTCTAAGTCAGACAATTGTTGCACATTCCTGAAACTTGTTCCTTAAGAGAAGAAGAGCAGGCAGGACTAGTTGGAAGGGAGGTGAATAGAAGGGGACTTCTCCTGGGTGCTCGTGAAGAAATTTGATGAGTGGCAGGTTTAATATTCAAAACTATTATCCTGCTGTGCTACTTGGAATTACTGGCACAACTTTGCATGTCTTTCTGAGATGTGAGGGTGGGGACAGTGTTCTTAGGAGAGAGAACATATATTTAAATCAGCAGAGGGGAGAGACCATTCTGGGCCAAGTTATTGTAAGAAGATTGTACAGTTGGTCTACATTCAGAAGAATATGTATAGAAGGATAGGAAGAGAGGAGACTGAGAAAGTCAGGAGATTCACCACTGTCTATGCTGGACTGTGGAGTTTAACTTGATCCTGATGGAAACATTCAAATATTTAAAGCAGGTGTTTGAGATGGTAGGACAGAAAGATCTCCAGCAATAAGGGAATTGGAGTAAGAAGAGATACCCAGTAGGCAGGCCACATAGGAAGTCATTGCTAGGGTCTAGGACAGAAGAAGAAAACAACTTGAACTATTCAAACCAGACCTGTCAATGTGGAGGGGTATATGGATTCCAGAACTACCTAGCGGGGATAATGAGAAAGGGTTGTGGCTGGAATAGAAAGCAAGGGGAAAAGAAGAATCTAGGCGGATTCTTCTGCATTTGGTTAATGTTACAGTGTACATGAGTGGGATAATCAGTGAAATGAACTGGTTTGTTAGGGTTGGGTTTTGGAGTGATAACCATGAGATCAATTTTGGGATTTTATTAGCAATTTCACAAAGACAATTTTCTGCACAGGTTCTGATCATTTTGATGGAACAATGACAACAAAAATACTCCCAAAGATAAAATAAGCTAAGTTTTTAGTAAGCATGTGCTGCCTATTTCTACTCTTGGTTTATGATATGTTGTGAAGGCTGAAGAAGGGGGAAAAATTAACTGGACAGATCAGTATTTAAATCAGGGTTCAGTTGGCAGCACGGTGGAGGGAGAAGAGCTTAGTGTTGGAAGACAGGAAATTAATATCCTTGAAAGGATTTTACTCATTAACAGCAGGATTTGAGGCACAGCACTTAGTCATATGGTTCCTCAGTTCCCTGTTAGTAAAAGATAGATAATATCATCTTTCAATTATTTCATATGATCTTAAGATTTGAACTAGATAGCTGATATGAAATTGCTTCCATATGCTGGTTTCATATCTGGAATGACAAGAAACAAAATATTAGATATTTGTTGAAAACTGCAAATTTGAGACAAAAATTTTTGGTGGAGTACCTTATGATAGAAAGAATCCTAGCATTTTTGTGCATCTTAATACCACCTTTGATAAGAGTATATTTAATTCAATTTTTATATAATAGTCTGGCTTCTAGAACATTGCAAATGTAAATTCTGACACATTACAAATAAAATAAAGCTAAAGGCAGTTCTTAGAGCCAGAGAGGATATTTTTTGCAATCAATTTTTTAATTAGCATTTTCCTTTATTAAAATTACAAGAAGAGAGAGAAGAAAATAGTTTTACATTCAATATTAATATAATTTTCAACTCCTGGCTATGATTACATCATAAATATCACAGCCAAACTTCTTACAGAACTAAATACAGAGCATTTTCATATTCTCTCAAACAAGTTCACATAATTAAGAAAGTGTTTTTCAAATGCAATAGAATTATCTCATTTACTCTGCTGTATTTACATATGTCTTTCATGAAGAGCTATTTGGCAGTAAATCGAGCTGTTCTTTAAATAAGCATACCAAAATACTTCTTCAGAGTCTAAAGTTCTGCTAAGAGGAAAAAAATCCACACCAATTTTGCCTCTGAAAAGATATTATCATTGCTCTTTTTGTTGGTCTAGAGACAAAATATTGGAGAAAATGGAATTTTACCAAAAGCATGTTATGAATTCTCTTCTACAGAATCTTATCCTACAGCTTTTCATAATCCGATAAAAATTAATGGATTAGAAAAAAAAAAAAGCCGTACCTATTTGCCTCAAACTATTTTGGAAAAAAGAAACTGATAATTATTTACCCAGTGGCAATCCTAGGTAATTCCCCTCCGGCAGGAGTCCAAATAACAAACTTCAGTATGTTAAATTGTGTTTGTCACGTGAAACCCAACACATGTAAAACTCAGAACCAGTCTTGGCTCCATAGCTGATTGGTATATATTACTAGCACATGTTATTCAGCACCTGCAATTGGGTGGATTTTATTAACAAGTTTAAATTTGGGGGTATGTTAATAGCTTACAGAGATTCCTCTGACTCTGTTGGTGAGAAAATGGAAGATATTTTTAACAGTTGAATGGTTTTGAGAATAACAACTTTCTAGTTTAGTCCTGAGTATCAAGAGCATTCCTGGGGATTCCAGGGAATTAATCTAGTGGTTCAGAGCTGGTCCTTGGAGTCGGGCTGCTTGGGACTGAGTCCTGGCTGGGCTACTTGGTTACCATGTGACTTGAAATGGATTATCTTTTTTCTCTCTGCCTCAGTTTTCCAATAACAGAAAATAATAGAACCTGTCTCATAGCGGTTAAATAGATTATATGAGTAAATATATAAAGTGCTAAGAACTGTCCTTGGCATACGGAAAGTGCTTAGTAGTTATAAGCTATTGTTACTATAGTTAACTCAGAGAGACTTGAGGAAAGATTAGGCTTTCTTTGACTGGTACCCTTGGCATTGCAGGAAATTGGGGAAGAAATGCACCATTGATGGGAGCTTTACCAATTGAGGCATCCCTTCTTCTTGCTTGGGATCAATCCTGGAAAACTCGGAGGAGGGACAGGTGGAGAATAGAAGGGATGGAAGGAGGAGCAGGAGGAGTGGGGAGAGAGCACTATGTCCCTATATGCTGGTGACCTAAAGGATCTTCAGTTCTTTTCTTATTGGAAACATTCATTCTCAAGTGAATCCCTCCTCCCCCATCCCTGCCCCCGCAAACTTGCAAAACCCACATACCTCACTGGAGAAATACATGTGCCAAGTTTGAAATTTTAAAATTCAAACTCCTTTCATTTTTCACATACACATAAATTCTGGCAAATTTTGATGCTGGTTTAAAAAAAAAAAAAAAACACAGTTTTTGCTTGTTGGAATGTTATTATCACTCCAAATGATTGAACAGATTTCTTCAGCCTTTCTAAATGTAATTCATTTCTGAGAAGACAATAAAGATGAAGAATTTCCTCCTCAAGGGTCATGCTGGGGGAGGCTTAGTAAGTACTGAGTCTGTGCACATAACCAACAGAAGAACTTTCCTCTCACCCGTAACTTGTTATTTTATGTACTCTTTTCAAAACTCCCAGTGAGACAGCATAGCCTTGACAAAATGAGGATCGGGTTTAAATTCACATAACCTATTATGATGGATAGTTTTAAGTGTCATATGTAGCTAGGAAATAGTACCCAATTATCTAAGCAAACACCATACTTGCCCTCCATATTTCAAACTTCACCCAGGCAGACCCCACAAGCACTTGAGACAATTCCTTGAAATTAATCTCTTAAGATATTTATCCCACTGGTTTCTGCTTCTCTGGTAGAAACTTGACAGACACACCCTTAATCTCCACTCAGGCTCTCAAACACAAAATGCATATTTTGCTGGGCCCAGACTCCTTAAAATGCAGGAGTGCTTCTTATTTTCAGAAGATTTTAAGCATCAGATATAGTTGGTTTTTTAACTATTTAAAACTGAAGTATTGAAGGCACACCAAGGAATATCATGCATCAAATTGAACATACCCATGTAACCAATTCCCAGCTTAGTAGGTACTGTTGCAATGCCCCATACCCCACAAGTCACCTTAGGGTACAATCTCATCACACACCCTCCCTACCTCTAAGAGGAACTAATGTTGGGACTTCTAATAGCATCGATAAGCATTCAGGCATAAGATGTGAAGTGTAAATATGATTTAAGGATAGATATTGACTGAAGTTTTTAGTTGAGGTCTTGAAGCAGAAACAATCTCATTACTCGAAGGTTGCCTTTGCTGGGACCAATTTGAATTTAGAGCAAATTATGAGCCTTCCTCCCTATTGTAAAGTCTTAGCCACTGGACAGTGACTGTTAGTGTTTATTATAGATTCTACCCAAATTCATAGGTAAATAAAGCTAAGTCTGTAGAGAACATGATTTAGTAGGCAGATATCTTGCCCTACATTATTAATAATTAATTCCAAATATAATTGCACAAAACAGAAACTTATGTTTCATTCTGAACTTCAAGTTACTAGTGTTGTAGAGGCCTTACAGAATATTCCTGCTTTTCTGTAGAGACACATAGGCCAGTTCCACTGCAGAAAAGAGACTTTCTGTGATATGCACCATAGGAAAATTCCCCTATTGTTGACATTTGCAAGATCTATTATTGGTAGTACTTTATCGACTTTGTGAAGCTCCCCTAGGCTTCTGCAGCTGTTTCACGGTATCACATATGCAACCAAGCCACAATTCCTCACTGGCAAATTAACTCACAGTAATTTCCAGAGTGATGTACATTATGTAAGCAAATAAATATCAGAACGTTATTGGTGTAGCTGGAACCATTTTGGAACTTGTATTACAGAAACTCTACCTCAGTGGTGGGAAATAGAACTCCCATATCCAGAAAGGTTGGTGGAAAGATCGATCCTTAGGAAATAAAGCCAGGAAAGAACTCCAAAGCTCCTAAGTACCGTCTCCTCTGGCCAGAAATCTTCTAGGCACCTGTTACAGCATCCCATCTCAGTTAGTCTGAACACTCCATCCAGTTCATCCCTTGGAAAGCATTACTCAGATCTAAATATATACTACTCCCCAAATACCTTAGGTTATAAAAATTTTTATGACGTTTGATTTATTGATGTGAAAAAAAGAGAAAGGGATCAGGGTAATGGAAAACCCTTGTTAAATACCTTGGTCATCCTAGCTCTCAGTTTGGCGATAAGCATAAAATCAGATTAACCTGGCTGCTCAGGAATTCCAGAGTGATATCATATTTACAGAGACACATGACTTAAAGGAAAGATATCTGCCCAATAAAGCTTTGCATTACCTCTGCAGTGTCTAAGGCAAGCTTTGAACAATATTTGTTGCACGCATAAAAACAGTAATCATCATTTGTTTGTAGTATTGGCTGATTAAAATTAGAGCAAATTATGCATTTTTGAGGATGTGTTGTTTACTGTTTATCTTTTAAAACAGATTTGAATTTCCTGACCATTGCCTAATCTTTTAAAGGAAGACTAAGCAGAATAAATTTAAACAAAGCCCTGATATGTCAATGCTTGGGATACTGCATGTGAGTCTGCTCATTTCATCTTGAGATAGAAACAAATCAACAGATAATAAAGGGCACTGAATGGTTTTCTTACCGAGAAGACCAGGATCATGAAAGAACTCTGACAAGAACTTGAGCGAATTATTTTGTTCACCTTTTCCCTTAGTTGCCTTCATAGCAGGACTCCTTGGCAAACTTTTTCATTCTATTTGGATCTAATTTCTCCTTCCTCATTCTCCCTTGAAACCTCCTCGATTCACCTTTGGTCAGCATCAAATCTGATCTATCATGTCAGTGTTCTCTCACTGTAACAAATACCAGAGACAACGGATTTATGAAGAGAACAGATCTATTTGGGTTCACAGTTTTAGAGCTGCCGGACCACGATTGCTTGAACCCAATGCTTTCCAGGTCTCTGGTGTGCATGTTGGGGTTGGGTGCTTCATGATAGGAATAAATGATGTAGCAAAACTTCTTATCTAATGGCCTGTAAGACAAAGAGCAGAAAAGAGACAGGGTCCCACTGTCCCCTTCCAGAGCATGCCCTCAATGCCTGAGAGAGCTCCCTTTGGGCCTCACCTCTTAAGGTTCCCTCTCCCTCTTGATAGTGCCACCCTGGGGAGCATTATTTTGCCACATGGGCCATTTGGGGACTTTCAAAATCTAAACTATAGCATCCATTCAAACAGACCTCCACAGCTCAGGTCTTGACTCCATATTTGGCAGAATAGATCTCTTCTTCTTGCTTAAAGTTCTTGGCTTAGCTTGTGGGATGTACTCTCCAGAATGTTCCTCCTCCTTAGGGGCATCTCCTCATTCTTCCCCACACCATTCCTCAGTCACCTCAAATTTGGTGTGCCTAGGGCCCAGTCCTTGTTTCTTCTTTGTCTACATTGGCCTTCTTTTTCATTTCTGCTATGTAATCACATTAGTTATGTTGATGACTCTCAAATTTACAATCCTAAGCTCACCTCTTCCCTCCTTCAAGCTGCCTATTCAGCATCTTGAGATGGAGGTCCAACAGGCACAGTGTGTCCAGACTGACTACTGTCTTCTGCTTGTGAGTTCCTTATGAGTTCCTCCTTGACTCAGGCTCAGGCCTCCATCTCATCTTTATCTCCTCTCTCCTAACACTCTACATTTTCAATCTATGGCCAAACTCTAGCAGCTCGACTTTGAAAACATTTCAGAACTTAACCTGACTGGAGTCACCCTGTTAAAAAGCCAGACAGATAATGTGACTGCCCCACTAAAATCCCTCCATTGGCTTCCCAATGCACAGAGTAAAATCCAAACTACTTAGACTGGCCTGCAGGAGCCAACATTATCTTGCAGCCTCATTTCTTATTTCTCTTTATTCTCCCTCTAGTCATACTGGTCCCTGATGGATGCCCAAGGGCGGAAGGTTTCTGCATTATCTGTGTCCTTTGTATGGAACACCTCTTGCTCTGTCACTCTCACTTCCATAAAATTAGCTGCTCAAGAAATTTCCATACTTACAATATCTAAAACTGCAACCACCTCCACACTCCTTATCTCAATTTCCTGCTTAATTTTTCATTAAAGCATTTATAAACACCTAACGCACTTTATATTTTATTTTTTAAGACAAATACCTAATGCACTTTATATTTTGCTTTTTCTTAAGAATGAAAGTTCCAAGAAGGCAGAAAATGTTTGTTTTGTTCTCTGATAAATTCCTAGCACTGAAAATTCTTTAAGTATGTACATTATTTGTTGAATGATTCTCTCCTCCCCTCTCCCCTTCCCTTCTCTACCTCGATTTACTCTTTGGATGATCTCCCCAGTTACATGACTCTAGTTACCACAGAAGTATATCTCCAAACTTGTTTAATTCTTGGAATATAAAATATATTTAGAGCCATCTGTTGCTATTTCGGTAAGGAGCTAGGCAGCAGAGAAATAAAATGCTGTTTTAAATAATTGGCAATTCCCATACAGGGCTTATTCCTACTACCAAAACTTCTCTGGGTCTCCCACTCTTTCTTGCTTGGATTATTAGAATAGCTTTCATTGTCATCTGTACTTACATGTGAATAGCGCCAAATTCTTCATCACAGGATTGCCAATGTGACCATGTCACGACCATTTAAATATATTTCATGGTTTTCCTACAAAGGAGAATGGTAAAAATGATGACAATAATAACAAAGTTGAAGAATTAAGTATTTTTAAAGTGTAATGAACCTGGTTTTTTTCCCCTCAAAGTCAAATATATGTTTTCTACATTTTTTATCCATTATCAAAGAGATATTCTGAAGAATGCCTTCATCACATGTATAGATAATGTTTGATGGCTTAAAAGATATTTCTTAGCGGAATTAAAAGGCCCACAATACCTTTAGAACTTCCAAAATATTTCATTCTTTTAAGAGATTAATGTACATACTTAAAATATTCTCGGTCCTGGAAGTGAAACTGAAACTTATCCTGAGAACCAGAATGTTCTGTCAAAGCTTCGGCCTCCCGTTTTGACTTGGTTGGCATCTTCTTTGCTAATAAATTAATCTATGAAACCCATTGAGACTAATTCGTGTTTTTGTGAAGTTATGAGGTGTATTAGTGCAGAACATGCATACATTTCCCTGCAGGAAACACAGAAGTAGAAGTGTTTTCCAAATCGTTCTATACCTGAGTGACATCCTTCACGGGCCCAAACTTCTTTGGCTAATTGATTCTCTAAACAAGACCTCAGCCAACCTTCAGAGCAGCTGTTTCTGGAATAGCAGAGACTGGCAAGTGAGGGAATTACTGTGGCTTTACCAGGCATGTATTGGCTTTCCACCACACTCTGAATTGCCGCCTCTGAAAGGGTCACTTTTGATGATCAAATGCATCTTGTTTACTCTTGGTTAAAAAAAAAAAAAAAAGTACCCCTCTTTTTTAGACCATGATAACACAAAGCAGTCACTAGAAAAATTGGCAAGAGTGAGTCGAGTTGCTAATAGGCCAGCCAATGTGACTCAGGATATTTTTCTGAGAAACCCAGTAATGCCTGTTTCATTTTGGAATAGATTCCTTTCCCCCAGTGGCACTCCAGAAACCTTGCTGTCTGTTTCAATTATAAAGCCCCAGCCTTTTCATCGTAGACTCAGGGCTGTAACTGACTTCTGGCAATTTGTGATCAACCCGAAAGCATTTAGTTTGTGAATTAGACCATTTGTTGAACATGTAAAAAAATCTCTGATACTTGGGGCCAAAATTAAAATGTCATTTAGTAAATGAGTGTGCGAGTAGCCCAGGGAATCTCATAAGAGAAATAACCAGTGTCTACTTAAAAAATCTTAGAATTTTAGAGTTGGAAGGAAACTCAGCGATCGTTTTCTCTAACTCTTCATTTTACAGATGAGGAAACTGAGGCCAAGGTTCAAGGTCACACCTGGCTTAGGTCACATTGCTCACTGTCGTAGTCTGTCTTCTGTTGCTACAACAAATACTCAAGCTTGGGTCATTTATAAGGAATAGAAATTTATTTGGCTCACAGTTTTAGGAGCTCAAAGTCCAAGAGCATGGTGCCACATCTACTCATCTTCTGGGAGGGTCTTTTTACTGCATCATACCATGGTGGAGAGCATTAGATTGCAAGGCAGAGCAAGCTTTCTGAGAGTTCACTTTTATAACAAAGCCACTCCTGCAATAACCCAGTAATCCATGAATGAATCAAGCTGTCTATGAAGACAGAGCCCTCCAGTCACCTCCCAAGAGTCTTCCCCTCTCAAATATCATTAACAAATGATTTTGGGAATTAAGTTTTCAACAATGAATTTGGGGGATGCATTCAAACCAGAGCAGTCTCCTAATTCCCATCAAGGGCTATATCATGACTCACAAATCTCTTCTCACTCTAAGTGGCTTTTGTGAAAGGGCAGAACTGGAAGCGGATGGAAGACCTCAGATGTTCATTTTCCTTTGTTCACAGTTCTTTTCTCGTGAGTGGGGTGGGACGGGGTAGCATGGAGCAGGGAATGGCTGTGCAAGGTGAGAAGCACCTAGAACAATATTTTTTAACTTCAGTGTATTTTAGGCTTTTACACTGCGGGCGGAGTGAAGTTACCTTTCGTGGAAATAATTACAAACAGGGAACTTTGAGACCCGCCTAATAGCAGAACACACAGGGTTTGGGGATTGCAGGTTTTGGTCAGTGTGTTCAAACACACTGAGCTGTTCGTTGTCAAGAGGTCCTGGTGTGTCACGAAATTTTGAATTTTCATTTACTTTTGATTATGGAACAACTGTTAGATAAAGCTTGAGTCTGAAACACATACTTAGAAGACCTTTTGGGGGCAACATACAGATTGAATTTTTTAGAATTAAGTCATTTATCATTTATGTCTGAGATATGGGTGTTGTAGACAAACTTGGTAAGAAGTGGACAGAAGAATATCTTTATTGTGTCTTTTCTTTCGAGTTGATAGATGCAGAAGCAAAAGGGGCCCAGTGCAGAATGAATGGCCCTGTAAGCTCTCATATCTCTTGAGGGTCTGCGTTTACCCAAATTTGGCGCTGCATTAGGACTACAGGGTGCTTAATTGGAAAACTTTTCTTTTATTCTAATCCTGAACATTCACATTGGATTATATTATATTCGTGTCTCAAGAAATCAGAGTAGATAGTTAAATGTTTTATAAAATGAATGAAAAAGGACCACAAATCTGGATTTAATTCAGAGGGAAACAAAGCCAGTGAGAGTTTCTAATACTGGGTACAGGCATGTCCAGCACTTATCCCCACATGTCCAGATCCTTATCCCCAGAATCACGGGTGTCATTTATTCCTATATATTTTTAGATTCCATGAGAAGGAAAGAAAAGGTAGTTTATCTATGAAACTATCAAATAGTGACCAACAATTTTCTGTGGTGGCCCAAGGCTAATGTTTTGATGTATGTAAATATAAAATATGGAATGAAGGGGAATTGTTAGGGGTTGCATAATCTTAGTGTCTAATAATTAATCTGCTAGGTTAATAAATTTGGTATTTCCCAACAAGCTCTTATTGGTATCCTATTTGCACAATATTTGGCTAGCCTCAGTGGAAGACCTGAAAAATTAGATATGAGGAAGTCCAAATTACTGTCTCCAATAAATGTTATCTTGACCTGAAGATTTATTGGAAAAGAGATAAATCATTGGAATTCTCAATACTTTCTCAAGCTGTACGTAAAATAACAAATTGATTTCCCCTTTTCTACATTGAATGGTTCTTCCCAATTGACTGATTACACTAATAGGATTATTAGGAAATACCTAGGTCTAGTATGTGAGTATTGGTACTTATGAAGGATTTACTATCTTATTTAAATATAGGGGACAATGTTCATAATTCACATCATTAAATGTAAGTGAATTCAGCATTTACAACTTGATTCCTTGTAACATCTGATCTTGCTGGAAAGATATTCTGATAAAGGTAGGGGGATTTCAAAGCAGAGAGGTATCAAGTTCAGTAACACCTCATTAGGTGCAAGTGCTTTGTCTGCAGGGAAGAGAATTAACGCTATCTCTGTCTTGCAGTATTTGTCTTTGTAGTTCAAAAGAGGTGCACACACACACATATGCACAAAACACACACAAACCTGTCCCACACTAAAATTTTCTGAAAGTATTTTTTCCTTGACCATGGTCTTTGACCTTCTTATAGTGGAATCTTCTTAAAACATTCAGAATTTGTGGGGAGTCACATTGAAATGCTACCAGTTGTACACGATGCAACAGGTGGGCTCCAGAGGGGCCAGGTGAGGGGGTAAAGTGAGCAGAGTCTCCTGGGCTGGAAAGGAGGCAGGTAGAGTGGGGGTGGTCACTAAAAATACAAAGTGTCTCTTTCCCCAAACCCAAACATTTCTGCTAAGTAAATTGGAGGGTTTACATAAAACAGGAGCTAAACAAACATGGTGCCGAGCTTTTCCAATTCTTAGAAAGAATATTTCTAAAATAGCTAGGATAGCTGGGTCAAATGGTGGTTCCATTTCAAGCTTTCGGAGGAATCTCCACACTGCTTTCCAGAGTGGCTGCACTAATTTGCAACACCACCAGCAATGTATGAGTGTACCTTTTTCCCCACATCCTCACCAACACCTATTGTTGCTTGTGTTCTTGATAATCGCCATTCTAATTGGGGTGAGATGGAATCTTAGGGTAGTTTTGATTTGCATTTCTCTTATTACTAGAGAAGTTGAACATTTTTTCATATGTCTGTTGATTGCTTGTAGATCTTCTTCTGTGAAGTGTCTTTTCATTTCCTTAGCCCATTTGTCGATTGAATTATTTGTATTCTTGGTGTAGAGTTTTTTGAGTTCTTTGTATATTCTGGAGATTAGTGTTGTATCTGAAGTATGAGTGGCAAAGATTTTCTCCCACTCTGTAGGCTCTCTCTTCACATTGCTGATAGTTTCCTTTGCTGAGAGAAAGCTTTTTAGTTTGAATCTATTCCAGTTATAGATTCTTCCCTTCAATTGATGAATGGATAAAGAAACTGTGGTATATTTATACAATGGAATATTACTCAGCCATAAAGAATAATAAAATTATGGCATTTGCAGGCAAATGGGATGAAATTGGAGAATATCATGCTAAGTGAGATAAGCCAATCTCAAAAAACCAAAGGAAGAATGACCTGGCTGATAAGCGGATGATGACACATAATGGGGGGGGGGCAAGAATGGAGGAAGGAGGGACTGTATAGAGGGAAAAGAGGGGTGGGAGGGGTGAGGGGAAAGGGAAAAAATAACAGAACGAATCAAACAATAGTACTCTATGTAAATGTATGATTACACAAATGGTATGCCTTTACTCCATGTGCAAACAGAGAAACAACATATATCCTATTTGTCTGCAATAAAAATTAATTTAAAAAAGATAAGCTAGAAAAAATAAAATAAAATAGCTAGGGATGCACAAACAACTGGTAGGGTGTATGTGTGTGGGGGGGGGTAATGTCATTTTTAAAAATAACTAGATTAAAAAAAAAAAAACAACTAAATAAGTATTACATGGTTCATGAAGAAAGTGAGCCAGCACCAACACTTAGATCCGTTCCCCAGATGAAGCCAAAGTCGCCAGAGAGGATATGGAGAGATTGATTTATGGACCTTAGAGTCGTCCTCACAGACTGAAACAAAAATCAGGGGGACCCTGCACAGGGGCAGAATGTGATTGAATGCTGGTGTAAAGGAGGCAAATGCAGGTTTGGTGGGGGAGAGAACCAGGGCCCCCTATGGGTTTTAGCTGAAAGAGAATTCTTGAGTTGCGCCCCTTCCTCTTCCTGAGGCTTCCCTGAGCAAGTCATTGCCTGCCTCGCTCAACTGTGAGTCGGAGAGCTGCTACCCAGCCAGGCGATGGAAAGCATCCCAGACGGGGCTCTGCTGGGTCAGGCTGCACTGGTCTTAGATGCTCGTGAACTTTCCTCTTTGCCCTACAAACCTGTCCACTTCAAGGCTGTAGCAACTCCTCTCTTCAGAGAGTTAATACTAAGCATTCTATACCTTGAGAAGGGCAAAATTTGAAATTGATAACAACAAAAGTCCCCAAATTTTATATATCTGAACCACACACATGCCATTACATAACTCTTAATTCAAGGAGAGAATCATATGGAAAATTCTGAAGTATATAGATATGAATATAACGCATAACAAGATTTGTTAGATATGGCCATATTATTATCCAAAGTAATACTTCTTATGTTAAATATATTTATCCAGAAGTAAACAGAAAAGAATGAAAGCCAAGGAACTAAATATTCAACTCTGGCAGATTGAAAATGAGCATTAAAATAAATCCAAAGAAAACAAAACAGAAGGAAGCAATAAAATGAAGGGAATAAACAGTAAAATGAAAAATAGCAAGAGCAATAAAACAAAAAATATATATAATTTTTCAAAAAAGCCTGATTCTTTTAAGAGACTGATAAAATATGTTGTGAGAACCAATCAAGAAAAATGGAGGTAAGTTGCAAATTCAAAAAGTGGAAAATAACAAGAAGAAACAAATTTAAAAATTGGGAATCAGCATTTAAAACACTTATATGCCAGTAATTCAGAAAGCCTAGATAACATACAGGAAATTTTTATGATTTCCATCAGTATTTTACATTCTTTTTACTCTTTTTTTTTTTCAACTCAGAGGGACAGTTGCATTGGTTGGATGAGCCAAAGAATTCTATTTCTTTGATCTAAGCCCATGGCAATTTTCCAAGTCTGTTTTTGGGAGTGAAGTCACTTAGCTTTAGGGTCAGTATTCCTAATCTCTCAGGGTTTACAATAGAGGACAGATGGCCTTAGCGTGTTAAAATAGCTCCCAGGAAAATCTTGTATCCAGGGGATACTAACCAATGCTGGTAAATGAATGAGAAAATGAATTATGTAATTATGGAACAAAACACAAACAAAAGCCCTACTGTCCTTGAGTGCAGAGGCCTCGCCATCAGAAAGGCAAAGCTAAGTCAGAGTAACCCAGTTCCATAGGGTCACTTGGTGCTGGCATGCAGGCTTGGGGGTGGGAGCCAGAGTGGTGTATTTATTCCGAGCTTGAAAAGGAGAATGTGAATGGGCACTTCCAGCCAACAAGGGGGTTTCTGAATTTCTGTAAAAAATCTCTCTCCTAGACCCATCTTATCCTTGATCACAGTGGTTTTTTGCACTATTTTAAATGCTCCAGGTTTGATCTTCAGTCCTGAGTGACTTTCTGCTCTAATCGGCAACTTGGATGGACTACAAAGGGATTCTGCCTCTCTGAGGAGGTGACAGAATTTGTAATTTTTCTGAATGAGAGCTTTATTTTTGCTTCGGTGATCTGTGGGACATAGCTTATGCCAGGGTAAACAATAACATTTCTGAAAAAGACTAGATTGCACACCTTTTCTCAACACAATTGGGAGCCATATGCAGAATTCCTAGGGGAGGAAAAAGTTCTTTATTCTATTCGAAAGCAGATATAAGAACATTCATCTTTCATTTAATAAGGTGTTTTCCAGGGTAACTATTATCTTGCATTTAGATGATAGACCCAGTAGAATAAATCTCTGGCACATTTATAAAGCTAACTACCAAATTAGAACAAGAATAGGACCATTTGTAACTGAATATTCAAAAGTAGTTAGAGATAATAAAACAAGCCCTAAGATAACTGGACTTGTTAGCTGATGGGTTATAGCTACAAATAGTGAGCTATTCCCAAGAAGGAGATTCTTCAAGGAGCCAGGACTGTTAGAGAAAAATCAGATGATGAATTAGTTCAGGGGCTAGATACTCAGATATTTCTAACTCATAACCTATACTGATAAAACCTGATTTATATACAAGGGATGAAGTAGAGTCCATTTTTTTTAACCACATCTTGAATTTAATCTTGCATACCATATGACTTGGGATTTGAAGCCTATAAAGACTTTGTTCATTTTTTTCTTTCAAAACCAGTACCTTTGTAGTGCTATTCTGTTTTGTATTTTACTGTGATGAAGCATCTTGGAAACTCAACTTGACTTTAGATTAATGATTTAGATTTCACTGCTAAGTTGATGAAGGGATATAGTTCTTTATTATATGAAGACGTTTCTTCTCACCTCCATTTTGAGAATGAATGTTATTGTCTATAGTGTAGGAAAGTAATTAGATAACTTTACAAAATAGAATTTTAGATAGAAGAAGTATCTAGAAATTAATAAGGATTAAAAATGACTATCCAAAACATTAATAGTTTGCATAGACATTGCTTTAAAGTTTATCATAAATTCCATGTATTATCTTTTATTTATTCACTCAGTCATTTATTTAACACTTGGAGAATATCCACTATATAGCTCACCTTGGGTTGCCTTTCAAGTCTCCAAACAATCTGTGAGTTAGGTGCTCTCCTCTTTGGACAAAGGGTGAATGTTAAAGGAAACAAGAGTGTGAAGAGAGAGCCTATAGAATGGATGAAAATCTTTGCCACCTACTCTTCAGGTAGGGCATTAATATCCAGGATATATAAAGGAATCAAAAACCTTGACACCAACATCCCCGCAAATAACCCAATCAATAAATAGGCAAAAGAGCTAAACGAACACTTCTCAAAAGAAATATAAATGGTCAACACATATATGAAAAATGTTCAACATTTCTATCAATTTTATATCACTCTAATCAGAATAGTAATTATTAAGAATATAAGTAACAATAAATGTTGGTGAGGATGTGGGGGAAAATACTCATACATTGCTGGTGGGACTGCAAATTGGTGCAGCCACTCTGGAAAGCAGTATGAAGATTACTCAAATAACTGGGTATGGGACCACCACACGCTGCAGCTATCCCACTCCACAGTATATATCCAAAAGATTTAAAATCAGCATATTACAATGACATAGCCACACAAATGTTTATAGCAGTACAATTCACAATAGCTAAGTTATGGAGCCAAACTAGGGGCCCTTCAACAGATGAATGGATAAAGAAAATGTGGTATATATACACAATGGAATATTACACAGTCACAAAAAAGAATGAAATTATAGCATCTGGCAGTAAATGGATGGAACTGGACTAAAATGCTAAGTAAAATAAGCCAGTCCCCAAGAGTTAAAGGTTGAATGTTTTCTCTCATATGCAGAAACTAATCCAAACCAAGGCAGGGAGTTAAAAAAAATTAGAAGAAAGATCAGTGGAGTAGAAAAAGGGGAATGAAGGGATGGGAGGAGAGATGGATACAGAAAGACATTGGAATGAATCTGACCTAATTTTTCTAATGTACATAAGTGAATATACCACATGGTGAATTCATCATGATGATGAATCTTACCATCCTGCATATCCATCAGACACTAATTAAAAAAAACTGTAAGTATCAGTAGGGTAGAGGGATGGGAAAAGGGGGAAGGAGGAAGGGAGGGAAAGGAGAAGTACTAGGAACTGAATTAGAGCAAATTATATTCCATGCTGTTATTATAATGTCAAAATGAATCCAAATATTATGTGTGACAAAAAAAAAATAAAATAAAATAAAAAAATAGACACTTAAAAAATAAAGAAGAAGGGGTGCCTGTTTCCCTGTGAATCCTAGGCGTTGTTTTGTGATCCAGTGGATGTGACTGATATTTCTGTTTTATTTATTCTTTCGCAGGACTTCAGGATTAGGTGCCCATGAGGCCCACAGCTTTAAGAAACACTATGCCTTGTACCAGTTCCACACTCTTCCCGTACCCAGGATGCACAGGTTAATAGGTGTTGCATTCACTGCCTTTAGCAGAACATGAACATAGACCAAAAAACACTTCGTGTAGCAGGCAACTCTGAAAACTATGTAGAGCAAGTAATTATGTGAGAAGTCTAGAAAGGAAACTAAAAAAGATCCCTTTTAAACATTTAAGAATATTTTTCTGTGCTCTATTAAAATTTAATTTTATATCAATCAGACATGTTATTGAGTAGCTTCTATGGCAACAGTGTTAGACATTTTAACATAAATTCTAGTTGTGGCAAGTATTCATTTGATTAATTACTTAGGTTTCTATCATTTTAAGAACTGAGTGACTGGTAATTGCTGGCCTATTTCACCATCTCTTCCTCCTAATTGAGCTTCTTGAGAGCATTGTGTCTTTCCATTTTAGTCTTCCCAGCATTAAGCATATCACTTGGTGCCTAATAGACATCAACTAGATATTTTCAAAAGTGATAACTTGAAATCATAGATCCATCAATATACATTTCCAAAGATTATTTTTCTGCCTATGGGCAGTGCTATTCAGAAAAAAAAAAAAAAATCTTCTAGAAGCCTGACTTTTCTATACATAAACAGAAAAGAACCTGATTCTTCACCTATTGAAACTTCAGTGTAGAAGGTTGACTGCTTTCAGCCTCCACATTGTATTGGATTTAAAGAAATCCTACTTTGACCAGTGTTTTGGGCCACTTTCTATTACTGTAACAAAATTCCTGAGATGACCAATTTAAGAAGAGGAAAGTTTTGTGTTGGCTCACAGTTTTGGAGGTTTAAATCTAAATTTTATTGGTCTTATTACTCTTGGGCCTGTGTCAAGGCAGTACATTATGGCAGGGGTACCTGATGGACGAGGCTGCTTACCTCACAGCAGCTGGGAAACAAAAGAGAGGAAGGGACTGAGGTTCCTTCCAATATTCCCTTCCAGGGCACATCCCCTCGAGGACCTAACCCTCCCTACTAGACCGTATCTCTTACAGGTTCCACAACCTTCCAATATCACCACAGTCTGGGATCCAAGCCTTAACACACTGGAATTTGGGCAACATTTAAGATCCAAACTATCACAACCAACAAGCTGTTTCTACTAGATTCTTTCAGTAAGGAATATTCATCTCAAATTATAAATGCATCATCTGACCAGCTGGTTGGTGCTTGCCACCTCCTTTGTTATGGTACTTTTTGAAACATCCCCCAAAAGAACAAATCTAGACAGTCCATTACATTTCATCCTGAAATCATGTGCTACTAGAAGGAAAATTTCTTGTTTTGATGGAGTAGAATAAGTACTGAGTGATCAGTTAGAGGTAGAGTTCTCAGAAGTATCATCCCCATTATTTCTTCAAACTGCCTTCAAGTGATTCCCCAAATATCATAGTTTCATAAGCATTTCTCACTTAGAGAAGATAAAACTGAGTACCATTTCCGCTTTCATAATAATGACCCAGAAGTCTAAAGTGATGCCATGGTTTGTATTCTCCCTTTCCTCTCTGGTTAGACCAGTGTAATTGCAAGGGTAAAACGGGTTGGTACCATGTTTCTACCCAGGAGTCTCACTTCTGACATCAACCACACACTTCATTACTGCCTGCGTCAAGAATGGAAGACTTGCAATATAAAGCGTGGGTCAGTGGTGAATCTTGTTAAAACTGTGTGGGTGACAGACTTTGTTAAATGTAAAAAAGAAAGGAAGAAAAAAAAAGCTTCAGAAAATTTCCTCTGTGTTGACTGAACAGATATAAACAAAAAGAGATTGACGTCCTTGTAACTGTATCTTACGTGTTCAAAAGGCCCTTTCAGTCACAGACCAAAAAAAAAAAAAAAACAGAGTTCATTATGTATTTATGAAAAACAAAATTACCTATTCATAAAAAGTCAAAAGCAATATGTTTTGCTTATATCAACGGGTAAAATTAATACTTTTCCTATAATAGTTCATCTGCTCTGACATGATTTTGAATATCAAAATAAAATGTCAAGAAGAGTTATAAACTGGAATGAGAGATAAAAATTCTTCAGGTAAATTGTTTTCTCTATAGAGCCATAGGAATCAATTATTTATTATTCATGAAAATGTTAGCATTTCTAATTTATACAAGGGCTTTCATCTTTACTCATTGATTAATCTACAGGGCATTTGACTACTATGGACATCAAGGTATGTTATTATTGCCACTACTGACTATTAATAATTAGACATTAGAGTTTTGCTCCCAGTGACATATTTAATCGGCTTTTTATTAAACTAAGTAGTCAATTCTTCTTGGATAATATTTCCCTGAATCACGATTTTGAATATTAGAAGCAACAACATTACTCTTCTTTCTCTCATTTACTTTAAAATTAATCCTTGTCTTGTAAAAATTATTGGAGATGTGGACAGGCCTCCAGATATCAGTTCCCTTCCCAGGAGGGAAAGGGATCAGAAGGACAACTTCCCACCAATGGAGCATTTGGTCACATTATTCAATGTCTGAACTTGCTGTGGATACCAAAGCTGTTAATTAGTACCAACTATGACAGCCTGTGGCGTGATCGGACTCTTGTTCAACACAAATAATCATTAATGGCTAATGACTTTAAATCACTGCAAGTAAGACAGAGATTGGCTTCGTGGCCTAAATGTTCCATGGGATGCTCAGGAGCTGTATGGTTCTCTGCAAATGATGAAGCTGGGTGTCTGGATTAAGATCTGGGATTTACTTTCTTAGTCAAGGAAATAATTTTTGAACATATTTTCTATGATATTGGGGTCTCAATTTAGTTGATATGAAAATGATATTTTACTTGATATGGTACAGTGTGTATGTAAAATCAGGGTCATAAAAAATTATATTGGAAGTACTTCATACAGATTTTGTTTGTATCTTTGTAAACTTTTGGAGGTATGGTCTTTATTTTTCTTCCCACGGTAATTAGAATAGTTAGTTCCTTTCTGTATAATTTCTAAATGATTGATCACTTAAGATTGGCTTGGCTGAAAGCAGAGTAAATGAATGGAAATGAAAACATGACTTCCTGACATCATTGAATTTTTTTAAAAAATGGTGAGTTCATAGTGCAGTACTTTATGTATGCACATTCAATATTTTGTTTATAAGTTATATGAATCATATAGATATGATTACATCTAGAGACAGACCTCTAAAGAATGACCTTAAAAAACACACACCAGAATTGAACAGACTGGGTGGAGATTTGGCTTAAGATGGGAGTAATATAGTATTATATATTACTATATAATATATAGTAAAATATATTATATACTTATATATATATAATAGATAAAATATTAGAGCTCTCCAAAATGCCTTTGCTAAATAGCATGCTTGGCTGATAAATGAATGAGGGATGGAGTACATCTTTGGCAGATGGAGGTATTTGCTTGTCACCTCACAGTGAGAATGAATATTGTCTCTTTACAGTGCAGAAACATAACTAGCGAACAACTATTTTTTTAAAAGAAGAGTTGGGGATGGAAAAAGTACCTAGAAATTATTAAGGCTTAAAGGTAACTAACATAAATTTATGGTAACATAAATTGTTGCCATAGACATTGCTTTGAGGTTTATGGTGATTTCCATGAATTTTCTCATTCATTCATTTATTTGCTCACTCACTCATTTACTTGATGCTTATAGAGCACTAACTATGTAGTCCACCCTGAGTCGTCTTTAATCCTCCCAGCAATTCATGAACTGGGTGCCATTCACACACTTGAGAGAGCATATTTTCTATGTAAATTATAGCATTACTACATACTTTGACTGTTAAAAGAAAAACTGGTAGAGCTTATGAATTAATATGTGTTTAGTGTTCCCTGACACAGGTTGGGAGTAAGGTCCTGGGTTCAATTTTTTTTTTTAAATCTGGCATTCACCTGTTAAATAATGACCTCCTAAAGAGGTGCCTGCACAGAGCCCCTCATGACTGAGCAATTGTTCCCACTCTAACAGTGGTGAAACAAGCTACATGTGGTTGTCACCACATCTGTTGGGAGCCAATGAATGTTATGTAGAAAAGCTAAACATTGCACATCTATCTTCTAAAGTTGAATTTTACTTTCTCACAAGCGAATTTCTTCTTTCCTTTATTGAGATTCCCTTATAAACATGAGCACACTAATAGAAATTATATATGGGATTGGCTTAACAATTATTAGTCACAACTGGAAGATAACCTGGAAAAAATAAGAATTGAAAGATTTACCTGGAAATTTGCCTGGCTCCATTTGGAATGACAGCTTAGGGAGAGTTAGAGATGGGAGGTGGGAAATTCTTAGGTTTTTCAAAATTGAATTCAAGGACTATGATATTCTTGGATGATGGTAAGGTTTAGAATTTTTATGGTAACATTAAGTGTATGTTCTCAGTTTTAAATGTTTTATTCTAATTGGCTCAACTAAGTTTTAACTTTTTATCAACTGAGTAAACTCTGCTTATGACAAGAAGATGCTTAATATAGTAGTAAAAACTTATATTTATTGGGTGTCTGCCATGTCCCAAGATTTCGGCTAGGTACTTTCACATATATTATCTCATTTTCACAAAAACACAGTCCAAATTGATGGAGAAATTAAAAGCCAAATGTAAATGTGTCTCAGTTCTCATGAAGCATGGATCTGGTTCCTGGCAAAAATGTAGCTGTTTTTCTTTGGTCTTTCCAGCCTCCTTTTTCTGTATTCTTTCCTAAATTGCTGCCCTCCCAGTACCTGCTTTAAAGAAAGTACATGATATTGGCCATTTGCATCTTATGAATATTTAAGCAATATCACACATAAAAATCCAAGAAATTTTAATGCTAATATATAAATAAAAGCAAGAGCTTATTTTAGGATAAATCTCCTAGTGCTCCCCCTAATGCATGTTTAGAACCCTTCTGGGATATTGAGACTAGGAAACACAGGTGCTTGCAAAAACAAGATTACTACTGGACCTAGGAAAAGAAACACAGTTCTCTCAGTTATTAGTAAAATTATGATTCCAGAAAGGTTCTACAGAAGTACCTTATTATACTTATAAGTCCAGGACCAAACATTTAAGAGCAAATGTCTAAATCAGTATTAAACCAACGAGAAAAAAACACTCTCAGGATTATTTCTGCTTTCATGGCTTTTATGGAATCCTAGGGGTGTGTGTGTGTGTGTGTGTGTGTGTGTGTGTGTTTGTACTTGTACCCATATCTGCCTGCCTGTGTCTGTGTGCATGTATCTGACTTGCCAGAAAGGAAACACATACAAAATATAGAAAACCATGATGATTGTCACTGAGTGATAATTCCCTGACAAAACAATTAGAAATTTTGTTAAGCTATAGCACTTGTGTGGATAAATCTGCCTTACATTAATTCACATAAGAAAAATGAAGGAAAAGAAAAGAAAAGTAAGGAAAAAAAAGAAGAAAATCATCCTGAAATTTTTTGTTTCAAACCAAGAAATGTGATCAGAGCCATAAAACATCCCAAGTGTAGCAGTCACTAGTCTAATGGATTTGATAAAAATCCATTTGATAAATCTTGCTGCAAGAACTGGTATGGATTCTGTTTCTCTCTGTGATCCAGGGTGACTTCTTGAAGAGGAACATGGGCCTTCTGACTTCTTAGATTCTTCTTTAAGGATCAGCACGCTAAGCCAGGTCAATGAAAGGAAATTGGCAAAGTTTCCAAAGGGAAAATAAAAGTGGGTTTCATGCTACAGGAGCTATAGGTGAAGTCACAGACTGCTGGCTTCTTGGGACAGGGTGTTACCATGCAATATGAGCTAGGTTCATTACAGAGGGAGCTTGAAGCATCCACCAGCGTCACAGGTGACACTTATTAAATCCATTTCCTACTTGGGTTCTCTAAGGTTCATCACAGTCCTCCTTGCTAAAGTGACCAGATTCTTCTGCCATGAACATATGGTGTGACTTGCAAAGCTTCCCCTGGATGGTGGCAGGACAACCTGTCCATCATCGTCTTTTTCACTAGGGCTAGGCATTTTCCCCTTTGACTCTTATTGGCCCTTGAGCAACTCAATCCTGCCCTAGGCCTGTGTCTATCACCCTACCACTTTTAGTTTTTCATTATGATCATGTAACATTATGGATTATGGACCCGACATCGCAATCATTGCGTGCCCCCTGCCAACTTCTTTAACCTCATTTGGACAGTCTGCACCCACAGGGATACTACAGAAGTTCTGTGAAAACACACAAACAAGCAAACAAACAAAAAACAAAACAACAAAGGTCCAGCTTCGAGGGCGCCCTTCAGTGAGCTGTTCTTACCGAGTTGTTAATTAGCAATGTTTTCTCTGCCTCATTTTGGATGGTTGCAGTCTTACTGTCAGGTTGTCTGCTACATTTATTATTATTTTTGCCTCTCTGAAGGACACACTGTCAAATTGCACTTCATGCAACTACACCTGGAAAGAAGATATCAATCATTTTCAAGCAATTAAGTGTGACGATCTCACTGCTGATTTACTGTCTGGTAAAATCTCAGAATTTCTGTGAGCATGATTCTAGAATCTAGCCTGTGAAAGGTGTGATCACAGATATTTAAAGTTTTGTGGTAAACCTAATGAGATCTCATGATAATTTTGGTGATACCCTATTAAAACTCCCTGTGGTATAATTAAACCTCACCATCGTACTTTTAATTGAGGGAAAGAAAATCTGAACTGTAACATCAACAGCTGCAACCACTTTATGAAAATGTTAAGACAGTTAGCAAAGCCAAAACAGATACAGATGACTATTATGTAAATTATAAATTTACAGGCACACACACACACACTCATACACACACACATACAGACATGCACACATCTGCAGCAGAGAAGACTTTATGGAGCTATAGCTAAGTGAAATTACCTTTATCTTGTCATTGAGTCTCATATAAAAATGAACTCTTGCCCACCTTCCTTCTGTTCCCTTTCCCCTGTGACTCAGGTCCATGGAAACCAGTCCACCCTCAGGATTCTCATCTCCGATTGGTTTATTTCTCCAGGACTTTTTCTTTGTAGGTCAGAAGCCCTGCTCTGTGCCTCCCATAACTCCTGGAAATATATTCCCTTGTATTTGAAGTCTCAAGGCTGTAAAACCTGCTACAAAAAGCTCTGGAGTGGCAGAAGTTCCACCTACCTGAGGTGCAAACCACTAGGCAAGCAACCAGTCTCTGAGAGCTTCTCTCTCCATTCCCTTGGCATCCTTGCCAGCCGGCCTGCTCCTGAGAGCCCCTGTCTAGCTGCTGCAGACCCCCTTTGTAGCCTGACTGGCACTTCTGCCACAGAAACCTCCTCTCTGGGGTCTGGTCTACTTCCCAGGGGTGGTGAGGAAGGCAGGTTTCTTCCTCCTTTTCTTCCTTTGATCTTTCTGCCCCCACCCCAACCCCATTCTGGCACTTCCTGAAGGCAAAACATGAGTTGTGCATACAACTTCCATTGCTTATTCAGACTCATTATATCATTTAACCTTCATCAGAATCCTACAAAGTTGGTAGGATTATCCCCATTTATGGATGATCTAAGATTCCACTGGGCTAAAATTTACACAGTATTACAAATTAAGTGTAAGGGAAGGGAAACGTGTTCACATCAATATGAGTCCAGCCCTAGGCTGGGATTTTAAAATGCTGATTTCTGACATTGAGCATTTTTTACTGTATCTGTGGCCATTTATATTTCTTTTTTTGAGAAATGTCTATTCAGGTCTATTGCCCATTTTAAAAATAGGGTTTTTTATTATTGAGATTTTGGAATTCCTCATATATTCTTTACATCAATTCCTTGTCAGATATGTAGTGGTATATATTTTATTCTGTAGGTATCTCTTTATTCTATGGGTTGCTTCGTTTGCTAGGCAGAAGCTTTTTAGTTTGGTATAATCCCATTTGTCTATTTGTGCCTGGGATCTTGTCCAAAATAATCTTTACCTATTCCAACATCCTGAAACACTTTACCTGTTTTCTTCTAATAGTTTCATAGTTTTCATTCTTACACTTAAATCTTTAATTCATCTTGAGTGATTTTCATTTTGGATCTCTCCAGTAGCAGATAGGAGCCAGTTTTCATTCTTCATTCTTCTGCAGGTTCGTATTCAACTTTCCCAACACTGTTGTTTGAAAAGACTGTCCTTCTCCAGCGCATGTTCTTAAAAATCATTGTCAAAAACCAGTGACTATAGATGCATGAGTTTACTTCTACGTTCTCTATTCTGTGACATTAGTTCATGTGTCTATTTTTATGCCATCTTTATGCCACTTTGATTATTTCAGCTTTATTTTATACTTTGAAATCAGGTAAGATGATGCTTCCTGCTTTGTTTCTTTTGCTCAAGATGGCTTTGCCTATGTGCTTTATTCTATTTTATTTTTGTGGTTTCACATAACTTTTATGATTGCTTTTTCTAGTTCTTTGAAGAATATCATTAATATTGTGACAGGTATTATACTGAATCTGTAGATTCCTCTATGTAATATAGATATTGTAATGATTTGATTTTTCCTGCATATGAACATAGAGTGTCTTTCTGGTTTTTTGTGTGTGTTCTTCTTCAAAGAAATTAATTTTCATTATAAAGATCTTTCACCTCTTTGGTTAAACGCACTCCTAAGCTAGTTTGCTTATTAATTAATTAATTAGTTCACTAATTAATTTTGTATTTATTATAAGTAGGATTACATTCTTGACTTATATTTCAGATAATTCTGTTGGCATATAGCAATGCTACTGATTTTTGTGTTTTAGAATTGTATCCTGTATCCTTGCCAAAATCATTTATTAGTTTCAATGGTTTCTTTTATGTGTGTGTGTGGTGTCTTTGAGGTTTTCTATGAATAAGATGATGTCATCTACAAACAATGACAATTTGTCTTATTTTTTTCCAGTTTGGATGCCCTTTATTTCTTTCTCTTTCCTGAGTGCTGTGTAGCTTTCCCCCATTCAGTACAATGTTATCTGTTGACTTATTATAAATAATCTCTATGACATTGAGGTATGCTTCTTTTGTAATCTAATTTTTTCTATGTTTTAGCATGAAGGAATATTGGATTTCATCAAATGCTTTTTCTCTATCTGTTCAAATGATCATATGATCTTTGTGTTTCATTCTGTGGATGTGGTATATCACACTTATTGATTTGCGTATTTGAACAATCCTTGGATCCCGGGGATGAATTTCACTTGATCATGGTGAATGACCTTTTTTTTAATCTTTATTTTTTACAGACTGCATTTTGATTGATTGTACACAAATGAGGTACATCATTTTGTTTCTTTGGTTGTTCACAATGTAGACTCATGCCATTTGTGTAATCATATGTGTACATAAGGTAATGATGTCTGTCTCATTCCACCATTTTTCATAACCCCCCTCTCATTTCCCTCTATGTAATCCAAAGTCCCTCCATTCTTAATGCTCACATCACTAACCATCAGAGAAATGCATATCAAATCTACCAGGAGATCTTCCCTTACTCCAGTAAGAATAACTGTTATTAAAATGACTAAAGATAATAAGTAGTGGTGAGAATGAGAAGAAAAGGGCACTCTTGTACGCTATTGGTGGGAATGTGAATTACTACAACCATTATGGAAAACAGGATGGAGCTTCCTCAAAAAATTAAAAATAGAACTACCATATGTTCTAGCAATCCCACTACTGGGAATATATCCAAAGGAAATGAAATAAGTATGTCAGAGACATCTGCACTCCAATGTTCATTGCAGCACTATTCACAATAGCCAAGAAGTGCAAACAACCTAAGTGTCCGTCAGCAGATGAATGGGTGAAGAAGTAATACACGTACATGGTGGAATACTGTTCAACCATAAAAATTTATGAAATCCTGTCATTTGCAATGGCATGCATTGTGTTGGTGAGTTTTTCATCACTGGGACCAACATATCTGAGAAAAGCAACTTAGAATAAGAAAGATTTATTGGTTCATGGTTTCAGAGGTTTAAGTCCATATTGGCTGGGTCCATTGCTATGGATCTATGGTAAGTGAAAGTATCATGGTGGAGAGAATGTTGTGGAAGAGAGCTGATCATCTCATGGTGGCCAGGAAGCAGAGAGAAAGAGTGAAAAGGGCCAGGGACAGAACAGAGTCCCCAAGGGGACCCTTTCAACTAGATCCCACTTCCCACTCTTTCTATCACCTCTCGATAGTCAATTTAGAAAATGAATCCATCAATTAGATTAATTATTCCAGTGGTGAGGTTAAAGATCTCATGATCCAATGGCTTCCTGAATCCCCACCTCTGAACATTGCTGCATTGGGGTCCAAAACTTCCACATGAATATTTGGCAGAATACTTCATATCCAAACTATAACATGGATAGGAGTCATTTTGTTAAGTTAAATAAGCCAGGCACCAAAAGATGAGTTCATTTATATGTGGAATCCAAAGAGTGGATCTCATAGAAGTTGAAAACAGAATGTGATTACCAGAGGTCAGGGAGCACAGTGGTGAGGAAGGACTGGGGAAAGGTTGATCAATGGATCCTAGGTTACAACTAGAAAGGAGCAAGTTCTGATGGCCTATTGTGTAACAGGGTGACTAGAGATGACAGTAATGTGTTCTGCATTTTAAAAAGCTAGAAGAAAGGATTTGGGGAAAGTTTCACCTAAAACAAATGATAGATGAGGCGATAGATAAGTTTAACTAATCTAAATATTTTATAATTGTACACATATGTCAAAACATCATGTTACCTTATGAAAATGTACAATTTTTATATTGTTATGTACCAATAAAAATATATGTAAGATGCTGATTTTAGTAAGTATAAATGCCCATTTTTTAAATAGTGTGACCTTACCTTTATCATCTTTTTTTTTTTTTTTTTTAAGATGGCAAAGGTAAAGTGTATTTTCAGATAGTAGTATTATCCACATGGAAAATTCAAGAGAATCAATAATCTATTAGAATGTAGAGTTTGACAAGGTTGATGTATTGTATGATAGATTTATAAGAAACAATAGTATTCCTCTGTAACAACTGTGATGACTTTGAAAACAAGATATAATTTACAATAAAAGCAAAAATGATAATGCATCTAGGAATTCACAAAAATACATATGACCTTTATAGATTGAGAAGGAATTATATTAAGAAATCAATCAAAATAGCAAACTTGACCTGCCATCAGGATCAGAAGGTGGAATAATTGTGGCAGTTATGTCAAAGGAAGCACATGGTAGGCAAGGGCCCTGCCACAGCCCTAGACATGTTTTAATATGTATCACCAATGGAAATTTCCAGCAATATCCTTTTGCAGATGGGAAGCATCTTCTTGCACGAAGTTACTCTGACTTTCAACTGAAATATTAAATTACAGTGTTTGAAAGGTATTTTAATCAAGAACTGGCTGGTGTTTCTTTCACACTAGCCAAGGGTGTATTTCATCACTTCTTATTTCTATGATCACAAAAAATCAAGTTATCTTCCAGAGATTTAGTCAAGAAGACTTGTTTTAGCGATCCTTCTTCCCTTGCTTCCTCTTTCCCAGTTCCCTCCTTTCTTCTTTTATTTCTTATTTGACTAACATGTGAGTGTCTAATACATGCCAGGTTCTGTGCACAGGAAATACATGCTCCTTAACAGTGAGGATTGTGAAGAGTTTGGATTCAGTCTATCTCCAGTGATGCCAAGGTATTGTGCAAAGTGTTGCTCCTCTGTTAATGAAACAACAGAATGACAAACACTTCTTGATATTGTTTTTAGCTGAAAGCTTGATCGAGGTAAATACAGGTTCCCATGCAGTTGTAAGAAAGTATAGAGATGTCCCTTGCACCCTTTACCTGGTTGTCCAAATGGCAACATTTTGTAAAACTACAGTTTGATATCACAATCAGGACACTGACAATGATACTATCCACCAGTCTTGTTCAGATTTCCTCAGTCGCACTTGTATTTGTGTGGGTGTACATTATGTTCTATACAATGTGGTCTCTTGTAGAAGTCCATGTATTCTTTACCACACACAAGATATTGACCGGTTCCAAAGTCACACAGATCCCTGGTGTTACCCTGTCATAACCACCCCCCACCTCCCTCTTTCCTGCTCATGTCTCATCCTTAAGTCCTGGAAACCACTAATCTATCCTTCATTTCTAAGATTTTGTCATTTCAAAATGCTACCTGAAAGAACTCCCACCACATGTGAACTTCTGTAACTGTGTTTCTTCCCCTCTCAATCTAATTCCCTGAAGATTCATCTATGTTCTTGCATAATTCCTTTTTATTTCTGAGTAGTGTTCCACAGTATATATGTATGACAGGTTTTTAAGCATTCACTTGGTGAAGGACACCTGGACTGATTCAAGATTTCGCTGTTATAATAAAGCTGCCATCAACACTGTGTGCATGTTTTTGTGTAACAAGTTTACCTTTCGCTGGGATAAAAATGCGATGGTGCAATTGCTGAGTTGCAGGGTAGATGTGTTTAGTTTTTAAAGAAATTATCAAACTCTTTTCTAGAGGATTTCTACCATTTTACATTTCTAGTGGGTGTGCATGAGCGATAGACTTTCTCTTGTTTCTCTATATCCTTATCTGCATTTGGTTTTGTCAATTTTTTTATTTTTTTTTTTTTTGTGATTAAACCCAGGGGCACTCAACCAATGAACCACATCCCCAGCCTTTTTAAAAAATTTTATTTAGCAGATGGGTCTTGCTAAGTTGCTTAGGGTCTCCCTAAATTGCCGAGACTGGCACTGAACTTGCTATCCTCCTGCCTTAGCCTCCCGAGTTGCTGGGACTACCTACAGGCATGGGCCACTGTATCCAGCTTCGTCAACTGCTTTTTATTTCAGCCATTCTGATGACTGTGCAGTGAGATCTCAGTGCAGTATTAATTTGTATTTCCCTAGGGGCTAACGATACTAAACACCTTTTTGTGTGCTTATTTGCCATCTATATTCTTTTTTTTTAATTGAAGTAGTTACACTTTTATAAACAAGCAAACAAACAAAAAGGGAAACATAAATATATTTACATGTGAAAAAATTAAATACATATTTAAATAAATATAGAGACATATATGCAAATAGGAATTTATTTAACATATGCTTACTACATGATTGAATTTTTCTTGTTGAAGTACTGTTTATGTTTACAGTTTTTCTGAATGTGTACGATGTGTGGTTTAATTTTTCTTATTAAAATATTTATTATTGTATTCATTTATTATTTATTATTGCTTTTTTTTTAAGGAGTCCAGCCTGTCTCGTGCTCATCTATTTTCATCTTTAGTACATTTTTTTTCCACACTGGGGATTGATCCCAGGGGCACTTTACCTTTCAGTTACAACCCTAGCCCTTTTTACATTTTTCATTTTTAGAAGGGCTTTACTAAGTTGCTTAGACTGACCTCAAACTAGCTATTGTCCATTGCATATTTTTGGCCCCTTTGTCTAGTATGAAAAATTTGTATTTATTTGGGCTTGTGTCCATGTCCTCTGTTCTGTACCACTGATCTACCTGCCTATTTTGGTGCCAATACCATGCCGTTTTTGTTACTATTGCTTTGTAGTATAGTTGATGTTCTGATATTGTGATACTCCCTGTTTCATTCTTCCTGCTAAGGATTGCTTTAGCTATTCTGGGTTTCTTATTCTTCCAGATGAATTTCATAATTGCTTGCTCTATTTCTGTAAGGTACATTATTGGGATTTTAATTGGAATTGCATTGAATCTGTATAGCACTTTTGGTAGTATGGCCATTTTGACAATATTAATTCTGCCTATCCAAGAACATGGGAGATTTTTCCATCTTCTAAGGTCTTCCTCAATTTCTTTCCTCAATGTTTTGTAGTTTTCATTGTAGAGATCTTTTACCTCTTTGGTTAGATTGATTCCCAAGTATTTTATTTTATTTTTTTTTTAGGCTATTGCAAATGGAATTGTTTTCCTCATTTCCCTTTCAGATGTTTCGTCGCTTGCATATAAAAATGCTGTAGATTTATGTGTGTTGATTTTATAGCCTGCTATTTTGCTGAATACATTGATGAGGTCTAGAAGTTTTCTGGAGAAGTTTTTTGGATCCTCTAAATATAGAATCATGTCATCAGCAAATAGTGACAGCTTAAGTTCCTCTTTTCCTATTCATATTACTTTAATTTCTTTGGTCGGCCTAATTTCTCTGGCTAGAGTTTCAAGGACAATGTTGAATAGAAGTGGTGAAAGAGGACATCCCTGTCTTGTTCCCGATTTTAAAGGGAATGCTTTCAGTTTATCTCCATTAAGAATGATGTTGGCCATGGGCTTAGCATAAATAGCCTTTACGATGTTGAGGTATGTTCCCACTATCCCTATTTTTTCTGGTGTTTTGAGCATGAAGGGGTGCTGTATTTTGTCGAATGCTTTTTCTGCGTCAATGCCATCTGTATTCTTTTCAGTGAAATGTCTGTTCATGTCTTCTGCCCAGTTTTTAATTGGATTGTTTATATATTTACTGTTGAGTTTTAAGACTTCATTCCATAGTCTAGATGTGAGTCCTTTGTCAGGTAAATTGTTTGCGAATTTTTCTTCCATTCTGTAATTGGTCATCTCATTCTTTTCCCATGGGCTTTCACTGAGCAGAAGTTTCAGACTTCTGGACAACATTGTCACAATGCCATTCATGAGTGAGGTCAAAGGGAAACCATCGGTGTACATTGTTTTAAGATCATCATCAATTTGATTGCCATAACATACCCCATAAAGATGTACAGACACTGTAGCTCATGTGAAAATGCAAACATTTCAAGTGTACAGGATAGATTTAAAAGACCATTTTGATATTTAAGTATTACTTAAATGAGTATGTTGAGAATTCAGTCCTAAACAGTAAAATCCACACAAAAATCTAAAGCAAGGTTGATGTCATCGATCTATAACTAATGCCTTCAAGAACGAACACCTAATGGATACAAATAATGGGTTTTAGCCTGTCCATGGCTGCCATTCTTTTGTTGCTGAGTAGTGTTCTATTGTATGAAAATATCAAAATTTGCTTATCTGTTCTCCTGTTGATATACTTTGAGTTGTTTCTAGTTTTCACCAGTAACAAATAAAGCTAGCATAACATTTAAAAAGTAAAAAAAAAAAAAAAAAAAAAAACATCATGAAGATGAGATTTAAACTGCAAAACCTGAAAACTATAGTTCCATATATAATCAGCATATGAATGAGAACACAGGAACAGCTGACGGCAAAATAAGAGATTGCAGGGCTTGTTGTAATAAATGGTCCTCTTTAAGTTCATTTATTCATTCAACTAATAATTATTGAGTGACAGCTATATGTTGGGCCAATGCCTGTGATTTATTTTTATTTTTTCAAAAAATTTAAGAAATTTTTATTTGATCCTTTTAGTTGTACATGAAAGTAGAATGTATTTTGATATGTTATTCACACAGGGCATAAAACTTCCCATTCTTTCAGTTATACATGATAGGAGTTACCCTGGTTGTGTATTCATGTATGAACATAGGAAAGTTATGTCAGATTGATTCTACTGTCTTTCCCACTCCTATCTCTCCCTTCCCTTCATTCCGCTTTGTCTGATTCAAAAAACTTCTATTCTCCCCTATTGTGTGTTAGCATCCCCATATCAGAGAAAACATTCGACCTTTGGATTTTGAGGACTAGTTTATTTCACTTAGCATGTTAGTTCCCAGTTCCATCCATTTACCATCAAATGTCATAATTCCATTCTTCTTTAAAGCCGAGTAATATTCTGTGTGTGTGTGTGTGTGCATGTGTGTGTGTGTGCGTGTACCACATTTTCCTTATCCATTCATTGTTGAAGATTGGCTCCACAGTTTAGCTATTGTGAACTGAGCTGCTGTAAACATTGATGTTGCCTGTCACTATAGTATGCTGATTTTAAGACTTTTCTCCTATTCTGTAGGCTTCCTCTTTACATTCTTGTTTCCTTTTGTGCCTGTGATTTAAATGACATGAATGCATAACTAAAACTGAAGTGAGAACTCTGAATTATTGGAATATTGTACAATAAGTTATTTAACAAAGGAACACAAATTTCTCCTAGGAAATTCTGCTTGAATTGAGAGCTGAAGGGTGAGTAGGGGTCAACCACAAAAGGGGTGGAGAATAGGGAGAAGCAGTGAGGGAGGGAGATGGGAGATGGACTATGGGGCAGGGACACAAGGGCACAGGCCCTTTTTGGGAGGGAGCATGGGGGCTAAAGGACGGACAGGAGGGCAGATGACGGACAGGGGAGAGTGCTGCAGGACAGCTGAACTTTGGGCTTCATTCAAGGGAGAAATGAGCAAGATAATCGAATGGTTCTGAAAAAGCCGACTGTAAACACTGTACAGAATGTGGAATGGAGGAAACAAGGAGTGGCTTTGGGTGCCTGTGGCATGGCAGAAGGACCATCATCCAGGTGGGTTTCTAGTTAACCCAAGACAGAAATGAAAGACAAAGTTCAGATTGCATTTGCTTACAGAATTAGGTGTCCTTAGACACAGAGAGAGGACTCCTGTAGGACTAGGACTAATGTCTTCTTTGAGAGGAACAAGGACAAACATTGACATGCCTTTGGGGCTGGACTTGGAGGTCTCAGTGCTTTATCTTTCTACTAAGGGTTGAGTGAAGCCATCTGTAATCCCCAAATTCCATCTTCTCAGGAGGCTGAGGCAGGACGATGGCAAGTTCAAGGCCAACCTTGGCAACTTAGAGACTCTGTCTCAAACTAAAAAATAAAAAGGGCTGGGGATGTAGCTCAATGGTAGAGTGCTCCTGATTTCAACCTTCAGTACAAAAAACACAAAACAAAGCAAAACAAAAACAATCAAGCAAGCAAACAAAAACCCCTGAGGTGACACTACTACAATCAATTTGGTGAAACTTCCCTTCGATTGTGCCTTCAACATTTTGTAAATAGGAAGTGGAATTACAGGATCTTAAATGTTCCCGAGTAGTCGTCTTAAGTCCTGAGGCATAATAAAGGCAATATACCAAAGGGGACTTACCTCAGGGGGTAAAAGAAAAGAGAGAGAGGGAAATATAAAGAGTCTGGGACAACGGGAATGAGGGAAGGAGAAGCTCGTGGCAACCCAAACAGCAAAACCGGGGTCCTCTGGGGATCGGGGTCAGAGGTTGGAAGCTGGAAAGAGTCTGTGGTGAAAACCCAGCAATTTTGTCACAGAAGCCATTGGAGGGATGGGTCAGGACTGAGCACGGTACATTAACATGATGGAATTTTACATGTCTTCCCCAAGGACCAGATTTAACTCTGAATCGAGAGTCAGGTCTCCAAGTCTACCTGAAATTTTTGGTGTCTGTGCTTGATTACACCTGGTAAATTGTAGTTTCTTCTGTGTGTGTCTTAATAAAGAGCTTAATAAAGTATATAAATGTCGCTGGTTCTTTGCGGTCCCAAATCCGTGGATATTTGTCACCGCCTGCAGCAACAACTTGCACGGGTCTTATGGGTGGTGGACTGGAAACTGAGCTACTTCTATCTTTCTCTTTAGTGCACTGCTTTCTTGCTTGTTTGTTCATAGAGGATAGAGGAAATGAGGTTTATTTGCTTTGAGAGGAGAGAGAAAGAGACTTTGCTTATCAGAGAGAAAGAGAGACTTTGCTGAAGAGAGACTTTGAGAGAAGGACAGACTTTGCTTAGAGCTTAGAGGAAGAGAGACTTGCTACACCTCACTTAAGGTCTGCTGCTTACTGGTGCGTCCTGCATCCTGTGAACTAAGGGTGTGTCTACCTAAGGTGCCCTAGTGATGCGTCTCAGTTCTCCATTCTGCGATCTGCCTTCCGCCACTGCCCCTACTCGCTGCTGCCGCTTGTGTGTCTTTCTTCTGGCTGCTGCCGCCGCTTTTCCCTACTAGTTGCTGCCGCGTGTTTTTCCCTCTGGCTGCTTCTAATGGCTGCTGTGTGTGTCTCGCTCCGCCTACGCTTATATCACCTCCAGGAGGCAGAGAGCAGGGCCACGCCTCTTATGCAAAGATTAGGCACAATTAGGAGTGCTTGAGAACACATGCGCATACATTGTGTGCGTGGATGATAAAATCACCTGAGTGTGCTTATGTCAATTAACCTCCTCGCTGCCGATGTGATCAACATGGCACAGCCCCCAACATATAAAACCCTCAAGTTTCCAGATGACGAATAGATCTTACAGAACAATTATTTAAAAATAATCTATGTGTACATGATTCAAAAGCCCATAGATTGGATTTCTAAAAAAAATGTACAATGAGTACGGATATATTGTTCTTATCAAATATTTCAAAGTTTCTGATTAATATGCAGAAGGTCCCCAGCCCCATTGTGTTTACCTGTCTCCAGGATAAGGTAAGGAAAGGACCCAAGAGAGCAATGAAATTGAATTTGCTTTGGCTATATATTAAGAAACATGTAACAAAGAGGTCATTTCAGTCCCAGTGGTTTAAGCTGCTAGCTAAGTGGAGTTGCTCGCTCACAGAAGAGCTATCCATGACTCAGCAAGCTCAGAAGGACTCCGCTTTGATGTCGTTGTCTTTGGAAAACTGGCCTTTCTCCTTTTTTTCCTTTCAAGTCATCATATTCACATTCTCACTGCAGCACATGGGAAGGGTTAGCAGTGCTGGTAGTCTAGGGTTTGGGGCAGAGGGCAACTCATCAAGAAGATGCTGAAATGTTCGGGGTGGTGTTTAAAAATAATTGCAATTTTGAATAACCGTCTCAGGCACTATCAATGCAGATTTGTGTCTGTCAACATGGCTCCTTTTCTATGTTTGGAAAATTCAAGAAGATGCTTACTGTTCACCATTTCTCATGCTTCCTCTTTACTGTCAATTGAGGGCTTTCTATGGGAAAATATGTGCCCAGCAAGGCATCCACGGACTGATGTTGACTAAATGCTTCTATCCATTAGTTACTCCATCTGCAAAGTGTTAGAGAGCTAGATTTTTTTTTCTGTTATCCTATTGAATAAAAGAAAGAGAAAAATATTTGAAAATTTGAAAATCATAGAAAAAAAATGTATGACCCAGTTATGTTTTTCTCTTCTACCTCATCCCATTTTTGAGTTTATATTAGATTTATAAATTATTTTATTATTTGAATTTAGAATGCTTTCCTCACAATGTCACTTTATGTTAGGAATGTAAAGTTTCTTTTGTATAAAGTCATATAACTTGGGGGAAATTTTGGATAATACAGGATCCTGTGTTTCTTGGTTGCTTTTAAATTTTCTGAAATATACTTTTGATGTGCTGCCCACAGAGAGAGAGAATAAACTTGCCTGAGGGAGAGCTACCTATAACTCTCCAATACTGAGGGAGAGGTGGTAAGGTTTAGGGAAGCAGATGTCATGGAAGACTGGAAACTCCATCTGGTGGCTGTTCTACAAGACGGCTCTGAGGACACTGTCCATCAGAGTAAGGGGGAACGCCTTGGCAAGCGAAGCAAAAACATCATAATGAGGTTCCTTAGTGACTACTAGTACTTAGTACTACTAGTACTATGGAGTACTAGTACTCCATAGGCCAGCGTTGGGGGTAGGAATTGCCCTTTCAAAACTGGGCTCTCCAACTGCAAGTGATAATGAGATTCTCAAATAATAGAGGACAATGGACATGACTCAAAGGTCAGAAGTCATTTAGGTACACATAATATAATGAAAATCAAGCCTGGACTGTAGACTTTGAGAATCAGAGAGATCTCTGTGGACATGGTTAATACAACATGGCATTTCTAGGAGCAAGAGAGATGGGAAGTTAGCAAAGGTATCACTCAACATCCCCAATAAAAATAATCACGAGTAGAAGATCAATGACTTGGCTAATAAAATTCAAAATCCCTTACCCCTTTTCTGGATCTGTGCTAGTTTACCAATCCAGAACTCATTCAGGGAGAGAATAGATCCCCTGAAAGACACAGCAAGATCATGTCAAATGTGTGTGGTAATAATTCCTCCAGTTCTTTCATAAAGGAATCTATGGGAATATGACTAAATGACCACACAGGGGTAGGTACTAATACAGAGGTAGCCATACAGAGTTTATTTTGCTGGGCAAGTACTAATGGGTAAGGTACTAATATTTACCAAAGAGGTAATAACTAAATGTTTTGAGGTATGTTAGACATGGAGCCTATGAAAAATAAATAGAGAAGTGTTGGTGCATGTCTGACTCAAGGATCCAGAGACCCACTGGGGATTATTTCCTCCGTATAACGAGAGTGGTCAGAACTCCAAAGTCAGCTATGGGTAAGAACAATGGAATAAGGAATCTCAAGTGTACCATGGAAATAGCCCCCATCTCTGTCTCACTCTCCTGGGACTTCATTTCTCATTCTCCCAGCTGTTGGGAATTTTGAAGGCTAAGAATGCAAAGTTGGGTTTCCCATCTCCTCATCAACTGGATCACTCCTTCCCAGAGGGAACTGAATCTAATGGTTGATAGAAGGATACAAAAGCCAGTTCCTCTGCCCAATTTCTGACAGTCCTCCTCTCAAACAACCCCAGAAAGGACTCCCTAAGAAACTGGGAGAAAGCTTGGTAGTGCCCTCCTTCTCTCTGAGCGCAGTCCTACTTGTTTTACTATCCCAAAGGTGTTAATGCCAAGGTTTCTCCCAAATGAACTATGTGCATGCAAGTTTCTGTCCTCTCAGTTAGTTTTCCAGGAACCCAACCAGTGCTTCATCCTTTCCTTTTGCAAAACAGAAAAACTGCAGGACTTGCCCAGCAAAATAAACTCTGTATGGGTCAACTCATTCAAAGGCTTTCTTCAAACTTCTAAAACTTACCTTGATTTAATGAAAGAGAGCTTAGGAAATAAATGAGTGAGATTCTTTAGTTTGAGCTCAGTTTAGCATTCCTATCAGAATTTAACAGAGTCAGATTCAAGGTATAGAGGTGGTTTGCTCTTGGGGATGTGCTGTCTACCTGTTTTATTTTGCTGGGGAATCTCAGTCCTTCCTCAAGCCACACACTGAATAGAATGGAGCCTCCTTATTCTCTCAGGTTCATGACATCCTAAATGGTGCAAACCTGCCTCAAACTTTAAGGAAATGCTTCATTTTCCCCTTTTCTATAGTAATGAAATAATTGTCTCTGTCACATTAAATAGGGACAGTTTCACCTCTTGTTTTGATATTTGAAATGAACTTCTATTTTAAATTTTGTGGTCAACATTGGCTTTATCTATTGCTTTCAGAAAGTTTTGCAGCAGTTTTATTTAGGGTACAAAACCTCAGATAAATTGGGAAAGGTACTAATATTTACTGAACATCCACTATTTCTCTTGACTAATCCATATGCATTATTTCATTTGATCTTCACAAACATCATGAATTATTATTTTCAACATATAAAAAGCTGAGTGGTAAACTGGATATAATCATACAACTAATATGCTGAATAATGAAGATTAAACCTAGGTCCTAAATCCATATTCAAGCTCCTTTCACAGTTAATGCAGCTTGTGTAATGTGACAAAAAACCACTTTCCCTTAATAATATAATTTTTATGTCTTAAAAAAATCACATCACATCCATCTGCAATATTGTGATTTTACAGAGATAATCTTACACTTTTGAAAATTTATTTCATTTTCCAAAAATGATAGAGAAATTTGTGGGATGGTTGAGAAATAGTGGGCTGTTGAGAAGTAGTAGACTATGTTAGAGACGCTTTCTAATTCTTTGGTATACACTGGAAAGTGTTTTCATTTGTATGGAATGAGAATTTTATATTTAAATATAACATTGTGACTTGTGTGCATGCATATTTATGTGTTTGTGTTTATGTATTTAATTGTTTGACATATGACATGCATTATTGTCTTCTGGAAGTAAGTGAGGGGACCATTAGAGTGAATTGGAAATATCTAATATATTTGGGGAGTGATTTCCTGCTCACCTCCCCAGTAGTTGTAAGGGGCACCGAGATAAACCAATGGTTTCTCCAAATAGATAGGAGACAATGACAATGACTAAAAATGACTGTACTGGAGGAAGGGTTGAATGCTTCTCCTTCCTGTGGTCTATATGCTAGATATAGTCTCCTGGTTGAAGGACAACAAAAAGAAAAGATTTAAGGTGCAAATCTTTTAGCTATCTCTTATGAGTTACAAAAATTTTTTTCTGAGAGAGTAGTAGTATAATAACTAGACATGAGTATTGTTTCAAATCAAATATCTAGGTGGAGAGAAGTAATTCTAGAAAGTATGGAAAAGGTAATTGCCTGAGTATACAGCATCTCCTTCAGTCATGATCAGGATTGTGTGAGCAATCTACATCTTGATTTGCTTTCTATCTTGGAGGAGAAACTCAGGGAGGACAGCATCATGCACATCTGTACTTACAAAGCAACTCTCCTTGGTACAGGGCTGGAACAATGGCAAGGATGTGTGTCAGATCACGACTTCTGTTTGTTGTTATTAATGGTTCATTTTGGTATTTAGGGTTGGTGTGTTTTCATGTGCAGAAACCCTCAGCTACTGAGGAGTCTATTTTGAGTGAAGGTTGGGCAGAGAGAAGGCAAAGTTGGGCATGGACTCAAGAGGGTTGCATGAGAATCTGATTCAATGCACTAGCCAATGGTTAATCTTACATAATGTTGCGGTAGCTCAGTAAGTGCAAAACCTTTGGTTTAGTTACCAAAACAAACACTGCATTTCATATCCAGTGAAAGCCCTGATGTCCTGTAGTTCAAGTACTGGAGAGGTAAGAATGCATTTTTGTATGTTTACTTTATAAATTTTAAAGAGTTCTGTTTCATTCAATGTCTTGAATATTTAATATGACTAATCATTTCTTGCTGTGGAAATGAGCATGTTCTTTGATAAATTGTTCAAGTGTTCAGGCATAAAAATTGAAGAGATTTAGCTTCTTGATAGTGTGAGTAGAATATGAGCTGTTGAAGAGAACCCTCAGTATCACATGCCAAGCAGGTTCTTCAAGACTGTGTATTTCCAGAAATGAGTAACATAGACTTTGGAAGACTAACCTCTTCTCATTTCAATTTTTTTTTGAAAAATTGTATTTAATTAGAAACAGTTGAGCCATCATTCAACAGGTGAAAAAAATCATAAAAAATTCTTTTATTCCCCCCAACCACTAAATAATATGTATTTTCTGAAGCATTTGTGAAGATTAAGAGATAAGAAGGGTGCCAGTGGTAAGGTACCCTGTCACCAATCACCTCAACCAGCCAGGTCACCCATTGCATATAGTTACATTTTTATAGTTTAGCTTTGGTTTATCTATAGAGACAGATGTTATCATTTGAATTGAACCAAGTACATCATACATTCATAAAAGCCAGATGGATGACACCACTTATGGGAAGTTTAGTGCCTGTCTATAAAGACCAGATGGGTGCCGCTCACAGAAAGGTTTATATTGGCCAGCTATGGCTGCTCTCCAGAGAGTAATGAAATGTTCTCAATTCTCCAAAGAATTTCTCCGTTCTTTATCTTCAGTTGTAATTGTCTGCAGAACCTGTCAGGATGGATACTTTCCATTGAACTTGATATAACAATACTCATCTGATATCTCAAGACAGTTGCTCTTTTGGTAGTACATCATAAAGATAAGACACCAGTAACCGCTGGAGCCAAGGAAAATAAACCAGTGAGCTTGTACAATGAATTCATGCTGTCTCTTCCTTTTGCTTAGAAATGGTTTTAAGTTATGTAGATGCAGCTAAAAATATGTCAAAATGTGTAAGAATCTTCTTGGGTGAAAAGCACCCAGAATCCATTCTCTTCACCTGCGTTAACATACAAGATTCCAAAATGCTGTGGTGTGAGTGAGAGCTCAAGTGAGTGGTGAATGGAGACTGGCTTGAGATTCACCTCTGTGTGTTTCCTCAGAACACATTAATTTCTGTGACTTGTTCTCTGGGCTGACTTGGCGACTGAATTGGTTATGTTTGGTTTCCTATATTTTCAATCTCATAGTTTACTTGTGGTATAATTGTATGATTATTTCAAATTCCTAGATTTATAATAGACTATTCCCTCAAGAGAGGGACATCCCAAGACTTTGTAAGTATTCAAATTTATGAACTCCACAATCACGAATTATTTCCCCCATAAAATGTTTTTATTTTCTCTGAGATCCATGACTATCTTAGATTCTTTCACATTCTTTCACTTCCGTTTTTAGTGTGAGCAACTCCCTCTCTTTTGAGGACTATTTTTTTTTTTTTTTTAACAAGGAACAAAAATTTATATCACTGCATGATTTTTACTGGGTTGGAACAAGTTGAGAATAACAGATCTAGGTTGAGCTGTGGATGCTGAGATTAGTAAGCTTCCTGTTTACAGCATGACCAGCTCAAAGTCTCCCCATCAGAGTTACTGATTTTTGATAAAACCATGAATGTTAAATCTGTGTGGCTGCTAAGAGCTTACCTTGTTGTCTAACCCAACACTCCTGTACATGATGATGCCCTTAAGGCTTTGGAGATAGATGGGCATTTAATGCAGCTAAGCAGAGGAGAAAAGCAGCATTTTAATTAGTGAGAGGGAAAGCATAAATCTCTCCCTATCAGTGGAGTCTTCAGTGCCTTTGACCTTCTCCAGAGATTTCTATGTAGTTTCTCTCCACATAAAGTTTGAGAAGCTCTAAGCCAAGCAACCAGGAGAGATTCCTTCAACTTCCATGTGTCTTGGGCCACTGCTTCAGAGGGGACATCACGTGGTGGATTGTTCAGTGAGAAAGCTCAAAGATAAAGGAGCGGTAATGCATGGTGGAACCATGCGGCTTTCAAGTGAGGAGAGGGTTAGTCGTCTCTGGCACCACACTAGGCTCTTCAGTTTCTTGCAGAAGCAAGGTTTCTCTGCAGGTTCAGATGCAGTATCAGGGTGTTGTGGAAGAGTTTATATGGCTCTATTGCCACACCCCACTCCGCCATTAAGAATCCAAATGTGTGGTCCTAGTAGCAATATATTGGACCTGAACCTCAGCATTACTCTATCAACGAGATGCCCGTATCTTAGCACACAGTGTAAAATAATCAGGTGGGACTAAATCTCTGCAATCCTGGAAATCTGTTTTCCTTAAAACTCTTTCATAGAAACTGGGTATGTTGGTGCATACCTGTAATTCCAGCTACTCAGGAGGCAGAGGAAGGGGATCACAAATTTGAGGTCAGCCAGAGCAATTTAAAGACCCTATCACAAAATAAAATTAAAAACCAATACACCAGGAGACTGGGGATGTAGCTCAGTGGTAGAATGATTGCTTAGCATGTGTGAAGCCCTGGGTTCAATCCGTGTGTGTGTGTGTTTGTGTGTGTGTGTGTGTATAGATATATAAAGATCTTTTACAGAAATATAACATTGTGCAATATTATAAATTTCCATAACCTTATTATTATGGACATTTTTTCCAAATTATAGGAGTCAGCATTATAGATTTAAAAAATGTCTTTTATAATCTTTTATAAAGTGTTATTTCTAATTGCATAAATATCTACAACTATTATAATCCTGTTGTTTTGGGAAATTTTGTATTTAATAGTAAGACCTTAATTGGGATGATAAGTTTTTCCCTGCTACATTTAATACTTATTTTAATGAGACTATGATTTCCAAAACTTTCAATAGGTTTGGATACACTTTAAAGGGTTCTAAGATATATAAATAAGTGGTTTTAAAATGAAATCCAGGAGGAATTGTAACTGGGGTTTTCACCAATGAGTTTCCCCCAGCATGAAAGGCAGATGATGAGAAGTCTGGGAAGAATGCAGTCACCATAGAGAGAAGCACAGGCCCCTGATGTCTGTACTAACATTATTATTCAAATAGCTAGATAAAAATGACACTATCTGGAAACTATCAGAATATTTTGTCTATTATAACCTAGACATTGAGTTCCCAAAGTTGATCTCTAAAAGGTGATTCTAAGGTCCAAGAACAATGGGGGTAATTACTGCTATAGCAAAATTAAAATAGGGCCTTGATTTTTTATGCTTGATTTGTGTGGGTTTATATAGGTCTAGCCTGTGCATAAGCACAAGGAAAGCCAAACTTATCTTTTTTCTTTAACCAAATTGTTATGATCTTTACTAACTTTTAATCATATAGAGCAAAATTTAAAAAATTGTAAGGGCTTATATTTGGCTCCAAATGCATTACACTTTTCCAAACTTTTTCTAGTGTCCTAAGTAATTATTGCTGTTTTTGTTTGTAACTGGAAGAGATGTACAGCATTGATAGGAACACCAAAGGAATGTTTAATTTATTAATTAGAATATTTATGACTTCTTTAAGGCTTCTACCTCAATGCAAGCTAAAGCAGTGATCTGAAAATTAGTTTCTATTTGCAAAGGTAGAGTTGCTATGGATATTTAAGCAGCATTTAACTGAAAGAGAAAGTTCTCTTGAAAATTAAAGCATTATAACATTTTAAGGAAGTTTAGATTTTGTTTCACTTTCCAAACTCACCAATGAGTTTCCCCAAGCATGAAAGGCAGAAGATGAGAAGTCTGGGAAGAATGCAGTCACCATAGAGAGAAGCACAGGCCCCCGATTTCTGTATGACAGGCCACCGTTTCATTTCAATCTTTATTTCCTTAGTCTGATCATGATTTCTTTTGTGGTCATCTACAACTAAAAAAGCTGAACAGATCACAAAACCTGTTAAATTTTTCTATGAAAAGCTAGATGGTGGATAATTCATTTTAGCTCAAAAGACTAGAGGAAGAGACCTTGAGCAAAGGGCCAAGTCAATTTTTTTTTTTCAACCCCAGTCTCTCATATTTGAAACTAATAGACAAGATCCGGAGTCTTTCAGTCTATTGCAAGATGGGCTTACCCAATGGTCCCTCATAGGGTCAGTCACTATTCTCTGATCCAGATCATCTTAACTAGAGTTTTGCAAAGCAGATGAGAGAAAATGAAGGTGAAATCTTTTCTATACCTATGGAATTTATTTCTTTCAGTTTTACTTTTCAGGAAACTGTCAGGTCTGATCAACTTCCAGGTGGTCTTATCTTTGGTATATCCCTTCCTCCAGAGAAGCTCCTTAGCTAAAGAGCAGAGCATGCAGTGCTGGGTATGGAACCCAGGGCCTCATACATGCTGGGCAAGTGCTCTACCACCGAGCTACATTCCCAACTCCAACAAGCTTCTTGACCATCCCAAGCTTTCTATAATGGGAGCTTTATTTCTTATCAGTCTCAGTTTCTACTGTTTTGCTTTGGACTAAAAATAGGTGTTTTATTGGTGGTTTAATAGAACTTGTAAATTAAATCCTTATAAGTGATAGGAAAAATAGAGAAGATAAGAAGCGAAGAAATTACAAGATTTAGTAGATTTAGTTACTGGGGGATTGAAATACAAAGGCAAAATGACCCAGAACCATCACAGACGAAGGTTGCCATCCACATGCTCATTAAATGTAACCATGGAAAACACAAGCGATATCCAATTGTGTGCTACTAAGTCAAAGGACACTCTGTGAGGAGGAATCTGTGTAGTAAAATCACCCCTAACAGTATGCACAACGCTGGGGCAGCAAAGATAGAGTTATGATGGGTAAATTGGATTTAACTGAGAGAGAATGTTGATCTGAATTTTCAAAATATTCTCACCAGAGACCTTCCAAGTATGATGGTTTTATAAAACATACTCAAGTTAACATGGTGGAACTAAATTATTATATTCTTTTTGATGGATTAATGCTACTTGTGAGAAAAACCAACACATCTAGAAAGAACGAAATTGATAAATATGTATCTTATACTTGCAGCTGTCTTTATCCCTGGTTTTTTAGAAGATGGAACCTGTGACAAAGCTCACATGCTCAGGCTTTTCCATAGCTGAATCACAGAGCCGAGGAAGGAGGCAGAAAGGAGCCTAAGGCATGAAGGAGGGAGCACAAGACAGAAAGGTTCATCACTGAGCAGACCCCAGTTTCACAAGACGCAACTGATTGCTTGGTTCTTGTTGGGATGTGAGGAGTTCCCCCAAAGCTCACATGTGAGACAATGTGAGGGGGAATGATTATGTTTCGAGAGCATTAAACTAATCAGTAAATTAATCCTTGATGGGATTAACAGAGTGGTAACTGGAGGCAGGTGGGGTGTGGTTGGAGAAGGTGTGGCTTTGGGGTATATATTTTGTGTTTGGCAAGTGCAGTTTTTCTCTCTGCTTTCTGATCATCATGTGAACTGCTTCCCTCTGTCACACTCTTCTTCCATGATATCCTATCTCACCTTGAGCCCCAAGGAATGGAGTTTTCTGTCTATGGATTAAGACCTCTGAAACCATGAGATCCTAAATAAACTTTTTCTCCTCTACAATTGTGCTGGTTGGGTCCTTTTAGTCACAGAAGTGAAAAAGCTGACTAAAACAGTTCTGCACAAGTTTTCCAGACAGGTGTTGACTGGAAGCAATCCCTAAGGGCAGGGATGGGCAAATTTTCTTCTATAAAGAGTCATGCAGTAAATATTTTAGACATTTGGAGGAATATGGTCTCTGTAACAATGACTCAACCCTGCCCTTTGTAACATGAAAGCAGCCATAGACAATATGTGAATGAAAGGACATGACTGTTCCAATAAAACTTTATTTATAAAAACAGGAGTCAGGCCAGATTGGCTCTGTGGCTGCTGTTCCACAACCACTGTTTAGAGGCAACAGTGGTCAAAGTTCACCCCATGAGGTATAACAATTTCTGGATTTTGTTGCCTGTCTTTTCAGGCAATCTCTAAACCCAAATGTCACAGGGCAGTATGCCATTTGAACTTGACAATGTTAGTGGAGCAATAGATTCATTGGTTTGTGTGCTGCAGTTGCAGAGGCTGACATGTGAATGCTGTGGGGATAAGGGACGATGGTGGCAGTTGGGCTGCCCACTTGAATGAGCAGACATAAACTGGGGATTGGAACCCTAGGGAGGCACATCCCATCAGGAGAACTGCCTGACTAAACTGGATCTGGAAATGAATTCAACTCAAATAAGGACTAAAGCACTTCCTGAAAGAAATCTAAGTGAAAAGGGCTGATTGAAACATACCTGACTTATGTGTTTGCTTTTAAAGCTTGTCAAATTACCACCACTATAAAACTGCTAAGAACACTCTCTGGTATGTTGCTAAAGACATTTTCTTCATTTTTCAATGACTGAACCTTAAATGGTTACTGAGAAAACTGGGACATAACCCATATTTGAGGAGGCTATCTAAGAAATCATAGTTGTTCTCCCCAGGTGTCCCTTGGGTTTGCTGTAAGCAGCAGGATAGGGAGCTATTGAGAAGGTCAAGGGAAACCTGCCCTCTGTGTCAGACAGCAGTGGACTAAACCCAGGTATTGCAGACAGAGAGCAAGGGTTCAAATTCTTGTTGTGGCTCAAGGGGTAGTGTGATGTGGGACAAGTTACCCAATCCCTCTCTGAGCCCATTTACTTATTTATAAAATAGGAACTTAATACCTAGGATAGTCATAAAGTAACAGACACAGTGCTTGGTACTCATCCTCATTTAATAAATGTGAACTATTTTCTATTTTGTGTGACTGATAAAGCTACTCTCATACCCAGAGCGAATTTCCTGAGAGTTGGTTTCCTGTGGGTGGCAGTTAGTCTTCATTCCCATCTTTATCAGGCATTCTTGTAAATATGCATGGGTGACCTCTTTTCTATGAGCCTCAGATTTTCTGTCAAATGATCATATTTTGTACCTATCGGAGAATATAAATAATTTAATAAGTGTATGAAGTACCTAGTGCAGTATTTGACATATAATAGGAGTTAACTCAATAGTAGCTACCATTAATATAATTTTAATATATAAGCCATTATACAAGTGGAGTTTAAATAAATAAGTAAATCATTGTTTTGTCTTCATCTTTTCTCAATAACTTTTTCCTTTAAAGACTTAATAGGTAGTGATCAAAGTAACTAAAGTTAATTTATTATTTTTCTACTGCAATCCTTTTTGCAGTTGTCTGATCCTATCAGCATCATTATGAATATTGTCCTGTGTGGGGGACTAAGCTGAGCTGTTTAACATGACTCTGGTTCTAACTTCTAGTTATCTGTCATGTGAAGCTAATAGTTAGGCAAAGAATGAAAGTGTCCCTTTTCTGAGTACCAACTACTGCCCCAACACTGTACTAGCTTGCTTTGCACAAAAATACTAGGGACAAGCACTTTTATTGTCATTTCCAATTTACTGATGCTTGGAGAATTTATGTCATTTCCCTAAGGCTACAGTGCCACTCCATGACTCAGCTGAGATCCTGATTGGTCAGGTGCCAAAGACCTTGTATGATACACTAAAACCCTGCATGGGAGTGGAAGTCACATTTCCAGTTCTGCCTGGGTCATAAAATCAGTTGTTGACCTTCAACATCATGCAAATTTCCATGTCTTGGTTTCCTCATATCTAAAATGAGGTGATTATATTATCTAAACCTTACGTTCATTTCAGATCTACAGTTTATGCATATTGATTTGAAGAAGTGAACATGATGATAATGAGGACAGCATTGGTGACCAGGAAGGAATGGGGATCAGATACTGATGGAGAGAGGAGATAGACAGTCTACGCTCCCTGGCATCCTTGACCCTGCAGCTTGAGATACACATGCATTCAGAAGGCAGACATGCTGAAACTTTAAAAACAGAGCTTAAACCACATTGCTCCAATCCTTTCATTTCCGTTCAAGTGAAACGTCTTTCCAATGGCCTATCAGGCTTCCCCAATCTGCCAGTCCCTTTCCTTTGGACTTTGTCTCCTAGTCTGTCCTGGCTTGTTCTGCTCCCATGCGAACCTCCTTGCTGATCAGACCATCTCACTTCCTGGTTCCCTGTGCCTAAGTAGACTCAAGACTGGGTCAATTGCTTCCTTTAGGTCTTTGATGAAATGGCACCGGCTCTATGAGGTCTCTGATCACCCATTTCAAATTAAAAAAATCTTCCCTTCTCCATCAATGCCTACACCATCCATTTCACTATCTCAGTAACACTACACAGCAGAGACACTAAACCTTTTACTTTTGAAATTTTTATCAATTGCCTATCTTCCCTCCCATAAAATGAGGAAAAGATTTTTTTTTTCTATTGGTCACTACTGAATCCCCTACGACTCGAACCATCCTAGCACATATTGAATAATCAGTATTTTTTAAAAACAGAATAAAACCACACAGCACTGTATAGACACACCCATAGTTTATGGACATAATCTAGAAGTTCCCACTCCGTTAATTTTGCAATATAATGTAACATTTACCTTAACTATTATCAATGCCTAATGTGTACCCAAATTTTGGGTGAAGGATGAAAGGAGATGCCAAATTAAGAAATATCTGTAGCTTTCAGCTTTTCTATCAACAATATTCAAAACGAATTCTAATTTATGTGTAAGCAAATGCTTAAAATTCTGAGTTTACATATTCTGTGGAAGCTCTATATCATGGCTATCAAAATCATTAAGAGATCTTTAAAATGAATTAACATATATTGCAGATTTCAAAAAAAGTAGAAAGAAACTCATCCAAACTTTTTCTAGTTAAATTTCTTAAAAATGATATTGACTTGTTGCTACAACCAGTATTGGGAAATTTCTTCCAGTGAGTTCTACTAGAATCTCTGACTATTTTAACCAGGCCTTCTGGAACTTTAACACACATATAAATCACCCTCGGTTTTGATAAAACGCAGAATGATTCAGTAGGTCTAGTGTGGAGCCTGGAATTCTCCAAACTGAAAGTCATACAGGTGATACTCATTCTGGTCCCCAGACAGTTCAAAGTAGAGCCAAATTCCTGGTACATGTCTTCTAATGTTACCATTATGGGGGCAAATGAACCCAAATTGCAAAAGATGCTTCATTAATGCATTGGTCAACTGGTGTCATGTAGTGCCCAAATTAGAAAAAGAGGCACAGAATTACATCAACTGGAGAACCCAATACGAGGTGGGTCTATCTGCAATCTTTCCTCACAAGGCATTAGGTGTATCTGATATTTACTAGGCTGCAGTGAGGCATCTTGATGCTTTCTAGGAGTAGAATTTGTTTTATGGCTATACCCTATCTCCAACAGGACCTAAATACTTAAACTGCAATTTCCTTATTTCTAATAACATGACATAAAAGGGGAGAGGACTGAACACTTTAATCCCTAAAATATGCAATGAAATTGAATAAGAGATGGAGGAGGGCAACCACAACTTTATTTTTTAATGAACAAACTGAGGAATTGTACAGAAAGTAACAGAAACTTGCTCCTCCTTTCATTCTTTTTTTTTCCCTTTTATTCCTCTTTTCTTAAATGTTGAGAAAGAGGGTTTATTCAAGTAGCTTCACATTCCTAGGGCTCAGCTTGGTGCAGTGACACATATTGCATCTATCACTCTGTTGGATAATCGACCCCTCCCCTTGATCTCTTTTCTGGATGGAGTTATATTTGTCTGCAGTGGACATACCATAACTTCTTTGGTAGTGGTGATAACAACACAGAGAAACCCATTCTTAACCTGACTTTATATTGACAGGAAAATGTGGAAAATTTGTCTGTGTCCAGGAAGCTCTGATGCTGAGATTCTGAAGGGGATACTTAATCTAAATATGTCTTCAAGTTACTCTGGATAGTGGAGTTTTTCCCTAGCAGGGAACATTTTAATCACATTACTTTGTGTCCCATCTTCTGGTTCTGTCACAAGCTTCTGAGTCCATCAAAAGCATGTACCAGCTGGGTGTTGTGGCTCATACCTGTGATCCCTGCCACTTAGGAGGCTCAGGCAAGATCAAAGACAGCCTCAGCAACTTAGCGAGACCGTATCTAACAATAAAAAGATTAAAAAGACTGGGGATGTGGCACAGTGGTTAAGCCCCTGGATTCAGTCCTTGGTACCAAAAACTAAAAAAACTAAGATAAAATTTTTAAAATATACCAAATATAACCACAAGGGTAAAGAGATAGACACACTATTACATCCCCCTCTGCTCCGAGGTCGTATGCTACCAAAATCACTTTGAATTACTTTCTTACTATACTGTGCAGTCTTTGATCTGTACCTTCTCCATGTCCAGAGAAGACAGAGTAATGGTCTCCATATCTTTATGTAGTCAGGATGACACCAGCAAGGAAATTTCCACTGAGCATTAAATAATCTCATCCTTTCTTTCCTCCCCAATAATAAAGGAGTTCCTCCTTTTAGAGGATACCAAAGACCTTAGTGTTCTCCATTCCTGTAAGCAACATCAGGAAGTTGAGACTGATTATTTCCTCCTTATCTTCACATAAAAAACTCACCATGTGACAAATGTGGTTTTATGCTTTTCCCCAGGAAAGCCGATCATGGATGTTAAATGTTTCATAATTTGGTATATTTCTTCAAGCAGTCTTGTTTTATTAGGTTCCTAAAAAGGAAGCCAATATTACTTTTGTTCTTACCCAGTTGCTCCCTAGCATGTAGATTTTCAGTTTTGTTAGAATTTCTTGAATATGAAGAGTCAGGATTGGAGGCTAATATATAATTCAGATATACTAAATGTTACTACTTTCCTCCAGAATTTTCCTTCTGAGTTTGGTCACATACCAATAGTTAATATTTATAAGGCACTTATGATGTACCAGGAATGGAAAGGATTTTCCTTTCAATTTAAGTCATGTAAATTTTGAAACTTCTCTTTTGGGGAGATACTGTTTCTTTGCTCTCCAGATGAGGAAACTGAGGCATAGAAAAGTTGAGTGAGTAGTTCAAGATTATATAGTCAGTGAGTGCTAGAGATTAAGGATGTGAACCAGGCGACCTGGTCCATATTCTTAATCTCTGAAGCATTTTTATCACCAACTAAAGCAGAGCCATGCACTACAGCTTCCAATGCCTATTAAATAACTTTTTCTTTCTTGACTCCTATTCAGATGTATAAGGTCTATGACTAAGTGGTAAATAAGTGATATATCACACCAACTGCCAATGTCTTTGATATGATTAGACTTTTTTGTGTATGTTATCTTAGAATTTTTCCTCCCCCTAGTTTTCAATATTTTTTGGTCTCAGTGAAAATGATCCTGTTCCTCATTTCCGAACAGATTACATGACCACATAAATTAAAAATACAGTAATTTTAAAGAGACCTATGGAAAATTTATTCAGGTATGTGTTAGCATTTGAAAATGGTCAAGTAATAAAAAATGGTTAAGATGTTAATTGAAGACAACAGCTTTACATGTCTGAGGAGCTAATTTCTATATCAGAAATCCTATTTTACTTTTATAGGCAGGCAGTGGGCAGGTAAGCCTCATGCAACATAGGAATAGGTTTGCTTAATGACTTACCAGATCCAGCGCTAGTTCAGGTTTATGAGCACTGCCCTGTCTGTTGCTATGTAGATGATGAATCGTAATAAATGCGTTCAAGGACATTAGATCACATCAGCAGAGAGATTCAGAAAATATTTATTATACAGAGCAGAAGAAAGTTGAAAACATTTCTGATTAAGAAAAAGGAATGTGTGTGTGTGTGTGTGTGTGAAGTGGAGGTCTTAATTCATCTTTTTTCCCTTTAATCCTTAACTATGAAAATTATACCAAAAAAAGAAAATTATACAATTAATTCTTTTGTCATTAAATCAAGTTTCAAATCTACTAAAATATTTCTTAGGATATACATCACTACCATGAAATGACAGCTTTGCTTGATTCCATTTCCTAGCCTTGACTGTCTTTCAATTCATTTTCACCAAGGCAACATGTTGAATGAATGCCTTTTATAAAGCAGTAGTTGTTGAATTCTTTGTGTGTGTGTGTGTGTGTGCGTGTGTGTGTTGTACATCAAGGGGCAAATTTGTGTTTCAAGGTGGAAACTTGGCATTACTAGTTTTAGTCAGATTTATTTTTTATGACAGAGTTATAAACCCACAAAAACATAGCTTTGTAATGTAAATGCTGACATAACCTTTCCATATACCCAGCTATAAATCAAGGTGCTATAAAACACCATATTTGAAAAGTCAAGCAGGGTAGACAACTGAGTTGTTGTTGGGAAAAAGGAAAAAAAAAATCAATTATGGAAACATATTCAGTTTCAATTCTGAATGAAATAGAGTTTTTTGGGGTATCTTCAAGAACAAAATAAAGTCTAAAATAGACATCTTATAAAGGGAAATTGACTTTGAAAATTGTCTTTAAGCAAAAGAACCAAAAAGAAGATGCTTCAATAAGGGGTTTCCTGTTTCCCAAGTTCAAATCACATGCACGAAAGCCATGGATGACTTCCCCAAGGAATAAAACTGTGGACTTGCATGTTTAGCCAGAGGTTGCGAAGGCACTGTGTCTCACCAGCCACCATGGAATGCTAAAGAGCTCAAAGAGTCCAGTGGAATATTACACCAGCAGAATTCTCATTGGGTACTAATGTCAAGTGTCATTTGACACTGGCTCTTCCATCAGGTCATTTCAGGATAAGGTATTACTGAAAAAACATAACCATGCTCAGTGGGTGAACTGCTGACGAGTTTGCAGAGGTTGGACTGGCCTGGCAAAGTTTATTTGAGTTAATCTTCATTCTCATTGGCCTGCAAAGCTCAGTGAAAACTGGTTTTTCAGTGAGCACTTTCCTTGTTTCCTGGTTGCACACATATCAGAAACACCCAGAGAAAAGGCTTTGAGAGACAGAATTTTATGGAATAATTTTTCTTTTAGGTAGAAAGGTACAAAACCTAACTGTTTATTGTTTATTTGTAACACATAGCAACCCTGGGTTGTGGTATTTACCAAAGTCATCTAATTGGTGTGCTGATGACATGTTCCTGGGGATTATTTGGAGTTGACCCTTTCTACAGTCAGCTCCAAAGAATTCTCATGGATTGATTAGTTAGGTAGAGGTATCAAGAGATGAAATCTATTCTGGAATAGCCCTGTGAATCTGCAGCAATTTTAGTTGTATTTTAAAATTTAATAGATGAAAATTGAGCTGACAAAGTGTTAGGCTAAACACAAAACACCACATTGTGCCCAATCTAAGCATCTTAGGGTTAAAAGAGACAATATGAATTATAGGATAATTCTCAAATTTCTTTATATTATACCTCCCTGTTTGCTATGGAAAAAAACCCTGAATTCTTTCTTGAGGTAATGTGTATGCACACTCACGAAACTCTGTTGAGGTTTTAGTAACGGTTATGGAAATCTCATGTTCCATTTAGAGCACTCCTATCTATGCCACTGTACCAGGGAGAATCCACTGGGTTTTTGTTTGGGGTTTTGATTGTGCATCCAAAGACCACTAACCGATTGGGAAAGGGAAGGACCAACTTGGTTAACGAATGGGCAAATGGAAATTCCCCATTGTTGGGCTTTGTAAAAAGATCAACTCAAGAAGAGTTCAAGCCTGGGAGCCAGGCAAGGACTCTGGAACCCCTAAGATATCAATCCTGTGACACAAAATAGGTTGATCTACTGCTTCTACGAGTGTCAGGGGAAAGGAGAAAGGTGGAGGAGGAGTCCCCTCTCCACCAGGCTGTTCCCAACTGGCCTAGGGGGTTATGCTTCAGTTAGACCTGACTGCCTCTTGAGTCAGGACTAGAAAAGGAAGAAGAGCAAGGCCCTGACCCTCTGACACATGAAGCCGAAGTTTAAAAAGAAACTGAGGAAAGTCCTCCTTTGAGTGAGTTCAGAGTGAAAAATAGAGGCAGGACTTGGTCAAGTTTTTCTTAAGGTACAGTGACACTGCTCTCAGTTTAAATGTGACACCAAAGATAACAGGTTTAGTCCAGGCTGATTGGAATGCATCCCTCCCACAGAGCAGTAGAAGGGGAAAGTGGGCCAGGTATTTCCTTCCTCATGAGCATGGCCCAAGTGTGGGGGCAGGGGGAAGAGCTTTCCAAAATACCACACTTCCTTTCTGACAATGGAATCCTTTGCATTAAACCCCACATCAAGTGACCCTTCAGAAGTTGCTTGAATACTTTCAGAAAGTGGCCAGGAAGGATGGACAGCAGTCCATTATGATTCAGGATCCTGGTAGGAAGTTCTTATTTGGAACCAGATCTGTCCTATGACTTCCACCAGGAGCTCTGCTGCTGCTCTTTGGGCAACAAAGAACAGGTCCAATCATATAGCTGATTTCCGGATATTTGAGATCATTCATTCTCTCTCCACTTACTCTTCCCCTTGAAAAACACAACACCTATCCACAAAATCCAAAGGCACTCCAGAGACAGCATGAAGAGGTAATTTCTGAGAATAGAAGGGCACTTCAAGTCAGTTTTCTCTTGGGAGCGCTCACCCCATCATCATGTCTTGGGAGGGGAAGTTCAGTTTCAAGTTCATGGGAGGAGTGGCAATGATTGGTAGAGCAGCCCAGCAGCACGGGGGCGGGGGCGGGGGCGGTGCCATCCATCTTTGCTTCTCTGGGCACTGACCAGCCGTAAAGGCTTCTGCCCCTCTCTGCGTGTCTCCTTTTGCCTCTGCTTTCAAAAGTGAATTTCTGCACAGTCGGGAGGACTGGTGCAGAGTGAAGCCACGGAGAGCCAAGAAAATAAAGAGTCAGATGTCCCAGCAGCTTTCAGTGCGTCCCGATTCTCACCACCCCCAGAGCAACCATGAAAGTAGGAGGGACCAGATGAAGACATTTAAAAATTGATTCTGCTCCACAGTGATCCGGTGCAAGCTGGGGCTGGCTGCTCTGAGGTGGCTAGAGAGGATCCTTTTTGGCTGGGGCTGGGGAATTAACGTGGCAAGCTCCACTCCCTGCTGAAACTTCTCTGACACACCCTAACTTTGAGATAGGACGGATAAAACTTTTTTTCTTAAACTTATTGAACCTGACATACAAGCTAACAAAATCAAACACCATGGAATTCCAGCAGAAGTGTATACTCAGTATAGACATGGCCAACTTCTGGTCTTTAGCACAGATCTGTAACTGAGGGAAGTGTGTGGGTGTTTGTGTTGGGATCTGTGCCATTCATTGGGTCTATAGTGAGATCCCTGTGTGTTGAGAATTCCATTTGTCCCATGCATTACAGGGAAGAAAGGAAGTGAGAAATAACCCAAATAACCCCTCACAAAGTAAAGGCTCACAATTTTAAAACTGCATACAAGCTACTAGGCAGTAGATTATATAAACCAGAGAATTTTCTCTGAGGAGAATCTGAGATGACATATCTATTGCTGCATGACCATTTATGTAATAACCATTTTAGTGGTAAATTACTGGTGGAATATTTTACATGACCATTAAATGTACATTCATTGAAAAGAACAAGTGTGGCGGGAAATGAAGACAAAATAAATTTATACTCCAGCCACCTGTGTATGACTTGGCCAAATGTCTCTGTGATTGCCTTGTAAGAATCCAAGACTTTCCAAGTTCTTTAGTAACTTTGGGAATTCATTAAGTGTTCAGGTCTGTCAGGAGGTCAGTGCTGAGTGGATAAAGTTGAAAGATTGGTGGGTTAAACTTCCTTTATTTCTTTCTCATTACATCACATGAATGTTTGTGTTCCTGGCAAAATACATAAAAAAGAGGAAACTCTAAATAATGATTGATAAAATGCCAAGCAGCTTCAGACCTTTGTTGACATTTGCTCTCTTAAATTGTATTCTAACGACTGTATGGCATTGAACACTAAAGTAGTATAACTTGAAGGAAAAAAAAAAAAACATACCAGAAAACACACACACACACACGCACACACACACACACACACACAACTGTGCATTATGTCCTTTGAAGCAATTATAATGGTATGTTGGCATTTAACTTAGTAATTCTGAAATTATTGAAACCATTTTTAGTTTCTGAGTAAGTATCTATGGTTCCAGAGACATAACTTTGAATGTCATAGAGCATGCCTTTGCTAAACAGTCTGGTACATACATTTTGTCTAGTACCCTTATTTTATGGAGAAACTTGATCTAGAAAGATCAAGTGCTTTGTTTAAATTGCAGAGAGCTGGCAATAGAATCAAGATCTGTTTTCCAGGATAGCATTTTTGCCACAAATTCTTCTGCCTTTTTCCTTTGTGGGTGGACTTAATTTTGGGGGAAAAAGTATAAGTTATTCAAAGCCAAGTCTAGTGAATAAGACAGATGATCAACTCAGTGCAATACAGGGAACGTTCATTGGGTGCTGACTCTTTCCAAGGCATCCTGACAGCTGCTGCACAGGATTCAAGAGCTTATGAGGGGGGTCGTGACCCCAAATTAACTGCAATTAGCAGATCAAAAAAATGAGCTGTTATTACAGTGCCACTATAAGTCATTTCCTTGGGTTCCTGATTCTGTGTTATATCCCTTTAATCAATAGGTTTGGGTTTACAAAATCAACAGAGAAAAGTCTTATTTTTTGTGTGTGTCCTTTTTTCAAATTCACAATGACAAGATCAGAGTGAACAACATTGTTAAATTATGAAAATCATTATGAGTCTTTCAAATGAGAATGGGAACTAGCATTTTAAGTAAGGGTACAATTATTAGTATCTATAAAAACTGTTATAATTTTTAGCATATTTGTCTACTGCCAAGTTGCTATGTGGATACCTTTGGGGAATTAAAATCAACACTTCCAATCTGTGCTGACAGACCTTTCATCGATCCTGTGCTATACTAGAGACTTTCAAATATGGTCAACTTTTAAACCTGCTGCTTTTTAAAATTCTGAAATAAAGATAATAAATACCTTGCCAATCTATTCTGTTTTCACTAACTTAATAGTGATATAAGTAACCTATAAACACAAGTCATTGTCTACATATATAATTTACTATATTTGTGTAGTAAAATAAATGTCTTTTTTATAAGACATTTTTTTTTGTTTTTTCGGTGCTAAGGATTGAACCCAGGGCCTCATGCATGCTAACCAAACACTCTGCCACTGAGTTACATCAGGCCAAGGATATCTTACTATTGGCATACTATCAATAGAGTTTTGAGTTAGTTTTCTAGTAACAAAGTTCATGTAGGAGATTAATACTTTGTTTGACACTTGTTAGATATCTATCTGGGCCATTTTATAAACTATTTCATCTATACATTTATCCTCCTAGTAACTCTTCAGGTATTACTAATTCAGTAAGGAAACTAAGGCTCAGAGAAGCTAATAAATAAATTATAAAGGTCACAAAATAAGAAAGTAGCCAGTCTGACATTGAAACCCAGATCTGTGGGTGGCTAAGCTGTGTTCTTTTTTCTGCATCATCTGTACCTGTTTCTTTACATCAGAAAGTGTGTGATCTGTCCCTATTATTAATCAAGGCCAAACACAGCAAGATGACTGTCCTTGCAGCAGGAGCAAGTTAAGGATAAATGACTGAGAAATAAAAAAAGTGGTAATTAGTTAGATGGTCTAGAAATGCCCAAATCTAGTCCTTGGCCTACCACACTTCTCTGAAGAAACTCTGAGGGATACAGAAGCACAGAAGATAACATCTGATAAGCAGTAACCCTTTATTAATATCAGCATCTTTGACCACACCTTGGGGATCTAACCATACCTTTTAAACAAGCAAACAAACAAAAGCCAACAACAACAATAACAAAAACAACACCAAAAGACAAAACAAAACAAAGAAAAACAAGTCTTCCATAGGCCAGCAGTTGGCTAAGTTGTCCCCCTTTTCCTTTGTCTCTCTCTGGCTCCCACTTGGTTTCTGCCATAGTTGAATATGTCCCCTGGAATTCATGAGTGTGACAGTTAGTCCCCAGTGCAGTGACATGGAGAGGCGGTGGGACATTTAAGAAGTGGTTAGGAATAAAAGGGGCAAAGGCCTTTCCCAAGGGCTGGGGTCTGTTCTGTGACAACAGATTGTCATAAAGCAAGAATGGAGGGTCTGTGTCCTGTAACTTCCCCAGGGTCTGTTTGCCCTTGAGGAGATGAAGCAGCATGAAGCCCTCAGAGCACCAAGGCCTTTGGACTTCTAGTAGCTTCTAGCACCGTGAGCTAATACCTCCCTGTCCTTTCAAAATTAACCAGTCTTAAGAATTTGTTACAGCAGCAGAAAATGGATTAAGACAGCTTCTAAGGAGGTACAGGGTAGAGAGGGCACTTGTTATTAAATGCAGTGAGGGCCTGATCCTACTTTACCTTTGCAAAGAAGCAAAATCCAAAGAAAATCACATTTGACTGCCTTCTTTATGCATTTTAATGGAGATAACTGGCATGCAATTTGGGATTGAATATCCTTAGAGAAGAAAATCACTCACATAATACCTGAAATAAATATTCTTAAATCTGTGGCTGATGAATCTAGCAAATGGATAGAATAATTATGGGGTCCCAATTTTTTTTTTCTAAGTACACCATGAAAGTTATGCCAAACTTCTAAACCGTGTATCAAATCAATCTTGTTAGGTCACGTGGACGGTTTCCTGTCTGTGTTCTATAAGCAGCACTTTCTATGTGGGATTTCTATGAAGCTGGGTTTATCTTTTCTATGTATAAGAATGGAACTTCATTTATCCTAGTTAGAATAAATGGATAAGGAGTTCTGAAGATATTTTGGTGAGTAGAGATGATTCTAGAATAAAACATTTACTTAAGTCCCAATAGATAAATATAACTATTTTATCACTTACATACCCAGTTTTTCTTGTTCCTTTTATTTTACTTTCTTTTGGTGTTAATACTCAAGAGTATGTTTTATATGTTTGTTTTGTAAAATCTAATTCCATGGTGGATACTATTACTTGACTGGTCAAAAGCTATAGCTGTTCCTGGATAACAAAATCCCAGGTTTGCTTTGGTAAGCTGTACAGTGGCTCCAGGAAATGAATCATGATTGGCCCATTGTGGAAATTCTTTCTGCTTTTCCAGATACTTGCTTTTCCAGCCTTCCTTGCAGCAAGGGATGGCCATGTGACCCAGTTCTGGCCAGTGAGTCATAAGAGGAATTCTTTTTGGGGCTTCTTTTTTCCTCTTTGACTAAGAAATAATAATAGTCCTTTCCACCTGCTGCCTTCTTCCTTCCTGCCTGAGTCCCTGAATGGGGATGTGATTCTTTGAAGGAGAGCAACCATGGGGTAACAAGCTTAAAGAAAAAAAGTCTCTGCACTGCAGATGCAGGAACAGGAGGATGGCGGCTGACCTGTGTACTCAACATGGAATCACAACCCTCCAGAATAAGTAGATGGTCCCCACTGGTGAGGCTGAAGATGCAGGCCACAATGATACACTCAGTTGTATCATGATACAGGAAGCCTAAAGGGCCTCAAGCATTGTCAAGCATGAATGAGGGACACACTCCGAATTCCAATCAATGGTTAGCAGATCAGGAGTTATCAAAACCAAGATGGATTGAAAAATCCTATAAGGAAAGAAATCAGAGCAAAGAGACCAGCGTGTGCAAAGGTAAGGTAATGAGAGAATTTGACCTGGTTGCTGAATTTCTGGTACCCAATTGAGGAAAGGAGGGGCATTAAATGTGCAGGGGATAAAGATGAAAGATGAAATTAGGAGGGAAGCACATGACCCCAAAAAGACTTTTATGATGGATTGAAGACTTTGCATTTTATTATAATGGTACAAACTGCTATTGAGGAAATACTACATATTACTATAATCACACATCATTATATTCTAGAAGTTTCAGAACTTGGAGTCAAAGAGATATTGGGGTGAAGAAAAAGGGATACAATAGGTAGTTAATCCTCTAACAAAATGCACAAATGTCAATTGCTATGTCTTACTTGGGGCCAGTGATCTGTTAGAAAGAGGTCCTGCTTCTATAAATGGGAAACTTTCAGACATAAAGATGATGGCATTGTGTCTCTAGGTACGAAAACCCAGAGACAGATTCTTAAGCTTGAGCATCTACACCAGCTGGGAACAGAGGTTTTCCTGAGGAATGGCAGCTTTCCTCTAAATCCAGAAAGTCTCACCACATATGATGGATACATAAGAAGATGGCTCCTCTCATTTCCTTTGGGTGCTGACTCTGTGTTTTCAAGGGCCATTGATAAGTGGGAGTAGAGTGGCCACAGAAATGCCTGCTGGGAAGTTGTACCCCATGTTTGTATGATATGTCAAAATACATTCTACTGTCATGTATAACCAAATAAAAAACCAGAAAAATAGAAAAAAATGCCTGCTGATGATGAGCAGGTAGGCTGCTACACTCTTGAGCCAGTGCCTAGGAGTAGGAACCTCATGTTTTACAAGTCTTGACTGGTACCTCTTAGGGACGGAGTATGAAGTGAGTACCTGCATTTGTGTGTAGTGGGGAGGGGGATTGAGGCACTGATCTTGTGTACAGATATGGGGTGCTCCAGGGTCCCGCCTGCATGCCTCCAGGGAATATCATTTGAATGACTATCATCCCTGCATCAGATATGGAATCTCCCAGAAGCCCCTCTTTGCCTTCCAGTACTTTCTAGCAGCCTGAAAGCATAGTGGCCATGCAGCTAACAATACAAAATACATGATCTTTGCCCACCCCTCCATCTTCCTACCACATTGCTTCTCTAAAACCAACCTTTGTATCATTCTAAGAACACATGCCTACTTTGACATGCCACCTACTTTTCCTGGGATGTCCTTTCTTTCTCGTTCGTGTTGTGGAAGCTTGTCTATCCTTCAAAACTGACTCAGGATTCTTGTTCCAGAAAGGGGATTCTCTCTTGTCCCAGAACCACACAGAAATGATCACTGTGCCTGCTCTGTGTTCCTTTAGCCCCTTAAACAATATCCCTTAACATACTATTTGTGTCTTTACAAGTCTCTCTTGTGCTAGGCGGGCCATAAACTCTTGAAAGTAGGGATGGGTTTTATTTATGCCTGTACTCTCAGTGCTTGGCATTCAATGGCACAGACTAACTATATTTTCTTACTGCAAATTAAGGAATGAGTGCATGTTTAGAGAAAATAAGAGGTTATTTTGGATTTTTTGATTAATGTTTCTGGGGTAAATTTGGGAATGGAATCCAAATACAACTGGTAAATTTTTCAATTTAAAAACGAGGTTCAAAATACTTTATCCAGGTGTTCACAGCAAAAATCAATCATACGTCATGCTGCTACTGTGCACCCTTGATATGATGTGACAAGAATAGGACGTGGCCTGTGTGGTCTTCCTTCCCAAATTCACAGACTCATTCTATTTGTGAGAACAACCTCAGACAAATCCCCATCAGGTGACATTCTAGTATTCCCTGAAACTCTCATAGTTATCAAAATCAAAGTCTGAGGAACTCTCACAACCCAAAAGAGAGTTGTCTAAGGAGATATGATGACAGAATATAACATGGGATCCTGGAACAGGAGAGTGACATTAGGGGCACCCTCAGAGGTCTGAATGAAACATGGTCATTAGTTAATAATATATCAATATCTGTTACCAAATGAAAAAATGTGCCATACTAATGCTACATAGTTTATAATAGATAAAACTGTGTGGTTACATGGAGACTTTCCATGCTATCTTTGTAACTCTGCTGTAAATCTAAAACTATTCTTTAAAAAAGAAAACATCAAGGTATTGCCACAAGCTAAATTAGAGGAGAAAAAGAACATTGATGCTTGCATACAGAAGATTCTGAATGTAAAGATTCTGAGCTGTTAACCTCAGGCTAGGTTTCTTCAAAGGAATGTGTAATTCTACCATCATCTCATCTGCATCTTTATGAGTGTGCTTTTTCTCTCCCCTCAACACACTGCACCAACACACACACCACCCACTAGCAGCGTGTTCACATTCATTTATGCAAAAGTGTTTGAAAGGAGAGGTGACCATGGATATCCAGGGATCAAACAGTCAATGGAGAGAGAGAGGACAAAGCAGAATGAATGGCAGGTGAGCCAAATGGACTGTAAGATTCTGTTTCTCTTCTCCAACCCAAACTGGGGATCCCTACCTGGTCTGATCTATTTTTGGAAATGAAAAAACATATATAACTTACTTGGAATTCTTAAATCACTTTTTTTGCAGTGCTGAGGATTGAACCCAGGGCCTTGTGCTTACAAGGCAAGCACTCTCCCAACTGAGCTATCTCCTCAGCTATAACTTATTTGGGGTAAGATTTTTTGGAGTGATTGAATAGGAGTCATTTCCTTTGACCTTGTTGATTCACTGTATTAAGAGCTTAATGAAATCAGAGAGAGCTTTCTCATTTATTGATGTAACGATAATACTTGGGACCATGTTTAGCACATAGTAGTCACTCAATAAATATCTACTTATAAAATGAATGCATAGTAAACATCTGTGTGACACTGGGCTGAAGGCGGAGACTTCCACATGCATGGTTATATTTGTGCCCCCGAGAACTCTTCCTTGAGCATTGACAAGGTACAGACTTAGTGAATGGCAGGACTGGGCCTTGAACCCAGCTCTGTCAGAACACACATTTCATGCTCGTTCAGGGCTGTCCTGGTGCTTTGATACCTTTTGTGTTCTTAGTGCCTGGCAAGTTATGGGTATTCCACAAATATTGCTTGGGGAAATGAGTATCTTCTTTGCATAAATATTATTTCTGAGCCTTCAGTAGGCAGTTGGCTCTAAACTCTGTCCACCAACCCAGGACTGTGAGTGTTTGTAGTATGATATCCTTAAGCCCTTGCTTACAGCCATAGGTGCTGGCCTTGCACTTGGGCTTGAGTTGAAGGCAACAAGAGTCTAATTCATAATTTTCAATTTTTGCCGTGTGTATCTATTTCTATCTGAAGTCATTTTCTTTTTCTTTTTCGTATTTTAGTGTTGAAGATGGAACCCAATGTCTTGCACATGCTAGGCCAGTGCTCTACCATTGAGACATACCCCCACTCCCCTATTCATAGTCAGTATTTAATTTATATATATTTATATGTATATGAATATATATGTGTATAAATATATACATGAGTGTGTGTTTAAATGTATAATTATAATTTGTATATAGTCTGTAATTTATATATTATATATACCTATATTTATATATGTATATATTATATCTATCTTCTATCTATCTATCTATCTATCTATCTATCTATCTATCTATCTATCTTCCTAAACTGACCTTTAATATATGAGTTCTGCAGGGGTGGACTGGGCATTCCTTCAGGAGATCCTGAGATTAGAGGTTGGATTTGTTTTTGTTTTTTGAGATACAGTACAAAGAATGAGACTTATGCATGTGAAGACAACAAAAGATGCTGGCACAGGAACTGTACTCTTGGTCTGAGAGGTAGGCCTGGGCCACGTGAAGAAAGGAGCAGAGCTAGCCACTAGCAGAGCAAGTTTTAGAGGGGAGACCGCAGGAGCACTGTCAGGTCTGTCCATGGACAGACCCAAGTAGGGGACTCCCAGAACCCTGATCCTGGAGACAACGTGCCATGACATGGCCCTTCACTTTCCATTGAGGGTGTGGGAACAAGCTGTGTCAAGGTTCCTGGAGGAAGAATGGAAACTCAGGAATGTGAGCAGACATACTCTCCAGTTCTCAGCAGGCACCAGAATAGGATGCCCGGGATGGTGGGAAGGTAGCTGGAGGGATGCTGGACCCCCACAGCCATGATGGTGGGGACAATGAGCCACAGTAGACTTGGCATGGCAGGGAAGCCTTTCTGCTCAACAGTGACTAGTGTATACAAACTCAAATATTAAAATAATGGCCACCAAGCAAGTGCCTAGAACTTGAGGCTTCTTTGACAGGAGAACTCATGGAATCACAAGAGGGTTGGTCTCTTTGGGTTTGGCTTAGTGCAAGTTAGAGGACTTGTATGAATGTCATCACTTACTTGATAAGTAGTGGAAAACTAGTACGAGTAAGAAAGGATTGCAATAATGAATTTCAGTATTAAGGGAACAGCAGTCAATTCTCTGTGAACCATTATTTAAAAATAGTAATGGTTTCTTGCACTTAGAAGTATTGGCACATCTTGAATGGCTCTAATTGTTACCTGAAAATGTATCTCTTTCTGTCAGGTGGTCAGGGGGCAAGGTGATCTTGAATTAATTTCTCCCAGGGCATTATGGTAAAGGAATGGGATCGCTGGTGGTCACTCACAGCCTGGGCCAAGGAAATAAGAGAAAAGGAGCAAGAAAGGAGACACATGTATTACATTTAAGGAACTATTTCTTGTCATTTTTAAATAATTTCTGAATTTAAAATATGATAAATGGGCTGAGTTTTAGGAAGAAGTTTTCAAATTATAGCTTTATGAGTCTTCAAATTCTACAACACAAATCATAGCCAAATTGAATCAAATCAATTCAATTAGTACTAAACTAAAAGTAGCTTCTCTATTTTTCTAACTAAACAAATTATTTCCCAAGCCTTTGCTTCAATGAAATATTTCCCTTGGTGGTTCAAACTGATATTTCCTTCTGTACTGACACGTTTGGAAATGAAGATCTTCAACTTATCATTATACATTCCTGGTTGCTTTACCCAGTCTGGTGGGAAGGATCCCTGGTTGCTTGGGCTTTGTAAGCCTTACATTGTTTGTGCACAGGAGGGGTCCTGTAAATGAAGGATGTCTCAGAAAGCACTGATGCTTTCCTGGAAGAACACAAAGTTCTTTTGTCATTGCCTCTCTTCTTTCCAATGTTTGATATGTGTGCACCTGTGAAATACATTAGCTGAGTTTTTATCAGTGGAGATCTCAGCATACAGTTGACAAATTTTGAAATCACCGAAGTCTAGTGAGTTGATGAGTCATAAGTAATTGCCTTGGACATCAAGAATACTGTTTCTGTCCTTCTACTTCTCAGGTTTGTATTTTCCTCCAGAGGTGTAAAGAGAATGAAATTAGGGGGAAGAGTCAGTAAATACAGAGCACATGCTTTAATTACTTACCCAAAGTTGGATACTGCCATGAAAAATATCACATTGAAAGTTAAAAAAGGGAAGTGGACATTGACATTGCTTTATGTTCGTCGGCATGGCTATCTCAGCTCCCTGGCACACAATGCATTGCAGAGAATATGTTTTTCTAAATTTTTCTTTCATCTCAAGATAGTACTGGAAACAAGTTAATCATTATTTCTGGAAGAAATTGAAATTAATATCACACTTGAGGATCAGGAGAGAGCAGATGAAAACCAGAAAGTGTAATGTGCTTCATATGGCTGCGAATCTAATACTGAACCAATCATATTTTGGCATCTGAAATTAAACCTTATTGTTCTTATTTGTAATAGTATTTTCTCTCCTATACTGCCTCTGTGCTTTGAATAAATGAGGGTGCTCACAGCTGAACTGATTGCCATGGTTACAGGCAATCTGTGTGTTACATCTCCTGGAAGCAAAAAAAAAGAGGGTAGTTTAAGGTAAACATTGCCCTTCTATTACAGAGAACAGTTCTCTCACGAGGGCACCCTCAACGCATGCTCTCCAGGTGTGCGTGAAAGCTCAGGTGGTAGCCCTGCTCCCAAACACACACCTTTGCTGTCCCATGCCATTTTTACCTCCAGAGGCCCAGCCAACTTGGCTTCTGGAGTTTGTGAGCTGGGAGCAGGTTTAGAGCTGCAGACACAAAGAAATCTGTGAGACGGTGAAGTTATATTTATTATTATAAGGTATTTGGTAAGCACTGGTATTATCATTGGCACTAGATAACTGAGCCCAGGTACTTCCAGTGTTGCAACAGCTAGCACTTAACAGCTTTGCTGCTAACCCCATGCCCTTCCGTGCCTATCTTCTCAGGGGTTAATGGGGAGTTGAACCTTTAAACCCTGTGGGTGAAAGACTGGGCAACATTCAGTCTTTCTTTCTCAAGCATATATTGAGAGCCTACTGTGTGCAGGTGCTCTGCTAGGTTCTGGAAATACAAAGATGAATCATTCTCTTCTCCCTTGGGCGAGTTGAGTCAGACAATTGGTAGCTTTCCAAGGATGAAAGAGTGCACTATTCAAAAGAAGATTTTTTGACTTTGGTTTAGGTTTTCTGAAGAACTTGACTGTGGCCTAGAGCAGCTTTTTCTGTTTGTTAAGAGAAGGGCTGCAGGTGTGATACTACGACAGACTGAATGTTTCAGTGATTCTGGGAGCGGGAGCTAGTATCCTATTTCTTACTAGATATATTTTCCTCTGTATTTTAGCCTATATTTCATGTTCCCTTGTGTCTTCTTTTAGTTTATTTTTTCCTATGTACTCTTTTGTCCTCCTGATAATATATTTATAGATGATTTTTAGTCTTCCCTTTTCTCTCTTATTTTAGATAATTCCCTTGGTAATTGCAGTTCTATTGAAATTGGAATAGAAATAGGGAAGTTCATGTTGTAATTCATTACCAATGAGTTCATACTTTTCTTTGCATAAGAAAGATATTCATGGCATGAACGAAGCCAACTGCTTTGCTCTCTGAAAGGAAGAGGTCTTGTTTCTTGATTACAGATCCAGCTTTTGTACAAAGCACATTTTAAGCCCAGTCCTGTTCTACAGGAAGAGATCCAAGGGGAAGCTCAGGGTTTTAGGTAACTGGTCAATGTCAGATCTGGACTGAGATGTATTCATTCCTTTTCTGTTGGTTTAGAGTGGCTCAGTCAGTCGTTTAGCAAAATGTCCATCTTTAAACTGGAATATGGGCAGAAAATCTTTGTCCTGACATGGAATGAAAAGAGAAACCATCTAGAACAGGACATGCAGCCTGACCATTTAGTCTCCATTTTAGAAGTCTGAGATCTTTAAAGAGGTCTCTGAGAAAGTGTTCAGAAGTGCTGTAAGAGTTTTCAACACGTTTAGTGTTTGTGCCGGTTAGTTTGCCTCTTTGATTTTAGAAGGGTCCCTCTGTCTTTTCATCTCATATGGATATTATTTAGGTGATTTTACTTTTTGCAAGCATGGAAAAATGTATAAGACTGTGTAACATTTGACCTGCCTTTTTGTCCTTTCTGGTCACTGTGGACTGTAGCTCCTGTGTTTGCTTGTGACAGTAGTACAACTATTAACTTAGAATTGAACATGAGCCAGAGTATGAAAGAGGTACACCCATTCATGGGATAGAGAGAATATTTGAATATTGAGAATTTTGGTAAATTATTAGAAGTCCATTTAAAAAAAAAAAAAAAAAACTTTGGATGGCAAATTTTAGAGTCCTAACCCACTTCACTATGCCAGACTCCTTACTCAAGCATAATTGCTGTGAAGGCATTAATCAAATTCAGAAAGGGGAATATTTTGGAAGCTAGTAGATCACTTAGGGTTTAATGCAGCACTTAATTCAGCAGTAGTGCTTCTGGGTGCCCCTCACCCCACCCCATTCACACCTTGCAGATGACAACCCAGTATGAAATTTCCTCTTGCAGACCACCAGAGCAGAAGTACTCAGGATATGTCGATGATGCTTTATGGAGATGTTTGTGCTTCCAGGGAAAACAGTTTTCAGGGAGGTTTTGGAAACAATTGAGGATTAAGCATGATGGCCTGGTGGGTATAGAAGTAACTGTGAGACATTTAAGGTAAAATGAATAATAACATGAACTTCCATACACACTAATCATCACCACCAGAGTAATCTACATTAAGAGCCCTGAGTTATATATTATGACTTCCCAAAGTGAGCTCTTGAACTATGTCTTAGTTGTTTTTTAAAGTTAAAACAGAAATAATGAGTCTCTTCTTCATTACTTCATCTCTTAAGCCAAGAAGACTTAGATGCCCTTCTTTAAAATCGAATATTTTCCAACACTCTGACAAGCAAATTGAACGAGATTATGAGTTTATGTACATGCTGGTCAACCAGCTGCATTTCTGCTTCTCCAGAGATTTTATTTCTGACTTGAAACTGCCATTTGTAATGTGGACATTGGCTAGGTATCCCAATATTCAGAGTAGGTAGCTCAAATATTCCCAAACAAGCAAATGTGAAAAGCAGTCTGAGTTTTTGTTTGTTGGTGGGAAAGGGGATTGTTTCATGTTTTCCATCACACACTCCTCTGCCCTGGCTTCCCTTTCCTCATTCTCTGGGTAATTATGAAGACTGACTTTCTCTATTAAATTTCCATATTTATTTTAAAACTTAACAAAATGACCTTGCAGCCAGACTTTCCTCCCCTGGCTAGGTCTATGAACTTCTTTGCTGTTTCTTTACTCTTTGCTTATTGTTTTCCCTCGCCTTTGTGCTCATGTACAAAACCAGAACCCAATTAATTATTAAACTTGTTATTTTAAGAAAAGAGCAGAGTCCTCCTTTTTATGTAGTTATTCATAAGGGTTATAAAAGAAAGAGCAGAACAGTTTTTAAGTAGCTGAATTTTTGGAGGAAGAATTGTGGTGTTAAACTGATGCTTAGAGACTGGTCAACGGATGTCAATTCTAGAATAGAAACTGCCATTAGGTAGATGTCTGACAAGCTGGTGAATTTTTCTAGGTCTCCACTTTCTCATTTTGACAAATGAGAATTTTGTGCCAGATGTTTTCCCAGTTTTTGTTGCCCTAATATTCTAAGGCTTGGAAATGTATAATCCACAAATATTGATTATAGTAATTAAAATTCCCTGCCCCTGACCAGAGTACCATATTAACCATATCTTTATATTAACTATATCTTTATATTAACTATCTTTGTATTGAGACTTTAGAAGCATACCTTTATGAAAGGAATAGTCTTCATTCAGTTAAACTAAGCTGGGAGGGATGCTACATTCAGTATTTTATGTTGAAGAGCTGATCTCTCCTAACTAAAGGGAAAATTTTTCTAGAAAGGGTGATGGGCAATATTTGGAATTTGTGAAGATCTGAAATGAATCTTCTCCTACCCTTTTATAGTTCTTCCTTGTTCAGGTATCACAAAGCCAGCATGCTCTTCAACTTCATTTTTCTGCATCTTCAATAATGGGTTAATTGAATATGTACCCTAAAGTTCCATGGTCACAAGACTTTTGAAATAGTGTTTGTAATAAAAATATACTCGATACTCTATATAAAATAATATTTTAATAAAGAACCACAGTATTTTTAAAGAAGAGAGGTATCTAAAATAAGGGAATATTAGGTGCTGCGGATGCAACTTGGAGCACTTACCTAGCTAGAAGGCCCAGGGTTTGATCCCAACAAAATGGGAGTCTGGAAGTGAAGTTCAGTGGTAGAGTGTTGGCCTAGCATGCACAATACCCAGGGTTTGAGTCCCACCCAGCACCACACACACACACACACATACACAAACACACAAACACAAATTAAATTAAAAATTAAAAAAAGAGAATATTGCTAAAGAATCCTTAAGGGATGGTATTTTTAAAAGTATTCTATATTTTCTAAAACAAAATTCCTTGAGCCATAGCAGTATTTGGGAAATGTTTCTAGTTAAAAGTTCACACTCAAATTCAAAAATCATTGCCTGGAACCTGTCTTGTTCTAGGCATTATGGCAGATGCTTCATTTTTCATCCTATTTAATCCTCACATTGATACAGTAGTGAAAGTATAATCATTTTATTGTCTTATAATGTATGTGAGAATGAGTACATGAACTTGCCCAAGGATTGAAACTGGGTTCTTGCCTCCTAGTGTCAAGGGAAAACATCCTTCAACTTTTAAAAAATCTTTTCCCTAGAAGTCGTTATTCACATTATTAACAGAATGCTAACCAAGTGTTGTCTAAGGGAAGTTTTACACTAAAGAGACAAAGAGTTGGGGCTGAGGATATAGAGGATAGAGCACTTTCCTAGCATTCTAGAGGTCCAATTCCCAGGTGCTGGGTTAAGTTCTCAGCACCATACGCACACAGACCACACACACACACACACACACACACACACACACACACACCACAGAGAGAGAGAGAGAGAGAGAGAGAGAGAGAGAGAGAGAGAGAGAGAGAGAGAGAGAGAGAGAGAGAGAGAAATGGAGGCAATGCATCAAAACAGACCTTCTCAACTGCTGCACTTATATTATTTGTGTATGGATAGAGTCTTTTGGGTTAGCAATCCTCTTATGGGCTTACGCAGGTCATGGGATTAACTAAGCTAGTCCTTTTTTTCAAGAGACAGTGCAAAGGTAAGCATCAACCTATATCTCAGCAGGTACCAGATTTGCAAAACCCATATCAACTTTGGATTTATCTTCTTACCATTATAGGAATACATTATGATGATCATAGTTATATCTTAAGAGCTCAATTTGGTATTGAAGTTTATATGATATTAAATCTATGTCTTGGAAAGTGGTAAAGGTGTTCTAGAAAACATGTTTGGCCCCTTTTCAAAGTTCAGAATGAGGGAGTAGATTTGACATTAAAACTGCTGGTTTATATAAAAAAGTTAATCAAGTCAAGGGTGCATCCCTTTAACCCTAGCGTCTCAGGAGGCTGAGGTGGGAGGATCTCAAGTTCAAAGCCAGCCTTAGCAACTTAGCGAAGCCCTAATCAACTCAGGGAGACCCTGTCTCTAAATAAAATATAAAAAAGGGCTGGGGATGTGATTCCTGGTTAAGCACCCCTGGGTTCAATCCTGGTACAAAAAATAGAGTTAATCAATGTTTACAGTTTCTAATATGTCTTAGCACTCAGCAAAAAGAACTCTGAAAGTCATGTCAAAGTTCCTATTTTGAGGTCCAAAAATGTCTGATGGAATGGGCCCCAGATTGGCTTGAATACCACCACACTTTTTGCTTCTTTTTAAGCCCGTTTGATTAGTTAACAAAACTTTTCAGAGAGAAATGTCTTGCTGACTGCCATTTCTGGGTCCAGCCTGGAAGAAGTAAAGCTTGGAGGGAGGAATTTACCAGAAAGAAGAATAAAGCTTTTGGCCAGCATGCTCTGCTCTCTCAGCACCCTCTTGATCCTACTGGATCCGGAGAGCTGGGGGATCTGGATGCTCAGAGCAAACATACTGTGTCCAAAGCCCCCGAAAGCAAAGGTGCTTCACCCTCATCCTCCGTGCAGAGAAGCATGAACAAAAGAGTTGGTAAGGAAAAACAAATTCCAACTTAAAAAGCACAACAGAAATAGATTCCTTAGTTCTGCATGATTTTATGAAAACAAACTCATGTTCTTCAGCACCCCATAATTGTAATTGTAGCTTATTTCCCTTCCAATGAGAGTACTGATCTCAAACTAATTCTGGCCACTGAAGAAGACCAGGGTTGCCCTTCTCCTTGGTTGAATGTATCCTAGATTGAGATGAAGCATATTCACCAACAAACCCATCTAAGAGGTTCATCTGTCCATGGACTCAAATATCTGATGCTTCATGGAGTGCCCTCTTCATAAGAGTCTGGTCCTTTACATACACATTTCTCTGTCCCCAAAGGACTGTGGGAAACAAGAATGTAACAAGACTCTCTGAATTTTCCTGGAAACCTGGACAGGAAAGATTTAAAAGAATGGTGCTCACTCTTTTGGGGTCCTTTGCAAGGGGGAGTGGGAGCGAGCAAGCTCATAGTTAAGTCCTCCTCCTGTTCAAATCTGAGGACGCCCACACTGATCTGTCTCATTCTCCAGGAAACACCTGCCTCTCCAGTTGGACCTTTGTTGGTTAATGACATTGAGTCAAGGGGAAACAGCATTTCCTCTGTGTTAGATGTTTCTTTGTGAGAGCCCTATCACATTCAGGCATTTTTCTTTCCTTTCCTTTGATGGAGGAAAAATGCAGGATAATGAGAAAGCCCTGATTGACATCACCAGATTACCTTTGCATTATAAAGCCATTCCAGTGGATCACCAGGACTTCAATATGCCTTAGGCTAGGAGCATGTAATTGGAGTTTCTCTTAGGGTCCCATTTCCTTCTGAAGGGTTACAGAATTGGAGCTAATAGAGAAAGTGTCCTTCTGAACATTAAGTATAATATGGCGGGATTGCCCATTTTTGTAATATTCATAGATGTCCTTCATCCCTTTCACGTGTCCTGATTCTGTTGATACTTCAATCACCTTTTTGTGGGGGAGGGAGAGCAAGTAATTCCATTATCAAATATACTTTTATTTTCTTGCTATACCTTTGCTCATTGTGTTTTTAAACCACATAACCACTGGCCCTTTGGTAGTGATACACTTAATTTTTCCATATTGATGGTGTTTCCCAAGAAATTTTGAAGGACCATAGGAGTAGAACTGCACAACCAAGAGTTCACATTCTTTTGTTTCTACCACTTCCGGTCACATCTGGAAATCCCATGCTTATAATTTGGTAATTAGATTCTTGATGACTTGGCCTTCAGACTGTTCTCTAACTACTGTAAATTATGTGGTCACTTTTATTTCATAGTCAGAAATCAGGACTTTCCTGTGACTTGAAGCAGTAACTTGAAAAATACAAAGGAAGAATTAATGTAAGTTAATACAGTATAATAAGCCACAAGAAAGAAAGACAGAAAGAATAGCTTATTTTCCTCCAAAACTAATTAATGTAAAATCCACAAAAGGGTCAAAATAAAGAATTCATAGATTGGTCTTGGAGATATTAAGATGGACCTAGAGATTGAAACCTAGAACTAAACTGTTAAGATCTTTTAAAACTGCTGATTGATTAGTTCATTGAAAACCTATATATTTAATGCTAGACATTACAGATTAGGGTTCTGGGGATAGTAATAAAAAGAACAGACCAAATCCTGGTCCTATGGAGCATATGATGTAATTGGGAAAACATACAATACAGAATCATTACAAAGAACAATTATGTGTGTGCAGATGTGGTAAGAGCTCTACAGAAACTAGGTAAAGTAAAACGCATTTTTAATGACAATCCATGAATCCTGATCAACAAAGATTTGGCAAACCTTTCAAAATACCATGACATAAATTCCACATTTCAACTATTAATGTCATATTATTTATTAATAATTATACCAAAATGCAGTTTATTATTTTACAATTGATTGATTTGGAATCTATAAATGGGGAAGAAAAATTCTCTGCTTAATGTGAATTGTTATGGTTTGAATTTAGAAATGTTCCTAAAAAGCTCATATTTTGAAAGCCCCATCACCAATGCAGAGAGATTCAGAGGTGGGACTTTTAGGCAATGGTGAGAACTGTAATCACATTAGTGAATTAATCCACTTGATGGATTAATAATTTCAATGGGCTACTGGGTGGTAACTGTAAGCAGGTAGAACATGGCTGGAGGAAGTACGTCACTGTGGGTGTGTCCTTGGAGATTATGTCTTGTGTCTGACTCCTCCCTCTCTCTTCATTTCCTGACTGCCATGAGGTGAGAAGCTTTCTTCTACCATGCCCTTCAGCCATGATGTTTTGCCTCACATTAGGCTCAGAACAATGGAGCTGGCCCACCATGACTGACCCTCTGAAATCATGAGCCCCAAATTAATTTTTCCTCCTCTAAGTTGTTCTTGTCAGGTATTTTGGTAACAGTAATGAAAAGATGACTAATATACAAATCAATTAGAAGAAAATGTCTACTGTTCTGTTAATAATCCCATAGAGAATCATTATTAATAGATCAGCTTGTTGATGGAGAAAAATAATCATGGCAGCTCACTGTAAAGATGGGCATTAGTCCAGGATCTATATGCGTTGGATCTTTGTTGTTTCTGACAACAACCAATTAGTACATTATTTAAAATGGAGATAATAGTGGTTATTTTAATAAACTTAAGAGGTAGTTATGACTCTAATTTTGATTTTAAAAACACTCCAAAGAGCTAAAAACATATTAGTATTTGAATTCTAAAATCAATAGGAGTATTTACTTCAATTTCTAGCAATATTTCTAGAGAAATGATACATTAGAGAGGTCTTCATAATGTATTAACTAAATTAAAGTAAGATCCATACTAGAGTCAAATAAATGCAGAATTGTTGATGAGAAAATCAACCCATGATGCAGAAGAAATTTCTCTAGTGAATATTTTTATGCAAAGAAATAATGAAGTCAAAATAGTATATAAGAGAATAAACCTTCAGCAAATAGATAATCCCTGAAGGACTGTACAAAGCAATAACAACAAAGTGAAACACTTATCAAAGATATAATGAAAGAAAAGTTTTCTGATGTAAAGAAATACCTATTTAGCTTGTTTCTATTTTCTCATTCCTTCTGTAACAATTATATCTTACTTGTCTTGTATCTCTTATTTGTATAATTAAATAAAATGTTCTCATATGTGTATTGCTGGCTATGCAAGAAGAATATAGCTCTTTCTAACTTTGTGGTAATTAGGATACTTTTAATATTTATTTGTGTAAAAGCCAAGTGAAGTTTAAACACAGATGATTAAAATATCTTCTAGGTTAGTTCACATGAATTAGAATTTAAGTTCTAGGTAAAGCACTGATGTATTGAACATAAATATTAGTATTAAAATCATGTGTCCCATACAGAATCTGAAATATTAGCACTGGAGTTTATTAATTGTTTAGGATTAATGACTTCTATGTTTAATTACATGCTTCCTGGCTTTTTTCAAAGCAGACTGTTAAGGTAAGTAACCCAAAATCCTTGCCATCAAAGAAACTGATGACCGGTTTGGGGGAAAATGTATAAAGAAATACAGATAAATGAACAAAGAAAAGGTCAATAATAGTGCAAAACATGATTTGAAGAAGGAATTAAAAGTTTCAGATTTTTATATTTGACCATTGACTATATGAAAGGGACCATTTCAAAGCATATGCAGAATTGTAGTCAATTCAAGGAAGTCCTTCAGGTTCTGGAGGCTGGAGATAATTTTAATGGATGGGGCAGTTTTAAGTATCAGCACCATAGTGCTGTTGTTGTGGATCATTCTAGCTCTCTTGGAGTAGAGTTGTTTGACATGGTAGATCTCTTCGGTGTCTTCTTTTGTAGCAGCAGCATCATGATAGTTATTATTTATTAGATTGTTTTATAATTGCAGTTAATATTTGTTGACTATGCATTCTGAACTGGACCCTGTCCCAGGTCTGTTATTTAATACTCGACATTATTATTCAACAGTTCTCATACAACATTTCCATTGTACAGATGGGAAGCTGAAGCAAAGAAAATTAAAGTAACTTACCCAAGATTACCACTTACAAAATGGCAGGGCTGGGATTTGAATCCAGGTGGTTGACCTCTGGATCTGGGTTTTATAATTGCTGTGATGCCTACCTGTGAACAAGCCCCGTGATCGGTGCTGCACTAATCTTTACAAAAGCCTGACAACATAGAGGTTATTATCTTTATTTTTATATTATAAAACTGATGATGATTAATTTAATTGCCCAAAGTCACTGTGTTAGTAAGTGAAGATACCAGAATTCAAACCCAGGTGTGGGTGAATCTGGCATCTTTTCATTACCCAACAGTGTCTTTTATTGAATTTTAGATATTATATCCTCTAAGCAGAAATTCTAATCTGAATAAAAAAATTCATATTCTATGACTATGTAAAATATTTTAGAAGGGTGATTTTTCTTCCAAGAGTTCTATTTTTAAACTTATTTTCAAAATCAGAGTTTTTTTGAGGGGGGCAGATAGGCATATACTTAATTCTTGGTAACAAGATCATTTATTTTTAAGTACAGGATTGAAAAAAGGTGTGTTTCTTAGCTTGTTCCTAAAGGGAAATATTGAGAAAAAAAAGTCATCTCAGTATTTTAAACCATACTTGACTTAAGCTACAATGATTTTAGAACAAACGAACTGTTATGTTTATCCTCTGCTACCTGATATTAGAAAACTCCTTGGAGTATGTGACATATACAAATACATGAAACTAGCATTTAAATCACCTAATCAAGTCTAATGAAGCATGTATTTGTTTCAATGAAGAATATGCTGTTGCATCAAAATGATAATTGGACTGATAGTGTTCTGGAATCTTGTCCTCCAATTTTGTGTAGATGATGTTGAGAGGAAACTTTCATGTAAACTTGAAGATCATGACATGATTAGGCAAGTACCTTATTCTAGTTTCCCTAGTGATATTAAAGGACTTAAGCCAGCACCTTTCTCATTTGGAGGCTCCTGAAGTCTTGGACTATGCATATGTATAACTGCCTGACCTATGTTATCTATGGCACACTGGATGGAACCAACCAGTCTGCATTATAAATGGATCCTCTAGTTTCACATTTCATGTCGCCATGTTCTAACTGACTGATCTATTCAGCCAGAGCATCTTCTGATTGGGTCCATTCACATTGGACACTTGTGATTCTGAATACATTTTTCAGTCTCAGTTTTTTTCTCTGTATAAAGTGTAGAGTACAAAGTCACTTAATACCTACTTTCTGTTTTCTGCTTTGAACAGTAGGTTGAATTAATGCTTTTTTTTTTTTTTTTTTTTTAAAGTCAGGTATAAATGGTAGATAATGAGCTTTTTTTTTTTTTTTTTTTTTTTTTTTTTTTTTTTTTTTTTCTTAATAAACCACAATTCGCCTGTTCAAGTTTGAACCAACTCAAGCTCTTTTTGGGTAAAAGCCAACTCAAAATATGTCTCCAGTTCCTGACTTGAAAGAAGCACATAAAAGCAGGAAATTTAAGACCACCTAGTGATTTTTAATATCACAGGGAAAAATTTGGTTGATTTTGGGTATCTTTTTCCCTGTGGAAAAATAGATTTAAAATGCTAATAAGGCCCAGGCCAGTCTTCCTTTGAAAATGAAATAGGAAATGGGGGCACAGTGTGCATTTAATGATGGATACCTGAAAATGGCAGCATTCTGGGGAGCAAGAGCAATGATATAAATCTCTTAAAATGAGGATATTAAAGACTTTTTCTTGACATGCTAAAGGCAACATGTACAGGGAATAATTACAATGCTTATAAGAAGGCAAAAAGCTGAAGAGATCTGTTGGAATTTTTTTCATTGACAGGGCTCAAACAAATGATTGATTATATTTATGTCAAATGTTGAAAAAATTATACACATTTTTATTTAACAGAATATTTGTCTTGTTTATCAGAGGGCGATTTAATTTAAGGGATTATATGTTTATTAGTTTACCCTTTTCTGGAAAATTTTATTTTTTTAACTCCTCTTTCTAGCTTCATAACTGTCCCATTTATCTCAACCTCTCACTCCATGGCCATGCTGCATGTACTATATGCTGGCTACCATGATGGTCCTCATCATGCACAACATGCAGATATATAATTTGGAACCTCAGCTGCTCCTAATTCCTTCCTAGAGCATTATGGGAATTGCTAACTAGTCTTTTGTGTAGAGTCCTCTGAAAGCTGTGCTTGTCCAAGCAATCTCTCATGATGATAAAGACATTAAAACAAGTCAAGAAAAAATTGAATTAAACTGGATCTCTTTATTAGAGGTTAAACACCTTCTATGTTCACAACTTCTATTTGAATTATTTTAAATATCTTTACTTTATTTCACAATATCTGTATTTTATTTGTATGCAGTGCTGAGAATCGAACCCAGTGCCTCTTGTGTGCTAGGCAAACACTCTACCACTGATCCACAATCCCAGCCCTTCTATTTGAATTTTCTTCCTTTTCAGATTTGCCCTCAATTTCATGGCCCTTAGGTGGTTGAGATTGCCTTAAGATGGATTGGCAGTTTAAAATTCAAACACATTTTTTTAGAGTTGTTCAAACTGCATTTATTTTTCTTCTTTGTTCTTTTTAGATGTACATGATAGTATTTTGACATATTATACATATATGGAGCATAGCTTATTCTAACTAGGATCCCATTCCTGTGGTTGTACATGATGCAGAGTTTCACTGGTGGTGTGTTCATATGTGAATGTAGGAAAGAAGTAATGAAACAAGGTGATGACATAATAGCCCTTAAAAAATCTGGGTTGTTGAAAGCAAAATATTTGGTGAAGTCTCTCTGCAAAATGGTAGCCTCATTTTGTCCTATAATGCATGCCATCTCAATCCTTGAGTTGGCATATGCAGTTTTAGGTGGTACTAAACAGTGAGGTGCTAAATCACATTCCAGAATTGGATGACGGGCTCATATGACCCCATTGAAACTAGATGGTACGTGAGATGTTCCATGCACTTTGTGATTGGTGGAGTGACCAGGTCAAGAAGGGCTGGCGATCTATCTCCCTCTTTTACAGCAGATTATTTTGTAGGCTTCAATTACATCTGCACTAATTGCTAATTGTAGCTTGATAGGACTCTGCTTGACTCCACTCTGGGGTAAACTGACAGAGGGGAAAGGATCCAGAGTGTAAGGAAAAAAGCGATCATTCTTTCAATTCATAAGAGGGAGATAGTTACACACATGAGGCAGGGAGAATTGAATAGAATATCAATAAATTCTTCCGTGAGTTTTTCCTTAGTAGGCACACTCTTTTACCTGTGGAGGTTTCATTGTATTATTGTTTTTCTTCCTTAGCTTTCCTTTGGGAGAAGGCAGTTGAGAAAACTTTTGCATCACAGTTTTCAAGTTGAAGGAAGTCATTTAAATAAACTTAACTCATGTTAAGTACTCATTTTCAATAAATATCTTTTTAAAAAGTCATCTCTTAACATGAAGGCTCCTGTTTAAAATATTATCAATGAATATTCTCGAATGAGTTGGAGAGAGTCCTCCTGGCTGGGTGCAGGCTCATCTTCATGAGTGAAGAGAGAACATTCTGTATTCTACCTGCCAGGTAAAAATCTGAGTCATGCCTTCCCCACTGGTATTTTTGGAGGCAGAGAGCCAATGAGAAATTCAAACTGCAGAAGTTCTTCCTTCTTAATATAATGCATAAAATATTGACAGAGCGTGTAATATGGATGGTTTTTAATTTCAAGATCTGGTTATAAAATTCTAACAAACGATCGAGGAGAACACCAGCTAATTTAGAACATAATTCTTGGAGGAGTTTGTTATGCTCCAGGGCTTGGGCTTTGGAGAGACCTTTGATAATATTTAGCATTTCTCCATTGAGACTCCTTGGAAGCGCAATCTGGGTAGCTTTGTGTGAGAATGTTTCTTTCATTAAAACATTCCTTTTCATATTAGCATCCCCAGGCTTTCTAATGGTGATAGAATGCATCTGGATTAATAAAAGGTTTTTGAGGAGACTGAGCAATTCATTAAGTGTATTTTTATGTTTAAAATTAGTATTTAAAATATATTTTGAAACAATTGAACATGATGAATAAATTAAACAGACTTCATTTTTAAAGTAACATTTTGGTTATTTTGAAATTCAAAACTACTCATTTTGAAGTAATAATAGGTTCAGAGATTTCATTGATTAAATAATTTCCTACTCTTGTCTGGTCTATGATCAGAAACAGTTAAAAACATTCATATGACTACTTGCTGTTATTATGGGGGGGTCTTGGATTCAGTCAGCTATAGAAATATTTATTCTGGGCTACAATTGTTCATTTTTTGAAAATCTACTTCAACTCAAACCATCACCATCCAGTAGGTGAAAAAAGTCTTGTTTACTACTGTCTTTATCAGTGACAGACAATTCTTCTTAAGCTCTTTTCTGTATTTTATCGCTTTGTTTAAATAGGTTTCCCACTGCATACAGCTTTAGATCAAGTGTTAGCTTGCCCTCTTCACTTTGTACATGGGAACCCTCTCTTCTCTTCCAAGTTTATGTCTTATGGTTTCTACAGGAAAAGTCTGCCTTCCACAAAGTAAGCTGTTTACCATCCCAAGAAAAGCCTGCATTTATCTGCATATGTGTGCCTTTGTTTTACATTTTCCCCAATCTTCATTGTCTTCTTTATTCCTCTTACATCTCATCATTACTTTATTAAATCCAGTTTCTTCAAGTCCCACCACAGGAACTCTGCTCAGAGCTTTCTCTCTCCTCACTTGGTATTTTAGTGGCTATTAAGGACTGAAGGCTTGCATCTCCCTAAAAGTGAAATGTCAGAGTCCTAGGCCCTATTTGGTGGGACAATTAAAGATAATTGGGTTCTGATGGTGGAACTCTCATGCATGGTATCTGTGCCCTGAGGGAGGGACCCCAGACAGTTCTCACATCCTCTCTTTTCCACGTGAGGATGCAATGACAAGTGGGCAGTCTGGAATCCAAGTAGGGTCCACACCAGAACCTGACCATGCTTCTACCCTCATCTCAGATTTCCCAGCTCCAGCACCGTGGGATAGAAATTTCTTTTGTTGATAAGCCATCCAGTAAGGTCCTTTCTTCTAGCAGGCAGGCCTGTCTAGGAGAGCAGCATTCACTGATTACCAGATGACATTCACCAGGTAAATGCATGCTATCCCTAAATGTATATTTTCTTGTCTTGGATTATAGTAAGCTTCTTAGGAGAATAAAAGTTGTCTTACTTCCCTATGCATATTCAACAAACAATACCTACTCCAGAAAAGGCACTCAATGTTTACTGAAAAAGAAAGGAAGGAGAAAGGGAAGAAGGGAGGGAAGAAGAAGAAAGAATGAAAGGGAAACAGGAAGAGAAAAAGGGAGAGATTTACTTCTTTTTTGATGAACAGAAATTAAGCTTTTGAAAATAAGGACCATGTATTTATGTGAAAAAAACCCATAAATATACATTTCAAAATTGTAGCTGCTCACTACATTCATTTGTTCAATAAATACTTGTTAAATTACTCCTTTTCTGCTAATGAGAGATTCCTACTTTGTTATCATGGGAAGCAGAAGGGATGATGTGCCTCATCATCTCAAAATTTTGAAAAATATTGTATTTTCTTCTAAGGTTTTGGGAATATCTAATGGCTAAGTTTTCAATCTCGGCATCTGCCTAAAAATTTAATGTTTCTCTCATATTCTCAGCATTAATTTATAAATTTAAGATGCCAAATTAGAATTTTCTAGTAATCTTCTAAAGATTCAGTATGTATGTCATGTATATATTACATGTACATAGGACTACATGTCTATAATATATGAAATCTTTTAGGTGATTAAGAAGTATGTATGTGTGTGCCCATAAACACACATATACATGAATGTTTATGTAAGTTTTTGAAAGAAAAGAGCATGCGTGAGAAAGACATATGATGATTGAGGATGGGTCATTATTACAATATGAACATGGGTAAGGGAATCCTCAAAATAATTGTAATCTTTGTGTAATGATTAATCCCCTTTTTTAGTGCCCAACAATAGCAATCTAGATCTGAAATACTGAAATATATTTACAAAGGATATATAGTCTTAATGGATTGATTGTTTGTTTTCATTCACATATATATTTTTTTCCTATGGCCAATATGCAAGCTTAGCAAAATGGAGCATATATATTCACCCTTTTGTTTAGTGTGATCTATTAACAAGGAGCTTGTGGAATTCCCAGTCAACTTCACCTATACAAATGGTTTGAAATCAGGTAAATTGCTCTGAACTCTTTTCTACAAAGCCTGTGCACCATGTCATACTAGTTAGGATTCTCTCAACAGAAAGTAATAGACAACTCAAATGAAAATGGCTTACAGTGCCCAGTTCCATTAGCCAGTAGCTCAGTGATGCCATCCTAGTCAGTTTGGCTAGCTCCTTCTTCTCCCTGTTGCTAAATCTCCAAGCAACACATCCTATTAACCAATGCCAGAGGAAGATAAGGAACTAATTTCTTCTTTTAACATTAAAAAAATATATATTAGGAGTGCAGAATCTTTTCTCAGAAATTCTTTCACACTCTTCTTGTTTTCTATTAATTTTATTTCTTCCAGTTAGAATCTAGGGTTGGCAGAGATATCTCTGTTTGATTTCCTGCCATTATCACAACTTCTAATATCTGCCATGTAATAGGTGTTCAGTCACTATTTGTACAATTTGTACATTTGTGCAATTACTAATTCCACAAATAAATGTACAATGAATAACTGTACAAATGTACAAATGTCTTATTGGCCAAAATGGATTGCATGAACTTTTCTCAAATTGATCCTAAGACATGGATTAACTGAAGATTAACCATGTCCCATCAATGTTTTCTTGAGTTAAATGATGAAGGGTAGATCCCAGAACTAATTAGAGCCTGGCAGCATGAAAGTATATTAATAGCTGTTAGTTTGACAATACATATAGTTGGCGATTCATGTCATGGTTGGTGACTTTGCATGGAAGCAGAAGGTAGCATTTATAATACGTTGTGAGTAAAGTGAGTTAATAAAGAAACAAGTACAAGTATAAAGTGATAAAACCTTCTTCCAGTCTAAAAAAGAAATGAAACAACATTGGATGCCCTAAGGAACTGAATCATGCCACTTTAGATTGCCTGGCTGGTTTGTGCCTTTACGTATTCTATGCACTTAATGCTTTATACCTGCCTAATGTAGTGTTTGCTATTTAATTAAATTTCTTGGTAGAACTTGATTTTGCTTGCCTCATGTTTTGGATATTATTAGGATTGCTCAATTATGCCATTAGGCAACATTATCCAAAGTTACTTGGGGAAATGAACTGTCTCCAGTCTTATTTTTATTTATTCACATTAAATTTTATCTTTGTAGATTCAGTCCTGTATATCCTAAGAAACAGTTTAAATCTGGATTATGTGCACCAGTGTGTGTGTTACTTGCTGTTAGACACTCGTATTTGGGAAACATTTGAACAATTAACCAACAATCTTGGGTTTGATGGTTGAATTGATAGGTTAGTCCTTCACCAAACTGCACGAAACTAACCTTATGTTTCTCTCTTGTCCTCTCTCACATGAAAACTTCTGCTAAATATTTTTCTGCAAAATGATAGTCAGAGACTTTGGAATGTTCAGATTAGTAGTCCATCAAAGAATGAATTAATGGAAAAAAGGATTTTACCTTTTAAAATCTATAGTTCTGTCTAGAAGTTTGGGTCTTATAGTCAAGTAAAATATTGTTTCAATAATCAATCCTGGTGTCTTGTTCATGCTTCTTAAATACTCTTAGATGTAAGTTTTATAAAATCTACCTTCTTTCTTTGAACCTGAAATCTATATTATATTTCATGTTATTATATATTTATTTAATTCTCTATTATTGCTGAAAGGCTGCAAATATGATTCAATGGTCTTATCTGGCATTCTCTTAGAACTTTGGAAAGATCTCAAACATAGTTCAAAGGTTAATGTTTCTCCCTTTCTTTGGTCTTTAAAGATTTCTTCACCAATATTCTGCTTTTGACAATCTGATTACATTCACTGGCAAATAAAAATCCACCAGAAGTTGAGCAATTCTACTCTCATTATCATGTGTTAATATGGTTCCCGTCACTACAATCAGCATACTCCTTTCTTGTGCATTTAGAAAAAATAATAAATGATATTCTGTGGTGATTAGATGCAAGGACTTTAGAGTATATCTAAAGTCTGCCTGGATTTTGAGCTCTGGTTCTGCCACTCATTAGCAGTGTGACCTCTTTGAGCCTTCCAACTGTGGGTAATAATAGCATTGATTTCATAGCACTACTGTAGAGGTGACATTTCATAATGCCTCAGAGGCACTTAGCATAGTGCTGGCCACATTGTAATTGCTCAAAAATTGTAGCTAAACTATCTCGATTGTAAAAGAGATAGAGTGAGGTGAATTCAAGTTTGAGGGGATGTTTTCTACAAATGGCAGAAAAACGGTTCTCTAAGTGCTCTGCCAGTGATCAAGATGTGATGGTGTACCTGGGCTACTTTTGCATGACACTTGCTGTTGGGCTCTGCTGCAGAAGTTTATACTCGTGAAAAGGGGTGGCTCAGGCAATTTAAAGGGTGTGGAACCATAAAGAACCAGCAAATCTACTCAACCTTTCCTGAGCTTTGACCTAGGATTTCTGCAAGTGTTAGAAGCTCTTTATTTATTTTTTTTCTGAATTTAACCTCAAATGCCCTTTGGTTTGTCTGATATTTCAGGCACTACCCTTAGAGGCATTCATTTTCCCCTCCCACTTACCCCTCCCTTTGTAAACATGACCTGTGGATCCTAGCCTGTACCTAAACGGGCTCTCTCCTTGTTCAGAATATATTAAGATCATTGATTGTCAGGGCCTTGAAGTCCTCTGTAGCTCACAATATTCAAAGTCATGCTGTGTTTGGTTATTTGGTAGGACCTGCCCAACTGTGAGCCCCACAGATTAACTTTGGAAACACATATTGAAATATTTTTCTAGTCTCAGATTGCTGGTTTGTCTGACTTTCTGGATCAATGGTAAAAACAAGCTTGTCATAATTATACACATACAAGGATGTTTATTGCAGCACTATTCATAATGGTGAAAAATTGAAAACAAACTGTTTCTCAACCAGATAATAGTTAAATAAATTATGTCATATCCCTAAGATGAACACTATACTACAATGAATGAGGCAAATCTGTATGTAGCATACATTTTTTTTTTTAAACCATATTGTTGGATCTGAAAAAGCAAATTGCAGAATATTAGGTATAGTATGATTCTATTAGGTAGACAAGCATGTGTTTGTGCAAAACCAGAAAGGTTTACAAGTCTAGGAACTGAACTTTTAATAGTGGTAACCTTGAACAATGAGAAGTAAGGGCACCAGGGGACAGAAAATTTCCCTTTTATTTAACACACTTATATAATGTTTGAATGGGTCACAGTGGGCAGGAATTCTTGATAATTAAAAAATAAAACATCAAATAAAAAACCAATTTTTCTCTTTATTCATATTAATTGCCAGTTATTTATTGATTTTTTTAAGTAAAAAATGAGAACTTATTTTATCCCTACCTGTTTTTCTATTCATAATGCTGGAATCCAATTATAAAAATTAATGTAATGACCCTGGAATCATAGATTTAATTTGATCTCAATTTGCAATGTAAGAGACAAGATTGAAATAGAAACTTTAGTTTAAAACACTAATGTTATCAATTTAATTTATATTAAAGAAAAAATTTTAAGAAAAATAAGGGGAAAAATCTTTTCTTACACTATTTCTCTATGAAGGCTTAAGAAGATATGTGTTTGAATGGAAATAGTTCAGAAACCAATTGGATAAGACTAAAGACTCCTGTAATTGAACATTGAGATAATGTATGGGAAAACTCAGTGTGTGGTATATCAACCCCATGCTTAAAGTGCAAAGACACAGGATATTTTAAGGGTGAGTATGTGTGTATGCTTGGATGAGATAAGCAGAGTCCAGGAGAAGATGCTCCAAAGGAGAAGAGAGAGGGAAGAAAGGGAAAGAAAGAAGAGAAGCAGACAGGGTTGGGGGAATGAATGGGAGGAAGAAAACCAGAGAGAGAGAGAGAGAGAGAGAGCATGAGCAATAGAGAGAATAGTCCTCACTTCTCTGAGTTGATTCTGCCTTGCTGCTGCCCCTGGATTCCCTTTTAGATGAGAGAGAGTGAACTCCAAGAAAATCTAGAACGTAGAAGATGAGGAAAGTGACCAAAAATAAAAACATTGACCCAAGGAAAAAAATAAAAAGATTTAGTCATTTATTTTTAATTGAAGAGAAGATAATGGAAAAGTATCTTCTTTTCTCAACTCCAAACTCCATTCATTAAAAAAAAGTTCTTCTATAATATTATTAGTCATCTTGATTCTGTTTAAGAATTTCTGGCAGCATGAAAGCTCATTCCTTCTGTTTTAGACAGAATGTTCCAGAGCATGGACTTCTCCTAGAGGAAAAATGGCGTCTGTTCCAATCCCTGGTGTTAGCTAACAATGAAGTCTGGCAGGTCACTGAAATTCTCCTGGACTTGTTTTCCTCATTTGTAGGTGTGGCAGTCAGGCTCAGAGGCCATCAGAGTCCTGTATATCTTCAAAGAGCTATTTGAACCCCACTTCTGTGGTCTCTTTTGAGGTAGAGATGTGCTAAAGTGGAGCGCATATGGGTTTTGCAGTGAGTAAACCTGGGTATGCATATTGACTGACCTTTTCTTCTTGAGTGACTTTGGACAGATCACCTGATCTATCAGTTTTATGTCCCATATCCTTAAATTAGGGATAACAATACCTATGTGGGAGAATTGTTGAGGGTGTTTTTTGAAATAATGATGTTGAAGCACTAAGCATCATGTTGGATACAGGCTAGATGTCTAACGTTAATTCCCTCTTGTCTTTCTTCCACTTAAAACAGAATTAAAATATGCATTAAAATCAAAGTGCATAGTTACTAGAAATTTAAAAATTCAAAACTATAAACTCGATTAACATTTTGTAGTCACTAAAAATATAAATTTGATGACTGGCATTAACTGGGTACATTTGTTCAAAGTTGTTTGGGCAATTCTTTTTGGTTCCATAAAGAGCAGATTATGTTGGAAACTTATTTATCTTCTCTAATTTATTATTATTATGACAATAAATTATTATTTTAATATAGTCTGTTAATAAAAGGTAGATATGCTGGGAAATATGCTTGAAATAGAAAGCCTATACCATAACCTATTAAAACTATCATTTTCTATGGACATATCTCTCAACAAAGTCCTTGAGAAAAAGGATCCCAACCCATTTTTGTATCCACAGCATACTGTATGGGTGTCTGGCATACAGTAGGCATTATTAAATATTTATAATTTTAGTTGTATTATAAACACAGTTCACATTTTCAAAAACTTTTAGAAGGAATAACTAATTGCCCAGTACTGAAATTCATTGACAGAACATTTAAATTATTTCAAGGCAGAAATCTGGAGTCCAAAAAGGCTAGTAGTCTTTTGACTTGCCCAAGTTAAAAAATGTGTAACAGATTAAACTTTGTGACTCAGCAACCCTCTAGGACACTCAAACTTTCCTCTTTCTTAAGGGCCTTAGAATTCAGCAAAGAACACTGAAATCAACCCAAGAAAATAAAGGAATTCAAATGTGGGCCACACAGGAAAATAATACAGCTCTAGGTGTACTGTAAACAAAAAGAATAAATAAAGAAAATTGTTCAGACACAGCAAGAAAGGAATAGAAGAAAGAAATTCTTGAGATTAACATTTTGTAGACTGAATAATAAATAGAATGAGTCCAGCAAAAGAATAAAGAACCAACACGTAGTATAAAGGAGAAAGGAATTGTATAGGAAAAAATAAAAGAGAAGAAAGAACCCATATTGCTTCTGATGAGGCAAACCAATATATGGAGTAAAGGTCAAGACAGGATTCACATGCCATGTAGGTTACTGGGAATTCTCCAGAGTTAGTGCTACACTGAACACGGGGTTCACGCAGTGATTCCAGACCTCTGAGATACACTTTTGTACCTATTTCACATTCATGTGTTGCATGTCCCAATTCTTCCATACAGGAGTGATGAATGACGATGTAGAGGTAGATCTAAATAACCATGTAGCACTATTCATTGTATTAAAAAAGCATTTCAGCTCAACATTCAAAACCAAAGGAAACTACATTGGCAAATTAAAAAAAAAAAATCTGTAAAATCAGTAAATTTGACCACCTTAAAAAAAATGGCAAAAATGAAATGGAAAATTCTGTGAATTTCTTGGACCAGGCTGAGAGCTGTATCTTGTGGATACATGGCAAAATTAGTTCCTTGTTAAGCAATCTTTAAATTCTCATTGACAAATGAGTAAAGTCCTAGTCACACACATACACACAAGGAGGAAATAAATGTGGGACATTAGTAAATTTGGGGGTAATTACAATTTTTCATATTAAAAGATTTTAAGATTATCCAGATGTTTGCAGTATTCCCCTGAGAAAACTGAAGGCCATTTCCTGCCAGGATGGAATGAATTATATAGTGTATATGAAATGTTGATTCTGTCATTTAAAAATAATCCCACAAGTTTATTCAATAACAATGAAACTTTGTTACTTCTTGGAAGATAGGAAAAGCCACCTGGGGCTTTTTGTAGTTAATTTAATCCACAAAGAAGATTCCATTCACAGCTTACCTGACTTCTTTTTAAAGCCCTTTCATGTCCCTCAGGGCATCTTTATCTAGATGGGACTTCAGTTTACCTAATCCAACCAGTCTACTTGGCCAGGTTAGAGGTCTTGGTTCAGCTGCAAACTGGAACCCTAAATTAGAACACTTTGGCAAAGTCAGATGGAAACTACAAGGGGCATACAAAGAAACTCAAATTTCACCCCAAATTTAACTTCTTTCAAGAAGTTCAGAAAATATTTTGCAAACCCTTCTTTATACTAATTTAGAAACACTCCTTTCAACAACATATTTGGAATGAATTTAAAGACTAACCCATGACTCTCTTTCCCTCTCACCTCATTAAAATCGAATGAGGTGAAAATAGGAGGAAAAGATTACACCACATTTTGAGGCAGGGGAAGTTCTTCAAAATCTGTCTCTGTGAAAATTCGAGTTTGAATATTGAATAGAAGGATGAAATTGAAGAAACACAAGCAATAAATTCTATAGAGATAGGGAAGTCCTCCCAGATTTATCGTATGACATAAAATTTACAATTATACCAAATATTTTGTAGCTTCCTTTTTTGAGTTTGAAAAATGCATTCTCATAATTTTTATAGTCTGATTTCACATCGTCATGTAATGAAGCAGTAAAAAGAGAATATCAAGACAAAGGCCGAAGCGAGCACAAAGGCAGCATTAAAATCAGTGTCAATAAGCAGAGTTCCATGATGGGAAGGTGCGGGTGGGGACAATGGTTATGGGTCATTTAACAATGGCATCACTGATTATGTTCTTACCATGATGACTATTTTTGCTGTCTAAATAGTTACCATATTTATTGCTTGTAAAAGTGTTATGAAATAAGTACACCAACTACATTTAAAGATGAGTAAAGAAGGTAAATTGGTGGCTCTGAGACTCTGGGGCTGGTATCAGTGATATGAAAACCTAAGCTCCTTCTCCAGAGACCTGGGATTTCCCCAAAGGGATGGTTTCAGCAGAGTGAAAGGAAAGAAATGAAAATGGAGAAACGAACTGACTGCAAATGCCTATACCCGATATATCCACTCCCCACTGGGCATCAGATCTGCCTCCAAACTATTAGCAAATTTCCCTCTTGTATTTCACTTTGGCATTTAATGGGGATAAAGAAAATGCAAGAAAGTTAAAAATAGAAATACATGTAACTCAGAAGTGAGAGAGGAGGAAAAGAGCTAAGAGTGATTGAAGCTTCCCCCTATGTTAATGACAGAGTGGGAGGGGTTAAAGGAAGGGCTTCCAGCCCTTTCCCTGCCATTGATTCACTTGACAGCTGAGAAATCTTAACCTCTGCTTCTGTCACCTTTGAAACAAATGGAAATACCTTTCTCATTCATAAATCATATAAATAAAGCATGACATTACAAAAATTACATTAATGAGATTTCAAGCAATATTATTCTTTGATTACACAAAATGAATTTAGTGCCTTCAGATACGTAAACATGTACTTAAAATTAAAAAAAAGAAAATAGAGTACATAGTACCAAGAGCCAACTGAAGTCATAAAAATGTAGATTCTAAAAAACGTATATTTATGCAATCCTATACATTCTGGGAGGAGGTGCCTGGAAAAGACATTTTAAAAAATAAAGCAAAACTAAATCATTTATGAGTATGCCTGATCTTGACCCACTTCACAAGAGGGTTGACTTCAAATATAGTCCACGGAAGTCATATATTTTTCAGATTGAATGGAATTGTAGTGTATAATGGTTCCACCGCTTTTGACCCCAAACACCTTAATTTCCCACGCCTCCTGTTCTGCCTTCCAACACTCCCTCCCTCTCCTTTAACTCACGCAATGCCTTGTCATTGTGTTGAAGAGGCCAGATCCAAATTCAGGAATTCCTACCAGAATATTCTAGGATGCCGTGTTAATACAAACCCAGCTGCAATATTATTGAAACTTGAAGACAATTCTTACATATTTATGGAATCAGGCAATATATAATATCATACTATTTTATTTTTGCTACTCTTATTTCTGAGTCTCAAGATCTGGATTCATCCATGTGATATTAACTTCTATGCTAACCTTAAAACAGACCTGTAGAATATATACTGATAGATTTTTCAAATTATTTTTCAAGAAACAATTTAATCATAGGAAGAGAGAATAATATTTTGTTAATTATTTCGGTATTATTTTTCATGGAAGTATGTGATAGATTTGGTACTCTATGTATGCTATACAGATTCCAAGATAACGTTTCAATCAAATATAACTTTGAAATATCTATTTAATACTATGTAATCATACATTGCATGAATGAGCTTTAGTTATTCTTTTATTCTGTGGCTTCCCTAAAATCAAAAGATATATATCTCTATATGTGAATATTTACATAGATATGCAAATGTAATTTAATTCATTTATAATTTAATTTAATTCATGAGCAACTGAAAAAATCCACCGTAGACCCTAAATGCACATTGACGCTTAGGTTTCTTTTTGGTGTATAAAACTACTTATTCACTGTCTATGATGTCCAGGAGGATGTAGCTCATGTTTCTCCCTGGAAGTTGGTTTCATGTGACCAAATACTTCACAAGATGGAAATTCATACACAGTTTCCTTGGTAGCCATTCTAACAGATTGAATCATGGTGACTCATTTTGGCACTGTGTGGCTCTAATAAGTAATTACATGGGAATCCTAATGTAATTCAGAAATAATTAAAGTCCACTAAGCAGAAAAAAAACATTCTGGCAATGTCAGAATACAGAGGTTAGTTGTCCATCATAGGCTCAAAAAAAGTGTAATGTGAAAACCCAGAACAAGCCTCTGTGTAGAAGGTCTTTGAATTGAAAGACAAAAGGAACAGGGTTATTTTGAGGCTCTTTATAGAAGTTTGATTAGTTGATTTCCCCTTTAGAAAATAATAGTGGTAACAGCTACCATTCATCCACTACTTGTGAGTCTAAGTGCTTTACAGAATTACCTTACTGAGTTGCTGGAGCAACCCTGAGACAAAGGTAGCATAGTGCTCATTTCACAAACCTCAGGGAAATGATGCTCAGAGATTAATCAATTTGCCAACAAATCTACTCCCAGTGAAAGGCAGAGCTGATGCAGAAACACCAGGCTGCCTGAACCTAGAGTCCTCTGCCCCAGGAAGCTGTATTTCCACTTGAGAGGAGGATTTCCTAGTTTAAGTCTAGCCCTCATTTGAAACCTGTATGCCTCTAAATACTTTGTACATTTCTTTATGAAAAGTCAATTGTTATTTAGCTTTCTAAATCACTTTTATCCTGATCAGGCAGATCAAGAGCCCAATTAAGAAGTATGGTCTAAAAAGCACTAAATAAATATTCTCATAGACCTGTCTACCACTGCTGGAGCACCTGCATTTCTTCACTGTCTATTAAAAAAAAAGCAAATTTTCTTTGCAAGATTTCAGGAGGAGTAAGAATGGAGGTGTAGGCTGGGTGTTAGAGATCAGGGAGGTGTGGAGTTGGTGAGGTGGGATGGAACTCAAAGCTTGAAACCTGTGCTTATTACTTGTGAATAATTTTAGGGTAGGGGACCATATTTTATCCTCTTTCCAGCATCTAAGTTAGTGCTTGGTACATCACTCTTGGCTATTATTTGTTTGCTGAGTTGAATAGAGGAGTTTTCAAGTTTGTGCATGACAACAGGTTTGGGGATGAGAAAGAAAAGAATCTGAAAACTCTGGGTGATTGGGTAGGGGATGGGAGTTAGCTGGTGGAACTTTAAGGACTGGGGGAGAGAGAGAATAAACAGCGTCTGGAAGCTTAGGCTACAGAAAATAGTATAATACAGTAAAAGGAGAATACTCCAATAATCATGAGACCTTGCGTAAATTATTTAGTCTAGATTGCAGTTCCTCATCCCCAAAGTGAGGACTGACAATTTACTTTATGTATTCATCCACCTTATTCATCCATCCATCCTTCCAGTCATTTATCCTATTTGAGGGCAGGTGTAGAGATGAATGAGACAGTGCATGTAAATTACTGATTATACTACTTAGTACACAAATTAATAATGATTTTTTAAAATATTAATCTTTACCACATCTCTGTGAAGAGATCCATTTAACAAATTAATTAAGGCTTAGTAAGAATGACTAACTTTCCCAAGATCACATAACGTAAGTGATGGTGGTTTTGTCCTGGGCTCTTTATCAATATACTTATTGATTATTGAAAGGCTGCAAACTTCAAAGACCTCATGTAAGAAGAAGGTCTGACTCTGGAATCTACAGCACTTATCACGCCCATTCATTCACACGGGTTTGTTTAGAGCGGAAGAAGTTACTGACAGTAAATTTCATTGTAGGAGTGAACCCATACTTGTCTTTTCAGAGTTTGTACATTACGCTTGCATTGCTTTCATTGTGTTTCCTTAGCACATGCCAGGTAGGAAGAGGCTTAGACGCTGGCAAGAAACTGCCTCCTTACCAGTCCCACATTAGATGAATTCCTCTCCTCGCTCGCCAAGTGTTGGTTGCTCCTTTGCTTTATCTGAGGCAGTTCAGTTTAATTTTTCATTATGACAGGTTTTCGTCTCCAATTCTATTTAGAGCATGGTTCTCAAAAACTTTTTCATTCTGCAATCCCTTTGAGGGTTTGCACAGCCCTGGAACATACCTTGAACCACGCTGCTATCAAAATAAAAGTGCAGAAGAATAATTCAGCTGTTGGGAGGAAAAACAGATGACATTTTTCCTTTTTGTGGCCCTGAGGAAGAGATGAAAGTGGTAGATTTTCCGGGAAGGGAATGCAGGGTGTGCAGGCCAAAGGGTCTCGGAGAGAAAAAGATGCAGAGGAAGAAGTTCGTGAGAATCTAAGGCACCCTTGCCTAGCAGATGTTAGCAGTGTCATAGCTCTGGGCCTGTGACTCCCTGGGAATATCCCTAGGGAAACTCAACATCCTCTTTGAGAAATATTGATATGAAACAAGCAACTTTTTCTCCTTTGTCCCTGTTCCCTGCCTTCCATCTCCAAAACTCTCTCTGTTCCCTATATTCCCTCCTCCTTTCTTCTCCCTGGCCTGTCCCCACCTTCCTCCTCAGTCACCCACTTCTTGTGCAGGGATCCCGTGTTTCAATGGGTTTTTCTTTGATTTCTCAAGCAGTCTCCCGTCCTCAAAACCCCAAGGACTCCGAGAGCTAACCTTGACCTCTGCCACCAAGCCTGGCTGGCCATTTCACCTCTGCCTTTCCTACTGAATATGAATGAATAAACAACATTGTCACCCTTGTCTTCTCCTGGTGTGCAAAATTTTTCTCCCAGTACATCCGATCCGGCTTTCTCTTTAACTCGCCGTCTTTATTCGTACCTGGTTTTCCCGAATTGATCAAGTTGCAGCTGTTTTTCTCTTTAACTTCCCCCTTCAGTTTCAGCGAAAATAAACTACTTCCTGACTTCAGGGGCTGGCGGTAGAGTGATGTTATCCTGAGTGAGAAACTGAACTATGGAGCTGGAGGAAGTGAGCTCTCAGCGCTGTTTGCCTATTGGAAAAGTTTTTTTTTTTTTGTTTTTTTTTTTTTACTTTGGGACAAAGGACTTCTCAACTTTTAAGGGCATCGGGCTTAAGCTTTGCCCTCATATAAAGATGGTGTGTGGTCACTGAAGGTTCAGATGTCACTTAGACTGTGCATGTTTGCAGCTGGCCTCCTGCCACTTGTTCATTCCAGTGGCCTCCTGATGTCTGGTTCTCATCTGGTTCTTCCCAAGGCCATTAACTTTGTGATATATCACTGAGATTTCTGTCATCGCTCACTCTAGAGTTTCCTGTTCTAGCTTCAGTCACAGACTCCATGTTCAGTGACTCCGTATCATTGCGAATCAGCATGACGTCAGCCTTGCTATGTCTTTATGCAGTTTGAAATCGTTCTTCCGGTTTATTTCAACACTCTGAATCTGCCACACCCTCTGTTTCCATCGACTCGACAGCTTTGATGTGATCATTCTCTACCACTTTTGCTCTACCTCTTTGTATGACAAAAGCCAACCACATCTCTCAGTATTCCATCTAAGCAGCCCAAAGTCCCGTTCCTTACTGGAAACAGGATCAGAGTTATTTCTACCCCTTGCAACTTTGATCTTCTGGCACAAAAGGAATGTACACTCCAAGGAACTTATTCCTTGTCCAACAGGTAGTTTTTTTGTTTGTTTGTTTGTTTTTCATTCCTTTTCTTTCCCCTTATTTTTCCTTATTCCTTATTTTTCCTCTTCTTTCAAAATAATTCTGTCTAGCAATTACAGTCCTTATGTGTGTATATTAATCTTAGAACTTAATGTAAATCTGGCTCATCTTATGTCAATGTAACTTTAAAATCTGATTCTTAACAATGGATAATGAATTCAATATCAAACACCTGAATGCAAAATTTTAAATCAGCCTTAAAAAATAAGAATGCAGTTTATCATATTATAAGGAATTCCCATTCGTTTTTCACTCAGCAAGTTATTCTTAAAAATGATAAATATGCCAAGTTTCTAGCTAACTTGTTTGGCATCAACCATTACCTGAGTGGATGGATGATTTTTTCCCTGAAATATCAAGCCAATACATGGTCAAATGTACCTAGTTGTTCTTTAACAGTTTGTTTTAGGTATAGGACACATGAATCATTGATTCCCCTTCTCATTCCTAAGATAATGCAGATTCTTGCTTCTGCCCTCACAAGATTATACTGAATGAGGTACTTCTACTGTCACCAAGATTGTCCTGCCAAGGGTAGTTTACGGGGACTTAATTAATCTCCCCATAATACCGAAAGTGGTATTGGAAACAGTGGAGGTTGAATAAACATCATAAACATTTTTGAATTGGACCCATTTGCATTTACCCATGATGTTGGGGTTTCAAATGAAAAAAAAAAAAAAAAAAACCAAACCCAAAGAGCTCCATGGTTCTACAGGATTAGGACCTTCCTAATAATTTTATTCCTCTTTTGTTCTGAATTCACTTAGTCACAGCCTTGATCACTTATCAAATGCAGTGGTTATCTTTGGGGAAGATATTTGGGGGGTTGGAAGGAGCAGGGGTTTGAAGTCCAATAGATTGAGGTGTTAATCTCACCTGTGGATCCCCAAGAGTGACTTCACCTCTTTGGGTCTCATTTTCTTGTATAGAAAAAGGAAATAACAGTTCCCAACTCTGTCAGAATTATGAAATTGAAGGTAACACATGAAAACACCTGTCTGACATTAAATGTATATATATATGGTAGTTTACTGAGTTGTAGCAGTTGTTTGCCTTGTGATCTGATACCTACATGGACTTTACAAGTTCAGGCACAGGCAGACCTCATGGGTGTGAGTTTAGAAGATACTGGAAAAGTCCAGAAAGTGCTCAGAAATCTCTTCCTGACACACGATGTTTCTATTTCCACCTTTGATGTATTCTTTAGCTATGTTAAAGTTCAGCTCATTGTTAAAATGTGAATGCCATTAGGATTAATACTTAAGTCTTATTAACAGTCATCCTTTGATGTAAATGGATTTATCAGAGATAGACTTCTTTTGGGGATTTGATCAGGAAAAATTAGAAGAGATAGGTTTAAGGTGCTGGGATTCTGGCACCTGCTGGGTTAGGAAGGAATATACAGAGGTGGGGTTATAGAGTGGTGTTTTGGGGGAGAGAGAGAGGAAAGTATTGACTCCAAGTACAGCTCTCATTTGGTGACAGTGTCAACCCTAGTCACCCACCAGAATTACCTTAGCAACCTTCAAAGAATACCCACACCTGGGCCCCTACTTCAAAGCCTCAGAGATGAGGATTTGTTTGGGCAGGACATCTTTAGTGTTTAAAAGCCCCACAGATAATTAAGATGGAAAACCTTGGAATTAGAAGAATTAGTGGCACAGGAAACATTTTTATCGAGTTCTCCCTAACCTATTCCCAGACTCTGAAGAAAACCATTTTAAACTTGGTGTCCTAAAGGAGAACTTATTTCTTTTTGATTTAATTACTTCTCAGACTCACTTCAAAAAATGTGAACCCATAATATTTTTCGACTTAATTACAGCATTTTGTTGAAGGCGCCACAGATTTAATAATAATTAGATTTTAGGATCAGTTCAACAATCATCAATGAAATGCAGAGTCTTCACATTCATTGTTCTTATAGTTCTTACCTCTCATAAGCAAGGTTCTTGTTCTCCATTTCTCAAAGGAAGAGAATCACAATAGAATCTTCAAGAATTTCCTCTTAATGATTAATTCAAGTGACTAACTTGCTTATGTTTTATGATGTATAATGTGGCTTTGATATATCATGATGATTGGGTAGGTATTTTCAGTGTTCTTTTCCATTTGCAGGCAGAAACAAAAGTTTAGATGCTCTGGGTGACTTGCCCAAGTCACATGCAGGATTAAATGCACAGCCAGAACGTCCCCTGGGACTTTGATGCTAAAATTTGCATGTTTTCCACAATCTCTGTCTGTTACTTTTGAATGTCATTCCCGTTTCTAGATGTTTAGCTGAATCTTGGAAATTTTTTTTTTTTTTTTTTTTTTTTTTTTTTTTGCTTCAACTAGTTTCTAAGCAAGTCACGCTTTCAATGATTACATTGCAGAGAAAAATCCTGGAGCTACAGGGTTGTCTTTTCTCTTAATCTTATTTTAGAATACCACATATTGTGTGCAACAAAAGGGTGATCTAGGTCTTGGCTCAGCCTGTGATTGCCTTTGTTTATATTTTTGTCCTAGAATAATTATTAACAGTGGCCCCTTCACTCTCCAGAAGGTCCCAAGTTAGGATGATAAAGTCTATGATCATCAACCTAATGAGAATTTTGGAACATGGAGTCAGTATGTATCAAGCTTTCTCTACTTTTTGGAAGTAAGTTATTTATTTGCCTGGGGTTTCTTTCTACCAATAGTTTCCAAAGTTCTTTTATTTCATAACATTTTCACTTACAGCTTAGAGCTTCATTGAGATTTGAATATATATGAGATCTAGATTAATGATCATGATAACTTATTAATTTATTAATCGCTAATTGCATTTATTAATCATCGATTTCTCTATGAATGGAGTTATACAGATGTGTTACTCAGTTTTTTGTCACTTTGGCTGAAATACCTGACAAGAACAACTTAGAGGGGGAAAGATTGATTTGGGCTTATGGTTCCAGAGGTCTCACTCAGTCCATGATCAACTGGCTCCATTATGGTTTTGGGCTTGAGAACAGCATGGTGGGAAGGCATGGGGAAAGAAAGTTGCTCATTTTATGGCATCCAGGAAGCAAAGAAGAGAGAAAGAGAGAGAGAGAGAGAGAGTAAGAGAGAGAGAGAGAGAGAGAGAGAGAGAGAGAGAGAGAGAGAGAGAGAGAAAAGAGATAAGAAATGCCTTTCTGGGGCGTGTCCCCACTGATCTACTTCCTTTTAACCAGGTTCCACCTCCCACAGCCTCCACCACTTCCCAGTATCCCACTTAGCTTTCAGTGGATTGATCCACTGATGAGGTCAGCACATCTGAAGATTGCTCAGTGGGGACCAAACATGTAACACATGAGAATCTGGGGGTCATTCCAGATCCAAACCATAATACACCAATTATCTCATTTAATATTATTATCTCATTTATCCAATTATCTCATTTAATTATTTACAAAATTTGTAAATAATTAAATGAGATACAAAATTAATTAATAATTACAAAATTATTTACAAAATTATTTACAAAATTTGGTGCAGTGGATACTAGCACTGCCCTCATTCAACATATGACAAAACTGAAATATGGAAAGAATAAATTACTTGTCCTGGGCTCAGAACCCTTTGTCAGAATGAGGACTTCAGCCTATGTCTGATTTCAAAGTCTATAATCCAAAATGGTACACGGAATCAGACCCTCCCCTCTTATCCATTCTACAGGGACCATATTCTTACACAGCCACGGAGAAAAAGTTCTTATCCCTAATTATTTGACAGATGAAGTAGAGCATAAAAAGAGTATGAAGAGTTAAATTTTATATCCCATATGCTATTAGAAACTCCACCTCTTCACATGCAGCTCTATGGTTCCAAGAATATTTGTAGAGACTATAAAATAGTTCAGCTTAAAATCTCAACTTTTGTTCCAGTGTAGACTAAATATCCAAAAAATGTGTTTCCTACTCTTCATCTATATATTTAAAATGGCCTGAAGTATTTAAAGTCAGTAACTTGGCCAGCAAAATTTATAACTTCTAACATTTTGAGTTAATTGAAACTAAGCCCACTTTAATTATTCATGTAGAGTTACAGTAAGGAAGACTCTCAGGGACCTAGTGTAAATGAATGGTATTCAAACCAGTCAGCCAAATATTTGTTATAAAGTTGAAGCACTGATACAAAGATATAACAGAGAGATGGAATTTTACCAAGTTATATGCCATTGGGCAGAAGTGCTAGGAAAGGCAGAGGTCTGAAAATTGGAAGTGGGGAAAAATATCTCTGAAATTCTAATGTAAGTACTTACAGGACAAAGAAAATCAAAATAGGATGGCCAAGTATTGCAGTACATCCAAGTAGAGTTAGTTAGTGTTCGGGCAGATGGACTCTTCTTTGGTACTAAAATTGACTCATTACTGAATGTGAATTCTGCCCTCAGGGAGGCCAGGGTAGTAGTAAATATGAAATACAAAATCAAATAAATGTGTTGTTGAACATTTTGCAATGTTTGAAGCAATATTTTGGGGAAAGGAAGTGGAAAAATGATTTGTGAACACTAAGGGTTGAACAACAATGAAAACGATGGAGGGCATTTGCTTTGTGGGTCAAAGGAATGTGGCTTTATTTGGGAGTGATAAATGGCCACTTATGTGGCACTGGCCAAAGAAAGGCAGCTTTGAGGGCTGGGATTATTGGGGGCACTTAGTGGTCATAGGGAACACAGATAAGCAGTCTCAGTAGGAGAATTATTGAAGGCCAGTGCTAAGAACTGAGTGATAATAAAGTAGGGAATAATTGTGACAAAAGCCACATGGTTAGCATGAAACAGCTCTTCTGTGTGGCACTGATCATTCTGCAGGAGTTGGAAAACAAAATGAAGATAAATCTTGAACAGACCTGGATTAAGAGATTTTGTAGGGTCTATCGCTGCAGAAGATACAGAATAAAGATGATACGGAAGTGCCTGAGATTAAGGAATAAAGCTGAGGTATAGACTTTATATAAGCCATCATAGATCTAACTCTTCTTTTTACAGAGGTGAAATAGAAAGCAGATTTTCTTCCATTCAGCCAAACCAAACACTAATAAAATTGGCCAGCATGAATGCAGAAATAAATCATCCCAAACATGATTAATGTGCACATGTAACAGACTTTCTGAAAGCAGGTACAAAGTGTATTTTTTCTACTATCACGTAGACTATACGATTTTCATCATTTGGGGATCTTAGAATGAGAGAAAACAAAACAAAACGAAATTCAGCTCTAAACGTTGACTTCTGTGAGGAGCAGTCATTATAGACGGATTTGGCAAGAAACAAATAAAACAAGACAGCAGGAATTAAAAGAACAACTTTTGAAATTTCTTCTTGTTTTTCCTTATTGTGAGAACTTAAGTCTGCTCATAATAATGATACACTGTAGTTTATATTTTCAAAAAAGGCCATGCTAGGAGTTATAATGGCTCTAAGAGATCCATGGGTGGGAATAGTAACTCTCCTTGGAAGATCCCAGGAATGTTTGAAAATGTTTCCACCAAAGGAAGTTCACAGCAGATGTCAAATTAAGAAGAAGTTTGAATTTGCATTTGGTTTCCTCTCACTTTGGGCTCTTTCTTCTCTCACTTCTATTCCCAGCCTGGTCTCTTCCTGGGTAGGAACTAGGAACCCCTCAGGACCCTTTCTTCAATGTCTTCTCAGGCTGTGGACCCCAGTTGGCTTTCTATTTCTTCTGTCTTCAACAGAACCTCCTAGCTCACACCCCCTCCCCTGATTATTTGCATTTTTCCTGGGGAAAGGCTAATGCATACATAGATAACACTGATGCTCTGCCCCTGGTCCTCTTTGGGGGCCCCTCTGGGCACTGTGAGCTTTTCCTTTCAATGCAGAATTGGTCACTTCAGGAGCCTCTTTGTCCACAAGAATCTGGGAATGTTCATGCTTCGGATCCTCTGTGAACAACTGAGAAGTGCAGAACAGGGAAAGCCCGGCTGTTACATGAGTCAGGGTGCCTGGAAGGCAAAGCTTACCTTTTGGCTTTCCTGCAGAGTCAGGCTGGTATTTCCCTGACTTCCTGCCCTTTTCTCCCCTGTTCCACCCTCTTCTGTTGTCCCCTGAGTTGTGATATTGTCTCCATATAAATCCCTGTTTGAGGGTCTGCTTTGGATAGCTGACCTAAGACTGTGTTGTATTTTCTAGAATTATTTATGTTTCAACTGTAATTGCTAAAGATATGATGTTTTTGCTCAGAGGACTTAGGCTGTAATGATGGAACAGAATACTTACGTAAGGCAAGGATTATATGCGCAAGTGACGTAAATACCATCCTTAAACTCTGTAGATAACTCCCCAGCCTCTTCTACATAAGGCAAGATTTACTTATAAACATAGGCTAAATTATATCCTCAACTCCAAGGTATTGTTTTTCTCATCTATAAAATGAGGAAAATCTCTTAATAGCTTCCTCTTGAGGTTGTTGTAAGTTCAAATAAGATAATGAAATTACAAAGTGCTTAGCCAGTGCTTCATGCTTAGTAATCATTCATTAACATTCACTAATTTCTTCAAAGTATATTGTATACTGGTTAAAATGAACAACTTTAAATTAAGACAAAGTGAAGTGAATTCCAATTGGCATTTACCACTTTATTAATGTGTGACTTGGAGTAAGTACTTTACCTTCTCTAAATATCTCAGTCACCATATCTTTACAACGAAATTCCTCAAATTAGGGAAGTACAGTCTGAAATATATCAAGAAATAGGATTACAAGCAGTACATTTGTAACAAAATATAAAATAATTTTGTTTAAAGATTGAGCTCTTGAAATTAGTGATTCACAAAATATAGTAATTAACCGTGGTAATTTTCAATGTCAATTGTTATGCTACCACTCAATAGAATTGAGAGCTGCTCATTAGATACAAGATGCACTCAGTCTACTTTTTATTGGGTTCCTGGTCTTAGGGCAACTGGTTAGCTTCATTAATAAGGACATTAATAAGACTAAGTTTATGCATTTGATCTCAGTGTGGGCCAGTGAGCTTTGCTCTGTTTTATGATCCCAGACTGGACTCCTAATCTTGTGGTCATTATGTGGATTTGTAATGTTCAAACTGAGAACACTAATGAAACTGGTCAGTATGAACACACCACTACAAATCCCCAAAGGCCATTTATGTGTGTGTGTGTGTGTGTGTGTGTGTGTGAGAGAGAGAGAGAGAGAGAGAGAGAGAGAGAGAGAGAGAGAGAGAGAGAGAGAGAGAGAAATAATGTAACACAGAAAATTAGGTCTAAAGGATCCAGGGAGGATTAGGCAAGGATTAGGGTATTACTATAGTTATGGAATACTCTGTGAACTCATAGAACAACCAAGGGAGAATACTCAAAGTGCATATGGAGTTGATATGTGAGAAGATTCATTTTCTGAAAGGAGGGAGGGCATGACTTTTATTTCCTTTCCCTGGGCCTTCGCTCTAGGCTTAGAAAATAAGAGTGGTGATGTCTTTTTCTCATATATTAAATGACATCATTTGTTTAAAGAGAAATGGGCAGAAAATATTTTGGACTCTTTAGAAGAAAGGCACAGCATTAAGCTAAGTGGACCTATTATTATTTTGGTTTCCTTAAGTACAGATTGATTGCAGAAACAGAGCAAGTATATTTTACCCTGGGATATCAAACCACAAAGATAATCAAAGTTGATTTAAGAGTTGCTGAATATAGCTGAAAAAAGGGTCAAGTAATCCCTTGGTGCCTGAATCAGAAGAGCTGAGCAGAACTGAGAGAGCACTGTGGATCCACAGTTCTGGTCCTGTGATTCTGTGGTTCCATAGACATGGAGCTGGAGCACCATGCTTCAAATGACACTAACTAGGTTCCTCCTAGATAAAGTATTCCACTTTTCCTCCCTGCCTCCTTCTAAATAAATTAGTTCTTGTGTTTGATTGTTGACCTCCATTATATGCTTTTTTTTTTTTTGTATAGAATTTTTAACTTTCCCTGTATTCTGAAGCTTTCACACCCAAATGTACCATTTGCTAATAACCAGGAGGTTATCTTTACTTTTACAAATGTCCAACTGTCAACCTTGTCTAGTACATTTTTTGGTGCTCAACTTTACTTGCCAAAGAATGCTTCAACTATGAGAAATCTGAATTTTATTCTCCTAGATGCAATTGGTAAGGACAAAGTTATAAACACTTAGAGGACAGTTTATTGAGCCTTCATATTTTTTCATACTTTCTTTTCTATGGAGCCCAAAAAAGACTAGGAAAGAGAATTTTGCAAAAATCAAACACTGGTTGATGTTGCTCTTGCTCATGCCATAGAGTGCAAAATAAGACAAATATGTAGGGTAAAGTAAAGGAATTGATAATTCACATGCTGCAGAATTCCTCTCCTACACTTTATTTTGTAAATCTGTTAGCTGTCTCTCACTATAACAAATACCTGAGATAAATCAACTTATAAAGAGAAAAATCAACTTATTTTGGCTTACACTTTTAGAAGTTCCAGTCCCTGATCATTGGGCTCCATTGCTTTGTGCATGTGGCAAAGCACCATGTCATTACAGGAACATGTGGCAGAGCAAAACTGTTCACCTCATGACCAGGAAGCAGAAGAGAGAAAGAAAGGAGCGGGGCACACAGTCTCCTTCAAGTGTACACCTTCGGCCACCTAAGGACCTGCCACTGAGTCCCACCTCCTAAAGGCTTCCCCACCTCCCAGAAACACCAATTCAATACTTTAACACAAGGATCTTTGGGAGACACGTTAAGATCCAGATCACAGCAAAGAGTAAACTCTGTTATTAATGACTGAATCTCACGGGAGAATATTCAGATGAATCTTGCATCAAAATAGCTGCCATTTTCGAGTGGTTGATCTTATGCTGGGTTTGGCCCCAGACCATCTTGAAAGATAAGGCTGGTCGCTTTCTCCCCTGTGCATTTCTTTCTAAAATAAAGTCTAGAGTCAGAAGAGAAAGACTCTGATCTGGCCAGCATTTCTAGTGCTCTAGATAGTATTGTGAATGACAAAAAAACTCTTCAGAATACATCAGAAAGGAAAAAAAAAAAATTGTGGGTTTCTTGTATCTATTATCTTTATTACTTTAATTTTTAAAATTAAAATTTAAAAAAATTTAATTTAGAGAAAGAAACTGACTCTTAGTTTAGAAGTTTTTCACTGAAGACAGCAGAAACCGCAATCGCCAAGTAGCTGGAGGAAATGGTTTCTCAAATAGAAGGGAATGTTTTTAATTCCCAAGATAGAAGTGTGGTAAATTCAATGGAATTAGTTTGTAAATTTGACTTTGTAATGAACCACTAAAGGGAAAAAAGTGCCAGCAATTTCCCCTAAGTCAAAGGCTGACGCTGGATACCTGAAATGCCATACTATGCTCATAGAACATTTTAAGTAGCCAGTGGAAGTAATATGAGTCCATTATATCATAGGACTTAACAAAGACGCCACACTCATGAGTCTTGAAAATACATACAGAATAAAAACCCAGGAAAAGAATCCATGGAAAAGTTGGGAAATAGGGACACTTTGTGTTTTGTTTGGAAAACTTAAATATTACATTGGAAAAAAGTTCACAGATCCCAGTTTGTATCCCACATTTTCCTAGTCCAAACCCAACATTTTATCTAGTGTACCCAAGAAAGGGTACCTGACTTTCATAATGAGAAAGAAAATAGAGGTGTGCTTAGAACAGGAAAAGGGCCAGTAGGCAAAGAAATTGGTGTGGGAGGCATCTGTGACTTTAAACTAGGGCTCCAGAGAGAGGGGAAGTAGGATCTGGGGAAAAGTCCATGAATGTCCACTTCAGAACCTTAGTGCCTTGAGCTTACACAATATAATGATGTCCAAGAGAACACTTGGTGAAATAAAATGTTAAACTAAAATCTCACCTATGAAATACTCAGAAATATAATTGAGGATTTCTGGTATGAAAATTAAATGACTCATGGATGAAGCCATGATGTTTGGGCAACTGAGATATGTGTCTATCTACCTCACTTCTCCCATTTTTCATGGATTAGATAGCCAATCCCCTCATCCTCCACTTAACTACTTTATCCTTTATTATCACTTATCAAGTATATTCTAACACCATCATCTGATGTTCACTGATTGGTGTTATACTACCTTCTCTTTTAGGGCTGAAAAAAAAAAATCAGTCTCTGCCTTCATCGTAGTTTATACACACACACACACACACACACACACACACACACACACACACAGTAATAATCTCTGCAGTGGGTCATCTTTTGGGTGATGATGATACCGCCATTTACTGGTGATGAGTTCTGCTCCCTCTAATGTTGAAGTTTGAACACTAGAGAAGCACACCAAGGCAAGCATATTAAGCAGGTTTTATTTAAAGGTAATAATACAGACTTCTCCTGGGAGGAAGAAGGGGGCCATGGCTGATGTTCTAAAGTCCCCAGAAGTGAGTGCACCCTACATCTTTTACAGGTTAAGGTCTCCTGTTTTCCAGTTCTCTCCCCTCATATCTCTCCTTCCTGCCTAGACCTGGTTTTGCATAAAGTGAGAAGGGATGGGAGGGGGAGGGCCAAGGTGATTCAGGCAGGCAAGGGCCCAGGGGGCATTAATTAGCATCCCCTTGTTTGCAGTCCTTGATAAAGGCAGGTGAATTTGGTAATCAATGGGCTCGGTAGTCTTTGACATTCCATTCTCCCAGGGGCAGTCTCCAACTTCCAGAGGCAGATGGCTTTCATGGCCTTGTTTCCTCTATTTGACCCAATCCCCTATTTCTACACTAACTCCTGTCCCCAATTCTGGCTTCAATGACAGCTAAAAGTTCCTGTGTATGTTAGCTTATTAGAAATATAGATGTCATTGCCATTTAATTGAACAACGGGAGCTACTGCAGAGGAATGGAATTGAAACTGAACTTTGAAGCCAGAAGCGAAGGAATTTGGGAAGCAGTATATCCAAGGAGAGTTTGGTGTTGGTAGAAGTGGAGACCTGAGGGAGATGAGCACCCAGAGGAGAGCTGGACAGACATAGGACAAGGTGAAGAGGTACTGTCAGGCAATGCAGAGACTGCTGCCCGTTTACACTCTAACAGCATTTCAAGAGAAGGGGACATTTGATTTCAAAGCCTCAGGGAAGACTTCTCCTTTTGGTCCCCTGCCATTGAGCAGTGGGTTGCCATTTGTGCACTAGATAAATGGTATCACTGAAAGTTCCTTTTATATTGGACTGTTTTATATGTGGTCGCTAAGGTAAATGTTTAATAAGCAACCACAGGTCAGCTATGGGAGCTGTTTCTTTTTTATGGGGATGCAGTTTTGAGTAGCTCTGGGAGAAGAACAAAGCATATGCAAAAGGTTTCAAAATGAGTTTTATTGCTTCATTAAAGTTTTTACAGTGCTTTCCTTTAACACCACCAACAGAATGAAACCAGAGGAGGAGCTGCCTTCCACAATGGATACATCACTTCCTTCCCCCCGTAACTTAAGTTTTTCATGTCTACCCACTTTTTCCTTCTAAAGCTAAAGCCTCTTACTTTTTATATGTATTGTTTGATTCGTTTAAGCTCATAGATTATTTTGCCCTGGATTAAAATGACAAAAATAGATATATGAACTTTGGATTTTTCAAAGGATGGCATTTTCTGTTGAATATATTGGTCTGTTTTTCCTTTAAGTTTTTGTCCCTTATTTCCCATAATTAGCCACACTGGTTGGAGTGTGTATACTGTGGTTATTTATGAGGGATTTGGATTTTTCCTCATTACATATTTCTGTTAATGGAGTCTACTTTATTGTTAGTTTTTTTAACTGAAAAATGTTCTAGGCAATTTTACTTCCGGAAACACTAAGTCCTAGGCCATTTTGTTTAGTGTGGATAAATGAACTCTCTCCAAGTGCTGCAGTAGACAGACGGCTGTGACCTTGATGCTCCATCTTGCCTGTGAGAAATATGGACTCCATTACTTCCTCTTGGCTTTTGCACATGGACTGTTTGTGGTTTATTTTCTTCCTCACCAAGTTCTGCTCTTCTCTATGAAACTTTCTACTGTAGAACAGGGATGCGGGCTTCACAGTCCAAGGGTCAACCAGTCCTTGGACAAATGAGTTGATTTCCCACTCTGATGTCCATACAGGCAGCAGTATCTGCATAACACACGTAGCTAGACACATATATTAAACAGTTAGCTTGTGTCCCCTGAAGTCCAGGTGCTGGGAATTTAATCCCCAAATTTATTTGTTGATAGTTGAAAGTACGGCCTTTGGGAGATAATTAGGGTTAGAGGAGTTCACCAAGTAGGATCCCACATGATGAGATTAGTGGATTCTTAAGAAGAAAAAGAGAAACCTCTCACCATGGGGTGCCTCCTTTTATATCTTGACACAGCAAGAAGGCTCTTACCAGGTGCTGCACCTTGGGTCTTGAACTTCCTGGTCTCCAGAACTGTGATAAATAATCTTTGTTCTTTATAAATTATCCAGTTTGTGGTATTCTGTTATAGCAACATAAAATGGACTAAGACAGGACAGGAATGAATGAATGAATGAATGAATTGCATATCTATTCTCTCTCTCAGAGAGGAATTTAAAGATTAATACATTATCACTTACCTCTGGAAGAAAGTCAGTTGCCTCTGGAATAAAGGAAATTTCTATTTTGGTGGCAGGTGAGTCACTGAAAATCCTGAAACAACTTTAAAAAACCCTTAACTTATCCTTCAAATGCCCTTCTAAAGGAGCCCTCCCAAAGCTCCTTTAGAGACTCTGGCTGCTCCAAGGATTGTGAAGGGGTCATCACAACCTAGTCTTTGTGAGTGTGTTCAGACATCTGCCTTGATGGTGTCATGTCGTAAGAAAGAAGGCATCTTCTGTCACCTGTGTCAAGAAGAGAGTTTTGGTGGTCAGAGCCAGTGGTCCACTGCTGAATACCAACCCACAGAGACTTTGGGTACAGTCTACCCACAGGCTGCAAATCTCTGTTCTAAACCTAACCGCAAAACTTCTAAGAAGTAAAGTGGGTCGGCCCCAGGGCCCCGTTTGTACTTATAATGCGTACATCCCTCTGTCCATATTAGGAGTGTTCTTTCTGGGAGTGAATTATCTTGCAGTGGTATGTGGTACCCACTAATATCTGTGATACACCAGCTGGACCCTGTAATCCTGAACTGTGCTGGGGACAAATGAGATTAGGCAGACATACCAGTGCTTTCTGGTGAGGACGAAGGTACATACAGACTTAACAGCACTTAAGTTTCTTTGTTAAGAAATGACCAGTCAATGACAGAATAGGTTTTCAAGTTTCTTACGTAGATCTTGACCTCTTCTAGGAACTCCGCCAAATATGCCAAACCTCATATTGATGGTGAGCATGCACTAAATCACTAGTGCACCAGTTTTGGATTGCATGCTCTCAATATATCTGTCCAACTGATCCTTACAACAAACCTTAACATACACTCCATACTCATCCCTGTTGTTCAGAGGAGAACAGTAAGAAATCAAAAGGCTAAATAACTTCCTCAAAATCAGAGTAAGTGAACAGCAGAGCTGGCATGGAATGCAGGCAGTCTGGCTCCAGATCCTTTGCCCTCAACTACTCTGAGGGTGGGGGCATGTTGGGGTGGGAACTTACTTTCTCTCACCATCTCTGTACAGCTCTCTGGAATAGCCCTGGGCCACCAAAGGGGTCCTGTGATTCCTGGAGGAACCCCAGGGTGGACTCTAGAGCAGTGCCATAGGAGTTAATCTGCTCCTGGGTTGTTGGAATATAGCCCAAGTGTTCTAATGAAGACGTGTACACAACAACGAAAATCCTTGAACAGAATATACTCTTCCAGGGTGCACAGTCTCTCTGGGTGCAGACAGCCAGGGTTAAAAATGAAGGTTTGTGTGAGGGTAGTGGCAACTCTATCCCTGTGGTCATGCACACAGGTGTGGCAAGCTACTGCAGAGTGTTACAACTGGTTTTATGGGACATATAAAAACATGCTCTCATTTTAAGACATACTCATATTCATTTTATAAAAGAATATATACAAAGAATTATATTATGATTTATCAAAAAACAAAGTACAAGAGAGAAAAGTATTTTACTTAACTTTGTCAGTAAATTAAATGCAACTGAATTCCATATTATGTCACCTAACCTTCCCAAAGGAGGCTGGACCTTACAGAGATTAAAATATTTTCCTAAAGTCACAAATGTAGTAAGGGTAGAGCCAGATTTGAAGTCAAGTTTGTCTGGTCACAAAGTCCTTGATCTTTAGGTGGCACCTTGTGTTGGGGGTGGGGAGAATGTGAACAGAATGCATAATAGTGTAGTGGTTTGCTCCTAGAGTTCCAATAACAGGCGAGCAGTGTCGCTTCTGCATATCCGTGCCAGAGGTCATTCAGTTAACAAATGTGATTGAGCAAACTCTTGAACTAAATAAAACTAAGTATATAGTTACTAAATATATAGAACTAAAATATATCGCTACATATAGAATGTAAAGAGGTAAACGAGCCCGATGTTTCCAATTCAAAGACCCTTACCACTCCAATGGCCATCTCCATTTTGTGCCTCTGGTGGTTGGAAATGTCTGGCTTGGCGTCTCTATTTTCCCTTTTATTTCTTGTTCAATGTTTCCTTCTTGCCTTTTCTTTGAATATCAGCTCATTTAATTCCAGTCAGGCAAAACTTTCTCTTCCAAGTTCAAGTGATAATGGGCCTATACCAAAGAACTCTCAGTGGGACCTGAATGGTAGAGGAAGATGGAAGAAACAAGAATAAGAAGCAAAAAGACATGCTTACTGGTGATTGGTATGGAATGGCAGAGTGGAGAGGGGCCTGGGGGCACAATGGTTTTTAACATAGTACCATTTCTATCCCTTATTCTTAGTCCCACTGTGTCAGGTAACTGCAAAGACATTGCTAACAGTGAACCATTCTTTGGGAAAAGGTATTAAAAGCCATTGTATGCAAAGCACTCACAAAGCATGCTGTGGTTGGGACAAATAGTTATTACACTGGTGGCCAAACTGGCCTTCATGCAGGAAGAAAAGATTAGGAGTTCTCTGATGGGGTCATTGCTACAAAATATTTTTTCAGAGAAGGAGTTTATATGGAATCTCAGTATGAAGTTTAGGGCTTACCTTGTTGTCATGGGGAATAATCAGGCTAGCTACAGATCAACATATGATTAGAATCCAAAATTTCTCCATTTTAGTATGTTGTGTCCACCAGAGGGGTTCCATGTCACATACTACAGAGTGCCTGTATTAGTGGGAAAAGAAGTACCGATCTTTTCCACCCTCTACCTCTCCCCATACACAAACCCCACCCTTATTTTGTTTAAGAGTTCTTAATCAGGAAATAACTAAATTGGAAGTAATAAGTCATATTATCAACGTGATAGGGAAGTGATAAGTACACACTGAGTATTCAATAAATCTCAACAGCCGGTCAATAAAAATAGGAGGGGCGGTCATTAAGATAAATCTCCACTTGGAAGAAGTGAGCTGAGAGCAAAGAGGAAGAGTTATGCTGCCCCCAGGAGCCAGCGTCACTTTCCTTTGCACTCAAGATCTTCCTCTATGAGAACAGTCATGACAGTAAGCAGACACATATGGCGCCTGGCAAATGGTGGTGATTGCCCAGATTATGGATTAGAACTTTGGAAGGGGTTAGAGAGGAGGAGAATGAAAGAGAAGGAGGCTGCTAGGAAAGTCTTGAGTCCTTGAGAAGGCAACATGGTGAAGAGATGAGAGACCAAGACTGAGAGTAAGAAGGTGTGACCTTCCTTAAGGAAGCTCAGCTTCCAGACCTCTCTTCAATTTCCTTATCTGTAAAAGGAAGAGGGTGGGCCAGGGAAGTGCCCAGATTCCCTCCTGTTTCAAAGTCCCCTAACTCTAGGCAACATCATTTCAGAATCTATAAAGGTGACGTATGTTCTTAACCACCACTGAAATTCTCAGTTGCTTGCTTGACCACAGAACTTCTCCACTTGCTTTGTAGCCAGTTGTGAAGTACCTGTGTTTCCTGGCAGCATTGTTTCCTTTTAAGGATGCTCTTTGGGGATAACTTTGTATTTTGATATGATTTCAAATTTATGAAAGAACTGCATGAATCGCATAGGGAATTTCAAAAGATGTTTTCCAGATTTACCAAATATTTACATTTTGCCCCATTTGCTTAGTTATTCTGTGTGAATTTATATATGTATGTGCATATGCAACATGCATATATATGCAGGTATATTATGTATATACATTCACATATATATATATTCACAGGGAACAATTTGAGTGTAAGTTTGAGACATGTGACCATCCATTTTTAAATAATTTACTGTATATTTCCTAAGAAACAGATATTCTCCTATATAACCATAGTTCAATTATCAAACAAGAAATTTTAGCACTTAGGTATAGATAGATAATTGATATATATTTAAAAATTAACTAATATTAAAGGTGGACTGTGGACTATATATTTGGCATATATAATATGCATATATGTGTATGCCTAATATGCCTATGCCTAATATATGCATATGCCTAATATACAGTCCACACTTAATATTAATTGATTTTACCAATAATGACTTTTATAGGTATCTTTTCTTATTCAGGATCCAATTCAGAATCACTAATTGCATTAGTTTTCATGTCTCTTTAGTTTCTTTAAATATGAAATAATTCCTGAGTCTTCCTTTGCCTTTCTTGATCTTAAAACTTTGAAGAGTATAGCTCAACAATCTTTAGAATATCCTTCAATTTCATCTTGTCTACTCTTTATCATAAGATTCAGACTAAGCACTTTGGGCAGTTATACTACTGAAGTGTTACACTTCTCAGTGTATCATATCAGGCAGTACATATTTGTTTATCCCAAAGTTGATGATACTCTCTGATTACTTGGTTAACATTTCTACCAGGTTTCTTTATTATTAAATTGTATTTTTTTTCCTTTTAAAACTAATAAAAGCTTAATTCATATCATGAAATTCTAATTACATCTACTTTAGACTCAGTGCTAAGTCTACTTTTTTCATGTTTTTGTGCTAAAATTGGATGACTTGTATTGATCTGTTGTCAAGTTTACTTTTTAAAAAATATTTTCAGTTGTAGATGGACACAATACCTTTATTTTATTTATTTACTTATTTTCATGTGGTGCTAAGGATCGAACCAGTGCCTCACATGTGCTGGTCGAGCACTCTACCACTGAGCTACCACCCCAGCCCAAGTTTACTGGTTCTTTTCTCTGATATTTCTGTGGATAAGTTGATGGAAGAATTGAAGACTTGATAAATGTCATATATTTTATTTCTAGCAATTTCATTTGGCCCTTCTTCAGTTTCTGTTTTGGAGCTAAAATTACCTATCTGGTCATGTATGCTATGTACCTTTCCCTTTAGGTTCTCTCTTAATCATATGATCACAATATTTTTAAAGTATCTGTCTTAGAATTTTAACCTTTGGGTCATCTCCAAATCTATTTCTACATACTTTAGAAAAAAGATATTTTTCTTTATGTGTTTTGTAATCTTTGATAGCATGTCAAAGAAAACATTGTGTGTCAAAGAAAACAAACAGTAGACACCAAAGTAAGTGAGATACCATGCCCTGGAAAGTGAAAACTTTTCATTTTTTTCCCCTGTCAGCAGCCCATTTAGACTATAGGTGAGCTGTGCCTGGAATTTACTCTTGTTTTAATTAGATTTTGTTCACCATTAGGTTAATGAGTCAAGAATGAGTCATTACTTTACCTTCAGTGGGGCAAGACTTCTTGGAACAATCTTCAGCTTCCTGAACCAAGGGGAATTTCATTCTCCTTTATAAAATGGATTCCAGTTTTTGATGTTGTTCAGGATTTCCCATTGCACTTTAGCTCTGCCTCTGGACTTTTGTGGTTCAAGAGCTCTCTTTCCGTTCTGTTGTCTTGCCCACACTGTTGGAGTGTTGGGCTGTGTATTCAGGGAATGTGTAGATGTACTGTAAGGGAAGTTTAGAATGGCGTGTTGTGGCTGGAGCAGGTCAGAAGCCCTGAAACACTTTCATTACGGGCAGTTGCTCCTCTGAGGAAAATATTTGAGCTCTCCTGTGCATCCTCTGATTATGGACAGTCTCCACCAAGTGCGTGACAAAGCCCCACGCCTTGGAGGGTATCTCTGGGTTCTCCTGCCTTCCTTCCAACAATCAGCAAGTGCCTGCATTTTAGGTTCTATTTCCACTTTTTTGCACTGCTTATACATTTTTGCATCAGCACTTAGCCAATGCCTATGGAAAAGTTTTAATGACCAAGGGCAGATTCTCTTTGGGCATAGAACTGGGGATTTTAAACACCATACCAGTTAGTCTTTAAAATTCTTACAAATTTCATTTCTCCTACGAAAGATTATAGAAATTGAGGGCATTTCCTAGCAGGGATTTGTTACTTCGATTTTAGTTTCTTTCATTCTTGGCTACCTGATAGATTTACAAAACACCGACTTCTTTGTTTTTGATAGTTGGTAGAAGTGAAAGCAGAAATTTTGTTCTGGCATCCCTTTGATGTATTCTGCCCCAAAACATTCGGATCTATTCTGATCACTTTATTAATTTCTGGTAAAATGGTATTGATATCATCTTGTATTTTTCATATTCCATTTCTGGAGTTAGGCTTTTTCCAATGATGCCTGATTCCTTCTAGTGGAGAATCCATTATTCATTGTTTACTGTTTTTGAAGCTAAAATTTTCATACAGTAAGACAAAGAAATGTTAAGTATGCGATTCCATGAGCTTTGATAAAGGCATACCAAATGTAATCTATACCCCTAGGAAGATTCTGAATATTTCTGTCAACTCAGAAAACTTCCCTTTCCAATCAGTTTCTCACTTCATCTCTCAAGCAACCCCAGTGCTAAATTTTTCACCATAGGTTAGTTTTGCCTGTTCTAGAGCTTCATATAATGTGATAATACAATATGTATTCATTTGTGTTGGGCTTCCTTTGCTCAGTAAAATTTCCACAAAATTGATATATGATGTGTATGTCAAAAGTTTTTTTTTTTTTTTTTGCTGAGGAATATCTCATTATATATATATATTATAATGAGATATTCTGCAATTTATTTATCTGTTGTCCTGGTGATGGACATCTGAGTTGTTTCTAGATTTTGCTATTATGAATAAAGCTGCTGTGAACATTCTTGTACGAGTCTTTGTGTGGATCTATGTTTTCACTTGCCTGCTCAAGAACAAAATTGCTGTCATGGGTAGGGTGTATGTATAATTTCATAAGAAATTACAAAAGCTTTTGCCAAAGTGTTGGCAAATCTGTTTTTGACTTCATTTAAACACATTTGTTTCATAACTGGTCGGGGCCTTTATGACCCCCCCCCCCCCCCCACTGTGTAACTTTTCCCTGGCTTGAGCACCTTCTACAAAGGGGCCCTCACACTGAACAGTTTGGAAGACAACTCTGAACTACCTCGAATGGGATAGTTAGGCATCTAGCTGGGCTAAAAGTGGAAACAAACGTGCCTGCTCACTCAAACCTGCATCCTCACCCAAACCTGCATCCTTACTCTATGAGTTCCTGAAATCCCCAAACTCCCTCCCTATTCCCTAATAGCCCAGCCAAATTCTTAACATCAAAGTGAATTTGCCATGATTCCACTGCAGCTGGATTTGGTGTGTACAAGGGGTAATTTTTTTCCCTTCCGGGGACTCCCTCCCTGAGACTTTGCATTTCCGAGCTTCTATTTTTCTCGCAAGCCGTGCAGTGCTAAGAGGCAGAGGAGTGGGTGGGTGGGCAAGGCCTCTTTGCTGGCTGACTTGACCCCTTTGATCTTCCAGTCTTCTCCTGGCAGAGAAATTGGAAGCTGCCTCGTGGCTGGGCCTGACTCTGGTCATTGTGGTGTCTGGACTTCCTGAGCTCTGTGTTTACCTAAGACTTGTCAGAAACAAAGTGATGAGGGAGTTAGAAACGCTACAGTGTTCTGAAATACAGTGAAGCATCTGCACCCCAAAGTAACTCTGTGCACACGGGGGTGTGCACTCACTTTCTCTTTTTCTTCGGATGCTGTTGTTGGATTTTCTTTCCTTGCCATAGTTCATTCCATTACCTCATCCCTATCTTCGAATGCAGTGTGTGCTGCAGTTTTCTTATCAGATTGGGACACTTTCTCCCTAGCAACCTCGTTCCTCTAGAGTCACTTCTGTTTTCCTTTCAGCTTCGTGAATGCCATGGGGCGTTATCATCTATGGTTGCCCACAGCATCTCCTGAAGCATGGGAGACACTAAACCCTTGGTCATCACCGTGCCAACCTCGTGAAGGAGTTCGTGATTAACGTATTTTATCCCTGGTGGTTGTCCTGTGGTTTGTTTTTAAGGTGACTGTGGCCATGAACCATCATGCTGTGAACGGGGCTGGGATACTTGTCTAAACAGAGCAGAAGACATGCATTTCCTTATGTCAGTTCATTTTAGGTAACAAACCAGGCCCTGGGTGACAGTAGGTTCAGGCAATATAGGGCAGGAGAAAACTACTGTCACTGATGAGAGAAACCAGGTGCTTTGCTTTTGGTCAAAGGAGACTGTCAGGAACCCTGTTTGTCCTCAAAGAGAGAAACTACTGCCACTACTAATTTGGACTCTACCTTCTTTCAACTTCCTGAAACATGACACTCAGAGAAATCTGAAATCCTAAGTTGTTTTTTTTTTTTCTAGACACACCCAGGCTGCTCTTTAACCCCTCCTGCCTTGGAGTGGCATCTGGAGTGTTCTTTCTCATAATCCAACTAGGAAAAAGTTAAATAGCGCTGTAAACTACATGTCCATCTGTCCTTCCTCTAGGCCTCTGTTCATCTGTCTACCAAACATCCATGGAATCGTCACTAATGTGCCCAATGAGTGTGTTAGACCCTTTCATGTGAGTAAGACATAACCTTCTTCTCTGGGAGATTGCTGTGTAGAAAAGAGGGGAAGGCAAATCATAACGCTATGTAAGTGACTGTAATAAAAGAAAGAAAGGAATGAATTCCACAAGTGAGGTCTAAACAGTTCTGTATCCAGGGGGAAAAGGAGTCCCCACGGTTTTGGTTGTGCATCCCACTGATAAAAACGTTTGCATACTTGCCTGTAATCTATATTTGACAAAAATTGTGTGTATGTGCTCTACAAATATCATCAGTAAGTAAGAGATAATCTAAAGATGAAATAGACAGTATTTTTGAAATAGTGTTATTTATATTGAACAATATAATACCTTTCTTCCCTTTTAAAATATGCTATTACTAACATTTTCATTATTTGTCGTGTGGTTTACAGGCAAGATCTGGTCAACAAAGTTTACATCTAGCGAAGATAATTTACAATTCATTTTAGGAAGAGGTAAAATGTTATAGCTGTCATTTATTCTTGTCTGCTCATGCTTACCTATTACTAATCTTTTCAGTTTGTAGTCTCTTTGTGAAAAAAATACTATGTTGTGAGAATTTAATTCAAAAACTAGATAAAAATTGACAGGTGCAGTAGCCCACACCTGTAATCTCAGGGACTCAGGAGGCTGAGGCAGGAGGATTGCAAGTTTGAGACCAGCCTCAGCAACATAGCAAGACTCTAAGCAACTTAATGAGACCCTGTCTCAAAATAAAAAAAAAAATAATAATAATAAATAAAAAATAAAATGGCTGGGGATGTGGCTCACTGGTTGAGCATCCCTAGGTTTAGTCACCAGTACCAAAACAAACAAACAAACAAACAACAACAAAAACCTAGGTAAGACTATCCAAATATCTATAAAACTGCAAAATGTCCCAATATGCTGGAAATGAATGATGGGCAGCTACAAACACCTCCCCACTGTGGCGTTCCAAACTTCAGACAGCTGTGATCTGTAGCATGCTTGTCTGGTAAATAGGAAGAGTGATAGATGGCCTCATGGGCAATTAGTATATTAAATATCAGAAATCCTTAATTTATTTCTTATTTTTCAGAGTAACTATAATTAGATGTTCAAATATTTACTTCTCACACTCCAATAGGTCTTTTGCTCTTTTCCTCGGGTATGTGTATACAAGTTCAGAGACATTTGAGTGACAGGGTGGGTTGGTCACGAATCCCTCATATCTGAACACGTTTGAGAAAACTTTATATAAGAGCTTCACTTCGATAAGTAGAAACTGGAGCTGAGTTAGTATTCAGAAAAAGAGGAATAGTGTGTATACTGCTGTGGAGGTGGAGAAATACAGGACATCCTTGAGAACTAATAAAATGCCTTATACTGGAGCATCAAAACAGAATTATGGGGAACAGGAGCCAGAATAGGAACTTTAAATTAGGAAACTTTATATTAGTAAGGAATATACTTCATATTAGTAAGTAATATATGGTATTAGCCAACTTTCTGTCACTATGATGAAATACCCGAGGAAATCATCTTAAAGGGGGAAACACTTTTATGTGACAGTTTCCGAGGTTTCAGTCCATAGTCCCTTGGCCCCATCACTTTGGGCTTTTTGTGAGGCAGAACATCATGGTGGGGAGCACATGGCAGAGTAAGCTGCTCAACTCATGGTAGCCAGGAAGCAGAAAGAGAGAGGAAGGGTTCAGGAACAAGATATTCCCTTCAAGCACATGCCTCTAGCGACCTACTTTCTCCAAGGAGGCTCATGTAAAGTTTCCACCAACTGCCAATGAAACCACCATTGGGGAGCGAGCCTTCAATGCAGGAGACTTTGGGGGCTATTCCAGATTCAAATTTATACACACACACACACACACACACACACACACACATACATTCTTGAACTAAGGGCTATTTAATTTATGAAGAGAGGTAGTTTAGTTCTTTGAGCTAAGGGATATTTAACTTTACCTTGTTTTTATTTCATCATCTCTCGTCCTTACCTTTGAGGAAGTGACCCTTCCCTCATATGAATTCCCTTCTCTACATACTTTCTCTTGGAAATATGAGTCTAGAAGTAGATGGAATTGGGATGAGCTGGAGGGTAATTCAACAAAGTCAGGTATTTTTTACGTGAATGTTTTAAGTGCAAAGAAACAAAACCTTAAAGAGGAGTCATGGAAGTAAAGGCAAAATCGAAAACTGTTTAGAGAAGGAAGAAAAAAAATCTCTCTCTGATTGCAAAATTTGCATCCTGGGTAAATAAAGAGAGTGGAGATGAAGTGAAGTGGGGATAGCAGGAGAGGGAGCAATATTGAAGGGATGTTGATGATGTGGTCGATGTTTAGGTAAAAACACCCAAAATAAAGCTGAGAACACGGCTATGAGAGGTGAAGTGGAAGAAATGTACAAAAAGGATCACAGAAGAAACAAATAGGATTTATGGGGCTGGGGATTGTTAGAGAGGAAAAGAGACTCAGAGACAGTGTTGGAGAAATATCCACCCTCCAACATTTCAGCAGTTCCAATTGCATCTGAGACAGGATTCCTGACTCTTAATTCCACTATTAATGTTTTTGGTGATTGGTAGAGAATTTTTTTTTTTTTTTTCTAGACTAAAAAGTTTCAGGAAGCAAGGCAGATCAAAGGAACTAAACATACTTTAAAAAAAAAATAGCAAAACAGCAACAACCAAGTTGGAAAAAAATCGGAGTTTCTGAACACAAAATTACATTTGAAATTGAAATCATTTAGAATGCCTTCAGGGATACATTTAAGGTTAACGCCTCAAGGAATTCTGATAATAGAGACTAATTAATTTCACCAAACTTACAGTTCAATTTTTTTTCTTACCTAATCATCCAGTTTGATGGAATTCACAGGTGGTTTTTCTGTCATTAAAAATCAAAGAGATTTTTAAGAAATATATAAAATTAGTGAAGTTTTTAGGATTAATGGGGAAAAAAAAAAAACAAGATCAGGGATTGAGAAGAAATTGAGGACTAAAAAAGAAATGCAAGACCAAGAAGCATTTCTGGCAATTGGTAATGATATTATGCTTAGTGGAAGAAAAAGGATAGTAATGGATGAGTCTATATTGTCAGGTTAAAAGGGAGTGACCTGATTTAGTTTTATTTTGGTTTAAACTTGGACTTCTTACTGAGAACTCATAAAGAAAAACCTTGTCAGACTCACTCATTATGACCATAAAACAAAGATTTGGAAGAGTTGTTACACTATGTTTTGACTTAAACATGTTTGAAATAATATTCTACAGGAAATCCTATTAGGAAATTGGATTATGGCCATTGTATGGAGGATCACTGGACAGAGGACCAAACTCAAAGAATGGTTATTAAAATGCATGCCAACTTGGGGGAGGAATGATCTGGACAAGTGGCTCTGAATTTAGAAAAAGAAAATAGAAGTATACTCATTAAGTCTGTTATAACAATGGTGTTGATCTTGGAGGACAGGATTGGCATTGTTAGTGTAGATTCCTCATAATATGTGAAGAAATGTTAGGAGATTCATAGAGAAGTTCAGTTAGAAGTATCAAGTTCCTGGGGCGGAGCAATAATTATTAATAGGGAGTTCATGCTTTCTTTCTTATCTGGTTCGTGTGCGCTTTAGGGGGATTATCACCCATTGGATCAGGAAGGTGGCCCTGAAGGGATGGGGTGTAAAGCAGCACCCTATGAAGTAGTAACCAAAGCCCAGAAATCAGGCGTCCCAAGGTCATTTTAACTTGTGCCTGTCACTAGTCAGACATTCCCTGGGCTCCATTTTTAAACCTTGAACTCCATACAAAGGTATTTAGATAACGTAGAAAGAATTTGAGAGTGAAGATAAAAATAATTAAGAAATAAGACCTATTAGGATAGGTTAAAATAACTGAGAAATCAACTCGTCATGAGAGTTCTGGGTTACTTAATAGTACTTATTTTTTGTTGTTTAGTCATAATGGATGATGATCAAGTATTCTCCATCTACTCAGCCAGGGTCAAAACAAGAGGAAATGGGCGCTAACGGCCGGGTGTGGGATTTAGATTAAACATAGGGAAGAACTGGCTGAGAAGGATGGATTACTATAGAAGGATATGGAACTTCCTACTTGCAAGGTCTTTAAAAATACTCTCTCAAATGTCAAGGCTAATTTAAAATTAAATCTCTCTGAATAATAGGGCTAAAGATTGGTGAATTGGACGGTGTAAGAAAATAGCATAAATATTAAAGAGACCTTCTGATCTTAAAATATAATGTTTGTTTTGAAAATAATACTTGTTATGATGAAGTAGAATTAGAAAATCAGTGAGAGCTAATATATGTGTTGTGATTTATTTTTATTATTTTATCTTTCTTCCTCCTTTAAGCTGGGCAGCCATTTGGGCCTTTGCCAAACAAGTTATAATTATCTATTGTTGAAATTTAAATCTCTTGATTATGTAACCAGCACTAAGAAAAACCAGATAGAAACGCTGGGAAATTTTTGCTTTGAGAAATGCTAATAACAACCTATTTTACTTTTCCTGCAGTTTATCAATTTATTAGCTTTTATTCATTAACTTCTAAATGCTCACTAATGGAACTAGATACTGTGGGAATAAAGAAGATAAATGGGACCCAGTTTCCAGCTTTAAAGAGTGTGTGACCTACAGGTGATAGGATAAATCCAAGTGAAGATTTAGTGCACGGTATCAGGTAGGATTATTGGATTATGTGATGCAGGCTATTTTTGCTGGAAGAGTTGGATAGTGGGGTTTGTGCCCTGGAGGTAGCATAGAGGAGGAGGGTTTTAAAGAATGGGAAAGAATTGAAGAAGAGAAGGGAGATGGGGTGTATATTTCTGCAAGAGAAATGTAAGAAAAGGACAGATGTGAGCTGTATATGTGTGAGCCAGGGCCTTGTGTAATTAAACACATCAGGATAAATTCACAAGTGTTCATATGTCAAACAAGGCCTTTATGATTGCTGTTGCCAGCATCCATGACCTTATCACATCCTATCTTTCTAGGTAACCTTACTTCCTATGGTTTGTCACAGCCCTGAGTCTGATTTCTGGAGGTGAGAGAGGTGTGGGGAGTTGATAAAGGGAGACTGGATTTGATCAGTGCCTGCTGAATCTAAGTTGCTTCATCTCTAAAGTGGGACTAATACATAACACCACCTCAAAATGCTATTGTAAGAAGCCAAAGAATTGACAGATATAAAATGTTATAATGGCACCTGTTATGTTGTAAGCATCCAGAAGATATTATGGCCTTACTTCACCATTATCTTTATTCCTTTAAGTCACTGAGTCTAACCTCAGGAGTCATGTCCTGTGAGCCTGTCCTTTCCTCAGCCGTCTGCATGGATATTGCCCATATCCATGTGCTTGTCGACCCCGTCCTGTGTGCCACAGCCTCTCCCTCTCTGCATTGTGATCCTGTCCTTTCACATCTGTCTCTTCTCCCAGATTGTGAGATCTAGAAACAGTCATGGCCTATTCAATTTTGTGTCCTAAAGCCCACGGGCATTCTATCAAGGTGGTTGAATATCTAGATGAATGAATGAATAAAACATTGATAGAAAGATATAAATCTCTGAAATCACACATCATCCCCTTTGTCCACCTCGACTATATTCACTCAATCCATCCTGCTTCGTTTTTAATACTCAAAGTCCAAGGGAGCACCATAACATCAGTGGAATTCATAAGCTACACGGGTAAAAATTTAATTATTTGTTATAATGGATCTTATTCAAGAATGCTTTGTAAAATGATTTTGCATCCCTATTTTAAAGTTGAAAGGCCAACAAGTACTTCCTAGTTTTCAAAGTTTTCCTTCATAGATTCACATAGACAGGGGAGGTGGAGGGTCAGAAGATGTGTTAGTCAGCTGTCTATTGCTCTGACAAAATACCTGAGAAAATTAACTTAGTCAGAGGGAAGGTTTGTTTTGCTTCAGAGTTTCAGAGGTTTCAGCCCACAGTTATATGGTTCCATTGCTTTATTTGCCTGTGCCAAGTTGGCGCTTCATGGCAGGGAGCTCACGATGGGGAAAAGCTGCTGGTTGTGTGGCAGCTAGAAAGCAAAGAGGAGAAAGCAGCAGACCAGAAGAGACCCATAACCGGCTTCAAGGACCCAACCCCAATAATCCAAATCCTCCCACAAGGCCCCACCTCTAAAAGTCACCACCACCTCCCAATAGCGCCACCCTGTGGACCAAGTCCTTAACACAAGGGCCCAACCCCTCACCATTTTTCCTTCCCTTCTGTGTTTATTCCTTTCTCCTTCTTTGCTGCTTCTTTTCTCCAGCATGTCTTGGTACAAATGAAATAGGATCTGTGGTTAGAAGTTCTGAATAGGAGATGTCATGAGGTAATTACTAGATGTGGGCAGGGAGTCAGTTCTTTTTTCATTTTTAGAATAAAAAAAAGAATAAATATTTCCTGATTTTTATAAGGAAGATGATAATATTTGTGAAGGATGACATGCAATAGCAGATATAAAAGTCGCTTTGTCATGTGGCATAAATACTATGTGGGTTTTTAGTATTATCAACGCCTTTCTCCTGTCTTGCTTCTTTCCTTTGGAATTCCAAGTGGCAGACACCAGAAGATGGAGAATTCCCACCTTTCTTTTCTCAGGTAGTTTCTTATCTTTAGGAAGAAGGTTTAGTGACAGGATTGGATCTGAGGCCCTGCTGTGATTTATTCCAGTCTTAGGATTTCATGACACAAGTGTCTTCTGTTGCTTTTTTCGCTGGCCAGAGCAGTCACTGTCCTCTTCTCTGTCCATACTTTGAGATCCTGGACAATTTTTTAAAGGGAAGACTAAGGAAAGGAATGATTTCAGAAGTATGATGGCAATGACAGGGACTGGGCTGTGAGCCCTTCCTGGGTTGGACACCAGCAAACCTTGTTCCGCCTGGACTGTGGCCAGTGTGGACTTGATCCTGCAGGGTTCATGCCTTGGAAAAGGGTATCACAGAGCCCCCACCCAGGTCTGCCCCTGGGTTGGCAAGGCCGCAGCTTGCATGGGGATCCCCACAGAGGCCAGCTCTCTGCTTCCTTGCTGTTTGAACCGTATGCCTGGAGGGCACAGGGCTGAGTTCTACCAGAGTTCTTGTCACTCTTGCTTCCCAGGATCACAGTGAACCCTGCCCAGCTCTGAAGCTGCAGCAGCCGCAACATCTCCCAAACTTCCATGGACCACATTCCTTCAGAGCAGGTCCTACAATCTGCTGTGAGACAGCTGCAAAGTCCTGCAGTTTCCTCACAGTCAAAGCTGGAATTTCCCGGGAAGGCGGAGAATCACATTGATTTTGGCCTTGATCTGTTTCTCGCTGTGGGTACCAAATTAGTTTGCTAGGGTTGTCATAAATGAAGTGTCACAAACTAGAGAGCTAAAAAGAACACGTATTCATGGTCTCTGGAGATGAGGCATCTAAGATCAAGGTGTGGCAGGGTTGGTTTCTTCTGGGGTCAGTAAGGAAGAGTCTGTCCAGGCTTCTGATGGATCTCTGGAATCTTCCGGGGTTCCTTGGTTTCTGATGCCTCACCCTGACCTCACACGTCTTTTCCAGCGTGCTTTAAATTGTTAGCAACCTGTCTTACATTTAACATAAACAGCATTGTAACTCTCTCTTTCTCATATTTGACTTTTCCAAGTTCGGTTTCTGTTTAGTGACTGCATTACCCTTGTTAGGTCAATGCTTGGCAAATTTCTGACAGCAGAAGGACATTTTCAATGTCCTTTAGAAGGAAAAATCAACTCTTGTTCAAAGTCCATTGCATAACTCCATGACCCACTTCCTGCTCACGCCACTGAGCATCTTGCTACAGGCCACAGTTGACCTGCATTTCTGCTAAATTACTTTGCGCTCTATACACGTGGAACTATAAATGCACATCAAAAATTATATGTGCCAAACTAAAAGGAAATGCAGTATATTTTCTGAAGTTTATCATGAATGGGACAACAGTGTAGGGAGCAACGGATGCATCAACAAGAATGGAAGGACTTGAGGACCAATCTATGTCCTGGGATTGTTGGAGACCACGTGGAATTGACTTCCAAATATTCAACGTGTATTGCAGAGAAGAAGATTTCTTCCACTGGGTACACAGTGGTCATGAAGGCCAAGCGTAAATAAAGATACAGCTGTGCTGTGGTCTTTAATTAAAGTCCAATTACACTGATCGGCCTGGATTCAGGCTTCTGTAGATCATGCACTTTCCAGTCTTGTGACCTTTTGACCCAGGGTTGTACCACAGGCTGTGATAGCATTGGGGGTCACATTCTCAGGGACAGGTGGTTGGGGCTACAACATAGGAATTTCTTAGGGATTCAGTTCAGTGCACAGCAGGAATGAACGCTTAAATTTACCTTTTTAAAAAATATATTTTTAATTCATTTTTATTGTAAACAAATGGGAAATATCTTTTTTCTCCATTTGTACATGAAATGGAGGCATACCATTTGTGTAATCATACATTTACCTAGGGTAATAGTTTTGATTCATTCTGTTATTTTTTTCTTCCCCCCACCCCTCCCACCCCTCTTATCCTTCTATACAGTCCCTCCTTCCTCCATTCTTGCCCCCCTTCCACCCCCCATTCTGTGTCATCATCCGCTTATCAGCGAGATCATTTGTCCTTTGGTTTTTTGAGATTGGCTTATCTCACTTAACACGATATTCTCCAATTTCATCCATTTGCCTGCAAATGCCATAATTTTATTATTCTTTATGGCTGAGTAATATTCCATTGTATATATTTACTACAGTTTCTTTATCCATTCATCAATTGAAGAGCATCTAGGTTGGTTCCACAATCTGGCTATTGTGAATTGAGTGGCTATGAACATTGATGTGGCTGTATCCCTGTAGTATGCTGATTTTAAGTCCTTTGGGTATAGGCCAAGAAGTGGGATAGCTGGGTCAATTGGTTGTTCCATACTAAGTTTTCTAAGGAATCTCCACACTGCTTTCCAGAGTGGCTGCACTAATTTGCAACCCCACCAGCAACGTATGAGTGTACCTTTTCCCCCACATCCTCACCAACACCTATTGTTGCTAGCATTCTTGATAATTGCCATTCTAATTAAATTTATTGAGTGCTCAACTATATAAATGACAATTTTGGCACTCTATACATTGTTTAAAGTGTAAGTTATGAATGGTCCCTGCCTAAGAATTTACCTTTTAGTTAGAAGTCAACATGAACATGAACAGCTACATGGTAGTTATCAGATGGAAAACGTGAAATTATAAAGAAAAGACAATATACACATGGAGCTCCAAAAGGGAGGAAGAAAAATGGAGAAACTGGTTTCAGAAAAGCCTGAGCTGTTTTGCAGTCTCATTTAGACAGTTCCATAAGTTATAGACACAGTCTGCTAAACATGCTAAATTCACTTGAATTGTGAATACAAGTAGTTCAGAATTAGTGAAATACATTTATATAATCCATCATCATTTCCAGCTGCCCTAGTATAGAAATTCCATTCAGAGACAGAGAGCAGCCACTGTGCTGACTCACTCAGTCCTGTGACACAGGTACAGGTGCATCAGAATACACGCAAGTCCTTTACTGGGGGCACTAGAAGTTCAGACTGGAAGAGAAGCAAAGTCTGAAATGTATGGAGTTAGGATACAGCTGAAGAAAATTTTTCTGTGTTTTATAGTTTGTCTAAAAAATAACTTGAAAGATCCAACAATCTCACTTCTAACTTTGTATTCAAATAGAACTGAAAGTAGGTTCTGCAAGAGATATTGTACCCCCCATGTTCATAGTGGCATTATTCATGCTAGCCAATAGGTAGAAGCAACCTAAATATCCATCAACAACAAAAAAAATGATCAATAAATGTGGTATACACACACAATGGAATATTATTCAGCCTTAAAAAGAAAGGAAATTCTGGCATGGGCTACAACATGGGTGAATCTTCTTTAAAATTTTTATTTGTTCTTTTAGTTATAAACGACAGTAGAGTGTATTTGACTTATCATACATAAATAGAGTATAACTTCCCATTTTAATGGTTGTACATGATGTGGACTTACACTGGTCATGTATTCATATATGAACACAGGAAAGTTATGTCTGATTCATTCTACTCTTTCCCATTCCCATACTCCCTCCTTTCCCCCACTCCCCACGGTCCAATCCAGTGAACCTCCACTCCCCTACCGACACATATTGTGAGTCAGCATCCACATATCAGAGAAAGCATTTGGCCTTTGCTTTAGGGGGATTGGCTTATTTCACTTAGCATGATAGTCCCCAGTTCCATCCATTTACCAGCAAATGCCATAATGTCATTCTTCTTTATGGCTGAATAATATTCCATTATATATATGTACCACATTTCTTTATCCATTCATTTGTTGAAGGACGCCTAAGTTGGTTAGCTATTGTGAATTGAGCTGCTATAAACATTGATGTGCCTGCATCACTGTATTATGCTGATTTTAAGTCCTTTGGGTATATGCTGAGGAGTGAGATAACTGGGACAAATGGTGGTTCCATTCCAAGTTTTCTGAAGAATCTCCACACTGCTTTCCAGAGTGGTGGCACCAGTTTACAGTCCCATCAGCAATGTATGAGTGTATCTTTTCCCCTACTTTCTTGCCAACATTTATGGTTATTTGTATTCTCGGTAATTGCCATTCTGACTGGAGAGGAAATCTCAGTGTAGTTTTAATTTGCATTTCCCTAATTATTAGTGATGTTGAACATTTTTTCATTTATTTGTTGACTGATGGTATTTCCTCTTCTGTGAAGAGTCTGTTCAGTTCCTTTGCCCATTTATTGATTGAGTTAGTATTATTATTATTAATTTTTTATGGTGTTAAGTTTTTTGAGTTCTTTATATATCCTGGAGATTAGTGCTCTATCTGAGGTGCATGTGGTAAAGATTTTCTCCCATTCTATAGACTCTCTCTTCACATTTTTGCTTGTTTCCTTTGCTGTAAAGAAGTTTTTTAGTTTGATACCATACCATTTATTGATTCTTGATTTTATCTCTTGTGCTATGGGAGTTTTATTGAGAAATTTGGTTCCTAAGCTGACAGGATGGAGATTTGGGCCCACTTTTTCTTCTGGTAAGTGCAAGGTCTCTGGTCTAATGTCTAGGTCCTTGATCCACTATGAGTTGAGTTATGTGCAGGGTGAGAGACAGGGCTCTGATTTCATTTTGTTACATATGGATTTCCAGCTTCCCCAGCACCATTTGTTGAAGAGTCTAACTTTTCTCCAATGTGTGTTTATGGCACCTTTGTCTAATGAGATAAGTGTATTTATGTGGGTTTGTCTCTGTGGGTTGTATTCTGTACCATTGGCCTTCATTTCTGTTTCGGTGCCAATACCATACCATTTTTGTTACTAAGGCTCTGCAGTTAAAATTTAAGGTCTGGTATTGTTTCTCACTAGGATTGTTTAGGCTATTTTGGGCCTCTTATTTTTCCAAATGAATTTCATGACTGCTTTTCCTACTTCTATAAAGAATGTCATTGGAAACTCAATAGGAATTGCATTAAATCTGTATAGCACTTTTGGTAGTATGGCCATTTTGACAATATTAATTCTGCCTATCCAAAAACATGGGATATCTTTCCATCTTCTAAGGTCTTCTTCAATTTCTTTCTTTAATGTTCTGTAGTTTTCATTGTACAGGTCTTTTACCTCTTTTGTTAGATTGATTCCTGAGTATTTTATTTTATTTTATTTTTTTTGTGAGGTCATTGTGAATGGGATCATTTTCCTAATTTCTCTTTCAGTTTATTCATCACTGGTATATAAGATTGCAATTGATTTAAGGGTGCTAATTTTTATATCCTGCTTCTTTGCTAAATTCATTTATGAGTTCTAGAAGTTTTCTGCTGGAATTTTTTTGGGTCTTCTAAATATAGAATCATGCCAGGGTAGTTAGTAACATGGGTGAATCTTGAAGACATTATGCTAAGAGAATAATCCAGTCACAAAAGGGCAACTACTGTATGATTCCACTCTTAAGAGGTATGTAAAGTAATTAAGTTCACAGAAACAGAAAGTGGAAGGTGAGCTCCCACATGGCAGGAAGAGGAAATAGGAGAGCCATTTAAAGGGTAGAGTTTCAGATTTGCAAGATGAAAAAGTTATGGAGATCTGCTTTACAACAATAGAAATCAAAATGTATTTAACATTGTTGGACAGGACACTTAAAAATGATTAAGAACCTTCTTATGTGTTTTTTCACCACAATAAAAAAGGAAGAGGAGAAGCTTGACAGAAAGTTTCCCAAATTTGATAACAACACAAAAAATGTGCATGGAAATATCAATAATGACTTGTGATGCTGAAAAAAGTGTCCCAAAGCACCATTAATTAAAGTGAACAAATTTTGGTACATCAGGCTAGGGGTACACTGAATTCTTGTTTTAGTCTTTCAATAAAAATTACTTTATAAAATGTTCTTTGAAGTAGTGACTTTAAAAATGCAGCTAAAGATGTGTAATAAACAGGTGTAGAATTATGTCAACTAATAAAACTATTATTATATTTATGAATTTTTTGATGTTCATCTTATTTGTCAAACTTAGCTATCTTGTCTTTTTCTTCTTCTAAAAAAGTAATCAGAGGTAGAATGAGACAGACATCATATCCCGTGTACGTGTATGATTACATGAATGGTATGAATTTACATGGTGCACAGCCATAGAAATGAAAAGATGTACCCCATTTGTGTACAATGAATCAAAATGCAGTCTGTAAAAATAAAAAAAAATAATAAAAAATGAAGTAACTGGGAGAAAAAAGTAATCACTGTGCACATAATTTTATGTTCATGATTCTGTATTCTTTCTCTTAAAAGACAGTCTTTCCAGCATATAAATCCAAACCCTGAAAAATATAGATTATTTTCTGTATCTAAATAATGAATATAATGGCTGATAATGGTCAAGATAACTAAAGAGAAATGAGTAGACTTTTAAACGTGGTCCTTATAAATCTTACCTTGATACCATCAAAAGCAACACCAGGAAAGGAATTCTCTAAATTTCCAACCTAAGCCTCATTTTTGCCATTTTATCTTGTATTTTAAGACTATATACATTTAGTTTTAAATACTTTTCAGGCTTCTCATCCCTGATGCACTTTCTCTTAGCCTATGTATAGAAATGTGGCAAAACCAAAAACAATACTGGAAAGCAGAAGTTCAATTTATTGCCGTAATTCACAATGAATCTCCATGAATGACGAGGCCATTGAAATGTCCACTCTTCACAAGGTCTATCCGTGACTTGCTTTCTCTAAAAGAGCTCATTTGGGGGTGTAAAGTAATAGAGAATGATTTCAGTTCTATTAATGTCAAGCCAGCGGTTCAGTTTTCCTGGGTCTGTTCCAAATGTTAAATTGGGCAATGGTCTATTTGTCATCTACACAGGAATTTCCTTAGCACTGTGCTAAGGCATCATCCCCCATTTCCTCTGATCATTAGCAGCTCTCTTTTTATATACAGCTTAGAACCAAAAAGCAAGATAAAAATAGAGACCAAGATAAGAAGGTGTTAAAGGAGGAGGGGATTGGCCCATTATTCCAAGTAGGTAAAAACTGTAAAGAGGGGAAAATCAGGAAAAACCCTGAAGGGAAGACAAATTACAAATAAGATATTTCATATATTCTAACTGTCCAAAGGGATACATGATTAGGGAGTGAAAGATCCACATGTCCATGCTGCATAAGGGCTCAGAAGATACAGGAATGGAAGTTGTATACGTAATTTTGCTCTTCAGGTAGGTAAGTGAGACTGGGGAGCTACTTGTTCAAAAATGGATTGTAACTGGAACTGTGGAATTTTGTAGAGTGTATGATTCCTTAAGAATCATACATAAGATAAAATTCTTATGAAATAAAAGGGAAAGGTACCCTTAAAAGTGCTACCAAATAAATATTGGAGGTGGAATTAATTTTAAAACACCAATAACAAATAATATAATAACAATGAAAATATTCCAGTAAAGGGAAGAACTAATATTACAGAAAACCAAATGAGTCATGTCAAGGGTAAATGTAATAAGTGCTCCTGGCCTGGGAAGACAAGATACAAAACCATGATACTAAAGAGAAAGATTGGTTAATGATGATGGAGAACAAGTATATATGTATATAAAACATAAAAAATCACATATGAACTTAGGAAAATGACAAACAATTGGAACAGATGCAATTAACATAGAAATTGAAAAATAGTTTCTGGATTAAAAAAATAAAAGACCTGAGCATGTGGATTGAAAAAGTTCAACATGTTCTAGACAAAATTATATAAAGAAACTTATGGCAGGCTATCTTTTGGCCAATCATTTGAATAATAAGTGACATCAGTATCTCTATATAAAATGGATGGAGGCGCAAACTGGGATAATTCGAGTTTGTTTACACAGAGATTAATTGCAAAACAGTAAGTGGGACATTAGATAACCACAGGGTGAGGCAAGAACCCAGGGCTGGCAGCAGTATTCATTACCCATTGGCCTCAGGGAGAAAAAAGATGGAGTGGATATCTTATCCAAAACCTAAGGGTATTACGTAGAGCAGACTGTCCTGAGATATCAGGCGCTTTCTGTTAAGGAGCACACCAGTTCAAAGAGGGAAAACATTCACTAATATCCTCCTCCTCCTCCTCCTCCTCCTCCTCCTCCTCCTCCTCCTTCTTCTTCATCTTTTTTACTATAAAAGTACTCTTCTTCTATGCTCTTGGTTATGTACACTGGATCCAACATAAATCCATAGGACCTCATTTTCCAACAGTGTTAATCACTTGGACCAGCTTCTCAGGACAGAGAATGGGTTGGAGAAGGGACATGAAAAGAGAGATGGAAGACATTTGTCACATAATCAGAAATGAAACAAATAAGAACCTCCAACTCATTTGATAATGGAATAAAGGGAATGAATAAATAAATATCAGGCTTAATAAACCTGACATTGTGATTGTTGTATTAGTCAGCTTTTCCCCACTGTGACTAAGATACCTGACATGCACCACTTCAAGGAGGAAAGATTTATTTTCGATCATGGTTTCAGAGATTTCAGTTTAGTTCCACTAGATCCTTGCTTAGGGCAGATGAGGAAAAAGGAAAAAGGAAAAAGGGCGTGGCAGAGGAAAGCTACTCAGCTTACGATATCCAGGAAGCAGGGAAAGGGGCCAGGGACAAGATATAGTCTCCAAGGGCACACTTCCCTAGGGACCCACTCATTCAACTAGGTCACAATTTTACAGTTTTCACCACTTCCTAGTAATGCCATCAAATCATTAATTCACTGTTGATGTCCAGAGTCTTCATCATTCAACCACTTCCTAATATCCCCACCTCTGAACACTGCTGCTCTGGGGACAAAGCCTTGGACACATGAGTCTTTGGTGGACACTTTATATCTAAGCTGTAACAATTGTCTTACTAGATATTAAAACATAACTCATGGATCCAAAGAGAGAATATGCATAATTAAAATAATTTGAATTATGATAATAATTCATGAATATGGTTCATGTCTCAAGCTACAGATTAGAGTAGGATAGCATCATAGATAAAATGATTAATTTCTGGTTTCACAAGGTGTATGGGGAAGATAAAAGACCTGATTTCAATTTTCACCCTGATATTTAGAAAAAACTGTGTGTCTATGTTCAGGAAACTTGAAGGTGACTACAAAGAGATACAAAATATACTTCCCAAATGAGAGGAGAAAATTTACATCGAGCATAGTAAAATGTAGAGAATTTTAAAAGGTAAAGGAAGAAGACTGAATAAGCCAAAAAATATTTTAACAGTAAACCACATGCTCCAATCTACTTAGTAAAACCTGAAGACACAGATTATGTTAAGAAATTCAAGAGTAGATTGCTTCAATGAGACATAATTCAAAAATAAAAAATAAATACAAATTATATTATTCATCATGAGCTATAATAATGGTTCTCAGTTTTTGGTTTTAGGATCTTTGTATCCTCTTAAACATTATGACTGAAAACCACTACTTGCAGCCGGGGCTGCTCCAAGCGGCTCCACTTACAGAAAACTGCGCCTTCTTTGCCTGACTGCTCCAAGCGGCTCCGCTTACGGAAAACCGTGGCTTCTTGTGCTTACGGCCCGACCAGTGGGACAGAAGACACGTACACTTCAGAGGTTCATGAAGCAGCTTCCCCTTTATTCAAATAACACCCTCAATTTATAAGCAGTCTCATGCATAAGCAATTGTAACCAGATATGTCCATTCAATCCTGTTAAAGTCAAGCGATCACTTGCTCAAGCATACATGTAAAGTATATCTGTCCATGTGCTAGGCGACTGAACTGATTATCATACAGCCAATTGTAAACTCTTCCTGCCATTCTCCATGCATAATCAGGATGCTGTTTGCTCTCTGCCAGTTGCCATCTTTAGATGCACGTGGCGTAACCCTGGGCCCCGGGTTTCGCCCGCCACACATTATCAAGGACTCCAGAGCTTTGCTTGTGTGGTTTCTATCTATGGATCTAGATTGTACTACATATTAAAGCCCAAATTTTTCTTTTGGTCAGGTTGATGGATCTATATATAGTAAAAATTTGACAAAGCTATACAATTGGGTTATCACCACCACAGTTAAGACTCAGAATATCACCAGGTCCCTCTGTAATCAATCACTCCTCTTCACTCCTGCTCCTGAGTTGGAGCCATATAGTTTTGTCTTTTCCAAGTGCCATATAAATGAAATCAGGTATTATTTAGCCTATGGAGTCTGACCGTTTTCCACTTGGCATAATGCTTTTGATATTCATCTGTGTTGTTACAAGTGTCAGTGGTTGGGTCCTTTTTGTTGCTTAGGAAGGATTGTCCCACTGGTTAGCCACACCATGATTTCTTAATGCAGTCACTACTCATTGACTATCTGCGACTTTCCAGCTATTACAAAGAAAGCCGCTATGAACATTTGCATACAGGTTTTGCAGGGACATGCCTTCAGAGCAGAAATGCTGTCAGATGGTAAGTACATGCTCACTTAATAAGAAATTTAATAAGAAATGATTTCAAAGTGATTGACCTATTCTGCGTTTCCACTAATAATAGAGTTTCTGTGTACTCAGTATTCTTACTAGATGTTGTCCATTTAAAGATAGATTATCTTATTGTGGTTTTAATTTGCATTTCCTTAATGACAGATGACATTTTTATGTACTTATTTTTATGTACTTATTTGCTATGGTATTTCTCTTCTCTGGTGAAATATCAGACTGTTCAAATCTTTTGCCCATTGAATTGTTTGTTTTCTTATGACTGACTCTTGTTAGTTCTTTATATCTTCTGGGCACCAGCCCTTTATTTGATGTGAGCTTTCAAATATTTCCTTCTACTCTGTGATTTGTCCTTTCTTTTCTTTTTTTTCTGGCTTCTTCCTCTAGCTTTCTTTCTAACAACATCTTTCAGAAAAGTTTTGATGAAGTTCAATTTATCTATTTTTTATTTTATGGTTCATGCTTTTGTATCCTAAGAAATCTTTGCTTTACCCGAGGTCACTGTACTTTTTCTTAGTTTTCTTTTAGAAGTTTTGCAACAACAGAGAAGTTTCTAAAACACAACAATGCACAAACCCACATTCTATGTGCCACCAGAATGACCACGTCATCGCCTGTTACAAAGCTGGGGAAGTCCCACTGTCATTTCCAAGAGCTCAGGTGTGGAGAAAACAAATCACAGGTTAGAATTTTCCTGGAAATATAGACCTCAGGACCTTTCTGAAAGGGTCTCAGGGAATCCTAGGGATCTGAGGCCACTTTTGAGTAGTATCCCTTCAAAATGTAAAGACAATCAAAGACAAATTGTGAATTGGCCATATTAAATATCAGGCTAAGTAGAATTCAAAGCAATCTTTCAAAGATCACAAAGGGCACTTTTATATTGATAAACTTTCCTTCCCTTTTACCCATGAATAATAGTCAAAATTTTTATATTCCAAATCACACAGCTTCTGAACATATTTTTGAAGTCTAGAAGTATAAGAAAAAATTAAGTTCATTATAATTGTATCTCAAAATTTTATTATGCCTCTTTATTTCTTTGGCAGATAAAGAGGTTAATACTATATACATATACATATATTCAGTCTTTCAAAGAGAAAGTATTATTTGAAATCTGTAAAACTTTATATCTTAACACAGAAAATACAACTTCTTTTAAGCATTTTGAATATTTGGAAACATTGATATGTTAGATTTCTACATGGAAATTGTACAGGTGGCAGTCTTTGAACGAATAAAATTAAATTAAAAATGAGCCACATGCATTAAATGAATTCACAAAATAAAAGTCATAGGTCATTCTTATGCATAACTTTTGAGTCATGAAAAATAGGGTACTACATTAATAAATAATTTAGAAAACAACAAATAAAGAACAAATAAGACCCCACACCAAACTTATAAAAGACTGCCAGTTTCTTATTCAAAAGGAAATTCAGAGCTGAGACTGTCTCATTAGATAACTGGCAAAGTTGGAACACAAATGCTTTTTGCAGCATTTAAAAAAGAAAAGAATAACAGTAGACAAACTTAAGTAAAGAAGTGATAGTCAAATAATAATAGTGAAATCATAAAAAAGGAAATATAAGATAACCCTTTAGAAAATTTGAAGAAAAAAGGGGGAGAATGTACAAATAACAATGTAAATAAAATATTGTAAATAAAAGTGAATATTGCAAGATGTGAGAAGGATTTTTTAAGATATTAAAAGCATATGTGAAATGTTCCTATTAATTTGAAGAACATTAATAAAAATACTTTTTCAGAAAAAGAACTTTCAAACTCCCTATGAAGAACAGAAAATTTAAATGTATTAATAAACATAAAAGAAGTTGAAAAATAAAACTATTATGAGCAAAATTGTGGGGGCTAGTTGATTTCATAAGAATAATTTTTTTTTCACCCATTGCACAAGAAATAAAAGCAAGAATCAACAACTGCGATAGATTCAAACTAAAAAGCTTTCTTTCAGCAAAGGAAGCTATCAGTAATGTGAAGAGAGAGCCTACAGAGTGGGAGAAAATCTTTGCCACTCATACTTCAGATAGAGCGCTAATTTCCAGAATATATAAAAACTCTACACCAAGAATGCAAATAGTCCAGTCAACAAATGGGCTAAGGAAATGAACAGACACTTCACAGAAGAAGATGTACAAGCAATTAACAGATATATGAAAAAATGTTCAACATCTCTAGTAATAAGAGAAATGCAAATCAAAACTACCCTAAGATTCCATCTCACCCCAATTAGAATGGCGATTATCAAAAACACAAGCAACAATAGGTGTTGGAGAGGATGTGGGGAAAAAGGTACACTCATACATTGCTGGTGGGGTTGCAAATTAGTGCAGCCACTCTGGAAAGTGGTGTGGAGATTCCTCAGAAAGCTTGGAATGGAACCACCACCATTTGACCCAGCTATCCCACTCCTTGGCCTATACCCAATGGACTTAAAATCAGCATACTACAGAGATACAGCCACATCAATGTTCATAGCTGCTCAATTCACTATAGTCAGATGGTGGAACTAACCTTCAGTTGATGAATGGATAAAGAAACTGTGGCATATATATACAATGGAATATTACTCTGCCATGAAGAATGATAAAATTATGGCATTTGCAGGCAAATGGATGAAATTGGAGAATATCATGCTAAGTGAGATAAGCCAATCTCAAAAAACCAAAGGACAAATGATCTTGCTGATAAGCGGATGATGACACATAATGGGGGGTGGGAAGGGTTAGTGTTAGGGTTAGGGTTAGTTTTAGGGTTAGGGTTAAGGAGGGTGGCAAGAATGGAGGAAGGAAGGACTGTACAGAGGGAAAAGAGGGGTGGGAGGGGTGGGAGGGGAGGGAAAAATTATCAGAATGATTCAAACAACATTACCCTATGTAAATTTATGATTACACAAATGGTATGCCTTTACTCCATGTACAAATAGAAACAACATGTATCCCATTTGTTTACAATAAAAATAAATAAATAAATAATAAAAAGAATAATTTTTTTTCAAACTTTCAAGGAACAAATTATTTACTTAACATCTAAATCACTTTAGAGGACAGGAAAAGATGAATTAATTTTGTGAAGCTAGAGTAAAACTTGTGCCAAATCTAAAACAACAACAACAACAACAACAAAACTATATCTTCTCCCATTTCCTTTCAAATTGTTCAAGGGACACTTAAATGTCCTATGAGGGGGGCTGGAGTTGTGGCTCAGTGGTAGAGCTCTTGCTTAGCATGTGTGAGGTACTGGGTTTGATTCTCAGCACCACATATAAATAGATAAATTAAATAAAGGTCTATCAACAACTAATATATAGAATGTCCTTACTAGTTATTCTACACGTAGCATTTGGTATATTTAGCCAAATTTGTTTCATAAACCAGATGTAAAACAAATCTTAATAGAATTTATTAGCGGAGCAGATCTTTGGTGCAATAATTTGTGAAGATATATTATAAATCTCAATAATTATAACAACTGATCTCCTCTTCTCATTATTTTTTCTTCACCACATAGTACACCTGCTAATCATTCACCGTCACAATGTTTGGTCTTCAAATATTCCAGGCACTGGTGTGTTCTTGTCTTCTCAGTAGCTGGAGAGACTATCGGAGACCAATCTTCCTAATTAGCATAGATGTTGAAATCCTAAATAAAGATCAAACTGACCCTGGCAGGGTATTCACAGAACCATTCATCATCATCTCCAGCTTTTAGCCTAAGAATGCAAAGTTGATTTATTATTAGGAGAGGTATTACTCTAAATGCTTTAAGGGGTTAGATTGAAAAATGTGATAATTTAAACTGATGGCAAAATGGACTTTAATAAAACAAGAGAAATGAATACATGTCTTTACAAAGTTGGCAAAGATAAGGAGAAGTTGGTTCCAGAGCTGTGAGATTGCAGGTGGTGAACAATCTCAGGTCTTGCTGGTGGGAGTGTCACGGCATTTTAGTTCTGGGGGACAATTTGGTGACACATATATTTAATATGCAGCAAAATCTTTAAAAATTGATGATCCAAAGATGCCTTAGGTGGTTCAAAGAAGAATGACAAGATGGGAAGAGGAGGCAGTAGGAGAGAATTCATTAATGGTGAGTCTGATTTACAAACTTGCTCTAGGTCTTTAGAACAAGCTGTCCTCTCTCCTCCCTTCCTAGACTCTCACTTCCACAGCCAGGAGACTTAAGTGTTCCAGAAAAATGAAATGGAATCTACAAGTAGAAATCATTGCTGATCCCCCAGGCGAGTGGCTTGTAAATGGTTATCTGCAATCATGGGTTAAAATGTTACTGAGTTTCAAACCCTATCAGGAAGGCAATCTTTGGCTCAGTGGGCTGGACTGGAGTAGCCAGCTTTCTACGTACCGCAATAACTCGAATTGCTCTATTACTCAGGTTCCTGAGAACTGAAGGTGCAGCACAGGCCAGTTCACCTGCAGCTTCCTTGAAAGTCCAGAGCCACAATTGAAAGGGACAGCTATGTTTCTTCAATCTGAATTTTGGATTCTTCATGCTAATGTCGTTTGGGAAATTTAAAAACACATCATCTGTCAGTTTCTGTCAGTCAAAGCTTTAATGCAATAATCTCTGGGGAGAGTGGGGGTGTCTTGCAGTCCTAAAACCAGAGTCATGCTAATGCATGTCCTGCAGGTCACAAACATCTCATAATGCTCGGCCTGAATGTCTTTTACACCTATTGTGATCCTCAAGATCATCAAGGAAGCACCGGGCAAACAGGGATGCTGACACGCTGTATCTGCTTGCAAAGACTTCTCGCTGATATGCTTATTTGAATAAAACATTATACTGAATTTCACATTACACATGCTCACATCCTTAGTTTTTAGATTTGCTTTTCATGGAATACACTATACTTCAAAAGACTCACTGCAGTTTACAGCTGCATGTTTTACTTCACTTTTTACAGGCTTCTGATAGCCACAGTCATGGGACAACTGGGGAATTTGTCATTTGTATTAAAGGTAATGTACACATACACGTACAAAACACACCACTGTGAGCTTCTGTGTGCATATACATGGTTTTGCATGTTTTTAAACTATGTATGTATTTCCATAGCAACAACTGGAGATGCATTAGAGCAACTGACAGAATTTGAAAAATTATCTGAACCAACCATTTGCCATTTTGAAATTTACTAGTATACATGATTACTTAAATTTCTTTTCCTCCTCCTTCTACCACAATCTTGTTGACCTGTTGCTTATAGCAAATGATAGTCAATTAAATATTGAAAATCACTCTAAAGCAACTTTAATGCTGCTATGGCAATTATGATTAATTTTTCAACCAACCTTCCTTTAAAGGCCTAGAGCAAATATTTTCGTTTTATGGGAAAGAGTAAGTAGTGGAAGGATTCTATTGAAAAGATTTTATTAGAATAAAATACTATGAAGCACATGAGTTAAAGAAGGTAATTTTATATTGCCAATACAATTTAATAATGTCACTTGCTCTATGCTCAATGGAATGGCATCGGAATAATGGTGCACACCAGAAAGTTATTAAGCTAAATATTAAAAATGTTGTTTTGTACTTTAGGTCTATAAATAATTTATAGGGTCTAACTGACAATCTCAATGAGAAATAAGGAATAGCTGTGAAAAGAATCTCTAGTCAGTGCAAATGTAGAATCTGACTGTTTTTAGTTTTAGCCTAGAGGGTCACTCAAAGCCCAAATGAGTGAGCAGTGCTAAAGGATTTCACAATGTAAACTCTCATAGAAGGGTTAGCCAACAATTTACCATATTACTCTTGGGCCTGTCAGGTGTTCTTTCTGTGCCTCAATTATATAATCTGTGAAATGGGATCATTTGGATAATGGGATGAGAAGAGATAAGTGGGCTTTTTGAGACTATTACTGATAACAGAGTGGTGAAGTGGACCATGGCTAAGTTAGCTGTTTTGCCCTCCTGTTAATTTTCATGAGGGTGAATTTGTGGTATATATTTTTTATTAATTTTAATTAACATATAATTGTATGTATTTACAGAGCATGGTGTATTATTGTGATACATATATACAAATATGTAGTGATCAAGTCAATAATGATCAAATCCATCATCTCAAACGTTTATCATTTGTGTTGGAAATATTCAAAATCTTTTTTATTCCCCAGCTATTTTGAAATACACAGTAAATTACTAATTGTGAGTCACTCTGTTGTGCTAGAGAACAGCAGAATTTATTCTCCTATCTAAATGTACTTTTGTGCTCACCAATCTGCCTCTGTCTCCCTAAACCCCTATACTTCCCAGCCTCTGGTTACCATTATTCTACTCTCTTCCTTCAAGAGATAAACCTTTAACTTTTCCTATGAATGAGAGGATGCAGTATTTTTCTTCCCATTTCTGGTTAATTTCATGTAAGATAATGTCCCCCAGTTCCATCCACGTTGCCACCATTGCCAAAATTCCATTATTTAGGGCTGAATACATTCCATGGTGAGATAGACTTTTTTACAAAATGAAATTGTATCTTTAAAAAGCTCTTTGAGAAGGGTGCTTTGTGGCTTTCTGCATATCTGTTCCATTTTTTTACTCTTAATTGGTCTTTTATCCTTACTAATAACTTCTGTCTCTCCATAATTTTAGTTTGTCTATGTCCCCTCATCAGCCTTATCCCTTTAACATCTTGTTCCAATTCTCAAGTCGAGCACATTTTCTCAGTTCAAAATTCTGAAAATGGAATCTTACTGGTTCCACTGTCCAATGCCAAGCCCTGGGTCATTTGTCACATTAGCCACAGGTGGATTGAGGCAGTGGCCTTCCTCAACAACCCACCAACAGTTTAACCAGTTCTGGTCAACAAGGGTAAACAGTGTGCATAGTACAAAACATTGCTGACTACGCAGCAAGACACTATCGGCAAGGAAATAAAGGGTTGTTGACAGGTGGGTGTGATATATCTCATGCTCCTCCAGACATACTGAATGACTTTTGCTTCGTAAGAGTGTCACGATCTTTGGATCTTCCTCTGAGTCTCCATAGACTTGACTTTTCCTGACCCAGTTCTGTAATGGCTCTCAAACAGTTCAATAAATGAACTTCTTCCCTCGACTTGTACCTCAGACGTCCCTCCCAATAAGGAACTATGTCTTAACTCTTATTCAACATGCCCCACGTGTGCATGTTTTTAGTAAGGTGATCGTTGTGGGTTGGGGAACAGAATCCTGAGGCGGAGGGCAGGGGATGGAGAAAAAAAACGTGAGCAAAGAGTAAATGTTTTCTTCCGATTGTGTGAAAACAGGTTTTCAGCGACAACAATGCAGAGTGCAGATCTTTCTCCCACTTTTTGATTTTTGCAATGTGAAAAAGGAACAAAAGCAAGAAAGAAAACTGAAGTCGGACAGCAAAGCAGTTGTAAAGATAAACTGAGGGTGTTCTTTTATGAGTAGGCAAAGTATGAAAGAATCAGTAGCCTGAGAAAGAGAGGAGGCAATTTTTTTAACAAGCTGCTCAGGGAAACTTAGTTGGAACCAACTTGACAAGGGAGAACAAACTGCCGAAGGATGATTTTTTGACTTTCTAAAAGAAGAGCTACTGAGGATTCAGGGTATGGCACCATAGAATTTTTTCTTTCCAAAGTCTATCTAAAATATTTTCTGCTAAGTACTTAAACAATTGCTATGATTTATAGTTGAATTGTTTTTAGAATAGATCATTTTGGAACAAAAAATAGACAAATAAAACTAATTTGTCTAATTGTCCAGAAGTTCACGGCTGACAGCCAGTCACATGACCTGACATGCTGCCACCTTTTGGTTGGTCTTCAGAGTTCTTACTGAGAACTCAGACCATAAAATACAGGAACAGTGACAGCAGTAACGAACGCGGTAATGAAAAGAGCCAAGAATTCATTTACTTGTGAAAAAAAAGAAAAAAAGGGGGAAAAAATAACCCTATTAGCTTTGATGTCTGTGAGGGCTGAAATAAATTCAAATTTTTAGTATGTACATTTTATATAATCTTAAGCCACTTTTTTCACTCATAAATTCATCCATCCACCAAATTTATAATGAGTGTTCATTATGTGCCCAGAACTGTCCTGGATGCTAAATATAATGAAGAGTGAAACAATATAATCCATGCCCTCTGGAAGTTTAAGTTGGCGACTGTCAATTTGTATTTAAAATATGTATACGGTTTTATTTCTCATTTTTTTTCTCAGATTGAGAGAAATATGCTTAAGTAGTTTAATTCTTTTCCCCAAATTTAATGAGTTCTTGTGCAGCTTAGCAACTTTATAAAGCGCCTACTGTAAGTACTTAACATATTGTATGTGTTTGTAATAAGTGTTATTTATTATTTCCAGTGTCTTCCAAAATTTTCATCTGAGATTATGGTGGTATTGATAATGAATACATTTATATTAAAATATAATTCACTGAAGTTTCTCAGTTACTTAAGTCAATGAGAGAAGTATGCTAGGTAGTGTGATACAATTTGCATTGTACAATTTTTTTTCCCCCAGCTGATCATATATGCCATAAATTCTTTTTTGGAAGCTATTTGGAAATAAATTACAAAGCTATAGCATTAATTGTCCTAGAAAAGCTTTATGAAAAAATGGGATTTATGAGCTGTTTAAATGCAGGGAGGAAGAAAAGTAAATGAGTTTCGTTAGGGACGATGTTCTGAGTTTAGAGTGCAGCTTGGGAGAAGGCTTGACCGTGGGTGGGAGTGGAATGAAAATAGGAAAGAAGGCTGTTTGCCCATGTGCTCACAGAAGCAGAGCAAGGCTCCACAGAGGAATACAGCCATCTGAAGGGAACGAAGGAGAAAGGAGCAGCGATTAAATAGATTCGTCCTAATCCCAAGCGTAATAGAGAACTCCAGTGTGGAACACTGCACTCCAGTGTTAACATGGTGGGCATGGCAGGGGACGGGCCCTTCTGAAGTCAGCCCCTGCCCTGGTGGGCTGTGGAAGGAGCTCAGTGTCCTAGAGACTGAAGGGAAGGCACACACGAGCCCTTCAAATGGTAGCAAAGTGACAGTTCTTGGAAATGCTGCCTGGGGTTGTAACAATTGTACTTGCCTTTTCCGAAGCCTTGGAAGAAGTTTAACTCTAATCAGAGGAGATAGCTTCTATGACAAGAAGTTCCATTCCTGGAAACTGAGGGGACCTGATCTCAAACTAGGCTGTAGGAATTCAGGGGCAAAAGGGGAGGACAGAGGGATGAAAGGGGAGCATGTTTACACAGAAAACAGGTACTATGGTTCAGGCTAGGGAGGCAGATAAAGCCCGGAAATATAACCAGAGGCCACCAGACAAAGAAATGGCAACCTTTTATAGTCTGACCTAGATTGAGCTTGAAGTCCACAGGGTGAACAGGAGCTCCCACTGGGGTCGGTCTAGCTTGGACTTTGATATTGGACAGGGATTCTGGAAAGCATATCTTTAAAAAGGCTAATATAAAAGAAAATCAGAACTTTTACTGAGGAAGAGACATTCAATAAGTCCTAAACAGGAGTGGATCTGACAATTTGAGAAATTCATCAACCGTCTGGGAATTATCTTAGAAAAGATCAATTAGATATTTTTAAAAAATCTAAGAATCATTTTGTGCTTCTTGAACATCTTTTATATGTCATTGTCTGTGTCATTTATAACCAAGCATAGGGTGTGGAGAATTGGCATTAAAAAAAAAGTGGTCATATTCTCCAATATGATCTCAAGTAGAGAGTGTTTATGGGACAATCTAAGATTTTTCTGTGGCACGTGGAAATGCTGCTCCAGCCACTCACAGATCCTGGACAGATTTCAGAACCACACCCCAGAACAGCACTGTCCAATATGCAAGTAAATTGTTTCTGAAGGAGATGTGCTGACCTAACTCTTTGAGATTGGTTTCCATAATACCTATTACCTTCAACTCTGAGCAATTAGATGAACAGTGGCAGTATTCTTGACTTCATTGACTCTTAAATTCATTCTATAAATATTGATTAAGTACTTTTTGTGTGCTGGGGGCTGTTTTAGGTGTTGAAAACATGGAAGTGAATAAGAAAGACACACTTTCTGCTCTCATGGAGTTGACATTCCATTGGTGATGGGTATGTGCAGGAAGTAAGAAGAGACGTCACTAAACACACAACAAGGTATATGTGGGATGCAGAAAATAAAAGAGGATGAGATGGTAAAAGGAAGTGAGATGGGGTGGGCTAGGGTGGTCATGAAAGAGCCCTTTGGGTGTTGACATCTGAGCTGAAACCTGAAAGACAAAACTGCTGGGTGGGGGTGACTGAAAGGGGAACAAATAACAAAGGCTAAATGAGTTTTGTGAGTTATCTAGAATAGAAAGAACATGAGCAGGGCTACCCTGTTGAAGGAGATAAAGTTGGGAAAGACACAGTCTGATTATGGAGGCCATGACATGACACATCATTAGAATTTCATTGTGTGTGTGTTGAGGGGGGGGTGTATATTTATTTATTAATATTTTATTTAATTAAAAAATATTTAACTGGCAAACTGTACATGTTTCTGGGATGCAGTGTGTTAATACACGTATACAAAGTGCAATGGTCAAAACAAGGTGATTGGCATCTCTGTCTCCTTAAACATTTATCATTTCTTTGTTTTGGGAAACTATAAACTCCTCCAGTTTTTTATAAAATATGTAATACATTTTTGTGAACTATAGTCATCCTACTGTGTTGTAGAATACAAGAATTTATTCCTCCTACTAACTGAATTGGGTACCCATTATCCAACTTCCTTCTGTCCCTCTTCTTTCCTCTATCTTTCCTAATCTCTTATACAGTTGGGAGCTTTTAAAAGAAGATAAACCTTTTTTTAAGACCAAAATATATCTCCTTTATTACTGATAAGGGTGATATTGAAGAATGTGACCAAAGTATCAATTTTATTATGATAATAATTGATATTGATATTTCTAAGAATGTGAATAAAATATCAACTTCATTATTCATAAAGTATTATATATTGTACAACATATTATAAATTATATCTCATACATTGGAGAACATTTTTATTATAGCTCTGGACAGTGAGATTGCAAACACTATTTGATGTTAGAATTGTTCATCCATTCATAGGCAGCTTTGGATTGGGCTGTTTCCCCCCACAAAGTCCCAATGTTACAAGACTGACAGCCTGAAGGATCAAAACAGAAAGACTCTTCTGGAAACTGATTTATCTTAAAGCTCAATGGAGAAGTTTTAAGGAGGAAGTGACACCATAAGATTTCAGAAAAAGTTCCTATGATCTGATATTCCACGATGAAAGATGTGATTCTCTGCTTTCTTTCTAGCTCTTTTCCTTCATCAAACATTCACTGAGATTCTGCCAGGCATCAGTCACTGGGCTGGGTGCTGGTGATCCAAGCAAGAGCTCCAGTCTTCAGGGATCTTCTAATTTTATGACAGAAATAACAAACTGACTTTTGCTTGTGGTGATTTGAGGCAGCAGTTTTTTTAGGGGAGAAAATCCTTGTTTAGAAAAATGATAGAGTTGTTTTTAATTATAAAACACAAAGTTTCCTAGAGATTTTGACAGAAAAGCTAACTAATCCTTATAATAATAAAATGTACTGACTTTGTGGTTTTTGTATTGGGCCCTCTGTTGTTTTAGTCAGCTTTCTGTCACTGTGACAAAAGACCTGAGAAAATCAACTTAAAGGAGGAAGGATTTATTTTGGCTCATGGTTTCTGAGGTTTCAGTCAATGATTGGCCCTGTGGCTTTTGGACCTGTGTGAGGCAGAACATCCTGCAGAGGAAGCCTATGCAACTTGTGGCAGCCAGGAAGAATAAGAGAGGGCCAGGAAGGGGCTGGGAGTCCAGTTTCTCCATCAAGGGCATGCCCCCAATGACCTAATTTCCTTCTATTCTTAGAAGTTTCTCCATTTCCCAACAATGCCACAGGATGTTGACCAGGTCTTTATCACATGGCCTTTGGGGGACATGTAAGTTCTAAACCATAATAGTCCTCAGGACTTGGGATACAGAAAAGAGGAGTAGAAAGAATGATTTCAGAGTGAAGAAGCCTGACATGTCAGCAGGCAGCAGGTCTGGGAAATGCAGGACTGGTGAATATTCTTTGTGACTGAGAAGTTTTCAGGAACATGGAACGTGAAGCTCTTTCCTACCCTGGGCTGTACTTATCTCGCATTACTGATGCCAATTATTCTGAAGAAGTTTGTTATATATGGAAACCTTCTTTTCCTGATAAGTTGGAGGAATGGAGGAGAAAGCAAATGTCCATTGTCGGAGGAAATGCTGGAAAGCAAGGAGGTAGCTCCAGCAGGTAGGATGGTGAATAGGGGCATCTGAGTGAGTGGTGGCTGAAACAGAAGCCCAGGGAAATCCAAGCGAGGGTGACAGACTCCCTGGGGCTTTTCACCTGAGCCATTGCACTTAGGCTTTAAGGGAAACATGATGACCCAGAGACCTAAAACATGGTGACTTTGGATGGCAACTACACTGAGTCACATAGAAAACTATTGTACAGAACGATGAATACAAGAGTCTGAATTTCTGGGATGGTTCCAGAAGTTTCAACAAGCAGGAGGAGAAGTGGGAAGAACTTCCAGGGAAACTCGTATCCACTTCATCACCACCTTCAAATCCACCTAAAACCCTACCTCTTCTTTTTTCAGTAAAGCTGGGGTTAAGGGACAGTTCCCCTAAGGAGGGCAATAGGAGAGAGGTATGAAGCTGAGGACAGGTGAGGGAGGAGGCTTGGCAGGAGGAGTGAATGCTGTGGTGCAAAGGCTCAGAGCATGTCAGGGTTGGTTCTGAGATCCCCGCGTGCAGGGCTGGAGAGGGTGGCAAGGGATGGGGCTGAAAAGGTCAGAACACATCAGACCCTGAAGAACTGTCCATGCTATACTGTGCCCTAACAGTAGGGGGCAGGAAAGAAGGGGGTCAGGGAGAATCTTTGCTAGGTTTTACAAGGAAGTGATACACATGACATTTTATCTTTTAAGTGCATTTATGTAAAGAAGGAGGAGGGCTTCTTTCACTTGATTTTGAGTCAGTGAAGTCAGAGCAGGCTTCTTTGGAGGACACTTCCAACTCTCTTCTATGCTGTTGAAACATCTGGATATCTGACTTCCAGACTTCTGGCTCACCTGAGACCAAGATTCTTTCTTTCCCTGGGGACATCACCTACTATGGTCTGTTCTACTTTCTTTCTCTTCTTTCCCCCATTGCTGGTTTCAATTCTCACCGTCTTGAGGACTTGTTCTCTGCTGAAGAAGAGCTAGTTCAGCACATAGGTTCTTCAGATTAGCTTATCTTCCTGAGAGCCAAGGGGAGGTGAACTTGCACTTTCTCAGTCCCTTCCCTGTGCCATGCTGCATATCCCATGTCCAGCACCTGGCACCTTATCTGAGACATAGTAATAGATGAATGAAAAAGTTGAATTATTCTTCACGACTGGTTCTATTTTGTTTAAGGATGAAGAAATTCAAGTCCAGGTAGATTAGTAAACTTATTCAAAGTCACACAGCTGTTGAATGGTTTGGCCATGATTTAAAGTGAAGTGATCGGTCTCCAAAATTCATATTTTTGGCACTCTATCATGGCATGCCACTCACAGAGTTATAATTATTATGAACTTCAGAAAAGCTACCACAATATCCCTGTGGAAATAATGGAGAAATATGATGTGACCTAGGTTAATTAAATGGATAATTAATTACCCATTAACAAATGGATAATTAATATATTACTTGTTGGACAACCATGAATAAAGGTATCAATAGACTGATTGATGTGGACTTGAATCAAGAGGTCAAGTGGCTAATCCAGTGTTAAGTCCTCAATCAAGTTCTCTTAAGTAATTTTGTTTATGACTTGAATAAAGATATATTGGGGACAGTTATTTAATTTGTAGTAACAAAAACACTGGATAGATAGATTCACAATTTAGAATTCCAAACAATTAAATTATTGGGTTGAATTTTCTTTGATATTTGAATAAGAAAAATTTCATAAATAGAAAGAGTTGGAAAGAATACCATAATTAATACTCAAATACCAAGTCCTGAGATTAAATAAGTTAATAGTTTGCCAGTTGTCTTTGTCTATCTTTCAAATTACCTAGATTTCAAAGCTATTTGTAAACAAATGCAGATATCATGAAATTCCATTGCTATTTCCTATCTCCTAAAAACACATTCTCTTACACTCTAATATTGATCAGACCAAGAAAATTAACAATAATTCCTGAGCTCACTACATCCAATCCAGAGTCAAGTTTCCTCATTCATTTATTGTGGTAAAATAAAATAACCTAAAATTTGCCATTGTGTCCATTTGAGTGGAATTTGATAGCTTTAAGGACATTCACATTGTTGTGTGACCAACCTCACTCTCTATCTCTAGAATGTTTTCAACATCATCTTTGATTTTTGATTCACTGAATTTGAGATGAAATTTTGTAGGGGCAATGCACGCTTTCTTACTCTTGGATCTAAAACCCAAGTTCCTGAGCACAAAATTGAGGAGAGGAAGTGAACAGATCTATATCACAAGTAAAAAACAATTAAGGGGCTTTAGCAGCAATAAATTCAATTGTAAGTGTCAAAAAGTGACTGCAAACTTAGGCAGACATATAGTCCTGGAATCACAAAAGAGAAGAGAAAATCCTGCTCTTGTCTGCACTGCCCAGACTCTACTTGAAGTATTGTGCACAGAAAACTATTATCCTGAAGATGAAAAGATTTAAAAAGACATCGTCTGAGAAAAAGGGGAAAAAATTGATCAATTGGGGTTTGGAAAAAACAAGTAAAACACCTTGAAAGGGGAATATCATATTAACTGCTTTAGAATATTTAAAGAACCACACTTTGGAAGGTACACATGTTTATTCTAAGGCGTAGTTCACAGGCTAATAAAGGAAACCATCCTGGGAAAGACTTTGATGCGGTCCAATAGTTTAATAATAATGGCTGCGGTCAGTGGAGAGCATTGCCCCAGGAAGTAGCTAGTTCTCCACCATGAACGGCATTTGCTGTCATTCTTGGCAGAGGAAGCACAAGTATGGAGTGGCTCATTGGACTAGATGACATTAGAGTCCCTTCCAATTATGTTTTCCTTAGCACTCTTTTGGAGGTAAGTGACAGAAATCCAAACAGGAACTCCTTGGACAAAGGCTTTTTTCGAAAGAATGCCTGGGCAATGGCAGGGTGGCGGATCACGGAAGCTCAAGTGGGGCTTCCCTCTCCTCCTCTTGCTCTTCTTCTTGTTCTGTTCTCTTTCCAGCTCTGTCATCGATTCAGCTGCAACTTGATAAGAAAAAAGACTATAGACTGGTTTCTGAATCTTAACATGCCCGTTTAAAATATTCCAGAGAAAGGCTCCGTGTTACCAGTCATCTCTGGCCAGGAGAAAAAAAAATGATGATGAATAAATTTGCTCAAGTTGCTAAGTTGTAGGTCTCTCAGGAAACAAGGGCTGCTAAGGACAGCCCTTAGCTGTCCTGCCTTAGATGGTAGGGCTGGCCACTCCTGAAGGGACCTGACTGTCTGCAGAGCCCTTCATGGCAACCTCAAGTCATGAAGGAAAAAATGCTTGGAGGTCACCTGGAAGTGCTTCATTAAATGTCGGAGCACAGTTGGGGACGTCTGTGAAACCCGTGCTACCCACAGACTGACCAGGAATGCAGCAAATAGAGTAAGACTTATCTGGAAAGTGCGGGAAAACTGAGAGCGAGGCGAGGGCAGTGGTGCATCGTGCTTAGACTCTGCGAGCATTTACAACTGTGGCTCAAAGCCAAAGGTTGGGCCTGGAATTTGGGAAAGTGTGGAAGAGATCCGAGTGCTTTGGGATAGAAGTCCATTCTTCATTTCACACATGGGAAAGTTGGAGGTCCTCAGTGTGAAATAACAATTCAGCAGCAGAAATCGTCCTCGATGTGGCAGGTCCTTGACTCCTCTGGCTACATCTTTTCTACACAATGTCCTGCCTCTAAGAAATTACTTTAGCACTGCAGAGGGTCCATTGGACTTTATAAATATTCCAAAGGACCCAGGCATGACTCTACAGAGGAGGAAAAGAATCCCCAAGCTCCAGTTAGTGGGTCATTGCAAGAATACCAGTGAGGACTCTTCCATTTTAGTTGTTGTATCAGTTATATTTAAATTTGCTGAATATCACATGCATACATGGTATGGATCTGGAGTGTCTCCTAAAGGCCCATGTATTAGAGGCATGGTCTCCAGCCTAGAACACTATCGGGAAGTGGTGGAATCTTTAGAAGGTGAGCCCTCATGGAAGGAAGTTAGATCATTAGGGGCATGGCCTTGAAGGAGACCTGGTCCTACTTGTTTCCTCTCTTTTTTGCTTTCTAGCTGCTATGAGGTAAATAGCCTCCTTTACCATGCCTCCTCTTCACTATATTCTGCCTTACCACAGCCTAAAGACAACAGGGCCAAGCAACCATAAACTGAAACCTCCGAAACCATGAACAAAAATAAACTTTCCTCTTTTTAACTTGATTATTTCAGGTATTTTGTCACAGTGACAGGAAACTAACAAAAACACACGAATTTTGCTATGAAATTGATTACTCATCTCTGGGGAAATTTTCTAAGTTCTAGGAGGGAATAAGGACAAGAGCACAAGCATATCACAAGCCCTTTGGACCTGCCCACCTCCCAACTTTCCAAGTCCTGTCTGTATCCTCCCATAGCCAAGGCTGAATTGAAAGGAGGGCGGTTTCAGGAGTGAATGATGCAGGGGTCTGAATGAATGGCGGTTGGTCCAGCGAACCTGGCTGTGGAGGTAGAAATAAGATGACGATGACAAAAATGAGAACCATGGAGAAAATACGTTGGCCCTGCCAACCACCCAGTGCAGGTGGATCTGTTTTGCTATTCTGAGAACGTTGCTGGAGTGCCCAAGTAACTAATGAAATGAAAGCTAAAGCGTGTGCACACTGGTGCTTCTCTGAAAGCCCATAAGGAGAATGTCAAATGTTTGAATGTTTCATTATATTTTATATTTCATAAGATGCTGCAGGGCACAGAAAGAATAAAAAGTAATGGCTAAAAAATGGAGGAGCAGGAGTGATAAGTCCTAGAATTGAAAGTACCCATCAGCCCTGCTCACTGTGGGTAAAACAAAGGCTTGGGAGGAAAAAGGGCCACGGCTGAAAAGAGGGTCCTGATGTGAATCTCATTCATGCGACGAGAAAACAAAAACAAAGGAATCAAATTGGACACCTGAGACAAATTTACCCTCTCTTCCCCAACACTAATGCCCGAAAATGTGGGTGTCCTTTGGAAGAATTTGCTACAGAATATAACACTGGGTGCAGTGACCACAGAAATCTGGTTTCATTGTTAGTTATGGATGTAACCTGCGTCTGTGGCAATTGTGCCTCATGTGGAAGCTGCACACTTCAAAATATATGCTGTTGCTTTTTATTCTTGCATCTTACGATATGGAACCCACCTCCTATTGGGGATGTGCATGCTCATGCTCAGAGTTAACCAAGAGTGAGTCCCGCTGGCTGCGGATGTGAAACACGGGCCAGGAAAGAAGCTGCTGCCTTTCCATCACAGCTGCTTGGTAGTCTTCAAACACCCATCCTGTGTCTGAATATCTGCTTCAGAGGCCAGGCTTCTCGAGGTGACAATTGTATCTTTCTAAGTTGGACAGCAATGGATCCTTTAGATGACTACTTGGACATTGGAACTGGGGCAAACCATTATAAAATGTGAGATGACATCACAACTGTTTTCCTTGAAACGTACTTTATTCAGTTCAAAAGTCTTCATGTTGAACAAATTAAGCACGGTTGTCTGATGAGTACAGCCCTAGGAACCTTGGGAGAATAAATTTGGCAATTTATCAGCGCAGTTATTTTTTTATACTTTTTCAACTGTGACTCACACTAAACACATTTTATGCTTTTTACATCATGCATGAGATGTATTACATGCATACACACACACACACACACATACACACACACATACACACATACACACACACACACACACACACACACACACACACACAATTGAAAAAAAGAAACAGTAATTACCCTGGCTGTGTGCAATGCTCCCTATTCTATTCTTTTTTTTTTTTTTTTTTCCTACATATTAAGTCGTTGTGGCTTGCTCTCCTAAAAACTTTTGAGTTAGAGGGCATAAAAGGACACCGCAGAGTCCCTGTGCTCTGACAAGTTGACTGTAAGCTCTTGGAAGGTAGAAGCAAGCCCAGTGTCTACCAGAGTTCATCACATTATAGGAACTAATAAAAAAGTTACTTATTATCAATACTACTTACTAAGTATTTGACCTTGGGTAAGTCATGTATTGTCATTGTGTCTCAATTTTCTTATCTATGGAAGACACTCGAAGCACTAGCCTCTTGGCTTTGATGGAAGGTAGAAGCACCTACAACAGTGCTTGCCATATAGCAAGGTCTCCTTTTTATGATCAGTGCTGTGATTAAAGATTCTGGCAAGTGACGTCAAGTATAGCCAAATTATGTGGCTATTCTCTCATCCATTCATTTCTGCAGTGTCCGCCCAGCTCCTTAAACAATGCAAAGCATTTGATATTCATTTCTTTTGCTATCCTATCCACAACCTGATGAGGCAGGGACTCCTAACGGCAGTTTATAGATTAGACATAGAACAGTGAGCCAGTAGCTGAACATAATGCACCTAGTCCTTGACACCAAGTCAACAAGACTCCAAAGCCTGCGTCATTATACGGAGGCAAAGGAGGATCGGATGGTGGGTGCTTTAAGCAGACTGGTTGTCACTGGCAGAAGTCTGGGTGTAAGGTCCTATTATTTTGTTTCATGTACACTGTTTCTCCTTTCCTCCTTGTAAATGCTGTGAGTTGGATAATTGTAGAGGAGGTAGAAAGGATCCATATCATTCTTACATAAGAAAGAATAAGAGGAAATGGACCTGCCCTCATGGGCAGATTGGAATCAGCCAGAAGGGGTTAAAGTTCCAACTTTGATAAAGGTCAAGGAACGTGGCAAAAGGTAAGTTACCTGAGAAGCAGGAACAAGGGACAGCCAGGATCAAATGAAGAAATCTAAAAGAATGGAGAAACAAGTAAGTAAGGATATAGAGGCAAGGAAGTTTCTGGAACTGTGAGGTTGCAGAATGCAAGTTGCTCTGGCAGTCACTAATTTCCTTGGGTGAGTTTTACTTGCTCTAATGCTGCTTTTGAAGGGGAAGTTTCAGGCCTCCATTTTTGGATCCCAGCTTCTGAATGGATGAGACATATCGCCACTAAGTTCAGGGGTTGGTGGTTCATTCTTCATGCCAAATTCTACTCCTTTTAAACTACAACTTACTCACTTATGGAAAATTTCTTTTCCTACTTTTATTATGAAACGAGTAAAGGACATTTTCATACATATTTCAACTCAGATAAGTACCAAAACACTGTGCCTGTCTACTTTGATATTTTCTTGCTTGTGGGATTTGAAATGAAGTCTTGGCTGATTCTGTATTTGAGGCTATCAGCCTTCATCAATTGGTATTATGCTTGGTAACCCATGAGATTCAGAATCTGCAAACTGACACTGGGAAACATTGACAGACTGCAAATCTTACACCAGTGACACCTCATTTCCAGTAGTCTTGGGTGTTAGAATCAAATACCATGGCATAACACTCCTTGCCAATGAATTAATTTACACACTTGAATACTGGACCAGCATTGCTAATATGCCTGCCTTATTTTGACACCAAATGTCTAACCTCCTTCTAAAATTGTTCAGTCCTCTGTTCTAAAGCTATTGAAATTCAGGACAGGGACATGACTTCTGCATACTTTAATATACTTATGCTCTTTGTATCTCAATTCAGAGGTTTTTTTTTTTTTTTTTCTTTTAGCAATTAAGGCAATAAATGGATTCTACACACACAAGTGTCAATATGAAAATTGGAAACCGTATAGTTAAACATCTAACAGGGCTGGCTATAGTGTGTGATAGGCAAGATACGCAGGGCACAAATACTCTCCTGGGTTCGTACAAGTGCCAGTTCTAGTCTCAGCCCTGAGATGCAGTATCTCCTTTCTGCCTGTGGCATGACTCCTTCCAGAATTATTGCTAGCACCCAAGGCACTGAGCAACAACTAATTTTTCTACTGTTGCAAGATTCCTAGTGTGGTTTTTGTTTCCTAGTCTCAAATCCATGCTTCCATTCCATGAGTGTGGGCTGCCTGGACTCCTGTCTTCAATGGAGATATCTATAATAATGTGACAATTAGGAAAAGCATGATCTGGGAAATCAAAAGTGGAATTGGGTCTCCCAGATCCGTTTCTGCCACCATGTGCCAGTACCAATCTGCTGCCTTCTCCATTCAAACTCTCCCTCCCTTGTCTAGAATTTTGACACTGATTCTGGATCTTATCAAAATTTTCCTTTGCAGCTATTTCCATGTTAAACTTTACTGGTAGAGGGTGCTGCAGGAATTCTACATAAGCTTCTTGCTCTGCCGCTTTTCTTCTGGCCTCTGTGGTGCGGTGACCACAGGTGTGGAAGACCAGCAAGGAGTCTCTCTGGCACTCCTCAGCGCTCCCCAGTGAGTCTCACTCTTTGTGGACATCTTCCTCAACAATGCTGGGAGGAAGACCCAGCAGGGCCCCACCCTCAGCTAGTCTCCCCGGCACCTCAGCAGGCTGATTTCTGTTTGCCAGTCCCAGCCTGTGGCATCTGGTTGAGCGTCAGTGTCATCAATGGGCCACAGTCATATCTTCTTCAACAAAATGTAAAATCTCAGCCTTGGTGAGGGTGGGCTGGAATAGGGACGTCTACATTTATTTATTTATTCCTGGAGTTTCCTCTCTCATTCCTAAAGGTGGTAGCTATGATATACATCCCCTCTTCTTATAGTCTTCAAGGCTGTCTTTGTCTCTTTTGTAATTATTCCTATTTTGCCAATTTAATAATCCTCTATATTAAAATTTCTCCTATGACTGGTGTGGTTTCTTTCTCTTGGTTGGCCTTTGATTCATTCTGTGGTTCAAATGAGACCCACTAAAATTTGAGCCTACTTCACTTTTAGAAAGTGTCTGAAAGGAGATACAGGGCCTGTTATGGTTTGAATGTGTCACCTCGAAAATTCAGGTGTTGCGAATGCATTATATTAAGAGATGGTGATTTCACGAGGCAATTAAGTCAGGAGAGCACCTCCCTTGTGAATAGAATTAGGTGCACATAAAAAGACTGGATGGAGGGAATTCAGTGTTCTCTCCTTCCTCTGTCTCCCATGTGAGAAGTCAGTGTTCTCCCTCTGTAGGGAACACAGAATAAGGTGCCATCTTGGAAGCAGAGAGTAACACTCACCAGATGCATGACCCTGCCTGTGACATGAACTTGACCTTGAACTTTAAGTCTTCAGCACTGTGGAAAAGTAAATTTATCTTCTTTATAAATTACCAAGTCTCAGGTATTTTGTTGGAGCAGCACAAAACAGAACAAGACAAGAACCTTATAGGGGTCATTATCCATTTCCTTAGAGGTAGATTAGAAATGGCCTTCTCTGAATAGAACTGCTTAAAAGTAGTGAAATGCTCATGAAAAGGTGATATGTAGCAGTCAGGCTTTGTTAGTTCACCTATCTCTAGGCCTTTGTGTTTACACTCTTTCCTCTTCTAGTTTTGATCATAGTTTAGGGTCACCAATGTTTGGATTCCAGTTGCTTGTTTCTGTTTGAGTCTCAGACTTTCCTTGAGGCATATATCTATAGATGACATATTGGTATATCAAGATTTCCTTGGAGGAACTCACAGATTCTCACTCTTATTTGTTTTCTATTTTTGTTTTGTTTTGTTTTGTGCTTTCACAATTCTGAGTCCCTGGAATTGCCTTCTGAGCTCAGTGTTGGGTCTGTCTGAATACGTGCTTACTTACACTGAGTATTAGTGTTTTCATGACTAATTATTCTGAGACTGAGAGCAACCACATTGCTTATGAGGCTTAAATGGAAATTAAAATGTTTCTCCATTTCTCACCTATGATTTTCCTGCCAGCTGGGTCAAGGAACCATCTAACTTATAGGAAGAGTTGTTGAACTTCCACAAGACTCAGATTACACTGGTTGGCTTGAAAGTATACATTGGCATTACCATGTCCTTAATTCTGAGTTTAGATACAGCCGTAATAAGGAAAGTGAGTACATTTTAGTTTACATTTTAGCTTAGAGGTAGATCTTTCAAACTCAGTGTGCATATTTATGAACTATATCAGCATTACCATGTCCTTGATTCTGAGTTTCATAAAAAAATAAACTAGATAACAGCATTTGAGCCAATGACATTGGCCCACATTTTTAGCAGTAAAATACTGCAACACTGATTTCTGACTAGGGCCCTTCATAAATGGACTTCATGCCTTCCAATGTGTTCTTAGTAAAGAATACTCTAATTCTTTCAGTTTCCTGTCAATAAAATTAGCATTGAAATATACTTTGGTCGTTCATATATGGGCTGTATGTGTATAAACTACCAAGTATTGCAAATAAGAAGATACACTGAACTCACTCTGAAGGTTGATAACTACTTAAGTTGGTTTAACTAAGTTGTTTTATCTAAGCTGTGAACCAACTTCAACACAGCTGATCAGATGTTTGATTTAACAATATAGCTTTCACAGTCTACCCTGTGTCTCCTTCTAATTTTTCAATGAATATTTTCATTTGTATCTTGAGGACTCTGTCTCAGGATCTTGGAGTGTCCTTGGTTATCCATTACTCCTCTACTGTCACCTAGGAAAGGAGAAATTAGACTTATTTATGCAGATATTCTTTTGAAATAAATATTTTAAACAGTATTTCATTTCTAGACATACTATTCAAAATAGAGGATTTAAAACAGAAGCAGAACTAACCCCCCATTTTTGCGAAGAGCACCTTCATTCACTGATTTTGTATCTTAGTTATAACCATAAAAATTTCCATGTCAAATAAAAACAGCTTAAAAAAATGAGGGCTTCTGATTGATGGCATTAGTCAGATGATGGGGCACCATTCCTGTGTTCTGAAAAACAATGGAGTTTCTTATGAAATGGAGTTTCCTGAGAGAGTGCCACAGGACCGCAGGCTATTAATTATACAGTTTTATTGTTATCTTTTGTTCAGAACAATAGTGCTCAGAAGGTCCTGTGGAATTTTCTCCCATGCGATCATGTCGGGTTTTGATTAAGCATCATTATATACAGTTCATTAACAATGTATCTTAAAATGAGTTTTTGATTGAACATTTTTATTGGTCATTTACTATAATGGATGGATTTTGTTGAAATTTCAAATAGAAAATTTGCCAGAATAGTTACTGTATTTTTCATTATATATCATTATGCTTTTCCCCACTAAAAGAACCTAAGTTTCTTTAAAAAAAAAAAAAAAAACTAACTTTCAAAAATTAGATATTGATCTATTACCAAGGCAATTGCTCTTTCCATAGTTCAATTAGGAGAGAAACTGAAACTAGTACTATTGAATAGAAATAAGAAAAATCTTGGAAATTAAATAATCCTATTAATCTAGCTCATTTTTCCCTAGAACCCAAGTCACTCTTTAGGGAAGTGAATCAACTCTTTCAAGTTGGTAAGGGCCCTTTTAAAGCAGTACTAAACCTGAGCAGCCTAACTGGATTCCCCATTATTAAAATATTAATCTAAGGTTCACTACTTCTGTTTTTAATACTGCTTTTTAATGTTTAAATCAAAAGGTTAAAAATTACTGGGCAATGGGTCAATTGATTTTTATAATGCCCTCATATTTAACAAAAAGTTAGAAAATTTTTTAGGATTATTTAATACATCAGTAAAAACTGCCCTGGAATATTTTGATATTAAATATAATTATCACTGTAGATATTGAAGCAAAGCTAGATAGCTACTCATTGAGGAAGAGAAAATGGTGAAATAGATAATCTTGAATATTTCTTTCAATGCTAATCTTTTATGAGGTTATTACACCCCTCTAATCCCAGGTATAATACAGGGCAAAGGCCGGAGAACTGGACAAGGAGGTGGAAGATTACTCTCTGGCTTCAGGCAAGTTGCAAAATTGCCTTGGCTTTGGTTATCTTATCTGTGAAAATAAAGAAATTGGATTAGATGTCCTTAAATGTTTCTTCCTACTGGAGCATTCCATGTTTCTCTATTTCTCTAATGACTGGAGATTAAATCAAAGTCCTCCCAAAACCTATAATTCTGTCAGGAAATACCAGACACATAGGGTGCTAGAGTTCGTGAACAAGTGTTAATAAATATGAAAACTTGAATGACAGTTCTGATATCTATTACAATATATATGTATATCTACTTCATTTACTTTTTATAGTTTCATAGTTTTCTTCCTACTAAAAATGCAAATAAGAAATAAATCAATCAAGGGTAGAAGTTTCCTAATTACCCTTCGCTATTTTCTCCTTTGACAGCGATTACTGCTGCCACTGAAAGTGTGTATGAATTGGAATATGCCCTGTCATTGTCATCATAAAGAAAGGTCAAGTTAGAATGTGAGTTGCTGAGCATGGTTTATTTTTCAGGAAAGGAAACTCTAGTCATTGCTTACTTCTCTAAATCTTATTGATTGATTGTCATTATCCTTCCTCTCTATCTTTTTCCTCTTTTTTTCCCCTGGGTGGAATATAAGGCCTATCAGCTCACAAGTATACTTCTAAGTCTGTAATGAAATTGGGAAATCTGAGAAATGTGAAATTAGTTAACCACCCAGGCATTTGAAGGAGGGGAATTCTCAATTGGAAACTTGAAAAGAAAGGAATCCTAAATGTAAAGTTTACATTTTATCTACTTCAGAAATCTCTCTACATCTTCTCTTACTCTTTCACTATTTCTTTCTTCTGAATTTGTCTCTTCCTCTTCCTACTAAAAAAAAAAAAAAGAAAGAAAGAAAATGTGCCAAAAATTTATTAGATTATAAATAATTTTGTCACTGTTCATTCTATGACATTAAGTGCTTCACACTTCCTCATTAACCTGTATCTCAGAATTTAATGATTATTATCTCAAGTGGGGGCCAAATAAGGTACTTTCTCCCTCTACCACATCTCCTTTTTTCGACCCCCTATTTAAGCGACATAACAGTCATGAAAGAATAGAGTGTGAAGAAAATGAATCCATTGTAACATTAAGTTCATCAGTCAAATTTAAGACCTTATTTAGAGTTCATTCAGAAAGTATTTTTATTTCCCACATGTGATATGAATAAGAAAAGTAACTCTGTTAGTCTTTGATATTTAAATAATATAAAAAATACGTAATACTTTTTATTGGTCATTTTGTATGGAGAAGGGTCTATGGAAATAATAGAAATTTCCTACTCTATTATTGGTGCTCCATAGTATGTCTCTACATATATCCCATAGCTTTGCTTCAGATATTTAGATAAAAGAAAAATGGTTCAGAGTCATATTGGCAGTTTTAACACTAACTAATCATTCTAGTAATATGTTCTTGACCATAAGGGGGGAAAATAGGCCAATGTGATATGATGTATCATCTGTATTTAATATTAGAAAAGCAGGTTAGCATGTATAGTCATTTTTATGTTGCTGTGACAAAATACCTGAAAAAAACAACTTAAAGGAAGAAATGTTTATCTGGATTCACAGTGTCAGATGTTTCAGTTCATGATCAGCTAGCTCCATTATTTTTGGGTTTGTGTTAAGCCATACATCATGGCAGAAGTTCATGGTAGAACAAAGTCGCTTACCTTATGAAGGGAATCTGGGGAATTAAAGAGAAAGAGAAAGAGAGAGGCAGGGGAGAGGGAGAGAGAATGAATATGAGAATATAAATATATAAAAAAGGGGTGCCACCAATGACCTACCTCTTCCAATTTAACTTGACCTCCTAAAGTTTACACCATCTCCCAATAGTCATCAGTTATGAACCCATAAAACTGATCAACTCATTGATAAGGTCAAAACTCTCATGATTCACTTTCCAAGAGCCCTATCTCTGAATATTGCTGCACTAGGGACCAAGTCTTCAACACATAAGCCTTTGAGGGACATTCCATATTCAAACCATGACACTTGTTGCTTAGGATTGTCATCTTTGTGTAGCTAGAACAGAATATGAAAATAGATTTAAATTGTCCAAGCCAGGACTAGGATAAGACCGAGACATCTTGTCTTTATGCCAGCAATAGACATTTTGGAAAAAGAATGAAATTTGATGATTAAAAATCTTGGCCTCTAACCTTCAGTCTGTCTTGACTACTTGAATAACCTAGGCAAGCTAATTGCTCTCCACTGGACTTGGCTTCCTAGTCACTGTTCAGATAAAGAAATGAGGCATTCTGTGTCTAGCACAGAGCAGGTGCACATGAAGTCGTCACAAGTTCTGAAGTTTCCTCAACCATGACATTAGAAGTTTCACCTATAACATGACAGTTAGCCAGTTTTCTAAAAGCACTAGAACCCTTTGAAGAACAACAAATTTTACATGGAATCCCAATAAATTAAACAGATAAGAGCTGATCTCTTCTGACTGAAGTGAAAGTAGGAAGCCCAGAGCTACTTGAAAGAAAAGGAATCCTAAATGTAAAGTTCACATTTTATCTACTTAAGAACTCTCTCCACCTCTTCTCTTACTCTCACGTTTTCTTTCTTCTGAATTTGTCTCTTCCTCTTCCTACTGGTCATACCAAAAGTTTCACACTTGCTCAGGATTCCAGTGTGTGTATCATATGCATATCATAGATCTTTCCAGCATCTTTAAGTCATTAATTATTTATAGGCCTAACAGATATTCTGTGTGGGCTACACATGCCACAGTCTCTAGTGTCCCACCTTTTATTTTCCTCAAGGTCATTCCTCTGACAATTCATGAAAAAAGGGAAGCAATAACGATGTGGTGAATTATAATGGGACTTTGAAACTGTGTTACAGATCATACTTTTGTGTATGAAATGTGGTGAAGCCAACTGAAAACCAACTCGATTCATGCATAGTGGTATAATGGAAGCCATCTATCTGTTCTGCTCACAGCGAGTGCTGAAATTTTTTACTGAAATTATCATTTGGGGGCCCCCCCAGTTTAGATATCTATAATAAGAAGAGTTTCTTATAATTCAAGACTATATAAAGACAAAAGAACCATTTGGTTTACAATAAGTCAAAGCAGTGTAGTAACTGTGTATATTTTACTAACTACTGAACTCACTTTTACAATAACCACACTTGGTATGGTTGTGTGATGGGGAGAGGCTACAGAATCACATTAAACTAAGTTTAAATCCCAGCTCTTCCACTTACTATCTTTGTGATCTTGGGCAATGATTTTTACCCTTGCTAAACACCAATTTCCTCATTAGTGAAATGAAATGTGAATTCATTCTTTATTTGGGTTGCTATGAGATTTAAAATAAGATATGTATTTATTTATTTACATATACATATGTCTAAATAATGGAGACTAACATTGGGCTCAGCATAGAGAAGATACTCAATGAGTATTGATGTATTAATTCATTTTTGCTTAAGTATAGTGTTGATGTTCACTTATAGACACTACTCAAGGACAGAATTGGTGAAATTGAGCCAAAATTTCTGAGGAGCTCTACCAGCACAGCCTGTTTCCTTACTTTTCTTTTATTTTTCTACCTTTGCATTATTTATGGATCATCTCTGGGGTCTTGAGCTGGCTTGTATTTTTATGCTAATATCAAGAAATTCTTGAGTTTTGTGTTTTCAGTGTTCACACAATAAAGAAGTAAATGTCTATCAACTGTATGGTTATAACTATTAGCTACTAATAACAACTGCATGGATGCAGCAACATTAGAGCAAGAGGAAGGCAACTCTTTCACAATGTGCTTTACAAATTGCCTGTTGTTGTTATATGTCAACTTAAGAATGTGGATTCTCTTCCCACACCCCTGCCATTGGATATCCCATTAAATATTTTGGGGGTAGTAAATGACTTCAGTTTATATACTACAGGAATATTTTTATTCTTTCTGTACACAGCATTAACTTTAGAATTCAATCCACACAGATTGAATATAAAATGAAATAACCTTGTTAAAATGAAGTTTCTGATTCACTAGGTCTGAGAGGAGAGCCTGAGATTCTGCATTTCTAGTAAGTTCCCCAGTGATGCCCAGGCTGACCACAGTTTGGGTAGCAAGGCTCCCAGGTGATGTTAGGTCACCTTATAAATCATCCATTATTGCTCCTCCACCATCTATTTTGCCTATCCTGTTAGAATAAGCAGATTTTTTATTTATTTATTCCATGCCAGCCATGTTTGAAATACAAATAGTCTCAAAATTTTTTTTTAAAAAAAAGAAAGAAAGGAGAAAAAAACAACCTATTGCTGACTTGGACAGTTTATGGTGTTTATCTCTGAGAAAAGTTATCTTCTAAAAGGAATAAAAATAAATAAAAACAAACTCACAACTTCGGGTCCATTTTAAAAGGATGACCTAATTTTACATGATGGACTTCTTTGGCAAATTTAATCTTTTTTTGACCATCCAGCAGGTCAGTTTACTAACCACATAAAAGTCCTTGATGGAAAAAAACACCTTCAGGACTTTGAAAATTATTAAAATAACATTGGCATGTGACTGAGTCTAGCCCCCGGCAGGCTGAGCATTTACAATAACAAGCACTCTTCCTTCTAGACCCAGTCAACAGTGATAGGTCTGTGAGCTCTGTCCAATCAGTGAGAATGGTGCAGATGAGAAATGCATCTCCATGAATTTATTGCTTTGTCAGTAGCCACAGTAAAGACATGGAGGGCGACCCACTGGGCTCCCCCGACTCCCTGCCTCCAATCTTAAGGCTTGAGGATATGAAAAAAAATGTCATAAACTCATTATTTTAAGAGCTGCTTCTTAAGAAAATGCTGGGCCCAACATTCCAGAATACATTATCGCTTGAAACACAGATTCTCATTGACAACATTTTGTGGACATCCATTTAATATTAATATTAAACCAAGGAAATAATGGTCCTTGTTTCTTTCCTTTAAAATGACAGGAATAGTGGGTACTTGTTCCTTCCGAAAAACAGGAAATATCTAAGCCAGCAGTATTCACACTGGTGACATTCCTGCATTACTTCAGTTATCGATTGAAGCTTGCCAACTTCTCCATGATGCATCTGTCTACCCGTGAGAAGGGAGAGGCTTGTGCGAGAGATGGACTTGTGAAGGTTATCTCAGGAGCAAATGATATGCAGCTCTCTATCTTTTAAAAGGTCTTGATGTGCTGTGTAACAGGACAGGCACTGAGGCACAGAAAGTGGGGCATCTAGCTATAATTTTCTAAAATTAATGATGTGATGTTTTACTGTAATTATTACAGAATTTGGACTTAATTCTTCAGAATGGATGCCCAAACCAAACAAGCCTCATTTATACTCTTTTCGGTCACCTTGAAACTGCTAGGAGCTTGAGAGTCTCTAAGAGTTTCCCAGAATCCTTGAGGCTCTTACCCACCAGGTAATTTAAAACGTGTGAAAGGGCTCGGGTGGGGCAGAAGCACCAGTCTTGGATGAATTTATACTCAAAAATCTCAGAGGGACTTCATTTTGATACTTGTGCCAACTTCTAAGTGCAATATTTTATTGTGTCCTTTCTGTTGAATCTAGACTGTTAGTGCCCCCACCCCAATCTTGCCCTAGGATCTGCACATTTATAAACACAAGAAAAGGATTTGCCGAGGCTCAGTTTGTTCTATTGATTTGGAGAGTGCTGCAGGGTGTCCCAAGATCAATAAAACACTGGTCTCCTTCCTTGCCGGTTTCCATTGCTCCAAATTTGCCTCTTTCCTTTTCTCATCTTGCTCTTGGGGCTCCATGTCATGTGGGTCTGATCTCTTTCTCTCATCTCTCAGGGGAAGAAAATAATCCTAAATGCTATATTTTAGGCTCATTCCTGCAGTACCTTTCCAGGTGGATGAAAGGAGCCCTGAAACTCCTACAAATTCCTGTAGGTCTACCTCCTCTTCCAGTGTCTGCCTCCATCTGCACCAAGGCATAAAAGTGCAGGACTGTTAAACTTTACTTGGACAAGTGCAGGGATTATTTTTACATTCTTGGCAGAGGAGCAGAGTATGTATTAGTCCATGTAACCGTGTGCATGCCTGATGCATTTTTTATGTGTTTCTGTCTCCCCCAATCCCTGTTTGTAGTGTGAGCCAAATGAGAGTTTGTATGTATGTATGATATATGTAAGGAAATTTTGCATGCATGATAGTGTGTACATGGAAGAGAAGAGGATTATAAATAAAATATTGAGGTAGGGATGATAAAACTCCAACGAGGATAAAATAGCTCAGCTGTGGACAATACAATGATTCTCTGATGACTGTGTTTCACTGAAGATTCTTGTCTTACACTCTGGAAAGTCACCTTACACTGGACAGGTCTTCCTTTAAAGCAGGTGATAAACCACCCCTGCAAAAAGAATATGGTCTTAGGAAACTGCCTTTTCTCTCCCAACACCTAAAGATGACTTTCATTAACTCATTTTACTGCAGGATGAAGATCCAGTAGCTGGAACAAAGTTTCTCAGTAATGATTCTATATATATTAAAAAGATGTACTTGGCTTTCCCTGAATGCTTCTCTTTTCCTTTTTCCCAGGACTAAGACAGAAAAGTACGGAAGTGAGAAATACATGGCCAAAATATTAGAAAATTTGGCAAAAAACCTTACTATAATTTGGATTTTAAATGTCCCCAAAGGCTTGGTCCCCAGCCTGTAGTGCAATTGAGAGGTGGTGGGACCTTTCAAAGGCAGGGCTTAGTGGGAGGAAGGTAGGTCATTGGGGACATGCCCTTGAAGGGCATATGGGAACCCTGGTACCTTCCTCATCCTCTCATTGGCAACTGACCATGAGGTGACGGATCTCTGCCATGCGCTCCCAAAGTGTTCTAGTATGTTGAACAGGTTCAAATCAGCATGGCCAGTTGGGTCTAGAGAGAAACCTCCCAAACTGTGAGCCAGAATAAACCTTTCCTTTTTTAAAGTTGATTTATCCTAGGCATTAAACAGCAATAGAAAGTCAACTAACAGAGCTATGTCCCCATGCTTGAGAAATAAAACCACTTATTATTCCCATTACTATAAACCCCTGCTGCCCCTCAAGAGTAAAGGACCGGTACTGGAGTCCAGAATTCTCTCTCACAGCTGTCTTCTCCAACGGGGACTTATCTTCTGCAGCTCTGTGCCTCCTTTCTGAACTCTGATCTCACCTCAGGGAAGTAGCTGTGTCCCTCTACCTGAAGATAAATTCAGTCAGTCTTGGCATCAGTAGGGGAGGATTTTACTTTAAATCGTTGGATCTTTGGCCTATCCAGACTGAATAATGGCTAGAAGACAGACTAAGTAAAGCAAGGTAGTCCCCATCTGGTTGTTCATTTTCCTTGGATTGTTTTGTAAAGAAAACTTTACAAAAGTCTTTCAATTGGATCCAGGAATTCTCTGCAAGTGAATATATATGGAGTTTGTCCATTTTAACTTCTGGCACTGGACTCCCGGCGTGCTCTTGATCCACACTCCACGCTCCAGCCTGGTTGTTCGCCCTCCCCTTCATGACTGACAGTCCCTACCCTGTACTGGGAAACCATCTGTCTCCACAGCTCGCCCACACAAGGATGGAGTTGTCGTCAGTGCGGCAGCCAGGACTGCTGCAACAGGCATTGATGCCAGACAATACAGGTGTCCGGGAGCATTGAGAGTCACCAAGGAGACCCAGAGAAGCCAGCACTGCGTCAGCGGAGTGCAGTGTGTCTGCAGGCTTCATGATCCTGTCCCGTTCTAAGGTAATGGAGCCCAAGGATGGACGCTGAATCACAAAATGCAATCCCACCAAACCCTAATTCATACCGACAATAATAGTGTCAGTGATTATTCACCGAAAACTTAGTGTGAGCCATGGTACCATGCTTGGTGAATTACCTACTTCAATCTACACAAAAATGCTATGAAGAAGATACTGTTATTACTTCTGTTTCTAAAGAGAGAAAGTGAAGAAGAACGGCTTGCCCAGATTACCTGGATAGTGATGGGGCAGCCTTGCTCCTAAGCCCACATTGTACCACCAGATGTTAGTGCTTCACTTAGCCTGTGGAACTCAGACAAGCTGAAGAATGCGTCTTCTGAGAGCACATTTATCTGACTCTAGCATTCACAATATAATCAGAAAAAAGTATGGGACTATTCCAAATATTTTCTCCCAAGGTAACTCATTAAAATCATTAAAATATATATTTGGGGGAAGAAAAAAAATAATGGCTCTGAATGGAGGATTTAGGATTCCATAACATTCTAACAATGGAATAGTTAGAAATGAAAGACCTAAACAAAAATTCCATTTATTATTTATGTCAAATGCATATGTAAATTTCACTAAAATGATAATTTGCATTATGTGAGATTCATAGAATGGTAGCCAAGTAACAGAAATATCTTGAACTTTAGACCAAGAAATATAATAATGAATCATATAAACTGAGCAAAGGGTAAGGCAGCCCACGGAAAAATGTTCAGGGCTTGTTAAATCTCAGTAAACTACAAAATTCTCCATGAAGCCAATGAGAGTGATCAGTTCCTAAGTAAGGACACCCTTTTTCTCTACAGCAGAGAATTAACCATTTCAAAGCAGAAAATGTTTTATAAATGTAGTGATTATTCTCAAATTTATTTTAAAAGTGATTAATGTGCCCCAAAGTGACTTATTTAAATTTAAATGTTAATTTGGTTTTAAAAGTAGGCATCCCCATGCATCTTATGCCAGAAGAGGAGAACTATGCAAACATTTTGTTCTCCAGTCTCTGGTCCAATGCCCCAATGGGTTTTTGTTGTTGTTGTTTTTAACCTGAAGTGGCCCCCAGTGAAAACAAAATAGAATGTTTGAGGGACATCTAGAATAAATAAACAGCAGGTCTTTCCTTAAAAAGTGGTAGTTCTTAAATGAACTGACGATTTTCTTTGTTGATGCAAATGAAATGCTAACATTAAAATATCCTCTAAGCTTCACTTGTAGTTTTTATAAGAATAGAGACCAGCTTGGACGTATTTCTGTGTGCCTATCTTAATCCTCCAGGACTAAGGATTCTGAGCAAACTGCTGAACCTGCAATGTTTGTCTATTTATCTGTCTTCCATCTGCACATAATATAGACCTCACATTGTTCATTTGGGAGTCCCTGTTATTGTCCAAATGTCTATCACAAAAGAGGGTGCCTTAGTACTCTAGGGTAACTGGCTGTGGTACCAATGGACACAGATGGTGAATGAATGCATTAATATGCTCTGTTCATGATGGAAATTGCACAGCAATAATATATTTACTTGAAAGGATTGCTTCCCATTTTTGTTACAGAGTTTTTGAAACCATGGCTTGCATGCACAAAATGAAGTGAAGATTTGAGGCAATTGTTTGAGTAGTATTTGTAAGAGGGGTGGAGAAATTATAGCTACCTGTTAATGAATAGTTAACTTTAAATATAAATTTACCCGACCAACCAACTTTCTTGAGGGATTTTGCCTCATTGACTCTTCAATTTTCTCTGCCATGTTTCCTGTATAGTCAGAATCATAGTGGATGTGGGTGCTTGGAAGGAAAAGTTAAGCTTCCTGTCCCCTAAGGGGAAAGAATGGAGGTGGCAATATTTCACTGTGACTCAGTCATCACTTTTGGGTAGTTAAATGAAGAATTGTTTATAGAGCCATTTATAAAGTGAGAAGCTCAATGTCTATTCCCTACAGTCCCCCGTAGGAACAGGATTGTGTGAAAGTAATTTCTACCTCCGTGTCCCTCACAAATACAATGTCATTGGATGTGTTTGTAGATGGAGAGAGGCATGATGATTGTGGATAAAGAGATCGGTATATATATAGATCAGCATGAAAATATTTTTTGACTTTATTAAATAAGATGTAGATACCCTGGAGGTCATTTGGAAATATTACACAGTGCTATGTTAAAACATGGTTAGATAAGAACTTTTGCTGGTATTTTGTTTAGTACCTGAGTGTTGGCTGATCTCGCACAGGAAGGAGAGCAGGCGGGGCTGTTATGTACTTCCCTTCTGTCTTTAGGCTCTTTGAATTCCACCTATTGCTTTCTCTGTTGCCCATTCTACCAATATTTTGTCTGATTTTTTTTTTTTTTTACCAATTTCCCTTAAAAATTTTAAGAATATGTTTCCTGCAATCAATGAAATAATGTAAACATATTTAAAAAAAATTAAGGGTCTTCCCTAATGACTCTCACTTTGCACTCCTGTTCCTTGTGGCCAACTTCTACTAGGTAAAGGGTTTGCCAGCCTTCTGAGAAGGAGCCAGGACTCACTGCCCAAGGTGTGTAGAAGCCAATATCATGGCATCATTTTTGCAAAATGAAAGAACTTCATTGCAAGATTAACTGTCTGGAGTTGGGAGCTCGGATCTGCCTCTCTGATTTGTTGCTATTAGAGAATTATAGGAAAGGAGAGGGGAGAAACTGCTTATTGATTGGAGGGCAAGAATGGGGTGTTAGGGTTCTATTGTACAGATGTAGGTGGTCCTCAAGTCTCTTTGCAGGGGCATATGTCTTTTGAGGTGAGGGGGGTTAAATTCTATGGGGATTGCTTTAGAGCTTGTGACATTAAATTCATTGACCTCAGGCTGACTGCTTCTTCTGCGCATGTTCATTATTAAAAAGCCTGTTCCGAGCGGTCCTTGAGTGAATTCTGCAAAAATAACTTGAGCGCTTTATTATTTAAGGAATTTGTGTTTCACTGGGTCTGGGCCTTGGCCAACTTCACTGGTGTGCATCTAGGAATACTTCTTTTCATGCTACAGGTCTAGTTATACATTAAAACCTACATGTGTGTGTACATTTTGGTTTTTTTTTTTTTTTTCTTTTATAAAACTTGAATTATATCAAGCACATCATTCTGCAATTTGCTTCTTTTCTTCCTGGTCAACAAATAATTATTTTCTTAAGAGATGAAAGTTTTCTATCTGTTTGACAAATAAAAGTTAGACATTTTTTTTGTAACAAGTTTTAAAGTAGGTACATGTTTGAAATGGCTTAATCAAGTTAATTAGTATGTGTGTTACTCTATAACCTTATGTTCATTTTTGTGGTGAGAACACTTAAATTCCATCATTTTAGCAATTTTTAATTTATTTATTTTTAAAAATAAATCCAAAATATCCAATGATAGCATAGTATTTGTTTAAACTACTGTGATTTTCAGTCAATTTAGAGTTTTATTTACCAAAATATATTGCGATTATGATACTTTTTTGAATATATTTATGTACTAGCGTATATAACATATTATGATTAACATAAATTATATGTAACTATATATAGTATAGATAATTATTTTTATTACATATTGAAATCACATGTAAATTTTAATATGTATTCTAGATTACATTTAAAAAACCAGATAGCTTGATGAATGTGGGTTTTTTTGCTTTTAATAAACATTAAAAGTAAAATTTCCAAAGTGGTTTATAGTATTTTACATTCCCACCAAAATGAAATCAAATGTCTCTGTCCCCTCAGCCTTGTGAGCACTGAATTAGGCACTCTTTTAATTATTTTGCAATTTTGCACATTAACCATGGGACCTTGTTTTGCTTTCATTTTGCATTTCTCTGACTTCTACTGAGGTTGAGCCACTCTTTCCCATTCATCTGCTACTTATTATTTTTCCAATTGTTTGTGTCGCTTTCTGTCTTTTACTTACTGATATCTAGGAGCACTTTATCTATTGGAGAGGTGGATTTTTTTTTTTTTAACTCTGGATGTATTGGATTTCTTTTGGTGCTTCAATGGTCTCTTGATATTACTTATTTGGTAAATTGAAGCCCATCCTTTGGGCAGGATGGGTGAATGTCTGATGAAAGCTATAAAACGCCCTATAGCCCTGCATATGCTTCCTCACCATGAGTCTGCCCCACCGTCCCCAATGCACAGGTGGCATGTGTCCTCAGGAGAGATGAGAGAATACAAGAAACCCTCCATGCCTCCTGTGGGACTTCCTCATGAAAGGAGAAATCGAGGCTCAGGTGGAGAAGCCAACAGCCTTTTCAGTTCCATGAATTGGAGAAGAGAGGATAGAGTAGCTGTTGGGCACATCTTTAAAGTTGTTTAAATAAGCAGCAAAGGAGCATAAACTATAATAATGAAGGTTTCCTAAAAACAATCTTGGTTTCTTTCTATAATGGAGTGGTTGATAATTTTTCATTGATACCTTTATCTCATATATATGATGTTTGAGTCTTAAAAGAACTTCAGATGGGCGTGGTGGTACAGGCCTGTAATCTCAGTGGTTTAGAGACTGAGGCAGAAGGATCACAAGCTCAAAGTTAGCCTCAGCCACTTAGTGAGGCCCTGTTTCAAATAAACAAATAAAAAGGACTGGGTATGTGGCTCAGTGGTTAAGTGTCCCTGAGTTCAACCCCTGGTACCACAAACAAACAAACAAAAACTTCAGATAAAAAGTGTATCGAACATTTATATTGATGGTTACCTCAAACTGAACTGCCCATAGTTTTGAGTGACTTTATGTTGAGTCTTATAAAGCAATCAAGTAGGTCCTCAGTAGTCACTGCTTGAAAAAGTACGTAAAAAAAAATCTAAAAAATTCAAATTTTAGAAATGGGAGGAAATTTTATGCAGTTTGATGTCCTCACTTGATAGATGAAGAACTTGAGATCCAGAAAAACAATGAACTGCTGGTGTCAACTTGTGGGTATGTGACGACATCAGGAAAAAGACCCTTTGCTTTTGGAGTCCCTGCCCAGTATCCCTCAGTTAATCAAAGTCTTAATACAACTTACCAACCTGATTCTAACAGAGTGTGGGACAAATAGCAGAGGGGAGCTTGCTCTGGCGTCTATTTAGTGCGGAGGACATACCATGCGTCTCTGTAGCTTTATTGTGAGGACTGTCTCACCTGATACCCTCAGCAGGGCAACTTAACAGGAGACAGCTGGGTGGAGGGAGCTTAAGTGACCAGCCCACTAGGAGCTGGATGGGGACTTCAGCGTCCACTTGTGAATCTTGCCCAATGTACAGAAAGCCTCAGACTGGAGGTCATATAGAAGGAGAAGTTGACATCTCCAGTATTGTTCTCACCTCTGGTAATACTAGTTGTCATGTGCTTTATGAGTTTCACTGACTATGGTCCTCACCACTTCTACCTCGGATGACATTGTCAAATGTCCTATCTGGTATAAAGCTTAGGTAGTGACCCACACCTAACTCAAACATCGATATGACTATTTAGGAGCCATAAAGTTTTTATCTATCTTAAAATGCATGTGACCTTTGCTGACCCGAGTCCCAGTATGTCTCAAATGTCTGATACAGTCACTGGTCTCCATGAGCAGTCAGGGGCTTCCTGGTCCGCATTTAGAACTCCCAGAAGCTTAGAATCCTCAGTGAAGAGAGGTAGTTCTAAGCACATTCAATTTTTTTTTTAACCAATAAACTATTTAAGCCACTTTTATTTGAATTAGCATACATTCACATGGTTGGTTTAAAGATGATCAAAAATATACAAAGAGCTAGGCATGCATATCTGTAATCCCAGCAGCTCAGGAGGATGAGGCAGGAGGACCAAGAGTTCAGAGCCAGCCTCAGCAAAAGTGAGGTGCTAAGCAACTCAGTGAGACCCTTTCTCTATATAAAATATAAAATAGGGCAAAATAGAGCTGGGGATATGTCTCAGTGGTCAAGTGCCCCTGAGTTCAATCCCTGGTACACCCCCACAAAAATATATATGTGAAGGGCAAAGATATTAGTTTCTTATGGATTTTTCCACAGTTATTTTACAAGCACACACACACACACACACACACACACACACAGGTGCATACACACACACATACATGTACACACACACACACACACACAGATTTATTCCCCCTTTATTGGCTAATGACTGAATTCTATATCTGCTGTTCTTTATTTTGAGGTTTCCTCTTTATAGTGTATCTTGAAATTCTTCCTTAGAGCAGCTCCTTTTCCATTTTTTGTGGCTGCAGAGTATTCCACTGTGTGGACATATTAGCTTCACCAGTTTTCTATCAGTGAACATTTATTCTTTTGAACATTTGTTATTACAAAAATCTTACAATAAATTGCTTTCTAGATGGATTATTTTATTTGTATGTGAAAATGCATTTTAATGGAGTGAATTCCTCGAAGTAGAATTGTGAGGTCATGGTATAGCATGTGCTTATTTTGACAAATATTGCCAAATTTTTCTACATATGAAGGCTAGTTGACCACTCAGCAGGTCAAATCTGCCTGTTTCCTTAGCATCCTGTGAATTTAAAACCCATGCTTTTATTTTTGGTTGAAGAGGAAATTTTTTGTCAAGTTGAGAAAGTTAAAGTAATACTGGTAGCAAATCTTTCCAAGACATTAATGTGTTCCAGGCATTGTTCTAAGAGCTTTGTATTGACGTGGGAGTAACTATTTCATTCACTTCTTCCTCCTCCGCCCACCACTCAAAAAACTTTGAGTCCTTTAAGTTCTTCACATTCAACCTAAAATATTTTTCAGGAGTCTCAGGTGTTAGCCAGCTTTCCATTCTCACAATAAAGTACTTGGGCTAACCAACTTAACAGGCATAAAGGTTTATTTTGACTTATAGTGTTGGAAGTATCAGTTCATGGTCAATTGACCCATTTTTGTGGGCCCAAGGTGAGGTGATAGACCATAATAGGAGCACAACAGAGGAAGCCACTCACTGTGTGATGGCTTGGAAGCAAAAGAAGAAAGGAAGGGCCTGAGGGCTCCAAACCCCTTTAAGGGCATGATCCCCATGACCTAACTTTCTCCCTCTAGGCTCCGCCTCTTAAAGTCTCACCACCTCTCAAGAGCACCACTGAGGAACAATTCTTTAACATTTGATCTTTGGAGAACATTCAAGATCCAAAAGAGAGCCTCTTATAATGAAAAATAAAACTTGGGGAGATTTTCTTTTTTCCTTCAACATCTTCACTTCCAGTCTTTTCTCATGTGATTTTTTGTAAGAAGATAGTTTCCTTCTATATTTTCTACTGACCATCTTACCACTTTTCTGTTCTCCCTGTTCTCTGGTGCAGATTTCTCTGAAGAGCCCCACAGCACACTACTCAGATAGAGGAGCAGATACCAAGACGATGTCATAGCAGAATTTTCTTATTTCCACATTAAGTATGAGTTAGATTTGTTCCTGTTTTGGATGGAGTTGAGCTGCTGTTGATTTCTATGTTTCCCTGCTCAGTTATCTAAAATATCCTCTTTCCTTAGCAAGACTGAGTCACTCTCTTAGATCTTGGCATTTTAATTTCTTTCATATCAGCACCATTGACTTTCTGTTTGGAGCTTGTCTTCTCCATGAATAGCACTCTAGCCTCTCCATTTTCCTGCTCCAGGACAAGCAGCAGAGAACCATCGTGGGCTATGTCTGGTTAGCTGTTTTGCCAAATAACCAATACGGTGAGACATCACTGTGCATGGAGTTTTCTTTTACCCTCACTGCGACACCCACATGAACTATTCTGACTGTAATATTTGTTTCAGGATCTTCTTTCAAGAGGACCCCAGCTAAGTTCTGTGCACAAATGAACTTAATCCACAGGAAACTTTTACAAATGCAATACCAACATTGCCCTATTTCGTAGATGGTGAAGGTGAAACAGAGAAGGGGGTGGGCAAAATACTTGTTCAAAGTCACAGAGCTATTCTGTGGCAGCACTGGTTTTGAACACAGTCAATCAGGTCCATAATCTATGCTCTTAACTACTGTTCTCCGCTACCTTCCAATACGAGGCCTGTTAGAGGTGAGATGAACACCAATCACTTGGTTCTCTTATTAACTGAATGACTTGCCCCAAGGCAATTTCTTTGCATCACAGGATTCAAATTTGATAATTTGTTAAATGTCACAGACCTTTATAAGTTCGTTTGGTCAATGTCGAGATTGATTGTTGAAACTGAATTTCAGAGATTTGCTGCATGTGCAATAAGCCTTACATTCGCTTTTCTAAAAGGTATATGTTGGCACACACATACAATAGCCCATATATCATTAGTTTTTTGGTCTAAGAATCAGAATGCATGGCCTGACATAGGATGTGGCATCTCAATACCTCTCCTATCCTACATGAAAAGTGAGTCAAGAAATCTAAGGCACATAGTTATAGTACATATATAATCTCTTTTTAAAGCAAGTAGATTCAGAGAAAATAGGCTGGAAGGAATTTTTTATGGGGCTTTTTGTCAGAATAAGGCTGGCTCTTCCCCGCCTTTTGACCTTCAACTCCCAGGAAACCTAGGATAACTGCTTTGATTTACTCCTATAATAAGGTGATCGATTAATGTGAAAGGCCGGCTTTATGAGGCCTGTCCTCAAATGGGGTTGGAGATTGCCAGAGTGAGAGAGTTATACTGCCACTACTCTAAAAAAGGTCGTTGGAAAAGAATCACAGATAGCATAAATGATGGTTTCCACATCAAAAACCTCTCTGTAGAACAGACAGAGAGTGTTGAACACAATGCCTCTTGGGGTTCGGTGCAGATGTTATATAGTAAATATGGTTTGGATTGTTGCTGTACCTGTTCTCTCATTGTCAAAAACGATGCTCTTTGAGGCCCATTGTGGAGGGGCTGTCCTTGTGATTAAATGAAAGGCCACAGAGACGCCTCCAATACTTCTGGGAGGAGCTCATTGGTCTGTAATTAGGGATTGTCATCACTGTTTCTAATCCTCATGACCTGTTGCTGGTTGCAGTTCAAGGTGACGATTCTTTTTCCAGAGCATAACATTTAAAATAAGACAATGGAGCTGGGGTGTAGTTCAATGGTAGAGCATTTGCTTAGCATGCGTGGGACACTGGGCTCAAGTTCCAGTACTAAAATCAAATTAAATTAAAAATAGACTGATACTTAAGCCGAGCCCAGTGTGAGATAATCTTGAATCTATAGTTTGGCCTTCCCTGACCGCTGAGAAGGACAGGAGGACTTTGGTGTGTGACTGGATTTGTCAGGAATGAGAACAGCCTTTCTGCTGTTGGATCTCTAAGCACGACATGATGTGTCTGACTCTCCGGCCATCTGAGAACAGGTGTTAGCTTCCTAAAGCTGGTGGCACTCGCTGACATCCAAGTCCCTCCCAGACTCTGTGGGCTTGCCAGGGCCATTATTTGTCATTTGTTTAGATTTCATCTTTTGGAGATAATATGGCAAAGCTCAAGACACAGCTGTGCCTCTTCTCACATCCTTTCATATTTAGACTTGGGTTTTGTCTGATGAGGAGAAATTCCCCATGAAACATGGGGTCTTCTGGACATGACCAGCAGAGCCAAATAATTTGGATGGCAATGTCACCTGGCTTTTAAAGAGGCTTAAATACTGAAAAGCCCATATGCAAGCCTCGCATATTTTGTCGCTGACACCAAGCTGGGAAAGAAGTTAAAATATTTTGATGTCTGGGTATGGGCATTTGTGGCAGATGGCCTCTTCAGCAGTATTCCATTCAAGGGGGAGTCAATGGGGGCCGGAGGAGGAAATCCAAGTAGAATATATAAAGTTAAAGAGATAGAAACTTGGCCTCATTTCACAAGTCCTTATGCCAAATCTTGGAACACCCATGCCTCTCCAGTCAAGCAGGGAGAGGTTCCCATTCTGAGCAGTGTGACGGGAATGACAATTCACTTAAACAGTCTGCTGGGACCATTTGTTGGGTTGGAAGTCCAAGACCCCAGGAGACTGCACAGGATAGGAAAATGTGTATACCCATGTCATTGGTCATGAAATGCTGGACTTCCAGATGGGCCTGCACAAACTCTTGGTAAGACGAGAGCTGTCATAGACACATGCCTAAAACCTTTGAAAAATGCAGCCAAATGAAAGCGCTGAATCATCTGACTTCACCTCAAGTGACTTTGCATAGGACTGAAATCCCCAGCTCAGCTCCATGTCCTAATACATGGATGTTATTGATTGGATGGCTGGCTGGTTGGGGCCAGAGATTGAATTGTTTGAAGATGTGGTCTCACTCCACTCTCACTAGCAATCATTATGATAATCCAAATGCTCTCTGAAAAAGCTACTAAGTCGAGCAGGGGTTCTTTGAGGTCACAGGTCTCTGCCAATTCAAGCTCCCACAAGTTTTGGTCTTGAAAATTATTTCTTTGTCTGGAACTAGCAGTTTTTTTTCTGAAAACTACTGCACAGAGACAAGCCAATAATTTTCCCCAAGAGCCCAATGGGTATAGAAGTTGACAATGGAGGAAAAGCCACAACATGGTATTGGTATCATTATAATGAACCACCAGTGTCCAATGAGCCTCCTGGCTAAAGAGATCTTTCCCAGGCAGTTTCAGCATGGGTGAACCTGGTCTAAACTTTGCTGACTTGACAGAAGAAGTCAGAATGGGATCTCTTTCAAGGTACATTTATAGATAGTGCCTACTGGATGACCAACTTAGGCAATGGTTAGCTCAGGTGATAACATTTTCTGAGCAATATATGTGTGACTTTTTCCAATATTAGGGGAAAAGAGGAGAGGACTATAGCTCCCAATAATAATGCTTAGAAGTTACAAAACTTGTGATTTGATTTTTTTCCCTTCTTGACATAAAAGGTTCAACTTGTGCCCTGAAGTAGTTAATTCAGAGCTTACAGTTTGAAATACCTGACTTACAGCACCATTTCCCTTAACTATACATAGAAAGTGACAGTAAGAGAAGACAAATCATACAATGAGTTTTCTTTCTTTGGTACACTCATATAAATAAATACAGCTGGCCCTCTTTATGCATGGGTTCTGTATTTGCAAACTCAATCAACCAAGGATTGAAAATATTTAAAAAATGCATCTGTACCGAACACGTATGGACATTTTTCTTGTAACTTTCCTTTGAACAATACAGTATAGCAACTATTTACTTAGCATGTCTACTGTATTAGATATTAGAAATAACTAGAGAAGATTTAAAGTGTATGGGAGGATGTACAGAGGTTATGTGCAAATAGTGCAAGTTCTGTGAATTTTGGTGTCACCAGGGGTCCTTGAACAATCTTCTGCAGGAACTGAGGAGACTCTAATGACAACCTGTAATAACATATAGTACGTTACGGTTTATGTTTCCTGTGCTTTTTAACATTTCTATCTTTGAAGCACGTGTCGATTCTTCCACTTTATAGATGTGAAAATTGAGTTTTAAAAAGTCAAGTGAGGTTGGTTCAACATCAGGAAATCAATCAATGTCATTCACCATATCAATAGACTTAAAGTCAAGAATCACATGATTATTTTAATAGATGCAGAAAAAGCATTTGATAAAATACAGCATCCCTTCATGCTCAAAACACTAGAAAAAATAGGGATAGTGGGAACATTCCTTAACATTGTAAAGGCCATCTACGCTAAGCCCATGGCCAATATCATTCTAAATGGTGAAAAACTGAAAGCATTCCCCCTAAAAACTGGAACAAGGCAGGGATGCCCTCTTTCACCACTTCTATTCAATATCGTCCTTGAAACTCTAGCCGGAGCAACTAGACAGACAAAAGAAATTAAAGGGATACGAATAGGAAAAGAAGAACTCAAACTATCCCTATTTGCTGATGATACGATTATATACTTAGGGGAACCAAGAAATTCCACCAGAAAACTTTTAGAACTCATAAGTGAATTCAGTAAAGTAGTGGGATATAAGATCAATGCAGATTTATGAATCTAATGCATTTTTATACATAAGTGATGAATCTTTGGAAAGAATAATTAGGAAAACTACCCCATTCACAATAGCCTCGAAAAAATAAAATACTTGGGAATCAATCTCACAAAAGAGGTGAAAGACCTCTACAATGAGAACTACAGAACACTAAAGAAAGAAATTAAAGAAAACCTTAGAAGATGGAAAGATCTCCCATGATATTGAATAGGCAGAATTAATATTGTCAAAATGGCCACACTACCAAAAGTGCTATACAGATTCAATGCAATTCCAATTAAAATCCCAATGATGTACCTTCAGAAATAGAGCAAGCAATTATGAAATTCATCTGGAAGAATAAGAAACCCAAAATAGCTAAAGCAATCCTTAGCAGGAAGAGTGAAACAGGGGTATCGCAATACCAGATCTTCAACTCTACTACAAAGCAATAGTAACAAAAACGGCATGATATTGGTACCAAAATAGAAAGGTAGATCAATGGTACAGAATAGAGGACACGGACACAAAATCCAAATAAATACAATTTTCTCATACTAGACAAAGGGGCCAAAAATATGCAATGGAGAAAAGATAGCCTCTTCAACAAATGGTGCTGGGAGAATTGGAAATCTATATGCAGCAGAATGAAACTAAACCCATATCTCTCACCATGCACGAAACTAAACTCAAAATGGATTAAGGACCTCGGAAGACCAGAGACCCTGCAGATTATAGAAGAAAAAGTAGGTCCAGATCTTCAACTTGTTGGCTTAGGACCAGACTTCCTCAACAGGACTCCCATAGCACAAAAAATAAAAGCAAGAATCAATAACTGGGATAGATTTAAACTAAAAAGCTTTCTCTCAGCAAAGGAAACTATCATCAATGTGAAGAAAGAGCCTACAGAGTGGGAGAAAATCTTCGCCAATCATACTTCAGATAGAGCACTAATCTCCAGAATCTATAAAGAACTCAAAAAACTTTACACCAAGAATACAAATAATCCAATCGACAAATGGGCTAAGGACATGAATAGACCCTTCACAGAAGAAGATCTACAAACGATCAACAAACATATGGAAAAATGTTCAACATCTCTAGTAATAAGAGAAATGCAAATCAAAACCACCCTAAGATTCCATCTCACCCCAATTAGAATGGTGATTATCAAGAATACGAGCAACAACAGGTGTTGGCGAGGATGTGGGGAGAAAGGTACACTCATACATTGCTGGTGGGGTTGCAAATTAGTGCATCCACTCTGGAAAGCAGTGTGGAGATTCCTTAGAAAACTTGGAAAGGAACCACCATTTGACCCAGCTATCCCACTCCTTGGCCTATACCCAAAGGACTTAAAATCTGCATACTACAGAGGTACAGCCACATCAATGTTCATAGCTGCTCAATTCACAATAGCCAGATTGTGGAACCAACCTAGATGTCCTTCAATTGATGAATGGATAAAGAAACTGTGGTATATATATATACAATGGAATATTACTCTGCCATAAAGAATGATAAAATTATGGCATTTGCAGGCAAATGGATGAAATTGGAGAATATCATGCTAAGTGAGATAAGCCAATCTCAAAAAACTAAAGGACGAATGATCTCGATGAGAAGTGGTTGAGGACACATAAGAGGGGGTATGAGGGGTTAGCATTAGGGTTAAGGTTAGGTTTAGGGTTATGGATAAGGAGGGTGGTAAGAATGTGAGGAAGGAAGGACTGTATAGAGCGAAAAGAGGGGTGGGAGGAGTGGGGGGAAGGGAAAAAATAACAGAATGAATCAAACAACATTACCCTATGTAAATTTAGGATTACACAAATGGTATGCCTTTACACCATGTACAAACAGAGAAACAACATGTATCCCATTTGTTTACAAAAAAAAAAAAAAAAAAAAGTCAAGTGATTTGCCCAAAGGTAGCTCATTCGTGAAGATCTGGCACAAATTTGGGATTTCTGAAGCAAAGTCTGACATCCCTATTCCTTTTTCATAGCTGCCTCACTTATGTGTTAAAAGAGCACATCCATGTAAAACCTGAAGGTTTTTAACTGAGGAACATTTAAAATGGAAATGGACTAACACAAAATGAGGCTAATTTTCCTTCTTTGAGGAGGGAAGGATTTAGTTTAAGAAAGCAGCCTGGATAAGTATCCTCTGAAAGGGAAGGGTCCATTTTGGTCCTGCCTCACTTATTTTGGGGCAGAGGGGCAGCTGGAGGGAATGGCATTGTTTTGAGAATCTCAGTCACATATTTTTAACCTCGTTTCAGCCCTTACGTTGGTTATGGAATTTAGGTCTTGAATGGGAAGATGATTAGAAACTTTGAGCTTCTTGGTCTTTCTGGAAGCTTCCTATAGTAGCCACTGGAAACTTGCAGAAGGGAATGTAAAATGTTCAAATTGTCTTCTATTTTTTCATTCAACTTTTTATGCAATTTCATGCATACAGAAAAGTCACACAAAGAGTATGCAGAACTCCAACTTCTATTTCATCAAGATGTTAACATTTTACAATATTTTTTTCTCCTTTTCTCTATACATGTACAGATGCACATGTGAACACACGCACATACACACACACACACACGCATGCACATAAATGTTTTTCTGAACTTCATGGGGGTAAGTTGCTGATAAATTGTCTTTTTATGTCTAAATACTTTACTATGTGTTGCCTAAAAATCAGCACATTCTTTTCCATAACCTCAGTGCAACAACAACAACAACAACAAGGAAATTAACCACTTAACCTATAGACCTTCTATTGTCCCAGTATTTTAATCTATGATAAAAGAGACTACTAAACTACTAGATCATGCACTGCATTTAAGAGTCATGTCTATTCATCTTTAATCTGGAAGAGCTTCTCAGTCTCATTTTGACCATGAGGACCTTGAGACTTTTGAAGATTAAAGTCAGTTATTTTGTAGACTGCCTCTCGGTTTGTGCCTGTCTGATGTTTCTTCGTATTTTTATTCAGATAATGCATTCAGATAATGCTTTTGGCAGGAAAAATGCATAGATGACATTGTGTCATTTTCCCGGCACTATTTTGGGAGACAGATATTACTTTGTCGTGTGACTAGTAATGGTAACCTTGATCAGTACTAAGTGTCCACTAAGTTTCTTCACGGTTAAGTTACTATTTTTCCCTTTGTATTTAATACAGATTTTCTGGGGAGATAGCTTGAGATTATGTAAATATTCCAACATTCCTCAAACTTTTACCAGTGACTTTAGCATTGTGATAGTTGCCTGAATCAACTATTCATATGGGAGGCAATTTCCTCAATACATTATTTCATCTTCATTTATTTGTGGTTTGCTGTTGTAAGGAAGAGCTTTTTCTTCTTTTTTAAACATTTGCATCAGAATGGATTCAGATTCCTATTTTATTCAATGGGTTATAATCCTTTAAAATAATTATTTATTGGGACAGTCAAATAAAAGACATCAGAATGATAATTCTCAGATGTGTCCAGTGGCTGATTTCATCCAGCTGGTTTTGATGTGCCTTTAACATTCTTGAACCTCTTCCTTACTTGCTCCAGCCTTAGAATCAGTCATTTCCCAAGGATTCCTGGTTTCTTTCAGTACATGGGATTTTGAAATCAAGAGTTGATCAGCAGCTGTGCTTATTGCTACTGGGGTGTGTTTTTAATTGTATGTTTTGTTTATTTATTTATTTTTCAACATATAGAGCTAATAAGTACATTTGTGTATGTGTATGTATATATTGATGATTGTATGATTGGTTCTTATTAATTTTCCAATTCCCATGAAATATCCTAGTTTTATTCCAGTTTTCCCTTTCTTTGCCTATCGTTTCCTTCTCTAAAAGCAAGAAGTAAGACTCCCTTTATTCATAACACATTTGCTTACTTTTCCATCCTGGCATACAAAGAAAGTAATATCAGAAGAGCCAGCCTATTCCTCTGGGAAAAAAAGACACCTCCTACTCTGAGTTCAATATTTGTGCAGTCCTTTTTCTCTTCAGCCTAAAGATACACAGTGTAAATAATATATTCAGAAGTAATTTGCATTCATTTTTGGCTTTTCCTCTTCAGTGCATTGGTTATTCACTTAAAGTGCATTGGTTATTCATTTCATTTCATTTTTGTCTATTGTACGTCATTTTAGCCTTTTTCTTAATCTCCAAGACAGAAATATACAAAAAGGTAAATTTCAAAACATGTCACTACAGACTGACTGCTCTTATCCCACTCCATTCTCATTTCTTTCCACACAGTTCCCATCTTCCCTCCAGCAAAAGCCAGTCTTATTGGTTTCTTGTTTATCTTTTCTATATTTATGAACAGATGAGAAAATCAGAATATTTTTTACACAAAAATATAGCATTCCATACAGACTTCTTTGTACAACACTCTTTTCACTCAATGATCTGTCACACAAATCATTCACTCACTATAGATTCATGCAGATCTTCCTTATTTTCTTGTACAGCTTAACAGTATTCCATTATGGAGACACCATGTTTATTGAACCCCTCTCCTTTGGTCACCATTAAAGTTGCTTCCAGTGGTTCGTTATTAAAAATATACCATTACACATAACCTTATGCATGTATATTTTCAACGTGGGAAGTACATCTTCAGGGCAATTTCTCCAAGTGGGATCACTAGGCCAAAAAGCAAACACAAATGTTGCCTTAGTAGCTGTTACTAAATTCTTCTTCTTTTTCTTTTTATTAGAGGGCTCATGGTTTCAGAGGTCCTACTCCACAGAAGGCTGGCTCCATTCCTTAAGGGCTTGAGGTAAGGCAGGACATCATGGCGGAAGAGCGTGGCAGACGGAAGTAGCTCACATCATCAGGAAGCAGAGAGAGAGAGAATCCACTTTCCAGGTACAAATATAAACCCCATATCTACGCCCCAGTTCCCACCTCCTCCAGCCACACCCTACCATTTCAATTAATCCCATCAGGTGCTAATTCACTGATTGGGTTAAGACTCTTACAACCCAGGCATCTCTCCTCTGAACCTTCCTGCATTGTCTCACAAGTGAACTTTTGGGAGACACCTCACATCCAAACCATAACACCTTCTCTGCTCTGTTGGGGATCAAACCCAGAGCCTAACACATATTAGGCAAGCCCTCTGCCAATGTGCTATACCCCTGGTCCCAGTTCCTCTTCTTAAAAGTAATTTGCATTTGCATCATAAATAGATCAGAGTTCTGGCTTCCCCCACAGTTTTACCAGCAGAACATCTTATTAACAGCACTATCAGCGACCTGTTCTTGGAGCTTTAATGTGCATTTCTTTTATTATGAGTGTGATTGAACACCTTTTTCCCTCATTAAGTGCCATTTTATGTATCTTGTTGCTGTGAATTACTCCTACTTTTTTGTCCATTTTCATGTTGTTGTGTATCTCTTCTCTCCTCTTAATTTTTAAGAGTCCTTTAAATAGAAGAGGCACTAGTTCTTTGTGATATATATTGTAAATATTTTCTCCATGTTGGGTGTCCACTTCACCTACACCAAGAAATGATAATCTGGTCATTAGTAAATATTCCCATTCAGTCTTGTTGAATCTCTTTGTATATAACCAGTTTTATTTCCTATACATCATAAAGATAGACTTCAACAAAGATTTGAGTTAATAAAATTTTTAGAGACATGCAGTTTTTCCTGACAATTTCTCCTCAAATTCTATAGGCAAATAAAAATGTCTGTAATACACACATTCCTATATGTGTGAAACGTGGCTGTTTCTCTCCCCGTTCCCTCCCTGCCTCACAACTTTTCACTTAGTACCAATTCTCTTTAGACCAAGAATGCTCTATGTACGTCTCTCTATTTAACTAACTGCCTTTTTGTTCTTTTAAAGTTTTCTTATCGGTCTCCTTTCTGAAAGTTCTTTTGCCCTCTTTCTCCTTAGTGTCTTCAACATTTCTAGGATTTTGTTGTATTCGCAGTACCCTTGATAGATAAGCCACTCCTTGCCCTGAGCACTTGCTCCATCAGTCCCTTTGTACCATGTTTAAATGCTCTTCTTTTGAGGATGATGGTTTCTCATTTAGTTAGTGAAGTGACACTAAGGGCATGGATCCATGTGGTATTTAGCAGACTGTAAGCATTAGGAGATCTCTTGGAAATGAGCTCTAAAAATCTGGGACTCATTACCCAGGTCTCTGTAATTGACTGTGGAGGGTTAAGCTGGACAGAAAGTGCAGTAGGAATAAGTAGGCAGACTCATTTATAAGTGGAGCACTTTCTGCTGTTTTCCCAATGCTTAGATGAAGGTGGCTTGGAGTGGAATTAGGAGCAGTTTCCTGTTGACTTTCCATATTCCTCTTTTCACTACTACTCCATCACACAGACACACCACACACCACACACACACACAGGCATGGGCAAAACAATGAACACAAAGGAGGGACAAGCGTTACTGTGATAGCATGTTCTGAAATTACTGGTGAAGGAAGAGAGAGACTCAAGTTTGGAGGGAGGTACACATGAGAATGCAAACTCATCTCTTTTGCTCTTCCCTGTCTTATGAAGGAGATCAAACACAGTCACAAAAGAGAACACTCAGAGACACCAACAAAAGGCAGCAAAGTTGTAGATGCTATGGTTTGCTGTGGAAAGGGGCAGAGAGAATAGTAAAAATGTAGTGGTTGAAAAGCAAGTGTGTATTTCCAGTGTTCCCACAGACTTGGGAGTGCTCACAAATGGGATCCTGTGGGTAGTCTCTGATGCACTCCAATCCTCCTGCATCCTTACTCTTAAACACGATGTGTCAGAAGGGTGGTCAACATGGCAGGTTGATTTAAGAGCTATCTCTAAAAGGTTTTAAAACTTGCTAGAGAGCAAAGCCTACTCCTTTTTTTTTTTTTTTTTTTTGTAATTGGTAATTCAGAATTCAGGATCTGTGATTTGAAATGAAACAATATAATTGATGAATATCCTATGAAAATACAGATTCTCTTATGTACCTGAGATCTTTGGGCTAGATGTGCTTCCTGTAGATGGGACAGAGAGCAAATCACGTAGCTCAATGATGTTGAAGGATTCTACTTGTAAATAAAAGTCATAGATAAAAGTCATCCAAATTGTGTTTTAATAGGAAGAAATCCAAAAGCTTTTACACATGAATAAAAACACAATTTACACTCTGACTCTATAATAATCTCCTTTTCTTTTTGTTCTTGACCTTCAAAAGGTTTATACTGATCTCTGTTTTCATGTAGGTTCATATAAGTTTTCAAGACTTGTGATGTTTTCACACAGTGAGGAATTCAATTCAACTTACACCAAGTTAGCCTTCAGGAAGCCTGAATCATTTGGCTAGGTGTGGTACAGCAGAATGAGAAACAAAACACAGCCTGAGTTCTAACAATGTTGTCTTTAAGTATAGGGATAGTAATACAGAAATTTTGGAAATGAGCAAACATGACTACATTAGTCTGTTTTTTTTTTTGTTGTTGTTGTTGTTGTTATTGTTGTTGCTATAACAAAATGTCTGAGGTAGGTAATTTATAAATAAAATAAGTTTTCTTAGCTCATAATTTGAGAGGCTAAAGGTGTAAGATATAGCAGTTATCTCAGATTGGTCTCTGGTAAACATGGCTAACATGAGAACTAACTAGAGTCCCATGAGAACTACATTAATCTCTTCCAAAGGCAGCTCCCTCAATGTCCTAATTACCTTGCACTAAGTCCATGTTCACTCATCTGCCAACATCACCACACTGAGTACCAAGCTTCCAAAATGTGAAACCTTGGGGGACAAACCACATCCAATCCATAGTAATAACAAAGCAGGAAAATAGGGTCATCATCATGACTCTTTCAGGTTCAGGGTCAAGGCCATAGCCCAGCAGAGCTCACAGCTTCTTTCCAGGCCAGCCGAACCTGGACCACTTTGTCCACAGCAGTTGCAGATCATGCATAGTCTTTTACTGCCTCCAGTGAGGAGAAGGGAGGAGAAGAAGCTTTATTGATTAAACAAAAAATGGAGATCAAATCATGCAGGTCCACTAAATTTAGAACAACAAAATCTAAGGCAGATAAAATTTTATGAATGCAAAACACATATTATATAAAGATGTTATAAAGCAACCATGAAATGGTTACAAAAAGTGGCATATCAAATGAACTCATCATTAACTTATTGCTTAATGAAATGCATGGTAGACAGTAAACATTCAATAAATTATAGATATTATTATAAAAGTAATAATAATGACTTCTTATAGTTCTTGTGGGACTCCAGTGAGTTCATTAGTAAGTTCATTAGTTTTAATGAACTTATTTTGGGACAAATGGCAAAATCAGCAGATTATTTTTCACACAATGGGATACAAAGATATCACCTCCTTGTGTACTGACTGATCTACTTTTCTTAATAAGTCCCTTCCTGCAGCACACGATCTCTTTGTAACCAAAATTATGTACAATTACGTACCCAATAAGACCTCTCCAAGAGAGGTAGATGGAGGTAAAATTAAAGTCTGAGTTTTAAGAAATGATTTTAGAAAACAATTTTTTCTCTAATTACTAGATGAATACACACATGGAAGAAAATTCATAAGGTAATGTATGGATAAGAAATATTACAAAATAATAATCAAGTACTCTATAGCTTATTGTATCATACCATTGGTCTATCTTCCCACATATGTATAGACATATGTAATTGTATATACAAACATAATATTGGGCTTTTTATTCCATAACAGAATGTATCTGTCTTTTTCTATCTTCTATCCATCGTTTCATCCTCTCTCTTGTCATATTTATTGGTGCATTTTTCTACTATACTGATGTACCATAATTTATTAACCATTGCATTATTGTTGAATATTATATTTCTGTAGGTTTTAAGCATTTGCTTCATGATAATAACTGCACTTCATCGGATGTGTAATATCTACATCGCATTATATTAAGCAATAAATTCATTGAACGGTGTCCTTTCACTGGGTCTTAACATGGAACAAATTTGTTTTTCTGCAGTTATTCCCTTCAGTCTTGCTAATTTGAATCTTTAGTCTTTACTACACTGCATTTTCATTAATGACCTCTAAAGAATATTTCATAAATTTCCTGTTATTTTCAATTATTAAACATTTTCTCAGTCAAAAACCCAAACTTGAATTCAGGAGTGTTCTTCTGAGAGCCCTGTAGGAAACTCTCCAGCACAGATCTCCTAGATGTGAAATGCAGATTGAATGAGGCTGAGTGACTTCTAACCTCCTCAGCTCCCCTCTCAGAGTCTTTGCTCACAGGCCAACACTGTAGGGAGGACCCTAGCAAGATGGTGGTCCAAGCCCAGCAGTGTTCATTGGTACACTAGAACTCAGGCACCAAGCTCCACAAAAGGAAGGGTGTATAGGTTGCCCTGTTGACTGCTCCCTGTCTATTAGCCCTCTCCAATGTCTTCTTTTGTCTCAGATAGTCACAAACCAATCAAAAAGTAAGCTACTTAGAATGCCTAATCATTTCAAGTGATTTTTTGATGCCCTATCTCCCTAACCTATCCCCCACACTTGGTTAAGTCATACCTCTTGGTGGAGGAACAAACCCACAGTCTGCTTCTCCCACCTCCCCAAGTGAAGAGACAACTCACTACATGAAAATTCCCTCCTCTTTTCTCTCACCTGTCTTTGGTATATAGGGTGGGTTTATATAGATGGTCTGAATAACTGCGAATCAGACATTAATATGCACATGAGTGCCCAGGAACTTGTTAAAATGCTTCTCTTTCCATAGTGCTGGAGGTGGAGCCTGACATTCTGCATTTCTGACAGGTTGCTGACTGCCACTGGTGCTGCTGGTTTGTGGACCATGTGTCAGGTAGTAGGAGTCTAGTCTGCTCTCCTGTAAATATGTGGTTCTAAGTCTTAGTCTCTGGACTTGAACTCTATCATCTATTTGGAATCAGTGTGAAAGTCTCCTTCAAGAGCTTTTTTCACATGTATTGCCTTACTTCTTTGTATTAACATTAATATTATTATCTCTCCTTTACCAAAGAAAAAATTGAAACCTTAATAAATTAAATACTATAACTCATCCAAAGTTGCCCAGTTTACACATACCAAAACCTAGCCAAAAGCCCAGTTCTCTTCAATCTTTCTCCAATACTTTCTCACTAAGGGTTCATATTGTGCAATGGTATCTTGAAGGACTTCACTTTTTCACAAAATTGCAATGGAATGTGTATTATTGTTATTGAAATAACAATAATGATAACAGAAGTTTATTAAGCTTTAGTAAATTCCAGGCCCAATACTGCATACTTCACCTGCCATTATCTAGTAAATTTTCACATCTACTTAAAGAGATAGGTACAAGTTTAACTTAGACTTGCAGAACTTGAGAAATTAAAGAAGCTGGAACTGGCTGCTTCACTCAAAAGCCCAAGATGTTAACTGTAACCCTATACTGAGTTACTATGCTATGCATTACTACAAAAATAGCACTTTGGTTTTAATTCCAGACGAATAGAGATAATTCCAATAGACTACAGAAAGAAGTAAAGACAGAGAACTGAATGCTTATAAGATGATATTGCAAGTTATAATAAGTACATTTGTCCCCAAATTAACCTGAAGTTCTCGGTAAACTTCTAACACACATCGTTAAGGTGTGACAATAAATTTGTTAGGTCTGAAATGAACTTTTCCATGGACTTAACGTCACTTTTTGTCACTTCATAAGCTGATGTTCCTGCAAGTTCACTTTTCTGGATCTACTATTAATTTGATGTACAAGTTGGAGTTTGTTACCAATAAAATTGTGTGTAATTTTTTATTTGTAAATTATAGAAAATTATTAAGGTCTGAATATTCCCCTGGTCTGGGGATGAGGTGCAGAGTGTCTAAGTGACTTTTCTAGGGTGAGCATGAGGTTGTTGAACTAGAACCCACGTTTCCTTGACATACGCTCCATACTAAATTAGTCCAAGTTTTTGATTCATTTTCCTTTGCATAAGCCGTTGGGAAACTGCAGTTTCAGAATTTGGTCTCTCTAACGTATTTAAAGTTCCTCAAAAGGACAGCTAAGCTAGGTCTTTATACTGAAGTTTGCACAACTGACCTCAGGTGCAGCTCTTTAAGCCCAACTCTTTGCCAACCTGTCATTTCTTTGAAGACATCAAGAGGGCCAGTACAGACACTCCTGGAAACGTGTGCTCGCTGTGCTCTGTACCTATCTACTTGTGACCGGGTATCCTTTTGCCTTTAATGAGATTTTTCAGTGACAGGATTGGAACAGATTGCTGGCATTATGGCAGCCAGGATATTGTCAGGAGGAACTTGGCAGTGCTCCTGGGTGTTATGATGCTGGCTCTTTGCTCAAGGGCAAGAATATCGAGGGGAAAATTAGAGACAAAACAGAGTGAGAGGTAATGTCAGAAAAGTTCAGAAGACGAGATCAGTTGCGGTAAATGCATAGGAAATTATTTGAAGTTTACACACTTTGAGTCCTCGGTGACTAAAGACATAGCCAAGAATTGCTTCAGCGATATCCCTTCATAAATCTGCATAATAATCTCTCGGCAGGGCTTTGGTGAAATTACAAGTATTCATTTACTAAATTGGGTTCAGTGTCTGTATCATGCACGCCATATGAATATTCAGAGCAGTGAATGCTTCCCAAGCTATGTTGAAGTTAACACATAAGCTGAATATAACTCAAGTGGAACTCAAAATTGCATGCTTATTTTAACCTGACAGAGGTCCCAGAGTCTTAAAGAATTGAACCCACCCCCACCCCCGATACACCAATTAATACTCATTCCAATAAAACCAAATGTAAAGCATTTTCAGTATTTGTGTCTGATTGTGGGCATTAAGTGGTTTTCTTTATAACAGGGATTAGGATAATATACACAGGGCTATGAATGGTTCTTAGAACCGTGGCAGCTGCCAAGCAGATTCAGGAAGAATGCTCAGTAATAACAACAAAGAAAAAGTTCAATGAGAGGAAACACTCTATTATGAGACAGAGGTCTGTGCTGAGTGCAGGAGGAACCCTGCACCATAGGCATTGGTTGTAACTGAAGTTGCCTTGGCAGCCCATGGGCATTTTACCTTTGAACTTGAGCATTTTTCTTCTCAAAGCCTCTGAGTTGGCTTTCCAGGTTAAGTGAATAGAAATGCACTCTATTTCCAAGAGATGGATTTTTCTGGAAATGAAAATTATTATAATTCTTTGAGAAAGCTGATAACTTCCAGTACTGTAAAGCAAAAGAGCACAGGACTAGGAGTTGGAAAGCCTGATTTCTTGTGCAGGACTCTAGAACAAACCACTGTAGAGTCTCAAGAAGCTAGTCAGTCTCTCTGAACCTCTTGTAGCTATAAAATTTTTGATGATATTCTGATCATTAATACATATTAATTTTTGAAACATCCTTGTTCAGCATATTTTATATTTTCCTGAAGTGTAATATGACTTTAGTTCCATAGTCAAGGGTTCGATGTAGTATGCAGTTTTATTGTTAGATAATACTTATACTTTTTCTATGTGAGTAGTATGACAGATGTGCTTCACAGACAATATGCCAAAGGTGGCTTTATTATTATTTTGCATTATAAATGAAAAAATCAAAGCCCAAAATGTTTAAGTCACTTAGCTACTTGGCCAATAATCATGGAGTTGAAAATAGCAAAACTGAGATTCAAAGTCAAGTTTCTCTAGTTCCAGCAACTACCTTTCACCATGCTGCACCTCCTTCCTTTAGAATAACTTCTGCTTGCAGCTGGAGCATTCCTGTCTATCACTCATGTGCGCTGAGGAAACTTGCTCTGGTTCCTCAAGAGCCAACCCAACCAGAGCTCTTGTTGGTTGGCTCTTGTTGTAAGTTGCTCAACTAAGGAAATCTAGAAGGAAGGATGAGAGGAGACTATTGAAAGGACAAAGTCTTGAATTTTCAAGCTGAAAGAGGAAGGGATAGAGGCTGATTTTCATCATGCTTACAGATATTGAGCAATTCAATCAGTTTTCCCCCATTTTTAATGATAATGCTTTCAGATCTGTCACCGTGGGGCAAATATGGCAGCCCACGTATGCAAATGGCATTGGGGAGGCAGTAAATGACAAGGAGTTGCAAATAGAAAGCAGAAAAGAGTAATTTCTCCTGTATGGGTCTTGTTGATTGGAGGAAGTTTTGAAAAGCTAATGCAAGGATTTGGGGAATGTTAAGTTTGAAAAATCTATTTGAACAGAGGTGGTATGCATGGATAAGAAGACAAAGAGACTGCAGCTAGAGAATTGGGTGTGGAGTTGTCCTAATGGTGTAAGACAAGCCAAGTTTGGGGAAGAGAAGTTAGAGGTGATTATACAAAGACATGAATAAAATATCTAGAAAGAGATTCATCAATCTCATAAGAAGTGTCAAGATGTAGTCCTCTCATGGGGAATGCCTTTCAATTGGAGTATTTGTACTTGGAGAGATGCCAGGGAAAACTACATACTCAAGTCAGTTTAAAGGTTATAGCAATTTACCATTCAAAAATAAAACAAGATTCTTCAAACATGAAATAAGAGAAAATTTGTTTTTCTGTAAAGAAGCTCCAAGTTAGTTTATCATATCCCATCAAACATGATAATCAAACTGAGTTGACATGTTTCTCTTTACATACTTGCTACTAACATGTATTGGAAGGATCCATATTACTGTTGGACAACCATAAAGATTTAAGTAAAAATGTCTTATATATCATTTCATAAAATCTAAGCAAGATATTAGAGGAAGTCTTTTCTACATTCAGAATGTAAGAAAAGAAACAGTCACATACCTACAAAGGTGCTCTTCTCATACTACTTAGAAACAAAATATGTATATTTTAAAATAAAAATAATTGAACTCCGATGCATTTTCTATATCTCCATTTTTGTTAAAATCATGAATGCTTTCCCAGTGAAGTGTGTACTTGTGGATGTAAATCAGGGAGGAAAGCAGAATGGGGTCACTAGCAGAGGGTCTAATTGTGGGTGTCCCACTGATGTGGATGGTGCTCATAAAGTCAGAAGACTGAAAAGGGGGTCTCCATCCACACCCTGTGAGCCTTCTGTAAGTATGAGTCTAGGCAGTGATCACTGGAAATGTATGTATCCAGGGTTGGATGGGCCTTCACTATGCTCTGCTTAGCTGGCTAACAGAGCATAGAACTTAGCCCCAAGGAGGTCAGGAGAGGATTTATGGTCCTTGGTGACTTCACTTTAGATTACAAAGCATCCTGATTTCAGGAAACAGCATTGAATAGGAGCCCTGAACTTGCACTGGCAAGGAATAAAGCTGGAAAAACGCACCCTTAGGCCAGAGCATCTTCAAAGGCGTTGACTGGGATTTTTTTATTTAAATGCTTCCTTTCCATCGAATTGTGTTTGGTTCATTGATAAGACAAATGATTTTAAAAAATTTGAAAACAAACCAGAAACAAAACAAATTAAAGGGACTCTTTGGTTTTCTCTTGAGAACTTTTTGCTAAGGTCACTTTCTCTGTGGGTATAATTATCAAATCAGTAAGCTGCAACCATGAACCACAGTAAAAATGAATAGAATTGCCTGATTTAAAAGGCAAAGGTGGCTTAAGTTGGTTTCATACAGTTTGATTATGGTATATTGAATTTAGTGTTTACAAAGTTAGGGTAACATGTCCATGTAAAATAGTTTTCCATGTTGTGATCTTTCAATATAGAAATGGTGAGGCAGCATGTCCTTGCCAACAGCCAGTAGTCCTTTTAATGAATTTAAAGGAGGACAGCTTTGTAAAACAGATATCCGCATAGGATTCAAACTTTTCATCAAAGTCTATTTCTGGTTCCCATTGACTCCGGCAAACCTCATTCAGCCAAATCTAATGACCTTGAAAATGAGTTGGTGTTGGTGGAGAAATTCATGTGTACATTTCCATCTCTAGTTTAGTAAGCTGAAGTTAAGAGTTCCATGAGGGAGACTAAAATTACAATAAAAAATAAATTAAAAAAAACAACAACAACGAAGGGTTGTGATTTCTTGGAAGAAGTAGTGTAATAGCTTTAATTCTAAGTCTCAAATTTCTTCAGGCTGAGAGATTTCCTGAAGGTCATATAATTATAGGTATTTATTTCTGTGTCCACAAACTGGGAACAATAGTTCCATCTTGCCCTACGTTAGAAATAAATAGCACGCAAATGGACTTTGAGATCATGAAATTAAAAATGCTACCTAAATGTGAATGATTCAGTCATTTAAAATGAAGCCAATTAAAATTCTAGTTTCAAAAAGGATTCCAATAAATAAATGTAAAAACATATAGCAGTATATTTCACTGTGTTATTATTACTTCTGAGAAGTTAAGGTTTACTTTAACGGCTGTGAAAGAAATTAGGGAAAACAGCAGATTAATTCACAATTAAGGCAAATCTGTCATTGTGTTGATCTCAAGTGAGATTCTATTTTTTCTAGGAATTTCAAATCATTTGATATGTGGGGAGAACTCTGCATAGGGGGCATAATTAAAGTACACAACATTATTATTTTCTCCAAAAGCACTTATTATGTGCCTCTTGTGTTCTAAGCAGCATGCTGGCCCTGGGAATACCAAATGGGTGGGAAAAAATGTATAGTCTAGAGCCTAAACTCAGGCTTTCGTAAAGATGTCTTGAGTTCCCTTTATCCATGAGCAAAAGAATACTTACTAAAATGACAACAAAGAACATGATGTGAGAGGGCAGAACACCATCAGTCAAAGCATCTGGATTTCATGGCTATCTTCTAGAATATAGACTTGGTAAAGGAATGTGGAGTTTGACCTCAGAACAAGTTAAGGAGCACATTGCATTGTGCTTTCTACCACTGCCTGTTTTGTTGTGTAGAGTTTTTCTCTAATCCCTAGAACTTCAAAGCTGAGCACCATTGGCAAGTGTGAGTTGCTGTATTACAGACAGAGAAGTCATGATCTCCTTGGAGGAATTGAAATTCTGGAAAGTTGAGACCAAGAGAACCTTCAAAGAGTACTTTTCAGGTCCTCCATCTGAAAAATGGAAAATCCATGAGGGTGGTTTGAAGACCACAGAGGTTTTCCACCTACAGGTGAAAAAGGCAAAAATATCATGTCTACCTAATTTCAAGTAAAATAAGGAGACTTATTTGTACAGTTATAACAACTTTCTCTATGCTGACAACCACAACCACGGACAACCTATCTGCTTGTGTCCCACTTTATACAAAGTTTTAGGTGTTTTTTTTTTTTTTTTTTTTCTATTTGGAGAATAGATGGGATGGGAGTAATTTCCCCTAACATTTTCTAGTTGTTATGAGGTCTGTTGAGTTACCATGTCACTTTTTCCTCATGTCTCTTAGATCATCTTGAGTCCTTTCTGAGCATACTAAGAAATGTGTAATGACCCAAGAAGATCTGCCATCTTGACGTCATGAGCTGGCTTGGCTTGATGTTGTTGGGACCGCTTAGAAACTAGGCAAGTTGTATCATTTCACTTGGGTTTTCTTGCTGGATATTCCTAGTACAATTTACCTTGTTAATTTGTTCTTAATGAGTTCATCAGCAATGATTTAATACAACTTTGAGGAACAGCTTTCTTTAGTCTTTAATTCGCGACAGTTCCCCTTCTATTTGGCAGTACATTAATGGAAATGGAAAATTGCCTCATTCTAAATGTCAGAATAATACTGCACCAAAAACAATTCAGTCATGTCTTTCAAACCACGCACATATGGTTCATCACCAAATGTCACTGTTCTATCCCCCCCTTCCCCCCAGGCTCCCCTCCTGCCTGCACCTTCCCTCTGCATTTTCTCTCCATACGCCTGTCTCTGGGGATCATTGTTCAGATAAACTTTCTAATATATTTGCACAAGCTTCATCCCTCCTGTTGTCAGTGTTTACTAACAGTTTAGAAGCAAGTTCTTATCACACTAGTTTTACCTAGATCTTGGAACTGGCATAGTCCACAGAGCAGGTGACAGTTACTGCTTTTAGTTTTATAAATGTCTTTCATCTACTCTTAGAATGGCAATATAAAAAGTTCATGTGAAGTTTCTTCAAGATAATTTTTGTGCATAATTTTGCTCTGCTTAGAAATGTTCTCTGAGTAAAGCTATGTTCTTTACCTACACTGGGGCACTTCTCCCCACTCCCCAGCCCCCAGAACTATGTTCGAGCAAGTTTCTTTCTAAGATGAATGCTTTCATTATGAATAGTCTGTGATTTATTGGCCAAGTTCATAAATGAGAACACCCAAAACAGTTTCACTTGTACTTAAGGTAACTACCTTTTAATTGCCTATCTTAATTCACTAGCTTTTAAAGCATATTTCAATGAATTTTTAAAATTAATCTAGAAGCTAAACCACCCAAAGACTGTTTTTTTTTTTTTTTAAGGGAAGCTAAAAGAGCAGGTTCCAGTTACTGGTCATGAACTTCCATGGGTTAACCCTGGAAGACGATTTTTAAAGGGTAAATCTCTCTATTTGAAGAGGATGGCTTCTTCAGATAATATTTTTGGGAAAACATTTAAGAAATAAAGAATCCCCACTTTTAATTGTATGTCTTTTATATTTTTACATTCGAGGTACTTGTTTACAGCTAGAAATTTGAAACTTAATTTATTAGTTTTGCTTTTTATTTCTACCAGAAATTCAGATCATTATGAAGTATGAATATCCTCATTCCAGTAGATGTTTTCTACAAAAGAAAGATCACAGGATTAAGAAGAAGGTATTAGAAGGTGACCTATAGTTTTGCAAAGGTGGGCTCAGAAGGCACCAAGAACTTACCTGATTAATCTATTTTCCTTTCCTCTATCTAACAGTATTAAGATATTTGCTAGTCTCACTCTGTAGAGATTAGATAATATCATACTAATTATATCTTTTTTCATCATTTATTTAGCATCCACCACATGACAGATGCTTAATACAAGTTATTTCATCCAATTTCCCTAAAGAAAGGTGAAGAAGGTTTGAAAACAGTTTTTGCAGACCTCACAGTGATGGTATGTATATAGATACATGCTTATCTTATTCTACATTTATCTATCACTTGTACTACATCCTTTGGGGCAGGAAATAATGGAAAGAGTATCATCCACCCTCCCTCATTGTCAGTACTCACCCAGATAATCTTGACAATACCACAATGCATTGCTAAGGTTGGTGACATTGTGGAGCAACTCCAATGAGATTAGGATTCATTAGACACAATTCAATCTTGTCCTTCTGTACTTCTGCCTATTGCCTTTCTTCTACCTTTTATAATAGTATAGTAAAACCCTTCCTTTGTGTGATACCTTTGGCTATTAGAAACTGCTACCAATTTCCTACTCTGGGCAAAGTCTTTCCTATTTTTTGCTTCCAGATCATCCATCAAGAGCCTCCAAAATAAACTTGGAATGGGGCATAGTGCCCCATTTGAAATCTGAAACAATGTACAATAAAATGGGGTTTAATTTGGGCCTTAGATTTTTTACATGTAGACTCAGTGGTCATGTGTGTGTGTGTGTGTGCACATATACCTATATTCTGTTGAGTTGGGGATGAAGTGAAAACAAAATGATAGCAACATGAATTTCTAGCAATGATTACCCACCCTATACTAGTGTGGTTGACTTTTTGAACTCAACACAAAATTTTGTACTCTTTGTGTCTTAGTCCATTTTCTGTTGTTATAACTTGTGTAATTTATAAGGAAAAGAAGTTTATTTGGCTCAAGGTTGATGGCTAGAAAGTTTTAAGAATAGATAGCCATATCCTGTGTTATCCTTTTGTGCTGGTGGAGATGGTAGAGCCCTGAGTTCCATCAGGGAATTCTGTGGTGAAAGGGACTGGGCATCCTACCTTGGTTTTCTCCTCTTTTTCTTGTAAAAGTCCATTGGATTAAAGCCCGCCCTTACGTCTTTTTTTAACATTACCTCTCAAAGGTACTACCTCCAAATATCACAATTAAATTAAATTTCCAAACCCTTAGGTACCTCACCATGGTAATTGAATTTCAATATGTGTTTTAGTTGTGACATTCAAACCCCAGCACTTTGTATATGGTTATACAAACTGAGTTGGCCAAACAGTATTATTTTTAATTATTTCTATCATTTGATATTGTAAACTTCCCTTTGCTCCACAGCTTTCTGATTTTACTCATTTCATAGAGGGTTTTTCGTTTTTTTCCTATACTGTCAGTCAAGTAATGATAAGTGTTGAACTAAGTCATGCTTAAAACAGATTCCTAGAGAATGACCCTCTGGGCTCTTCTCTAGGACAGCCCCAGGTTGGCCCTTCTGACTGACTATCCTCCAGGGTTCCCCTAGCCTGAGACCTGCAGAGATAAATGGGAGCTGCCCTAGACCTCTGCTTCTTATGCTCTCCAGGCACCACTTTGACCACCTTCTTAAGGTCTTTAGTGTTTTGTTTTTAAAATCACATCTGAATGTTAGCCTTTCAGATGCTATTCTTAGATATCCCTTGTTCTTCTCTCTCTCTGTGTGATATTCATCTTAGTTTATGGCCATTAATGTTCACACATTATTAATTCATAGGTTAAGTGAAACACAGGAAAACATTCTGATTTACTGAGAACTTTCTGTGTGTCTTCAAAATGCAAACTCTGTACTCTGGACCCTGTGCATACATCTAAGACTTACTCCCTGGGGTTTCCTTTTGCAGCAGAGTTCAAGAAATGGCATCATGGGTAGACACAGAGGTTTCTTCGAATTCCTCCCTCTTTTCTTTCTTCACTAGATCATGGCTCAGGGCTTCATGTTTTTACTCATTTGCACATACTGCTTAGCTCATAGTGGCTCTCAGACTAACAGGTCACTTATGATTGTCTTAATCAGAATTTTTTTTCTAAATGCTCCATACTTCTTAATCCTTCTTCCTTTTTCAGAATTACTAACCTTGAAATGATACTTCCTGATTCCTCCTTTCTTTCAGAATTTTGTGATTCATAAGTCTGGGTTCGTTTGCCTTGGTTTGGTACCCCTCTGTAATTGTCGTAGCCAACACAACCCAATAATGACCACACACATTGTAGTGTCTGACATTTCCATATCACCAATGAGGTTCCTTCTGGATGTTCAAAATCTAGTACGTTAGCTAGTACTCTAGTACAGTGGTAAATAAGCTCAAGATCCAACATATAGGATTGTTTTAGTCACTTCAGCAGTCACTAATAGCAACAAGGAAAACAGCAATTAAAAGCAAAGGGCTGCTTCTGATTTCTCATTTTCTTTTTTAAATCCAGAAACATAGGTCAAACAATTCTTGAGTACATCAATGCTCAGCAGAGTTATGACATTTTGGTCATGTATTGTTTCAAGCAAGTTATTTTACTGGTATAGGGTAGTGAAATGAATGGTAGATCAAAAGTATTTGCTACAATTAGAAGGAAATATGATTCTATTTTTGAAGGTTGAAAAAAATTTTAATTGACTTATGACAACTAGGATTTTATTGATATAGAGATGTACACATAATGAGAGCTTAGTAATAGTAAATGATGACAAAGGTGAGTTTTTAAAAAAAAAAAAAAGTAAATTTCATTTCCTGGTTTTGCACTCACCAGAAGGTGAGTACCTAAATAAAACTCTAAAATGTCTTTTGATTGTTGTGAACTGGCTGAAACCAGCATATATGAGAGTTCAGAAGCTTATGAGGATAAGCAGTTTTAAGAGCAAAGAGTTTCAGGTTACATAATAAATTCCTGGGTATATACTCACTGGTATACCCACATCTTAGATGTTCTGTGAAGTTTTTCTTATCAGATAAGTTCCCTGGCTGTAGATGGTCATGTAGAGTGGACAGAAGGCTCTGCAGGAGTCAAGAGAGCTAGATGCTAGGTGCCTCTTGTCTCATGAATGACTATCACTGAAGGTGTATTAGATTCATTACCACAGACCAATAGAGAAAGGCAGGTGACCTTGGTCTAATAGGGTGAACTTTGTGGAGACCAGAGGACTAGTATCTAAAATGCAGTGACTAGATTAGTCTCTAGGCTGTTGCAATACATTCCCACAAACTTAACAGTTTGAAACATGAGAAACTGTTCTGGAGTCTAGAAGTCCAATGTCAAGGTGTTAGCAGAGCCATACTCCCTAGGAAGGCAGCAGGGAAGAATCCTTCTTTGCCTTTCCAGGTTTGGGTGACTACAGGCATTCCTGGCTTCTGGATGAGCTAGAGTCCTATCTCTGCTTACCTCTGTTTTGTATGATCTACTTCTTCATGTCTCTGTGCAAACTTTTCTGCATCTATTATGGTGTTTTCATTAGATTTAGGACCTGCCCACCCTAACCCATTGTGATCTCATCTCAGTCTTACTGTAAATAGGTCTGCAAGGGTCCTATTTCTAAGGTCACATTTAAGGTGTCAGGTAGATAGGAATTTGGGGGACACTATTCAACCCACTAGAGTATCTCAAACTACATAGTAATTATTTTGATTTAGGCTAGTTTTCATCGATTGATTGACTCATTCTTTCAACAAATATTTGTTGAAAACCTGTTGTGCATCAGGCATAGTGCTGGGTAGTGAAGAGGGTGTCCACAGACACATCCATGTCTTTATGGAGTTTATGGTCTAGAAATATGCAAAGGGGTCCTCTAAGGTGAGTTGGACCTTGCTGCATATATTTCTAAAGTGTTTTCTTCAAAATTTTTTGATCATGAATATTTTTTCAGCATGCATTCCTAACATTGGCATCTATATTTATTATCAAATTACTATATGAACTGCTTTAGTGGCACATAAATATGAATTTTAAGGAATAAACACAACAAAGATAAATACATGGGTTGGGATTGTAGCTCAGTGGTAGAGCACTTATGTAGCATGTGCAAGGCACTAGATTCGATTCTTAGCACCATGTCCAAATAAATAAATACATAAATAAATAAATAATATAAAGGTCCATCAATAATTTTAAAAATATTTTAAAAAGAGAAATACAAACAGGAATTTGAATATTGCCTTTTGCTTTTTTGCTGCCATTTTACAAGCCATCTTGCTTTGTGGGAATGTTATTTAGACATTGCTTACACTAAAAATCTTGGAAACAATGTCATAGTAATAGAGAGATGATCTCTTCTGTTTGGAGCAATGGTCCAATCAGAGACCCAGGGGTCAAACTGTAGCCTCTAGAATATTGGAATAACTTAAGTGAGACACAGGGTGATGGAGGCTTACACAAGACATGAGTCACACCAGAGGAAACGGAATGCAGATTAAAAAAGGCAGAAGTCCATCCACTAGGAATTTAATCATCATGGGAAAGTCTGAAGATACGGTTCTACAGGTATACTTGGGAGCTGAACAAGGCAACGCAAACCTGGGCTCTGGATAGAGCTCCAAGTATATGCCTACCTCAGTTAGGGTTGGCTTGGGGTTTGGGTGAGGCTGAACTCAAGAGCGAATGCCTCTCTGAAACTTGAGAAGATAGGGAAATACAGAGATGGGGAGTGTTCCTGCCTCTGTAATTTCATGATCCAGTAAGAGCAACTTAATCCCACAGGTCATACCCCAGGAAAATGAAGAAAATAACACCCAAACTATTTAATACCAGGGTCTTCAATCAGGAAAATCTCTTGAAGAAATAAGAGCTACCATTATAAGATTATCGTTTTTCAGCAAGTAAAATGTTTGCAAAGGGAGATTCTATTGACTCTTCCAATGAAGACAATTAAATCTCATACTTAGAATAGAAAGGGGAACATTTTCAAATATATCTATTGATTCACGTACTCAGGAGTGTCACAAGGGACACTGCGCAGGGTTGTTTTCCTAAGGAGGTGTGGTTGATTTGTAAGTGAATATCTTTGCAGGAACTTTACAGAATACACAAGACTGTAAACCTTGTCCTTACCGACTTTGTGTTGTCGGAATGGGAGAAAGGCTGGGAAGATCCACTGGAGAGAGAGGGTTAGGTAGATCTGTGAGGAATATAGGTCAGCAGTAAATGTTTCCAAAAAAGAAGCCAAGCAAAGGTGGGGAAAATAAATTAGTGGGTAGAAGAATTTGACTCACTTATTGCTATGGAGGCTACTCATTTCAATATACTTATGAAGGTATGTTCTGCTCATTTCTAAACATTGTGCTAATCCAAAGAAATAAAATCACAAAATCATATTGACATTCCATAGGGCTTACTTTAGATAAGAAATGAAATGCCTATGTTTTTCTGAATAATTCTGCTTACTAAAACTTACAGTCTCATTCAAATTGAATGAGCACCACATTAGTTGTCAGAGGCTCTGGTTTCACCTGTCCCTGCTGCTCACTGCACTCTGACCTGCTTTTTAGGGAAAGTTCCTTTCTTTCTCTTTCCTTTATTTTCAAGCATAGGACAGAGAGTAGATCTTCAAATACAGACATTCTGGGTTTTATGACTTTTTACTGTGTGCTCAAGTTACACTAAATGCTTAGCACCTATGGTCGTGGCTCAGCTGAACAATTATCTTTCCATTAATACTTTCCTGCCTTTTCTCACCCCGGGGAGAGTCACTTGCTCTCTTCCTAATGTCCTCACTTTGCTCTCTCTGCATTTGTACTATACCATGTGGATCAACCAGAGTAAAGGAGAGAAAATACTAATAGTTCCAAGCAGTATTTGGTTCCAGAAATTAGATTCTCTTGGGAGGGGAGGAACAGAAGTTAGAAGACGACTACCGGTCTATAATCTGAAGGTCACAACATCACAGCTGCTGTCCAGAGGTCAGAAACTGTTGCTATTGCCACAACTTTTTCACATAAAGGAGGTGACTAGATGCTTGGATTTGGGGTCCTGTCACTAAAAGACCATCTGTGACTTTGCCTGCTAATGTCAATAGGGGTGGGAAGATGACTACCATATCACGTTCATTTAAAACTATCTTGCAAATGCTTCTGATGGGCTCTAGTTCAGATTTGGAACCTTAGCTTCAAGCACAATTGAAAAAGGTAGGAATCAACTCTCCAATTTTTGCAAAGAGAAGGGAGGGGTAGATTTGTGATTGGGGTGTCCAACCTGAATGTCTACCATAGCTAGTATAGAACTTGACATTCTGAGATCATTCACTGTGCATACATATCTACAGTCTATAAGTCCATTAAAGGGTAGGAGCCATGCTTTATTAATATTTGTATCAATAAATTAGGAAGAAAAATATATAATCTATTTGCAAAATTAAAATCAATGATAAACAATGAGAAAGAGCTAAACAAGGTAAATGAGAGGGTGACAAATTCTTGTAGGGAGACCAGTGAAGGTTAGAGAGGTCAAGAAATCTTTTTTTTTTTTTCAAAGCTCATCAAAACATGAATGGTATATATACGCAATGAAGTTTTGCTCAGCTATAAAGAAGAATGAACTCATGTCATTTGCTAATAAATGGATGGAACTGGAGAACATCATGCCAAGTGAAATAAGTCAACTTCAGAAAGTCAAGGGTTGAATATTTTCTTTTATATGTGGAATCTAGAGAGAAATGTGGAATAAAAGGTGAGGGTTATCAAGCAAATTAAAAACGAAAACAGTGGAGCAGAGGATGGAGATGGGAGAAAGGAGGAGGGATGGGCATGAGAAGTAACTACAAAATAAAATGGACCAACTTATGCTATATGCATGTCTGAACACATCACAATGAATTCCACTTTTATGTATAACTATGATGTCTCACTTAAAAAAAAGATAAATAAATAGAACACCAGTGGAGTAGAGGAAGTGGGCCAAGAGGAGGGAGGAGTGAAGAGAAGGGGAAAATAACTGGGACTGAGAAAGAGCAAACCATGTAATATGCATATATGATTATGTAAAAATGAACCCCAATATTATCTACAATAAATTCTAAAAAGAAAAAAAAAGAAATAGATCTCAAAATAAGTCTTGAGAAATGGTAGATTTTGGATGGACTCAAGAATGAGTAAGAGAAGCCAAAAGCTGGTTCCATGGGTGCCTTAGAGCTACTACTTTTCAGTCAGCAAGTTTTTCACATACAAAAATCTTTTTCATTTATTCATTAATTCAGTGAGCAAATATTTATTAATTAGGTATTATAAATTCCATCTATTATTTCAGGGGCTGGAGATCCAACAATGAACAAAACAGACAAGCCAAAGAAAACAAGATTATGGAAGTATTGAACATTAGTATATAGGGCAGATATTTTTAACTGTAAATTCATTTTTTTCTCCAGATTTTGGGAAATTTGTGCAACTGAATGATTCTTCTTTTTTTTTTTCTTTTCTTACACATGCTGTTCTAATGTTCTAATGGCAATGTAGAAATTCTCATATGAGCTCTGTCTGATGGCCTCACTATCTAAATATTTAATAGTTCCATTATACTTTAGTAGATGTTAACACAGTTTTAGAAAGGAAGACAACCGTAATATATCAAGTAAGGTATATACTGATATACTGTGTGGTTGGTCTATTATTTCCCCTCATTTCCCACTTTTGGAAAAAAAAATCAGTTAAACAAGGAATATAGTAGGAAGGATATTTGATTTGGGATTTATGTCAAAATTTTGTTCAAAGCTAAATAAAACCTTTCTAGAAAGTGCTAAGAGTTCCGACTCCTATCTGTCTCCAGTAAATGTATCCCCGCCCCATTTGCTAATGTATTGGTTTAGTAATATCAGATGGGTGCTCTCTGATTTCAGCAGTGCCCTCTGCCTTACCTTATCTAGATTTCAATCTCTTCAAGGACAATAGCATATCAGCTCTGTAAGTGCCACCTCAGCTTTTCCTTCGATTCAACTTACCCTAAACGTCACCGCTTTTCTACCTACATCACGTTATTGTGTGATCATTCTGAAAATTCTTTTCATTGTTTGCCATTCTATTTCTATTTAGTAAACTTTCCGGAGCCGTCTACAAACTTCTAAAATGTTTCCCTATATGCTAATCACTTATAAAAGTCTTAAACAAAAATTCTTGTCCTAGGGCAAATTACTGGGTGAAAGACTACTTATTTGATCAGAGGGTTGGCATTTATTTTAACCACAGAAAGGATAATCCCAGCATGGTACATGTTTTATATCTCGCCTCTGGAACAAAGCATTGTTTTGTTTTGTTTCTGGGGTATTAGGAATTGAATCTAGGGCTTGATGCAAGCTAGGCATGCAGTCTGCCTCTGAGCTGTATCCCAGTTCCTGGAACAAAATATCTGAAGCAAATGAACTATGGATCAATATGGACTTAGTTTGTAGTTTTAGCTATTGTCATTTGTAATATGTAATCTGCTTTTATTTTGTAAAACAATTTTTATAAAACATACCAAAAAAAAAAAGAAGTATCCCCATTCAAAAAGCAAAGATAACTAATGTAACTAATGTTATTATTTTAGTGTATTTTTTCCAGCTTTTTCATGTGGCAATGATACATAAGAATGAAATAGCTACATGTATTCTTACAGCAATGTTTAGCAACCTCCCAACCTTCAGGTTATTTTTAGGCATTCTGTTTTTTTTTTTTTTTTTTTTTTTTTTCATTATGGCTCTTCTTCAGGGCTGTATCTGGGGTCCACAGACCTGACTTACTGCTTTGGAAAAATCCATAATGCAATGGAGAACGAATTCCTGAAACCTCTTGCAAATAACTGGAAGAAGCATACGTAGTCCCAAATGGGGACTTAGACACTCCTTTGGTTACTTTGAACAGGTATAATTTTGATGTGTTAAGGATGTCTGGGGAAATGGGTCTTTCACTTCCTTTAAGTTAACTGATTTTCTTTACTCCACTGTTTTAGTTAGTTTTTGTGCTGCTGTGACCAAAAAACCTGAGAAGCACAATTAGAGGAGGAAAAGTTTATTTGGGGGCTTATGGTTTCAGAAGTCTCAGTTCATAGATAGCTGGCTCCATTCCTCTGGGCTCAAGATGATGCAGAACATAATGGCAGAAGAGTGTGGTGGAGGGAAGAAGCTCAGGACATGATCAGTAAGGAGCGAGAGAGCTAGCTCTGCTCAATAAAGACAAAATATATACCCCAAAGGCATGCCCTCCATGACCCACCTTCTCCAGCCACACCTACCTGCCTTCAGATACTACTCAATTAATCACCATCATGGGATTAAGTCACTGATTGGGTTAAGGCTCTTATAACTCAATCATTTCACCTCTGAATGTTCTTGCATTGTTTCACACATGAGCTTTTGGGGGTCACCTGAAAGCTAACACTCACATTGCAATCCTTAAGCTTGAGGGTATCATTTTGGTAAATGTTATCTTCTTTCCCTTTCAAGGTAGCTAGACCTTGCTTTTGGTGATTTCCTTGAATACATATATGATAATGTTTGGATAATGGGATATATAGTATGCTGCATTTTATTGATCGTATATGCCCCTCAGAGATGACCTGATTCTATCAGTGGATGATTCCATCAGTTCATTTCCGTCTCTGCCTTCTCCAGAAACTTCTCCAGAGACGTTCACACAGAAAATGTGATTACTGGTTATCTAACAGAACTTATGTCCTGTGGCCACCTCTGGGAAATTATATCCCAGATTATGTCCAAAGTTTTCTAAAATCCTGTGATTCATCTGCATCTAGTTTGTCAATCAGTCTAACACCCTTGTGTGCATTTCTGATGTTAGAAATTTAAGTGTTAGCTTATGTGGTAAATTGTTTACAAAGACAGAAAATTATCCTTCTCATTCTTAGGTACACACCCCCTTTGCCATGTGGCTTGGTTATTTTTTCCCAGAAGATGTGTTCATTTGTGCATTCTTTGAATATGGGCTTGGCATGTGACTTGCTTGGTCAATATGATATTAGCATACATTATGCAAACTGAGGCTTGTAAAGGGTTGTGTACCAGGGATTGGCCTCTCTGCCGGCTCTTGGAAGCTGTTGCCATGTGAACAGACTGGATTCACCTCCTTGAGGTTGAGAGGCAATCTGGAGAGAAGTCAGCTGTTACAGGTCAGCTTTGGTCCAAATTTCTGAGGGAGGCCATCCTAGAACATCCATCCCCCAGTCAGCTGATCCAGACCAGAATAATTATTCAACTAACTCACGAAATCATGAAAAAAAGAGAATACTTGGTTTTGTTCTCATGGGATTATTTTATTATGTAGTAAAATTTAATTGATATAGAAATTGGCACCAGAAGTGGGAAGCTGCTGAAACCAAACCAAAACCTAAAATATGTAGTAATAGCTTTGGGATCAGTGGAGGCTGAATACAGTGTGGAAACTTCTAGCAAAGTCTGAAAAAAAAAATAAATGAGCTGTTAGGAGAGGCTAGAAAAGTGGTAAGGAAACAGGAATAGCAGTCTAGAAAGATGGTAATCCATGTTATGTGGTTGAAAAACAATTGACAAACTGTCAAAGAATATAAAAATGTATCAAGTAAACTTGCAGACAGGGCTAAGAAGATTTTATGGCAAAATGGTGAAAGTATCATTTGGCTTCTTCTATCTGCACTTGACATGAGATTGCGAGAGAAAGATGAGCTAAAGAAAGCACTATTTGGCAAGCAGAATTTAGAGATATACCGAGAAGACAAATTCGTGGGGTTGGAAAATGAAACTGTTTTTTATCTCTAGTCTCTATAGCCAAGCAAAAGATTCTCAAAATAAGAAATGTCTTCCGGAAAAAGGACAAATTAAGGGTGGCTTACTGGCTATAAGATTCCTTTTAAATCCGTCTGGTAGATTTAAGTTGGTGTGGTAGATTGTTTCAGCTAGGCAAAAGGCTTTTAGTAATTTTAAAGGCATTTTTCCAATCACTTTTATATGATACTCAAATAAAAGGGATGACTATCACCAAAGAAGTTGCGGGCATAGCTTCTGGGGTATGGAGTAGTAGTGTTTCTGTTTTATGGAGAAATATTTAAAACTTTGTTATAACACTGCCAGCATATGTTAAAATGACTGAAACATTTTAACACCAAAGGATATCCTTAGGTCCCAACTTTCTATCTCTAGGACTCAGGCTTCCATAAGGTACAGTCAAGAGTGGTACAGAGAATGAACTTGGGAGCCATTCTTATGGACTGGAATTGGGCCCTAATTAAGGAACATTCCCTGCTCCAAGAGTAGATGTCCTTGTTAATATTTGCCTGACAGAACTTCACAATACTGATAACAATGGCTGCTCTGTCCTTCTAGTCTTCCCTTCCTGAGTGGACCTATTGCTTTTATCCATCCCCTCTCACTATTACAGATGTTGGATGTTCAAGGAGGAGGTGGATAACTTTAGTGCATAGATCATTGGATTAAGAGGAATCACGCCCAAGGACCACACCTACACAATGAGACTCATCTACCTGCAGACAGAACCAATTGAGATGATGACCCTTCAAGCAAGATGCCGTGGATATGGGTTCCACAGGAAAAAAAAAAAAAAAAAGTGACTGCATTTTGCATATGGGAAGGAAGTTCATTTGGTAACTAAAGGGCAAACTATGGTGAACTGTTTGCAAAGTCATCCACAATAATTCCCCCTATCTTTGTATGCATATTCCTTTGAAATGTGACTATCATTCTTTCCATCAAGGGGTAGAGCAAATCTCCACTGTTTGCATCTGGCTTAGCAAAATGGCTTGCTTTGGCCAATGGGACATGAAGACATTTGACAGAAGCCAAAACTTGTAAAGTATTTGTCCATTAGAAATTATTCTCTGTTGCTACTTGAATTATCCTCAAACAATCATGTCAGTTGTCCTGATGTAGCCTGCTGGAGGAGGTTACATGAAAGAGAGCTTTGTTGAAAAAATGAGTGTAATTGAGGCTAGCTTGCCCATCCAGCTCCAACTGGAACACCAATTAACTACAGCCACGTGAATGAGATTCAGAAAAACCAACAGAACTGCACACAGGACCCCAGGCCAATTCCCAGAATCACCAACTGACAAATAATTTTTTGTTTTAAACCAGTGAGTTTAAGAGTGGCTTATTATGCAACAAAGGCTGATATGGATTCTCTTTTGAAAATACAATTTAAAGTCACAGATCTCCATATACGTTTTTCATTAAATACTGTACAAGGGGCTGGGACTGTAGCTCAGTGGTAGAGTGCTTGCCCAGCATGCACAAAGCCCTGGGTTTGATCCCCAGCACCACGAAAATAAATCAACCATACAAATAATTTCCTTTTTCTTTCTTTTCATCTATTGCCCTCATGAGCTTAAGCACAACTTTTTAAAATCAGCCACCTCAAATGGTTCCATTAACACTGTACCTAGTTTCCTTTTTTTGTTTGAAAACTATAGTGTTTGATTTTGGGTTTACTTGCAAATGCCCTGGTAATTAAGGAGCTTTTGACTAGTTTAATTACTAGTTTTGCTTTGCAATCACCCTATCACATTTTTGTGGATTTCCTCACTTCTTTCTTGAAAATCCTTCCCCCCACCAAATATTCACTGGTCTCCCGGAGGAAACTTCTTTGCTTTGCCATTTAATATTTATTTTTAAATGCCTATTCTTTTTGGACTGAGTTTGAGTTTCTAAGAAGCTCTTCTTAAGCAGTCTCCAGGCATCTTCATGTTATTTATTTTCAAAATTACTTCTTCCTGGTTTATTTTTTTCCTTAGTAAATGAAAACCCATGTCTTATCATAGTTTTCTTTTCTAAAACTGAATAATTTCTGATGAAGATCTTTGGTTTTCCTCTCTGGCCTGAATGTGGGACTTAATCCCATGGTCAATGTTGTTGAACTGGAGATACCCAAGGAATGGTCAGCAGCTTGTCCCTGCCCATCAGCAAAGCCATCACTGGTCATTTTCTGAGGTGGCCCAACACCAAGGTTTGCCTATCCTACCCACCATGAATTCCTGAGCTATCAGGAAGATTCAGATGGAAGCGAGATGGAGCAGAAAATGTTATTTTGTTTTCTTTGGCCTTTTCTGAGTGACTCACCCTCTGTCTGTGGATATGCCCTCATGGCATCTATATTCCAGTTATTTGTAGAATCAGCTCATCTCTCATTCTACACTCAAGACATTTGAGAGTCAGGTCCAGATTTCTATCTGCTTTTTATCTCTGAGAGTACTCAGCAGAGAGGAGGTATATTATAAATATCTGCCTAAGTAAACAATTGACAAATCTGTGAAAGACCAACATTAATATAAATTTTTAGAAATCAGAAATGAAGTAATTGTAGAAAAGCAAGATTTGGGGAAATGATGATAGATTTATGTAAGAATAAAAAAGAGAAGTCATTTTAGAAATAAAACTACTCACAAAGCACTCATAGAGTACTCAGCAGAGAGGAGGTACATTATAAATATCTGTCTACATGAACAATTGGACAAATCCAAGCTATGAGCTAGGTTATGTAGTAGGTGGAATAAAGATGCTTTCCTTTGGTGGGAAAGAGGGATGGTTGTACCAGATAAGTGCTCCTTCTGAATGAACCCTTTGGCTCTTTGTGACTGCTCTCGTCCTCCCACCTCACTATACCTGTCTTAAAGGAGAAAGACAGGTTTAAAGAGCAACAGATGACTTTCTCTCTCCTCACCCAAAATGTACACATTTCATAGCTATTATGAATTGCTCAAAAATAGCTTGGGCTAACTGTACTTGGTTCTGTGGGTATCCTTAAAGGGCAAAGAGAAATTTTGGGAAATGGTAATGGCATACTTTTTAAAAATTCCCCTGACTCCCCATTAAATAAAGCAAGCATTAAATAGTAAAACCAAACCATATGTAAAGGCATCCCCACAAACCTCCAAATACAAGTGGTAACAAACCACCAACAATTACAGTCCTGAGATCCATAACCAGATGAGAAGAAAGGGAAAGCAGGCAGCTGGGTTTGTGTTAGTCTGAAAGCAGAGGGCAGTGGGCTGACCTGAGAACAGTTCTCTGAAAACCCTGAAGGATTGATTCCACCGGATCCAGTCACAGGTGAATACAGTGGTCTGTTGCTCCAAATGCTGATGGTGCTGGAAGCATCTAGGCCCTACCAACTCTCAAAACTATGGCAACAAAGCTGTCCTACTAAAAGCAAAACCAAAACCAAAACCAAAAAGAAATTGCTAGGAATAGAAACCAAACCCAGTAGGACTGAATCTACATATAAAGGTGAGAAAAGGGAAGGAAAGAGGCACTCTAAAAAAAAGAACCAGAGACATTGTTGTTTTCCTTTGAAAAGCTTATTTACTTAAAAAGATTATGGTTAGGATCAATAGAGTATTATTTTCGAAAACAAGAAAATAAGGAGCATAAAGTCTTACAGAAAATGGAAGTATGTGCAAACTACCTGGCAGCAAAATATTTAAAAGCGGTAAACTGGTTGTAGTAGGCAGTAGCTGGCATCCTAGTCCCTGGCCTGTCAGTAAGTTAGGTTGCTTGGCAAAGGAGAATTAAGGTGGCATGAGATGAAGGTGGCTAACCAGGTGACCGAGACAGGAAGCTTACCCTGGATTGTCCAAATGGACCCAACGTCATTGCAAGGATTCTTATCAGTGGAAGAGGGAGGTAACAGAGGAAAGCAAAAAGAGCAGCTGGAGAGGACTCAGCCCAACACTGCTGACTTTGAACACAGATGAACAGGGCCATTGGCCCACCAATGTGGGGAATAGTTAGATGCTGGAAAAGGCAAGAAGTTGATTTTGGCCTGGAGTTGCCAGAAGGGACACAGTCTTGTTGACACCTTCATATTAGCCCAGTGAGACCAATTTTAGGCTTTTGACCTCAAGAAATATAGGAAAATGGAATGTGTTGTTTTAAGCCATTAAGCTTGTGATGACTTGTTAAAGCAGAAATAGGAAACTAATATATTAATATTTCAAAATGCACAAGAGAAATTAAGAAAATGATAGACTCTATGAAAGACCAACATTAATATAAATTTTTAGAAATTAGAAATAAAGTAATTGTAGAAAAGCAAGATTTGGGGAAATGATGATAGATTTATGTAAGAATAAAAAAGAGAAGTCATCTTAGAAATAAAAGTACAGTCTATGTGAATTAATAAAACTACTCACAAAGCATTCATAGAAAGGCAGATGGAAAGGAGGAAAAGTAAAATAAAAAATAAATCAGGAAGGAAATCAAAAAGGATTATAAAGAAAGAGATAGATAGAAAGGCTCAAAAAGAAGAGGCAAAATATATGCAATAAGAATCCTATGTAAAAACCAAAGCAAGGAATCGATATACTCCCACAATAACACAGGTAATAGTCTTAAAATAAAAGAGAATTTGAAATTTATTAAATGTGTACTATATGCCTGGAAAAGTCTATACAGAAAGGCAAACTTTGAGCACAGTCTAGTAAAAATATTAAAGTTTTAAAAAAATCCCTGGGGCATCAAGGTAAAAACTGAATCATGCATGAGGAAAGAAAGTCGGTTTGTTGCTAGAATTTTCAACAAGAATACTTTATCCCAGAGATCGTTGCAATAATGTATTTAAGATGCATAAGGAAAGAACACATGAACTGCATTTCTTATGTCAAACCAACCTGTCATTATAAAGGCCACAAATATGTGGTTATGAACATGAAGTAATTTAAGGAATATTATTCCTGTAGGCCCTACCTGATTAATGTACTAAAGAATAAGCTTCAGTTAACCAAAAGATATAGAGACTTTGAACTTAACAACATAACATTTATATTTTATAACAATGTAAACATGCAACAAGTAACAAAAATGGTGAAAAGAATGGAGAAGACTTATGAAAAGTTAACAGCTTGCTGACTGTTTTAAAAGTATTAATTAACTGGGAGTAAAAAAATATATTAGTTCAAGTCTGATATTGTGTAAAGGGGTAGAAAGGCAAGAAAAGTTACCAGCTAGTTTTGACATGGTTTATAGTAGGAAATTAATAGACAAAAATGAATCAAGGGTAGTATAAAAAGATACTAAAGTAATTTTTGAAAAGTATTTGTATGGTGCATAGTATATCTGTGAATGCATAATGGAGCAAAGCAAAACGTATTGATATATTGATCATTTCAACAAATAAAAAAAGCTTAATTTGCCCCTTAAAATAAAAGAACGTTCAGACTGATTAACAAAACAAAATTGAACACTATACTGAATACTAGAAATGAGAAAGTAAAATTACAACCAAAAGTATTAAAAGATAGAGAAATGAAACTTGACAATGCTCATGGCAATAATTCTCTGAATAGCATAGTAGTGCTTTCATAAAGTGTAAAATATATTAGGAAGAGAAATCTTAAATGTCTGTCTCTAAATCCGAGACAAACCAAGAGAACAAAATATTGGTTAGGCCATATAAGAATACAATATAGTCAGTAATGTATATCTTAGATATACATATAGAAATCAGTCCCAATAATGGAAGAGAAATTTTCCATCAAGTACATACAAAATGTTTTTGAAAATTAACCATATCAATGTATAGGAAAAGAATTCAAAAAATTACAAAGACTAGAAATCATATAAATAATAGTCTAGACAGCAGTAAAAGAAAACTGAAAATTAGTAATGAAATAAAAAATCTAGAATTTTTGGAATATGTATTAAGCAGCTAATCAAAGGGAAGTTATAAATGAAATAAAAATTTTATCTTAAAAATTGTGCCATGAAACATGACATATATGAACCTGTGGAAAAGAACAACAGAAAAAGCTATCAGAGGAAAAATTCTAGAATTGTTTACATAAATGCAAAATGTAAATTGTTTACATGATGTAAATAAATGTATTAAATTCATATCTCAAAATAGAAAAATGAAATGCACTAGAAATAAATTAATAAAGCTAAAACCAAAGTTGACTAATTAAAAAACTGAATAATAATAGAATTAAGAAATAAAGCTAATGATACTTTTTTTAAACTGAATAATAATAGAATTAAGAAATAAAGCTAATGATACTTCTTTAAAGAAGCTCAGCTTCTTTAAAGAGACAAACCAGTGTGTAACTTAATTAAGAACAAAAAAGAAAAGCACAAATACATGAAATGCAAACTAATGAAAAGAATATAATAAAAGAGAAGAACATTTTTCAAAAGTTATAGGAAAGTAACTTCCATTCCTTTATGTATCAATTTTAAATCTGTGAGCAAAGTTTGGTAAAATATAGACCTTGGTCAAATCTATATAGCTACCTGTTTTATAGGTAAAATTTTACTGAAATACTCCATTCTTTATTGTATACGACTTTTGCTAAAATGGCAGAGTTGAGGAGTTCTTTAAGTTCTGTGAAACCAAAAAATATACTATCCTTCTCTTTACAGGAAAAGCTCAGTGACTTCTGACCTTAAAATAAGATGTTTTTCTTTTTTATAAATAAAGGTATAAAAGGAATCTCACTGGAAACACGAAGTCACTAATTATCATAGGCGAAATATGAGTAGATAAAAAATCATTTTGCAAAAAAATTTCCCCCACTCTTGCAAATGAAGAGTGACACAAGAAGGACAGAATTTACCAACAAAAGGGATCTGCTACAATAAACATTCAGCCCAGGAAGTTTCTGTCTTTGCGTTTCTGGAACTCTCCTGTTTTTATAGAGAGGAACCTGCCAGTTGTATAGCACCAATAAGGGGAATTCCACAGAACAGAAATGGCCTATGAAACCTTTTTGCCCCTGTGAGCTGAGGACTCTCTTCCTACCTAGAGGTTATTAGGCAGCCTGAGTTCTGACTCTCTTTCTGTCACCTCAAGCAGCACCATCAAGAACCAGGGGTAGACTCAGTGTCAAGAAGTAAGCTAAACAGTTCAAATCAACACTGCAAAGGCTCCAAAAATTAAATCACTATTGGAATCACAGCCTACAAAATTAGGCCAGATCTATCTACTTGTTAAACCAAAACAAAGTGACTGCCTCTTAAAAGATTAATGTGAAGCACAGAAACTCTTAATAATAGCCAAAATGTCCAGCACACAATAAAAAATCACCTATCAATCAAGAAATCAAAACTTAAATGAGAAGAGAGAATCATCTAATGTTTACATGCAGATGAATCAGATTCTGGAATTATCTTATTCTGTTAAGAATTTTAAAGCAGCTATTATAAAAATGCTTCTCCACCCAATTACAAATTCTCTTGAAACACAATGAAAAGCAGAAAATCTCCACCAAAAAATAAAAATTACACAAAGAACAAAATGGAAAGTATAAAACTAGAAAATACGAAAGAAGTCTTAAACAAATAAAAAAGATGTATCTTTATCTTATAGTGAAAGTTTTCAACATCATATAGATGCCAGTTTCACTTAATGAATTAGTTTAATACACTCCCATCAGAGAAATGGGTAATCTGATAGGATGTTTGATAGTATTAAGAAATAATTACTAATTTGGGGAACTGATCATTATATGGTAATTATGATTATGCAAATGATTCTTATTTTTGGAGATACGTACAAAAGAGATAATGTTTGAGATTTGCTTCAAAATAGTGGAATATGGCAGTTGACATGATTAGAGATCAAACAATATTGGCAATTTATCAGTTTACTGATAATTATTGAAGCTAATAATAGGTATGTTGAGTCTATTATATTATTTTTTCTACTTCTGAATATGGTTGATATTTTTAAAGTAAAGGTTTTTAAAATGTTCTTAGCATGAAGGGCTTTGGAGATATTTTGGTGAAAAAAATAGTATAAGAGATTGGCATATAAGAGACTGGCATTTGAGTGAGATTAAGGTAAAAGAATAAGAGCATATTACAGTTTGGATCTTAAGTGACCCACAAAAACCAGTGTTAAAGGATTAGTCCCTAGTCTGTGACACTATTTGAAGGTGGTAGAATCTTTAGGAGGTGGGGCTTAGTGGAAGGAACTTAGGTCTTTGGGGACATGTCCATGATGGGATTTGGGGCCCTTCTTGTCTCTTTCTCTTTAACCCCTGGTAGCCATGAGGTCAGCAGCTTTACTCTGCTGGATGCTTCCTGCTGTGGTAAACTGCTTTGTCATAGACTGAAAGCAACAGGGTCAAGTGACCACAGACTGAAACCTGTAAAACTGTGAGCCAAAATAAAATTTTCCTCCTTTTTAAGTTGAATTTTCTCAGGTAAGTTGTTGCAGTGATGGAAATCTGACTGATCTAAGAGAACAAGAGAGGAAGCATGACTACTGAAGCCTAGAGAAGCATTAGCAAAGACAACACCAGCCCTGGCAACCCAGCCCACGATTTATTAAGAAAATAACTTCAGAAAAAGTATACACCCTGTTTTCTTTAAAAAAGTTTATTGGAAGAAAAAATTCTCAAATGAAATAACAAAATTCCCTGATGTATTTTAAACTCACTTTCAAAATTTCCCTTGATCTTTTCTTTTTGTGCTTAATTTCCCCCAATCTTTCTTTTTATTTAGAGAAAAATGAAGAGTTAAAAATTTTATTGTACTTTGCTAGGTTTCTGATTTGCTTGGTTACTTATGTTGGTCTATTGTATGGCTTTCTAATATTTTTAACGTAAGTAAATTATTAGAATACTAATAGTTTTCCGCAGACTGTTTAGAAAAGAATCCAGGCTCTGTCACATATCAGCTGTATGACTTTTGGCGGATTAATTACCTTTTCAGTGTCCCAGTCTCTTTATCTGAAAAATGTGGAAATGACAGGACAGTATAGTGGTTACCTTGATATTGTAATGCTCTTCTTGTGAACCCTCTAAGAGTATTTTGAACATTATCTATACAAATGGCCGTAGTCTATGTGCAAGGTGTGGAAGATGTGATCAGTTTATTCCTATACCCTGGGGCTTGGGACTGGCTCATTTCATAACATGGTATTTAACTCGGCAAGTTCTTCACTAACCATCTGCATTAGTTACTTTCCTACAGTTACTGTAACAAATTACCACGAACTCAATAGTTTAAAAGAAGACAAATGCATTATCTCACAGTTCTAGAGTCTAGAAACTAAGTCAAGTCGTCAGTAGGGCCAATGTTCCCTCTGGGTTTTAGAGAAGAAACCATTTCTTGCCTCTTCCAGCTTCTGATGACTATCTCTTGGCTTCCTTGGTCACATCACTCCAATCTCTGCCTCCATCATCGTAGAGTCTTCTCCTTCATCTGTGAGCTTATCCTAAAATCCCCTTCATCTCTTTCTCATAAGAATTCATGTGATGGTATTTAGGGCTGACCCAGATAACCCAGGACAAGCCCCTCCTCTCAGGAATCTGACTTAAATCCTGTCTTTTGCCAGGTAAGTTAGCATTCACGGGTTGCTGGGATAGGAACATAGATTTTTCAGCGTCACCATGTAGCTCCTTCTACCGTCTGAAGAAGACCCTCCTGTCTGGGTTATCTAATAATTAACAGCCTGGATTTCTTTAAATTCAGAGGCATTAGCTACTGAGGCAAATGAGGAGGCATCAGAATTCTTCAGGGGATTACTGAAACAATATCTGTCATCTGTCAAGCCAGGCTATGACAACCCTGGATTCAGAAAATGTTGCTGCTTTAAATTTCTCTTGGCAGGGCCCAGTTCCACTGCAGGAATACTGCAACAAAGAACTGACTTCTAAGGACATGGCTTCTTTACCTTTGTTTGACTGCCTGAGTTCAGGGTGCCTCAGCCTGCTAGATCACATTCCTAAGTCATTCTAAATGCTTGGAGTGCTATTTAGATGAGTGGCCCTGATATTCTTATTTTATTTTACTTTTCACTACCAAGATAATGTATGCTCATTGCTAAAACTTTAAACAGTTAGGACTCATACAAGTAAAGAGTGAAAAATCTTTAACCCATTTCTGCTAATTCCTAGTCACACCATTAACACTGTAGCAATCTGTGGTGTTATCAGTATTGTTAGTATCACTATTGTTACTGGTTTAGGATTGATCTTCACATACCTTTCCATGCAAATGTAAATACTTATAGCCAAAATTTATTCATAACGTATATATTATTTGCAACTATTTTTAGCTTCAATTATGTTTAACATTTATCAAGATCTGTCTTATTTTCCAGGAAAAAAAATTACCCTGAAACTGAAATTACTGCTTCTAGTACCATCCATGTATTGCAACAATCCAGTTGAGAAATTTTAGTGGATACTGTTATCAATACTGTGAGAATTGGCCAAAGATTGGAAATTCAGATGCTTACTTGGATCCAGACTCCTGGTTGACAATATTCTTTGAAACACTTTGGTAAATTGGGTATTAAGTAAGTGATGCAACCCGGGGTCTCATCTCTCTATTGGTTTCTATTTACTACTTAGGAAGCCTCGTACATTTCCTTCACTTTTGCTTTGACAGGAAATAGTTGTCTACTTTACTTCCAATTTAAAATGCTCTGTGATAACTGCCAAGATAAACTCTGATGCTTTTCCAATCCCATTAAATATTTCTAGCTCTGTTATCACATACACACTATTTAAGTATGGAACTTTCACAACAGAAAATTCATGCTGCTTCTTTCTAGTGGAAAAATTGTTTCCCTATCACTATCTTTCAGCATAATTTCCAGCCCTTCTCATCTGCAGAACATGATCTTAGTGAAGTCTATGTCCTCCTCCACAACACTGTGCTGGGATTTATAGAAAGATGTGAGGATAGCTACCTTTTTCTTAAAATGTTGACAATCTAAATCAGGTGTGGTGGCTCATGTCTGTAATCCCAGATATTTCAGGAACCTGAGGCAAGAGGACCACAGGTTAGAGGCCAGCCTGGTCAACTTGGAGAGATTCTGTCTCAAAATAAAATTTTCAAAAAAGAACTGGGGATGTAGCTCAGTGGTAGAACGCTTCTGGGATCAATCCCTAATCTTGCAAAAGAAATGTTGAAAATCTATATAGGATTATAGTATGTAGCTTAGAATTACAACTTGGTAAATGTGTTAGTCAGCTTTCTGCTACTATAACAAAATACCTGAGGTAATAAAATAAAAAACAAGAAATATTTACTTTGGCTCATGGTTTTGGAGGTTTCAGTTGATGATCCATGTGCCCTATTGCTTTGGGCCTGTGATGAAGCATCACATCATAGTTGGAAAGCATAGCAGTGTTGGGATCTTTAGCCCCCTTGCTCTTCTTGACCAGTGACAAGGGAAGGGAGCACTCCCCAAAAAGGCCAGACCGGGAAAGGTAGGGCTGACTGACCGCCCGCACCCAGCCCTCTGGGTAGAGGACAATCAGGGGCGGAGGACAATCAGACGTGTTAGGGAGACCAGTCACAGCAGGAACTCATTTATTGAGGAAGTCACACAGCTTTTACATAGGGTGGAGGCTAGGAGGGAACCAATCAGCTTAAAGGTCAGCAAGGCACGGGGGTCACGCAGGCGAGAGTCCCATAGGACTATATGGCAAGCACAAGCTGATCACATTCACTGAACTGTTGTTAACCAATCCCTGACGGTGGTCCGATTGATCGTCATTAATTTTTGAAACCGCCTTTGAGACCTTGATCTTGCTCACTCGCCAGGGAGTAAGGAGTCAGCCTGAGTTAGTTAATGTGTCATTAGTCCCAACATAGCAAAATAAACTATCTCATGACCAGAAACAAAAGAAAGAAAGTGGAAGGCATTGGGGTCTGAATATCATCTTTGAGAGCACACTCTCAATGCCTTAATTTCTTCTCAGCCTCACCTCTTTAAATGTTCGATCACTACAGGCTGCAGACCAAGTCTCACACTTGGGCCTTAGGGAGACATTTAAGTTTCAAACCATAGCAGTGGGCTTATTTTTGTTTTGTTTTGTTTTTTTTTTTTTCATTCATCAAGCATCTTTTTGACCATAATCAGGTACTAGGCATTGCTTTAGGTTCTGAGATAAAATATTCAACCAAAAACACATGTATTTCAGTCCTTGTGAACTTTATATTCTATTAGGGGAATGAAGCAATAAACAAAGAAAATCAAGTGAAATATAAGGTATCCTTGAAGTTTTGCTGTACCATGAAGAAAAACAAGAGGGCAATGAGGATTGAGAGCACGGGGCATTGTGCATGTGCAATTTTAAAGTAGATGATCAAGGTGGGCCTCATTAGAGAGGTCATATTCAAGGAAAGACTAGAGGGAACTAAGAGACCAAGTCATGCCAGGGTCTAGGGAAAGAACATTGCAAGCAAAAAAAGATAGAGCAAAATCCCTGAGGCAGGGCCAAAATTGTATTTTTCAGGAATAGAAAGGAAGTCTGTATGGTGGAATAGAGTGAGCTAAATGGGGGTATGGGGAGATGAGGTTAGAGAGGTCAGAGAAGGCCTCATTGTACAAGGCAGGACATTAGAAATAGGATGTTATTAGGAATTTCAAGCAGATGAGTAACATGATCTGACTTAAGTTACTCTGACAACTGGGGTGGGAATAGACTCACAGGTGAATGACTATTTAGGATGCTATTGTAATAATTCAGATGAGAGAAAATCGTGTCTTGGACCAGGCTGCTAGCAGCATAGCCAGAAGTCATTGGATAATGGAGATATTTTGAAGGTAGAGACAGCAGGATTTTCCAATGAGTTGGGGATAGTATTAGAGGATTCCTCCAAATTTTATTGGTTGGACAACTGTAAAGTGAAGTTGCCATGAACTGTAGGTATATCAGAATTAAAAGTTAAGTTTGACCTATGGTAGACCTGAGATATTTATTAGACATGCAAAGCTGGATGTAGAAACCAGAGAGCATGCTGAGGGATTGGCTGGAGATAGGACCCCTGTCGTCTTCAGAGTATAGGTTTTTTTGTTTGTTTGTTTGTTTTGTTTTGTTTTTACCATATATGATGCTGAAGAACGTCAAGAAGAGCTAGAACAAGAATGAGAAAAGTTCTGAGAACTGAGCCCCAGGCACTTCTGTGTCGTAGAAAAGATGAGAAACCTGTAAAGCAACAAGTAAACTCTTGAGGCATGAGAAGGATGCTCCAAGGGAGATCCATGATGTCAAGCATTATTGTTAGATCAAGAAAGAAAAGAGAAGCAAATATGCCTAAGTACAAAAACCCTGCATGGGAAAGCAGAAGTGGGGCAGAATTACAGGAAAGGAGCCGAAGGGTCAAGGATTTATTTCTTATTTTGTATTTGGGAGAATTACCAGTATAGGTAAAACCTAGTCTGTTCGATCTGCAGTATTGTAACAAATTATGAATTTGCATGACTTTTCAAAGGGGATGTTCTCAGTTTTCCACACTCTCTACTTACTCTCTTTGTGTAGTCCTTAGTATTCTGGTTTGCAATTTCTGCAGGAAACTCTGGGCCATTGTGGATTTGGTATTTAGAGCATAAGCATGAATAAATAAATAATCCTGAAATTGTGCAATTGTACCTGTAAAACATGTAACAAGTACTTTGTAACTATACTGAGGCAATTTTTTGCATATGTGTGTGTGTGTGTATAGTTTTTTTCTTTCTTTCTTTTTTTTTTTTTTTTTTTTTTTTTTTTTTTTTTTTTTTGTGGTGCTGGGAATTGAACCCAGGACCTGGTACATGAGAGGCAAGCACTCTACCAACTGAGCTATCTCTCAATCCTTAATATATATATTTTTTTTTTTTAAGTAATAAAAAAAAGTATTTTTTCTTCTTTAGAAAAATTTAAAGCAAAAAGTTTGCGGATGGTATACAATTTAGAATCAAAAAAGGAAATAGATAGTAATCACAATGTACTGTAAGAGAGAACCCATAGGTGTATATTCTCCTCTTTTGTGATTTTGTTTTTTCAGTGAAACTGTATTTAAGAAAACTGGGATAGTAGTATAAGCAATGTGACATAATTTACTTTTACCATTTAACATAGAAACTGTTGAAATCACTAAATATTCTACAGTATCATTTTTAAAAATATATAAAATACTATTGTATGAATAAATCAAAGTTTAATTGATTACCTGTTCAGATATTCATTTGTTTAGCATGAGCACAATAACGTGACAGTGAACATCCTTATAGTTAATCTCTTCATGCATCTGTTCCTGAAGAGGATTTGAATCATAAATGCTGCGAGGCCAGCTTGAAAAGTATCACTTGGCCTGAGACTGAGCTAGCTCAGGCAGAACCCAACCCCATAAAACCTTTTTCCTATCGATCATTTCATTTAATTTTCATGCAAGAAGAGGGATATTATAACGCTTTTCTTTTAAAACATGACGAAATTTTAGGAAAGTCACATGTATATTAAAATCCAAATCCTCAGATGTAGGAAAAGATTAATGCTCCAAATAAGGATGCTTTCCATATAACTTTTCCTAATCCTTCTTCTAAGCTGATAGATAAATAGCACCACATTTAACTGTTTGCTCTCATGCATCGGGTCTTTGGTGACAATTTATCTTGAGGTTTTACTCTAGCTGTCAAGCATGGGGAGTCATCGCTGTTTATTAGATAGGCTATTAGCATCTGTGGAGACTTCTGCAGATTTCGCATGAGTTTTTAATTCTACTTCTCACACCTGTCAGTTGTCTAATTAGGTGAGTTGATTACTTTGTCATTTCCACTTTTCTCAATATGGCATCAATTCCCTTTCAAATACCCCAGAAATGCTTTAATTAATTGATGTCTTATGCCTTTCTACACTAAACTCCATTGATTTTTTTTGAGCTTTGTTTGTAGGTTCTCTGTATAATTTTCATGTAATTGGTGCTCATCTTTGTTATTATAAGTCCCACCTGGGGCTGCTTGTTCAGAAGCAGCCAAAAAGTGCCATTAACAATTCTTAAATATAAAGATTTTCCCCTTTTCTGGTCTCAGTTTGTCATGGTGCTTTTTATTTGCTCTTCAATGTCACTGTGGGTAAAAGAAAAATTGTCATTTAATGTTACTAGTAAGGATGTTGCCATTCATCTTTATACTGTACAATACCAGTTTTAGAAACAAATGTAAGAACATTGAACTTACACGTGGAATCGCTGAAATTACACAATTCTTATTTTTGGCTCATACATGTACATTAGTTGATAATTGCCAGAACAGAAGGAATACTGCAAAAAAGGAATTCAATTACTGTGTGTGTGTTTTTAAAGTTTCACTTTGATGCACATGCATTCTACCAATACCTTTTCTTTGGATCATTTCTGAGTAAGTTCTGAAAGGAAAAGGAGCTATGGATTGCCCCCTTTCCTGGAATGCTACATGGTGGCTAACTTAGAGAAGCAATACAAGGAAGAAAGAACTGGTATGATTCCATGGTCATTTGTGTTTCTTAGAATGGGATAGCCCTCCCCTGCATTCAGATCGAGTTCTAGGACAAGCAGACAGCAGAGAATCATCAGTCAAGGCTGTCATCTTACTCAGCTGAAGACATTCACACTATCCTGACACTTGCTTTAAGTCTACCTGAGCTCTTTTGTACTGGGAGTCCACTAGAATTGTGTCCATGGGACAGTGCACACTGGGGTGGTAAGCAATGTCAAATAGACATATGGCACCTGTCTCTTCTGCTTACACATCTGCTCCTGTCAGACCTCATTCTCAAAACACAACTTCAAGGTTAAAATTAGTAAGAATTCCAAGATCACAACCGCAGAGCATAAAAGCAAGCCTGAGACCCTTCGACCTCCAGCCCCTACTGGGGCTTCTACTGCTCAGGCCCCTTGTCCATGAAGCCAGCATTGGTTCTAACTTTTTCCAACGACTTCTTGATCTTCATAGCCTCAAAACAAATATTTGCCAAACACATGAACGGACATTCACTGTGATGCAGACAGAGCTCACTCTGCTCACCTTACTCCATTTCATCCTCAAGCAGAAGTGTGAAGGAGAGTCATGGTTAGCTCAGTCTTATAGAATCTGAGGCTTACCAAGCATAAATGACTGTATAAGGTCATACATAGTGCAAGGAACAGAACCAGGATTTGAACCCAGGGAGTTTATTCTTTCCCTTTAAATATAATAAATTTAAAACAGGATTTTAGAAAGATAATAAAAATAAGGAGTTGAGATCTGAACCAGTATAGGGAATGAACCATAAATGCATAAATGGTTGATTTAAACAATGTCATGGCCACATCACATATAAATATATAATATTTATAATATTATATAATATATAAATAAATAATAATAAATATTATATAATAACTATAATAAATATTATGTTATATATATATATATATAAATGATCCTGGTGATAATGGCCAATTTTCTTTCCAAGATATCATGAACCACTTAGGCAGAACTGGCACGGCAAGGCGTGTCCACCATGTCCATCATCAAGCTCTGGAACAGACACTCTCTCCCCATCCTGCCATTGGCTCCTGTCTTTTTGGGCACATATGAAGTGTGTGTCCCAACCAGATCTACCCTCACTGTTTCCACTAAGTCTCCATCAACCATTGCTCCAGAATCGGGCTTTGAAGCAGAGACTTTTTTTGTCAACTAAAATCCTCCAGCTATAACTATTTCTACTGCTGAGCAAATGCCGAAACTGGAAGGACACAGCTCTCCTCCAGAGCTTGCCCTGCCAAATATGTCTGGAAAAGCTGCCTGGAAATATCTTCTTGGTCTACACACAGAAGGAATGGGAGTCATTTCACTTCTTAACTTTGCAAGGAGAATAAAACTTCCATGCTGAGTTCCTTCTCAACAGGGTTTCCTGAACCTTGCAAAACACCATTATTCTCCAGGAACCTCCCAGGCTTCAGCACTGAGCAGCTTCTATCCACAGTACCGAAGGTTAAAGCCAGCACTGAGGGTCTCACTTGGAGTTTGTGCTTAATCCTTTCATGACTATTTGGATGAAGGGGGCGTGATTTTGGCAATGGGCTAAAAAATTATTTTCTTTGGATCTTTAAGATATTAATTGCTGCCTCTTCCTTTCTCCTTCTACCCCCTATGTGTATTGCCTGATTGTCTGTATGAAAATCTCACAATCTAAAAAGCAAAGACAAAAACTATAGTAATGCATATTAATTCTCCTTTGAAAATGGATTTAGAAAAGAAATGCATATGGGAAAAAGAGGAGTTTAGAATTAATGATAGACTGGTCACAATGTATACACAGACACTCAAGAACCTCACTTTAATCTGAAAGGGCACAGAACCCTCATGAGAGGTAGCAATGTAGGCATTCGAGATTTTATTGCAGATTGAACTGGCTGAAGGACAGGGCTTGGAAGGCCAGGACACACATCCCAAAACAAATAAACGGAAACCAAAACAAACAAACAAGCAAACAAACAAACAAACACATGGTGGGAGCCTACATAGGCAGAGATGAGTACAATATTTTTAAAATAAAAGTCAAATAGATAATTTTGGCAATTTGAGATGTGGTGTGGCACATTGTTTTGACACACACCTTCTAGCACCCGTTAAGCATTTATGGTTACAGATCTATCTTTTTGTATGTTGGCATTACATATAGGGAAATAGGCAAGGTAAAATGAAAACACAAAGGAACTACTGTAAAATTATTGTATTATTTGGAATCAGGCACCGCCAATTTTGCCAGATCCCTGAAGATTTCCATTGTCCTGCATAGCAGAGATAAGGAAAATATAGGAGTGGATGCCAAATTATTATAGGTTGAACATATTCCAATTTTTTTTTCATGGAGCTGTCAGTAGTTCTTAAAAACCAAGTGAATGGCTTTTGACATATTTTTGTTTTCCTAGTGTTTATTTAAGAACTGTATAAATTTCTGACCCTGCCTTAGTTTTTCAGTCATCATTCCCAAGGAATTGATTTCATTGTGAATGTGCTGAAATCCAAAAGAATAAAAAAGAACAAACGTTGGTGTGAAATGGTGCTTTAGATGCATGAGTGCCAGACAGGAAAAGCTCTTGGTTTTTCCCTCTGCTTGATCAATTGGCTGTCTAATCCATTTGACTACGGACAGTTGTCCTGACATGACTTCAGATTAGTTTAATAGGGATTAGGTGGCATGAAGTGTATAATGCTAGCATTTGTAAGTACAAACATGCTTAGAAATTCATTTATCTTTGGAGGGCGGGGGAGATTAGTTCAATCTCAGCTATATTTACAAACAGATTCTAGCCTCAGGCCGAGCAGCGTAGAAGTGGGGGAAGAAACTGTGCTTGCCTTGCTTAAACCCACAAGGCCTTTTGATTTCTGCCCAAATAAAGCAGGCCTTTGGCATTCGGCTCTCTTGGTTGGCAAGATATCTGCATAATGCTTGGCAAGAATTAGAATGGCCAGAAGGGGCAGGTCAAAGAGAGCCAAATTATGATATCACACCCATAAAACCTCATCAATGGTGACATACAGAAAACACTCAGTGAATTGCTTTCATTAATTTATCCTTATTAAGAATTCTAAGCAGTGTCTTCATTCCTTGGCAGATTTCAGATTCTGCCCTTGTCCCTTCCTCTCATTGCTGTCCCTTAAAAAGAACAGGCTACCATGGGCACCGATTGACAAGTAGCTGAGGCCATGTGGCAATGGGGTAGCCTAGGATGCTCAGACTGCTAGGGAGGAATGCTTATAAATGGTCTATTTGCCTTGGGAGAGCCAAAGGCATTCCTGAATCTGCTGGTCTGGGTGAGGAAGGGAGGAGGTTCTACATGGAAGTGGAAAGAAAGCGCCGATACAGGCAAGGGGACACCAAGGTACCCAACACCAGACCCGGGGGTTACAGTAATCAGATTCTTTTGAAGAAGGAATGGGGATGTTGTCAAGCAGTTAGGACAAGACAAAGAATCAGGGAAAGGGTGGAATATGCACTTGAAGCGGACCCAGTTTTTCTTGGGTCACACATGTTTCTAAAGCTGAAAATCTGGCTCATCTACAAAAATGACATCAGGAGGAACTGAGGGAAGTGAGAAGAACTAATGGGAAGCATTTTCTGGTCACCGTCTGACCCTGTCGGGAGTTCAGAATGTCACCCACACGGGGACAGATATTCAGAAGTATGGTCAGCTGGGTTGTCTGCATGTGTGGAATTGGGCCTTGGAATCTTGACCAGAAGGACTCGCTTAGAAGCAAAATTTATAAACCACTGCAAGACAATGTGGCAGAGAACTTTTGTTTATAGACTAGTAGGGAGAGAGATTGGGCAAGAGCTAAGACCAAGAGAAACAGCAATGAGCCAATATCTAACAAAAAAAGATAAAGAAAGAAAGAAAGAAAGAGAGGGAGGAAGGAAGGGAGGAAGGGAGGGAGGAAGGAAGGAAGGAAGGAAGGAAGAAAGAAAGATTTATCAGGGAATGCTCAAGATGGAAATGAATAGGGAAAAGATTTTGAGGATGAAAGAGTCAAAGATTTTGCTTTGTTTCATAGGTATAATTTAAACAGCAAAGATATGATTAATGCACTACAAATCAATCTTTGTTCTTTTGTGTTTTTTCTTGCTGCACTAGCTTTTATTTCTCAGACTGTGGTCTACTTTGAAAAATTCAAGGTCCCAATGATATTTTAATCTTTTACTTGGAATAGGAACTAACTGAACACTAAATTATGAGACAATTTGGCTATTTGAAAAACTGTTCTTGTAATGTAACCTTGGAAGCCCTTGTATTCTTGAGGACTTCCATGCTGAGTGAGCATGTCAGGTGGACCTTGTCAATTATAGGTATTGATAAATTCTGAGGAACTCTATGCTCTAATAACCATGTGAGCAAGGAAATTTATGAGGGAAATATCCAAGTTTAGATGTTACACCCCCACTTTCAATTCCTTTGGAAAGATCTATTTGTTGATTGAGTAGTGACTTAGACCAAAATGACAGGTTCTTACCACCCTTGAGACAGAAGTATACAAATAAAAGCGACATCTGTGTGTGTATGTGTGCACACTCTTTTTGCCTGCTCACACTCGTGGGGGAAAGTTTTCAGTTTCCCTTAATGTGAATTAGTAGACTAACCTTTGAGCCCTCTCAATTTTACAAGGATTCCATCTCCAGAAGAAGGAAACTATATCTACTATGACTTTGGCCTTTTTGTGTTTATATACAGGTTCTCCAGTCACTGTGGTCTGACTAATGGGGCCCCTCTTTTCTCTAGAGGAATTGTTCTTGGGGGTCTTTTATGATGCACTTCCCAGCAGCTCTTTAGTTATTTTGGTGAGTCCTGGGATACTGATGGGATGCAGTATATGAAGATGGTACAACCTGTCACTTTTTTCTTTTATGTGTTGGACTTTTAAACCTATGATTTCTTTCATTGCTTCAATGTGGATCCAGGAAATAAGAGGCAGAGTTGGTTTTGCTAGGAAAGCATTGCTTAAAGCCCTAGACTTCCAAATGGAGACTCTGGTTCTTATAGCAGCACTCATTAAAAACAGGTGTCATTGATTCCTGCTGCTGGGAGTAGGTAACCCTCCCCCATGGCTTTTTTATTATTTTCTTGGCACCTCCAGTATTGTATTAAGGATCATCTGAGACTCAGACAGAATGATAGGTGATGTGAGGAAATTGGAACTGAATGTATTTATTGTACTGGTGCACGAAGCACACATTTCTGAAGCTGGGAGGCTTATCTGAATGGCCTTTCTTTCTGGGTCATAGCATATTACTTTAAACCTTGGATGTTTATCATCCTTTCTTCCAAAGCAAAAAAAAAAAAAAAAAAAAAATATATATATATATATATATATATATATATATACACACACACATAGATCAGAGGAACTTGCAGGAATTACCCGTATAGTTGTATTCACTCTTACCCGCTTAAATACCTCCATGGTGGCTTTTAACAAAGGCAGGCATTCCAGAGATCAAATATGGAATTATTCAGAACAGAAAATATGCAAATGAGAGACTAAGATACTTTTTCTTTGAGATATCCGGGAGAATCAAACGGAAGTGGAAAGTCATGATTCTACTGTCTCCCGCTCTCCGAGGCACAGTTTTCCTCACTTTGGAAATAGGATATCAATTTTCAGATAAATACCATAAATCTGGATTTAGAAGAGGATGAGGTAAGGATGGATGTAGGTAATAGCATATAAAAATGGCCTAAACAGTCAACTTCAGTGAGCTGGAGAGTTAAATTACATGAAAGTAACTCTTTTTATTAAGTTTTGTAAAAAGCGGTAATGAAAAGCCAGAAGCAAAATGCATTTCTATGCAGACAAACTCTGGGCATATGTTCCTTGATTTATACTGCAAACACAGAGAGAAAACAATAGCCTTTTAGGACCATAGAATTGGGGAATCCATCCACTCACTGACGTTAAACAAGTAGGGACATTTGTTTTTAAATGAGGAAGGCAGGCTTTGCTGTGTAAATGACACATAAGGTGTGTCTGACAATCAAAGAAATCAAGAGGTTGAAGGATAAGTGTAAGGAAGTGTTAAGTGGAAGAAGGTATGTGAAAAAAAATTAAAAAAAAAAAACCTATACAAAATCATTTGGATTACTGTCTGTGTTGCTAAATCACAGTCCCAAAAAGCACTAAAAGGACAAACTGAAGTTAGTCCTGTCTTTCATGGGATAATGTCAACTTCTGAATATGTAGAGGTGATTCCAGGGACAGCTATAAGCTGGCATCCTGAGAAACTTGATTCCTGGGTTGGCATCATGGGAATTTGCCCATCCTCTGTGAGACAAATAGTTAAATCCCATTCATGTGTCCAAATGCGTGATTAGGGACTTGTAGAAACCACCCCTGTTCACACATCTATCATTCAGACACAAAACAAAATACAAAACACCAAATGTCTCTAGAGTTGAGCCAGATCGTTCTTATCTTTGAACAATCAAAACTTATAAAAGCCTCAGGGAAGTGAAATGATTTATGAATGTTTAAAGTTGTTAAACTTTTAACAATTGTTCTTGGGAAAACAAAACTGTCTACATGATCTTGTATTGCCATACAGATTTTCACACATGTAAAAAGAATATGTTTTCTTGTTATCTCCTTTCCTTCTACATAGACATTGCTATTTTTCCTTCTTTTTAACTTTCTTTGGACTTTTTCTATAAAAACTGTCCTAAGTAACATCAGCTGGGATTAACATAACCATCTCAATAGAATTTTAGCAAAACCTTTCCTGGTTTGGACTGTGACCTGCACTCTATCATCAGACTGATTAAATAGACATCCGTTAATCTACCAGGGAAACATGCATAATATGTGGATTTAAGTCAGGGGAAGAGGACGATGTTGGTTAAAAGGATAGACAAAACGTACTTCACTGTGGAAGCTCCTGGGACCTACTACCATTTCTCTTTCTGCTCTGCATGTTTTCATGAAGCAATCAGTAGAATATCACTGATGTTTGCACCTGTGAACCAATGTATTAATTTCTAAAGCATTCATCTATGGGTAAATTCATGGCTTATATTTTGTCTTTTTTAAGTACATAAATTCTTAAGAGTATTCAGCTATCATATATATATATTTTTTTTCTGGATGTGGAGTCTGGTGAAGAGGACATAAAGTAGTAAATTATGAGAGAAAGAATCAAAACTTGCATCTATTTAATTCACTTCTAAGGTAAAACCACAAGATATGAAGCAGGCAAACTACAACCATTACTAATCAATTATGATTAAAGAAGACTTCTTTTTGTCTCTTCATTAGTAATTGTAGGTGATCGGCCTTTCACGAGATATGGAAGCTCTCAGTTAAGAAGTTAACATGTTCCTTTCATATTCTGACTTTGTCAGCCTTAAATGAGAGAAAGTAAACACCTGGAAAATCTCTAACCTAATCCCAGTATCATTGTTGGCAAGATGATTCTTTCATAGTTCAGTTAAAATATTCAGTGCCTTTTGGTCTTCTATTCCAGTGATTGTAGGATTATAAATTGGTTCCAGCATTTTGGAAGTAGCTTGGAAAGATGCCATAGGAACATTAAAACCTTATCTCTTGAAGTAGTTATTTATCTTCTTAAAGATAACATAAGAAAAAAGTAACAGATCTCAAGTAAATAGACCAATATGTTAATTTTTATGTACTGCAGGATCCCCTGGTCTTCCAACTACATCACTTAAGAATGGGGGAACATCCTGAGAAATGTATCCTTGGTGGCTTCCTGGCTGTGTGAACATGACAGAGTGTACTTGCAAAAGCTAATGTGGTGATGACGTCACCAGGCGTTTTATATGTGGTCTGTCATTGACCAAAACGTCATTTGGATGGCACATAACCATATCTGGGGTTACTTTAGTCTTTCAATATCCTAGTTAAAGAAGCAAGAGCTCACCTACATTCACTTCAGAAAGTCCACTGACTCTTCAAACTGTCTCAGAATATGGGATGGATGGAAACAAGAGATACTCATAAGACCTTAATTGTCTCAATCACAACTTCCAAACTCCTATCAAAGGCCACTGTGACATCTCCTCTTTGCCTCTCTATGTCACCTAGGCCTTGCTGGTCCATTTCATGGTGTTTCCATCATTGTTCCCAGATCCCAAGATAAGTGATTGTTTAGGAATGGTGGAAAGGGTTTACAGCGCAGGACTGAAAATAACTTAAAATGGAAGAGTCACATTGTTAGTCTGTTGGCTGTGTCAGAGTCCCTGTCCGACAAAATGCTTCCTTGGACTATAGATGGTCACCATGTGGATGGCACTGGTGTCTCCTCTTTCCCATCCCTGGTTTCCCAGAATCCTAGTAACCCCACCCTCCTGTCTTCCTTTCTCCAGCCTCAGTTCTTTTCCTTTTGAAATAGGAAAGTGTTTGGAGTACAACTTTGTGGTCCTCAGAGAAAGTTTCCCAGAATCCTAGTAACCCCACCCTCCTGTCTTCCTTCCCTCAGCCTCAGCTCTTTTGACCACAAAGTAGTACTCCAAACACTTTCCTATTTCAAAACCCATTACCTCAAAGGAAACCTTTATTATTTCTTTATTTTATACATTTGTTTATATTCCTTAATTTTGGTATCTTTATTCTAAACTTCAACCTGGACCTATTTTACCTTTCAAACCAAAGGAGTTACTAAATGCTTTGCACATATACAAGAGCACTTTTCTTTATTCACTTTCCATTCTTACTTCTTGCAAATTCAGGAAAAAGAAACCCCTTTCTTTCCCATGTCCTGATAACTTGATAATAGTAATGCAATCTGAAAAAAAGAGTATGTACAAAAAGAAATAGGATTGAGCAAACTGTATCAATAGAATAAAATAATAGCTTATAATTATAAATTATATTCATAAAAAGTTTGGGGCTTATATGTCAATTTAAAATGATATCAGTGTCATAACTGAATAAACTATAATTTTAATGATGTAAAAAAAACTTAAAAATATGCAGAAGGGACTATGCTAAAATATAAAGGCTACCTACTGTGGATGGCAGAGTTATGGGTGACTTTTTCTTTTAAATGTTTTTATTAGCTTCTAATTTTTCTATAATAGTTAATTATTACTTAAAATAATTAACATTCTCAGGAATCTGGACTTCAAAAGTTGTAGGCTATTTTTTTTTTCAATTGCTCTTTTCTCCTGGTACTGTTCATTGTCTATTCACAAAGATGATGTTGGTCTAGTCAGCATGAACCCAAATATAGCTAATGACCCAAAACTGCTTTCTCCTTCAGACAGACTTTTATGGATATACTCAAAGATACCTGTTGCTGAATAAAAGATACGTATGTCTTCCCAAATAATTCAAATATTCTTAGCAATAAATAATGTAAAGCATAGTGAGTGCTGGGACCATAATGAAAGAACTCAGGTTAATAATTATTTAGTTTAATAGGAGAAATATGAAAAACCACAGAGTTTTCTAAGGTCTTCTATTTTGAAAAACCTCCAGAAGGAGTGTTACTGAATTAATTACCAAGAAAGTGCATCTACATAAACTTTTCCAAATTGCTTACCTAGTTCTTTCCTAGGTTAGAAATCATTACAATAATCTCTCCTAGTCTAATTGTGTTCTATTCATGGCACTGTAGGCAAACACTTGACACTTCCATGCTTACTCACATAGAAACGAGGGACCCTGAATTTTATATAGCTAATGCCACATGTTATGATTATATTTTTCCTAACCTGACACTTTAGACTGCTATGGAAATACTGTGTTTTCCATTGAAATTATGAAGAAAGTCTCATTAAGGTTCATAGACCTGGCTGAGGGCAGGGTGCCTCTCAATGATAGTGTTTTTTATATAGCATGTATGAGATCCTGTGTTCAACCCCTGTATTAGCCAGGGTTCTCTAGAGGAACAGAATAAAAAAGAAGTATGATTATAAAAAGGGAATTTATTAAGTGGGCTTACACAACCAGAAGCTGGATAGTTCACAAAGCCTCTCTGCAAACTGGTGAGCTGGAGGAACCAGTAGCTGAATGGTCCAAGAGGCAGAAGCCCCAGAACAAAGGAATCAACTGTGCTACCCTAGTCTGAGACCAAGGCTTCTGGAAACTCCCTGGAGAATCACTGGCAGAGTCTGCTTTGGAAGAGTGAAGAAGCAAGAGTCAGATATCCTCAGATGATCAAAACGGCAATCAAGAACCAATTCAAGAAGAGTGGAGATTGCATCTGCATTTGCTTCCTTGTTCTTCTAACTTTTATTCCATCCAAGCCACCATCCTATTGGGCAGTGCTGCCCACACTTAGGGAGGGTCTCCACTTCAGTTCACTCTCCCACATTCCAGTCATTCCTAGACACGCCCTCATTGACATACCCAGAAGCCTCTTAATCATCAGCATCTCTTAATCCAATCAAGTAGCCGATTCAAATTAACCATTACAACCCCAACACCAAAAACAAACAAGTAAAATGAGAAAGCAACTTATGAACAAATCTCTTGTAGCTTATGTTGCTAGTCCTGTCCTATTTCATAGTCCTTATGAAATGCTATCAATATATTCTCAGCTATAAACATCATTCTCATGGTTCAATATCTTTCTGTATGAGGTCACGCATTGCATTGCACTTGGACAATATTTTCACTAAGCCAAGTAATATCAGAATCAATAGTATAGGTGATCCATTGATTGCATAAGGCCTAAGTGTGCAATGGAACATATTGAAGCTTCAGACCTCCTACTGAGCGCATGCCTGTTATAAGCAACTGCATTTTCCTTCAGATGGACTTTTGTGAATACACTCAAAGATCCTTGTTACTGAATAAGAAAGAGATGCATATGTCTTCTCAAATAATTCTAATACTTTTAGCAATAAATAATGGAAAGTATCAATTTTTTGTGTGGGAGGGGGGGCAAGTAGTGGGCATTGAACCCAGAGTGTGGTGCATGCTAGGCAAGCTCTCTCTTACTGAACCACATCTCCAGCCCAGCATCAGAACTTTTTAGTTTGTTTCATTAAAAGAAAAAAAGCTTTTACCAAACTTGGGATATTGAATTTGAAATCACCTTTCTCTTGTTTCTCTCTGCTGAAACTATAGGTCCAAGAAATAAGACAGTAAAGAGTTTTTCTAATAAACACATATTTGATGGCTTACTTCAACCAGCTATTTGAGAAAGCAGCCTCCTTTCCTTCTCCACTCTTGAGTTATACCTTCTGTCTGAAAGTCACAAAGAAAAATGGACTTTTTTACTCTGGATAGCCATGATAAAGCTAATTTAAGGAAAATTTATATTGTGAAAGTGTCAGGGTTGTTTTAGGAAGAAAGCAGGATTAGGACACACTGAAGTGTTGTATTACAGGGTTTATTCTATACAAATCATTTGCTTTTCTTCAGGTTGATAATTTAATGTAACTGAAGTGTACCTCAATAGTTAACTTTAACATTGATTAAGAAGAAACTAGTACCCACAAGGACAAATGTGTGTAGCAGGTAGTTTAAAATCCTATGTTAGATGCAACTAAAATAGTGGATTCACTCAGCAGGCTTAATTTCAGTGTGTGTCATTTCCAGGGGGCTAGTTCTGTGACAGTGATAGGACATCCTCTGCGTGATGGTTCAGAGCACAGACTCCAAAATCAGATGGCCTAAGTTCAAATCCAGGCTCCACCACCAACTGGCTTCATGACTTTGGGCTTATTGTTTAATCTCTTGAAGCATCAGTTTTCTCAGGGGCTAAATTGGGATTATGATATTGATTTCACAAGATCATAGTAAGAGTGGGAGGATAGGTAATATGCATGAAATACTTTGAGCAGTGCTTGGTTGATGGTAGATGTTTATTAAGTAGTGGCTATTAATTACCATGATATCAAGTATTATTGTGAGAAGGGAAGATAAAGCTGCAAACACTTCATTAAATTAAAAAGCCTGAAAATCTTAGAAGAAAGACTTTTCTAGAAAAAATGACGTTTCTTTTTCTTTGTAAGAAGCATAGTGTAATAATGAACAGGGTAACTTCTTAGTTTTACTGCCTGGGTCTGAATTCTACTACTTACTCCCAGTGTGCTCTTGGGTAAATTAATTAAACTCATTTTTTTTTCATCTGAAAAATGTGAATAATATAGCACCTCAGAGAGTTAATATAAAGATGAAAATATAATGCTTCTGAGATTCATAGAACATAACCAAGCAAATACTAAGTGGTTGACAAATGTTTTTTATTATATTTGTTAATATTTCTGTCAGTGCCCAAATCTAAAATGGAAAAGTCAATAGGACAATAGCAATGCCTCCATAGTCTCATTTCCATGGTGCTAAATGAATTTTACCAGACTTTGGTATAATAATAATCTCCATTTTTAATCTACTACTTAAGAAAATTGAAAAAGGGTCAGCTAGTCAACCTGTCTTACAAAAGTGATACATCCTAGATAAGAACAATAGAGCACTGGACAAGGACAGTACAAGAAAAGAAAATTAAGAATCAATGCCATTTAACAATAGAGAGGTAAAATATATACTAATTAAGAGTTGGCAAATTAAATCTAATAGTATTAAAATACATTATGACCAAGTATTCTGTGAAAGTGAGATGTATCAGCAGAATCAATTAATATATACCTTATCAATAACTCAGAAAAATTATTTAATAAAATCTAACACAAATTTGTGATAAAAATGCTTCACAAAGAATGCACAAGTAACTTGTTTTCTTTAATGTTAGATGAAATAGAATTAGATATTGAAGTAAATATTTCAGAATCAATCTGCAGGAAAGATCATACTTAATACTAACATTCTAGAAGTTTTTTCAATAAAGTAAGGAACAAATAACATTGGTATACAAAATTGTTATTCAATATTGTCCTAATATTCTACTTATTATGATAAGAAAAATCAAATAAGAACTATAACAAATGGAAAGGAAGAGATAAAATATTATTTCTTAAAGTATATGATTATCATCTAATTAAACCACATACAAACTATCAGAACTAAGATGATCAGATATAAGATATGAGCCCAGTATACCTAATTCAATGTCTTTATCATAAAAGAACTCTTTAGATTTTTTATACTTGTTTCACCTTTTAGTTACAAAATATAAAAGGCGTGTTAAGAATAGCAAAATGTCTAACTTATTGAAAAAATACAAAATTTTTCATTACATAAAAGAAGACCGTAATGGATTAATATATACTGCTAATTTAAATGTGAACTCAATATTGCTATGATACAAATTCTATAGAAAAAAAATCAATACATTTCAATGGTAGTTCAATAAAAGCGTAAACAGAGCATTACAAGGGAACTAGATAACGTAAACTGAACACAGAAGTTAGAAAGTTAACATAGAAGAACAAAGGACCAAGAATAGTAAGATAACCCCTAGGAAGAATGGTCCTGCCACCAGATGACAAAACTCAGAAAGTTCTGGAAAGTAAGGCAGCTGTGTATCATGCAGAGGCAGGCAAAGGGGAAGAAGCCTCAGAGAACTAGAAGCAGAATCGTAGGGTTATGGAAACATGATACATGACCGAGGGTAACATTTTGAGTCAGTGGACTAATCAATATCTGGGGACAGAAAAATCAATAATCTTCATGGAATATAGTAATCATAATAAAAGCCTAGATAAAGTCTTATACAAAGGGAAGATATTATTCAGAGCAGGAACCCTGATCAAAATGTCCAATGCAAAATTTTCAAATCTTTAAAGAACATAAATAATAATATGATCCTGAAGTATGGAATGCCGTTGATGAGCAAAATATAAAGATTTGATTATGACAAAGACTACATTTAAACAAAATGGAAAGACATGCCAGAGACTGAAGAGGATCATTTCAATATAGGAAATCAAAACAAAACTGAAAATAGGAATATTCTTTAGAGTTAAATTACCCGGAGCACCCAAATATCAGATTTGAGCACTTATTAGCAGGACAAATTGAGGCAAGTTATTTCACCTCTTGTGTTGCAGTTTCTTATATAAAATGTTGGAAATAAAAAAATCCTTCTCATCTTTTAGGATTGTTTGTGAAGATCAGATGAGTTAATAAATATAAGGTGCCCAAGATAGGGCCAGGCATATCATAAGCATTCAATAAATGTTACAAAAGCAGTTTATAGGATTAGTGTTAAAATATACAGATACTAAAAATAAGAGGGTAAAAGACAGCCTAATAAAAAATAAGCAAACTATAGTTAACTTTTCAAGAAAAGAATACACAGTGTTCAATAAACATTTAGAAAAAAAATTATCAAACTCGCCACTAATCAGGGAAATAGAAATTAAAACTACAATGAGATGCCATTTATGCTCATTAGATTGGCAAGATTCAGTGCAGGCCTGTGGAAAATAGAAACTGCTGGTAAGAATGTACATAGATATAGCCAATTTGGAGAGTAATTTTGCATTATCAAGAACATTGAGATAATCTGGCAATTGTACTCCTATAAGATATAAGCCCTAGGGAAATTTTAATATGGATGCTCCAAAAGACACAGCAATATGCTTCTTAACAATATCATTGTAATAGTAAATAACTAGAAGCAACTTAAATGTCTTCATGTCTTGCAACAGAGGAATGGCTGCCAAGAGTATCCTGGTATGTTCACATTTAGAGACTCTTACTGTAGTACCATGAATGAGCAAGACAAAAGCTTATGTCCATCAACAGGGATAGATATTTTAAAAAGGTCAATCATAATTTGGGCACCAGATTTCATTTCTTCTCACCAACCCAAACATATCTTCGTAAGAATTTTTCTATTTCCTGCATGACCAAATTTTTCATTTCTACTGGATTAGTCCCATGAGCATATAACTTGCTATACCTTAACTCATTTTAAATTCCCTACCACCTAACATTTCTTTTCCTTTATAGCAGAGGTTTCCAAAAAAGCTAACACTATTTAGGGTCTCTAATTCCTCTCTTCTCATTCTATCGTTCTCTCTTTCAGTCTTTCCAAATTCTCTGTTTCAAGAATAGACATTCAATGTATCATCCACAACTTTTGTCTCTGCTTCTTTACCATTTTAATATTTTCAATAGATGATATGTCACAGTTCAGAAAATTTAAAAACCCGATATTTGATCTACAGAGAGAACTTTCTGTCTACTCTACTATTTCTTCCACACATTGTCCACCGTCTTTCTCCCAACTATTATCTGTTTCTTGTGTATTAATTCAGCTAATTGTACAACACAAGCAAATGCAAATATTCTTATGCTTTTAATATAAATATGAAATAACATACTGATTGTTACATTTTTTTTTTTCACTTGATGTATCATGGGAAGTTATTTCATATCAACACATGATGGCTTCCCAATTATTTTTTACAAGTGAGTAGTGTTCAACTGAATGCAGGTGCCATATAATTGTTACTTTCTGTACCACTTTCTATTGATGAACAGTCAGATTATTTCCATACTTTTGCATGTACAAAACGGTAATAATGACTTTGCATATATGCATCTGTGAAGCTTATGTGGGTGAATTTCCAGAAATGGAACTCGTAGGTCAAAGAAAGAAGCATTTAATTTTAATAATATTGCCAAATTCCTTGCACAAGGACTGAGACATTTTAAATTTTCTAGCAATGTAGGGGGGTATCTGCTCCCCTCGACAAGAAATCCTATTGTCAAAGTTTTTAATTTTTTCCTCATTGTATGTAGAAAGTGATCCATAGTTTTAGCTTGCATTTCTAAACAAATTTGAGCATCTTTTCAGAGATTTAAAACTTTTTCTTTTTTCTGTGAATTATGTTTTCATCCTTTGCCATTTTCAGTTGGATTATTGCTGCTGTCGATTTCTGAAAGTTCTTTAAATATTGGTGATATGTCATTTTGTCTGTGGCACTTTTTCACCTTTGTCACTGGTACTTAACTTTATTTGTGACATTTTTCTGCCATGCAGTTTGTTTTGTAACTTCCTGCATCTTAGAAGAACTGGCCCACATCAGTGTTATAAAGGAATCTTTCCAAGTTTTCTCCTGGTACTTTATTGACTCATTACTTAAAACATTTAAAACTCTGGACTTCTTGGAACCTATCCTGAGAATATAGTATAAGGTATGGATCCAATTTTACTTTTTTCCAGATGGTTCCCAGGTTACTCCATTTATTGAATATTCCATCTTTTAAATGCCAGTTTCAGACCGTTTCTAGATTTTCAATTTTTATGTATCTATCTGTTGTTTTATCTATTTATTCATAAATTCAACATTGTTTTAATGGGGGAATTAAGCCTTTAAATATGTTTTAGTATCTAACCAGGATAATTCCTCAATCATTTCCCTTGATTTCAGAATTTTTGAAATATTCATCTTTATTTTTTCTCATGAACATAGCATCTGTTTGTCTAGTACCACAAAAATCCCTTTGGTATTTTTATTGGAAACTCATTTTTATAAATTATCTTGCACAGAATTAACATCTTTGTAACACTGGGTTTCTTAATCCAAGAGCTCGGCATGTTATTCATTTGAGCAACATTTCTTTCATATGGTTTTGCATATTTCTTCTGGCAAGTTCCTTTCATATAATCTTGCATATTTCCTTTTATTCTTAGATACTTTGTTTTTTTTATTGCTCAGAAAGTCTTTTTTTTTTAATATTACTCCAATTGCTGAGTGTGAGTATACATGGAATCTATTTTTTAAATGCTAAAATTTATGCTGTTTCATTTGGAATAATCTGTTGTATGTTAGTTTTCAATCAATTCTCTTGATTCTTGTAGGCATACAAATAAAACACATGCAAAACATGATAATTTTATCCCTTTTCCCCCAGGATTATGCCCTTAAATTCTCCCTCTTGTCTACCTATGTGTGTGGGTGCTGGTGGGCATCTTTCTATGCCTGCCTTCTGTGGAAAGGTCTAGTCATTCCCTATTAAGCTCACGGCTGGTACAGTCAAACAGTGTTAAGGAAGTTGTCACACGTTTTCACTACCTCATGTCTGGCTCATTCTTAGGACTTTTCCTCAAAGAAACTTCCTGGGAACATTTCTTGATTTATTCCAAGTCAGAACTTTCTATCTTGTAGCCTTTATAATTAGGGAATATTTTGGATGACTGTAAACTTGTAGCTGTTCAATTATAGGTCATGACAATTACTGGGGATAAATAAACTTGAGGCCAATTTGATGTTTTTTCTACTTTCAGGTATGGTCACTATGAACATGTATGGTTCAGACTGGGACAAGGTTTTTTTGTTTGTTTGTTGCTTGTTGTGTGTGTGGTGTGTGTGGTGTGTGGGTGTGTGTGTGTGTGTGATGCTGGAGATTGAACCCCAGGGCCTTGTACATACTAGGCAAGTGCTCAACTACTAATCAAAACCCCGCTCCCAGATAGGGATGGTTCTAAGAGTAAAAGGGAATTTCGTTAGTAATTACAGTGCAGTGGAATAAGAGCCCTAAAATTTGAGTGGCCCCCAACCCCCTCAAAAACAAAACAAGTCAGGGTTGGAGCTGTGACTCAGTGGTACAGGGCTTGCCTGGCATGTTCAAGGCCCTGGGTTTGATATTCAGCACCACATATAAATTAATAAAAGATCCATTGAAAACTAAAATACAAAAACAAAAAAATAAGTAAATCAAAGCCAGCCTGGGATCTATGATACTAGCAATGAGTCATTTTTCCTCCCCTTCCCCTGTCCTTTCCTCCTCTGTTTTCTTCTTTTTTTTGGGGGGGGGGGATGGAGTGATTTCTTTCTTTCCATTTAAAGTTTGTTAACTTTATTAAAATGCATGTCAGTGTCAAGTTTCCTGTTCTAAGTGTTTGATTTTCTATATGGTACATGGAAAATGGAAAATTCTACCATGTAGACTCGAACTTTTTTTTAATTCAAAATGTTTTCTTGAATTATATTTTTTTGATAATTTGTTTTTTTCCGCTCTCTTTGCCTACGGGATCATTCTTTCTCCAGTGCTTTCAATTCTTCATTTGTTTCAATGTGATGCTTTCCTCATTTCTAGTATTTGACCCTTACTGTATCTCCTTTTATAATCCATTCCATGTTATTTTCTTTTTCTATCTTTTTTTTTTCTTTTGTGGTATTAAGGATTGCACCCAGGAGTGCTCTACCTCTGAGACACATCCCCGCCCCTTTTAACTTTTTATTTTGAGACAGGGTCTTGCCAAATTGCCCAGGCTGGTCTTGAAGTTGGATCCACCTGTCAGCCTCTGGAGTTGCAGGGATTACAGGCATTTGCCCACTCTCACCAGCTGATATTATTTTCATTTGCAGTTTGTTCTATGATATTTTGCCATCGTTTCATTTCTAACAGATCACATTCTATCTACTATTCTGTCATCAACTTTTTCTTTAGATTTTACCTTTCTATCTTATAGTATTTCTTTGGAGATAAAATTACTTCATCAATTTGAATATTTCTATGACAGAATCCTTTCTGAGAATTTATATCAGTCCATGACAACACATTTTTATGAGTGTTCTTCACATGGTCATAACTTTTTACTGATTTTTATCTCATTTATTTTATACTCCTTATATTGATGCTTACTTTTTTTTTTTTTAACTTGTCCTTTGATGAATCATATTTTCCTGCACCAACAACTATACAGTACAAATTTCCTGTGAGGAGTTCAGTAGGGCCTGGGTGGTTTTCTAGACTGGACCAAAAGCCTATTCTTTATTTCGTTTCCAGATAATGTGGCTCACCTGGATCTAGCTCTGTCTCTGCTGGTATCATGAACTAACCACACCAAGCTGATGTCACCAGTCCTGTCCATTGCACTTATCATATCTAAAAGACAGAGATGGGTTTCGTGTCATTCAGGGTGAGCTCCTTACCTTCACAAAATGTATATTTTCCAATACAAGGAGAAAAATATTGAGTCACACAGCTATGTTCCTACAAGAAAATCTTTCTCTTTTGAGCCCACCCTTCTCAACACTTTTCCCCACACCCCACTCAAACACCTCTTGTCCAACAACAGCAATAACCTCTCATGCTTCGGTCCAGTCATCGTTTTTAGATGGCATTGCATTCATCGTCCCATCAGCACATGGCACAGATTGTCTCTTCTGTTTTTTGAAACATTTTCTTCAATTGCCTTCCAGGATGCCTTTCTCAATTTTCCTGTTACTTTTCTGGATGATTCTTCTCAGTCTCCTCTGCTGATTCTTTCTTATCTTCCCAAACTCAAACACTGAAAGAACCCAGGACTCCATTCTCAGATCTTTTCTTTGTCTTTGCCTCCTTCTCAGGTGGTCTCATCTACATTCCTGGGTTTATATACTCGCTCAGTGGGGTTGAGCTCCAGGTTTACATATCTCCATCACCCTCCGCAAAATTTTTTTGATCTGAATTTTTTTTCCAGCATGCATTCCTAATTGGCATCTATATTTATTATAAATTAATATGAACTGCTTTAGTGGCACATAAATATGAATTTTAAGGAATAAACACAACAAAGATAAATACATGGGTTGGATTGTAGCTCGTGGTAGAGCACTTAGTAGCATGTGCAAGGCACTAGATTCGATTCTTAGCACCATGTCCAAATAAATAATACATAAATAAATAATAATATAAAGGTCCATCAATAATTTTAAAAATATTTTAAAAAGAGAAATACAAACAGGAATTTGAATATTGCCTTTTGCTTTTTTGCTGCCATTTTACAAGCCATCTTGCTTTGTGGAATGTTTTTTAGACATTGCTTACACTAAAAATCTTGGAAACAATGTCTAGTAATAGAGATGATCTCTTCTGTTTGGAGCAATGGTCCAATCAGAGACCCAGGGGTCAAACTGTAGCCTCTAGAATATTGGAATAACTTAAGTGAGACACAGGGTGATGGAGGCTTACACAAGACATGAGTCACACCAGAGGAAACGGAATGCAGATTAAAAAAGGCAGAAGTCCATCCACTAGGAATTTAATCATCATGGGAAAGTCTGAAGATACGGTTCTACAGGTATACTTGGGAGCTGAACAGGCAACGCAAACCTGGCTCTGGATAGAGCTCCAAGTATATGCCTACCTCAGTTAGGGTTGGCTTGGGGTTTGGGTGAGGCTGAACTCAAGAGCGAATGCCTCTCTGAAACTTGAGATAGATAGGAAATACAGATGGGGAGTGTTCCTGCCTCTGTAATTTCATGATCCAGTAAGAGCAACTTAATCCCACAGGTCATACCCCAGGAAAATGAAGAAAATAACACCCAAACTATTTAATACCAGGGTCTTCAATCAGGAAAATCTCTTGAAGAAATAAGAGCTACCATTATAAGATTATCGTTTTTCAGCAAGTAAAATGTTTGCAAAGGGAGATTCTATTGACTCTTCCAATGAAGACAATTAAATCTCATACTTAGAATAGAAAGGGGAACATTTTCAAATATATCTATTGATTCACGTACTCAGGAGTGTCACAAGGGACACTGCGCAGGGTTGTTTTCCTAAGGAGGTGTGGTTGATTTGTAAGTGAATATCTTTGCAGGAACTTTACAGAATACACAAGACTGTAAACCTTGTCCTTACCGACTTTGTGTTGTCGGAATGGGAGAAAGGCTGGAAGATCCACTGGAGAGAGAGGGTTAGGTAGATCTGTGAGGAATATAGGTCAGCAGTAAATGTTTCCAAAAAAGAAGCCAAGCAAAGGTGGGGAAAAAAATTAGTGGGTAGAAGAATTTGACTCACTTATTGCTATGGAGGCTACTCATTTCAATATACTTATGAAGGTATGTTCTGCTCATTTCTAAACATTGTGCTAATCCAAAGAAATAAAATCACAAAATCATATTGACATTCCATAGGGCTTACTTTAGATAAGAAATGAAATGCCTATGTTTTTCTGAATAATTCTGCTTACTAAAACTTACAGTCTCATTCAAATTGAATGAGCACCACATTAGTTGTCAGAGGCTCTGGTTTCACCTGTCCCTGCTGCTCACTGCACTCTGACCTGCTTTTTAGGGAAAGTTCCTTTCTTTCTCTTTCCTTTATTTTCAAGCATAGGACAGAGAGTAGATCTTCAAATACAGACATTCTGGGTTTTATGACTTTTTACTGTGTGCTCAAGTTACACTAAATGCTTAGCACCTATGGTCGTGGCTCAGCTGAACAATTATCTTTCCATTAATACTTTCCTGCCTTTTCTCACCCCGGGGAGAGTCACTTGCTCTCTTCCTAATGTCCTCACTTTGCTCTCTCTGCATTTGTACTATGCCATGTGGATCAACCAGAGTAAAGGAGAGAAAATACTAATAGTTCCAAGCAGTATTTGGTTCCAGAAATTAGATTCTCTTGGGAGGGGAGGAACAGAAGTTAGAAGACGACTACTGGTCTATAATCTGAAGGTCACAACATCACAGCTGCTGTCCAGAGGTCAGAAACTGTTGCTATTGCCACAACTTTTTCACATAAAGGAGGTGACTAGATGCTTGGATTTGGGGTCCTGTCACTAAAAGACCATCTGTGACTTTGCCTGCTAATGTCAATAGGGGTGGGAAGATGACTACCATATCACGTTCATTTAAAACTATCTTGCAAATGCTTCTGATGGGCTCTAGTTCAGATTTGGAACCTTAGCTTCAAGCACAATTGAAAAAGGTAGGAATCAACTCTCCAATTTTTGCAAAGAGAAGGGAGGGGTAGATTTGTGATTGGGGTGTCCAACCTGAATGTCTACCATAGCTAGTATAGAACTTGACATTCTGAGATCATTCACTGTGCATACATATCTACAGTCTATAAGTCCATTAAAGGGTAGGAGCCATGCTTTATTAATATTTGTATCAATAAATTAGGAAGAAAGAAATATAATCTATTTGCAAAATTAAAATCAATGATAAACAATGAGAAAGAGCTAAACAAGGTAAATGAGAGGGTGACAAATTCTTGTAGGGAGACCAGTGAAGGTTAGAGAGGTCAAGAAATCTTTTTTTTTTTTTTCAAAGCTCATCAAAACATGAATGGTATATATACGCAATGAAGTTTTGCTCAGCTATAAAGAAGAATGAACTCATGTCATTTGCTAATAAATGGATGGAACTGGAGAACATCATGCCAAGTGAAATAAGTCAACTTCAGAAAGTCAAGGGTTGAATATTTTCTTTTATATGTGGAATCTAGAGAGAAATGTGGAATAAAAGGTGAGGGTTATCAAGCAAATTAAAAACGAAAACAGTGGAGCAGAGGATGGAGATGGGAGAAAGGAGGAGGGATGGGCATGAGAAGTAACTACAAAATAAAATGGACCAACTTATGCTATATGCATGTCTGAACACATCACAATGAATTCCACTTTTGTATAACTATGATGTCTCACTTAAAAAAAATAAATAAATAGAACACCAGTGGAGTAGAGGAAGTGGGCCAAGAGGAGGGAGGAGTGAAGAGAAGGGGAAAATAACTGGGACTGAGAAAGAGCAAACCATGTAATATGCATATATGATTATGTAAAAATGAACCCCAATATTATCTACAATAAATTCTAAAAAGAAAAAAAAAAATAGATCTCAAAATAAGTCTTGAGAAATGGTAGATTTTGGATGGACTCAAGAATGAGTAAGAGAAGCCAAAAGCTGGTTCCATGGGTGCCTTAGAGCTACTACTTTTCAGTCAGCAAGTTTTTCACATACAAAAATCTTTTTCATTTATTCATTAATTCAGTGAGCAAATATTTATTAATTAGGTATTATAAATTCCATCTATTATTTCAGGGGCTGGAGATCCAACAATGAACAAAACAGACAAGCCAAAGAAAACAAGATTATGGAAGTATTGAACATTAGTATATAGGGCAGATATTTTTAACTGTAAATTCATTTTTTCTCCAGATTTTGGGAAATTTGTGCAACTGAATGATTCTTCTTTTTTTTTTCTTTTCTTACGCATGCTGTTCTAATGTTCTAATGGCAATGTAGAAATTCTCATATGAGCTCTGTCTGATGGCCTCACTATCTAAATATTTAATAGTTCCATTATACTTTAGTAGATGTTAACACAGTTTTAGAAAGGAAGACAACCGTAATATATCAAGTAAGGTATATACTGATATACTGTGTGGTTGGTCTATTATTCCCCTCATTTCCCACTTTTGGAAAAAAAAATCAGTTAAACAAGGAATATAGTAGGAAGGATATTTGATTTGGGATTTATGTCAAAATTTTGTTCAAAGCTAAATAAAACCTTTCTAGAAAGTGCTAAGAGTTCCGACTCCTATCTGTCTCCAGTAAATGTATCCCCGCCCCATTTGCTAATGTATTGGTTTAGTAATATCAGATGGGTGCTCTCTGATTTCAGCAGTGCCCTCTGCCTTACCTTATCTAGATTTCAATCTCTTCAAGGACAATAGCATATCAGCTCTGTAAGTGCCACCTCAGCTTTTCCTTCGATTCAACTTACCCTAAACGTCACCGCTTTTCTACCTACATCACGTTATTGTGATCATTCTGAAAATTCTTTTCATTGTTTGCCATTCTATTTCTATTTAGTAAACTTTCCGGAGCCGTCTACAAACTTCTAAAATGTTTCCCTATATGCTAATCACTTATAAAAGTCTTAAACAAAAATTCTTGTCCTAGGGCAAATTACTGGGTGAAAGACTACTTATTTGATCAGAGGGTTGGCATTTATTTTAACCACAGAAAGGATAATCCCAGCATGGTACATGTTTTATATCTCGCCTCTGGAACAAAGCATTGTTTTGTTTGTTTCTGGGGTATTAGGAATTGAATCTAGGGCTTGATGCAAGCTAGGCATGCAGTCTGCCTCTGAGCTGTATCCCAGTTCCTGGAACAAAATATCTGAAGCAAATGAACTATGGATCAATATGGACTTAGTTTGTAGTTTTAGCTATTGTCATTTGTAATATGTAATCTGCTTTTATTTTGTAAAACAATTTTTATAAAACATACCAAAAAAAAAAAAGTATCCCCATTCAAAAAGCAAAGATAACTAATGTAACTAATGTTATTATTTTAGTGTATTTTTCCAGCTTTTTCATGTGGCAATGATACATAAGAATGAAATAGCTACATGTATTCTTACAGCAATGTTTAGCAACCTCCCAACCTTCAGGTTATTTTTAGGCATTCTGTTTTTTTTTTTTTTTCATTATGGCTCTTCTTCAGGGCTGTATCTGGGGTCCACAGACCTGACTTACTGCTTTGGAAAAATCCATAATGCAATGGAGAACGAATTCCTGAAACCTCTTGCAAATAACTGGAAGAAGCATACGTAGTCCCAAATGGGGACTTAGACACTCCTTTGGTTACTTTGAACAGGTATAATTTTGATGTGTTAAGGATGTCTGGGGAAATGGGTCTTTCACTTCCTTTAAGTTAACTGATTTTCTTTACTCCACTGTTTTAGTTAGTTTTTGTGCTGCTGTGACCAAAAAACCTGAGAAGCACAATTAGAGGAGGAAAGTTTATTTGGGGGCTTATGGTTTCAGAAGTCTCAGTTCATAGATAGCTGGCTCCATTCCTCTGGGCTCAAGATGATGCAGAACATAATGGCAGAAGAGTGTGGGGAGGGAAGAAGCTCAGGACATGATCAGTAAGGAGCGAGAGAGCTAGCTCTGCTCAATAAAGACAAATTATACCCCAAAGGCATGCCCTCCATGACCCACCTTCTCCAGCCACACCTACCTGCCTTCAGATACTACTCAATTAATCACCATCATGGGATTAAGTCACTGATTGGGTTAAGGCTCTTATAACTCAATCATTTCACCTCTGAATGTTCTTGCATTGTTTCACACATGAGCTTTTGGGGGTCACCTGAAAGCTAACACTCACATTGCAATCCTTAAGCTTGAGGGTATCATTTTGGTAAATGTTATCTTCTTTCCCTTTCAAGGTAGCTAGACCTTGCTTTTGGTGATTTCCTTGAATACATATATGATAATGTTTGGATAATGGGATATATAGTATGCTGCATTTTATTGATCGTATATGCCCCTCAGAGATGACCTGATTCTATCAGTGGATGATTCCATCAGTTCATTTCCGTCTCTGCCTTCTCCAGAAACTTCTCCAGAGACGTTCACACAGAAAATGTGATTACTGGTTATCTAACAGAACTTATGTCCTGTGGCCACCTCTGGGAAATTATATCCCAGATTATGTCCAAAGTTTTCTAAAATCCTGTGATTCATCTGCATCTAGTTTGTCAATCAGTCTAACACCCTTGTGTGCATTTCTGATGTTAGAAATTTAAGTGTTAGCTTATGTGGTAAATTGTTTACAAAGACAGAAAATTATCCTTCTCATTCTTAGGTACACACCCCCTTTGCCATGTGGCTTGGTTATTTTTTCCCAGAAGATGTGTTCATTTGTGCATTCTTTGAATATGGGCTTGGCATGTGACTTGCTTGGTCAATATGATATTAGCATACATTATGCAAACTGAGGCTTGTAAAGGGTTGTGTACCAGGGATTGGCCTCTCTGCCGGCTCTTGGAAGCTGTTGCCATGTGAACAGACTGGATTCACCTCCTTGAGGTTGAGAGGCAATCTGGAGAGAAGTCAGCTGTTACAGGTCAGCTTTGGTCCAAATTTCTGAGGGAGGCCATCCTAGAACATCCATCCCCCAGTCAGCTGATCCAGACCAGAATAATTATTCAACTAACTCACGAAATCATGAAAAAAAGAGAATACTTGGTTTTGTTCTCATGGGATTATTTATTATGTAGTAAAATTTAATTGATATAGAAATTGGCACCAGAAGTGGGAAGCTGCTGAAACCAAACCAAAACCTAAAATATGTAGTAATAGCTTTGGGATCAGTGGAGGCTGAATACAGTGTGGAAACTTCTAGCAAAGTCTGAAAAAAAAAATAAATGAGCTGTTAGGAGAGGCTAGAAAAGTGGTAAGGAAACAGGAATAGCAGTCTAGAAAGATGGTAATCCATGTTATGTGGTTGAAAAACAATTGACAAACTGTCAAAGAATATAAAAATGTATCACGTAAACTTGCAGACAGGGCTAAGAAGATTTTATGGCAAAATGGTGAAAGTATCATTTGGCTTCTTCTATCTGCACTTGACATGAGATGCGAGAGAAAGATGAGCTAAAGAAAGCACTATTTGGCAAGCAGAATTTAGAGATATACCGAGAAGACAAATTCGTGGGGTTGGAAAATGAAACTGTTTTTATCTCTAGTCTCTATAGCCAAGCAAAAGATTCTCAAAATAAAATGTCTTCCGGAAAAAGGACAAATTAAGGGTGGCTTACTGGCTATAAGATTCCTTTTAAATCCCTCTGGTAGATTTAAGTTGGTGTGGTAGATTGTTTCAGCTAGGCAAAAGGCTTTTAGTAATTTTAAGGCATTTTTCCAATCACTTTTATATGATACTCAAATAAAAGGGATGACTATCACCAAAGAAGTTGCGGGCATAGCTTCTGGGGTATGGAGTAGTAGTGTTTCTGTTTTATGGAGAAATTTTAAAACTTTGTTATAACACTGCCAGCATATGTTAAAATGACTGAAACATTTTAACACCAAAGGATATCCTTAGGTCCCAACTTTCTATCTCTAGGACTCAGGCTTCCATAAGGTACAGTCAAGAGTGGTACAGAGAATGAACTTGGGAGCCATTCTTATGGACTGGAATTGGGCCCTAATTAAGGAACATTCCCTGCTCCAAGAGTAGATGTCCTTGTTAATATTTGCCTGACAGAACTTCACAATACTGATAACAATGGCTGCTCTGTCCTTCTAGTCTTCCCTTCCTGAGTGGACCTATTGCTTTTATCCATCCCCTCTCACTATTACAGATGTTGGATGTTCAAGGAGGAGGTGGATAACTTTAGTGCATAGATCATTGGATTAAGAGGAATCACGCCCAAGGACCACACCTACACAATGAGACTCATCTACCTGCAGACAGAACCAATTGAGATGATGACCCTTCAAGCAAGATGCCGTGGATATGGGTTCCACAGGAAAAAAAAAAAAAAAAAGTGACTGCATTTTGCATATGGGAAGGAAGTTCATTTGGTAACTAAAGGGCAAACTATGGTGAACTGTTTGCAAAGTCATCCACAATAATTCCCCCTATCTTTGTATGCATATTCCTTTGAAATGTGACTATCATTCTTTCCATCAAGGGGTCGAGCAAATCTCCACTGTTTGCATCTGGCTTAGCAAAATGGCTTGCTTTGGCCAATGGGACATGAAGACATTTGACAGAAGCCAAAACTTGTAAAGTATTTGTCCATTAGAAATTATTCTCTGTTGCTACTTGAATTATCCTCAAACAATCATGTCAGTTGTCCTGATGTAGCCTGCTGGAGGAGGTTACATGAAAGAGAGCTTTGTTGAAAAAATGAGTGTGATTGAGGCTAGCTTGCCCATCCAGCTCCAACTGGAACACCAATTAACTACAGCCACGTGAATGAGATTCAGAAAAACCAACAGAACTGCACACAGGACCCCAGGCCAATTCCCAGAATCACCAACTGACAAATAATTTTTTGTTTTAAACCAGTGAGTTTAAGAGTGGCTTATTATGCAACAAAGGCTGATATGGATTCTCTTTTGAAAATACAATTTAAAGTCACAGATCTCCATATACGTTTTTCATTAAATACTGTACAAGGGGCTGGGACTGTAGCTCAGTGGTAGAGTGCTTGCCCAGCATGCACAAAGCCCTGGGTTTGATCCCCAGCACCACGAAAATAAATCAACCATACAAATAATTTCCTTTTTCTTTCTTTTCATCTATTGCCCTCATGAGCTTAAGCACAACTTTTTAAAATCAGCCACCTCAAATGGTTCCATTAACACTGTACCTAGTTTCCTTTTTTGTTTGAAAACTATAGTGTTTGATTTTGGGTTTACTTGCAAATGCCCTGGTAATTAAGGAGCTTTTGACTAGTTTAATTACTAGTTTTGCTTTGCAATCACCCTATCACATTTTTGTGGATTTCCTCACTTCTTCTTGAAAATCCTTCCCCCCACCAAATATCACTGGTCTCCCGGAGGAAACTTCTTTGCTTTGCCATTTAAATTTATTTTTAAATGCCTATTCTTTTTGGACTGAGTTTGAGTTTCTAAGAAGCTCTTCTTAAGCAGTCTCCAGGCATCTTCATGTTATTTATTTTCAAAATTACTTCTTCCTGGTTTATTTTTTTCCTTAGTAAATGAAAACCCATGTCTTATCATAGTTTTCTTTTCTAAAACTGAATAATTTCTGATGAAGATCTTTGGTTTTCCTCTCTGGCCTGAATGTGGGACTTAATCCCATGGTCAATGCTGTTGAACTGGAGATACCCAAGGAATGGTCAGCAGCTTGTCCCTGCCCATCAGCAAAGCCATCACTGGTCATTTTCTGAGGTGGCCCAACACCAAGGTTTGCCTATCCTACCCACCATGAATTCCTGAGCTATCAGGAAGATTCAGATGGAAGCGAGATGGAGCAGAAAATGTTATTTTGTTTTCTTTGGCCTTTTCTGAGTGACTCACCCTCTGTCTGTGGATATGCCCTCATGGCATCTATATTCCAGTTATTTGTAGAATCAGCTCATCTCTCATTCTACACTCAAGACATTTGAGAGTCAGGTCCAGATTTCTATCTGCTTTTTATCTCTGAGAGTACTCAGCAGAGAGGAGGTATATTATAAATATCTGCCTAAGTAAACAATTGACAAATCTGTGAAAGACCAACATTAATATAAATTTTTAGAAATCAGAAATGAAGTAATTGTAGAAAAGCAAGATTTGGGGAAATGATGATAGATTTATGTAAGAATAAAAAAGAGAAGTCATTTTAGAAATAAAACTACTCACAAAGCACTCATAGAGTACTCAGCAGAGAGGAGGTACATTATAAATATCTGTCTACATGAACAATTGGACAAATCCAAGCTATGAGCTAGGTTATGTAGTAGGTGGAATAAAGATGCTTTCCTTTGGTGGGAAAGAGGGATGGTTGTACCAGATAAGTGCTCCTTCTGAATGAACCCTTTGGCTCTTTGTGACTGCTCTCGTCCTCCCACCTCACTATACCTGTCTTAAAGGAGAAAGACAGGTTTAAAGAGCAACAGATGACTTTCTCTCTCCTCACCCAAAATGTACACATTTCATAGCTATTATGAATTGCTCAAAAATAGCTTGGGCTAACTGTACTTGGTTCTGTGGGTATCCTTAAAGGGCAAAGAGAAATTTTGGGAAATGGTAATGGCATACTTTTAAAAATTCCCCTGACCCCCCATTAAATAAAGCAAGCATTAAATAGTAAAACCAAACCATATGTAAAGGCATCCCCACAAACCTCCAAATACAAGTGGTAACAAACCACCAACAATTACAGTCCTGAGATCCATAACCAGATGAGAAGAAAGGGAAAGCAGGCAGCTGGGTTTGTGTTAGTCTGAAAGCAGAGGGCAGTGGGCTGACCTGAGAACAGTTCTCTGAAAACCCTGAAGGATTGATTCCACCGGATCCAGTCACAGGTGAATACAGTGGTCTGTTGCTCCAAATGCTGATGGTGCTGGAAGCATCTAGGCCCTACCAACTCTCAAAACTATGGCAACAAAGCTGTCCTACTAAAAGCAAAACCAAAACCAAAACCAAAAAGAAATTGCTAGGAATAGAAACCAAACCCAGTAGGACTGAATCTACATATAAAGGTGAGAAAAGGGAAGGAAAGAGGCACTCTAAAAAAAAAACCAGAGACATTGTTGTTTTCCTTTGAAAAGCTTATTTACTTAAAAGATTATGGTTAGGATCAATAGAGTATTATTTTCGAAAACAAGAAAATAAGGAGCATAAAGTCTTACAGAAAATGGAAGTATGTGCAAACTACCTGGCAGCAAAATATTTAAAAGCGGTAAACTGGTTGTAGTAGGCAGTAGCTGGCATCCTAGTCCCTGGCCTGTCAGTAAGTTAGGTTGCTTGGCAAAGGAGAATTAAGGTGGCATGAGATGAAGGTGGCTAACCAGGTGACCGAGACAGGAAGCTTACCCTGGATTGTCCAAATGGACCCAACGTCATTGCAAGGATTCTTATCAGTGGAAGAGGGAGGTAACAGAGGAAAGCAAAAAGAGCAGCTGGAGAGGACTCAGCCCAACACTGCTGACTTTGAACACAGATGAACAGGGCCATTGGCCCACCAATGTGGGGAATAGTTAGATGCTGGAAAAGGCAAGAAGTTGATTTTGGCCTGGAGTTGCCAGAAGGGACACAGTCTTGTTGACACCTTCATATTAGCCCAGTGAGACCAATTTTAGGCTTTTGACCTCAAGAAATAGGAAAATGGAATGTGTTGTTTTAAGCCATTAAGCTTGTGATGACTTGTTAAAGCAGAAATAGGAAACTAATATATTAATATTTCAAAATGCACAAGAGAAATTAAGAAAATGATAGACTCTATGAAAGACCAACATTAATATAAATTTTTAGAAATTAGAAATAAAGTAATTGTAGAAAAGCAAGATTTGGGGAAATGATGATAGATTTATGTAAGAATAAAAAAAGAAGTCATCTTAGAAATAAAAGTACAGTCTATGTGAATTAATAAAACTACTCACAAAGCATTCATAGAAAGGCAGATGGAAAGGAGGAAAAGTAAAATAAAAAATAAATCAGGAAGGAAATCAAAAAGGATTATAAAGAAAGAGATAGATAGAAAGGCTCAAAAAGAAGAGGCAAAATATATGCAATAAGAATCCTATGTAAAAACCAAAGCAAGGAATCGATATACTCCCACAATAACACAGGTAATAGTCTTAAAATAAAAGAGAATTTGAAATTTATTAAATGTGTACTATATGGGAAAAGTCTATACAGAAAGGCAAACTTTGAGCACAGTCTAGTAAAAATATTAAAGTTTTAAAAAAATCCCTGGGGCATCAAGGTAAAAACTGAATCATGCATGAGGAAAGAAAGTCGGTTTGTTGCTAGAATTTTCAACAAGAATACTTTATCCCAGAGATCGTGCAATAATGTATTTAAGATGCATAAGGAAAGAACACATGAACTGCATTTCTTATGTCAAACCAACCTGTCATTATAAAGGCCACAAATATGTGGTTATGAACATGAAGTAATTTAAGGAATATTATTCCTGTAGGCCCTACCTGATTAATGTACTAAAGAATAAGCTTCAGTTAACCAAATATAGAGACTTTGAACTTAACAACATAACATTTATATTTTATAACAATGTAAACATGCAACAAGTAACAAAAATGGTGAAAAGAATGGAGAAGACTTATGAAAAGTTAACAGCTTGCTGACTGTTTTAAAAGTATTAATTAACTGGGAGTAAAAAAATATATTAGTTCAAGTCTGATATTGTGTAAAGGGTAGAAAGGCAAGAAAAGTTACCAGCTAGTTTTGACATGGTTTATAGTAGGAAATTAATAGACAAAAATGAATCAAGGGTAGTATAAAAATACTAAAGTAATTTTGAAAAGTATTTGTATGGTGCATAGTATATCTGTGAATGCATAATGGAGCAAAGCAAAACGTATTGATATATTGATCATTTCAACAAATAAAAAAAGCTTAATTTGCCCCTTAAAATAAAAGAACGTTCAGACTGATTAACAAAACAAAATTGAACACTATACTGAATACTAGAAATGAGAAAGTAAAATTACAACCAAAAGTATTAAAAGATAGAGAAATGAAACTTGACAATGCTCATGGCAATAATTCTCTGAATAGCATAGTAGTGCTTTCATAAAGTGTAAAATATATTAGGAAGAGAAATCTTAAATGTCTGTCTCTAAATCCGAGACAAACCAAGAGAACAAAATATTGGTTAGGCCATATAAGAATACAATATAGTCAGTAATGTATATCTTAGATATACATATAGAAATCAGTCCCAATAATGGAAGAGAAATTTTCCATCAAGTACATACAAAATGTTTTTGAAAATTAACCATATCAATGTATAGGAAAAGAATTCAAAAAATTACAAAGACTAGAAATCATATAAATAATAGTCTAGACAGCAGTAAAAGAAAACTGAAAATTAGTAATGAAATAAAAATCTAGAATTTTTGGAATATGTATTAAGCAGCTAATCAAAGGGAAGTTATAAATGAAATAAAAATTTTATCTTAAAAATTGTGCCATGAAACATGACATATAGAACCTGTGGAAAAGAACAACAGAAAAAGCTATCAGAGGAAAAATTCTAGAATTGTTTACATAAATGCAAAATGTAAATTGTTTACATGATGTAAATAAATGTATTAAATCATATCTCAAAATAGAAAAATGAAATGCACTAGAAATAAATTAATAAAGCTAAAACCAAAGTTGACTAATTAAAAACTGAATATAATAGAATTAAGAAATAAAGCTAATGATACTTTTTTTAAACTGAATAATAATAGAATTAAGAAATAAAGCTAATGATACTTCTTTAAAGAAGCTCAGCTTCTTTAAAGAGACAAACCAGTGTGTAACTTAATTAAGAACAAAAAAGAAAAGCACAAATACATGAAATGCAAACTAATGAAAAGAATATAATAAAAGAGAAGAACATTTTTCAAAAGTTATAGGAAAGTAACTTCCATTCCTTTATGTATCAATTTTAAATCTGTGAGCAAAGTTTGGTAAAATATAGACCTTGGTCAAATCTATATAGCTACCTGTTTTATAGGTAAAATTTTACTGAAATACTCCATTCTTTATTGTATACGACTTTTGCTAAAATGGCAGTTGAGGAGTTCTTTAAGTTCTGTGAAACCAAAAAATATACTATCCTTCTCTTTACAGGAAAAGCTCAGTGACTTCTGACCTTAAAATAGATGTTTTTCTTTTTATAAATAAAGGTATAAAAGGAATCTCACTGGAAACACGAAGTCACTAATTATCATAGGCGAAATATGAGTAGATAAAAAATCATTTTGCAAAAAAATTTCCCCCACTCTTGCAAATGAAGAGTGACACAAGAAGGACAGAATTTACCAACAAAAGGGATCTGCTACAATAAACATTCAGCCCAGGAAGTTTCTGTCTTTGCGTTTCTGGAACTCTCCTGTTTTTATAGAGAGGAACCTGCCAGTTGTATAGCACCAATAAGGGGAATTCCACAGAACAGAAATGGCCTATGAAACCTTTTTGCCCCTGTGAGCTGAGGACTCTCTTCCTACCTAGAGGTTATTAGGCAGCCTGAGTTCTGACTCTCTTTCTGTCACCTCAAGCAGCACCATCAAGAACCAGGGGTAGACTCAGTGTCAAGAAGTAAGCTAAACAGTTCAAATCAACACTGCAAAGGCTCCAAAAATTAAATCACTATTGGAATCACAGCCTACAAAATTAGGCCAGATCTATCTACTTGTTAAACCAAAACAAAGTGACTGCCTCTTAAAAGATTAATGTGAAGCACAGAAACTCTTAATAATAGCCAAAATGTCCAGCACACAATAAAAAATCACCTATCAATCAAGAAATCAAAACTTAAATGAGAAAGAGAATCATCTAATGTTTACATGCAGATGAATCAGATTCTGGAATTATCTTATTCTGTTAAGAATTTTAAAGCAGCTATTATAAAAATGCTTCTCCCCCAATTACAAATTCTCTTGAAACACAATGAAAAGCAGAAAATCTCCACCAAAAAAAAAAATTACACAAAGAACAAAATGGAAAGTATAAAACTAGAAATACGAAGAAGTCTTAAACAAATAAAAAAGATGTATCTTTATCTTATAGTGAAAGTTTTCAACATCATATAGATGCCAGTTTCACTTAATGAATTAGTTTAATACACTCCCATCAGAGAAATGGGTAATCTGATAGGATGTTTGATAGTATTAAGAAATAATTACTAATTTGGGGAACTGATCATATATGGTAATTATGATTATGCAAATGATTCTTATTTTTGGAGATACGTACAAAAGAGATAATGTTTGAGATTTGCTTCAAAATAGTGGAATATGGCAGTTGACATGATTAGAGATCAAACAATATTGGCAATTTATCAGTTTACTGATAATTATTGAAGCTAATAATAGGTATGTTGAGTCTATTATATTATTTTTTCTACTTCTGAATATGGTTGATATTTTTAAAGTAAAGGTTTTTAAAATGTTCTTAGCATGAAGGGCTTTGGAGATATTTTGGTGAAAAAAATAGTATAAGAGATTGGCATATAAGAGACTGGCATTTGAGTGAGATTAAGGTAAAAGAATAAGAGCATATTACAGTTTGGATCTTAAGTGACCCCAAAAACCAGTGTTAAAGGATTAGTCCCTAGTCTGTGACACTATTTGAAGGTGGTAGAATCTTTAGGAGGTGGGGCTTAGTGGAAGGAACTTAGGTCTTTGGGGACATGTCCATGATGGGATTTGGGGCCCTTCTTGTCTCTTTCTCTTTAACCCCTGGTAGCCATGAGGTCAGCAGCTTTACTCTGCTGGATGCTTCCTGCTGTGGTAAACTGCTTTGTCATAGACTGAAAGCAACAGGGTCAAGTGACCACAGACTGAAACCTGTAAAACTGTGAGCCAAAATAAAATTTTCCTCCTTTTTAAGTTGAATTTTCTCAGGTAAGTTGTTGCAGTGATGGAAATCTGACTGATCTAAGAGAACAAGAGAGGAAGCATGACTACTGAAGCCTAGAGAAGCATTAGCAAAGACAACACCAGCCCTGGCAACAGCCCACGATTTATTAAGAAAATAACTTCAGAAAAAGTATACACCCTGTTTTCTTTAAAAAAGTTTATTGGAAGAAAAAATTCTCAAATGAAATAACAAAATTCCCTGATGTATTTTAAACTCACTTTCAAAATTTCCCTTGATCTTTTCTTTTTGTGCTTAATTTCCCCCAATCTTTCTTTTTATTTAGAGAAAAATGAAGAGTTAAAAATTTTATTGTACTTTGCTAGGTTTCTGATTTGCTTGGTTACTTATGTTGGTCTATTGTATGGCTTTCTAATATTTTTAACGTAAGTAAATTATTAGAATACTAATAGTTTTCCGCAGACTGTTTAGAAAAGAATCCAGGCTCTGTCACATATCAGCTGTATGACTTTTGGCGGATTAATTACCTTTTCAGTGTCCCAGTCTCTTTATCTGAAAAATGTGGAAATGACAGGACAGTATAGTGGTTACCTTGATATTGTAATGCTCTTCTTGTGAACCCTCTAAGAGTATTTTGAACATTATCTATACAAATGGCCGTAGTCATGTGCAAGGTGTGGAAGATGTGATCAGTTTATTCCTATACCCTGGGGCTTGGGACTGGCTCATTTCATAACATGGTATTTAACTCGGCAAGTTCTTCACTAACCATCTGCATTAGTTACTTTCCTACAGTTACTGTAACAAATTACCACGAACTCAATAGTTTAAAAGAAGACAAATGCATTATCTCACAGTTCTAGAGTCTAGAAACTAAGTCAAGTCGTCAGTAGGGCCAATGTTCCCTCTGGGTTTTAGAGAAGAAACCATTTCTTGCCTCTTCCAGCTTCTGATGACTATCTCTTGGCTTCCTTGGTCACATCACTCCAATCTCTGCCTCCATCATCGTAGAGTCTTCTCCTTCATCTGTGAGCTTATCCTAAAATCCCCTTCATCTCTTTCTCATAAGAATTCATGTGATGGTATTTAGGGCTGACCCAGATAACCCAGGACAAGCCCCTCCTCTCAGGAATCTGACTTAAATCCTGTCTTTTGCCAGGTAAGTTAGCATTCACGGGTTGCTGGGATAGGAACATAGATTTTTCAGCGTCACCATGTAGCTCCTTCTACCGTCTGAAGAAGACCCTCCTGTCTGGGTTATCTAATAATTAACAGCCTGGATTTCTTTAAATTCAGAGGCATTAGCTACTGAGGCAAATGAGGAGGCATCAGAATTCTTCAGGGGATTACTGAAACAATATCTGTCATCTGTCAAGCCAGGCTATGACAACCCTGGATTCAGAAAATGTTGCTGCTTTAAATTTCTCTTGGCAGGGCCCAGTTCCACTGCAGGAATACTGCAACAAAGAACTGACTTCTAAGGACATGGCTTCTTTACCTTTGTTTGACTGCCTGAGTTCAGGGTGCCTCAGCCTGCTAGATCACATTCCTAAGTCATTCTAAATGCTTGGAGTGCTATTTAGATGAGTGGCCCTGATATTCTTATTTTATTTTACTTTTCACTACCAAGATAATGTATGCTCATTGCTAAAACTTTAAACAGTTAGGACTCATACAAGTAAAGAGTGAAAAATCTTTAACCCATTTCTGCTAATTCCTAGTCACACCATTAACACTGTAGCAATCTGTGGTGTTATCAGTATTGTTAGTATCACTATTGTTACTGGTTTAGGATTGATCTTCACATACCTTTCCATGCAAATGTAAATACTTATAGCCAAAATTTATTCATAACGTATATATTATTTGCAACTATTTTTAGCTTCAATTATGTTTAACATTTATCAAGATCTGTCTTATTTTCCAGGAAAAAAAATTACCCTGAAACTGAAATTACTGCTTCTAGTACCATCCATGTATTGCAACAATCCAGTTGAGAAATTTTAGTGGATACTGTTATCAATACTGTGAGAATTGGCCAAAGATTGGAAATTCAGATGCTTACTTGGATCCAGACTCCTGGTTGACAATATTCTTTGAAACACTTTGGTAAATTGGGTATTAAGTAAGTGATGCAACCCGGGGTCTCATCTCTCTATTGGTTTCTATTTACTACTTAGGAAGCCTAGTACATTTCCTTCACTTTTGCTTTGACAGGAAATAGTTGTCTACTTTACTTCCAATTTAAAATGCTCTGTGATAACTGCCAAGATAAACTCTGATGCTTTTCCAATCCCATTAAATATTTCTAGCTCTGTTATCACATACACACTATTTAAGTATGGAACTTTCACAACAGAAATTCATGCTGCTTCTTTCTAGTGGAAAAATTGTTTCCCTATCACTATCTTTCAGCATAATTTCCAGCCCTTCTCATCTGCAGAACATGATCTTAGTGAAGTCTATGTCCTCCTCCACAACACTGTGCTGGGATTTATAGAAAGATGTGAGGATAGCTACCTTTTTCTTAAAATGTTGACAATCTAAATCAGGTGTGGTGGCTCATGTCTGTAATCCCAGATATTTCAGGAACCTGAGGCAAGAGGACCACAGGTTAGAGGCCAGCCTGGTCAACTTGGAGAGATTCTGTCTCAAAATAAAATTTTCAAAAAAGAACTGGGGATGTAGCTCAGTGGTAGAATGCTTCTGGGATCAATCCCTAATCTTGCAAAAGAAATGTTGAAAATCTATATAGGATTATAGTATGTAGCTTAGAATTACAACTTGGTAAATGTGTTAGTCAGCTTTCTGCTACTATAACAAAATACCTGAGGTAATAAAATAAAAAACAAGAAATATTTACTTTGGCTCATGGTTTTGGAGGTTTCAGTTGATGATCCATGTGCCCTATTGCTTTGGGCCTGTGATGAAGCATCACATCATAGTTGGAAAGCATAGCAGTGTTGGGATCTTTAGCCCCCTTGCTCTTCTTGACCAGTGACAAGGGAAGGGAGCACTCCCCAAAAAGGCCAGACCGGGAAAGGTAGGGCTGACTGACCGCCCGCACCCAGCCCTCTGGGTAGAGGACAATCAGGGGCGGAGGACAATCAGACGTGTTAGGGAGACCAGTCACAGCAGGAACTCATTTATTGAGGAAGTCACACAGCTTTTACATAGGGTGGAGGCTAGGAGGGAACCAATCAGCTTAAAGGTCAGCAAGGCACGGGGGTCACGCAGGCGAGAGTCCCATAGGACTATATGGCAAGCACAAGCTGATCACATTCACTGAACTGTTGTTAACCAATCCCTGACGGTGGTCCGATTGATCGTCATTAATTTTTGAAACCGCCTTTGAGACCTTGATCTTGCTCACTCGCCAGGGAGTAAGGAGTCAGCCTGAGTTAGTTAATGTGTCATTAGTCCCAACATAGCAAAATAAACTATCTCATGACCAGAAACAAAAGAAAGAAAGTGGAAGGCATTGGGGTCTGAATATCATCTTTGAGAGCACACTCTCAATGCCTTAATTTCTTCTCAGCCTCACCTCTTTAAATGTTCGATCACTACAGGCTGCAGACCAAGTCTCACACTTGGGCCTTAGGGAGACATTTAAGTTTCAAACCATAGCAGTGGGCTTATTTTTGTTTTGTTTTGTTTTTTTTTTTTCATTCATCAAGCATCTTTTTGACCATAATCAGGTACTAGGCATTGCTTTAGGTTCTGAGATAAAATATTCAACCAAAAACACATGTATTTCAGTCCTTGTGAACTTTATATTCTATTAGGGGAATGAAGCAATAAACAAAGAAAATCAAGTGAAATATAAGGTATCCTTGAAGTTTTGCTGTACCATGAAGAAAAACAAGAGGGCAATGAGGATTGAGAGCACGGGGCATTGTGCATGTGCAATTTTAAAGTAGATGATCAAGGTGGGCCTCATTAGAGAGGTCATATTCAAGGAAAGACTAGAGGGAACTAAGAGACCAAGTCATGCCAGGGTCTAGGGAAAGAACATTGCAAGCAAAAAAATAGAGCAAAATCCCTGAGGCAGGGCCAAAATTGTATTTTTCAGGAATAGAAAGGAAGTCTGTATGGTGGAATAGAGTGAGCTAAATGGGGGTATGGGGAGATGAGGTTAGAGAGGTCAGAGAAGGCCTCATTGTACAAGGCAGGACATTAGAAATAGGATGTTATTAGGAATTTCAAGCAGATGAGTAACATGATCTGACTTAAGTTACTCTGACAACTGGGGTGGGAATAGACTCACAGGTGAATGACTATTTAGGATGCTATTGTAATAATTCAGATGAGAGAAAATCGTGTCTTGGACCAGGCTGCTAGCAGCATAGCCAGAAGTCATTGGATAATGGAGATATTTTGAAGGTAGAGACAGCAGGATTTTCCAATGAGTTGGGGATAGTATTAGAGGATTCCTCCAAATTTTATTGGGGACAACTGTAAAGTGAAGTTGCCATGAACTGTAGGTATATCAGAATTAAAAGTTAAGTTTGACCTATGGTAGACCTGAGATATTTATTAGACATGCAAAGCTGGATGTAGAAACCAGAGAGCATGCTGAGGGATTGGCTGGAGATAGGACCCCTGTCGTCTTCAGAGTATAGGTTTTTTTTGTTTGTTTGTTTTGTTTTGTTTTTACCATATATGATGCTGAAGAACGTCAAGAAGAGCTAGAACAAGAATGAGAAAAGTTCTGAGAACTGAGCCCCAGGCACTTCTGTGTGTAGAAAAGATGAGAAACCTGTAAAGCAACAAGTAAACTCTTGAGGCATGAGAAGGATGCTCCAAGGGAGATCCATGATGTCAAGCATTATTGTTAGATCAAGAAAGAAAAGAGAAGCAAATATGCCTAAGTTACAAAAACCCTGCATGGAAAGCAGAAGTGGGGCAAGAATTTACAGGAAGGAGCCGAAGGGTCAAGGATTTATTTCTATTTTGTATTTGGGAGAATTACCAGTATAGGTAAAACCTAGTCTGTTCGATCTGCAGTATTGTAACAAATTATGAATTTGCATGACTTTTCAAAGGGATGTTCTCAGTTTTCCACACTCTCTACTTACTCTCTTTGTGTAGTCCTTTAGTATTCTGGTTTGCAATTTCTGCAGGAAACTCTGGGCCATTGTGGATTTGGTATTTAGAGCATAAGCATGAATAAATAAATAATCCTGAAATTGTGCAATTGTACCTGTAAAACATGTAACAAGTACTTTGTAACTATACTGAGGCAATTTTTTGCATATGTGTGTGTGTTGGTATAGTTTTTTTTTTTTTTTTTTTTTTTTTTTTTTTTTTTTTTTTTTTTTTTTTTTTTTTTTTTTGTGGTGCTGGGAATTGAACCCAGGACCTGGTACATGAGAGGCAAGCACTCTACCAACTGAGCTATCTCTCAATCCTTAATATATATATATTTTTTTTTTTTAAGTAATAAAAAAAAGTATTTTTTCTTCTTTAGAAAAATTTAAAGCAAAAAGTTTGCGGATGGTTATACAATTTAGAATCAAAAAAGGAAATAGATAGTAATCACAATGTACTGTAAGAGAGAAACCCATAGGTGTATATTCTCCTCTTTTGTGATTTGTTTTTCTCAGTGAAACTGTATTTAAGAAAACTGGGATAGTAGTATAAGCAATGTGACATAATTTACTTTTACCATTTAACATAGAAACTGTTTGAAATCACTAAATATTCTACAGTATCATTTTTAAAAATATATAAAATACTATTGTATGAATAAATCAAAGTTTAATTGATTACCTGTTCAGATATTCATTTGTTTAGCATGAGCACAATAACGTGACAGTGAACATCCTTATAGTTAATCTCTTCATGCATCTGTTCCTGAAGAGGATTTGAATCATAAATGCTGCGAGGCCAGCTTGAAAAGTATCACTGGCCTGAGACTGAGCTAGCTCAGGCAGAAACCCAACCCCATAAAACCTTTTTCCTATCGATCATTTCATTTAATTTTCATGCAAGAAGAGGGATATTATAACGCTTTTCTTTTAAAACATGACGAAATTTTAGGAAAGTCCACATGTATATTAAAATCCAAATCCTCAGATGTAGGAAAAGATTAATGCTCCAAATAAGGATGCTTTCCATATAACTTTTCCTAATCCTTCTTCTAAGCTGATAGATAAATAGCACCACATTTAACTGTTTGCTCTCATGCATCGGGGTCTTTGGTGACAATTTATTTGAGGTTTTACTCTAGCTGTCAAGCATGGGGAGTCATCGCTGTTTATTAGATAGGCTATTAGCATCTGTGGAGACTTCTGCAGATTTCGCATGAGTTTTTAATTCTACTTCTCACACCTGTCAGTTGTCTAATTAGGTGAGTTGATTACTTTGTTCATTTCCACTTTTCTCAATTATGGCATCAATTCCCTTTCAAATACCCCAGAAATGCTTTAATTAATTGATGTCTTATGCCTTTCTACACTAAAACTCCATTGATTTTTTTTGAGCTTTGTTTGTAGGTTCTCTGTATAATTTTCATGTAATTGGTGCTCATCTTTGTTATTATAAGTCCCACCTGGGGCTGCTTGTTTCAGAAGCAGCCAAAAAGTGCCATTAACAATCTTAAATATAAAGATTTTCCCCTTTCTGGTCTCAGTTTGTCATGGTGCTTTTTATTTGCTCTTCAATGTCACTTTGGGTAAAAGAAAAATTGTCATTTAATGTACTAGTAAGGATGTTGCCATTCATCTTTATTACTGTACAATACCAGTTTTAGAAACAAATGTAAGAACATTGAACTTACACGTGGAATCGCTGAAATTACACAATTCTTATTTTTGGCTCATACATGTACATTAGTTGATAATTGCCAGAACAGAAGGAATACTGCAAAAAAGGAATTCAATTACTGTGTGTGTGTTTTTTAAAGTTTCACTTTGATGCACATGCATTCTACAATACCTTTTCTTTGGATTCATTTCTGAGTAAGTTCTGAAGGAAAGGAGCTATGGATTGCCCCCTTTCCTGGCATGCTACATGGTGGCTAACTTAGAGAAGCAATACAAGGAAGAAAGAACTGGTATGATTCCATGGTCATTTGTGTTTCTTAGAATGGGATAGCCCTCCCCTGCATTCAGATTCGAGTTCTAGGACAAGCAGACAGCAGAGAATCATCAGTCAAGGCTGTTCATCTTACTCAGCTGAAGACATTCACACTATCCTGACACTTGCTTTAAGTCTACCTGAGCTCTTTTGTACTGGGAGTCCACTTAGGAATTGTGTCCATGGGACAGTGCACACTGGGGTGGTAAGCAATGTCAAATAGACATATGGCACCTGTCTCTTCTGCTTACACATCTGCTCCTGTCAGACCTCATTCTCAAAACACAACTTCAAGGTTAAAAATTAGTAAGAATTCCAAGATCACAACCGCAGAGCATAAAAGCAAGCCTGAAGACCCTTCGACCTCCAGCCCCTACTGGGGCTTTCTACTGCTCAGGGCCCCTTGTCCATGAAGCCAGCATTGGTTCTAACTTTTTCAACGACTTCTTGATCTTCATAGCCTCAAAACAAATATTTTGCCAAACACATGAACGGACATTCACTGTGATGCAGACAGAGCTCACTCTGCTCACCTTACTCCATTTCATCCCTCAAGCAGAAGTGTGAAGGAGAGTCATGGTTAGCTCAGTCTTATAGAATCTGAGGCTTACCAAGCATAAATGACTGTATAAGGTCATACATAGTGCAAGGAACAGAACCAGGATTTGAACCCAGGGAGTTTATTCTTTCCCTTTAAATATAATAAATTTAAAACAGGGATTTAGAAAGATAATAAACATACGGAGTTGAGATCTGAACCAGTATAGGGATATGAAACCATAAATTGCATAAATGGTTGATTTAAACAATGTTCCATGGCCACATCACATATAAATATATGAATATTTATAATATTATATAATATATAAATAAATAATAATAAATATTATATAATAACTATAATAATATTATGTTATATATATATATATACAATGATCCTGGTGATAATGGCCAATTTTCTTTCCAAGATATCATGGAAACCACTTAGGCAGAACTGGCACGGCAAGTGCGTGGTCCACCATTGTCCATCATCAAGCTCTGGAACAGACACTCTCTCCCCATCCTGCCGTTGGCTCCTGTCTTTTTGGGCCACATATGAAGTGTGTGTCCCAACCAGATCTACCCTCACTGTTTCCACTAAGTCTCCATCAACCATTGCTCCAGAATCGGGCTTTGAAGCAGAGACTTTTTTTGTCAACTAAAATCCTCCAGCTATAACTATTTCTACTGCTGAGCAAATGCCGAAACTGGAAGGACAACAGCTCTCCTCCAGAGCTTGCCCCTGCCAAATATGTCTGGAAATAGCTGCCTGGAAATATCTTCTTGGTCTACACACAGAAGGAATGGGAAGTCATTTCACTTCTTAACTTGCAAGGAGAATAAACTTCCATGCTGAGTTCCTTCTCAACAGGGTTTCCTGAACCTTGCAAAACACCATTATTCTCCAGGAACCTCCCAGGCTTCAGCACTGAGCAGCTTCTATCCACAGTACCGAAGGTTAAAGCCAGCACTGAGGGTCTCACTTGGAGTTTGTGCTTAATCCTTTCATGACTATTTGGATGAAGGGGGCGTGATTTTGGCAATGGGCTAAAAAATTATTTTCTTTGGATCTTTAAGATATTAATTGCTGCCTCTTCCTTTCTCCTTCTACCCCCTATGTGTATTGCCTGATTGTCTGTATGAAAATCTCACAATCTAAAAAGCAAAGACAAAAACTATAGTAATGCATATTAATTCTCCTTTGAAAATGGATTTAGAAAAGAAATGCATATGGGAAAAAGAGGAGTTTAGAATTAATGATAGACTGGTCACAATGTATACACAGACACTCAAGAACCTCACTTTTAATCTGAAAGGGCACAGACCCCTCATGAGAAGGTAGCAATGTAGGCATTCGAGATTTTATTGCAGATTGAACTGGCTGAAGGACAGGGCTTGGAAGGCCAGGACACACATCCCAAAACAAATAAACGGAAACCAAAACAAACAAACAAGCAAACAAACAAACAAACACATGGTGGGAGCCTACATGAGGCAGAGATGAGTACAATATTTTTAAAATAAAAGTCAAATAGATAATTTTGGCAATTTGAGATGTGGTGTGGCACATTGTTTTGACACACACCTTCTAGCACCCGTTAAGCATTTATGGTTCCAGATCTATCTTTTTTGTATGTTGGCATTAAACATATAGGGAAATAGGCAAGGTAAATGAAAACACAAAGGAACTACTGTAAAATTATTGTATTATTTGGAATCAGGCACCGCCAATTTTGCCAGATCCCTGAAGATTTCCATTGTCCTGCATAGCAGAGATAAAGGAAAATATAGGAGTGGATGCCAAATTATTATAGGTTGAACATATTCCAATTTTTTTTTTCATGAGCTGTCAGTAGTTCTTTAAAAACCAAGTGAATGGCTTTTGACATATTTTTGTTTTCCTAGTGTTTATTTAAGAACTGTATAAATTTCTGACCCTGCCTTAGTTTTTCAGTCATCATTCCCAAGGAATTGATTTCATTTGTGAATGTGCTGAAATCCAAAAGAATAAAAAAGAACAAACGTTGGTGTGAAATGGTGCTTTAGATGCATGAGTGCCAGACAGGAAAAGCTCTTGGTTTTTCCCTCTGCTTGATCAATTGGCTTGTCTAATCCATTTGACTACGGACAGTTGTCCTGACATGACTTCAGATTAGTTTAATAGGGATTAAGGTGGCATGAAGTGTATAATGCTATGCATTTGTAAGTACAAACATGCTTAGAAATTCATTTATCTTTGGAGGGCGGGGGAGATTAGTTCAATCTCAGCTATATTTACAAACAGATTCTAGCCTCAGCCGAGCAGCGTAGAAGTGGGGGAAAGAAACTGTGCTTGCCTTTGCTTAAACCCACAAGGCCTTTTGATTTCTGCCCAAATAAAGCAGGCCTTTGGCATTCGGCTCTCTTGGTTGGCAAGATATCTGCATAATGCTTGCAGAATTTAGAATGGCCAGAAGGGGCAGGTCAAAGAGAGCCAAATTATGATATCACACCCATAAAACCTCATCAATGGTGACATACAGAAAACACTCAGTGAATTGCTTTCATTAATTTATCCTTATTAAGAAATTCTAAGCAGTGTCTTCATTCCTTGGCAGATTTCAGATTCTGCCCTTGTCCCTTCCTCTCATTGCTGTCCCTTAAAAAGAACAGGCTACCATGGGCACCGATTGACAGTAGCTGAGGCCATGTGGCATGGGGTAGCCTAGGATGCTCAGACTGCTAGGGAGGAATGCTTTATAAATGGTCTATTTGCCTTTGGGAGAGCCAAAGGCATTCCTGAATCTGCTGGTCTGGGTGAGGAAGGGAGGAGGTTCTACATGAAGTGGAAAGAAAGCTGCCGATACAGGCAAGGGGACACCAAGGTACCAACCACCAGACCCTGGGGTTACAGTAATCAGATTCTTTTGGAGAAAGGAAATGGGGATGGTTGTCAAGCAGTTAGGACAGACAAAGAATCAGGGAAAGGGTGTGGAATATGCACTTGAACGCGGACCCAGTTTTTCTTTGGGTCACACATGTTTCTAAAGCTGAAAATCTGGCTCATCTACAAAAATGACATCAGGAGGAACTGAGGGAAGTGAGAAGAACTAATGGGAAGCATTTTCTGGTCACCGTCTGACCCTGTCGGGAGTTCAGAATGTCACCCACACGGGGACAGATATTCAGAAGTATGGTCAGCTGGGTTGTCTGCATGTGTGGAATTGGGCCTTGGAATCTTGACCAGAAGGACTCGCTTAGAAGCAAAATTTATAAACCACTGCAAGACAATGTGGCAGAGAACTTTTGTTTATAGACTAGTAGGGAGAGAGATTGGGCAAGAGCTAAGACCAGAGAAACAGCAATGAGCCAATATCTAACAAAAAAAGATAAAGAAAGAAAGAAAGAAAGGAAGGAAGGAAGGAAGGAAGGAAGGAAGGAAGGAAGGAAGGAAGGAAGGAAGAAAGAAAGATTTATCAGGGAATGCTCAAGATGGAAATGAATAGGGAAAAGATTTTGAGGATGAAGAGTCAAAGATTTTGCTTTGTTTCATAGGTATAATTTAAACAGCAAAGATATGATTAATGCACTACAAATCAATCTTTGTTCTTTTTGTGTTTTTCTTGCTGCACTAGCTTTTTATTTCTCAGACTGTGGTCTACTTTGAAAAATTCAAGGTCCCAATGATATTTTAATCTTTTACTTGGAATAGGAACTAACTGAACACTAAATTATGAGGACCCATTTGGCTATTTGAAAAAACTGTTTCTTGTAATGTAACCTTGGAAGCCCTTGTATTCTTGAGGACTTCCATGCTGAGTGAGCATGTCAGGTGGACCTTGTCAATTATAGGTATTGATAAATTCTGAGGAACTCTATGCTCTAATAACCATGTGAGCAAGGAAATTATGAGGGAAATATCCAAGTTTAGATGTTACCACCCCCACTTTCAATTCCTTTGGAAAGATCTATTTGTTTGATTGAGTAGTGACTTAGACCAAAATGACAGGTTCTTACCACCTTGAGACAGAAGTATACAAATAAAAGCGACATCTGTGTGTGTATGTGTGCACACTTCTTTTTGCCTGCTCACACTCGTGGGGGAAAGTTTTCAGTTTTCCCTTAATGTGAATTAGTAGACTAACCTTTGAGCCCTCTCAATTTTACAAGGATTCCATCTCCAGAAGAAGGAAACTATATCTACTATGACTTTGGCCTTTTTGTGTTTATATACAGGTTCTCCAGTCACTGTGGTCTGACTAATGGGGCCCCTCTTTTCTCTAGAGGAATTGTTTCTTGGGGGTCTTTTTATGATGCACTTCCCAGCAGCTCTTTAGTTATTTTGGTGAGTCCTGGGATACTGATGGGATGCAGTATATGAAGATGGTACAACCTGTCACTTTTTTCTTTTATGTGTTGGACTTTTAAACCTATGATTTCTTTCATTGCTTCATGTGGATCCAGGAAATAAGAGGCAGAGTTGGTTTTGCTAGGAAAGCATTGCTTAAAGCCCTAGACTTCCCAACTGGAGACTCTGGTTCTTATAGCAGCACTCATTAAAACAGGTGTCATTGATTCCTGCTGCTGGGAGTAGGTAACCCTCCCCATGGCTTTTTTATTATTTTCTTGGCACCTCCAGTATTGTATTAAGGATCATCTGAGACTCAGACAGAATGATAGGTGATGTGAGGAAATGGAACTGAATGTATTTATTGTACTGGTGCACGAAGCACACATTTCTGAAGCTGGGGAGGCTTATCTGAATGGGCCTTTCTTTCTGGGTCATAGCATATTACTTTAAACCTTGGATGTTTATCATCCTTTCTTCCAAGCAAAAAAAAAAAAAAAAAAAACATATATATATATATATATATATATATATATATACCCACACACACATAGATCAGAGGAACTTGCAGGAATTACCCGTATAGTTGTATTCACTCTTACCCGCTTAAATACCTCCATGGTGGCTTTTAAACAAAGGCAGGCATTCCAGAGATTCAAATATGGAATTATTCAGAACAGAAAATATGCAAATGAGAGACTAGATACTTTTTCTTTGAGATATCCGGGAGAATCAAACGGAAGTGGAAAGTCATGATTCTACTGTCTCCCGCTCTCCGAGGCACAGTTTTCCTCCACTTTGGAAATAGGATATCAATTTTCAGATAAATACCATAAATCTGGATTTAGAAGAGGATGAGGTAAGGATGGATGTAGGTAATAGCATATAAAAATGGCCTAAACAGTCAACTTCAGTGAGCTGGAGAGTTAAATTACATGAAAAGTAACTCTTTTTATTAAGTTTTTGTAAAAAGCGGTTAATGAAAAGCCAGAAGCAAAATGCATTTCTATGCAGACAAACTCTGGGATATTTCCTTGATTTATACTGCAAACACAGAGAGAAGGAAACAATAGCCTTTTAGGACCATAGAATTGGGGGACTCCATCCACTCACTGACGTTAAACAAGTAGGGACATTTGTTTTTAAATGAGGAAGGCAGGCTTTGCTGTGTAAATGACACATAAGGTGTGTCTGACAATCAAGAAATCAAGAGGTTGAAGGATAAGTGTAAGGAAGTGTTAAGTGGAAGAAGGTATGTGAAAAAAATTAAAAAAAAAAAACCTATACAAAAATCATTTGGAATTACTGTCTGTGTTGCTAAATCACAGTCCCCAAAAAGCACTAAAAGGACAAACTGAAGTTAGTCCTGTCTTTCATGGGATAATGTCAACTTCTGAATATGTAGAGGTGATTCCAGGGACAGCTATAAGCTGGCATCCTGAGAAACTTGATTCCTGGGTTGGCATCATGGGAATTTGCCCATCCTCTGTGAGACAAATAGTTAAATCCCATTCATGTGTCCAAATGCGTGATTAGGGACTTGTAGAAACCACCCCTGTTCACACAATCTATCATTCAGACACAAAACAAAATACAAAACACCAAATGTCTCTAGAGTTGAGCCAGATCGTTCTTATCTTTTGAACAATCAAAACTTATAAAAGCCTCAGGGAAGTGAAAATGATTTATGAATGTTTAAAGTTGTTAACTTTTAACAATTGTTCTTGGGAAAACAAAACTGTCTACATGATCTTGTATTGCCATACAGATTTTCACACATGTAAAAAGATAGGTTTTCTTGTTATCTCCTTTCCTTCTACATAGACATTGCTATTTTTCCTTCTTTTTAACTTTCTTTGGACTTTTTCTATAAAAACTGTCCCTAAGTAACATCAGCTGGATTAACATAACCATCTCAATAGAATTTTAGCAAAACCTTTCCTGGTTTGGACTGTGACCTGCACTCTATCATCAGACTGATTAAATAGACATCCGTTAATCTACCAGGGAAACATGCATAATATGTGGATTTAAGTCAGGGGAAGAGGACGATGTTGGTTAAAAGGATAGACAAAACGTACTTCACTGTGGAAGCTCCTGGGACCTACTACCATTTCTTCTTTCTGCTCTGCATGGTTTTCATGAAGCAATCAGTAGAATATCACTGATGTTTGCACCTGTGAACCAATGTATTAATTTCTAAAGCATTCATCTATGGGTAAATTCATGGCTTATATTTTGTCTTTTTTAAGTACATAAATTCTTAAGAGTATTCAGCTATCATATATATATATTTTTTTTCTGGATGTGGAGTCTGGTGAAGAGGACATAAAGTAGTAAATTATGAGAGAAAGAATCAAAACTTGCATCTATTTAATTCACTTCTAAGGTAAACCACAAGATATGAAGCAGGCAAACTACAACCATTACTAATCAATTATGATTAAAGAAGGACTTCTTTTTGTCTCTTCATAGTAATTGTAGGTGATCGGCCTTTCACGAGATATGGAAGCTCTCAGTTAAGAAGTGTAACATGTTCCTTTCATATTCTGACTTTGTCAGCCTTAAATGAGAGAAAGTAAACACCTGGAAAATCTCTAACCTAATCCCAGTATCATTGTTGGCAAGATGATTCTTTCATAGTCAGTTAAAAATATTCAGTGCCTTTTGGTCTTCTATTCCAGTGATTGTAGGATTATAAATTGGTTCCAGCATTTTGGAAGTAGCTTGGAAAGATGCCATAGGAACATTAAAACCTTATCTCTTGAAGTAGTTATTTATTCTTCTTAAAGATAACATAAGAAAAAAGTAACAGATCTCAAGTAAATAGACCAATATGTTAATTTTTATGTACTGCAGGATCCCCTGGTCTTCCAACTACATCACTTAAGAATGGGGGAACATCCTGAGAAATGTATCCTGGTGGCTTCCTGGCTGTGTGAACATGACAGAGTGTACTTGCAAAAGCTAATGTGGTGATGACGTCACCAGGCGTTTTATATGTGGTCTGTCATTGACCAAAACGTCATTTGGATGGCACATAACCATATCTGGGGTTACTTTAGTCTTTCAATATCCTAGTTAAAGAAGCAAGAGCTCACCTACATTCACTTCAGAAAGTCCACTGACTCTTCAAACTGTCTCAGAATATGGGATGGATGGAAACAAGAGATACTCATAAGACCTTAATTGTCTCAATCACAACTTCCAAACTCCTATCAAAGGCCACTGTGACATCTCCTCTTTGCCTCTCTATGTCACCTAGGCCTTGCTGGTCCATTTCATGGTGTTTCCATCATTGTTCCCAGCATCCCAAGATAAGTGATTGTTTAGGAATGGTGGAAAGGGTTTACAGCGCAGGACTGAAAATAACTTAAAATGGAAGAGTCACATTGTTAGTCTGTTGGCTGTGTCAGAGTCCCTGTCCGACAAAATGCTTCCTTGGACTATAGATGGTCACCATGTGGATGGCACTGGTGTCTCCTCTTTCCCATCCCTGGTTTCCAGAATCCTAGTAACCCCACCCTCCTGTCTTCCTTTCTCCAGCCTCAGTTCTTTTCCTTTTGAAATAGGAAAGTGTTTGGAGTACAACTTTGTGGTCCTCAGAGAAAGTTTCCCAGAATCCTAGTAACCCCACCCTCCTGTCTTCCTTCCCTCAGCCTCAGCTCTTTGACCACAAAGTAGTACTCCAAACACTTTCCTATTTCAAAACCCATTACCTCAAAGGAAACCTTTATTATTTCTTTATTTTATACATTTGTTTATATTCCTTAATTTTGGTATCTTTATTCTAAACTTCAACCTGGACCTATTTTACCTTTCAACCAAAGGAGTTACTAATGCTTTGCACATATACAAGAGCACTTTTCTTTATTCACTTTCCATTCTTACTTCTTGCAAATTCAGGAAAAGAAACCCCTTTCTTTCCCATGTCCTGATAACTTGATAATAGTAATGCAATCTGAAAAAAAGAGTATGTACAAAAAGAAATAGGATTGAGCAAACTGTATCAATAGAATAAAATAATAGCTTATAATTATAAATTATATTCATAAAAAGTTTGGGGCTTATATGTCAATTTAAAATGATATCAGTGTCATAACTGAATAAACTATAATTTTAATGATGTAAAAAAACTTAAAAATATGCAGAAGGGACTATGCTAAAATATAAAGGCTACCTACTGTGGATGGCAGAGTTATGGGTGACTTTTTCTTTTAAATGTTTTTATTAGCTTCTAATTTTTCTATAATAGTTAATTATTACTTAAAATAATTTAACATTCTCAGGAATCTGGACTTCAAAAGTTGTAGGCTATTTTTTTTTTCAATTGCTCTTTTCTCCTGGTACTGTTCATTGTCTATTCACAAAGATGATGTTGGTCTAGTCAGCATGAACCCAAATATAGCTAATGACCCAAAACTGCTTTCTCCTTCAGACAGACTTTTATGGATATACTCAAAGATACCTGTTGCTGAATAAAAGATACGTATGTCTTCCCAAATAATTCAAATATTCTTAGCAATAAATAATGTAAAGCATAGTGAGTGCTGGGACCATAATGAAAGAACTCAGGTTAATAATTATTTAGTTTAATAGGAGAAATATGAAAAACCACAGAGTTTTCTAAGGTCTTCTATTTTGAAAAACCTCCAGAAGGAGTGTTACTGAATTAATTACCAAGAAAGTGCATCTACATAAACTTTTCCAAATTGCTTACCTAGTTCTTTTCCTAGGTTAGAAATCATTACAATAATCTCTCCTAGTCTAATTGTGTTCTATTCATGGCACTGTAGGCAAACACTTGACACTTCCATGCTTACTCACATAGAAACGAGGGACCCTGAATTTTATATAGCTAATGCCACATGTTATGATTATATTTTTCCTAACCTGACACTTTAGACTGCTATGGAAATACTGTGTTTTCCATTGAAATTATGAAGAAAGTCTCATTAAGGTTCATAGACCTGGCTGAGGGCAGGGTGCCTCTCAATGATAGTGTTTTTTATATAGCATGTATGAGATCCTGTGTTCAACCCCTGTATTAGCCAGGGTTCTCTAGAGGAACAGAATAAAAAAGAAGTATGATTATAAAAAAGGGAATTTATTAAGTGGGCTTACACAACCAGAAGCTGGATAGTTCACAAAGCCTCTCTGCAAACTGGTGAGCTGGAGGAACCAGTAGCTGAATGGTCCAAGAGGCAGAAGCCCCAGAACAAAGGAATCAACTGTGCTACCCTAGTCTGAGACCAAGGCTTCTGGAAACTCCCTGGAGAATCACTGGCAGAGTCTGCTTTGGAAGAGTGAAGAAGCAAGAGTCAGATATCCTCAGATGATCAAAACGGCAATCAAGAACCAATTCAAGAAGAGTGGAGATTGCATCTGCATTTGCTTCCTTGTTCTTCTAACTTTTATTCCATCCAAGCCACCATCCTATTGGGCAGTGCTGCCCACACTTAGGGAGGGTCTCCACTTCAGTTCACTCTCCCACATTCCAGTCATTCCTAGACACGCCCTCATTGACATACCCAGAAGCCTCTTAATCATCAGCATCTCTTAATCCAATCAAGTAGCCGATTCAAATTAACCATTACAACCCCAACACCAAAAAACAAACAAGTAAAAATGAGAAAGCAACTTATGAACAAATCTCTTGTAGCTTATGTTGCTAGTCCTGTCCTATTTCATAGTCCTTATGAAATGCTATCAATATATTCTCAGCTATAAACATCATTCTCATGGTTCAATATCTTTCTGTATGAGGTCACGCATTGCATTGCACTTGGACAATATTTTCACTAAGCCAAGTAATATCAGAATCAATAGTATAGGTGATCCATTGATTGCATAAGGCCTAAGTGTGCAATGGAACATATTGAAGCTTCAGACCTCCTACTGAGCGCATGCCTGTTATAAGCAACTGCATTTTCCTTCAGATGGACTTTTGTGAATACACTCAAAGATCCTTGTTACTGAATAAGAAAGAGATGCATATGTCTTCTCAAATAATTCTAATACTTTTAGCAATAAATAATGGAAAGTATCAATTTTTTGTGTGGGAGGGGGGGCAAGTAGTGGGCATTGAACCCAGAGTGTGGTGCATGCTAGGCAAGCTCTCTCTTACTGAACCACATCTCCAGCCCAGCATCAGAACTTTTTAGTTTGTTTCATTAAAAGAAAAAAAGCTTTTACCAAACTTGGGATATTGAATTTGAAATCACCTTTCTCTTGTTTCTCTCTGCTGAAACTATAGGTCCAAGAAATAAGACAGTAAAGAGTTTTTCTAATAAACACATATTTGATGGCTTACTTCAACCAGCTATTTGAGAAAGCAGCCTCCTTTCCTTCTCCACTCTTGAGTTATACCTTCTGTCTGAAAGTCACAAAGAAAAATGGACTTTTTTACTCTGGATAGCCATGATAAAGCTAAATTTAAGGAAAATTTATATTGTGAAAGTGTCAGGGTTGTTTTAGGAAGAAAGCAGGATTTAGGACACACTGAAGTGTTGTATTACAGGGTTTATTCTATACAAATCATTTGCTTTTCTTCAGGTTGATAATTTAATGTAACTGAAGTGTACCTCAATAGTTAACTTTAACATTGATTAAGAAGAAACTAGTACCCACAAGGACAAATGTGTGTAGCAGGTAGTTTAAAATCCTATGTTAGATGCAACTAAAATAGTGGATTCACTCAGCAGGCTTAATTTCAGTGTGTGTCATTTCCAGGGGGCTAGTTCTGTGACAGTGATAGGACATCCTCTGCGTGATGGTTCAGAGCACAGACTCCAAAATCAGATGGCCTAAGTTCAAATCCAGGCTCCACCACCAACTGGCTTCATGACTTTGGGCTTATTGTTTAATCTCTTGAAGCATCAGTTTTCTCAGGGGCTAAATTGGGATTATGATATTGATTTCACAAGATCATAGTAAGAGTGGGAGGATAGGTAATATGCATGAAATACTTTGAGCAGTGCTTGGTTGATGGTAGATGTTTATTAAGTAGTGGCTATTAATTACCATGATATCAAGTATTATTTGTGAGAAGGGAAGATAAAAGCTGCAAACACTTCATTAAATTAAAAAGCCTGAAAATCTTAGAAGAAAGACTTTTCTAGAAAAAATGACGTTTCTTTTTCTTTGTAAGAAGCATAGTGTAATAATGAACAGGGTAACTTCTTAGTTTTACTGCCTGGGTCTGAATTCTACTACTTACTCCCAGTGTGCTCTTGGGTAAATTAATTAAACTCATTTTTTTTTCATCTGAAAAATGTGAATAAATATAGCACCTCAGAGAGTTAATATAAAGATGAAAATATAATGCTTCTGAGATTCATAGAACATAACCAAGCAAATACTAAGTGGTTGACAAATGTTTTTTATTATATTTGTTAATATTTTCTGTCAGTGCCCAAATCTAAAAATGGAAAAGTCAATAGGACAATAGCAATGCCTCCATAGTCTCATTTCCATGGTGCTAAATGAATTTTACCAGACTTTGGTATAATAATAATCTCCATTTTTAATCTACTACTTAAGAAAATTGAAAAAGGGTCAGCTAGTCAACCTGTCTTACAAAAGTGATACATCCTAGATAAGAACAATAGAGCACTGGACAAGGACAGTACAAGAAAAGAAAATTAAGAATCAATGCCATTTAACAATAGAGAGGTAAAATATATACTAATTAAGAGTTGGCAAATTAAATCTAATAGTATTAAAATACATTATGACCAAGTATTCTGTGAAAGTGAGATGTATCAGCAGAATCAATTAATATATACCTTATCAATAAACTCAGAAAAATTAATTTAATAAAATCTAACACAAATTTGTGATAAAAATGCTTCACAAAGAATGCAAAGTAACTTGTTTTCTTTAATGTTAGATGAAATAGAATTAGATATTGAAGTAAATATTTCAGAAATCTGCAGGAAAGATCATACTTAATACTAACATTCTAGAAGTTTTTTCAATAAAGTAAGGAACAAATAACATTGGTATACAAAATTGTTATTCAATATTGTCCTAATATTCTACTTATTATGATAAGAAAAATCAAATAAGAACTATAACAAATGGAAAGGAAGAGATAAAATATTATTTCTTAAAGTATATGATTATCATCTAATTAAACCACATACAAACTATCAGAACTAAGATGATCAGATATAAGATATGAGCCCAGTATACCTAATTCAATGTCTTTATCATAAAAGAACTCTTTAGATTTTTTATACTTGTTTCACCTTTTAGTTACAAAATATAAAAGGCGTGTAAGAATAGCAAAATGTCTAACTTATTGAAAAAATACAAAAATTTTTCATTACATAAAAGAAGACCGTAATGGATTAATATATACTGCTAATTTAAATGTGAACTCAATATTGCTATGATACAAATTCTATAGAAAAAAATCAATACATTTCAATGGTAGTTCAATAAAAGCGTAAACAGAGCATTACAAGGAACTAGATAACGTAAACTGAACACAGAAGTTAGAAAGTTAACATAGAAGAACAAAGGACCAAGAATAGTAAGATAACCCCTAGGAAGAATGGTCCTGCCACCAGATGACAAAACTCAGAAAGTTCTGGAAAGTAAGGCAGTGTGTATCATGCAGAGGCAGGCAAAGGGGAAGAGCCCAGAGAACTAGAAGCAGAATCGTAGGGTATGAAACATGATACATGACCGAGGTAACATTTTGAGTCAGTGGACTAATCAATATCTGGGGACAGAAAAATCAATAATCTTCATGGAATATAGTAATCATAATAAAAGCCTAGATAAAGTCTTATACAAAGGGAAGATATTATTCAGAGCAGGAAACCCTGATCAAAATGTCCAATGCAAAATTTTCAAATCTTTAAAGAACATAAATAATAATATGATCCTGAAGTATGGAATGCCGTTTGATGAGCAAAATATAAAAGATTTGATTATGCAAAGACTACATTTAAACAAAATGGAAAGACATGCCAGAGACTGGAAGAGGATCATTTCAATATAGGAAATCAAAACAAAACTGAAAAATAGGAATATTCTTTAGAGTTAAATTACCGGAGCACCAAATATCAGATTTGAGCACTTATTAGCAGGACAAATTGAGGCAAGTTATTTCACCTCTTGTGTTGCAGTTTCTTATATAAAATGTGGAAATAAAAAAAATCCTTCTCATCTTTTAGGATTGTTGTGAAGATCAGATGAGTTAATAAATATAAGGTGCCCAAGATAGGGCCAGGCATATCATAAGCATTCAATAAATGTTAAAAAGCAGTTTATAGGATTAGTGTTAAAATATACAGATACTAAAAATAAGAGGGTAAAAGACAGCCTAATAAAAAATAAGCAAACATATAGTTTAACTTTTCAAAGAAAAGAATACACAGTGTTCAATAAACATTAGAAAAAAATTATCAAACTCGCCACTAATCAGGGAAATAGAAATTAAAACTACAATGAGATGCCATTTATGCTCATTAGATTGGCAAGATTCAGTGCAGGCCTGTGGAAAATAGAAACTGCTGGTAAGAATGTACATAGATATAGCCAATTTGGAGAGTAATTTTGCATTATCAAGGAACATTGAGATAATCTGGCAATTGTACTCCTATAAGATATAAGCCCTAGGGAAATTTTAATATGGATGCTCCAAAAGACACAGCAATATGCTTCTTAACAATATCATTTGTAATAGTAAATAACTAGAAGCAACTTAAATGTCTTTCAACAGAGGAATGGCTGCCAAAGAGTATCCTGGTATGTTCACATTTAGAGACTCTCTACTGTAGTACCATGAATGAGCAAGAACAAAAGCTATGTCCATCAACAGGGATAGATATTTTAAAAATGTCAATCATAATTTGGGCACCAGATTTCATTTCTTCTCACCAACCCAAACATATCTTCGTAAGAATTTTTCTATTTCCTGCATGACCAAATTTTTCATTTCTACTGGATTAGTCCCATGAGCATATAACTTGCTATACCTTAACTCATTTTAAATTCCCTACCACCTAACATTTCTTTTCCTTTATAGCAGAGGTTTTCCAAAAAGCTAACACTATTTAGTGTCTCTAATTCCTCTCTTCTCATTCTCTCTTTCAGTCTTTCCAAATTCTCTTGTTTCAAGAATAGACATTCAATGTATCATCCACAACTTTTGTCTCTGCTTCTTTTACCATTTTAATATTTTCAATAGATGATATAGTCACAGTTCAGAAAATTTTAAAAACCAGATATTTGATCTACAGAGAGAACTTTTCTGTCTACTCTACTATTTCTTCCACACATTTTCCACCGTCTTCTCCCAACTATTATCTGTTTCTTGTGTATTAATTCAGCTAATGTGTACAACACAAGCAAATGCAAATATTCTTATGCCTTTTAATATAAATATGAAATAACATACTGATTGTTACATTTTTTTTTTTCACTTGATGTATCATGGAAGTTATTTCATATCAACACATGATGGCTTCCCAATTATTTTTTACAAGTGAGTAGTGTTCAACTGAATGCAGGTGCCATATAATTTACTTTCTGTACCACTTTTCTATTGATGAACAGTCAGATTATTTCCATACTTTTGCATGTACAAAACGGTAATAAATGACTTTGCATATATGCATCTGTGAAGCTTATGTGGGTGAATTTCCAGAAATGGAACTCGTAGGTCAAAGAAAGAAGCATTTAATTTTAATAGATATTGCCAAATTCCTTGCACAAGGACTGAGACATTTTAAACATTTTCTAGCAATGTAGGGGGGTATCTGCTCCCCTCGACAAGAAATCCTATTGTCAAAGTTTTAATTTTTTCCTCATTGTAGGTAGAAAGTGATCCATAGTTTTAGCTTGCATTTCTCTAAACAAATTTGAGCATCTTTTCAGAGATTTAAAACTTTTTCTTTTTTCTGTGAATTATGTTTTCATCCTTTGCCATTTTCAGTTGGATTATTGCTGCTGTCGATTTCTGAAAGTTCTTTAAATATTGGTGATATGTCATTTTGTCTGTGGCACTTTTTCACCTTTGTCACTGGTACTTAACTTTATTTGTGACATTTTTCTGCCATGCAGTTTGTTTTGTAACTTCCTGCATCTTAGAAGAACTGGCCCACATCAGTGTTATAAAGGAATCTTTCCAAGTTTTCTCCTGGTACTTTTATTGACTCATTACTTAAAACATTTAAAACTCTGGACTTCTTGGAACCTATCCTGAGAATATAGTATAAGGTATGGATCCAATTTTACTTTTTTCCAGATGGTTCCCAGGTTACTCCATTTATTGAATATTCCATCTTTTAAATGCCAGTTTCAGACCGTTTCTAGATTTTCAATTTTTATGTATCTATCTGTTGTTTTATCTATTTATTCATAAATTCAACATTGTTTTAATGGGGGAATTAAGCCTTTAAATATGTTTTAGTATCTAACCAGGATAATTCCTCAATCATTTCCCTTGATTTTCAGAATTTTTGAAATATTCATCTTTATTTTTTCTCATGAACATAGCATCTGTTTGTCTAGTACCACAAAAATCCCTTTGGTATTTTTATTGGAAACTCATTACATTTATAAATTATCTTGCACAGAATTAACATCTTTGTAACACTGGGTTTCTTAATCCAAGAGCTCGGCATGTTATTCATTTGAGCAACATTTCTTTCATATGGTTTTGCATATTTCTTCTGGCAAGTTCCTTTCATATAATCTTGCATATTTCCTTTTATTCTTAGATACTTTGTTTTTTTTATTGCTCAGAAAGTCTTTTTTTTTTAATATTACTCCAATTGCTGAGTGTGAGTATACATGGAATCTATTTTTTAAATGCTAAAATTTATGCTGTTTCATTTGGAATAATCTGTTGTATGTTAGTTTTCAATCAATTCTCTTGATTCTTGTAGGCATACAAATAAAACACATGCAAAACATGATAATTTTATCCCTTTTCCCCCAGGATTTATGCCCTTAAATTCTCCCTCTTGTCTACCTATGTGTGTGGGTGCTGGTGGGCATCTTTCTATGCCTGCCTTCTGTGGAAAGGTCTAGTCATTCCCTATTAAGCTCACGGCTGGTACAGTCAAACAGTGTTAAGGAAGTTGTCACACGTTTTCACTACCTCATGTCTGGCTCATTCTTAGGACTTTTCCTCAAAGAAACTTCCTGGGAACATTTCTTGATTTATTCCAAGTCAGAACTTTCTATCTTGTAGCCTTTATAATTAGGGAATATTTTGGATGACTGTAAACTTGTAGCTGTTCAATTATTAGGTCATGACAATTACTGGGGATAAATAAACTTGAGGCCAATTTGATGTTTTTTCTACTTTCAGGTATGGTCACTATGAACATGTATGGTTCAGACTGGGACAAGGTTTTTTGTTTGTTTGTTGCTTGTTGTGTGTGTGTGTGTGTGTGTGTGTGTGTGTGTGTGTGTGTGTGTGATGCTGGAGATTGAACCCCAGGGCCTTGTACATACTAGGCAAGTGCTCAACTACTAATCAAAACCCCGCTCCCAGATAGGGATGGTTCTAAGAGTAAAAGGGAATTTCGTTAGTAATTACAGTGCAGTGGAATAAGAGCCCTAAAATTTGAGTGGCCCCCAACCCCCTCAAAAACAAAACAAGTCAGGGTTGGAGCTGTGACTCAGTGGTACAGGGCTTGCCTGGCATGTTCAAGGCCCTGGGTTTGATATTCAGCACCACATATAAATTAATAAAAGATCCATTGAAAACTAAAATACAAAAACAAAAAAATAAGTAAAATCAAAGCCAGCCTGGGATCTATGATACTAGCAATGAGTCATTTTTCCTCCCCTTCCCCTGTCCTTTCCTCCTCTGTTTTCTTCTTTTTTTTTGGGGGGGGGGGATGGAGTGATTTCTTTCTTTCCATTTAAAGTTTGTTAACTTTATTAAAATGCATGTCAGTGTCAAGTTTCCTGTTCTAAGTGTTTGATTTTCTATATGGTACATGGAAAATGGAAAATTCTACCATGTAGACTCGAACTTTTTTTTAATTCAAAATGTTTTCTTGAATTATATTTTTTTGATAATTTGTTTTTTTCCGCTCTCTTTGCCTACGGGATCATTCTTTCTCCAGTGCTTTCAATTCTTCATTTGTTTCAATGTGATGCTTTCCTCATTTCTAGTATTTGACCCTTACTGTGATCTCCTTTTATAATCCATTCCATGTTATTTTCTTTTTCTATCTTTTTTTTTTTCTTTTGTGGTATTAAGGATTGCACCCAGGAGTGCTCTACCTCTGAGACACATCCCCGCCCCTTTTAACTTTTTATTTTGAGACAGGGTCTTGCCAAATTGCCCAGGCTGGTCTTGAAGTTGGATCCACCTGTCAGCCTCTGGAGTTGCAGGGATTACAGGCATTTGCCCACTCTCACCAGCTGATATTATTTTCATTTGCAGTTTGTTCTATGATATTTTGCCATCGTTTCATTTCTAACAGATCACATTCTATCTACTATTCTGTCATCAACTTTTTCTTTAGATTTTACCTTTCTATCTTATAGTATTTCTTTGGAGATAAAATTACTTCATCAATTTGAATATTTCTATGACAGAATCCTTTCTGAGAATTTATATCAGTCCATGACAACACATTTTTATGAGTGTTCTTCACATGGTCATAACTTTTTACTGATTTTTATCTCATTTATTTTATACTCCTTATATTGATGCTTACTTTTTTTTTTTTTAACTTGTCCTTTGATGAATCATATTTTCCTGCACCAACAACTATACAGTACAAATTTCCTGTGAGGAGTTCAGTAGGGCCTGGGTGATTTTCTAGACTGGACCAAAAGCCTATTCTTTATTTCGTTTCCAGATAATGTGGCTCACCTGGATCTAGCTCTGTCTCTGCTGGTATCATGAACTAACCACACCAAGCTGATGTCACCAGTCCTGTCCATTGCACTTATCATATCTAAAAGACAGAGATGGGTTTCGTGTCATTCAGGGTGAGCTCCTTACCTTCACAAAATGTATATTTTCCAATACAAGGAGAAAAATATTGAGTCACACAGCTATGTTCCTACAAGAAAATCTTTCTCTTTTGAGCCCACCCTTCTCAACACTTTTCCCCACACCCCACTCAAACACCTCTTGTCCAACAACAGCAATAACCTCTCATGCTTCGGTCCAGTCATCGTTTTTAGATGGCATTGCATTCATCGTCCCATCAGCACATGGCACAGATTGTCTCTTCTGTTTTTTGAAACATTTTCTTCAATTGCCTTCCAGGATGCCTTTCTCAATTTTCCTGTTACTTTTCTGGATGATTCTTCTCAGTCTCCTCTGCTGATTCTTTCTTATCTTCCCAAACTCAAAACACTGAAAGAACCCAGGACTCCATTCTCAGATCTTTTCTTTGTCTTTGCCTCCTTCTCAGGTGGTCTCATCTACATTCCTGGGTTTATATACTCGCTCAGTGGGGTTGAGCTCCAGGTTTACATATCTCCATCACCCTCCGCAGAACTGAACACTCCTTTGCACGTTTAATAGACATGTCACACTTAACATATCTAAAGCCAAACTCTAAGTTTTCCTCTCTGCATCGGACTTTCCTCTCAGTCTTCCTCATCTCAGTTACCAATACAACCTTCAGTTGTTCAGGTTGCAGACTTTGGAATCAGTTTTGACTCCTGTTTTTCTCCAACCTCATCTCATCATCACCACATTTTCAGTTCTTCTTTAAAAAATATATTCAAAATCTAATCACTCATCAGCCCCCAGCATTTGAGCTAGTATTTCTGAAATGGATCCCCAGCAGTCTCCATGCTTCTGCCATTGCCTGTCTGTGGTCTGATTTCTACAGGGTAGTAAACAAATAGGATGACAAGATAAGTGTCATCACATCATTTCTTTCCCCAACACCATCTGAAGGTCGTCCATGTGGCTCAAGGTACAAGCTACACCCTTTCCCTGGCTGCAGGTCCCTTCATGATGCAGTTCCTCGCTCCAAGTAGAACAAGTCTTTGTGGTTTGTTAACCATTCGAGGAAAGTTTCTACCTCAAGACCTTTGTACTTGATGAGTTCTCTGCCTGGAATTGTTCCTCTTGGTGTCTTCTTGGCTCACACTTTCATATTTTCAGTCTCCTCATCAATACACTCCTTCCTAAAAACCGTACGTTAGGTTATAGTAATAAACTTTGGGTCATACAATCCCTTTCTCAAGTACTAGTGACTCCTTTGCCCTACTTGATTTTTCTCTATAATATCCATCCTCATCTGTCTCCTCTTGTGTGTACTTTTATTTATGAATTACATAAATAGAAATCTATATAATTAAAATAAATGTTTATGCAAAATATTAACTTACAATGTTATTGGAATAGAAGCATATAGGAAAATGTAAAACCTATAAGGTGTTAGAGAAGTTACTTAGAGATGAACATGGGCCTAACTTTATACATATGATGTATGAAATCTCAAAAATATTAAGAAGTAAGTGTGACATAATATTAAGATTTGATAAAATTAAGCAGTGGGTACATTGGTGTTTTGATTGCTCTCTTTGTTGATGCATTTAAAATATTTCATTTAATTTTAAGAAAGGGAAACCCGACATCTCTTAGGAGAATATCCAGAAAACTTATAGAAACTAAAACTTTAAAAGAATAAGAACACATTGAGTGATTACAGAGAGAGGAATTTATTGAAGTGGTTGGTAAAGTTTGGCAAGGATTAAAATACACCTAAATTTAAACACACCCAAGGGAGAAAGAATTTTCCTGGGTCTTCTCTCATCAAATGCCTAATAAGGTGAGTAATGACTGAAGATACTGTTGATCTCACCTAGAAAAAGCAGTTTAGTTAGTTTGGGAAGCAACTCTTTCTGATTATTTAAACACACACACACACACACACACACACACGTATAAAAAATGTATAATGATTTTTTTCTATGGGTCAGAACTTTACTAGTTACTGGGATTACAGAGTTTAAGAAGAGGAAAATTGGTGGTGGTGGGGTATCTGGCTTCAAAGAGTTCAGTCTAGTGGGAAGATGGACAAATCAATAGTTATAAAACAATGTACTATAATAGTGCTATAACAGCAACGTGTGTGGTGCCACGGGGGCAGGGAGCTATGACAATGAGCTTCCCATATGTCAATAGAGATCTGTGCTCACAGAGAAACCTTACCCAGAGCCATGCTGTCAGCAACTGTGTTCCAAATTCTACCATAATTATTAGTCCTGACTGCCAAATCCAGGGCCTCCCACTAGAATTTATTATACTCCAGGTTTTGTGATCCTTTTTTAAAGTAATAAGGCATTTGTTAGACTCAAAACGTTCTTAGGAAGTTTTTATACTCCAGTTTAAGTGCCATGTGGCTAACTTAATCAGAATGTTTTCCCCTGAGCTTCTAAAATATCCATGTCAAACTAAAAACATGGAAGTAGGGCTATGTACCAGCACATGGGGCAGAGGCAAATCTACTCCAGCAATTATCTATTGATAAGAGATATGGAGAAAAGCTTCCCTCAAGAGAAAGTATTTAACATATTTTTCTCAACCAACAGTCATTTACGATGTTAGATGGCTAATTTGTCAGTTATTGGCTGGTTCCCTCCTGACGCTATGATTTTAGTTATCCTAAAAACAAGTGCAACGTTTACAACCATGGTCAAAAGGAACGTAAATCTGGAAGTATCCGTGGAAAGGGTGGTCATAAACAGAAATGGTCTAAAATTAAAAGATCAGTATCAGGATTTTGTACTTGAACTTCAATTCACAAGTTTAATATTGTGCCTGTATTTGATTGGCCTTTTTTCTCTTGGATGTTTATCTTTCCTTAATAAAGAACACAATGGATCAAGTTCATCCTGGTTGAGATGATCTATAACTTTGGTTTTGCCATCACCAAGGCTTCAGGTCACAAGCCACCACATACATAGATTTGACAAAGGTGAGATGGCTTTCACCTTGGAAACCACAATTGAAAATAACTTCAGCTATCTTTTGGTGGGGGAAAGAACACTATCGACATTGTTTATGGGATAACTCACTCAAAATGGGAAGTCATAAATTTCTCTCTGTGCACTTAGAAGTTCCCAAATGAAAGGGTTCCACATTTAGAGAGTTTCTTCCCTTCATTTGATTATTGAAATCATTCACATTTCCCTTATTTTAACCACAATGTTTTCACGCCCGTCCTAAAACCTAAAGGTCCTAAAATCTTCTAGGTGAGGAAAATTATTTTCCTGAGTCTACGTTTCATTTAGGCAACTGACACTGGCATCTAAGAGGAAATCTGGCAAATTATCATGTTCACACTATTAATCCAATCCTATCCATGTTATGCAGACCGAGATTTAGTCATTGGGTGGTACATTTTAGGGAAAATGGGCTCTATTTGGGAATATCTGTCTTTTTACTTGCAAAAAGTAGAAATGGTGTCATACTTTGAGTAGGTATGTTAAAATAATGTCCTCATGTTTCTGGATTGGTTTTAGGTAAAAGTTCTATAGGAAAACAGGTCTTTAACAGGTAACATATCTAGGAAAAATAATGTAGAGTTTAATCAATTTCATCCTTTGTAATTTATCCTGTGTACTATTGCCAGAACAGTCTTTTAATGCAATTTACTTTGTGCCTCAATCTTCAAAACCATTAAATAAGGCCTTGTCAAAATACCTACAGATATAGCATTGGAAGTCTCTCCTTGTCTGGCCCAACACTACCCTTCCATTCCTTTCCCTCACTCACTTCTCAGATGTCTTATTTTCTGTCCACACTTGCTTTTTTGAATTTTCCTCACAGAGTCACCTGAGTGTCCCCATCGTTCCTCATCATAATTTCTTTCTGTCTCTCATATACATATTTAAAAACCCTAATCAAATTTGCCTTCATGAAACATTTCCCAACCCTTCTGATTAAATGCACTCCATCCCACTCTGAATTTTATACTTTTCCTTAGAACTCGTCACATTATAGATCCTTCTGTAATTATTAGAAAGTGTACACCATTATATATGTGCTTTTTCCTGTCACAGATATCTCTTGAGCTTCTACTGTATGCCAGGAAGAATCCTGGTACTAGAGTATGAGAAAGAGCAACTTCATGGATCCTGTATTTTAGTGGGAATGATAGAACAAAAAAATTGAAAGAGAGAGATGGAGGAGAAGGAAAGAGAAAAGGAACATAGGATTGTATATTGTAAGAAATACTATGGAAAAACACATAAATGGCTGATATGAACGCTATCACAGAGGCAGAATTACTTTAGCTAGCCATCAGGGGACGCCTCCTCTAAGAAGGAGGAACTGAAATTGAGACATAAGGCCAGAAGAATACAGTCTTAGGGATAAAGAATATTTTAGGCATTGACAAACATATACAAAAATCCTGAGGAGAGAGTTTGTTGTACCCGTTGAAATGAAAGACTGTCTAGGTTTTCAAGATGGCGGCCTAGAGGGTGGCTGCATTTCATGTTGCTCCAGGACTCAGGATTCAAAAGAGGAGATATTGAGACACTTGGGACCAACTCAAAGCAGCCGGGTGAGTCTCTCCCATTGGGAAGGCGTCCCGGATGGAACAGTGGTCCCGGAACGCAGGAAACTTTGTGAAGTAGAGCTGCCGGTGAGACGCCCCTCCCCCCGCTGGAGCAGTGAACTCGGACAACTAGGAGCGCCGAAAAGGAGGCCGCTCGGCACAGCGCTGGGACTCGGAGCAACCACTGAGGCTCCGGCGGCTGCCCAGGGGAGGAGTGGCAAGGAGAGCTGTGTGGACTCAGGACACCGGGGCCTGCCCTGAGGAGGAGGAGGAGGAGCGTGGCCACTTGGATTCGGAGTGACTGCACCAGAGCTACAGGCGGTTGCCAGAAGAGAAGCTCCGCGGCGAGCTGTTTGGACTCAGAACGACGCTTCTGAACCCCGGGGCCTGCCCTGAGGACGAGGAGGAGGAAGAGGAACGCGGCCGCTTGGATTCGGGGTGACTACACCAGAGCTTCAGGCGGTTGCCAGAGGAGAGGCTGCGTGGCGAGCTGTTTGGACTCAGACCACTTCTGAACCCCGGGGCCTGCCCGGAGGAGGAGGAGAAGCGCGGCGGGTCCTTTGGACTCGCAGTGACTGCATTAGCGCTCCAGGCGGCTGCTCAGAGGAGAAGGCGAGTGGTGAGTTGTTTGGACTTAAAGGGACAGCGCCTGAACACAGGGGGGCTGCCTGGAGAGGAAGCGTGGTGGGTCGCTTGGTCTTGAGTGGCCGCACCAAGAGCTCCGGGCGGTTGCCCATAGGACCCGTGCAGTGGGTCACGTGGATTCAGAGCCACTCAGAGCGACCACTCCTGAACACTCGGGGGGTTATCTGGAGGAGGAGGAGGAACGGGGAGGGTCACTTCGACTCGGAGTGATTCATTGCCCAGGGCTACGGGTGGTTGGTGGGAGGTGGAGGCACACAGTGAGTTTCTTGGACTCCTAGTGACCGCACCGGAATACTGGGCAGCTGTCTGGAGGAAGAGGCGTGTGGCGGGTCTCTGGAACTCAGAGAGATTGTACGGGGCCCCAGGTGGCTGCTCAGAGGAGGGGCCGCATAGCCAGGCAATTAGGGGCAGAGCAGGGTCCCAGGATCTAGGAGGCTTCTGGGTGGAAGAGCCGCACAGAGACAGGCTTAGGGCGGAGCAAAGGTTCCAGGCCTGCGGGCATATTCTCTGAGGAGGGGCAGCCTAAGGAGATTCATCTGCGAAGGGTGAGGCTCCCAGGCCCAGGAGGTAGGGCCGGGCCCCTGAGAACTTTGCAGAGGAAGGCAGCCCAGCCCAGGCAGTAGCTGTAATTGAGGGGAACCTCTAGGAGGGTACTGACCAGCGAGACCTCCCCACTGGGTGAGTCTTCCCTGCCGGGTGAGGTTTCCCCACAAGGACGGTAAAACTAGAGACTCAGGCCCAAACAAGCCTTGCCTCAGCCCGCAGCCTAGGTCCCCTTTGGATGACCATTGGTCAACAAGTGGAGGCACCTCTGCCCACTAGCAGGGATTATACCCCACCTGAAGGCCACCACTCCTAGAGAGGCAGCTTCCTTGTGGAGCTCCGCATTATCAACTTCCTCCAAGACTTCAGCCTACTGAAGGCTAAGGGGGGATATATATAGAAATCTTCAGGGACATTGTAAGTCAATAGAGGAAATCTGCAATATCTCAGTGGTCAACTGATACCTGAACAATATGAGAAAACAAGGAAAGAAAATGCTACAAACAAATCTAGATGTTACATCAATAAAACCCAATGACAGCATGGCAGAAGAAATGACAGAAAAGGAGTTCAGAATGTACATAATTAAAATGATCAGAGAAGCAAACGATGAGATGAAAGAGCAAATGCAAGCATTGAATAATCGCACCAATCGACAGTTAAAAGAGCAAATACAGGAAGCAAAAGATCATTTCACTAAAGAGTTAGAGATATTGAAAAAAAACCAAACAGAAATCCTTGACATGAAAGAAACAATAAACCAAATTAAGAACTCCATAGAAAGCATATCCAATAGGTTAGAACACCTGGAAGACAGAACCTCAGACATTGAAGACAAAATATTTCACCTTGAAAACAAAGTTGAACAAACAGAGAAGATGGTAAGAAATCATGAACAGAATCTACAAGAACTATGGGATATCATGAAAAGGCCAAATTTAAGAATTATTGGGATTGAGGAAGGCCTAGAGAAACAAGCCAAAGGAATGAACAATTTATTCAATGAAATAATATCAGAAAATTTCCCAAATCTGAAGAATGAAATGGAAAATCAAGTTCAAGAGGCTTATAGGACTCCAAATACACAAAATTACAACAGACCCACACCAAGGCACATTATAATGAAAATACCTAACATACAAAATAAAGACAGAATTTTAAAAGCTGTGAGAGAAAAGAACCAAATTACATTCAGGGGGAAACCAATACGGATATCAGCAGACTTTTCAATCCAGACCCTAAAAGCTAGAAGGGCCTGGAACAACATTTTTCAAGCCCTGAAAGAAAATGGATGCCAACCAAGAATCTTATACCCAGCAAAACTTACCTTCAAATTTGACGATGAAATAAAATCCTTCCATGATAAACAAAAGCTAAAAGAATTTGCAAAAAGAAAGCCAGCATTACAAAACATTCTCAGCAAAATATTCCATGAGGAAGAGATGAAAAACAAAGCAGCAAATCAGCAAAGGGAGGAATTATCCTAAAGGAATTGTCAAATAAAGGAGGAAACAAGTTGTGTCAAAGAAATAAATAAATAGAATTTAAAAAATGAACCAAATGACCGGGAAACCAAATCATATCTCTATAATAACCCTGAATGTTAATGGCCTGAATTCATCAATCAAAAGACATAGACTGGCAGATTGGATTAAAAAGAAAGATCCAACAATATGTTGCCTGCAAGAGACTCACCTCATAGAAAAAGATACCCATAGACTAAAGGTGAAAGGATGGGGAAAAACATACCATGCGCATGGACTCAGCAAAAAAGCTGGAGTATCCATCCTCATTTCCGATAGTGTGGACTTCAAGCCAAAGTTAGTCAGAAGGGATAAAGAAGGTCATTTCATACTGCTTAAGGGAAGCATAAATCAGCAAGATATAACAATCATAAACATCTATGCCCCAAACAGTGGCTCATCCATGTATGTCAAACAAATCCTTCTCAATTTCAGAAACCAAATAGACCATAACACAATAATACTAGGTGATTTTAACACGCCTCTCTCACCACTGGACAGATCTTCCAGACAAAAATTGAACAAAGAAACCATAGATCTCAATAACACAATCAATAATTTAGACTTAACGGACATTTATAGAATATACCATCCAACCAAGAGCGAATACACTTTCTTCTCAGCAGCACATGGATCCTTCTCTAAAATAGACCATATATTATGCCACAAAGCTAATGTTAGCAAATACAAGAAGATAGAGACACTAGCATGTATTCTATCAGATCATAATGGATTGAAGTTAGAAATAAATGAAAGAGTAAAACCCAGAAACTATTCCAACATCTGGAGATTAAGCAATATGCTATTATATGATGAATGGATAACAGAAGATATTAGGAAGGAAATTAAAAAATTCTTAGAGGTAAATGAGAACAAAGAAACATCATATCAAAATCTCTGGGACACTATGAAAGCAGTACTTAGAGGGAAATTTATTTCATGGAGCGCATTTAATAAAAGAAGTAAAACTCAACAAATAAACGACCTAACACTACAGCTCAAAGCCCTAGAAAAAGAAGAACAGACCAACACCAAAAGTAGTAGAAGACAGGAAATAGTTAATCTCAGAGCTGAAATCAATGAAATTGAAACAAAAGAAACAATACAAAAAATTGACAAAATAAATAGTTGGTTCTTCAAAAAAATAAACAAAATTGATAAACCTTTAGCCACACTAACAAAGAGAAGACGAGAGAAAACCCAAATCACTAAAATTCGGAATGAACAAGGAAATATCACAACAGACAGGATGGAAATACAAAACATAATTAGAAGCTATTTTGAAAATCTATACTCCAACAAAATAGAAAATTTCGAAGACATCAACAGTTTTCTAGAGACATATGAATTGCCTAAACTGAACGAGGAGGACATAAACAATTTAAATAGACCAATTTCAAGTACTGAAATAGAAGAAGTCATCAAAAGCCTACCAACAAAGAAAAGTCCGGGACCAGATGGGTTCTCAGCCGAGTTCTACAAAACCTTTAAAGAAGAGCTCATTCCAATACTTCTCAAAGTATTCCATAAAATAGAAGAGGAGGGAACCCTCCCAAACTCATTCTATGAAGCCAATATCACACTGATACCTAAACCAGACAGAGACTCATCAAGGAAAGAAAATTTCAGACCAATTTCCTTAATGAACATCGACGCAAAAATTCTCAACAAAATTTTAGCAAATCGCATACAAAAACATATTAAAAAGATAGTGCACCATGATCAAGTGGGATTCATCCCAGGTATGCAAGGTTGGTTCAACATCAGGAAATCAATCAATGTCATTCACCATATCAATAGACTTAAAGTCAAGAATCACATGATTATTTCAATAGATGCAGAAAAAGCATTTGATACAATACAGCACCCCTTCATGCTCAAAACACTAGAAAAAATAGGGATAGTGGGAACATTCCTTAACATTGTAAAGGCCATTTATGCTAAGCCCATGGCTAATATCATTCTAAATGGTGAAAAACTGAAAGCATTCCCCCTAAAAACTGGAACAAGGCAGGGATGCCCTCTTTCACCACTTCTATTCAACATCGTTCTTGAGACTCTGGCCAGAGCAATTAGACAAACCAAAGAAATTAAAGGGATACGAATTGGAAAAGAAGAACTCAAACTATCCCTGTTCGCTGATGACATGATTATTTATTTAGAGGAACCTGGAAATTCCACCAGAAAACTCTTAGAACTCATAAGTGAATTCAGTAAAGTAGCAGGTTACAAGATCAATGCCCATAAATCCAACGCATTTTTATACATAAGTGATGAATCTTCGGAAAGAGAAATTAGGAAAACTACCCCATTCACTATAGCCTCGAAAAAAATAAAATACTTGGGAATCAATCTCACAAAAGAGGTGAAAGACCTCTACAATGAGAACTATACAACACTAAAGAAAGAAATTAAAGAACACCTTAGAAGATGGAAAGATCTTCCATGTTCTTGGATAGGAAGAATTAATATTATCAAAATGGCCATACTACCTAAAGTGCTATACAAATTCAATGCAATTCCAATTAAAATCCCAATGACGTACCTTACAGAAATAGAGCAAGCAATCATGAAATTCATCTGGAAGAATAAGAAACCCAGAATAGCTAAAGCAATCCTTAGCAGGAAGAGTGAAACAGGGGGTATTGCAATACCAGATCTTCAACTCTACTACAAAGCAATAGTAACAAAAACGGCATGGTATTGGTACCAAAATAGAAAGGTAGATCAATGGTACAGAATAGAGGACACGGACACAAACCCAAATAAATACAATTTTCTCATACTAGACAAAGGTGCCAAAAATATGCAATGGAGAAAAGATAGCCTCTTCAACAAATGGTGCTGGGAGAATTGGAAATCCATATGCAACAGAATGAAACTAAACCCATATCTCTCACCATGCACGAAACTAAACTCAAAATGGATTAAGGACCTCGGAATCAGACCAGAGACCCTGCATCTTATAGAAGAAAAAGTAGGTCCAAATCTTCACCTTGTTGGTCTAGGATCAGACTTCCTTAACAGGACTCCCATAGCACAAGAAATAAAAGCTAGAATCAACCACTGGGATAGATTCAAACTAAAAAGCTTTCTCTCAGCAAAGGAAACTATCAGCAATGCGAAGAAAGAGCCTACAGAGTGGGAGAATATCTTTGCCAATCATACTTCAGATAGAGCGCTAATCTCCAGAATCTATAAAGAACTCAAAAAACTCTACACGAAGAATACAAATAACCCAATCAACAAATGGGCTAAGGAAATGAATAGACACTTCACAGAAGAAGATCTACAGGCAATCAACAAACATATGGAAAAATGTTCAACATCTCTAGTAATAAGAGAAATGCAAATCAAAACTACCCTAAGATTCCATCTCACCCCAATTAGAATGGCGATTATCAAGAATACGAGCAACAACAGGTGTTGGCGAGGATGTGGGGAGAAAGGTACACTCTTACATTGCTGGTGGGGCTGCAAATTAGTGCAGTCACTCTGGAAAGCAGTGTGGAGATTCCTTAGAAAACTCGGAATGGACCCTCCATTTGACCCAGCTATCCCACTCCTTGGCCTATACCCAAAGGACTTAAAATCAGCATACTACAGAGACACAGCCACATCAATGTTCATAGCTGCTCAATTCACAATAGCCAGACTGTGGAACCAACCTAGATGCCCTTCAATTGATGAGTGGATAAAGAAACTGTGGTATATATATACAATGGAATATTACTCAGCCATAAAGAATGATAAAATTATGGCATTCGCAGGCAAATGGATGAAATTGGAGAATATCATGCTAAGTGAGATAAGCCAATCTCAAAAAGCCAAGGGACGAATGATATCGCTAATAAGTGGAGGATGACACATAATGGGGGGGGAGGGAAGGGTTAGTGTTAGGGTTAGAGTTAGGGTTAGGGAGGGGGGCAAGTATGGAGGAAGGAAGGACTGTATAGAGGGTAAAGAGGGGTGGGAGGGGTGGGGGGAAGGGAAAAAATAACAGAATGAATCAAACAACATTACCCTATGTAAATTTATGATTACACAAATGGTATGCCTTTGTGCCATGTACAAACAGAGAAACAACATGTATCCCATTTGTTTACAATAAAAATAAAAAAAGAAAAAAAAAAAAAAAAGAAAGACTGTCTATAAAGCAAGGAGAATGCATGTGAGAATTTTTGGTCTAGAGTTAGCCTGAATTTTATTCTAAGAGCAATAGGAAGCCATTGGTGGCCTCTAGATCCAGATACAGCATATTGTATTTGTAGATAAATGACTGGGAAAATACCTTCCATCACTCATGCCAGACCCTCCTTCCATGAAGAAGGAGAATCAATGATCCCTCCACTTGACCTGAATGACAACTTCAAACAATAGGGTGTGGTAGAACTACACCATACTTATGCAGTCCAGACCATAAACAGGATGCAGCTCCCTCCTTGTTCTCTCTCTTTGGGGCATCATCCCACGGGAAGTCAGTCACCATGTTCTGAAGAAACTCAAACAGTCATATGCAGGACGCATATGCATATGCATATGCATATGGAAAGGATAGACCTCCAGTCCAATCCCCAGCCAGCATCATCTTCCAGAATCCATGAGCATTAAAAACAAACAAACAAAAAGTGTCTTTTATGTAATTAACTTTTGGGATAATTTGGTTTTTTAGAAACCGCTAGGAAATGGATGGTGATAGAGAAGGTGACAGAAGGCAGATAGAATCTAAAAGATTTGCTGAAGAAATGGATGTTGGGGGTGCAAAGAAGGGAGAATAAAGGATGACAGATTGGGGACTTTGGTAACATAGTGGATAATAGCTCCATTTACTGAAATCAAGACTACAGGAGGATGCAGATGACAGATTTGGAGGGGGCAAAGCTGATCTTTTTGAAGAAGATTTTAAGCTCTTTGAGAGCAGGGAAGAGTGTTATCTACTTCCAGAGCACAATACACAATGTCTCTTGAGTAGTAAGTGCAATAAATATCTCATAAATTGAACTGTGGAGGAGCCACTGCCCATGTCTGCCCCAGTGAGATCATCTCTTTTCAAAGTATTTATCTACAATATATATGGATATAAATGAAGATACATTTTCAAAATTTGCATAAAGGCAATTGACATATTACACCAATTAATCATACTTGGCAAGGGAAGGATACATAAATTAACTTGCTATCTTTCAGACATTGGCTGCACACAGCAAAGTGATATAAGAAACTGGTAAATGCATGGTTAATTTGGCTCATGGAGATTTGCATACATTAAAACTAGTCATATCAGTCACAAAAAGGATGAATTGTCATTCCATATTGTGTTCCGTAAACAAAACCTTCATGCTTCTTGCTTGTGGCTAATTCTGGCTAGAGTTGCATGACCTTGGCCTTTCTTTGCAGCATGTTTGCTTAGATTTGTATTGCTGTAGCTTCATCATGAAGTGCTTGATTGAGCATATTCACACCTGAGTTTCTGGGAAATTTTCTGATAGGTCTTGGATTTTAAATAGACAGTGGCCCAGGTATTATAGCTGCAGGATTAGACCAGTCCCTGTGCAAGGAATTCTCCAGAATAATACTGAAGTGGCAGCTAAGTCTTTCTGAGTTCCCAGTTTCTGTAGCCTGCAATGGAAAATGCCATTCTATCTGCATTCTTGGGGTTGAAAGTGCTTTATGTAAACTTGCCCATTTTTAAAATACCTTCACAGGGTCTGGTTTGCCTTTTTTTTTTTTTTTTTTTTTTTTTGCTAGCTCCTAAGTTAAGAATTTGTTCATTTTTAAAATTTAGCCCATCTCATTTATATTCAAAGAGCAAATATGGGCTTTTGAGACATCTCCACTGGCTTCTTTTATTTGCTTTGTGTTTCTGGGGGATGAAGAATCCTGCACTGTGGATGCAGAAGAGGCTGGGTGGAAAAAGGCCTGGCAAATATAACTGCAGGTCCCCAGGCCCCCAAACACAGACTCCTAAACCATCCCTGGGAAAAGGCTCAGCTCTTCAATGACAAAGATGATTCATAACAGAGGTCCCTCTTCTGATCCCCTCCCTCATAGAAGGAGAGTTAATACAATCAACTCATTTGGTTTGACTTTTAAAAAACGATGGTCCTGTGTAAGATGTTAATGTTTATCCCTTATTAAATGCTGATTCTAATTAAACAGACTCTCTACCTTGAACAAGAAAATTGATTTTCTGCTTAAGATTTTTGTCGATAAAATAGTAGTGATTAGTGAGGTTGCAGTTAGTTATTAAGTCTTAATACATAGTTGTAACTCAAAGGCCATTATTTTTTCAAATAATGTTCAATGATCCATTAAGTTTCTTGAAATCTTTAGAGTTCTCATGGTTGAGAACCATCTACTGTGTTCTCTATATACCCTGGAGTAGGTGCTAGTGGCCAAGCACGTGTTTATTGCTGACAATGGGAGACATTTTCATGAAGGGTTGAGTAATTCTGCCTCCATTGGCATCCTATGCCCTGTGAGTATAACACTCACAGTCAAGTCTTTCTTTCTCTTTCTTTCCCTCCCTCCTTTCCTTTCTTCCCTTCCTTCCTTCCTTTCTTTTTCTTTCTCTCTCTTTCTCCCCCCTTTCTCTCTCTTTTCTCTCCATCCTTCCTTCTTTCAACAAATACAAATTTCTAAAAATCTCAATATAAGATGGAAGAAGTCTCATAAAAGACAATGGGGCTGAAGAGATGGAATCTGTAGCAGTCACTTGAGGTGGCTAGTCATGTTGATGTCCTTCTAAGCCTCTTTGATTGACCCATGCCAGTCTTCCACATCTCTGGCATAGCAGCTGGAGGCTTCCTAAATCAAGGACACTGATCTAAAATATTTCTTTTAAATTTACAAATTGTGTGGTCCACTGCAGATGTTATGAAATGATAACAAAGTATAAGAAGCATAGATTTCATTACCATCTCCCATCATAATGACTCTGCCCTTCTGGCCCCTGGGCCTAGTCACTGTTAACAGTCTAATGTATCTTTCCAGTACTGCTTCTTTTTTTTCTGTACATAACATATATGACACATGTATGGCTTTGTTCTTATTACTGATTGATTGATCAAAACGGGTCATGGAATACAGAGCTTTTGCAGCTAGATTCGGCACCCAGTAATATATCATGGGCATGTCCCATGTTCACAGTGTTCCATACTAGACTTACCAATAGTCAAAGAAGGCTTATTTTTATAAAACGAACTCAGCGGTATCAAAAACTATTTCTTTCACTAACTCCTTTGGAAGTTGATGTACATTCTTGCTACAATGCTAGTATTTTCTGAAATAAACTCACTTATTCTGATTTACTTTCAGAGGCAGTTTGAAAACCCGTTTCTGTGCTGCAGACCCTCAGACTAAATGGGGCCTGTGTTCACATATAAATTATATACATATGTACATATATGTATATAATTAAAAAAATAAAGTCCACTGTGGAAGGAGGAATCCTGTAATGGCCCTCAAGATTTCCCCCTTAATTCCTGTACCTGTATTATCCTCTTTTCTTGAATCTGAGGGGCTTATAATTATGATGATGGGATACTGCTCTTGGGAATAGATTATGTTATATGGCAAAGAAAATTACGGTCCTTAATCAGTTGACTTTGAGTTAATCATAGGAGAGATTCTCTTGGTGACCTTGGACTAATTAGGCAGGCCCTTGGAATCTCAATCTAGAGGTCAGAGACAGAAGATATCAGATTCAAAGCTGCAGATGTTCTATTGTCCTTGAAAGATCCCACTTCCCTGGTGCAGAAAAGACCATAAGGCAGAGAATGCTAAGCAGTCTTCAAAAGCTAAGAGCAACCTCTTGCTGATAACCAGCAAAAAAAAAAAAAAAAAAAAAAAAAAAAAAAATGGGGTCATACACCATATATGAACTGAATGGAACTGATTCCAACCAGAGAGCTTGGAAAAAGACCTAGGGAGCCGCAGAGTCTGGTGCAGTCCTGACTGGCACTTTGATTTCAGCCTGGTGAGAGGCAGAGAAGTCTCAGTTAACCCATGTAGGATTTCAGATTCACAGTAACTGCGAGATGACAAATTTGCATGAAGTTGCCAAATATGATAGGTTAAATTGTGGCTGCTAAAAGACATGTCTACTTGAACCTCAGCATCTCATCTTATTTGGAAATAGACTCTTGACAGATATAATTAAGGTAAGGATCTCCAGATGAGATTGGCCTAGATGAGAATAGGCAAAAACAGACAAACCAACAAATAAGAAGATGATAACATATACAGACAGAAGAAAAAGGCCTTGTAAAGAAGAGAGATGGGAAGGATGTGGTCCCCATGTCGAGGGACACAGCTCTCTTGACCAGCACTGGAAGGTAGGAGAGAATCATGAAACGGCTTCTCCTGCAGAAATCCAGAGGAACAAATACTGCTGACACCTTGATTTTGGACTTCGGTTCTCTAGAACTATAAAAGAAGGAATTTTTATTGTTTTAAGCCACCATGCTTGTGGTAATCTGTTATACATAAATAGAAAGATAGTATATAATATTAAAATGTCAGATTTTTTCCTGTGTCAGAACTGCATCTGCTTCTCCCCTGGCAATGACTGCCTAGGGAGGCAGCCCTGCTGTCCCTCCTTGTGAGTGCTTGTGTCCTCTATGTGGGCCACTCTGCTGCCATGTTGTCAGGTACACTCAGGCCATGCCTGCTGCTTGGCCTGCCTGGTTGCTGTAAGCAAGCATAGTTTTTGATTTTTGCTTTAGGGTTTGTCATTTTATTTTATTTTATTTTATTTTAACATCAAACCATGTTACACTTTTATTGATACTTGTTTAATTCTCAGAATTGAAAACACTCCCTAGCAGCATTGGGAAGATTCAAAATGGAAATCTACAGATCATAAAGTGAATTCCAGAGTAGTTTCAAAACTGTGTGATCCCAAAGCAAAATTTTCAGAGCTAATGTAATAAAGCAAAACCTACATGGATTTAAAACAAGGTGGCTCCTGACTCTACAGACCTACTTATTTTTCAGTACAAAATGTGAACAATTTTCTGAAAGCAACATGACTGTTTCCTGCCCTTAAACTGTGGTACCAGCACAGAATATATAGTCTATACTATAATACATATATATAGTAGAAAATGAACATTATCAAACAGACTGAACCTCAAAGATACATTCTGGTCAAGTTCATTTTTGCATTGGGTTCAGAGATCATGCTGAGGGCCCTGATGATTCTAGATTCTCCTTTCATACTTACTTGATGGCAAGATCCAAAATACTTTCTGTTTCTGAAGAAGAGTTCTCTTCTCTGTGAAAATGTCTTATGGCTGCAAATTGTGCTCAGCACCAAGATCTGTTTCTTCCCCCCCGCCCCCCACCTGGGGCAGAGTGAAGCTTATATGATTACTCAGAACTCACCAATGGCTTCCATGATCATCTGTTTGTTCAATTGGCAATAGTATGTATCATTTACTAAAAGAGCTTAAAGAGAAATGCCAAAGAGCAAATAACAGTTTTCTACAAGTCCTTTTAATGGAGACTAATGAGTGTAGTAGAAAATTAACATTTTCATGGGAAGGGGGCGGTTGATAAATCATGAAGGGAAAACAATAGTATGGAATAACTATGGTAGGGAATATGATCCTTCACAGTTTGATTCTTAACCAGAATTGAAAATAAAACCTGTGCCTTGTCACTTAAGGATATATGACCGTGTGGGAGTTGTGTTTTGATGGTGACTGTGATTGAATTTCAATAAGATTCTAATGTTCAGGTTCACTGCTGCCACCACTGTTACTGTTTTATACTGACGTGACACTGGGGGAGGGGACAGGCCTGTGTCTGGCAAATAAGACATTGCCATTTTCCTCTAGTCCCCTGGGGCTTGTCATAAGTAGGTTTCTCTCATGATCTGCAGTACTGATCGATATTTATTGAACACCAACTGGGTGCCTGGAATTGTGTGAGACCATTTCATTGGTAAGATTGTTTTTGTCACTTATTTCATTTTTTTCTTAAACAGAAAAGAAGGAACGTCTGCTACTGCTCTTCAGAAAATACAAATAAATATATTTAATTTACTATCCTCTGGCTTTAAACTGGGAAAGGAAATGTGTAGATTATACCATCTTTGAATTATTTCACCCCAAATATGTCAGCTTACATTTGTTATTCTTCTTCTGAGCTGACTGACCCCTCCGTGAGGACCTCAGAATAAATTTCTCTTCTCTGCCTTTGTGTCTGTTCTCGAAAAGATCAGGTCTCACCTCCATTTTGAATGCAGTTTTCTCAGCTTGGACTATGGACAAAGGGGACGGTCAGAGCAAAGAGAAAATGGGAGGAAGTGGGAATGCTGGAGACCAAGATGTAAATGGAAAGGATAAATTTGTCAAATAAACTTGACAGAGTAACCACGGACATCCAGTCTTAAAGTTTCTCAGAGGACTTCTGTGTACCACCCATGGCATGTCTGCTTGTTGACAAAGGAAGCAGGAAGTAAAATATTTGAGAGATAAGTGAAGACAGTGCCCAAAGCATCTAGAGTCTCATCTCAGGACAACAAAATCCCAACACAATTTTGTGTTGGGTCATGCAAAACAGTCGGATGTTTTTTTGTTTTGTTTTTTTGTTTTTTCCTTTCCTTTTCCTTCACTTGTTTAAAAAGTCATTTTCATCCTGCCAGATCACTTGACAAAGGGAAGTGTAAAATACTCACTTTGGAAAATCTTAGAAGAAGGTTCTGAATTTTGGCTTTAAAAATGTACAGGTTTTTATTGAGGATTGACAAGTCAAAACAGCCTCCTGTTGGATCCCCCTCCTGGTTCCTGTTTTCTGTGTTATCGTTAATCTTTTGAATCTTATTTATTCATCACTCAAAAGTAAAAAACAGACTAGATGCAGTGAGCGAGGAACCATTTTCTTCTGTGGGTGTTTCGTTTTTTGGCTCCTTAGAGCCGTAGCAGGGCCAATACTAATTAGTTGTCATTGTTTGTTTTCCTTCTCTGCCTAGGTGGGTGGATGGAAGACCAGCTTTTATGTTGCTGTTTTTATTTATTATTTTCTTACTTTTTCTTAGGTTGTAAAACCCCGCCTCTGCTGTTCTACTCATTGTGACGAAAATGTGCTTAATTAAACATAAGATTTTCCAGATGCTTAGGCAAATGTCTTCAGTACAAATCACCTATCAGCCTGAAAGAAGGGAAACTTTTCTTTCTAAATTCCTCCCGACTTTTTCAGAAAACAAACATGTTGGTGAGATGTTTTGGGGGGCCCAAATGCATATGTATCAGGAGGCATGAATGTGGGCGACAAAAGAAAAATTGAATACTTTCATTTACTTAGAAATCTCATGAATGTTTAAAGATGGATTAACCCAGTAGGATATTATAGGAAAGTACTACTCTATCCTATATGTATTTTGCTATTTATAATAAGATTGATTTTGTGAAGATAGTGCAGGAACACTTTAAATTCTTTAGACGGTAAAGTATAATGGCCAATGTTAATCTGACAACATTAAACATGAATGAAAGAACACATTGAAAATAATTTATTTAATGGAGAGATATATTTTATGCTTTGCTGGTGGTGCTTTCTTTCAACTTATAACTTTTGAAAGAAGAGTTGTGAATGCCACTCCCATGATTAAGCAATATTTAATTTATCACCATGGTTTCCAAGTCCAGGGTCCTGCATGATTCCCTCTGCCACCCTCTCCAGTCTGATCTCCTTCCATGACACGTATGTCTGTCCCTTATTTTAGGACATATGCATGATGCACATTGGCATCTACCATCCCCTCTCCTTCTCCTTCATAGCTAATTTAAATTTTCTCTACTTGTTCCTTTCTTTCTTGCTCAGAGCCGCTTCTTGTTAAATATAAACTTACAGTTTTATAATTCACAAATAACTAATGATAATTGATTTTTTTCATTTATTTTTATTGCACATAAATTACAGTACTAACAGCAACTTAAAAATTGAGGTGCTGAATTATGTTGGGAGGGATTGACCAATAGCTCTATAGCTGGTGATCAGTTCATGATTTGGACAATGCTCAGCTGGGTTGGAAGAATTCTGTGCAGAGAGAGATCCATCCATCACGACATTCTAAAGGGTACATAAGCCCTACTAAATTCTACTGTTACAGTAGAATTGTTTATATAGATTTGTAGTAGTTTATATAGATTTGTTTGCACTAAATAAATATTTGACAATGACCATTTCAGCAGATGATGCGGACAAAATATCTAGAAACACCATTTGCAATAGCTAAAATATGGAATAAACCTAGATGCTCAAGAGTGGATGAATGGTTAAAGAAAATGTGGTAGATACACATAATGGAATATTATTCAGTCATAAAAGGAATGAACTCCTTTCATTTTCTACAACAAGGATGGAGTTGGACATCATTATGTCAAGCACAATAAGCCAGAGGCAAAAAGACAAATACCACATGTTCTTGTTCTTTTGTGAAAACTAAGAAAGTTGATCTTATAGAACAATGGAGTGGAATCGTGGTCACTAGATCCTGGGAAGGGTAGGGGGAGGGAGGATGGAAAAAAGTTAAGAGCTACAAAAATAGAATTATAGAAGAGGAATTAGTTCTGGTTTGCTATCGCACAGTAAGGCAACTATTGGTTAAAACAATCTATGACATATTTCAAAATAACTAGAAAAGTATGGAATTCCCAAAACATAAAAATGATCAATGGTTGAAGATTTGGAAATGCTTATTACCCTGATTGGATTCTTACACATTGTATACATGGATCAAATTACCATAATATACCCCATAAAGATGTGCAAATGTTGCGCCTCAGTAAAAGAGGATAAAATGCCAGACATAATGTCAACTCCTAAACAAAACATGAGAAAAGCCACATATTTCTCCTTTACAGTTTATACAAATGACACTAGAAACAAACAAACAAAGCAGGAATTGATCTACATGCCTTGTGAGTCCCCTGTCTTGGCCTGGCCAGACAATTAATGAAAACTAGTCATGGCTACGTATATGAGAAGTATGGAATTCTCTCCTTGCTTTCACTGGAGTTGATCTTTTTCTAGTCATAGGGAACTACTTTCTGCTTTCAATTTTCAGTGTGATGTTTCAGGTCACTCTGTCTTCAACATACAGTCCCTTTTGCAATGAGTGTCCTTTTCCACTTCTTCTTATGAAAATTCACTGGACTTTCAAGACCTAGGTTGAGCATCATCTCCTCCAGGAAGCAATATCTGGACCCTCCACATAATTAGTGTGGCATCTTTTGGCTCGGTTATCAACCTGCACAGTAATCATAGAAATTATGTGCTGCCATGATTTTGGTTTACCATATCTCTTTTGGACCACAATATAGTGTAGAAGAAGTCCATCACTTTTTCCCCAGGTTTGTATACCTTATACTTAGCAAAGAGCCTTTCATAAGGGATGCTAATGCCAATTTGCTGAATGAATGAAGTTTGCTAATGCATTTGACTTGTAGCATTACAGACACTAGTTGGCCAAAGAAGCTAATCAATATAATGAGATGGCATTTTATGGCATTTATTTTATCTTAAAATAAATCTGATCTCAGAAGTCCATTTAAATTATACTTTTTAAATTAAATTATGGAATTAATTTCCCCTTTTCATTTACACATTTGATATTTAATCACCATATCATAGAGACAAGTTATGAGAGATTTTAGTACTTAGACTTTTTATTCAGTGAATTTCATTTTTGTTAGACAATTTGGACATTATTACTACACATTCTAATAACCAATTATTTAACAAACATTTATTGGTAATTCACGATGTGTCAGTCCCACCCTACCCACAGTTAGGCAACTGAGGATACAGCATTCCCACTCTCATGAGACTTACATCCAGGAAGGGGAAGACATACAATAAACCAAATCACATATAGACAGAGACTGGCTCTTAGAGGAAATACATTTCATGAACCTTGGGTTTTATTTGAAACTCTATTCAGCAGACACTATCATTTAGCAGAGGAAGCTACTAAAATACCAAAACACCACAAAATCCTGTTTGCTCCTCTTGGGGATAGGAACTAGAGAATTTGGGAGAACCATCATGACTAAAAAGACTGAACCTTCTTTTTCTATGAGAAAACAGACATGGATATTTTGAATTTTTTACTATGAAATAGACCGAGTGTGGTTCTGAATATGGTCACAAAATTATTTGGCTCTGTGATGCCATAGAATTTTAAAATTAAGCATTAACTTTAAAATTTAAAAGGACTTTTGTTGTTGTTGCTTGTTTGTTTTTAACTTTAAAAAATGAGTGGGGTATTATTCTTTTTTATTTTTCTGTCATAACTCCTTTATTCTCTACCCCTTTCTTTTGGTGCTCTTGGCAATGAGCCTTATTACTACACAGGTTTTCTGGCAGGTAGTATCTATTATTTTTACCCTAGTTAATGGATTACTTACAAACCAGTGAGTCTAAATCATAAAAAATAAGGAATGACTCACATTCATTAAAATGAATTCTGATACATTTGACTACTCGCATAAAACAGAGGTACATAATGAGGAGACTGGAGGACACAGAACTCATTAATCCATGAGGTGGCAGTGATGCCAAGCAGAGACAGGCAGACATTTCTCTTAGGTCTCATGTGGGCAAAGCAATCATTTCTTTAAAGAGCTGCTGTTTGTGCACATTTGTTACCCTTGGAGGAATCCTCTTTCAGAACTTAGTGAAAGAAAATTCCCAAAGGAGCAAATCCAGATGCATGAGATATTATTGTTTGACCTCCCCACCATTTCTGTTAGAGGTGAACCTGTTCTTATTGGTTAACCCAGAAGGCTCCTTCCCTTCATTTGGATTTAGACAGGACAGCTACCCAGCATTATGCAGCAAAGACTGAGAATGGTCTTCACCAACCCCAAGACTTAGAATGTGTCCTGAAAGTTGAGTCTGTCCAGAGACTGGGATTTTCAGACATTCTTACATATTTACTTCATAGAATGGAAACAGCCTCCACCAGAAGATAACTCTTTTCCTCTTTTTGGCCAAAAGATGTTTGATATTTGGAAGAGTCGTTTTGACAGAGTTCATGTTATTACCTACCAGGCCATTTTTTTCACAATATTTTCTCTGCACAATGTAATCTATCTCAAGGCAAAATAAAGTAGTCAATTAAATAAGACCATTGATTTAACTGATTTTTTTCAAGCCTGAATTAGTTCATCTTTGAAATGGCCATCATAGTTGCTCTGGTCACATGGATAAGCAAAGGATCCAGACATAAGGATCCATATATAATTATATTTTCAAAAGAATCTCTTTGGGGAAGAATATAGATTTACTGAGGTGGCTGGGACAAAAGAGATAAGAAAGAAATCATCTTAGTATATTCAAGAGTTTAGTTAATTCTGTCTTCCATTAAAAGCATCTAAATAATTCAAACAATCCCTGATTTGAGACAAAGCATAAAGATCCTGAAAACAAAAGTGTAAAGAAAAAAATATATGAGAAAAGGAGTGAGGGTATGACTTCATAAGGAATTCCTACAAGTAATTTCTATTCACCATTTCTGGACCATCCAAATGCATATATAACTGATTTGGATAATCCACTTTTTAAAAAGTACATTAGGTCGTGTAAACTATAATCATATCTCTTAAATATTATTTGCAAAAATGACTTCACATTTATTAAAAATTTCATTTAGGAACCAATTAAACTTCAAATAGATATAAGGGTATATATTAACATTTACTTGTATTTTGTCTGAGTGCAGAAAACTTTGTAGTTTCTCTACTAAAATAACACAGTTGTCAAGAATTAGTGACTTATTTTCCCTTCATGACTGTTTCTAGAGGAACTCCATAAGTACACTGATTAGAAAGGGAAAAGAAATCTTGTCACCTCCAGCCTCAACAGATCACTTCTACCCCTTTCATCTCAACTTCCTTCCATCAAACCTACTGAAACACTTTTAGACATTTGCAAATCACCTCCACATTTTCAACTAAACAAAACTTTGAGTGTTTACCATGTATGAGACTTTGTAAGAAGAAGATAATCTAAAATATTTTAAGGTCAGGTGTCTGATACCCAGGAGCTACAAGCACGGACCACCTTCTTCCTATTTTTTTTTCCCTTTTCCTCCCTCCCTCTTGCAACTTCTCAGGAGTTGCTGAAGAAATATAAATGAAGATATTTCAATTTAGATTTATCTTGCTTCTTACTGACAGACCATCAGGAGCAATTATCATTCTTTACTAAATGGGAAATTAGGCACATCAAAAAGTTCTCAAAGGATAATGACCTAGATTTAGGCTCCCCATCACCTCTGAAATCCCCTCCCTCTTCACCTTGCTCTCTCCCAGTAACACACAAACTACTGTTACTAGGAGCTCCAGTCAGACTCCTTCTGATCAGTTTTCTCCTGCACAGAAATATTGAACCTGACATTGGATCTACGAGTTTCCATTTTCTGATATTTTGAATGAAAGTATTAAAGACAAATTGGAATTTTGCCTGAATTGAATAAATAAAGCATGAAATAATTTATCAGTCATGCTCAAAGAAGCAAAAAAGGGATCTTATCTCTGGCGTTAAAATATACATTGTATATCTGAGAAATTTTTCTCCTCAGTGGGCTATGTCAGGACAAAAATGTAGTTTTGAAATACACATCCAAAAATGATCATGATGTAGAATGTTGAGAATATGGAAGAAGATTGAGGCCATATATTAATCTGCAAAACTCTACCCACAGTGAAGTAGTTTTACTAATAACTCAAATCTTAAACTTTTTATTTTTCTGAAGCCATACAATTGTTCCATCCAATAACGGAGCAATAAAATAAAAGGATTTAATCTGAATTCACTCAATGTGATAGTGAGAAAGTAGTAGCCCAAATATGACACTTTATATGAATCAGGTTCAAAACCAAGCAGACTAAAAGGATCTCTCTAGTGTTACTACACATGGAAATACAAATCTACATGCATTCAGATATCTAACTTTTGCCTTACTGTATCCACTCATTTAAACTGGAATTGTTTTCCTGAATTCTATTCTGTGGGTTTACACAGAACAAATCTGGTTGAGATTTGGAAAACAGAAGTAGCTACTGAACTCTAAAGATCGGTGAGGTTTCAGGTGCCCCTGTAGATCATGAATGTTCTCCCCATTTGCCTGGCTCATCAACTGGCATGTGGGGGGGGCAGTGAGATTTGCAGCTATTCCAGCACTTTCCAGTTGATCTCCTCCTATGGCTCTTTAGTTTCTGGACCAGCTGCACGTATGGCTTATGGCAGAAAGGTACATCTATTTTTTGTGTGTTGGGGGTGCAGGTAGCAGGGATTGAATGCACAGCACTCAACCACTGACCCATATCCCTGGCACTATTTTGTATTTTATTTAGAGACAGGGTCTCAGTTGCTTAGCACCTTGCCATTGCTGAGGCTGGCTTCAAACTTTCAATCCTCCTGTCTCAGCCTCCCAAGCTGCTGGGATTACAGGTATGCACCACCGCACCAAGCCAGAAGGGTATATCTTCAGTAAGTCACCCACATTGTCAAAGTCCTTGCTGAAAAATGACCTGTAGTTACCGTCCCTGTGATGACTTTCTGTCTGAGGACTGCGGTCCTCTTTAGGGTTAGCCTCCACCATCTCTTGTAGCTTCTGGACCTGGAACTCAAATCCAGTATTGGCAGAGTGCAGGGTTACAGACAAAAGTTTAAAAAACGAAGTGATTACCCATGACAACAAATGATCAACGAGTTTATTGCACATAAGACAAACAAAATAAATGCAATATTTTTTCTAGTTTATTTTACTGTACCTGGGAACATATATGTGATGAAATTCTAAGTGTGTTGGGTAAGGGTAGACAAACTTATTAGACTGAATTAGTTGACATGGATGCATTCAAGAGAGATTGCAGAGTCTGTGTGTTATCTTGAGTAGCCGGGAGATACTCTAACAGTCATCTTGGTTGTGCGATTGACTTCCTCAGTACCCTAGAAATGATCGTGCCCAAGTGAGGTTAGAACACTGGAGAAGCCGTGTCCATGAACCTTCTCACTGTGTCCACTGTACGTTCTCCACACTAAGGCTTTGCAACACAGCTTTGTGAGGAGCTGTAGGGTGACTTTTCCTGTAGTATGAAAATACCAATGAGAACTTTTCAAATCAACTTGACTCTTTGAATAGGGCGGATGGAATCCTGAAGAGATGGGGACCAAGCTGTGGCATTTGGGGTGGTTTTTCTCAGAGATCTTTGAATTGGCTAATATTGTGTTCCTAGAACATAAATAAGTTGACTTTTAAAATGTGTCTTGATATGAATAAGTGATGAAATTTCCCTTCTGGTGAATTGGAAGTCTAACTTTAATCTTTATAATGAACATACTTCTTAAATATTTCCCAGAACTGATCTCATCTACAGACCTAGGACCCCTGAATGAAGAGCAGTTCAGGACAAACGTGGGAAAGGATTGTACCCCTCAGCCAGATTTATACTGTAAGTGTTCTTCCCCAACTTTTTAAGTGTAGCCATTTCCCAGGTTAACAGTGCATTTCTGAAGAGGAAATAAACCAACCGTTTTGGAAATTGTTAGTTACTGGCTCTGAAGTAACCTTAATTCCTAGAGACACAGAACATTGCCATGGTCCACCAGAGTAAAGGCCTGTGGAAATCAGGTGAACAGTTTTGATTAATTTCACTTCACAGTGGATTCAGTGGATCCCCAAATCAATGCTTGGGTTATTTCCCCAGTCGTGAATGCGTAGACTGAGTAACACATTCAACAACAGACAGAATCCCATTACTGGTTCCCTATGCAGTCAGGGCTATTATCAGGCAGACCAAGAGGAAGTCCCTGGAAGCTGGTCTACCTCACAGAATAGTAAACCAGAAGCAATACATCTTTCTGGGGAGAGTTTTAAAAACTCACTGCCAATATCAAAACATGGAAGATACAGAGGTAGGGCTATCTAACACATCCCCCTTCAACTTGACTGTTTGACCAATAGAGAAGACAGCTATATCCTGTGAGTTACCACAAACTTAAACAGACTGTGAATTCAATTTCAGCTGCCATTGCATATATATCTTCTTTCTGGAGAAAAATGAGCAGAAGGTATAAAGCTGTTGTTCTGAGAGATACTTTTATTTCTATGCCTCTTAGCAAAGATCTCAGAAGTATTTTTCTTTCCATTGAAAGGGCTACAGTATCTTCACTGTGCTACCTTATGGCTATATCAACTCTTAAGCCTTACAACACAAGGCTTTAGGGGTCTTAAAGTCAATGTTATGATTTGGATATGAGGAGTCCCCCAAAATCTTGTACATGAGATAATGCAGGAGTGTTCAGATTATGAACAGATAAATAATTAGATTATGAAAACTATAACCAAACAGTGGATCAATCTTTTTGATGGGTTAAGAATTTGAAAGTACTACTGTACTGGGTGGTAACTGTAGGCAGGTAGATTATGCCTGGAGGAAGTAGGACACTGGGGGCATGCCTTCGGAGTTCATGTTTTTTCCCTGATGTGTTTTACTCTCTCTTACCCTCTCTCTCTCTGCTTCCTGGTTAACATGAAATGAATAGTTTTCCTCTACTGTGTTATTCTGCCATGATGTTCTGCCTCAGTTCAGGTTCAGAGCAATGAAGCCAACCAACCATAGACTGAACCTCTGAACCATAAGCCAAAATAAACTCTACCTCCTCTAAGTTGTTCTGTTTAGGTATTTTTGACACAGTAATGCAGTTGACTACATATCAAAGAACATCATATATTGCCTTGTGGATACAATGCTGATTGAACCTGATGAATGGAAGTAGCAGTTTCTGTAGTCACTGAGGTAAAACAGATGCATGCCAACTAGTAGGAAATAGATTCCATAAAAATTAGGGCTTCTCACCCCCAGAAATGACTAAAACATTGAAGGTCTGAAGTTTATTTGGTATCCCTTCTTAAGAAAAAGTTGCTGCATCTTGTATTTCTTATCAGTTAAAAAAAGGAAATAAATGCTTGGCAGGATCTCTTCAAATTTTTAGGAAAAAGCTTCATTCGGGTATGTGTCTTATATTCATTTATCAAACAACTTCAATAGAATACCAGCTTCCCATGAGGGTCCTAGAACAAGAGGTATCTCTGCATCAGATCCAGACCCATGTGCAAGTTGCTGGATCACATTTGCCATAGAACCCCACTAATCTTCTGGTGCTCAAAGTGTCTGTGTGAAATGGGATAATGCCAAGATCCATTAGCAGGCATTTAGAGGGAAATAACTGAACAGACTGTTAGCATTTTGGTATAAAACTATGCAGATATTAATCTCCTTTTAATAAACAGTTTCTGGTCTGCTACTGGGCCCTAGTAAAGGTTGAATGGTATGCCATGAGCCATCAGTTTTTCATGCCATTTGAAGTACCCAGTATGAACTAGGTACTGTCTGACCCAAAACCATGAAACTGGAAATACAGAGCAACACTTACTCATCAAATGAAAATGGAAGGCATAAGATCCAACTTGGGCAGGTCACCAAAGCACATATAAACTTCATGAGCAAGTTTCCCAAATGCTCCTGTCCCATGCTTTGGTCGTTTGGTCTCCTCTTCCTCAAACTGTAGGTATGGCCTCTTGGAGAGTTCCCTGTGCTCATCGTAGAAAAATAAATTATTTGAATCTGGTTTACCAAAGGGCATACAAAATTTTATGGTACTACCACTCCCTGGACAGACCAGTCAACTGCATGCAGGTGTACTGGTAACATTGGACTGTTTTCCTCATAGAAGGATGTACAGCACTTTTCCTCACTGAAGCAAACACTTGGTTGGGATATGGATTTGACTTCACTGCAGGTATTTGTTATGTAAAAACGACCATCTGTATGTGCCTTATACACTATAATATTTTCACATAGCATTATTCCTAACTAAGGAACTTATTTAACAGCAAATGGAGTGTGGATACGAAGAAACTTTTGAAGATTTTGTTATGCCTTCAGCTGGGTGGCAACATATTGTAGGGCTTGGATCATTCCCTCTGGATGCAGTACATACCCCAAATTAGCAACCAAATTATAGTGCTGATTCTCCCACAGCATGGTATAGGAATGGGAATGGAGTGGCTCTTCTTACTCTGACTCTAAATGGTCTCCACCAGCAGAAAATTGTTGTTGTTCGTCTTTGCGACTTTGGACTCTAATGCTTTAAGGGCCCTTATTTTCCAAGAGAATAATGTGTCCACTGGGGGACACAGCAACAGTCCCATTAAATTGGAAGATGAGACTGCTCCCTAGAAACTGTGATGTTGTAAAACCAACAGGCAAATAAGGGGCTACTATACAGGCTGAGGGGTTGACTACCAAGGGGGAAATTGATTATCTGCTACACCGCTGGGCGTAAGGATGGATATTTCTAAAATGCAAGAGGTCACCAAAGTAATACTTCTTAGTATTCCATAACCCTGCAGTGAAAGTTAATATAAAACTACAGTAGCTTATAAAGACAGGATTTCTCACGGCTCAGACACTTCAAGATTGGAGGCTTGAGTCACTCTACCAAGTGCACGATCATGAGGGGAGGACCTTGTCAAGGGCAAAGGGAATAAGCAAAGGTCAGTGGAAGAAGGAAATCATCAATGCATGCTCAGACCATATTCCCAGTAATAGAAAAGAAAAGGTGACAGTTATGGGTGCTTCTTCCTTAACATTGTGTGTAAGTGTGTGTGCACATTCTTTTGCCCCCTTCCATTTTCTTACTATCCAGTGCAAAGCATATTAATACTGGGTCACTTCACAGTTCAATATTAAAACTATAGAACATCAAAAGTGAGTGTGACCACGGGAGTGTTAGAGAGTTAGTGTCTTTTGGGGTGCATTAGTGGGAGTTGCCTCATGTTCCATCATGTTTATCAGGAAGTTAAATATGCTGAAAGAAGTATATATGAGTAACCAGGAGTGAACTCACCTATTGCCCAATGTCACCTTAAACTAAATGGAAATGCATTTCTGAGGATGCCCTTCCTTCTATGGCTCATTGTAAAAATTGATCACAAGAGAAATTTGGCAAAATTCAGGTGGAAGGTGGAAGTAAAGCAGCAGGCATCACACTGTGGAGGGTGATGTACGTTCCAGGTACTTCTGCAGCTCATGCACATTGTCATTGATCTGCTGTCACAGCCCTGTGCCAAGGTGAGTCAGCAGCTCACCTTGTAGGTTTTCCAGTCCCCACTGGACCTCATCCTTAGTTTTTCCTAATCCTGAGGTAGGCATATGTGCAGGCCCATGAGGAAGAGCATCAGCTTCTTCTGTGGATCACCCATGTTGTCAAGGTTTGAGGCTGTGACCCAGAGATGTGGGCTCTGGTTTTCCCTTATAGTTTTGGCTGACCCTTGCTCTGTGCTATTTCATTGCCAGTTCTAATGGCCTACAACAAGTTCACAACCATAAACATGCAGCTCACCACAGACCAGTCACAACAGTTACATGAGATGGAACCCCTATAATAAATTGTACTTTCATATCATTCACAAAGTTCTGCTTTCTGGATTAAACCCAGCTGATACAGCAACTAAAGACACAATTTGCTCTGACCCCTTTTCAAGAAGAAGTACATGTAGACAACAATTATTAGGATTCATGCTTAATTTGCTGATGGTTGTCTCCTAAGAGATGCAAGATCTCTAAGTTTATGTGGTCCTTGCTTATCTCAGTGGCAAATCATTTTTGTTTTATGTGTTTTTTCTTCATATTCTTATGACTCCTATGAAAGGCCTATCCATAGTGCTTTATAAAATCATAATTCTCAGAATACTTCAATGACTTCCTTTTATTTCACATGTATATATATAAAATAAGGTTTTAATGAGTGTGCTAATAGATGTCCCATAATGTACACAAATTAGTCCAAGTTCTATCTTGAGTGTGTATGTTTGTGTGTACATGTGAATATGTAAGGGGGGGATATTCTCTTTAATAAAATACAGAAAATAAAAACAGAACATAAATTCCCTTCTGTATAATATTTAAATGGGTTTTTAAGAGTATATCTGGATCCAAATACTTATTCTTAAAATAATATCATTATCCTAGGCATAACCTTCAAATGTGAAAATTATAGATGGTTCATAAATGGAATAAAATTTCTTAAGAAACCTACATTCAATGAATAGGGATACTTACCTATATCTAATTAAAGTGTCAACCCCGCTTATGATGACAGATACTCAGCATCCGGGTTACTTTCTTAACAGTCAACTGGGACTTATATCAGAGGGAGTCAATAATTGTCACCCCCACCCACCCAGCTAGGGGTTGAGCCAATTATGGAATCATATGTGGAGAGTTAAAATGTCAGCTTTTTCTTTTTTTAACTGATGAAAGTAGGATGGATAAGATGCATTTTTAAAAATGTGTAGGAGGAGAAGTGTCAAGATGAGCTTGCTAATATTTTACCTATAACGTGGACAGACTCACCCACACAGTCCAAGAAGCTGGGCATAATTGCTGGCTCCATTGGCATAAGTGCATGGCAGTCCAAATCCTGCCAGAAAAAGAAGCAAAAGTTTTGCTCAGTCTTTTACTATGTATTTAGAAACTTGCTGTATACAATCCAACTCTCTTCTTACCTTTGCTAAATAGCTCATCTAGGATTCTGGTGGACTTAACTGGCAAAGCAAACCAGACCCTCATTCCTGAGAGGTCTGAGCTTCTGGTAACCTTGACTTCTGATTATTTCTAGTATTTGGTGTTGTTTTAGATATAATTTCTTCATTCCCTGTACCTATATTTAATTCTTTAAAAGTTTTATGCTTATGTTCTGCCTCATTGCCCTTGCTGTCATATCAGGCACATAATAGCTGTTCAAATGTCTTCGAGGTGCATGTAGTAGGTCCAGAAGGTAATCTTTCCAGGGAAGTAAACTCTGAAATAGAGATTAATGGGCATAAAGTCTATTAGGAACTGATTATAGGATCCAATCTCTGTGACATAAGAAAATAAAGCAAGATGGGGCAGAGGAGAGGTTGGGTCATTGCTGAGGTCTTCATAAAGCTCTCAGTTAAAACAGTAAAGAGCTCTACAGTGGGAGGGCCCTTCAAAGATATCCCCAGCTTAGAAGAGGCAGCCAGGCCTCAACCCTTCATTAGATGCAGGTCTCTCTGAGGAAGGAGTGTGACCTTGGCAAGGTATCTCTGCAAGTGACTGCAGTTCCTGCAGAGGCTGGCAGATGGAATCTGTCATCCATCAGCACTTCCAGAAGTTCAAGGATTAGATCCTTTAGTGCTGAAGGAGATTTAGATGGCACATCAAAGTTCTACCACAGACCACCCCTTGTGATGCTCCGATCTATTTCTTTGTATAAATTCTGGGAGCAGCTTCTCAAGAATTCTGGCAGACCTCTTATCCTACCAGCGTCCTAACATCTGAGCTGATTTTGAGTGACAATGGTCATTCATTGGTGTCTTCCTCTGCTGTCATTCTGATTTCTCCTAATCCTCCAGCTGCACCTCTTCCATGCCAAAGGGATCTGATCCTTAACGAATATGACCTTCTCAGGCCATGCATCATTTGCCCATGAACCATAAAAAAGGAGTGAGAATAAGTGGTGACACCTGGGAGCCAACCATGTTCCACCATGCCTGCATTTTGTAACAGGGTATCCTTTCTTGTGATGGTGATGGTTTATTTTATTAGCTTTGCTCTCTCAGTATGGTCTTGGGCCTGGGCATCAGCTGTAGCTTAAAGTAGTGGTACTTCTGCTGTGTCCCCTAAATCCCCCAACATCTTGAATAGGGAATGGAGAGCCTAAATTTGCATAGGGGGTTACTGAGAGTGATGTTAAGTGGGGTATCTCACACTTCCATCTCATATATCTTTTCCTACCACGTTGCTCTCCTATTTTATTTAATTAGCTGAGAAATATGACCTTACCTATATCTTGGATGTGCTGCAGAAAACTTTCCAGTTCCATCCTACTCAGAGCTGGCCCGCTTTTCATGCATCTAAGATACAGGTTGAAACAGTATTCCCAGGTGTGGAATACGCTGCCTCTGTAATCAGGAGAGGTCTACCACCTGTTGTGTGCACAAGGACATGTAATACACAAGAACTTGTCCTGTACTTTGGAAGGCATGTCCTTGCATTACCTGGTAATTAAGAATCTAATGCCTTTATGGATGTAGCACTCTTCTGAATTTTCAAGGGGTGACTTTCTGTTTCAGTTTTGTTTTTGACTAACTAAGAAGACTTCCAAAACACTTGCGAATTTCTTGCTTCTTTGGTCTAATGAACACATTGTTATTAGAATAGTGGACCAGAGTGATATTTCATAGTATGTACAACTTGCAGACCTCTCCAGAATGTAACGTGACAAGTCTGGAAAAATAACATAGTCTAGGGCAAGACTCTTTACTCTTGATAATTCTAAGTGAACATGAATTGTTTCTGATTTCCTTCCTAATAATTATGGGTGGATGCATTTATAAGATTCACAGTTGTGTTTATGGGCCTGAGGCCATGCTAATCTGCCCTAGCAAAGATACCACGTCTAGTGCAGAAGCTGCACTGGGAGTTAATGCTTAGGTGATGCTGTGGTGGCCTACCACCAACCAACAAAGCTTGGATAGGGTGGGAAAACTACCAATTTTATCCAATCAATTATGCATTAGTGAGAAAATTGTTACAGGGTTGGGCCTTAAGGGAATCTGAGGCAGCATGAAAGCCCTACCTTCAAACCCCAATTCTTGTGATCAAGTCTAAAAAATTTCAGACATGTCACTCAGAGTAATAAACATCAATTTATTAGAAGGGACAGAAAAGAGTGAAAGGGGACACACTCAAGGGGGAGAGTGGGTCCTCTCAGAAAAGAGAGGGGCAACATGATTCTCCTGTCCTCCAGTTTTATTGGGAGTCCCAGGGAAGTTTTCAGAACTTTCAGGCCCCCTCAGGTCCACCTCTTTACTTTTAACTGAGAGCAGGGTGACATCATATGTTCAAGTCCCCACTGCCATGACAACTTTAGGTTTCTTTAGCATGCTGATTGGTTATAATTAGGACCTGCTTTTACAGAGATTTCATGATTAGAGAGAATTATCCTTATCTCCCTGAATTCTGGGATCTGGTCTGGGTAAAGTTCACAAAATTACCCTTCTTTTAGGGTAACTTGTATTCCTCTTATCAGCATTATTTCTGATCTGCATTTCTCCTGAAAATAACAGTTAGTTTGTCGAGGAATGTAACATATCCTGTTGACATAAGACAGGCAGGGCTGCAGATAAATTACCTTTTTTTGTGGTACCAGGGATTGAACCCAGGGATGAATAACCACTGAGTTGCATTCCCAAACTTTTTTTATTTTGAGACAGGATCTTGCTAAATTGCTTAAAGCCTTGCTAAATTGATGAGGTTGGCTTTGAACCTGCAATCCTCTGACCTCAGCCTCCTGAGTCACTGAGATTACAGGCATGTGCCATGGCACCTGGCTAGGTAAATTGCTTTTTAAAAGTGGAAGCATAGCTAGGCATGGTGGCACCTGTCTGTAATCCCAGCGACTCAGATGGTTGAGAGAGGAAGTTCACAAGTTCTAGCAACTTTAGTGAGGCCCTAAGCAACTTAGGGAGAACCTATCCCTAAAAAAAGAAAAAGAGAAAGAAAGAAAGTGAAGAGGTCAGTAAAGTGGGCCCATTTTAAACTTATTCCCTTAACTTCATGTTCCCACCACTCACATATGTCTGACCCCTATCAAAATTACCCATGATTGGTCTGTGGACCCAGTTGACCCTCTGTAAGTGGAATCTGACCTCCATATATCCCCAACTCTAACAGGGAGGACATGATGATATTTTGAATGATCTAACCTCAATGTTTCAAATATATAATAATTCTAAGAATTCCTCTTTACACAGAATACAGTTACCTTAATAAATAACAATAGGTTGCATTGGGGCAGTCTTTACTATAGACACTAACTGTGATGTTGTAGGTTTATTTCATTTGAAGAATTCACCTGTCCTTCAGTCAGTGGGTTCTGAGCTGGAAAATGGTGCAAGTGAGGAAATTGGATAAGTTTTGTGTCTTTACTGGGGTAAATAACTTCAGCCTCTTGATCATCCTTCCTTGAATTGTTTGGGTTTCAACATTATCACTGCAGGCCACCTATTTATTTTGCCCCAGCAAATGCCACATTCTGTTAATCATCTCCATAACTTTCTATGGGCCAAATCTCATGAATGTTTCCCTATCTTTGTCCATTAGTACAATAATTGTTCCCATCCTCCAATCAACAGTGGCCACTTTGTATGGGTGGAGTAGGAATCCTATCAATCATGCTTCTATCATTGAGCTCAGTTCTATTAGAGCATACCCTACCAGGAGCCTTAATTTACAGAAGGATGCATCTGATGAACTTCTCAGTGATACTGGTGATAGTGGTGATCTTACTCACTTTGGAAATTGAAATGCCCTGTAGGCCAACCCACAGAATGTATTTATCAGGTGTATTTCCTAGACCAACATAGTATATAAATCCCAGCATGATCATGCCTCTAAACTGATTGTTCCCTGCATTCACTGCCTGCCACGACATTTCTAACATTACACGTTCATTTGATTTGGGTCATTGTTTCTCCAGCAGAACATTTGTACTTCTTCCATGGTTCTTGCCACAGTATTACACGGAGAGGACTCCCATAGGAATAAATGCTCTCTTGCCCATTTTATATTTTGCTCCACCCCTCCTTCATCAAGTACCTTCAGGATTTAATCACATAATACCAGCTTCTTGCTGGTACATGTTGACACTGATTATCTTCTCCTTCCTCTCTTGGCAATCTCAACACTTCTCCAGTTGGATTATGTTGTGTTTTTTATGAGTTCATTTTAGTTATTTATAACAGTAGAATTTATTTTGATATAATTATAAGCACGGGATATATCTTATTTTAATTAGGACCCCATTCTTGTGGATGAACATATTGGTGGGATTCGCTATGGTGCATTCATATATGTACATAGGAAAATGATTTCAGGTTCATTCCACTGTCTTTGCTTTCCCTATTCCTCATCCTTATCAGAATGTTATCCTGGTGCCAAGGAGAGTAGGTATTGGCAGAACCTGAAAGGGATATGGAAGAGGGGTCTCTGTATTGTCTTCAAGTGAGGAAGGCATGCTAAATCTAGAGAGAGACAGGCTACTTGTGCAGGTGCTATGTTCTTAATGGAATTAGGGTATTTGATGCATTTATCAATCCAAATATTTTCATCCCATTTCTGGGTTCCATTATTTCCCAAGAGAGCTCTGCCCTTGGTGTAGAAGAACTGCTGAAGTTGAGAATCTAACCTTCTTTGAAACTGTGCTTGGTCCTCCGCTTCCTTAGCTCTTTCCACATCCTATGAATGACTTTATACACTGCCCTGGAGGCCCTCTGGCTTTCACGCTTTGCTTTTAATTAATGTTTAATCACCTTTGGTCTTTCATTATCTTTCACCAGAGAATTGGTTGCCCCTGGCAGTTGACTTTCAATTCTATTGTCTTTATAACTATTATTCACTCCCCTTTTTTTCCTGAAAAACTTGATGTGTTACACCTGCTAATACATTTTCTTCCATGACTCTACCAATCCAGTCCACCTTTAGTGAAAAGTAGAACAATCACTCTGCAACCTTACACCAAGGACTGTCCATGATCCAGCAGCTACTAGTAATGAGGCTTTTATTGCCAGGCAGCTGGTGGGTGATCCAGCTCCAAAATCCCATCTTACTCTCTGTGCCTTTCTTTAACAGAAGGCAATTCTGGCCTTTTTTAGGGTGACCTTGAAAACTTCCCTCACTGTGCACAGTCTCTTTCTTTATAATTTCCTGCTAAATATCTGTAAAGGCACATGAAATGTACTAGGTGCAAAGTGAACAAAAGAGAAGGTGGACAAGTTTTTCCTCCTCAAGAAGTTTACAAGTTTGCCTCTCTCTCCTTCTGTTGTAATTTGATAATTAAAAACAGTTGAAAGTTTTAGAACTTTTATTTGCCTTAGACACACACCATGCAGTGTCAAATGCTGGTTATTTTCTGAAACCTGAAATTAATGTAAATGTGAGATAGTCTTCCTCAGATCATCCAGTTATATGAAACTATAGAAACGTAAAATATAAAATGGCAACAAGGAAGGAGCCTGATTCACATCTTACATGCAGCTTAGATGTAATTAGGTGTAGGAAATAATGGGTTTGTATTCAGGTCCTCTGAGTTCAATTTTTTTAATAGGCTAGGAAATTCACTCAGCCCTTCTAAATTTCTCCTCCTCCTCCTCCTTTTGGTAATCAGATTAACTATGTTGCACAGTGATATGATCAACATGTACATGTTTAGTTTCAAATATTATTTCACTGTGGTCTAAGGATCTCTAGTGAGTTGCTGAAGTCTTCCCCTCTTCCCTTTTCCACGGTATATTTATTAGGAAAGATTTTTTTTTCATATAAACTAATCAAACTGGTGTATAGCAACAGAATGAAAATAGAAAAATCCAACTGTCATCCATTAAGAAACTCAAAGCAAAAAGGTGAACCAATACCATTATAATCATTACTTTTTTTGTTTTGAAAAACACAGTTGTGATTTTCTACACAGAGCCAGCCACAAGTCCCCAAGCCAGCGGAGACCTCCGGCCCGCAAGCAGCCTCTGGGACCAGGGCAAGGCAGTCAGAGACCTCTCCAGGCGGACCTGCCGCCGACCCCCCGGCTGCAGGCTTTTTCCATGGGGCGATCAAAGATGGCAGTCTAGAGGGTGACTGCATCTCCAGTCTCTCCAGAACCCAGAATTCAAGAAGGGGAGGCATTGAGAGACTCGGACTAAAATAGAGCCACGGGGTGAGTCTCCCCCACCCGGTGAAGTGCTGCCCGGGCAGCAGGCCTGAATTCGGGTGGCTTATTAGAGTAGGGCAGGGCAGCTAGAGTCTTCCCCAGGCAGCTCTGTGCACTCCAGCAGTAGGCTCCTCCCACAGGGCCATATTCTCCAGCATCTCAGAGCAGGCCCCTCAGTGAGAGCCTTCCTGCACAGAACCAAGCTTCAAGTCCCTGAACCAGGGCAGCGAGTTCCTGTCCACAGGTTGCTTAGGGACCAGGACAGGGCAGCCAGGGACTTCCCCAAGCAGCCCGCAGCCCGGCCCCCTCCGGCGAGAAGCGCCTTTCCAGGCTAGCTTCTTGGAGCAGTCCCCCCAGTGAGAGCCTTTCCACACAGAGCCAGCTCCAAGTCCTGGAACCAGTAGCGGGCTAGGGGCTGCTTTCCTTGGAAGCACTGCATTATCAAGTTACTCCAAGACTTCAGGCTACTGAAGGCAGGAAGGTGATACACTGGAAATCTACAGGGACACTATAAGCCAATAGAAGAATTCTGCAATATCACAAAGTCCCACTGACATCTGACCAATATGAGAAAACAAGGGAAGAAAATGTCCCCAAAAAACCTAGATACTATATCAATAAAACCCAATGACAGCACAGCAGAAGAAATGTCAGAAAGGGAGTTCAGAATGTACATAATTCAAACAATCAGGGAAGCAAACGAGGAGATGAAAGAGCAAATGCAGGCATTAAATGATCGCACCAATCAACAGTTAAAGGAGCAAATACGGAAAGCAAGAGATCATTTCAATAAAGAGATAGAGATATTGAAAAAAAAAAAAAACAAACAGAAATCCTTGAAATGAAAAAAAACAATAAACCAAGTTAAAAACTCCATACAAAGCATAACCAATAGGATAGAACACCTGGAAGACAGAATGCCATATACTGAAGACGAAATATTTAATCTAGAAAACAAAGTTGACCAAACAGAAAAGATGGTAAGAAATCATGAACAAAATCTACAAGAATTATGGGATATCATGAAAAGTCCAAATTTAAGAATTATTGGGATTGAGGAAGGCTTAGAGAAACAAACCAAAGGAATGAACAACCTATTCAATGAAATAATATCAGAAAATTTCCCAAATCTGAAGAATGAAATGGAAAACCAAGTACAAGAGGCTTATAGGACTCCAAATATACAAAATTACAACAGACCCACACCAAGGCACATTATTATGAAGTACCTAACATACAAAATAAAGACAGAATTTTAAAGGCCGCGAGAGAAAAGAATCAAATTACATTTAGGGGGAAACCAATAAGAATATCAGCAGATTTTTCAATCCAGACCCTAAAAGCTAGAGGGCCTGGAACAACATTTACCAAGCCCTGAAAGAAAACGGATGCCATCCAAGAATCTTATACCCAGCAAAACTTACTTTCAGATTTGACAATGAAATAAGATCCTTCCATGATAAACAAAAGCTAAAGGAATTTACAAAAAGAAAGCCAGCATTGCAGAACATTCTCAGCAAAATATTCCATGAGGAAGAGATGAAAAACAACGATGCAAATCAGCAATGGGAGGAACTAGCCTAAGGAATAGCCAAATAAAGGACAAACCAAATCATTTCAAAAAACAAAAATGAGTCAAATGACTGGGAATACAAATCATATCACAATAATAACCCTGAATGTTAATGGCCTGAACTCATCAATCAAAAGACATAGACTGGCAGATTGGATTAAAAAGAAAAATCCAACAATTTGCTGCCTGCAAGAGACTCATCTCATAGAAAGAGATACCCATAGACTAAAGGTGAAAGGATGGGAAAAAACATACCATGCACACGGACACAGCAAAAAAAGCTGGAATATGCATCCTCATTTCAGATAATGTGGACTTCAAGCCAAAACTAGTCAGAAGGGATAAAGAAGGACATTACATACTGCTTAAGGGAAGCATAAATCAGCAAGACATAACAATCATAAATATCTATGCCCCAAACATCAGCTCATCCATGTACATCAAACAAATCCTTCTCAATTCCAGAAATCAAATAGACCACAACACAATAATACTAGGCGATTTTAACACACCTCTCTCACCACTGGATAGATCGTCCAAACAAAAATTGAATAAAGAAAACATTGATCTCAATAACACAATCAAGAAGTTAGACTTAACCGACTTATATAGAATATACCATCCAACAAACAACGAATACACTTTCTTCTCAGCAGCACATGGATCCTTCTCTAAAATAGACCATGTCATATGCCACAAAGCTACTGTTAGCAAATACAAGAAGATAGAGATACTACCGTGTACTCTATCAGATCATAATGGCTTGAAATTAGAAATAAATGACAGAATAAAAAACAGAAACTTCTCCAATACCTGGAGATTAAATAATACACTATTATATGATGAATGAATAACAGAAGACATCAGGAGGGAAATAAAAAAAATTCTTAGAAGTAAACGAGAACAAAGACACATCATATCAAAATCTCTGGGACACTATGAAAGCAGTACTTAGAGGAAGATTTATTTCATGGGGTGCATTCAACAAAAGAAGTAGAAATCCACAAATAAACGACTTAACACTACAGCTCAAAGCCCTAGAAAAAGAAGAGCAGACCAACACCAAAAGTAGTAGAAACAGGAAATAGTTAAAATCAGAGCTGAAATCAACGAAATTGAAACAAAAGAAACAATTGGAAAAATTAACAAAATAAATAGTTGGTTCTTTGAAAAAATAAAAAAAAAAATTGATAGACTCTTAGCCACACTAACAAAGAGAAAGAGGGAGAAAACTCAAATTACTAAAATTCGGAATTACTAAGGAAATATCACAACAAACACGAGTGAAATACAAAACATAATTAGAAGCTATTTTGAAAATCTATACTCCAACAAAACAGAAAACCTCGAAGACACCAACAAGTTTCTAGAGACATATGAATTACCTAAACTGAATGAGGAGGACATACACGACTTCAATAAATCAATTTCAAGCAATGAAAGAGAAGAGGTCATCAAAAGCCTACCAACAAAGAAAAGTCCGAGGCCAGATGGGTTCTCAGCCGAGTTCTATAAAACCTTTAAAGAAGAGCTCATTCCAATACTTCTCAAAGTATTCCATAAAATAGAAGAGGAGGGAACCCTCCCAAACTCATTCTATGAAGCCAATATCACCCTGATACCTAAACCAGACAGAGACACATCGAGGAAAGAAAATTTCAGACCAATATCCTTAACGAACATTGATGCAAAAATTCTCAACAAAATTTTAGCAAATCGCATACAAAAACATATTAAAAAAATAGTGCACCACGATCAAGTGGGTTTTATCCCAGGGATGCAAAGTTGGTTCAACATCCGGAAATCAATAAATGTCATTCACCATATCAACAGACTAAAAGTTAAGAATCACATGATTATTTCAATAGATGCAGAAAAAGCATTTGATAAAATACAGCATCCTTCATGCTCAAAACACTAGAGAAAATTGGGGTAGTGGGAACATTCCTTAATATTGTAAAGGCCATCTACGCTAAGCCCATGGCCAATATCATTCTAAATGGTGAAAAACTAAAAGCATTCCCCCTAAAAGCTGGAAAAAGGCAGGGATGCCCTCTTTCACCACTTCTATTCAATATCGTTCTTGAGACTCTAGCCAGAGCAATTAGACAAACCAAAGAAATTAAAGGGATACGAATTGGAAAAGAGGAACTCAAACTATCCCTATTTGCTGATGACATGATTATATATTTAGAGAAACCTGGAAATTCCACCAGAAAGCTCTTAGAACCCATAAGTGAATTCAGTAAAGTAGCAGGTTACAAGATCAATGCTCATAAATCCAATGCATTTCTATACATAAGTGATGAATCTTCAGAAAGAGAAATTAGGAAAACTATATCGTTCACAATAGCATCAAAAAAAATAAAATACTTGGGAATCAATCTCACAAAAGAGGTGAAAGACCTCTACAATGAGAACTACAGAACACTAAAGAAAGAAATTAAGGAAAACCTTAGAAGATGGAAATATCTCCCATGTTCTTGGATAGGCAGAATTAATATTGTCAAAATGGCCATACTACCAAAAGTGCTATACAGATTCAATGCAATTCCAATTAAAATCCCAATGATGTACCTTACAGAAATAGAGCAAGCAATTATGAAATTCATCTGGAAGAATAAGAAACCCAGAATAGCTAAAACAATCCTCAGTAGAAAAAGCCAAGCAGGGGGTATCGCAATACCAGATCTTCAACTCTATTACAAAGCAATAGTAACAAAAATGGCATGGTATTGGTACCAAAATAGACAGGTAGATCAATGGTACAAAATAGAGGACATGGACACAAACCCAAATAAATACAATTTTCTCATACTAGACAAAGGTGCCAAAAATATGCAATGGAGAAAAGATAGCCTCTTCAACAAATGATGCTGGGAAAACTGGAAATCCATATGCAACAGAATGAAACTAAATCCCTATCTCTCACCCTGCACAAAATTCATCTCAAAATGGATCAAGGACCTCGGAATGAGACCAGAGACCCTGTATCTTATAGAAGAAAAAGTAGGTCCAAACCTTCAACTTGTTGTCTTAGGATCAGACTTCCTTAACAGGACTCCCATAGCACAAGAAATAAAAGCTAGAATCAACCACGGGGATAGATTCAAACTAAAAAGCTTTCTCTCAGCAAAGGAAACTATCAGTAATGTGAAGAGAGAGCCTACAGAGTGGGAGAATATCTTTGCCACTCATACTTCAGATAGAGCACTAATCTCCAGAATCTATAAAGAACTCAAAAAACTCTACACCAAGAATACAAATAATCCAATCAAAAAATGGGCTAAGGAAATGAACAGAAACTTCACAGAAGAAGATGTACAAGCAATCAACAGATATATGAAAAAATGTTCAACATCTCTAGTAGTAAGAGAAATGCAAATCAAAACTACCCTAAGATTTCATCTCACCCTAATTAGAATGGCGATTATCAAGAACACAAGCAATAATAGGTGTTGGCAAGGATGTGGGGAAAAAGGTATACTCATACATTGCTGGTGGGGTTGCAAATTAGTGCAGTCACTCTGGAAAGCAGTATGGAGATTCCTCAGAAAGCTTGGAATGGAACCACCATTTGACCCAGCTATCCCACTCCTTGGCCTATACCCAAATGACTTAAAATCAGCATACTACAGAGATACAGCCACATCAATGTTCACAGCTGCTCAATTCACAATAGCCAGATTGTGGAACCAACCTAGATGCCCTTCAGTTGATGAATGGATAAAGAAACTGTGGCATATATATACAATGGAATATTACTCCGCCATGAAGAATGATAAAATTATGGCATTTGCAGGCAAATGGATGAAATTGGAGGATATCATGCTAAGTGAGATAAGCCAATCTCAAAAAACTAAAGGACGAATGATCTCGCTGATAAGCGAATGAGGACATATAAGGGGGCGTAGGAGGGGTTAGCATTAGGGTTAGGGTTAGGTTTAGGGTTAGGGATAAGGAGGGTGGTAAGAATGGAGGAAGAAAGGTCTTTATTGAGGGAAAAGAGGGGTGGGGGGGAAGGGAAAAAATAACAGAATGAATCAAACAATATTGCCCTATGTAAATTTGTGATTTTTAATTAAAATAAATAAATAATAAAAAAAGAAAAACAGTTGTTTTTCATAAATCTGTGTTCTTTATTGTTATGTTAACGGTGGGATTATTATCATTTTGGTGCTGGAGATTTGTAAATGCTCAGAGTGTGCTCTACCACTGAGGTATGCTTCTGCCCCACCTTTATTTCATTTGTTAAAGGTGAATTAACATGTACATATGTTTAATATTTCTGTTTTCATTTCTAATATGGTAAATATCAATAGAGCCTCGTGTACATTCTTGCAATTAGGTGGAGGAAATAAAGGAGTTATATCTAGCCACATGAACAAGCACATTTTGAGACTCTCAGTAGTTGTTAAAAGAGTAAAGGGCTCCTACAACCCAAAGTTTGACAAACACTTTAATTTCACCAGAAATCTAAGATGATCAATTCCCTGTCAGTTTTCCATCAAAACACAAAAATGCAGAGAAAAAAACCTTTAACAGTACATTCCATGAGAAATAAAGATTATTATCCCATACTAGTAGAAATTCTTAATATCCAACGCTTGGGGAAATCTCTCAGACAGATGTAATGAACAATGCCAGAAAGTTGACAATAGATTTCAAGTCAAGCACTGCTGAGAGACCTCTCTCCTATGCAAGGGCGGAGAATGGAATAGAGGAGGGAATTTGCTACCCACCTGCCTGGGAGGTGCTATCCAATGTGAGTTAGTGTTCCCTGCTCCTTGATTATCATTACAAGAAATATGTACTAATTGAGGGTAGAATCATAGAATAATGGAATCTTTAACTGGAAGGATGATAGGTTGGACCATAAGAATGGAAGAACCAGGAGCACAATAAATTCCAGAGATTAAAGTTTCTCATCCAGTGATTTTGGCATGTGAAGAACCATACTCTGTGTTTGATCTTCAAAGATTAAACTCTCCTACTCCGCTTGTGCAATACCAGGTAGATGGTAGATGGTGTATGAGATCCAAAAGATCCACACTGAATAAGAGACTGCTAATGGAGGGTTGGAGAATGTTAATCAATTTTTGGTCCATTACATGAAAAGGAGATTCTAACAGGAGCCAAGAGGTCATGGCGGGGGCTCTGCAATCCACCCTAGATTATGCTTCTTAAAAGTATAGAGAATGTGAGGCCTTTGAAAAGTCTCGGCAGGTTTCAAGATTTAAAAAAAAGACTTAAATTTTCCTTCAAAAGGGAAACTTCACCCTCTCAATAAGATATAGGGAAATTTATGTGCTATGAAGCAAAAAAGAAAAGAGGGGATGATAGGACCACAACCAATATACTAAGAACGAGATGAAATAAGGAAGCATTGTAAAAACATAAATAATATATGATCCCAAAATTAAAACCAGATTTAGACCCATGCAGAAATGATATCATAGAAAAATGAATCATGTTGTAAAAGGCAACTAGAAAATCTCTCCCAAGAAGGAGAGAATAAGAACAGAGACCTAACAGAAGAGAAGATAGTAGATAGAAAGGTCAGAATCTTAATCACCAACTAATTTTGCTAACAAGGATGAAAAGATCAAAATTTTTAAAATTGATTTAAAAGGATAGTTCTTGAAATAAAAACTCTACAGATAAGAGTGATATTCTTTGTACAAAACAAATGAGTGATAAAACTTCAAATAAAGTGAACACTAAATAAAGTGGTGTTATCAAATAGTTCCAGGGTCAAGTAAGAAATAAATGTATTCAGTACATGTATTCAATACATGTATTGAATATTTAGGGAGTAATGATAATACTGTGTGTATTTGTGTGTGTGTGTGTGTGTGTGTTTGTGCACATACACAATAGAGTCCAGTCAAGAGAAAATTTGTAAATAATATTCCTTTAAATGATCAAAAAATACAGGGACTATTCTCAGAACAAAAAAATATATAAATTTAATCAAATAAATGTAAATAAAACAAGAGTGAAAGAGTAAAAAACATAAGAAAATAAATTCATTGCCTTAGAGGCCAAGAAGGATTTCTGGGTCTGAGAAAGACCCAGCATATTTTTGTAAAGAAATAATTGACAACTCAGATAACACTTATATTAAAATTTCATATACATCACAGTGCACAATTTTTTAAAAAAGCAAAAGTCAAAACACAAGCTTAGAAATTCAAAACACAAGCTTAGAAAGCAACCGATATAACCAACACAATAAAAAGAAATTCTAGAAACATAACAAAAGACAACCCAAAGGAAAACAGGCAGAAAAATATGAGGAGGCAATTTGAGAAAGTAGGAGCTGAACATACAATAAAGAACAAAATATGTACAACTTCACTAATAATCATGAGAATCCACCTTGGTATAAAGAGAAAAGCCATGTGTACAAAACTTAAAAATCTGGCAATGGTAAGGGAAGAATAAAAACCAAGAAGAACTCTAATTCTTCTAATGTGAGGGGGCAAACCAGTGCTAATTCCTTGGAGAGAAATTTGACAACTTAGTAAAATGAAAGAAACAAATGCTCCAAGACCTAGAAGTCTCACTTGTAAATATATACCCTATAAAGTGGCTGTGTGTGTGCAAGCATGTGTACATGTGTGTGCCTAAGGAGGGAAAATATTGAAACTTTTGTGATTGATTTATGGTTAATAGGTAATAAAATTATTAAAGTAGCATGGGACATTAGATACCATATTCAGGTAGAGAAAATCTCTGGGCAAAAGGGAGGGAAATGAAATCTTTGAATATATGATACATTATTTTTAAATTAAGAAGGTAGATGGGTCGATGTTCATTCTTTTATTCTCCACAGGACTTCAAAATCTTCAAGAGAAAAATCTGCAGAAAGAATTAAGATGGAGCCACAAATTAATAAATTGGAAACAGAAAATGAACATAATAAATCAAGTAATCCAAGATCTTGGCCTTTTATATAATATTAGGCATGACAAAGACATCCAATGATAGATGAGATATTTAAAATTCTGAAAGACTATCATTTGGTCAATTTTAACCGGTGGAATACTTTAAATGAAGTAGGCAATACTTGAGGGAAATAAACCTAACTCAAATGTAAGTGAGACTTACTTGGCCTACTGAGAGATCGACCCGGCTGGGACTCCCCTTTTCCACATCCTGTGGCACCTCAGCACCCTTCTGAATACTTCTGAACTTTTCTAGGTACTCAGGTTTTCCCATCACCTCTGCCTCTGGGTTCTCTGCTGCTTCTACTCTTCTTGACTCAGACATAAAATTTTTCCCTCTTCATTTTCTACTAATCAATTAAAATCATGTAACTAGGTATTCTGAAAGTTAAGGATTCTCAAGCAAAATAATAAGCACTCAGACCATTTGGCCACCCCATCACTGGGGAAATTTCCTTAGCTGTTTCACTAACATCTCTTCAATTTGCCACCATCTTTTTTTACTTCTCTCTCATACTTCTTCCTTCTCTATTCTCTGACTTTCAGCTCCCTGCACTGCACAGGACAATAACAATTCCTCTCATTGTCTCGATTGTAGCTAACAATATCTTAGTTCCTAAGGTCTCAGTTCTTAGGTCCTGAAAGGTCTCCTCTTCTATCCCAATAGCCTACCAAGGTATTTTCCCCGCAGACAGCAGACTCTTTCTAAAAGGGATTAAAATGACAGCAGCAAAGATATCATACTTTTCATTTCCTCTTATGATTGCCAAAATATAATCAAGAAGTACCAAGCTCTATGTACTGTGTTACATCAAATATGAAATGTAAGATACAGAGAAAGAGAATGAGAGACAGAGATGGGGGAGAGAGAGAGAGAATGAGAGAGAGAGAGAGAACTTCCAAAAGCATTGATTGACTATATTAAATGCTGGTAACACTGTTTCTATTTTGTGAAATTACTTTGGCAATTAGAAAAATGGGAGTAAAATGAATAAAACTTAAATAATAAAAAATAAAAAAATAGAAGATTCATATTCTTTAAAGAAAGTAAGCAAAGGATGCTTTCCATCAATGCTGCTTCTATCGCATGTGAAGAACAGACATTGAGGCCATGCTATGCCTCCAGGAGAGGCTGCACTGCACCAAGATCATGAGACTCAGATGGAGGTGGAGTATGCTCTTCGTAAGGTCCATCCCCTTCCCAATTTCTCTGGAGTGTTCAGTGTACATTTCCCTGTCTAGTGCATCTCAGTGCTGCTCTGCCGTATTTTCTGAAATCTAGACTTTTGCTGTAGTTGAATTTCTGACCTATGAAAAGTTTCTTTTTTTCATATTGATCATCTGAGATGCTTGCTGGGTTTTTTCTGCAGTCAGTAGCCTGCAGAATTTATCATACATGCGGATATGAATTTAATAGAGGTTAAGCACAGTGATTTGGGAATGACATCCTGAAACTGCGGCAAAGAATAAAATCCAGGTTTCTGTATGCTATATCTGTACTTACATTAGTTCTCTCCCCTAATAATTAGCAAAAATAATAAGTTTTTTCACAGAACCCTCCTCTGAGACTTTGGGAGCAGCATAGCATCCGTGGTCACACAATCTGATATTAGTCTTTGCACAAACTTTTGTAAAGACTAATCCCATATAATTTATGCTTCGTGTGAGTGAGAGCACATTTTCCTTGCTTACTACCATATTTCTGGCATAGGAGAAATGTTTAGTGAATAAATGAAGAGATGGATGGATGACCTTTTGACCTTACAGTTTTCCCTCCCTTCCTTTGCTCCATTCACTGGTTCTTGTAGTTAAAAGAAAATATGTCAGACAATGTTCAAATCAAGTATAACTGTCTTCTGCAGGAAAGGTTTAAAGGAAATGTAAAGTATCATAATAAAACTGAAGTAGCTGTTAACAGGAATTCAATGCTAAGATGAAGAGAATTTTAACTAAAGACATTTCTTCTGTCTCTTTCTAGTTTTTTGTTTGTTTGTTTGTTGTTGTTTTCCAGGAACCCATCCCTGCTTAAGGAAAAACATGGGTATTTTCCCCGTCGTTACTCCTTCATGGTTTCACATTAGCTTTTCTACCATCTCAGTGACTCTGCAGAACCTCCCTGTTTTATGTTGATGGCTACACGCTTGTATGGTTCCTCCCTTGACTCTCACAAAGCTCTCTTCTTCAAATGAGCACTTCTCTAAGAATGCCCATCTCTGAATATGCCTCTTGTTACATATCTCATCAAATCTATCCGTCTGGTGTCCATATTTCTGTGATCACTCATCCTCGTATCTAGAACATCATGCTTCTTATGTGGGATGGCTCTTCTTCTGACCTTGGAACCCACGGCACTAATATTCATCTTTTCTTCTTAGTATTCTCATTCTTTTAAAAATAAATTTCGATCATTTAATACCTTAATCATAGGGTTCTTTCTGTTTTATGTTTTCTTTTAGAGTTGGCGATTGATCATACTAGAAGTGTTATACAATTGACCTTTCCCAGCCTTTGTTTCTTAAAAATCTAAAAATGCCTGCATTGACAATTCTTCTTCTCCATTTCTCCCATTTCTCTTTCTCTTGGTCTCCCTACAGCCAGGCTTCCCTAAAGTCATCCTGCATAATATTAATTTCTTGACTAATTTGCCCAAATTAATCCTTCCATCCATATATTCTTCTTTTTGAAACTTCTGGAAGCTTCTTAGTATCAAAGAACTTATCAATATGAAGTTTTCTATATTTACATGTTATGAATCTATAGTGCCTATGTTCAACCTACTTCCTTCTAATCTTTAATTAATCATGCCTCCCTGAGTTTAATTCTGCTGTTGCTCCTTCCAGAATGACCCATCACTGTGCTCTCTTCTGACCCAACCCAGATCCCATTTCATAAAGCCCTCCTTTAAGTCCATAAATATTCATTCTCATAAACTCCTACCATTATTTATATTTCATACTAAGTCATTAATCTAATTATTCCATGTATTTTAGATCTGTTTCCCAAATTTGTTTATTTCTTCATGGAAATATGTACTAGGTTTCTCTGTATTCTCCATTGCATGCACCACAGTGCCACATACTTAGCAAAACCTGACAAATGAAGATGCTTTCCTTCATTTGGTTGAGTCTTTGAAGGTGAATATTATAAAGATAGGAAAAACTGAAGTTCAAAAGATGTCAGAGAAACAGTGCAAAGTAAATGAATGAGATATATTTGAGGACTAAAGAGTTTTGAAAGCTATTTTCAAGCCTGAGCCAATGTTACCACGACCAAGCTTGTCAACAACCACCAGCAAACTTGCTACCCACCTGCTGGTAAGAAAGCATTTGGATCTCAAGAGAGTGAAGGAGGAAGTGAGTGGTAGCTTCAGATGGCACTTGAATATATAAACACCTTTTTTATTTTTTAAGATCTTTAGAATCCCTAGCTGCTTTCTGGGCAGTCTTTCATATCATACCTGTGAAGGCAAGAGGGGGTGGTATTGTGAGCACTTTGACACAGGAAGACAGAGCCAGAGAGACACTCCTTGCCAAATATCTAACTGTGATAAAACTGGGAATAGAAACCAGGTCCCATGCCTTACCATCTGGTGTTCTGTCAGCCAGACCACACTGTCTCTCTAAATTGCCAACCTGGATTAATAATTGTGCATGTGATGTAATTCTGGTCTATGCCTTTCTGTGCTGTTTAAGTGGGACATCTATTCCACTGTGCATGATGGAAAATTTTCTTTCTCTATATATAAATATAAGATTAATGATGCTATTTCCTTATTCACAAGCAAGACAAAACACCATTCATTTGTTTATTTCAATGCTAGAAGAAAATTAAGAAACTCATTGAGAAGAATGTGTCAGATTAAAAATATTTAGAAAAAAGTATTTTGAGAATTGGCTAGTCTAAATTGTGTTTGTTTCTACATGTTAGTGTCTTTCTTCTATAGTCTGAATTACTTTATTCAACAAAGCAGGATTCTGTGTACACACAACTTCTGTAACTTTGTGTTTTTAATCAAACCACAATTATAGAAATCAGAATGCTTGTTCTTTCTATCAGCTCTTCAACCAGATGTGCACATCCTTGGATGTGTAAAGACTCATATTGTTCACAATAGTTACACAAATATGTGACTTTTAATCAGGGTGAGATGAATAGTTTTTATTTAGGTCAAGGAAAATGAAGGTTTGAGATGAAGTAAAATATGTATAGGTCTTTTTTAAATTTCTAAACTTGGAATCTATTCAGGGTTTAAAAAGGGAGACAACCCTTGATAAACTAGTATTTCAACCTCTACTTTTTCAAGTATACCTATGTGCTTAAGACCAACTGTTACACAAGAAAACTGCCTTATAGCCTTGTCTACTGTACTTAGGCAAAGCATTTTGGGTGGTAGCTGTTGTAACCATGTCTATAGAAGTAAAGTCAAGCTGGAAACTATGCATATATGTGGGTAATGAAGAGGCTGGGTCAATTCACTAAAATAATTTTCCATCAACATCCGAGTCTTTATGCCTTTAAATATTCCTTGAATTTCCACAATGATGAAGAAAAAAAAATTGTGGAAAACAAATTCTTCACTTGATATAAATGAAGTGTTGAAACAGTGTGGGGTGATGGAGAAGGGATTTCATGAAATATGGATCACTCAAGGAACATTCAAGACCAGCATGACAGAAGTGGTGGGAAGCAGGATAGGAAACTCAGGACCCAGGATAAACACAGGGCTCATCTCTACAAGGTTGCTGTGTCTCCTGTTCCCTGATTCCCTGGTTCCTAAACATGATTTGCATCTCTCAACATTTCTATTTTAAAGGAAAAGATAAAGTTGTTATACATCCTTCAGGAGTGAATTTGAGTTAGATATCAAACACAAAACACAGAACTATTTCAGCCTCTGAATTAATTCACTGACGTGTAAAATGGGACCGACCGTAGGGTTGGCAGTGGTCCAAATAGGAAAGAAATATGAAAAGATAGGATAAAATTAGGATAGGATAAGTTAGAATAAGGTGTATAATTTCTCCCAACTCCAGGCATTTAAATCTGTGTAAATGAGGCTGTGGAAAGGAGGGAGAAAGAAGGACAAATCTGGTGCGTGAGGTAAGGACTCTAAAAACATTAAGTGCTAGTGGTACAAGGAAAAGATCATGGTATAATAACATCTTAATAAATGTCTTTTTTTCAAAGGTCATATATTTAAGTCACTGAAGAAAGTCACCATCCAAGATCTTTAACATAAAGCAAACAATTGTAAATGGATTTTCTTACCTCGTTTTAACATTGTCCCAAAGAAAGACAAATATTGGAAAGGGACCCTGAAGGAAAGCCCCCTGAATCCACTTGTACCCTGGGCCTACCCTCTAAGACTCTTACGGTAGAGTTTTAGAAGGTATTGAGCACAAGTAGGCACACAGTCTACTTCCCAGGGCCTGTCTCTCTCCCTTGCCTCACTTCTCTTCCCTGTTTCTCCATCCCCTGCCCTTCAGCTAGATTGATGCATTCCTTGCCCTCCTCTGGGGAACTGGCATCCAGTCCCTCATGTCTTCTCACACCTTTCTCCCCAGGGGTTGGCTGTGCCTCTCCTTCCCTCACATCACATATTTTAGGGCATTTTTCTAAGTAATTGCATTTCAAAATGCTTTATTTTCTCTTCAGAACATCTAGTATTACATTGTTTCCTATGTTGGATGTAAATATTTTTTATTCTGCTGAATCAACTTTTCAAGCCACGTGTGGTATTTTGTCAGCTAAGATTGTAATCATTCTGTGAATTCATGGTCCCTTTTTAATACTAAGTGACCAGATAGGTAATACATAGTGATGACTGAGAGGTGAGGCTTCATAAATGTCTGTTGCATTAATAAGAGTGATAACTATCATTTATCTAGCATCAAGCACTTATAATTTGCCAGTTTGAGGCAAAATGCTTTATTTATGTAACAATAATAATCATAATTCCTTTACCTCCCTTTCCATTCCCTTTCTTCCCTTCCTTCTTTTCCTACTTCCTTCCTTTGTGTTGTGTAGAGAGGAAATTTCATAAGTACTGTGATTTAAAAGCATTTAAAGTAGTTTTGCTTTTTGTGACACTTTATAAATCAAGGTCAAATCAATGCAAATTTTAGGTTTGCACTAAGTAACAAGCTAGGTGATACTTTCAAAGTAAAAATTACTTTATTCAAATACTAAATATGTGTTAAACCTATGAGTTTAAACACTTATAAAAGATGTTAGAGTCTGGAACTCTTTCCAGTCAAGATGACAGTCTATTCAGTGCTAAACTTGGAATGATTTACTAAGAAAGATCCTGGATGCAGTTGTCAGTGACTTCAAGTCATAATCAGAAATGCTTGCTGAAAAATTAAAAACAAATGATTCTTCCATACATTAAGTTCTGCTTATTTTCAGATATTTAATGTTATAAAGTATGACTCCTATAATTTGTGTCCTCCTTGTCTGACTGAAATGTTATATACGCAACTAGCCTATGACTATCATGCCATAAAAATATTTAGCCAAATTTGAAATACCAGTGAGAAGCTCAAATCTTAGTGTGTGATTTTCTCAGGGCACTGGTTGTGGTAGTCAATCGTCCTTGGCAAGTCATGCATTTCCAATTGTTTATTCAAATTTACGTAATGATTGGCTGGCATTATTATTTTTAAGAATATGAAAACATGGAATGCCTGGATGTCAAGTGCTAAAAAGGCAAGTTCTTCAACTGCTTTCAAACTTTGAATTTTTCTCTATTCCAAGATTAACTAAATATTCAATATTCATCAACATTTTTCCTATATTTATAGATTTTTTTAACATTTAATACCAGTAATCCAGTTCAGATTTCGTGTATTGTTTATGTGTCTATTTATTTTGTGAAAGATAAAAATCACTTTTTTTTTTTTTTTTTTGCCCCATAGGACTAAATAACCAATACCAGTAGTTTGCAATATTTTCTACTTTTGTTATTCCATATCTGTCTTAGGGTTATCTGCTTTGTTCCCTTGATCTGTCTGCTAATTCTTATGCCAATATCACACTGTTTTTAATTATTGGCTTTTATAATAGAATAAGTCCTCTTGTTCCAGTATTTAACTTCTTTTTCATTATTTTGGATATGTCCCTGCTGTTAATTTTTTTCAGATGTGTTTTTGAACCTTTTTTCCCCCAAAGTTACAAAATAGATTCCACTGGGATTTTGTTTAAGGATTGAATTTGGAAGACACAAGTTAATTTGGGGAAACTTGGTATCATTACATTATTTAATATTCCCAATAGGGTTATCTAAATTTCAGGTCTAAAAAATGTAAAAACCGTTTGTTTGTTTTTAAATTATTATTTTGGGGAAAATGTTGGTGACTAAATTTTCAAAATTCCCAAACTTCTTGACTTCACAAGTTTTCCTTTCACATCCTATTTGCTGCTTCAAGGTAGAACCCTGGCTTTTGAATACCCTCATTGAGGTAAAGAGTGCCCAACAGTGAATCCAGATTAATAGTTCAAGAGATAGGTTTATTTAAAAAGAAAGCTGACATATTAGGATATGGAGAAGGCCCCCCCATCTTTGGTCAGAGGTCTGCTATCTAAGATCATTAATAATTATGCCCATCTTTTGTGTGAATATTCCTGCCCTTTATGACTGCCTTTGCTCCATTTCATCTACTCTTTCAGGTACATAGGTCTCAAGGTTATGTTTGAGTTGAGTTAAAGTACCAAAAGGAAACTTCATGGGATTTCATGGTTAACTTTTCCACTGTTATTGGAAATGCCATTCTAGAGGAAGGGAATGAAAAATCATAAACTTAGGACCTAGTTTTAAGGAAGAGAGTATTTTAAAATAACTCTTTTAGTATCCTCACTATCACTTTACTGTCATCTTTGTTAAAAATAACTAATTCACCTTGTTTTTGAAGTGGAATTTGTTTTGTAAGAAAAATACCACTAGCTTTCTCTCACTATGGATACTGAATGCTTTTTTTCTTTTTGATGAAAACAATTTTATTTCAAGGAGACATCTGGGAAGATGCAACCTCAACCAGAAACATATTGCAGGCCTGGTGGTTTGGAGAGGTTGAGAGGTCTGTTTTTTGTTTTTGTTTTTGTTTTTTTTATTCCTGTGACACCACCAGACCCTGATGGTAGCCCACGATGGCTATGGAAAATAAATTAACAATGCAATCTTGATTTCCCCGAGATACAGCAGGTGTAGAGTGGGGGCAGTGAGTTGTTGATTTTCTACCTATAAGGCCTGATTGTAACATTCCCTATAATTTTTTCCACATTATTCTGCAATATGCCTGTAATTTTTATTCAAAGAAATATTTGGATATCCATACTTTTCCTCCAAATAACCACTTCAAATAACCACTTAATTGGTATGTATATATTCAATGGTTACATGTATCATATTTACAACAGAAGATTTACATTATATTTTCTTTTTTTTTTTTTTTTTTTTTTTTTTTTTTTTTTTTTGAAATCTCAGTGAAGTTTTATTTTATATTTTCATTTGGTATAAAATACACCACAGGTCTCAAAAGGAAACAGAAGTTTAGAGAATCTTCCAGTTCTAGGTTATTGTGTAAATATTGCAGGAGAGCAGAGACAGAATGAAATGTTGAGATCCTCCTTAATCCTATCAAGTATTAGTTTCCTTAGGGCACCTCTCAAATTTAAATATGTCAAAGCCAGGTTGCCTCTGTGTCAGGTCCGCTTGAAACAGACCAATTGTGGGCGTGTGCTCGGTAAATAGGGATAACACAATTCAGAAGAAAGTGTTTCAAAGCAGTCTTCAATTTTATGTTGGTTATCGTCTAACCAAACTGCTTACTATTCCAAAAGTGTTATCTTAGTCTCTTTAGATGCCTGGTGTTCTACTGCATTTTCACAACTTTTCTCAACTGCTGCTTGTTTTAGATCTATTTTTCATGAGAAGAGAGGTTTTTCTTCTTGCCTTTGCTTCAGAAAAATGCTATGGGAAAATTTTTTTTCATTAGACTTTCTTTTGTTCTTCCTAATTTAACTTAATGTTTCTTCAGTTTGACCTTTGAGCAACTCATGTATACTCCTTTCACATGTATCATGAGATTAAATATTTTAGAAATTATACTGCAAGTCAGTTATGTATGCTAGCAATCTGTCATCTTCACTTTGGAAACACTGGATGCCATCTTCAGCAGTTTGTTATCCAAGACCTATATAATTCAGAAAGTATAGTAATGTATGTTACATAAACAATGTCAGCAAACTTTTCTTAATATTCTGTTCTAAATTATAAATATTATGAGACATACTAGTGTGGCATTAGGAGATGATTCTATGGTTAAACAGAGAGCATTCATAAGAACAACAGGCAGAAGCAAATAAAAAAGACTTAAAATATATTGTTTTTATCAGTTTTAAAACTTGGGAATATGTAGCAAATGTTTAGGGCTCCATCTAATAATTTTTCTATTTTATAAATATGTAAATAGATGGTATATTAATCCTCCACCTCTTCTTCCCCCTTAGATTGGTCAGTGCTCTTCTTGGACCACTGCCAAAATGGAGCACAACAATTAATTATTTTCAATCTTCACTAAAGATGAGAGCCCAGTGGTTGCTTTATAATAGTATCTTATTAATGCACATCCATCTTGCAAAAAGTATCTATGCTAAGAAGCACGTCAAAATACCTGGTCACATTTTATCTTAAGTAGGGTGTATTTAAAATGTCAAAATAAAATAGCTTATGCAGATGAAAAGAAAGCAGTGAAGATGCAGGCAAATGGAGTGGTGCAATTTGAACTTTCAGAGTAGCTAAACCAAGGTTTTACTCACACAGAAGATGTGTGCCATTCAGGGAATTATTCTTTCTGAGGCCATATGGATTGTGGAATAAGTGATTAGGCACTAATGAAGACATTGAATTGTAAAACATAATAAGCATTATCCATCCATTTGTTCACATTTCTTGCAGACAGTTATTTACAGGTGAAAATAGAGGTCCATCATTAAATACAGATGCATGCCTCAATCACTGCATGGTGATTTGTGTGTTTCAGAGCTCAACTAGCATTTATACCATGTTAAATATACCAAATACTGGGACTGATTACAGTGAAAGCTATAAGCATCTCCTTCACATGTGCATTTTTAAAATAAAGGGACATTATTTAAAAAAAAACATATGTATTTATGCATCAAATCTTCCCCTTACACAATTGGTTGTGAATTCAGATAATTGAATATGAAAGTTTTCTAAAATACCATTCGTTAATTACATGTATCTATGGAAAAATTTACATAATCACTTTATCTTTAAAATATGTTGTTTAAAATATTATAAGGAAAATATGAAAATGAGGTCCAACCCACACATCATCAGGCAACTGAAAAATTAAAAAAATTCCTGTTAACAAAGTATATTTCTTCTATTAATTCACAATTTAATTTTCTTATTTTAAAGTACAGAATAATTTTGATATTACTGATAAGAGTTCATAATCTCTATAATATTAGGAATATCCATCAATCTATCACTGCTGTCTCACAGAAGTATATTGCTTCTCCATGGGAGTTTCACCGCATTTTTGTATCTTTTCTGTCAATCCATCTGTTTGCATGAAAGTCATTCCTATCAAATCACTTTAGTTGTTCCCAGAATTTGGGTGGCAGAATATGACAACATGTAGAAGAACAATGCAGGGATTAAAAAAAAATAATTGCCTCATTGAAAAAATTTCTCTTGCATTGACTCCTTTCTTGTTTATATATATAATAAAGAATAAATACCTGAGGTGTTTTTATGTAAACATAGTTCTTAGCTACCTAGTTATTAAACAGACCAATTATTTGAGATTTTTAGTTAATAATCATCATCTGGTTGATATTTGCATTGTTGATGCATGAGCCCAGTTCAGTCTTTAAATCTTCATATTTTCCAGACATTTATATGAGATTAAGTATTAACCTGTTTAGTTCAAACTAAATGTAGTAATGAACATGGAACCAGAAAAATAAACCACATCAGTAAGCATGGATTCTTGGATGGAATAAGAGAAGAGAGGGATAAGGGAGAGGGATAAGGCACAAGGTATGAAAGCAAAGTGTGTGCAAATAAAAGAACTATAATGTTAATGTCCTGTCATTTTTATATGCATGTCCAAAACTATTATTATATTTTGGCTAGAAATTTATAAACCACTCACATCCCTGGGGCTTAAGAATACTTGTGATTACTTCCTTAAAAAAGAAGAAATTCCAGTTTTACCAGTTTATAGGTGTGCTGCATTTTTGTTCTCTTCAGGTAAGTTAAGAAGTAGAGATAAACTAATGTGAAAAATGACCTTGCTCTATAGACTGAGAATATTTTCTGTATTGCATATTTAAAATTTTATTTTATTATTCTTCCACTAAGTAAATGCAATAAAATATATAATTAGCACAGGATCTAAATGGAGCAAATTAACTTTTTCTTTAAGGTTAAAACAGTGGAGGGAGACAAGCACTTGAAATAATGAACGAATACATGTGCTTACTTGGGTGGCTTCCCTTGCAAAATGGGCTGCTTTTGTGAGAGAAGCCACCTAAGCAAGTCCTATGAATTGACTGAATCTCAGCAAACAGTATCAATTGACATTATACTTTATGAAAGGGGCAACACGTAGAGTTTAAACGGCATTTGTAACACCTCTAAAACACCTGTTCTGCAAACCACTGTGTTTTGAACTCCGGGACAAAATGAAGTATAGTTAGTAAATCCCAGTGAAGATGGTTCATTCCTGGGTTATTTAAATTAAGTTGACAAAGAGGAAATGTGAGTTCAGGCTTTTTAATATTGATGTGCTTCTTTTACTGTTTCTGAGTTTTCAATGAAGTTGCAGACTTCCAATGTATACACCCATTCAAAGTCATTCTCCTGTAATACAGATGATATAAAAAAAAGTAACCCTAAATAGATGAATTGAAGAGTGACAGGCCCACCTGTCCCTCTATGCCACCTGAGAAATTAGGTGAAGTGAGAATCTGCAAACATTATGCTCCACAAAGCCCAACCACACAGGTCTTAAGGGTCCCTAGTCTCATCTTCCTAAATCCTAGATGCCCACCCTGCCGCCTCATTTTCTGAATTATTGCTAAGCCACCCCCAAGTGGTTAGTAAAGCCCAGTGATGGTGGTTCATTCCTGGGTTATTTAAATTATGTCGGCAGAGAGGAAATGTGGGATTGGCCTTCAAAAGGTCAAGCATTTCTATCCATAGGGAAGCAGTTTACTCAGAGTCAGAATAAAGAAGTGGCCAGCAGAGCCAGCACATGTCCCAGAGGTCACTACAATATGACTGCAAATGCTGGGCATTGCAGTGAATTTAATTTTCCAGAGCTCATAGAAGTGCAAATAATGGTAAAAATAATACCATGATAACCCACTTGCTTACCTTTATAGCTCCAACCAAGCAGGGGGCCTCCAAGTGCTAAATATAGAATGTTCCAGTAAGAAATAGTGGTCTCTGAAATGCTTTCTAGAGAGGTCCCTATAAACAACATTTTTTTTTTCCCAAAGTACCTTCTAAAGAGTGTTTTCTTCCTTGAGTCAGAATGTATGATAAATTGTTCTGCAGTGGGAAGGGAGTCTTGTCTAAACCAACACTTCTCTGCCCTTGACCCCTAAACTGTCTACTAATATATGTTGCATATTCAGAGACTATCAGCATGAAGGAATGCCAAATTATGTTTACCCCATGTAACCACATGCCATAGTTAGGTCTTGCAAGCAATGATATGTATGGCTTTGGGTTTGCTTGAAGGTATATTTAAATGAATTTTTAGTCCTAGCTCTGTTAGTTCATTCATCTTAGTGTCGGAACAAGAACCACTGCTCATACTTGTGACTCAGTGGTTCAACAATGAAGAACCCCCACACACTCCAAATGCTGTTGCAGAATTGACTGCATTGTGTCCAGTGAAATAATCAACAGGAGTTGTTTATGTAAGGCAACATGGAGGAAATTTTTCACTGAATGTTATTAGAAAATGAATTCAGAATTGAAAAATACCTGAACCATGTAATCATCTCTGGATATCAGATGTTTTTAACTTTATAAAAGTAAAATGATTGAAAAAAATCATATTTGCATAACTGTATTTTAAACTATAAAATAAGCAATAACTAATAAAGACCTAATTTATTTTAACAAATTATAAGTCACACACAGGAACACTAAATTGTGATGTACATGACTCTGCTTCCTGCAATTCTATTGAATATGTTTGGCCACCAGGATACAAAATTAAGCATACCATAATCATGTACAGATTTTCTCCATGTGTATACTATATAGCTAAACATATGTCTGCATGTATAACAACTTTCTCCATAATAATTACAGATAAAATATTTTTTAGTTTTACTAAGATATAATTCAGTAAACTTTGAATATATTTATAGTGTACAACATGATGTTTTGATATATGCCACATTATGAAATAATTAACATAATCTAGCCAATTCACATACTACCACCCCATATTGCTGTTGTTGTTGTTATTGTTGTGTGTTTGTGTGTGTTGATATATACTGATCCAGAAAATTTCAAGTACACAACACAGTTATTACTAACTATAGTTGCCATAATGTCCAACCTCTTGCCCCTGGCAACCACTATTTTATTCTCTGCTTCTTTGAGTTCCATTTTTACAGATTACTTATACAAATAAAATCTTGTAGCTTTTATCCTTCTGTGTCTGGCTTATTTCAATTAGTATAATATTCTCTAGGCTCATCTAGGTTGTGGCAAATGACAGGATTTTCTTCTTTTGAAACATTGGCTAATATGTCATCTATTATTGGAAAACTAAGTTGATTTCTTATTTTACTATTGTGAATAATGTTATGGTGAACATGAGAGTGAAGAGGTCATTTCCTTTGGATAAATATCAAGGAGCGAGATTGCTGGATCCTATGGTAGTCCTATTCTTCATTGTTTGAGGAAACTGTATTGTTTTCCGTAATGGATGGGCTAATTTACATTTCCACTAACAGTGGATAAGAATTCCCTTTTCTCCAATCCTTATCCACACTTGTTAACTTTTATCTTTGGCAACAGTCACATTAATAGTATGAGTTTTTGCAATAGCTCATAGTGGTTTTAACTTGATTTCCCTAATGGTTAGTAATATTGAGATACTTTTGATATTGGTTGGTCATTTGTATGTCTTCTTTTGAGAAACATCTATTGAGGTCTTTCACCCATTTTTTAAGTTGAGTTTTTTGTTTTCTGGCTATTGAGTTCTTTATTTAATTTGGATATTAACTCTTCATCAGATGTATGGTTCACAAATATTTTTTTCTATTCCATAGTGGTCTCTTTGCTCTAGTGAAATAATTACCCTTCTTGTGAAGTGACTTTCTAAACTGGGGTAATCCCATTCATCTACTTTTAATTTTGTCACCTGTGCTTTGGGGATTCATATTTCAAAATAATAATAATAAGTAAATAAAAAGTCAAAAACTTTCCTCTGTTTTCTTCTAGTAGTATACAGTTTCTAGTTTTAAGTTTAAGGAGTTAATCATTCAAGTTGATTTTTTTTAATGCTGTATGAAATGAGGGTCCAGTTTCATTCTTCCATGTGTGGAGAGCCAGTTTCCCATCCCTACTTATTGAAGAGACTCTGCCTTCCCTATTATGTGTTTTCAGAAACTTTGTCAAAAATGAATTGACTGTAAATGTACAGATTTATCTCTGGTCCCTCTATTTTGTTCCATTGATGTATTTCTGTTATTATAGTAGTAGCAGACTGTTTTGATTACTGTAGCTCTGTAGTATATTTTTGAAATCAGATAGTATTATGCCTCCAGTTTTGTTTGTTTTGCTCAAGATTGCTTTGGTTAGTTGAATATTTTCATATTTTTGCTTTTGTGATTTTGCATGAATTTTAGGATTATGTTTTCAAATTAAAAAATATACATTGAAATTTTCATAGGATTCCACTGAATCTCTAAATTGCTTTGGGTAGTATGGAACATGGTATAGCCTTTCATTTATTATTACAGATAGGATTTTTTAAATGAATGATAATAAATAAGTTTTAAAAAATCCAAAATCTCCAGTGCTTTAAAGAATATGTTTCTGTGGTTTGGAATGCTTCGCATGATGGGATTCTGGAATAAAATACTTTCTACTGTGTAATCAGAAACCATGATATGCATTAAGGATATCCCCAAATACTCAAATATAGCATAACTCTAAAACTTATACAAATAACTCATTTGTTAAATTCAATCTACAATGCTTCTTTCTTCCTTTCAGAATGTCTGGACATTTCATTGAAATCTGAGGGTGTTTAATTCCCTGACTTTTGTTTCTAGATTATCATTTTTAAAAACCTCTGAGAAGTCAAAGAAGAATGAGAAATGAAAAACCTATTACTGTGAGAAATAAAGCTAGATAAAGATCAATTTTAAAACATAACTAAATAAACAAGCAAGCAGACAAAACTTGTAATTCATTCCTTTAGTTAAATGCCATAGTGGTAAACTGGGAATATTAATAGATTTTTGTTAACTTTTCATTTTCTTTTCTATAATTTACAAATGGTAAATTCTAATTTTTGAAGCATGTGAGAAGACCTAAAAAGATAAAATTCTGATAATGTAGGTTTCCAAGTCATTTTTATTGATGTAATATTAAACAAAGAGAACAATAAAAAATTTTAAGGGAATTTCTAATTGTTGTTCTTTGTATTCCCTTTGAGATTCAGAGGGAACATTTATTACATTATCATTTTGGATGAAGATATATTGAAATTAACAAGATTATTGATATTCAGCAATGCATGGAGACCGTTTACAGCCCCTACTCACAAAACCCCACTCTTCATTCCCCAAGCCAGGATAGCTTTAGAAAAATGCTTCAGCCAGAACAGTATTCAGTTGTGGTCTCTGAATTCACTACTCCTTCAATCAGTTTTCACAGTTGTCAACAAAATTCCCACACTGGTTCCATACAGGATCTTAGTAGGAGAAAGCAAGTGTAATGGTGACAACAGCTCAACACGTAGGGGGTTCTGTGGCTTTTGTTTGTTTGTTTGCTAACCCATAGGTACTGTGGGCCTATTCCCTGCAGGAGCCATTTCTTGTTCCATGGCTCCCAACATTTCCCTGGAGTTCAATATTCAATTTTGTCAGCTCTTGAAGTTCACCTAATTGTTATCTGTGAAACACTTCAAAAATCACACTAAAATATTTGATTTTAGACATTATTTATGTATGTGTATTTATAATTTTTAATATTGAAAATGTTGGAAAATAAGAAAAGAGATAAAAATCACAGCCAGCAAGGCTGGCAAGAGGTACATGCCTGTAATCCCAGTGATTCAGTAGAATGAGGCAGGATGATCCCACGTTTGACGCCAGACTTTGCAGTTAGTGAGGATTTTGGCAAGACATCTCAAAATTTAACAATAAATAAATAAATAAATAAATAAATAAATAAATAAATAAATAAATATCACAGTCATCTTTAGAAATCAGCTAACATTTAGAAACATATCTAAAATAATTTTTATGCAAAGATGTAATTTTAAGGCATTATGTAGCCTACACTTAATTAACTATATGTGAATATTTCTTCATCATTTTAATGTTTGCATAATATTTCATCTTAAAGATGTACCTATTTTTAAATCAATGAATATCATTTTTGGATATTTAGATTATTTTAAATTTCATATTATAATGAAATAATTCTGCTGTAGACATTTTAGGAAATAATTGATTAGTATAGTAATAACATTTGTCTTAGGATAATCCCCGAAGAGTAGAATTTTAATGGACTTCAGAGTATTTGATCATGGTATTTCCATGCTTTGAGTCTGTTTTAGTTCAGATAGGCTAACCACTATAACAAACAACTTCAAACTCCCAAGAATCTTAATACAACAAATATTTTTTGCTCGTACAGGGTCTTCTGAGTTGGTTCTGGTAAGTGGTGCTCCTGTGTGGCTTTCCTCTGAGAAGTAAACTCAGGTTTTTGGCTCTTTCCGCTGCATGCTTCCACCATCAAAGAATCAACAGGGACCAAACAAAGAGGATTCAGTATGTTTTATGACTGTGTCTGAAATAGGGAGCATCACTTTAGCCCACACCAAATTGCCCATAATTCATAACCATAACTAAATCTATCTAGATTTGTCTATTGTGACTTTGTGCATGCATATGAATGTGTACACAAGTATGTATGTGTATGTGTGCGTGTGTGTGTGTGTGTGTGTGCTGGGAGTGGTAATAATACCTTTCTTTGTGCCCAGGAGAAATAAGAAATGTTCTGGTGAATTAAAAGAGTAGTTCCTGTCCTGGGATGCCCATGTATCCTGAGTCAGAAAAAATCCATGGCTCTTGTCCAAATGTGATGATTCATAACACCTTGCTCAATTCTCAAAACTGTCTTGGTGAACTGTATATGGTGAACTATGTGGACACCCTAGCTATGACTTGATGCCAACCCCAGACCCTAAAGGCATCTAAGTTCCTGTTCCCCAGGTCCAGTTGTCCTCCTGCTTCCCACACTCTCTTCTGACATCTGCATTTTCACCCAATCCTGGCCAGATGGGTTTCTCTGAGACAACTTCCCAGCACAAAGGGGTCTATGCTGATGCTTATATTTCTTTCCTGAGACTAGAAACTATGAGAAGTTAGATATTAGCTCAATATTTGAAAATGTGTTCTACAACTAACATCACCTTAAACACTGAAACATGATGCTTCATAAAGTAATGAAGTTTCTATTCCTCTGATTGAATGGAGGTTGGATGAGAATTTACCTGGGATAATATATAGAAGATTCTTTAATTCACTGAAGAATGAAATAGATGTGCTCCAAGGTTCTCTCAACTCTATGATTCTATAATTTTATGTCTTGGTCCATTGGAATGGAGCCAACTGGGTCCTTTCAGGGGGACTACCCATCGCTTTCCAATGTGCTCACTTAAAACAGTTGTGATTTCAACTGGATCTTTAGATGAAGGGTTCAATCATAGTTTTCTAAAATAGCTTACTACTAGAGACATTTTCAGTGTTTCAAAAAGTGGAATTTCCTCTCTTTGCCTTAGGGAATTGCCACTGGAATCTAATGCTGAGGCTTTTCAACTGAACTGATAAAAGCATGACTCTTTTTAAAGGCATTCTTTTCAAGTGCACCATATTCTCTACAATTCTGGTCATGTTTGCTGTAAGAGAAGGAAAGGAAATTCTGATTAGTAACACTCATGTGATGTAATGTGTGATTGCTAATCCTGTTCTCTTTCTCCTTTGCCTCCCTAAGGGCTTGTTCTGCTTATAATGCCACGTAAATTATTTTCTTTTCACCATAAAATTGAAGGAGGGAGTTAAGGGAGAAGTAATGGAGGGAGGAATGGAAGAAATATTGAAAGGAAATAAAGACATAAACAGAAAATAAAACAAAGAAAGGAAAGGGAAAGATATAATATGATAACAGGCAAAGAGATATAATTTCTTTGCTTTCAAATTATGCAGTGGTAGAATTGCCTAATAATGTAATAGTTAAAAATATGCTATAAAATATATCTATCGTCAGACAAATTAGAGAAGAATAGTGTAATTTCAGAAAACAAAACTATCGTTAGGGACAATGAGTAAGTGACTAGAGAATACAGTTACGTTTCTGTTTTGACCTCGCTCAGTATGAAGAGTTGTTTAAAATAGCATGTTCATATTTACGAATTTGAAAATAAGTAGTCTCATACATTTAAAATCATTGACTTTCTCTTTTTTTCTTCCTCTCAAGTTTCCTTCCTTCTTTGAGAAACAGACCAACCAAATCCCACAGGCTTTGGCTTCCTGTCCTGCTCTTGCTTAGATATGGACTGTCGGGACTGTCTTCTGGTCCTCTCCGCTTCCTCTTTCCCTCCTCTCTTTTTTACAACTTTTCAAAGCCAGTGATGATCACAACAAGCAGCATGTTTTCATTTTCTTAAATTGCTTCTCTTTTCAGGATTTAACTCTCAGAGAAGCCACACCACTCACCATCCTATCACGTGCAAAACAAATTCATTGTCTTACTCAAAACCAAAAATTTTACCTTTGAACGTAATGAATTGATCTGGGAATTTCTAGGGATCATTTCAGATGAAAACTGTTAGGGGCAGTTATGGTTCGTGGCTAGCTCCCAGAAAACGCTCCGCAGACACAGGTCTCACACAAGGAACTTTTATTTTATGCAGACGATTCACGTCTGCTTGGGGAAAGGGAAGAAAGAAAGAGAGAGCATGGCACAAGTTTTCTCTCAGACATAGGAATTTCGCGGGGCTGAGAGGAGCCAATCGCGTTGGAGAATTGACCTAGTGTGGCTTCTCTGACCTGGAAGACAGAAGTACTAGCAAAGTTTTGCCTCCTAAATAGTAGCCAAACGACCTCATACCAAAGTACCTTACTTTATCTGAAGTTATTTTAGCAATGATTTGTCACTTTTGCTCACATATAATAAATAGAAGCTGGTTAGTTGTAAAAACAGCCTCAAAGTTTTCCATATCAGCTTCGTTCCACTTTTACAGGTCTTTCTACATTAAAATTTATTCATTCTTCTCCTCTTTTGACTTTCCCTCTCCCCCTTTTAATTTATTCAAATTACATATTTGAATATTTTATTATTTTATTTATTCAAATAATTTACTTAAATTCAATTTATTCTGATTTCCATGGCTTTAAATATTATCCATAAGTTGTCAACTTTCAGTTTTGCATAAGTGCCCTTTATTTCAATACTTTGAAATTGTTTTTCTACTGTTTTCTCATTTCCCTTGTAGCCAATGAAAATCTGTGGTCATCGTTAAATTTGTTCTGCAGTTACTATTTCTTTTTTTCTTAGCTATGTTTAAAATATTTTCTTTATCACTTGTTTCAAGAAATTAGATTACAATGCACCTAGGTTTAGTTTTTCTTATGTTCATTGTGCTTCAGGTTTGCTGAAATTCGGGGTCTATAGATCAATTTGAAAGTTTTTGTCCATTATCTCCTTGAATATTCTTTCTGTCACACTTTCTTTAGAGACTTCAATTAAAAGTAAATTAGACCACTTGAAATTATTCTCACTAAGTTCTCTTTCCACTATTTTAAATTATGTTTCATTTCACATAGTTTCTGTTACTATGATTTCAAGTTCACTGATATTTTTTCCTATAATGTCTAATCTGACATTAATCCCATCTAGTATATATTTTTTCCTGACATTGTAGTTTTCATCTCAAGAAGTTTGACTTGGATACTTTTCAAAAATTTCCATCTCTCTACTTTTTGAACATATGGATTCAGTGAAATGAGACAAAGACTTCTAATGTCTTTGTCTCTTAAATCTAGCATCTATAACTGTCCAAATTAGCCTAGATTGATTGTTTTTTCTCATTAGAGATCACCGTAAATTTTAACCTGGTGAGTGTTGGACATATTTTACTCCTACAGGTATTCTTTTTCGTTGTTGTTGCCATTGTTGTTCTTTTTAGATATACATGACAGTAGAGTGTATTTTGACATATTATATATACATGGAGTATAACTTATTCTAATTTGAGTTTTGTTCTGGGACTCAATTACTTGGAAGCAGTTCATCCTTTTGTATCTTGCTTTTATAATTTGCTAAGTTAAACCAGACAAGTGCTCAGTCCAGGATTTATTAATTCCTGCTTCTGGGGCAAAGCCCCTCTTTGATCTCTGCCAAGTACTCATATCACAAGCTTCTTCACTCTGGGTAGTGGGGACAGCCACTGTTTCTGAATCTGTATGAGCTACAAGGATTCTTGAAGCATTATTTCCCCAGCCTTGGATGATACACTCACATAAAGTCACTAATCTATACTTTGATGAGTACTTGAAAGCAATCCTATGCAGATCTCTGGAGCTCTTTTCCTGTTCAGCAATCTCCTCTCAGGTGTTGTCCTGTAAACCCTACTTTTATTGCCTCCCAGGACTCTCTGTGCCATCTTCTTAGGTCAGAGAGTCTGCCGGGCTTGCCCTAGCTTCCTCTCCCTGTGCCAAAGCATGTAAAATAAGTGGTCTGATACATTTAAAGGGAAGTAAGCCAGGGCAATCACACACCTCATCTGGTTTGCTTTTTGGTTTTGCGTTTTTGCCATTACTGTCCTTTATTACCTTGTGTTAAGTGTCTTGAAAACAATCATTTCACACATCTTTTCAATTTGTCATTTCAGATTAGAGGGTAAAGGGTAAACCTAGCCCCTTATTACTCCATCATGTCTAGAAGCAGAGTTCTGTGTCTTCAATTTTGACCTCTTTCTTGTACTCCAAATAACCTGTGCAACGTTCAAACTTGAATGTCAAACAAATATTCTAAACGTTATCACGCACATACTTGAATTCTTTATTCCTTGGCACAGCTGCTTTTAAAATTTTCCTCTGTCCTCCAGTCATTCAAGCCAAAAATTTAGAATTATGCTCTTGCATTTATCTTATACTCCACACCAAATACCATTAGCTCCACCTTCCAATATATTATAAATCCAACTTATCTTTATCCTGATACCACTTTACTCCAAGACATCAGATTACTATTATAGCCCAAAGTCAGTCAGGAATCTGGCAGAAATAAGAGCACACAGAACATGAGGAATTAGGGGAGAATTTTAAAACTTCAAAGGGTGAAAACAAAGTTAGGAAAACCAATGAAGAAATGTTCTATAACCCAGAGCGGGCAATAATGGGAAGTGATTTCTACTCAATACTTGAAGGGCAAAGGCAGAGAGCAAGTACATCATTCACAGAAATTAGGGACTAGCTGTGACCTTTGGCACAGAGATGAAACCAACCCTCAGCCAACTGGCAGGTAGGAAACTGAAGAATTAAATACACTGACCTCCCTTTCCTCTCAGTTTCATGCAGAGAGCTCCATGGGCTGAACCCAACTGGAATCCAGAGGTCAAAAAATTCTTTGATGTAGCCCAGAAAATAAAGATTCAAGGGACTCAGAGTGGAGCCAGGTAGAGAGTGGACCTGGAATATCCCAAGCACAGCCCCCACATGGTCTCCCAATTCTGTGCAAACCTTCTTCAATCTATTCACAGCAGACAAAGGGACCCTTTGAAAATATAAATCTATTTAAGTCATTCCAGGGCTGAAAATGCTGAAATGGCCTTTCCTGACATAGAATAAAACTTAAAATCCTTAACACTATCTAATACTTCTCCATGAGCTCACCCTTGGCAGCTTTTCTAATGCAATCTCTAATTACTCTTCCCATCTCTTATTCTGCTCCAGCTTCAATGGCCTTCCTGCTGTTGCTCAGTTCTCCAGATTCCTTTTTGCTTTGCACTTGTTCTTTTCTCTGGCTGAAAGCTCTTTCACATTCCTTCCATTGATTTGGATCTTTGAGAGATGTTCAGGTTGACTCACCTAAAATAGTAGGTTTTATTAATCTGTCTCCACATCCTTTTACTTCATTTCTTCACAGCACTGACCACCACCTGTTCATTAACTCCCTTCTTCTGTAAGACTATTGGCTCTGTGGAGGCAAGAGCTCTGTGTCCCCATGATTAAAACAGCAGTTGTCACATTATAAATACTCAATAAACATCAATTGAATAAGTAAAAGCATACCAGATAATTTTTTCCTACTTATCCAGATAAATTTTCTGAATGTCTTTACAAGTGTTGCACCTTATTACATAACGCTGTAGTTCTTATGTTTGGTTTCCCTACATATTCATCAAAAGTATATTCTTTGCATGGGCTGCTCCAACAAAGTACCACAGTCTAACTTGTTTAAACAACAAAACATTTTTTCACAGTTTAGGAGATCAAGTTTTCATCAGGGTATGCTCCTTCTGAGGGCTCATCGATGCCTGGACCCTGACTTCTGGTGGTCTGCTGGAAGCATTTGTCATGACTTGGCTCCACTCTTATCTTCACATGACATTAGTGTGTGCATGCCTGTTTCAAATTTCCCCTTTTTGTAGGGACAACAACCTATACCGGTTTAGGGGCACTCTCTAGTCCTCTGACCTCATCTTGACTTACCTAATTTTATCTTCAATGACTCTATTTCCAAATAAGTTTGCATTCTGAGGTATGGGGGAGTTAGAAAATCAACATATGAATTTGGGGAGAGGGAAACAATTCAACTCATAACAGATAGGAAACAATATAAGAATAAAGAATTTAGCTATTTTAAATGTTCTAATAATTTATTTTGAAAAATTTGGTACATTCTGAAAAGTTGCAACCATTGGACAAGAATGCCTGTGTCTCCTCCAATCAGACTCTTCAGTGAACATCTTTTCATGTCTATCACCTTTTCTCTCTCTCCTTCTTCCCTCCCTCCCTATTTTTCTCCCCTTTCTTCTCTTTCTTATCATTTTTCTGTATGTCCCCTTTAAGGGCATGCTTTCAATGACTTGAAGATGGAAGCACTAGGCTCCATCTCCCCGAAATTTCATCATTTCCAATAGTGCCAATCTGGGGAAGAGGCCTTTATCACATGGACCCTCGAGGGACACAGATTCAAACCAACAGAGCATTTATCCACTTTTTTTTTTCATTCCATTTTGAAGTCCTTTTCCTTTCCAGATACTCTTCTTGAGTGGCATTCTTTTAAAAATAAACAGAATTGAGATGGACCCAAGACCTTTCACAAGGCCTACTCTGGTGTCGGGAAGACATATGCCATTGCCCTGCCATCTGTGCAAATGAAGGACTCTTCCTCAACGTGGCCCTGTTAAGTCTGCAGTCAGGAAGGAGCAGCTTCTGTCACATCCCCACCCCTAGGCTCTTTAGGGCTGATTATATGCTAGACACCTGTATCTGCTGTGGAATTCTGAGGACCCTCTAGCTCAGCTCAGAGGATGACAAAGCACCTCCTCTGATCTCTCAGTGTGCCAACACTAAGGGGTGTTCCTGGAGGCAATAGTAGCATTCTTTCTCTATCTAGTTGATGGCTGCTTAGTGTACCCATTCATCAGTCTGCATAGTCATGATGTGCAGTTTTCAGTGTGTGTTATACTTCAATAAAGAGCAATTATTGCAAATTATTCTGAAGATAAGTTGAGTAATTCCAGTTTTGAAAAGGTATAGATTCTCCTCCTACTTTTAAAAGATTATAGCTCTATAACCCAGGTCACCTCATCAAATTCAACATCTGCATTTAGGCTGAGATTCTACTTATCCATCCCATAAGTCTTAGTTTTCACAGTTTATGAGTTAGGATTCTTTAGATAACAAGGGACAAAATCCCAGTTTGAAGATCACAGAGTGGAATATATCGAGTATATGAGCATATGAGCAAATCACTGGAGAGAGGAATTGAAGCAAGCTTCAGGGATTGGAGCACTTCAGGGTGCTGTGTGGGTTTCTCTAATTTATTTCTCCCCATTTCCATGAAAATTTCATTCTTTCACAGCAAATTCCTCTACAAGACTCCAGTCATGACTGTCAGCAACCTCAAAGCTCCAGTTTCCTGATTTGTTCCATTTGCAACTTGTAAATTCCTGATGAAGTCTTGGGAGCAGATTGGGTCACAAACCCACCACTTCTGAGGAGTGGAGGGTAGGGTAGAGGAAAGGTCAGAGATCTTAGGGCTAGTGTGGGAAAAGTAGGAGCCCTCCAAATGAAAGGTTTGCATTATTCCAAACAAATGGAAAGAATCTTGAATGGCCTCAACAGGATATATGTCAGTTGTTGGGAATGAACTGTGAGGAATGAGCTTTTCATTTTTCCTTGTGGTCCTGGGGATGGAACCCAGAGGTTTGCATATGTCAGGCAAGGACTCTACCACTGAGTTCTACCCCCAGTCTCCAGGAATGAGCATTCTCACTGCTCATCTTGGGAGCTGAGCAAAATCAAGTACTTGTTAATAAAGATGATAATGAAGATAAAAGTCTTATAACAACATTCAGAGTTGTTTTTTATTTTGTATTTTGTGAAATAGAAATTTACATATAGGAGACACATGAATGGAATGTAAAGTACATTCTTCCCTGAGTTTTTCAGGAAAATGTCTACCCTGTCCACATGGGAAATATTTGCATAGTATCAATAAGCATTAATTGAATACTCATGGATTTTATAATGATATCTCTTTCTAATTTCTCATTGTATTACATTTCATTTTTAGGTCCAACTCTTTATTGAATACCTATGACATGTGAGATGCTTATGATATATTACTTTTAATGCTAATAGCAACAGTTTTTTTTTTTTTTTTTTTTTTTTGTGTGTGTGTGTGTGTGTGTGTGTGTGTGTGTGTGTGTGATATCAGAGATTTAACCTGGGGGAATTGAACCAATGAGCCACATTCCCAGCCCTTTTATAAAACTTTTTATTTTGAGAAAGGGTCTCGCTAAGTTGCTGAGACTGGCTTTGAACTTTTGATCCTCCTGCCACAGCCTCTTGAGCCCTGGGATTTCAGGGATGCACCAGTCATTCCTGACTGACAACAGTTTTGCAAGCTAAGGATCCTGGTCCACGCTTTATAGGTGGGCAACCATATAGCTATGTAACAAAATACCACAAAACTTGGTGACTTGAAACAATGAACATTTATTATTTAACAGTCAAGAGAAGACCAGAGATAATGCAATGCTGGTGTGGTCTAGAAATGGAAAATTCAAGATACATTTTGTGAGTAGCATTAGCAGGATGTTTTAAGGTATTAGATATAGGGTAGGTAACGAAGAGAAAGTGATAAAACATAATTCCCGAATCTGACTTTAACAGCTAGATGCCCTTTAGTTTTTTATTGAAACAATGAACAGCAAGATAGAAACAGGTTGGGTAGAGAGAATGAGGGTTTTATTTTGAACATATTAAGTTTGAAGCTCCTGTGAGACAGACAAATATGGATATCAAGGATGAAACAGGTCTTATGATTATGGAGTGTAGAGGAAAGATCTAGTCTAGAGCTCACCCTAGGTAAGGTATTACTTTTTTTGTTAGTTGAGATTTGGGCTCTAAATTTCAGTTCAATCTAATCTGAGTTAGTCTAACTACACGCAGAAGACTGCGCAGGAAGTAGAAGAAAGATCAGGTCAGAAAGTTTCCTCTCAATCTCTAGTTGAGAGCCAGCTCCATTTCTTGCCTTAGGCTATTATAACTACTATTATTATTATGACATCATCATCCTCATCATCAGTGATTTAGAGGGACAGTGTAGGAGGAACACATCTCCCAGGTGGTGGAAAAGAAACAGAGTGCTTCTAGAGGGAAGCACACCCTGATTCTAAGAGGTGTCTGTCCATCTGAGAGCTTCAGAGGGGATCAGGACATGGTTGACTTTGAAACACATTGATGGAAACTATTGCCGAGTGAGAACAGATCCGGTGTCTTGCAGTAGTAGGAGAGGGAAATTTTAAAACAGGAGAAAAGAAAGACCCTCTTTCTTTCCAACTCCATACCGCTAATCCTTGAATTCTTTTCTTCATATAGTGAAACCCCCCAACCACTAAAAAGTTCCTGATTTAAGTTCATTCCTCCTGTGAATGGAGAGAAAGAGCAACTCTTGTGCCCAAGGTCCTTGGGGGGCATGTCCCAATCACTACCATTAACGAAAGCATTTACCTGTGTTCCGCAAAATATCTCATTTTCTGTCAGCATGAATCATGGCTGAGCGTTTCTCTAATTCATTCTCCCACCTTGAAGTTCATATGGTTATGTCTTTCTGCCCCTCTTAACTACAGTAACACTTGGTACTATCTCAAACTGGAAAATCTTAATAACACAATTGTGGCATGGTTGCTTTTAAATTTTAATCGGGTAGACTTGTCCTTCTCAAGAGTAGTTCTTGAGATGAGAATTTTCTTATAATAGAGAATGTGATTTTTATGCAAAGGAATAGAATTGCATGAAACTACAAATGCAATTTCTAGTTTACCCTTTTCCATTTGTATAAAATGAAATGAGGTGGGTGTTAATTGAACCCTGTTGGTGCTGATTGCATCTTCAAATATACTGTTTTTATTTTTTTTCCTTCTGCAAAGAAAAAAAAATTTTTTTTCATTTTATTGAAATACAGCCTCAGTTAATCTAATATAAGGCCTATGAAATATTTTTATAAGCACAGTCAGGGAGTACAGAGTACTCATCTAACTAAAAATTCAAGAACCAGAAATCCTACAAACACAGCCAGCACATAGTGGTAACTGCTTCTATTATCAGTCCATATCTGACAATGTTGCTGAAACCTCCCCAAGCTGACTCCTCTTCTCACCATCTTGTGTTTTATTCATTCTTTTGCCCTAGTAAATGCTATTATTGCATCATTCCACCATCTCTTTATATTTCACATCCTTTTCCATTCCTGATTGCAGCACTGATCAAATTCAGTCTCAAAATAGCCCAGCTCATGGGCCTAGAACTTACCTACAAACAAGTTACTTATATCTTAATTTAGTTTTGTTTTTAATATTTTTTAAGTTGTCAATGGACCTTTATTTTCTTTTTTATTTATATGTGGTGCTGAGAATTGAACCCAATGCCTCACACATGCTAGGCAAGTGCTCTACCACTGAGTTACAACACCAGTCCTAAATTCAGTTTTGAAGAGACTACAGGTATCTCATCGGTTAAATATTTGGAAATAATACAGGCATATTTTTAATCTTGCTAAATCTTTTCTTCAGAGATTGATGTATGTCATTAACTTCCCTGGGAGGTGATTTTAGTTACAGACCTTTTCTCCTAAAAAAGGCCATGGTTCAGATTTTTAAAACTCTCAATCTGGTAGTGTACTTTGATTTACTTCTTCCGTATGGACTCACACTCTGTTCTCACCAGATACCCTGAACAGTCTTCACATTCATCAACAGATTTTCCAATTGAGTGATTCTTTATATAGCCTTTTAGAGGACCAGAGCAGTCAATGTTTCTCTGCAGTATTTGCTTTGTAAACATTTTCTCAAAGATTACCTGGATGTCCTTGAAGTGGTTTACTGATGAGGAACAAAAATGGCAGCAGATTGTCCAACCCCCATGCTGTCCTCCATAATCAAAGTTGGCAGTGCAAACACAGGGGCTGTTTCTCCACTTGGGAGAAACCTTTTACAGACAGGCTGTAAACAGCTTGGGTGGTATTGGCATGACATTATCTAACTTTTCTGCCTACTCATTTTAGATTTTCTGCTTGTTACTTTTCACTTGTAACCATGTGTCTAAATATGGTACCAAAGGCCTTGGAAGATGGTTTTTATTTGACTTTTGCATTTTTTTTTCATTTAGGTTAAATACATGTATCTTACATGTACACTTCGATGAGCTCTGACAAATTAAACACTTCTGTCAAGATACAAAACAATTTTACACCCCAGGTAATTTCTACTATCTTCATCCAATAAATCACCACACCTGAGCAACTGCTGCTTCCTTTTATTTCTGTCTCCACATCCTTGAACCTTATTTAAATCTAATCAAATGCTGTATATCTTTCCTATCTAGTTTCTTTAACTGGGACAGTTTTGAGATTCATGTACATTATTGGATATTCTAGAACATTTTTCTTTTTCATAGGAATATGCCTCAGTTTGTTTATCCATTTTTCTGTTGATGACCCTTTCAAAATGCTTCCAATTTGGAGTCATTATAAATTAAATTGTTACATTCTTTTGGAAAATTCTTTGTACATTTGTTTTAAATCCTGGGTAAATACATAACAGTGTAATTATTGGATCATAGCCTGGGTGTATATTTAACTTTATAAGAAACTGCCTAACAGTTTTCCAAAGAAATGTTTCCACTTAATATTCCTACCAGCAGTGTATGGGAAGTCCTGTTTCTCCACATTCTCACTAACAGTTGATATTGTCTGTCTTTAATTTTATTCCTCAGAGCAAGAGTTTTAGTCAACTTTTCACTAGGGGACCAAAGACCTGACAAGAACAGTTACAGGAGGAAAAGTTTATTTGGGGGCTCATTGTTTCAGAGATCTCAGTCCATAGGTGGCTGACTCTGTTGCTCTGGGCTCAAGATAAGGCAGAACATTATGACATCATGGCAGAAGAAAAGTATACATTATAACCAAGTGAAATTATTCAGATAATTTAACATTTTGTTTAACATTTAAAGAATAATCTCTGATTTGCCACATTTACAAAATAGTTGGAGGGCGGGATATGGTCATTCTCAAACAGATGCAGAAAAAATATTTGAAAAAAATAGTGGTTCAGGACATTCAACCAGGAAGCAGAGAGGAAAGAGAGGAGAAGGAGAGAGAGAGAGACAGAGAGAGGGAGAGAGAGAGATGCTCACCACAATATACCCCAAAGGCACGCCCTCAATGATCCACCTTCTCCAACCACACACTATTTGTCTACAGTCACCACTCAGTAATTCCTATCAGAGTATTAATGCACTGATTAGGTTAAAGATTTCATAATCCAATCATTTTACCTCTAAACTTTCTTGTATTGTCTCACACATGAGCTTTTGGGGTTCACTTCCTATCTAAAACATAATAGCAAGTATGCAGAATGGGATTCTAGCAGTTATGGTTTTCATTTCATTTCCATAAGGATATTGAGGACCATTGTGTGTGTTTTCACCATTGGTTTATCTTCCTTTGCAAAGTGTCTATTTAAGCCTTTTGCCCATTTTTAATTCTGTTGATTTTTTTTTTTTTTTCATTTCTCTCTGCAGAAATCTTTTTGTATATTCTGGACATAGCACTTTCTCAGGACTACAGATATATCCCATGTCTGTGGTTGGCCTCTCTGCATTCTTAATGGTATGCTGATGAACTGAAGTTTTACATTAGAATGAAGTGTAGATTATCATTTCTTATGTTAGTTCTTCAAGTTTCCTAAGAAAAATATGCCTGATCTAATGCAATATAGCTGCATATATCTTCTTTTCAGAAGGTTTATAGGTTTGGATTTTGTGCTTACATAAACATAACAAAAACAAACAAAAAACCCAAAATGCAGTCTGTAAAAAAATTAGAAATAATAAAAAAAAGAACTCTCAAATTACAAATGAATCCAGATACAGAGAGCTGAATCCTTGTTAAATTAATTTTCCATTATGGTGAGAAACACAATTTGTGCTCCATCATTTTACATATGCTTTATTCATTTATAGCACCATTTATTTAAAAAATATTTTTAAAAATTTTCTATCCTTCTTGGAACCTTTATAGAGAAACAATTTGTGATATGTGCCTGGAACTATTTTTGAACTCTTTTCAGTTACACTAATAAATTAGCCCAACTGTCTGACAATACCGTACTGTTTTGATTCCCACACCTTTAGAGTAAGACTGCAATCAGGAAGTATGAAAGTTTCAACTTCACTCTTCTTTTTCAAATTTGTCTTGGCTATTCTAGGATCTTTGCATTTCCATATACATACTAGAGTGGCTTGTCCATTTCCTTTAATTAAAGAAATGCTACTTGGACTTGGATTGGAAATTTTTTAAGTAAAAAATAAGTGTTGAATTTTGTCAAATTTTTTTCTGCATCTGTTTGATCATATGGAAAATCACAGATTATTTTTTGTATGTTAAACAAACTTTGAATTTCTGAATAATTTCACTTGGTTATAATGTCTAATTTTTTACAATGCTAGAATCAATCAATTTGCTGATAATTTGTTTATCAATATTCCTAAGAGATATTGACCCTATTTTTGGTGCTGGAGATTGAAACCAGGAACTTCATGAATACTAGGTACTGAGCTACATCCTCAGTCTTTTTTTAGTATTTATTTTGAGACAGGGTCTCACTAAATTGTCCAGATTGGTCTAGAACTTGAACTCTTCCTGTCTCAGCCTCCCACATAGCTGGGATTACAGACACATGCCACTGTGTCTGGCTCCTTAGTTACTTTTTACTTATAATGTCCTTGCCAGGTTTTAGTATCATAATAATACTGGCCTCATTAAGAGTAGTTGGAAAATAAGCCTTGTTCTTCTAATTTTATAAATAATATGTATCAGAGTGGTATTAATTATTGTGAAAGATTTGATAAAATTCTCTAATCAAATATTTTATGCTAGAATTTTTTTTGAGGCGGGGGAGTTACTTATAAACTTAATTGCTTTAGTAGATACAGGGATATTCCTGTTCTTCACATGTTAATTTTGGTAATTTGTGTTTCTTAGGAAAGCTTTCTATTTTATCCAAATTCTAGAATTTACTTATGTAATGTTGTCCGTCATGTTTTCACAGTGCCATTTTAATGTTTGTAGGGTACACAACCCTCTTTTCATCCTGATTTTGTTACTTTGTATTTTCCCTTTCATTGATTTTATCTTATATTTTTTATTTCCTCCTTTACCTCTCTTATTAGCTAGTTTAGGCAGAAATTTAGATATTTTTCATCATTCTTCTATTCTAATACAGACATTTAAAGCTGTATATTTCTTTTCAAGCATTAGAGCTATATCTCACAAATTTTGATGTTGTAGTTTCATTATCATTCCACTCAAAACATCTAATTTCCATTATGCTTTATTTTAAATCCAATTTAGAACTATGTGGTTAATTTCCAAATAGCTGGGGCTTTCCAGAATTATTAATGTTGCTGACAATATCCTTTAACTCCACTCTTGCCAGAGAACATGCTCTTGATGTTTTTAATGCTTTTGATTTACCAAGAATGGTTTTATAGTCCAGCATATGACCAATCTTGGTGAATTTCTCATGTGCACTTAAAAATAATGTGCTTTGGGGAGCTTGGGGTGTAATTCAGTGGTAGAGTGCTTGCTAGCATGTGCAAGACCCTGGGTTCTACCCCCTGCACAGCAGGAAAAAGAAAGGAATATTCTTTGTTTTGTTGTCAGATGGGGTGCTCCATAAATGTTAATAAAGTGAGGGTGGTCCATAGTGCTGTTCAAATATTCTACTTGTTTGTCAGTTATTGACAGAGGGCCGCTAAAATTCCTAGTGACTGTTAGATTGGGAAGGCAAGTCTAACACCTCTCCTATACTCCAGCATGGTTAGAAGCAGTAGTTGCCATACTTGTTTTAAGGATCTTTGAGCCTTCTCAGAAAATCACTATAATTTCCCCTATAAACTTTGAGATATCCAGACTAGAGCAAGTCCCACTCTGGCCCTCCTCTCCCATACAACATCTTCATGCCCTCATGAGGTAAGTAGTCTTCAGAGCCAATGGGATGTGTCCTCACAGAAGCAGCACCATCCCTCAGACAGCCACCACCAGACCTTGCTCTGGGTAGCTGAGATCTTGAAATACCTGCACAGTCATGAGCCAGCTTGCCTAACCTGAGCAGGCCTCCCTGGGTCAATGAGCCTCATGGTCGACTCCATCTCTGATAGGTCTTTCCCCAGAAGCTAAGAGATGGTCAGGGGAGGGAGGGGAGCAGAAGCAGGACTCAGAATACCTGGGTTGCTAGCTGGGTTGTCCACAGATATGTCTGTGACGCCAATAGTGGTATTGGTTGGAGCCAGGGTTAGAATAAGATGGTAAGCTGCATACCAGGGACTGGGTGCAGAGCCAGACTCTCTTCACGCACTCTGTGGAGTCTAAGAACTAAATTCTTTGTTCAAGCCCAGTCTTTCAGGTCATGATGAGCAATGTTTATCGAACTAAAAGTATACAACATGTTTTATTTAACAATGTGTTACTTGGATGGATAACTTTTAAGTATTGAGACATATGGTATGGCAGTTTCCATATGTACTCTTGCCTTGAATTTAGAATATATTAGGGACCACCTGGAAGTAACCCAAGATTTAAGTTCTGGCCCTTCTACCATAATCTTGAAAAACAAAAATGATTTTAAATCTTTTGAGTTCTTTGATTTGTATTTGTAAAAGAAAATAACTGATTAAGTTTCACTTCTATTTCTGTAATGCATTACCTGTGTGACTTTGAGTTTGTTGTCCAAAATTCTGAACTTCAGTGTTTTCTGCTGTCAAATTTAAGATTCAGATAGGTCAGCTAATATCTCAGTTCTGTCCTATAAAGTCTTATTTGTCATTGTTGTTGTTAGATTAGATGCAGGCTAGTTTTTTAGAAGAAGTAAGGATATTATTAGAATAATGGCTAAGAAAGATAAAAGTTAACCTGCTTTAAATTGAGTTTCTCCTTCCCTGTGGTATCTTTTTTGCTAGTTCAAAGTCACCTGCTAGCTCAGTTTTGTTTCATTAAATGTTAAAATTAGGATTGAAAAACGTGATTTGGGGTAAAAAAATCAATTAAATAGTAATTACAGTTATTTGTTTTAAGACTTCAGGTAGCATTTTACATCATGAATCTGTTGGATGACAGTTGATACAGATTGATCAGTAACCTGCTGTCTCTTGGATCATGACTCAAATCTGCTCTGAATTAGAATGCTAACAGGGAAATAATGATGAGCCGGTCATTGGAGTGGTGCACTTGGAGCCCTTTGGATAAAAAGCCTCTTCTAAGTGCAAAGTGGAGCCCGTGTTGTTGTTATGTAGGAAAATCAGATTAATCGTCTCAGTTCATGTCCCAGAACACAGAAGGCAGGTCTTGGTCAGTCACATCAATTCTTCTTTGGCCTTTATTATACATCCATTATCCCTGGGGCCAAAGGGTGATATGTTACCTTCTGTTTTACAAGCACAGGGAAAGCCAGTGATGTTCACTGAAGATGTGCTAGGCTGGAAATTCCTTGGCTTATTGCCTCTTGTTTTCTCATGAACACATTAGAGGGTCCAAAGAAAAGTACGTCAGGACAATAATGATGAGGGGATGGACAGGGGGCGTTCTCCACCAAAGCATCAAGGACCTCACAGATGGCCCATACTGAAACCTGGAATTGTCAGACTTCAGGCTTTCAAACTATTGGCCTCCACTTCAAATTTTCTCTTATATATTTCACCATTCAAATGAGCTTCTACTTCTACTTCACTGAAAAAACTGTGATGCTTAAGAGTTATTGGCAGCAATCTCTTCTCTTAATAATCCCATTTACATAAAAATTATCAGTTGAGGCTGCCATACAGAAGTGCCCTCCACCCCAGACCACGTTCCCATGTGGATCTCAGAAACAGAGAGAAAGCAACACCAAAGTCAGTCAACGACAGTTAGACTCATCTTATACATTTGATTAATAAATATGATGGTAGCTAGAATGTCACAGTAAAAATCTGTGATTTCTATAGAATATATGTAATTCTTATTCGAAAAAAGGGGAAAAAATTACAATGCTGCATGTTACTCAAGGACAATCCTTAAAATATGACTTCAGCACAACTCCAGAAGCAAAGATTTACAACTTTTATTGTACCAGTAGACAAAATGCCCACACATCCATATTTAAAAACTAATGAGAATGCCGTTCACCTTATTGCTTGGCCAGAGGATAGAGGGGGAAGGGAGGTAGAGATGAATTAAATAGAGTGTTCATTTGAAGGTAAATTGAGGGATTTTTCAGCCTACTTAAGTTTAATTAAAAATAAATGTGGAAAATTGTTTTAAAAGATTGTACACAGTGATTATCTCAAATTGCCATGGGAAATACAGAAATGCCTCATTAAAAAACACATTTAGACTTTTTTTTTATATATAAACTCCATCATTTATATTCTAGCTTAGAAAAACCTCCTCACTTCTAAAAAAATATAACAAGCCAAAATATGTCATCATCATTTTCATGTATCCCAGAATATTATGCATATGCGTAAGATGATTTCTGGTGTACATCGACATTAAAAAAAAAATTTTAAAGGGAAACTGTAAAGCTTTTGTAAAAGTAAAGCAAAACCACTGGACAGTTAAAGGATCACCAAATTATGTACAGAAGTAGAATCAACAATCAAATTAGATCCAACCTGGAAACTTTCAAAAATTAGTCTGGATGTTGCTACTTAACTACAATTTCTTGGCAACTGGCAGGGTTTTTATCCCATCATAGAGTCCTCAAACTGTTTTTGCATATGACTTAAATATCTTGGTTTCTTTCAGTTGAAAGATTCAATCAATGAACAAAGGTAAATTTTGTTGCTGTTTTTACCACTGAATTGAGTAATAGTTTCATGTTGTACAACCATATCATCAAATTACACAAAGACAGATTTTCCTCAAAAGACAAAAATGCCTATTTACTCTTTGCTTTACTTTCTTATACTAAAGAAACATGATCATATCATTGGCAGAAAAACAAAGACATGAGCAAGAGGTTATGGAAGAATAGAAAGAAATGCAAAATAGGAAGAAATGTTTTAGGACTGATGGAGTAATTTGGCCCAAATTGTACAGAATTTAATGTTACATTTTGTGGTATTAGAAAGAATTAATATTATGAATTGTTAATTAGTATTATTGATATCTTTAGAATAAAATATGAATGATAAATAGTGTAGAGAAAGTACTGTCATGGTATAACCAAATTATTGCTAGTAGTAACACATTGCTTCTTGCTAATTTTGTCTTTTGAACAATGGTCATATTTTATGAGCCAAGTTATCTATGACATATTTCTTCCTTGAAGTTCCCCAAATTGTCACTGTAAAGGATTGTCACTGTATATGTACATACACATATGCTATGGTCTGAATATTTGTTTCCTCCAAAATTCATGTTGATATTTAATTGCTATTGTGACAATGTTAGGAAGTAAAACCTCTTAACATGATTAAGTCATGAGACTCTGTTCTCAAGACTGAGTTTAATGCTTTTAAAGAAGGGCATTGGGGAGTGGTTTCTCTTTTTGCTCATCTACTCCTGTCCTTGTGGGGAATAGAGCTCCTGCCCTCCAGAGGATACAGCACTCAAGCTCCCATCTTGGAAGCTAGGCCCAGGCCCTCACCAACACCAGACCTACTCATGCCTTTGGACCTCTCAGCCTCTAGAACTATAAGGAATAAATGTCTATTCTTTATGGATTACCCAGTCTTGGGCATTATGAAAACATAAAATTGCATAAGACATGAAATTGAGAAATACAAATCAGTAAAAGAGATTTCATTCTCAGGTAAAACTATGTGTAGACAATTCGATCACTAGCCTGGTGTCTTGGGGAGCTAAATCTTTCTAGGAAATTATCTTTTGTATGCTTCTGTTTATATTTGTATGATCTCTAGAACTCTAGAGATAAGCAATAAAAATTTTGGAAACTAGCCAAATACATCATTTAGTTTATCACCTTTTGGAACTATATGGCGGGGGTTATATTGATTCTTGTGTATTATTTGCTTAGTCAACTCAGACCCTGGGAATGTCATCTGCTGTGTAAAATTTACCTGAGGAAATTCTCACTTGCAAGTATTTATAGACAGTACCTGCTAATATTAGTTAACTATTTAGCTAACTTCTATTATCTCTGTGAACTCAAGACTTTCTAAAGACTGAAAGTTAGGACTTAAACTGAAGTACCCTCTTATGTTATCTTTGGTGGAAGAAGTTTTAGCACACAAGGATATGTTGTACTTTGCTTGGGGTGCTGCTTTGAACTAATATGACGATGCTGCTCCCAGGGTTCAGCAGCTCATGCTTTGGAGGAACAGCCAGAGGATAGACATAAGGAAAGAGATCGTGCATCATCAGGAGTATATTCTGCTATCTAAACATTTGACTTTCTCCTTCAAAATATGCATTCAGGAAAAGAAATATAAAAGCATGACAAAACTAGCCAAGGAAGATCTGAGTAAACAATGACTGAGCAAGAGTTCTTACTTAGGGACTATTCAGAGCACCAGACAACATAGACCTCTCTGCACCCAATCTCTGCTTGAAACAGGGTTTCATGGTGTGCTGCACACTGGCTTGACTGACAAATGCTTAACAAAAGCAACAACAAAAGTTCTGACTTTACCAAGTGCTGGTGAGATTTGGATAAATGTATATCTCATAATATTGTTAGAAGTTTAAAGAAGCAGAACCACCTCAGAAAGTCATATTTGGAAGAAAATGTAAAAGTATTGTACATGGCTCGGAAGGAATATATTAATAATAAAGTTGAAAAGTAGATTTGAACAAGAATTACAAGATGATTATGTTTTGTGGAATGAATAAAAAGACTGTAAGAGAGTTAACTTTGCATTTTCTATACTTGAAAAATCAATAGACAGCATCTGAAAATGAAAACAAGACAAAACAACAAAAATGTATATAAGCATGTTATTCAGAATTATGAATGAAAATGAGAAAAATGAATGGAGTTTCCTCCAGAGAATGAGGAGTAGGGTTTAGGAGTTCGGAGGCAGGGAACTGCTGTGTTTCCACTATTGAACTTGTAAAACTACTTCACTTTCATACCTAGGGTCATGTGTAAATTTAATTTTTGAAAAAGGAATAATGATTTAAGAAGAAGGTGGATTCAAGATGGTGGACTAGAGGGAGGCTGCTTCCTTGTTGCTCCATAACTCTTCAAGCAGAGGAAAATCTGTTTCTCTGTGAGGCAGTCTTTGCTGCTCATGGATCCTCTGCTGTTTATCCCATTTTTCCACCTTGATCACCTGTAGTCTGTCAGCATATCAACTACTTTTTGAGTGCAGATCGCTCACTGACTGCTGCCTGTCATTTGCCATTTGCCTGTCTGCCTGCCTCTCGCCTGCCCATCACCTGCCTTTCACTTACTCATCACCCACCACCTGAGGCTCACCTGCCAATCATCTGCTGGTAGCCTGCAGACCACCTGCAGACTGCTAGCAGATCACCAGCTGCCTGCTATTGCCTAGAAGTCCACTGTCACAGTACCCACATGTTTGGTTACACGTGACTGTGGCCATTTTGGGACAACAACCAAGACCTGCAGGAACCCCAGCCCAACCGACTGCACCCCACATGGACTCAACTCAGACACCCCACACTGCAGCTCCCAATTTTCCAACACATCTGGAAGTCATTGCAGCCATCTTGGATTGACCTGGAAGTGGAAGTTGCCATCTTTAGGTGGCACCAATCTTATCCTGAAATGTCTGCTGGAGACTGGAAGCTCTTTGTCAGGTACCTCTCATGCATCAAGCTACCGAAGGTTGGGAGGTTTGAATAGTATATGACTGTTATAGTGTAGACTTTTTTCTCTCCTTTTTGAAAATTTGTTTTTATTTCTTTATTTTTCTCACTTTCTCTATTTTCCTTTTGTTTACCTCTTTCCTCAGAGTCTTTTTCTCCCTTTTCTCATGCTAACGACCAACTTCTTTTGATTCCCCTTTCATTCTTTCTATGATCTAGTACCTCTATATACTCTTTTTTTTATCCCATTAATAGTTACATACTACACCCCTCCCCATTCTCTTTGTCCACCATTAGAAATTGTAGGCCTCATTGCAAATCTATTGGTTAAACTGTAGATAATAATTGAACTCATCCTTTCTGTTTATTATGACTATATTGTTAATGTCCTCATAGGGGCTATTTGGTTTAGGGCTGCATATTGTCTGTATTGGGTGCTGCTAATATTGATCTTGCCCGTAAAGAAGAGGTTTTGAAAACCTGCAGGGTTACTGTAAGCCTTTAGGGGGGGAAACTGAAATAACTCAGATCCTCACTGCTAGAGGGGAAGATACAAAAACAACATGAAAAAACAAGGGAATGAAAGTGTTCCAAACAAACCTAGATTCTATAGTAATAGAATCCAGTGACAGCATGGTAAAAGAAATGTCAGAAAAGGAGTTCAGAATATAAGTAATTAAAATGATTCTCAAAGCAAAGGTTGAGATAAGAGAGCAAATGCAGGCACTGAATGATCACTCCAATAAATGGTTGAAAGAGCAACTGCAGGAAGCAAAAGATCATTTCAACAAAGAGATAGAGATTCTCAAAACAAAACAAAACAAACAAACAAACAAACAAACAAAAAAAAAACCCAACACCTCAATGGAAAGCATCACCAACAGACTAGATCATTTGGAAGATAGAACCTCAGATAATGAAGACAAAATATTTAATTTTGAAAATAAAGGTGACCAAACAGAGAAGATAGTAAGAAATCATGAATGAAAACTCCAAGAACTATGGGATATCGTGAAAAGACAAAATTTAAGAATTTTGGGGGTTGAAGAAGGCACAGAGATACAAATCAAAGGAATGAACAACATATTCAATGAAATAATAGCAGAAAATTTCCCAAACCTGAAGAATGAAATGGAAAATCAACTACAAGAGGCTTACAGAACACCAAATGCACAAAATTACAACTGATCCACACCAAGGTGCATTATAATGAATATGCCTAACATCCAAACTAACGATAGAATTTTAAAGGTTGTGAGAGAAAAGTGTCAGATTACATATAGGGGGAAACCAATATGGACATCAGCAGACTTCTCAGCCCAGACCCTAAAAGCTAGAAGGGTCTGGAACAATGTATTTCAAGCTCTGAAAGAACATGGTTGTCAACCAAGAATCTTATACCCAGCAAAACTAACCTTCAGATTTGAAAAGGAAATAAAATCCTTCCATGATAAACAAAAGTTAAAAGAATTTACAAATAGAAAGCCTGCACTACAGAACATTCTCAGCAAAATATTCCATGAGGAATAAATGAAAAACAACAATGTAAGTCAGTAAATGGAGGAAATACCCTAAAAGAAAAGCCAATCAAAGAGAAACCAAGGCAAGTTAAAAACCAAAAATAAGCCAAAATGACTAGGAATACAAATCATTTCTCAATAATAACCCTGAGTGTTAATGGCCTAAACTCATCAATCAACATTTTTCTGTTTCGAAAGGGTTATTACTTTGTCAATATACATGTTAGGAAGGGTAACTCTTTGTGATATGAGTTGTAAATATCTACCTTAGTTGTCTTTTTTAAAATTTTGTTTATAATGCTTCTTTCCACAAAAAAATTGATTTTTATATAATGAAAAGTACCAGTGAAATAATTTATGACTTGGAGATTTTAAGTCATGAAAGGTTAGATAATTCTTGCTAACTCCAGATTTGTAAAGAAAAAAGTTTCAAATTTTCTCCTTATTTTTTAATGGTTATGTTGTTTAAAAAATATCTTTGGTACCTATGGAATTTATCATGGTATATGTGGTAAGGTAGGGATATTACTTTACTTAACCCTATAATATTTAGTGACTACGTCTTTTTCCCAGTGATTTGAGATGACGTCCTCGTTATACATTCAATTTCTATATGCATCTGAGTGTGCTTACTTCTGGGCATTCTGTTTTGCAAATAGACCAGTATGATACTCTTAAATTATTTAGGTTTTTAAAAATGCCTTAATGTGTTTTAGTGTTGGTCCCACTTCTATGTTTATTTGTTTTCACTAGCTTTAGCAACAACTGATGTAGCTTAAAACTGTTAAGTTTTCACTGGGGTTTTGTTAAAATTACAAATTAATTTAAACAATAATATGGTCCTTCTATTTGTAGAAATGTTATTTTTTGCCTTCAGTGGTATCTTAATTTTAATTTTTAATAGGTCTCGCATCTTATTGACAAATATATTAATGTTTATTGTTACTGTTATATATGAAATATTTTCTTCCATTAAATCTTCCAAAAGATTGTTTGAATATATGTAGACTACCAATTTTTGAATCTTGATTTTGTACTTGGTAATCTAATTGAGCTATCTTACTGTTTGTTATAGTTGTTAATAACTTCTCAGTTTATATCCAAAGGACTTAAAATTAGCATGCTACAGTAATGCAGCCACATCAATATTTGTAGCAACTCAATTCACAATAGTTAGATTGTGGACCCAACCTAGATGCCCTTCAACAGACGAATGCTAAAGAAACTGTGGTATACATACATAATGGAATATTATTCAGCCATAAAGAAGAATAATATTATGGCATTTGCAGATAAATGGATGGAATTGGAGAATATCATGCTAAGTGAAATAAGCCAATTCCAAAAAAACCAAAGGCTGAATGTTTTCCCTGATAAGTGGATGATGATATATAATGGGGGTGGTAGGGTGGAGAGTGAGAGAAGAGTGCAGGAACTTTAGATTATGTAGAGGGAAATGAGAGGGAGGAGGGGTGGGGGTATGAAAGATGGTGGAATGAGTCAGACATCATTATCCTATGTACATGTATGATCACACAAATTGTGTGAATCTATATCATGCACAACCATAGAAACAAAATTTTGTACCCCGTATGTGAAAAAAAAAAAAAAAAAAAGAAAATACCCTTGCAGTATTTTTATAAAACAAATAGAAAGCCAAACTTCAATCAACTGAGGAATAGATCAATAAATGGACTATGTTCTTACAATGGAAGTCTAGATAGCAGTTCAAATAAATGAACTAAGGGTACATTGAGCACCGAAGACAAAGCTGAAATACATAATGTGGTATAGTAAAAAAAGCAAGTTTCAGGAGGAAATAAATGTATGAGACCATTTTGTATAAAATTTTAAATCTGCAAAACAACACTTTATAATATGAATAGATGTGCAATTACATAATTTTAAAGGTAGACATAAACCCTAAATTCATGATAGTAGCTGGTTCTGGGTGGAAGGGGAAGGATTCAAGGTTCAATTGATACTTTTTAAGGAATTAAATACACATGCAACTAAAATTTGATCTAGATGACAGTGGGTCTGTGACATAGATATTAAATATACTATTCTAAAATTATAAAAAAATTAAATATCTTGAATCTTAAAAAAAATCTAAAAAACGAAAATAATTTATGAACTGAAAAAAAGGAAGTGAAGTTGTGAATTAGTGATTAAATTATAAAGCTTTCTACTAGAACATTGGTTCTCTAGCAAAAAATTATCATGAGGTTTCCATGTTTTAAACTAGAAAAAAAAACTTTAAAACATCACAGTATGTAAAAAGTATGGATTGAAATCAAGAGACCAATCTAGGGAATTCTTATTATCAAAATGGTCACCTCAGTTAGCAGTTCACTCAGCTCAGAATTTGCTCTCAGGAACTTTGGTAAAAAGAGTCAAGGACCTTTTCCCTTTGTCAGGAGGCAGAGATAACGGTGGTTCACCCTCTCAAGAGACCAGAATCGTTAAGCAGGCATTTGTGCACCTTTTGTGTATAGAAATACTCTTCTCTAGAGTATGATGTAACAAATCCCAGGGAGAGCTCAAAAAAATCTTCTATGAGGTGATGGCAGATAGGAACAGACACATCAACTCTGGACTATTTTATTATATAAGTAATGTTTTGTACTTATCAGAAGTCAAGTGAAACCTTGACTAGGAACTATTGCATTCTCTGGCTAACAAATATGGACACAGAAAAAAAAAATACATGGGAAAAAGATCATTTTTTGCCAAATAGATGCTACATATACCCAAGCCTCTTGAGGTCCTTGGGAAGGTTTGGGGAAGAATCCGCGAAGTATCCGCAGATCATCCTGAATGGTACTAGACACTATCTGAGGGGCAATGCCAGGGCAGAAATGGGATCCAGGTGATGCCCCTTCCAGAGATGGTTTGGCTCATGTTCACAAATGGTTTGTGGCTAACACACACATTTCCTCGAGTTTGGAATTTGAGAAGAGACAAATTCTTGCATGCCTGGCTTAGATGATTCTGCTTTATTCCACAACGTGATATCTAATAACTTTGAGATGATAAAACAAGATGTGAGCACGCTTTGTGAAATGAACCACAACGTTGGGAAGGGAAACAAATACACCACGGCTCACACTTCTGTCTCCCAGCACTCCCTTATTCTTTCCATCTCTTCTCCTCCCTGCAGCAGAGCTTCCAGGAAAAGATAAAATTGGTTCCTTCCCCCAAACCCTTGAGTGTACAACAAAATCAAGACTCCCTAGCTATGCAGTATGGCCTCATTCTATCTTTCCAACCTTCCCCCTCCATTTCCCCCTCCATTTACATCCTTGCTGTTTTTAACTCAGCTTTTTGGAACCAGCACTGCTACAATGCAGGATATCATTTCTCTTTCTTTGCAAAGCCAAGTTCAATGCCACCTCTCTTCTGGTGCTTTCCTAATGTCCTCAGGCAGAGTTCATGGCTTTGAGTGCAATGTCCCTGTTGTCTATTATGACGCCATTACATTTATATAATTATATTGTGATTATCTATGTACACGTATGTTTCTTCCACTCATCTGAGTTCGTCGAAGATGGGAAACATCTGCATATCTTTGTTGTTCTGTGTCCAGTACACGCCACAGTTTCTGAAGCAAGTGAGATGCTTCCTGAAAGTTTGCTGAAACTATTAGTGAATACATGAGGAATGAAGCTTTCCATGTCAAAGGGCGAGAAGCATGCTAGAGAGTTTTCTTAAGTGCATGACTGTAAACCATAGTCAATCCAGAAGAAAGACTTCTTTCTGTTCTGTTGTCCTTAATTCCAGTTCATTAGATACTTGTCTCTGTGTCTGTCTCAGTCATCCCGGTGACTGAATGTCCTTTGTTGCTAATACAACCACATTGTGTTAAAGGGTAACAGGCAAACATTTTCCACTGTGCCTTTCAGAGGGAGAAGTAAGCCCAGTTCTGAAGAACAGAGCAAAATAGGGGAGAGTGGAAGATAGAATTAAACCAAATACAAAGAAAATTGCCATTGTGAGCATTTTATATTAACCTTTTAAAATGATGGATTATCCATTCTGAGCACAAATATATCAATCAGGGGAAATTATAGAGGCAAGAATTTGACAGCAGCTGTGTAGTTTGCCTAATGATTCTGGATCCCAATATTTCTCAGCTTGGTAGTACAGAAGATGAAGACTAGGAATTATGTGAGGTTGTGAGAAGAATACAAATGTCTTGTAGGGCAAGGAAAAAAACAGATCCTAAAGATTAAGGCTTCAAAAAGTGCTGGAAAAATGGTTTCTTCTGGATTGTTGGAAAAAAATTTTTCTTGTTATGTTATTACATTTTAATATCTAAGGTATTTGAAATTTGAGACTTTGTAACCTGTTTATTGAAAGAACTGTAAAAATCAGCTGTTCTTTGTTCTTAGGCAAAGAATTAGAGGAAAGTATATATGATATATTCATTAATACATAATTGTGTGTATATGTACACACAAAAATATATACATTAATCAAATACACATACATTTAAGGAGCTATCAAACAGAACAACTGAACATTAAGGAGGAAATATAATTGCCTATTATTAAATGTTCAGAAATCTTTCTAAGACTATATGACCTTATTTCTGTCCAGCATGATGCTTGGTACATATCTGCTTTCTATAAACCTTGAAATGAATTTGTCACATGTAGACAGAGGATTAAGCATTAAAAAACTCCTTTAAATTTTTAATTATCTGGTATATATGCATCTATCCAAATTTACTTTTCAATCTTTTTTTTTATTTAGACCCTGAATATGTTTGGTAAGAAAATATGTAATTAAAAAAATTAAGTTTCCAAAGTTGGTAAAGTCCCTGGCTGATAATGGGGTTGGGCAGAGGGTGAGTTCTGCCTCGTTGCTGGAGGGCCCCATGATCACATTAAAGACACTCCAGATATTTTGGTTAATCTTCATGTGTAATAGCAAGAAAAACCCAAAGCCCAGATATAAATATAAAATATACACAGATATAAATATTAAAAAAAGGTTGTTTCCCTCCTATAATAGACTATTGTTAATACACATATAATATATAATAGAATTCTGATCTAAATCATTATCTAGACCTCCTATCAATGACCAATCTTTTCCCACATTTTTATTGGTGCATCATAGTTGTACATACCAATGGAATTTGTTGTTATATGTTCATACTCGTATACAATGCACAATATAATTTGGTTAATGATTTTTGAGCATCTTTTAGGTGTAAGGAAATGCTGACATATGGGCATGAGACTCATCGGCAAATAAAATGAAAACTCCTGCCTTTGAAGAGTTTGCATCCTTGCAGAAAGATCATGATTTCTAGATGGAACAGTCTTTACAATAACCGGATTACAAAAATGTTCTTTAAAATAATCATATTCATGTTACTCTCTTTTCAGTTATCAATTCACCTATTTTCCTGATGGCAACAGTTCAAAATGTTAGAGGTCATGTGAAATGTACGGTTAACATTATGTTAAAATATTTTTAAAAATTTAAAAACGGGGCATCAACCTCTCCCATCAAAGGACAAAATCTTCTGCTAAACTGTATTTCTGTAAACTATTAATCATTCCTTAAGGTAGGAGGACAACTTTGATAATGTAGTCATATTTTTTATTGATAAAATAGTCTGTCCAGGGAGAATTTTCTCTAATCTTAATGGTCACAGAGCCAGAAAAATTTAAAGTTTACTTCTCTTAAAGAGAGAAAAGAAATTCCTGATCTATGATCTATCATTTATGGTTCACAGTGTATTAATCTTTCCAAAGATCAGGAAAAAAATTGCAGACTTAAAAAAAAATAGAGGACTATCCATTGCAATGTCGGTTCTCTGACATATTTGGCTAGATGATCTACATAGCTTACAATACCAACTGATGTAAGCTTTGCATACATCAGTTAGGGGAACAAATATAAAGCAGTCAACCTTTAAATGATTGACTAATTTTTTAGCTATCCCGCACTGAAAACCTTTACAAGGTTAGGAAATCTGGAAAATAGTAATGGGTCATTCTCCATAACATTAACATTGCAGGACTTTTAAGAGTTTGTGCCAATAGCTGGGCTCAGTGGCGCACTCCTGTAATCCCAGCAGCTCAGGAGGCTGTGGCAGGAAAATTGTGAGTTCAAAGCCAGCCTCAGCAAAAGCAAGGCGCTAAGAAACTTAGTGAGACCTGTCTCTAAATAAAATACAAAATAGGGCTGGGGATGTGGCTCAGTGGTCGAGTGCCCCTGAGTCCGATTTAATCCCCAGCACCACCTCTCCCCCCAAAAAACAAGAGTTTGTGCCAAAAGAAGTATGTATAGTTTCAGAATAGATTCTTGGATCTTTGAAAATGTTAGCAATGGTTACTATTGATTAAGGGCATGTTAGATGCCACTAGTGAACCTGGAACTCTATACCAGTTATTTCATTCAATACTTGACACAACCATATGAGGTAGATCTTGGAATATACATGATAGGGATTAACAATTCAAAACTCAAGAGATTGTGTGAGCACCACCATAAGATTCAAATCTCCAGACTTCAAGCACTTTCCACAATGTTGCAATACCTGCCTTTCAAAAAAAAAAAAAAAAAAAAAACAACTAAATTCATTGGTGCATATAATTATACATAATAGCAGGATTCATTATTCCATATTCTTACATGCTCATAACAATTTGATCAATCTCATGAAAATGATACTTTTAACAAAGCTTTGAATGGATAAAAGATAAAAAAATTTACTTTGCCTTATGGATGCATGGTCTTATGGGGGCTTCTTTCCAAGTATTAATACTTTCGTCCTAGACCAAAAAGTTAGTTGTCAAGCTAAAAACATGCATAAATTTGAAGGAACTGAAATGATTACAAGGGTCTCAGGTATTTTCAACACATTTTCTGTAACAAAAGAATTTTTGTGTGTGGTTAACACAGGCAGGCAAATAGAATATTCATTTCAATGCCTTCTGTTTCTGAGACTGTATTCTGGGCATCGACTCATAAGCAAGAGTGCAAAACATATAAATTCATGTGAATGCCTAATAAAGGCTTTTGTGAAATGAATTCATTTCTGGACCACAGAAAGGTAAACTGTTCTAAAGTTGAACCCACTAAAATACTCTATCTTTAAAACTAATGTTGTTTAGCTCTCTAATGTGCATAAAATAAATGGAAGGTAGAGAAGTTTGGGGCCAAAATCTAGGTAGAGGTAAGCATTTCTGGGCTGCATGATTTTGTGCTTGATGGCTTAGGTTTCTACTGTACATTTCATTTAAAGAAAATCTTATTTTCTAACATAAAGTCTCAGCAAGCATACACTTGGCTAACAAGAGGAAAACTCCATCCCAGTTTCCCATAATGCATTCATGAAGGGATTTGAAATAACCAACAGTTCCTGCAGAAGGGAAACTAAAAAATGTTGTTCCCTGGCATTTCTTAAACAAACACAAAAGTTCAAGCACTATGGCTATTAAGTTCTTTGGGGGCAATATAAACACTGGCTTATTTCTAACCCCCTATAATCCATACATCAAAACTAGCCTTCATTCTCTGTTGTAATTTTTCCTGCAGTGGCCTGACACTGAGAGTTTTGCCTCTCAGCTGGAGTCCTAAAGCATGGATATTAGGGCCAGGGCCTTCATTTTATCTTGCCTGGTGGAGAGAACTTACATTATGACTGCCTTCTTTTCTACTCTGTTTCAGCTACAGGGAGCCCCTTTTCTTTAAAGGGAAATATCATTTCTTCTTATATTCTTTTTCCTCAGAAAAGGAAGGAGTGTATCTTGGGAGGATGTGGCTGATGTATTTGTCTTCCATGTAAACGAGGGAAGGACTTTCTTGTCAAATTATGATTTGGTTTATGCAGGGTCTCCTGGGATATTTTAACATGCCACGTGATCATCATACTCAAAGGAAACTGCTTTATTAACCACAGCACAAAAAGATGGGATGGAACTGCTTTGTGGTCTGGGGATGAAGTTTTCCTTTGGTTCTCCTCAGTCAAGATATTTGCCTGGTTTGGCATGAAATCCTTCTTTCCTTCATTGAATGCCTTTAAAAAGAGAGCAAAAGTGGAAGGCAGAGAGAGGAGGGGAAAGAACTAGCTACTATCACCAGAGTCATGTCCCCTCAGGTTATTTTTAAATACTGTAGTAGCACCATGGACCAGATGCACTAGTTTCCTAAGTGGACATGAAAGTTCTGCAGAGGACTATGTACCAGCAGATGTTACTCAACTGAGGCCATTTATGCAGCTACAGTATGCCCAATAATTGCAGGTGAACAAAGAAAACTCACAGCTAAACTAAAAGCCAGACAGGCTTTCCTTCCACTTAAGTTCCTAAGACAAAAACAAAAAATGTACAAGAGATAACCATTACTAAGAGAGGCATAACCCCAGTGACACTGAGACTCATTTGTGTAGAGATAAATATCTGGAGAACATTGGGGAAAGAAGGCCAAGTTAACCAGAAAGATCTAAAAGCAAACTTTCCTGAAGTAGGGGTTATTTTTTATGGTTTGAATTTTACCTGTGGGTGCTTCATTCTTATTAAACAAGTAATATGAGAATTCATGTTGATTTACAGCACAGTGGTTATTTTCACCTTAATTGATTGATGTTTGTAGGGCTCTACAGATGAAAACAGAAATACATGGTATGTGCAAAATATTTTTCTCAATGTAATCCTAACTCATTACAATTTAGGTGTACATCCTTTTAGTAAGAATTCTTTCAGGGGAACTTTGGGCATGGCACTTAATCTTGGCTCCCGGCCTTAATTTTGCTATGAAGGTGGGAATCAATGAGCTTTAAGATTCCTTTAAATTTCAATATTCTGATTCTAATCAATGATACAGATGGAGACTGATTTTTCCATCTGGAAAAGATTGTAGAGATTATATAGAATTGTCTTCTGACAAACATGGAGGCATTAAAAAGAGATTTAATGTGTTAGATGCTTATTATGTGGCAGCCACTGTAAAAACCCCCTCCATATGCATCTCAGCAAGTTCTGCCAGGTAGGCATTGTGATATGCCTATAGAAGGACATATAAGTAAGCTGCTTGTGATAGCTTTCCATATTAAATACCTGAGAGAAATTATTTGGGTAATGGCTTCAGAGGTTTCAGTTCCTGAACAATTGGCCTCTTTGCTCTGGGCCTGGGGTGAAGCATCACATTATGGTAGCAGTCTGTAGGACAGCAAAGCATTTGTTTCATTACCAGGACAAGAGAGACAGAGGAAGAGACAAGGGTCTCACAGTTCCCTTTGAGGGCACACCCCCAATGATCAAAAACCTCCCACTAGACCCCACCTCTAAAAATTTCCATCACCTACCAACAGCACCATGGTGAGGACTAAGCCTTTAACACATGGACCTTTGGGGTCACTCAAGGATCCTAAGGACAGCATTGCTTAAGAACAACAGACAGAAAATTGCAGAATAGAAATTCAAACCCATTTCTCTCAGTCTCAAAACTTCATGCTGTTCACCATGACCAGGCTGTCTTTGAAATTGCTTTTCCATAATCTTAGTACCGAGGCAAAATCTGAATTTGCTTTTACGCACTGCCTAGTCATCTATTGGCACTCAGAAAATAATACTTCGAAGTGAAGGCTTCAGAAGCATCCTGGAAGCAAAGTTTCTCTTCTCTCCTCCTATGTCTCAACATCATTCTTCTCCTAAGCCATAGGAACTAGAATCTCTCTTCTTCCAATCTGGATCATAGAAACTGGAACTCCTTTTCGCTAAAGCCAGCCATAAAGCCTAAAAATACTACTCTAAGCTTTCTCTAACTTTTTATAGTAACCAGACGACTCTAAAGAAATGAAGACCCTCATTCCAGAGGGATCCTATCCTAGGCTCAGGAAGAAGAAATGCTACAGCAAAGGAGACCAGAAGAATCTGAATGGACAGACTGCTAGGTTCCCCACTCCATCTCTTCCTATTAGATCATAACTTTTTTTGTCCAGTCATATATATACAGCTGCCCATACTTCAATGAACCTAAGTATGAAAATGACTAGTTCATCCTGCGTCTTTTGGTCTTCATGTGGGGACTCCCAAGCATGGGAAACTTTGATTAAATAAATGTACTATTGAGGAAGTTGGTTCCTGATCAGATGTGATGGAGATTTGGGCCTACATTTTCTTCTAGAAAGCACAGGGTCTCTGGTCTAATACCTAGGTTCTTGATTCACTTTGAGTTGAGTTTTGTGCAGGGTGAGATATAGGGGTTCAATTTTCAATCTACTACGTATGGATTTCCAGTTTTCCCAGCACCACTTGTTGAAGAGGCTATCTTTTCTCTAATGTATATTTATGGTGCCTTTGTCTGGTATGAGATAACTTATTTATGGGGTATGTCTCTGTGTCTTCTACTCTGTTCCATTGGTCTTCATGTCTGTTATTATGTCAATCACTCTTCTCTTGTTAATTATCTTCTGTTGTAGGGGTGTTGGCCATGGACCTTTAACATGGGCAGGAAAGGGATTACCCCCCTTTCTCCCCTTACATGTCCCATGCCTTTCTTGTCTTCCTTCAGCTCAGAGCCCAGGTGCTTTTCATTTCAGAGAAATTAAAGTGAAAAAAGAGAGCCTTGTTTCCTCTCAGTAATCAAATATCTGTATTCAAACATCTTAGGCTCAGTATATGCACAGGCAGGATAGAACAAGTGACCTTAGTTCTAACACAAGAAGAGTTTTCTTTGGAATTTTATCCAGGCTAACATGGCATTCTGATTCCCTGTTTCCTGGCAGCAGTCTAAAGGTTTATACAAGCACTAAGGGGTAAGGTGTTCTTCTTCACTGGGGATGACAAGCAGGCGAGGATCCCTCTGAGAGACACGTGCCTCACTTTCTTCTCTCCTCCCTTTGTTCCTTTGCCCATTGTGTGAGCAATTAGTGCAATTGAATCCTTAATAAGCCAATTTAGTCCAGCCCACATAGCTATTTTGTTCCTAATAAATCAATTAATTCAGCTCACATTGAGGGTTCTGTCATGTTTACAATATCACAGTCAGTATCTACATATTTCTGTAAGAAATAAGATGGTGAGAAGTATTTTTAGAAAAAAAAACTTCTCATCTTGCTCTCTGGGGTAGAGGGGCTGGTTGTTAAGCTGCAGCTATGGCTGCTGGGAGCTCCTTATCTGAGCCAGGGGCTTGAGAAGATGACATAGCAGTCCAGTCAATGGCTTGCTTCACAGAAGGGGAGTGAATAGGCAAAAGTCAACAGAGGTTTTATTTGTATTCTGCAAAGGGGATTTGAACAAGGACAGAACAACCATTTTGTGGTAAGGGTTCTTGAAGCTTTCCCTGCCACAGTCCTATAGGGAGAGGTGAGTCCCATGAAAGGACACCATACCTCAAGCTAATCGTCAATGACCTTTAGTTGGTCAGAATCATTCCTACATATTCAGTCCCTTTGACTTCTTCAACCATGTTGGCAAGGTAAAGTTTAATCTTATTAAATTAAGATTTGAAACAAGATTCAAGATATTCCCATAGCACTACCCTAGGATGGAGGAAGTATAGGAGCCACACATATAAACTGGATTTAGAGAATATTCTTGATAAATTGCACGAGTGGATGAATTGTGTAGTGTAGTTACTCACATGCCCATTGGTGAAATACCTAGAGAGGCCGATTTCTGTGCTTTTCTCTGCATTTTTCATTTTCATTTTAAGATATTTGGGTTTAGTATAGAAGACAGTAGACTTCTAGTAGATGACTATTGTAATGGAAATAGTTCCAAAACTTGGAATACTCTAGAAAGAATGGCAAATAGCAAATGAATTAGAAACTGGGTCAAATGTGGATCAGTAGACAGATGTTAACTTATTTGTTTAGAAAAAGGAAGGTTTGTTTTGGGGAAGGGAGAGACCCTGCCCTGAGAAATGTGAAGCCATGTTGGGTGACTTTTTTTAGTCTTTTCACAGAGACATCCATTTATTCAATGTGACCATAAAGGGAGAACCAAGATGAGCATGACCAAGAGAGAGTCAGAATATAGTTAAGCACAATAACATGCTTTCTAGTAGCTACAGCTACACAGACTTGGAGCCACTAAGCTCCTGTTCTTGAGATGTATGAGTCCAGACTGAGGGTACTCTGTAGGGATTCTGTAGGTTTGGGTTTGGTGGAAAGGGGCAGATAAAAGAATCTCATATTTGTTTCTTTCTATGAAAAAAAGATCACTATTCTATAGTTTATCTCCTCACTAGAGATATCATCTCTATTTGTTTGGTTCCCTTGAAAAACAATTTGAGCTCAGTAAAAAAGAATAAGAAATCAGAGGCAGGACACAGTGGTTAGCTGTGGCTGCTAACCGCAGGAACTTCCTCCATGCCTTTCTTGCCATTGCAATGAATTTCCCTTCACTTGTCAAAAGCGTCTAACCGTCAGGGTCTATGCATCTTGACATTGCATTAAATGGTAGCCTACCATTCATCAATTTGAGATTACTTCCCCAGAATCTGTTGAGAAGATTTTATATCCAGGATGCTAAATTCAGTAAGACAATAGCATTGGGTAAGTTTGCATAACTTGTCTGGAAAGACATACATGTGGGAATTTTTTTTTTTATGAACTTTTCAATTAATTAAAAAATTAATGTAAACTCCAATATCAGATAGAGAAAGCCTGTGGGTTTTTTTTAAGACATAACATTTTATAGTACAAATATATCATAAAAGATATATCCAACACTGTGCATTCAGAATTACAATGAAAACATTTTTCCCTTTGAGAATCCTAATGATTTTATTTTGTCTTCCTTTAGTTTTTAATCACTATCCTTGACTAAAAGGTGAATTAAACTGCCCCAGTGTTCAGCTCTTTGTTCATGAAAATAAAGGAAATCTCTTTGTGAATTCAATTGTTAACATAAAAATCTAATTTTGTATTCTTACTTGCATTCAACATCTTACCACAGAAAATAACACAACTATCAATTAGTTGTAGTCCTTTTATATTTTGGTTGAAATAAAGATAAAAAAAAATTGCAGGTTGCTAAAAGTAAATTTGTAATCATAGAAATATTAAAAAGGTTTGTCCTGGCAGCTAAGTTTTATAAAGATCCATGACTGTTAATCAGCTTCCATTACTGTGACAAAATACCCAAGAGAAATAACTTAAAGGTGGCAAGGTTTAGGCTCATTGTTTCAGAGGTTTCAGTCCAAGGTCACTTAAGCCCCTGCTTTGGGCCTGTGGCAGCCCAGTGCATCTCATAAAGGGAGCATGTGGCAGAAGAGGCGGTTCTCTTCATGACAGCCAGGAAACACAGGGGCAGGGGGGTGGAGGGAAGGGACCTGGGTCCAATATTCTCTTCAAGGGCACACTCCAAATGATCTAACTTCCTCCAACTAGGCCTCACCTCTTAAAGTTTCCACCACCTCCAAATAGTGCCATAGTTTGGAACTAACCTGTAACACGTGGGTTTGGGAGATATATTTTGGATCCAAAGAATTGCAGTGGCCTTTTATGTTGTAAGTAGCATAATGTGATTACCACCAAAATATTTTTTTTTCAGATGGAAAAGATGTTCACTTCCTATGATCTCTTCTCCTATGCTGTTATACTTTAGTAATGAATGACTCCAAAACATCTATCACTTAAAACAAAATTTTATTGCTTACACACATTATACATTCACTGTGGGTCCATCCATCTGGAAGATGTTCTATCCCCTATTTACTCAGTGACCCGGGTTGATTGGGACTGCTGGGTTCAGGGCAGAGGGAAAAGAAAAGGCCAATTGTCACATCATATTTCATTGGTGAAACCTAGTCACAAGCATGATGTCAATCAATTGGGTGGGAAGAAGGAGGGAGGAGCCCAAAGTTGCTGAATGTAATACTACAACCATCAAAGGGATATTTACAATGTGATCAAATATATCCTAGAAACATTTCTTCTGGACTGCTTTGCTTCTTCCCAACTATTTGACTGATTTGATCAGTTGAGGGTTTTTATCAAGTCATCATTTGTTAATGTGTCCTCAGGCTTTGGTAACCTCAGATTATTTGCCTTGCAGAAAGTTCAATATATTTTAATTTTGAGTAACTAGAGAATATAATATTTTTTATTTTTTTTCTAGAGTTTTTATCTTTTTTTTTTCTAGAGTGAAAGAAAATAGTACCAAACAAAGCCCCCATGTGTGTTTTGCTCATTAACTCTTTAGAGGAAATGGATATTAATTTATGTTACTATACATTACAGTGGGGCATCTAAACTGCTGCAGAATTATACCTTGCAGCTACATGAATACCTGGAGAGTTGCTGGGGAGTGATGTGATTATCACAAGCAGCACCAGAGGAAATAACATAATTTGTTGCCTACTCTAAAATGCTGTCCCATTTTTCTTAGAAGCTTGGCAGGTTGAAATAAATTCTTTTAAAGTCAATTTATTAGATAAAAAAAAATATCCCACCATCTCTCTCTTCCTTCCTCACCCTAAGACCTTTAACAAGCAGGTGCAAAAACCAGCAGGCAACTAAGCCTGGTGAGGACATTCTTCAAGGGAATGCTTTTAGAATCAGTCAGGGTAGCAATATTCTGAACAGCATTTTTAAGATCACTGCCACAATAATTTGCAATTGGTGAATCTGAAATACATTTTGAAATTTAAATTATGATTAGAGATTTAGAGAGATGTATAGGAAGATGAAGGAGAAAGGGTAGAAAGGAAAGGTCAGAGGAGGAGAAAGAAAGAGAAGAGATCATTGATCAGAGAGCAACAAGATTATTTCTTCTAGTATCACATACTTACCAAAGCATAGGAAATTATAGAGATGCCAGGTGCTGATATAAAACTGATTTTCTTCCTTCATCTGAAAGTAACACAAGTTAATGGTAGGTTTTACTTAAGCAAATTTCCTACTGTAATCCCTGACCTGTGAAAGGTTTCTCCTTCTCTCTTCTTTAGGCCTGTCACCAATGTGAAAATATTGGGACTGTCTTTAAGTAGGAGTGTGGCTTGGATGGGGAAGGGCACTAATTTTGGTGGTTGCCTGTTTTTACTCTGGATTCTAATCCTCCACCCAGATGCCCAGAAGAGACATCTTAACCGCCTTTGAAACTATTTGATCAAATGTTCTTGGTCCCTCCAGGGTCAGAGAATTTATATATTAATTCCTTCATTCAAATTCCACTGTACACTTTTTACTACCTGGTTGTTTGCATATTGTATTCATACAAAAATGCTTTTTTGAATCAAAACATAATCAAACAAAAGCTAGAGAAATGACTCAAATTTTAAAAAAATAACATATGCATTTATGGTCTCACCACTGAATTATAATTTCACAATTATAAATCCAGTTTGTGATTTCTTTCCATATACAATTACTAAAATACCCATGGGGTAAAGAGAACAGAGAAAAATACATCCAGTACTCATCATTACTTTTTAAATTTCCTACCTTAATATCTAGGTGCTTCCTTACAACTTCCCCATTACTGAATCACCCCACATATTTTGCCACTCAACTGTTAATAATAATTCAATTATCAGCTTCATGCTTAATGATTTAATTCAACTCTAAAGACAGATCAAACATAACTTGCTGACGGATTTGGATAAGGAGTTTGAGAATAGGAAGGATCAAGGGGGACTACAAGATAGTGTGAATACCTAACCAAGATGAAGACACTGTGGAGAAGATGGATATGGGGTAGGAGATTGTCAAGAACTCTTTTTGGATCTTTTAAGTCTAAATTGTTAAATGGACAATTGATTATATAAGTCTGAAACTCAAAGAAGCAGCTGGAGGTGGAGCATCAACAGAAGAAATATATTGACTCAAGGGGGATGAATTTGAATGGAATCACATAAGGAAAGGGCATGAATTGAAGGGAGGAGGTCGCAGGAGGGAAGAGAATACTCAACAAGGGAGACTTGGAAAGGAAAAGAAAGTAGGACAGAACAGCATGAAAGGAAACAATGTTAGCATTTCTTCCAAAGAGTTTCATTCAAAGTGGACCAAGGAAATAAGTGGATGTCGGAGGAAAACATGTCAAGGGACAGGTCGTTTTTGAAGATAAGAGCTATTTCATCATTTTGTATGTTGATAAAATAATTCTATGGAATGAAGAAATTATAAAGGAGAAGGGAAGAATGGATGTGGGAGAAAAGGTCTTGCGCACTTAAGAGGGAATGGGCACCCAGGGCACAAGTAAGGGGTTGGTCTAAACAGAATAAGAAACACTTCATCCATTGTGATAGGAGGGAGGTGAACACATGGTGAGAGAATCAGGTGAAACGGTGTTTGTGGCGGAAAGACAAGGATACAGGCTTCCGGGTGCTCCCAATTTCTAAGTAAAATACTGGACAAGTTTTATGAGTTAAGAGTGAAGACTGGGGAGTTGGAGAAAGAATCAATGGCTGCCGTAGCTATGGCAGACCAATGGACAAGAGAAATAAAATATGAATTTGGGGCAGTACTGCTGAACCACTTGAGATTAGGGTCATAATTTTAAAGTGAGACCCTTCAGCTCAGTTGTGGAATATTTTTGTTGCCGCTTTATGCAGTGAGTGTACATTTTTAAGTATATATTTTGTTGTGAAGAGGGATGGGTGGAAGAATGTAGGAGGTTTCTGCAGGACTGACAATGAGGAAAAATCATGGAAGGGAAGCTTGGAAAGAAGGAAGGAAGGCGATGAATAGTAAGGTAGACAGACACCCAAAGTGAATTCACGAGCTTTCTCTCCAGACCTGATTCTTCTGTTTTATTCTTTCCTGGGTTGGGGATACCCTAGTCCCTAAGGGGATACCCCACCCCCAACCAACCTCTCTCAAGTTTATCGGACTTTACTTGATTCTCTCTTCTCCCCACTTGATCTTCTCATGTTTATGCTCCTCGGTCACTTCTATGGATTTTGCAAGAAATTTCAAACTGGTACTCTCTTTCAGGTTCTTACCTCATTGATTCATGATCTACATTTTTATCAGAATGATTTTTAAATCAGATCCTACTAACTCTCTACTTAAAAACCTTCATCATCCCCAAATAGCCTATAGAATAAAGTCTACAACCTTTGAATAACCAAACAATAATGGCAGTTTTTATTGTATTTTCCATAGCTACTGTGTACCAAATACTGGTTTAATCACAACTGAAATGCAAACAGCCTATAATTAATTCATATATATTATTCTATAGAAGTACTATGTCACAGATAAAGTAACGGAATGAAAAAATATTTAGTCACTTGAACAAAGTAATACTTGGAAGTGGGCCAGCCAGGGTTTGGACTCAGATCTGATTCCCGAATGTGCCCTGCTGAATGTGACCTTGAGACAATATTGTCTGAATACAAAGACTGCCACAATCTAACACTTGCTTATTCAAGTCTTGTCTCCAATCGTGCCTGGCTCTTGTTCCCTGACATTGATTTTATATAAAAATCTTACCTTGTAACTCCATGTCTGTACTTGTGTATGCTCCTGTGTTTGGAATGCTTTCCCCATATCTTCCCCCTTCTCCCCAAATGCACACCCTCCCCACCCAGTGCCCATCCCTTGCTTGGACCACCTTCATTAATCAATTTATCCTCTTCTGAGACCTCTGGTAAGATCAACATTTTTCTCCAGTTCCATTGTGCCTTCTATTCATGTACATCAATAGCATATTGCATTTTTTATCTGTTCATATATTTATTATAGACTGAATTATGTCCCTCCCACCCTCCAAAATCATACATTGAAATCCTAACTCCTAGCACCTATAAGAAAGTCTTAGGGGATTAAGTCCAAATGAGGTCTTTAGGGTAGGCCCTAATGCAATCTTATTGGTGATCTTGTAAGAAGAGGACATTTGGATACACGGACACCAGAAATGTGGGCACACTCACTCACACTTTGTGGACATATACAGAGGAGGGATCATGTGAGGACAGTGAGAAGTGAACATTTGCCAGCCATGGAGAGAGGTCTCAGAAGAAACCAAACCAGCTTACACATTGATCTCAAGCTTCTAGCCTCTAGAGCCGGGAAAATAAATTTCTATTGTTGATGAAACGTGATATTTTGGTACGGCAGCCCTAGCAATCTAATTCAATATCTAGCTTTACTACCAGCCTACAGGGTAAGAATTAATCTTATTTGCTACATTAGGCTTTAGGGTTCTTACTCAGCAGCCCCCTCAACCCTCCCTACAGCTTATCATCTGCCAAATATGACAGATATTCAGAACACCTCACCAGAGGAATGAAAGAACAGGTGGGAATTAATGTGTTTGCACACAGATGTAATTTGTCTACTTCTCAAACTTGGATCTGAATCCATTAAATATTCCAAGGGCAAAGGTTAGTTACTTTCCATCATTTATTTATCTTCATCATCCAAATCTCTTCCTCCATATGTTTTTCGATAATTGTTGGGCAGTAGGAAATTTGGCAGTGCTTGTAGTAAATAAACAGAACTCTAGTGATTTTCTTTGCCAAAATTACAAACCAATGTCCAAAATTCTTAACTTAAACCTTCAAAGTTATCACATTTGGGCATGTTTCTTTCAAAGTAACCCTGACAAAGTCATCACTGTATCTGCAGTTTGGGAGTAATCAGAAACAGAGCTCCTTCCTCTGTTGTCCGAGTGTTTTCTTTAAAGGCAGTGTCGTTGTCATTACCTGGAAGACTTTTTCAAGATTTCATGGTTCTAGTTAAACATTTCAACTTAGCATTGGTGTATTCTAGCAGATAAAAACTTAGGCAGACAGGGTACGATGAATACAGTGACCCACACGTTTTGTGTATATACTACACATAAAACGCCTTGTATTTTAAAGGGATTCCATGCCTTACAAACAGAAGTATAGTTTCAGTTGACGCAAATTTTGTGGAGAAGAAAATGATTTCTTACAAAAATTGTTTCAACCTCTAGAATAGCCCAGTTTCTCTCCAGTGAGAGACAGACAACCTTCAGTTTTATGACATCTTACTAAATCCTGAGGATCTTTAATGGACTTGCATTGGATTTTGAACCACTTTTATCATTTCTGGTGAGAATTTAAAGTTTCACCAAATCTCTACTGTTTTTGATTTGTTTATCTAAAGTCACAGGATTGTATTTTGTCACCAAGAAATTTATGAGAGGGTTTAATAACTTTAGAATGACCTGAAGGAGCTCACTAAACATACTCTTAGTAAAGTGTAAAATGACTAAAGGGCACTTTGACTTTTTTTTTTTTTTTTCATAGATTGAATTAGGACTAGGAAGAAGGGTATGCTGAAGCAGGAAACCTTTTCTGTGCCTGTAAGCCATCCACCTGCACTCCTGAGCCTCCCAGGTCACTAAAGAGCTATGTAAGCAGACAACCTTGGGAGTTGTCTTGTCTCCTAGTTCTTATTGCTAAACCCTCCTTGTTTAAGGCAGCTTTTTCACAGTTCTGAACAGAAGAACTGACAAGAACAATTTTAGAGGAGGAAAAGTTTAGTTGGGAGCTCATGGTTTCAGAGGTCTCAGTTTATAGATGACTGACTTCATTGCTCTGGGCCAGAGGTGATGCAGAACATCATGGTGGAAGAGTGGTGGAGGAAAGCAGCCCAGAACATGGCAACTAAGAAGCAGAGAGCTCCTGTTAACCAGGGACAAAATATGTACCCCAAAATTATGTTCCCAGTGACCTACCTCTTCCAGCTACATGGTTAAAGTCTATCATCAAATTAATGCACTGATTATGTTAAGGCTCTCATAATCAAATCATTTTATCTCTAAATTTTCTTGCATTGTCTCACACATGAGCTTTTGGGGAATACCTGATATCTAATCCATATCACTCCTGTATTTTCTGCTTATTATTTTCTAGACTTTTGTAAACATCCCTACACAAATTCTCATACTGCAATTTTATTTTAGACACTCATGATTCTTATATCCAGTCAAGTCTTCTTCTCCATATTCCCAATCTCACTGCAGAACATCCCTCTCCTGTCTTTGCAGACTTCACTTCTACTTCCTTTCTTTGGGCTGCATACTCCCAATCCCTGAGTTGTAGGGATGGCAAGAGAGGAGGATTCCCAAGGTCAGGAGATAATGGATTCAATGACAAAAAGTTACCTAATACCACGACTTCAGCAGTGTTTCGATCTTCAAATCATCTGAAATGTATTATTCTGCTTTAGAATACACCGTACTTTGAAATGACTTTTTTGAAACTATGCAAACTAGACAGACACACTATTTTTGTAAAGACATTGTTCATATTTATATAGGATATCAACAAATAATACTGAAGGGTTCCTATTGCCCCTTGACCTAATTAAAGGACATAAAAGAGAGAGATGAAGAGATTTGACAGATTAATTGTTCACTAATTATCCAATAGATCAAGTTAGGACCATGATGATGATAATATTGAAAAGATTAAATTTAGTAAGAGATGGTTTTTGGGGTGGAATCTTTGGCTCCTGGGAGCAGAAGGTTCAAAGATAACTTGGACTCAATCTGTTCCATGCTGTAAGAACAAAGAGGTGGTTTCATATTTTTTGGATAACTTTAATTCTTTGATGGAAATTGATCAAAATATAAACAATTCCATCTTTTCAACTGTTTGATAGGAAATGCAGGTCTCATGAAGACCCCACCTAGCAAAGAAATACTGTTTCTCAGTTACAATCAGAAATGACCAGGGATGGAAACCACAATGAATGCTACTCTAACACCATCCAGTCTCGTCTCTATTATGAAGGCTGAGGGAGCTTTAACCTCCTCCTACCCCCAAACTCGCATACTTGACTTAAAGCCAGGGTTTACTATATATTTTGAAGCATACTCCAAAAATTCTCCTGCTCTCTTGCCTACAAAAAACAGACTGTCTTTGGTAACATGTCTGTGAGAATCCACCCTCACTCATAATACAATCCAAGAAAGCTCTGACTCTGTATACATCCACAGCTCCTCACAAAACAGCAAAGCCGTGTGTTGTTGTATGCACCACTCTTCCACAGGACAGAAGGTACTGGAACTTTCCACGTGGGAAGACATGGTCCTGCTGTTGTAGAGATGGCTCGGGGGAATAGGGGAGGTACCGGAGGTGAGGATATGAGAATATGTGAAGAGATCTCCAAAGAGAGGGGCCAGAACTGGGGTGTGGGAAGCTTTGGCCACATTTTATGCACAGCTGTGTTATAAATGTGGATAACAAGTATGTCTTGGATTGTGTTCAGTCTGGGTCACAGGACAGCTAAGGTGGGAATAAAAATAATGTTACTTTAGGCCCACCCTCCCCCAGGATGTCTATTTCCAAGGGCTGAAAATGGCTGAGATCTGTCTTCACAGCTGTGAGAGCTCCAAATAATATAAAGATGATAGGCATTTTATAACAACTAGTTCTTGGTTGTCTATAATTTATGGAGAGGGGATCCCTCTGCATCCCTGTCTTGCTCTCTCTCTCTCTCTCTCTCTCTCTCTCTCTCTCACACACACACACACACACACACACACGCACGCACACACACACACATCTATCCTAAGACTATTTGGAGGAGAAAGTCCTTAGGTCAGTTGAAACTCCGTCCACCTCTTTAACTCTTTAACATGGTGGGGGCAGTGGTGGTGGTGAAAGGCCATTTATCCATCCCTCCAGCCATTATCAAATGATCTGCCTCACATTTGGGTGAATTGCTGTGTGAACTGTGGCCCAACAGTTCTCGAACTGCAAGAAGGCCTCTGGGTGTTCTTATTCCCCTGGGGAACCCTATTTGAAATTGACAAATTATGTAAACATTTTCTAAAACGTCTGCCTGCCCAATATTAACTACATATAAAACCTTCCTTCATAGATTACAAATCCATAGAAATCATTTTATATTTCAGTCCAGGAGTGAGTGATGGTTTACAGGGATGGAGGTCAAATTACCAGTGGAGAAACTGATTACTATCAAAGAGAAGTTAACACTTAGAACCTGGCCATGAGGAGACAGAATACTGTTTACACATCTCCCTGGGCCGCCTGCCTCCTGAGAAAAACAGCACATCCCTATTGATTTCCATGTCATAATGAACCAAATGTAATTATAAAAATGAGGGCGGGAAAGACACAGAAGGAAATTGATTTTGAGAAGAAACAGACAACTATTTCTGTCAGATGCACGTCTCCCCCTGTGAAGCCTGAGCAAGCAGGGAAAGGCAGCTCATGGGTAAACCCTCCTTGCTCCTGGTGGGCTGCACATAAGCACATCCTCAGAGTTGAATTAGGTTCACAATTTACGTCAGCTGGTGCCTGTTTGAGCTCTAATGTTGAGCCTAAGTGAAAAGACTCACTCCAGGGATTATGTAAAAAGGCTCAAGTCAAGTATGATGAACTTCTAACTTCCCCCTGCTCCCAGTGAATTGGCTTAGAAATACACTCTACCCAGAAACCCATTCCTTAAACAAGCCTTTGATCGCATTGTTCAAATCCATTAAAAATATATATATATGACTGGTTTAAGCCCAATATATGTAATTTGATTTAAAAAAACAAAAAAGTAAGCCCATAAAATTCTTGGCATCCTCACCTGAAGCAGCAAGTGTTCTGAAAACCTCAAAGTCCTAGAGATTGGCAGGGCACCCATCTGACTTCATTCGCATACCATTCCTTTAGAGAATGGACCCTCGGAGAGGGTGAGGCCAGTTGCTGGCAAAGCCAGCCGTTTAAGGCAGTGTTCTGACAGACCCGTCCAGGAACATCTGTTTGACTCTGTCATAGGATTCCAGACTGGGACACCCCCACTTCTCCTGAGTCACGTAGATAAACCACACCCTACTCTATCTATTTTCAGGGAGAAGTAAATTAAAATTCCCACACTCAGCTAATAAACTCCACTGGACTTAATCCATTTAACATTCATCACAAAATACAGAAAATGAGAACCAAGCTTGTCGGAGACAGAGGAGCTCCCCAGGTGTGGGCCTCTCTGCTGGGTTAGAATCAGGAAGAGCTCACAGTCAGGCTGATCAGGTGAAAGGGAAGATCTCATGGAAGTTTTCTAACTCATCAAAGATAAATTTAATATGTTTACTGTCTTTTTTCTCTTTTTCTTTGGGCTTTAGAGTCCATTTGACAGAGAAGTGGTGTGTGTGCGTCTGTGGTGTGTATGTTTGTAACAGGCTCTTTTTCTTTTTAATTCTCAAAGTTATGGGAAGGTATGGAAGTGGTGAAGAAAAGGTAGGAAAACAGATTGCAAAATAGAATTTATGCCAATTTACAACATGTCAACGTATACATTTTTGTAGTTGAAGATTTGAAAAATGGACCTTAAGTTTCTTTGATCTAATAACCACGATCCCAAATAAGTGGCAAAATAATTACTTTTTCCAAGTGGCCCAATATGAGCAGAAACTGAGTTAAATTTAAAGCACACAGTAGTTTCATAGCCTTTTCAAACCCAAGCAAACGTACCCACTCTTTTTCCCAGAATGAACTTGGAGGTAAACATCACTAAGACTCTTGTTGCCCGAACAAATGAATTTTCAGAAGAGATAGAGACATGGGCCCTGCCTTCCTTCCTTCCTTTTTCTCTTTCTTTCTCTCTTTTTCTTTCTTTCCCTCCCTCCCTCCCCTCCTTCCTTCGTTTTATTTTTCACCCTGCTTTCTCACTCTCCCAGTTGTCTTTTATTTCAGAACTCTGCACCTGCTAATTTTCTTTACTCTCCAGTTAAAAACAATTCCCTCGAATACTTTTATGTAGAAAACACAGTAGAGAATCATCTCTCTTGAATGTCACTAATCTTAATTTCTTCCAGTTCTACAGGGCTTCTCTAAGTCTATAAGAATCAACAGGCCTCCAATTTTATTTTTTTCATATGCCAACCTCTTTTTACTTTTTAATACCTGGTATTTTGGAAATTCAAATTTTGTCAATTGATTTGTGGGGGGAGGACAGGGGGGTCCTTTATTTTTATTATCATTCATTCCATTTATTCCTGTCTTTTTTCCATTATTCCATTCTTGGCCTAGTCTTTTTCTGCTTCTTTTCCTCCTCTTTTGCCTACCATTTTGTTCTGTAATGCTGGGGTCTTATGTTAGTCAGCTTTCCATTGCTGTAACAAAATATCTGAGATAATTAGTTTATAAAGACCAAGGGCTTATTTGGGTTCATAGTTTTAAAAGTTCTAATCCATGATCATGTGGACCCATTCTTTTGGGTGTCTGGTGGAGGTGCTACATGGCGATGCGGGGGAGCATGTGGTAAACCAAACCTGCCCACATCACAAGTTGGGTAGGGAAGAAGGGGCCAGGGTTCTGCTATTCTGGAGGACATGCTCCTGATGACCTAAGGGCCTCCCACAGGACCCTACATTCTAAAGGCTCCACCACCTTCCCATAATGCCCCCCTGGGGAATAAGCCTTTAACACCGTGGGCCATTCATCCAAACCATAGCAGGTCCATTTTAAGCATTTCTAAATCGCTTTCACCCACAATTCCTTTCTCAGTGTGTCCGCCTGTTGGAGGTGAGAAGAGCCCTGTGAATTCATCAGCAAGTCAGGAGCAATTTGTCAGTCCTTGATGAGTGGGCGAATGACTCTTTTCAAAGATGAATTAAATGCTGTAATTGTTAATTAACCCTCTTGATAAGAAATAACTCAAAGCAGAGCGAGACTAAATAAAGCAGCAGATTCCCACCCTCAGCACTAGTGTTTTTTCAAGGCTTTTCCCTCATTGTCAAGTGTCTTAGAAGAATTGAGTTTATTACAATTTCAACTTTTTCTCCTTTTACCTAGTTTTCTTCCTCAGGATATAACTTTTACTGACAACTAAAGCAGAAAACTGCAAGAAAGTGAGGAATGGCTTTTTCATATTGAAGGATTCTAATAAGTAGAATAATTTTTCTCTCAGTCTGTGACTCCCACCAATACCAAACTTCTATAAAAATGGAAAGTACACTTCTTAGCCTTAATTCTTGCATTTATGAAATACACAATGCAATAATACTAAGGTTATCTTTAATTTTCCTTTGTAGCTGTTTCCTGTTTCCAGAGGAATAAAGAGGAAATGCAAAGTTATAAGGTCTAGAGATGAAGTGGAGCTGCCCTCAAACAGAAACAGCAAATGTTCTTGAGAAATACTTGCTGAACATTGTGACACCTGCCGGTAATCCTGGCAACTCAACCTGAGGCAGGAGGATCCAAGTTCCAGGCCAACCTCAGCAACTTAGGAAAGGAAAAAATAAAAAGGGCTGGGGATGAAGCACCCCTGAGTTCAAACTCTAGTACCAATAATAACAATAATGATGATGATGATGATAATAATAATCCTTATTAGTTTCTCCCTGCATTGTGAAGTCATTGAAAGAACAGATCCTGATTTATCCATTTTTATGTCTGACCCAGCCAGCATGGATCCTGGACATTTTAGGTGCTCAGTAACTACTTGTTGTCTAACTGAGGATGACTGTAATATTAGACATTTCAAATGAGCACAATCTTAAGTGGACAATAATTTATTATAAATTTCATGAGGGCAAAAACTGATTTGATGAAGTTATATCTTAAGTATCAATTGATACTTTTTACACTGTGGGTATTCAGGACGCGAATGATTTAAACTTACTTGTCATTTATTCAATATTGACCTCTATCTTTACCCAACGGATGTGTTCAAATCCTTTCTCTCCCTCCCCCACCCCTTTTCCTTCATTTGGTTTAACTTCTGCATATGAGAGAAAACACTTGACCCTTTACTTTGTGGCTGTGGTTTATTTCACTTAGCATGATGTTCTCCAGTTCCATCCATTTACCAGCAATTGCCATAATTTCATTCATCTTGAATGAAACTTCATTGAGTAAAATTCCAGTTTGTGTGTATGTGTGTGTGTGTGTGTGTATACATATATATATACACTCTTCTATGATATATATCATACAACATCTATCATATCATACATATGATGTGATATGTATATTACATATATCTTATGTACATATATGAATATACCACAGTGCATTTCACCTACACGTATATCTATAATGCACTAATTTAAAAAAAACTATAAATAAATAGAAGAAAGAAAAGTAGAGTAGAGGAATGGAACTCAGGGAGGGAGGAAGAAAGAGAAAGAAAAAGTACTGGGAACAGAATTGGAGCAAATTAAACTTCTATGCTTATAAAATTTTCCAAATATACCACAATATCAAGTAAAATTATAATGCACTAATTTAAAAAATTCTCTCCTGTGTTTCCCAATAGGCAACCTAAGAAAAATTGGGTTAGTGTTGAACTTTATAAGGTGAACTTTGAAATAATAGAAAATTAAGACCCTATAACGTATAAGCCTTATAGATTATCAGAAGTAAATTCAGAAGATCTTCTGACCTTCTAATTTTAGGATAGTTCTTTATGATCTGAACCTAACCTAGGTTAATGATTCGCCATCTGGTGGGGTTTTTGAGGATCTCAGCAGAGCACGTAAGAGCACATACCCATCTGATATTTACTATCAGCCTACGCATGTTTTGCCAAGGAAAGTATTGAAAAGCTTTGAAAAGCAAAAATCGCCCTTACCATTTTAATACAATTTTAGTCATTGAAGTCAGCAAGGTTAATTTTTAAGAATTATAGGATCTCCAGGAAACCTTTTGAGATATGTTTTGTTAAGAGCAAACAAATTTAAATGTCCAAAGCCTCATTTCATTTTTTCTAGCTCAAAACTACAGACCCCATAAGGGTGGAGCAGCATCTACATTTGGCAAAGCTCCATGTCTTGGTTCTCTAGAAATATCCATCACCCCAAATAAGCAGCCAGTTACTAATCAGCAGCCACATAAATGAGTCTCTCTGAAAATACTTTAAGCTATTTCTTGTGTCAAGTTAGAAAAAGCTGGGGAAAAACATTCCCCTTTTGATTAAGCATCACAAATGAGAATTTCATTTAAGCAACTGCTTTCTGCTAACTAATTTGGAGAATGCACAGGAGACCCAGGTTTTAACTGAGAATATGAAGGGAACGTGGAAAGAAATATAAATATGTTTGTGGATGCTGTACCTGGGGATAAGTGAATATCTATCGCAACTAAAGGTGACAATTAACATTTATAAAAAGGATGTGTGCGCGTGCGTGTGTGTGCGCGCACGCACATATACCAAGCATCAATCCTTGAAGAAGAAAACAAAAATGCAAGTGTGATTTTACAGGCTCAAAAGAACACCATTTTGATGTTCTAAAACCCACTGGAGAGGTGAGAAACCACGCATCCTTGCATAGGGTCCACTAGAGTCTATGGCTCAAATTCACAGGGTCTTGCAAATTTAGATGAGAAGAAAAGTACGTTTTTATTTTTACTAAACTGTAACTCAAATTTAGACATTTCCTTCAATTTTGAATGTAGCAACCAACCACATTATTATTAGTAGTATCTACAACTGTCTCTAATGGAAATCACAGATTTTTCATAACATACTATATTTATTATAGGTATCTAGAAATAATATTTTCATCGCTCTTTTAAAATGGTGGTAGCTATTAGACTAACTGCTACATCTTGTTTGCCATCTAATTTTTAAATTAAAAAAATTGTTTACCGCACATTTGTTCTTAATATTTTGACACTTTCAATAAGATCAGTTTCCTTTGCAATGCTATACATTAGTTTATACATAAAAAAACATTCTGAGTCAGTATCCTTTAATTTTATGATCTGTGAAAGGTAAGAATGTCTGTGTTAACCAACCCTTGGAATTTTGAATGAAGTCATCAACATACATCATACATATTTGTGATGAGTGTTTACCACGACAGACACTTTGGAGCATTCTCTACTACTTGATGATATTATGTACTATAGGGTGAATTTAGTGACCTAAATAGTATCTTGTCTAATTTGCTGATATAAATTAGCTAGTTATGTTATTTAAGCAATATATACATTGCATATTTTCTAATAGAGGAATATTCTTTCTAATAGATGTTTTCTACTCACTTTATACCAGCTATTGCTCAAATGTGACAAAATTTTTTCCCATTTATTTGAGGCAATTTATCCAGTTGGTTCTTTAAAACATAAGATTAAGGAGGTGAGGGTAAATTATGCCTTGATTTTCTGGGTTAAGGAGTAGAGATTTGATTATTCCCTTCTTACATCTATTTTCATTGCTATAGTCTGTATTATCAAATGGTGACTACTTTTTAAATATTGACATTAATATATCATGCATGCCGTATGACTTTATTTATTCATCTGCTCTGTTATTCTTTGAAATCCCCTGCATAAAGCTGTGCTAAGCATTGGTTCTCTGTTCATTCTGTCAGTTTGTAGATTCCATTTCTTGATTTTTTTTTTTCAATATGCAATACATGATTCCAGTGCTCTCAACACTGGGAATTACTAAAAATATACTTTTTAAAACTATGGCTTTATGGAAGTTTTAGAAATAGAATAACAAGACATCTGGGACTTTTTACATGGATTACTGCCAGTGGGGCTTGACTTGGTGGAAAAAAGCAACAGCAACTAGTGTGTGTGTGTGTGTGTGTGTGTGTGTGTGTGTGTGTGTGTGTCTTTACTACAACATCCTAATCTCATTCCTTCCAAAACCATTTGCTGTCAACTCCTCGTTCTCCAACACCTCTCACAGGATAATGTGAGAAACACTAGTGAGAGAGAGATGAAAAAAAATGAAGAAACAAAACAGACCTAGAGTTGTCAAAAAATAACATGTATATTCTCAAAATTAAAGTTTCATTTCCTACTAGTAGACCACTTTTCAAAAAACTTTCTTTTTTCTTTCTGTTTTTCTCTTCCTTCCTTCTGTCTTCCTTCTCTCCTCTCTTCTTTCATTACATTTCTTCTTTTTCCTTTCACAGTATTTCCTCTTTCTTTGTTGTCTGGCAGCCACTGTGTGCTAAGGACAAACAAGAGAGAGAGAGAAGGAGAGGCAGGGAAAGGAAGATACCACATTTCTGGGTAGGGAGATGGGGTTAAATATCTTGGTACAGAGGAACCTCACTGAAAAAGTGATTTTTGATTGGAAGTGATATTTGATTGGGTCTGAAGGAAAGGAGGGAACACTTCCAGGTAGGTGAGATCTGAGCATTCCAGGTAGAAGGAACAGTAGGCATGCAGGCCTTCAAAACAAGACCAGCCCTTTGTGAAAAAACATGCTATTGAGTTGTAATTGACATTCAAAAACTATGTAGTTAATATCTACAGCATTAGGAGTTTGGCGGTAACTATACAGAAGTGACCCTAATCACCACAATCCATGACATAGACATACCATCACTTCCAGAAGCTTCCTCTTGCCCTCCTTATTGATGACAATGATGAGGGTATGTATGTGACAAGACCATCAGTGAGACCAGAAATGGGGACAATCACACAAGTTGTGAGGTCTGCGGTTCTTACTTTGACATGAAGACACACAGTTTTGAACAGAAAAGTGACCCAATTCAACTGATATTTATAACAACTACTGATTATTGTGGCGAGAACAGACTGCAAGGAGTGTGTGGGTAGGGAGTAGAAGCCAAGGGGTCAACTGGGGGCAATCTGTTGCTGCAGATGAGAAATGAGGGGTGTCTGAGACCAAAGATCAGCAGTGTGAGTAGAAATGGGCGCATTTTTGATGCATTTTAAGGTAAACCAGGAGGATTGGCTGGCAATTTGATATAAGTTGTAAGAAAAAGAAATGAATTAGGGCTTACTAAGAGATTTGAGGCAGAACAACTGGAAAAACAAAGAGGCCATGAACTCAGTGGGAAAGCAAATTGGGGTTAGTGGCAGGACATATTTGACATATTGAGTTTAAGCTGCTTCTTACAATTCCAAGTGGAGATGTCGAGTGAGCAGCCAGAAGTATGAATTTGAATTTCAAGAGGGAGGACCAGGCTGGTGATATGGATTTGGGACTCATCAGTACACAGGTTAGAGCTTAAGACATGGGTCTGGAAGAGGCGACCTAGGGAGAGGGTACTCATATGAAAGACTATAAATAGAGCAGGTCTGAGGTCAGGACTCTGGGACACTGCATCACTGAAAAGATGAGAAAGGACCAGAAAGAGTGAGCATCCAGGAAGGCAGGAGGAAACCCTGGTGATGATTCTGCCAGATGCTTTTCCATTGCCTGATCGAGTGGAGCTACAAGTGTTAACAGTGATAGTTCAGCCCTGGAAAATTCTGGAGGGATGATGTTGTTTATTTCAATTTTGTTTAATGATGCAGAGAATCATACATATGCCGTCCACTCATATTTTTCTTTGGTTTGAATGGAGATTTGCTGGCTGCAGAACACTAAAAATATAGCATGCTGAAAAATGGACATGCAGAACACTGTGTGTGTGTTTTTCACAGTTTCCCATGACATTTAAACTAAGTGTGGAGGATATTGTTCTTCTTTTCCTTGCACTTGGTATGGTTAGTGTTGAATGTGTGGAGATTACAGTCATACCATGTGACAGACTGCCGTGTCACTCACAGGATTCTGGAGGGATGAACAGAAGGGAACTGCGGCTATGAGAGAGAAACTATTTATTCAGCTACATACAGGGTCACAAAGTGGAAATGCAAATTAAGAAAGTTGCCCAGGAGATTGATAGCTTCCCTTCAGGGTGTTTCTTTTTCACCATTACCTCCAAGAATACGTGTTTCTGTTTTTTAGCTCAAGCTATTTCCACCACTTGTGTAAGCATCAGCATATTGGCACACTTCCCTTTTTGTGTTATTTTGTTTTAAAAAAGAATTCAACAAAAGTTACCTTTTAGACTCGGGTAAAAAAAAACAGGCTTTCTTAGGAAATCAAATAATGGTTTCTGTAAATAGGAAAGAAGTACATGGGGTATGTAGTTTGCTTATGTAAAACTGCACTTAAAATTTGGAAGCCACAGTTGGCAGAAAGCTTGCCTCACATGCACAAAGCCCTGGGTTCAAACCCCAGCACCACAAAAAAAAAAAAAAAAAAAAAAAATTTGGAAGCCAGATACATTTGATCAGAGAAAAAGACCCAGTGACATTGTAAGAAGATAGTAGCCTAGAATGTGGCATTTTGGGACACTGAGCCTCCTTCTTTGAACAGTAGCACCTTCCATAGGAACAGATCAAGAAAAGTAGAATAGACAAACATCAAATATGTCAATTCCTCAAATGTTTATTATCATTAATTTATTAAGAAAAAAGAAATTTTGATAGAAGAACTGCAAAATTTTTAGTAAGATGAGGTGTTGGATATTTTGTGAAGTAAACTTGTTCACATTTCCTCTGATATTAATATCATAGAGACACAATCAAAGTAAGATGAGTTTACTTAGCTGTGGGGGAAAGGACTTTGTGCTCTTTCTGTCCCCTCCTCTGGCTGTCCACGTGTCTGGCTGTATTTTTCTTGTGTTCTGTCTGTCTGTCTCCCACTGTCTCCTCTTTTTCACCTCCAAAGGTATTGTTAACTTTAGAATTGACTCTTTTTTTCTAGATAAGATTCTGAATATAATTTTGAGATATAAGAGAAATTGTATACTTGCTCCTCAGGCTGAGTAAAGATAAACTTCTCAGGACTCATTTCATACTCATTCAAGGGAAAAAAATATTCACACCCTTATTATTTATGTTTTATGCAATAAAAATTTGTTCTACAAAGTGTGCATGGAAAGATGTTTGAATTCCAAGTTTAAGATACACTAACAACAAGACTCTTTAAGGCTATATTTTCCAAATTTATTTAAATGAGTTCATGAAAAACATTCCTCATTTTATTATTAGATATTTAATAAATATTTTAAAAATAATTTTAAAAGTTGAGCCAGATCCTTTACAGCCTCTTTTCTCTTGTAGAAACAATATGTCATCAAGGAAAGTCAGGATTTATTTCACTTCATATGCATTCTTTGGAGGAAAAAAATGAAAGGATTAATAGAAACTTAAAGGAAATTGCAAGACATCAGACTTAGCACATGGGAACATTTTCGTTTCTTTCTTTCTTTCTCTTTTTTTAAGTATTACTTTAATACCTTGAACTCCATGGCAAAATCAGGTCAATGACAGGTGATTCAGTTTAATGATGTGGTCAAAAGCATCCTAAGGAAATAAAAAGACAAAAATAATTCAACTTGTGTTCAAGATTTATAGCTAACAACTTTGTGGCATTCGGGGGAAAAAAAAGCCCAGTAAGCATTTACCACTCTCTTTTTCTCCCTGGAGGAAAACAAAGTATTTAATCTCCCTTTAGCATGATTAGAGAATTGTCACCTTTAGAAAACATTGCTCTTTGTCTCCAAAGCGGAAGCACAGAAAGCATTTTCTTTGGAACCACGTTGACAGTCACACCTTTCCTGAGGTGCTTCCTCTAAGCTTGCACGGGGACACCTTTACTGATTGCTGTCAGGTGCCACACACTGGCTGCCTTCTAAGCTGACTGCTTTGCTTGCTTTCAGACTCACCATTTCCTCATCAGGTATGCGTCAATGACTTCATTTTCCAGAAGAGCACAACAAATTTCAGAACATTTATATGACTTCTTGGATGCTAGTGCCAAGATCTAGACACAGAGGTAAAGACCTGTATCTCACAGTGAATTGTTTCATGTTTAAATGAAAATATGTATACATATATAATATGTTATATATGTATATAATATACACATTTATATGAGTGTGTTTGTCTTTGTGTGTATGTAGGGAGCGCTCCTCGGTGGGCAACTTATGCAAGTTAATCGCAAAAGTAGATGAGATTTTTTTCTTTTGTGTTCTAGGCTTAGAAAATAGGATATAAATGAATAGAAGTTGTCTTAACAATTTCTATGCTATATCCTTAAAGGAAATGGAGTTTACCTTCGTCTTGTCTTATCTGCATCCGTGGAATGGAATGTAGCTTTGCTATTGAGTAATCTTCCATAACAAAATTCTCTAGGGATAGAAGAAGAACGTAGAAGATCTCAAGTCCTCAAAGCCCATAAACCATTACCAGAGGCCTGAATTATTCCTATTCCAAATATTACTCAAAGTGTCACTGGATTTTCTCATTACATCAGATAAGAGCATATCCTAAGTAGAACAGAATTGAGGACAGAATTATGATCTAAACTGTTCAAAGACATAGATAAAACTGAGGGAAACAGAAAAATAATGAATAGATGAAAATTAATGTAATGAAGATAAGAAATAAAAGAACAGTAGAAAAGAACAATGACATAAAAATCCGATTCTAGAAGAATTTTATTCATAGGGAAAGAATTCTACCCAGGTTAATAAAGAAGAGAGAGAGAGAGAGAGAAAGAGAGAGGAGAAATAATATAAAGATAGAAAGGTATATAGGTGATAGATCATAGATATTCTAGGTGATATTGAAGAATTAAACTTGTGAAAACTATGAGAAATTTTATAATAATATATTTTAAAGTACAAAATATTAATGATTTATAAATATGTAAGTTAACAATAGATATTCATATGTAAGTAAAATGCTCAAATAGACCTGTAACAATTAAAGAAATTCTGTCATAAAATATGTACAACTCCAGGTGTTTTAACTGATGTGTTTTGCAAAGTTATAAAGAAAAAGAAAACTTTCAGAATTTAGGAAAAAAGTTAAAGTTCCTCACTCATTTTATGAAGCTACTACAAGCTTGTTAACAATACTGCAAATATAATAGAGCCAGGATAATTATTGGCCATTATCATTTATGAAACATGCAAAAATACCACATAAAATCAGTAAACTGATTCATATCATGTATATATGTGTACAGGTCAAACAACTTCATAGCTAGATACAGTTTACTCTGAGAATAGACAGAGAATTTGATTTAGAAAATATGTTAATATTATCCACCAAATTGACAACGTAAAGAAAAACACTATGTCAATAAATGCAGCATTCAATAAAATTCAAAATCAACTTATGAAAGAAACAATGAACAAGTTAATAGTAAATTCTGAAATTAACCAAATTACACTGCTATTACATTATACAAATATGCAGCAACAAATTCCACAATTATGTATAATCATAATGCACCAATAAAAATATTAAGAATCATAAAAAAGAATAAGATAATGGAAAGTAAATTTCCTAATCTACTACTAAAATGCAAGCAAACACAATAATGATGAAATGTTAGGAATTAGGAATGCTTCCTATCGAAGTTATTCCCACACACATCTACCTTGAAGTCCAAGTTTAGGCTAATGGGTGCAAGTTATACACAGCAGCTGCCCAGAGCCTTCCTAAATAGATACCTGGCCTGCTACTTTTACCCTCCTTTTTTTTTTTTTATTTTCTTCTTACTTATTGCTGCTAATGTGCAAGATGTGTTGATCCATTGGGTATCAGAATCAGATAGCAGAAGGAATCTGAGTCTGTAACAACATGTATATCAGACCATTACAGTCCCAAGATGATGACTTCCATTTTTGAAATGGAAGAAATAAAAGAAGCTTCCACTATTTTTAAGCTTTTATTACCATGACTGCTTTGTCTTGACATTGTACTGAAAGTATTAGCAAATGTAATATAAGAAAGATATAAATTAAGTAAACCTAAATTGGTTTTAGAGAATTATATGATTGCATACCTAGAAATCAGACTTATATTGCTATATCAACACACAATTTTATATCCACACAATTTTTGAAAATCAAAAGGTTTGAAAATACCAAGTATTATTAAATTCATGGATAAATATAAAAGTTGCTAGTGAGAGCATTAATTTGTAGAATATTATTTTGGGCATTGTATAGTTAGAATTGTTTTGAATATGAGCAATAGAAGCCTTAGATGAAAGTGACATATTTAACATAGAAAGCTGTTGTGTCCTGAATTTAGAGGTTAGGTGAAAACCAGGCTTATGATAATGAGTTCAGCAAGTCTCCAAGAACCAGTTCTCTCCAATTCTCCTTTTGTCACTCTTAATAAATGAGCTTAGACAACAAACCGGCTCCCTCTTAACTGAAGGAATATGCAACTATTGCACGTATAGTATCCTTACGTCATAGAATGGTGTGCTATTAATGGCAAGAACATGGAACAGTTCCGTGAACTTTATCCAGAAAGGGACCACCCTGAAGAAAGAGGGCCCCTATGTACTGTGACAGGAATAAGCAAACCATTCCAGAAATCCATGTTTCTCCAGTCAGCATTAATTGTGTGCCCATTACCAAATCAATTACTACCAAAAAGATGGAATAACATATCTATGGGAGCAATATTGTAATAGTGCAAAGTTAGAGACTAAATATTTATTAATAAGCACATAGATGAAATTTTATATTATAGCATTACAAAAGAATATTATACAGTAATACTAGCAAGAATCCTAGGTAACATTTATTGAGGTGTATGTACCAGGCACCTTTATAAACACCTGTCCAAAATGTGCTTATTTTTTAGTACATAAACACATTCATTTTTCAATCCTGTAGGAGTTGAACATTTCAATTGAGATAGCAATTTAATACTATTTCTTTCATATGCATATTGCTGGCAAAAATTTAAATGTCTGATAATAACAAATGGTGTTAAAAGATAATTGTGTGCATGTGTATATACATATATCTATTAATACATACATGAAAAAGAAAACATGATTTTTTAAATTTTAGTTTTGCACGTGAGAAAACTAAAGCATGAAGAAGTTCAATAATTCATCCAAATTTACAAAGTTACTGAGTCTCAGAGATAAGATTTGACCCAGAAAATACACTCACAGTTAAAATCAATAACTGGGTTCACATATATCTATTTAAGAAACATGAAAGCATAGTCTTGAGTAGATGGTAGTCCTTCACCACAAAAGGAAAAATAAGAAAAGAACAGTTTTGTCAAAGAGGAGGTGGTTGTTACAAATTCATTCTGGGACAAGTTACATCCATAATCTAGAACATTGAGAATAATGCTCCATATTCACATATACAACTAACCATGAGGCAACCAAATATAGAGATTTTTAAAAGGGTGTTTGCGTAAGGAGAGTTGGACATTATCATGTAGTAGTTGAATCTGTGAAAGTGAATTTAAAGTGAAAAGAAATAATTAGGGACCTGGGGGTGTGGCTCAATTGGTAAAGCACTTGCCTAGCATGGGTTAAACCCTGGGTTCCATCCCCAGTACCACAACATAAGACAGAGAAGAAGAAAGGAAAGAGCCTTGATGGTAGGTGGGGAAAGGAACCAGAAAATGGAACCATGGAAGAATTCTGGAGTGAACGTGAATCAGAGAGTGGCATCTCAGGTAATAGCTAATGGGTGAGCTTTACAGATATTATGGCCAAGAAAGTCAAATGTGACAGAGAATATTGAAAATACTTGGCAATTAGTATATCATGGAAGACGTTGCAGAAACTGGTGTCAAATGCTGTCAGAGTGAGAAGCCTGCATGAGTGATTTGAAAAGTCGGGAGGGGCTGAGTAGATGGCTTAGAAATGGTTCAGAAGGGCTTAATTGGTGAAGGGGAAGTGATTATTAGGGCATTAGCTCAAGGGCATGAAGGGTTTTACCATGTAAAAGATGGTAATATTTTTAGTTTTTGCAAAAACAGTCAAGGGAGAGATTTGAAGTATTGGAAAGATGGGAAAGAGTAGGGCTCACCATAGGAGAAACATCTGGGAGAAGATGGGAAACAGCACATGAGGAGCACAGGTGGAGAATGTGGCCTTGAACGTGAGAAGTAACAGGAAGTGAACAGCATCTCCCAGATGAGCAGGGAGACAGATGGAATAAAGAAAGGGGAATAATGAGTTCTATCCTGCTGTTTCCAATCAGTCTTTCCCGAAGGGATACTTGGCCAGGAGAACAGGAAAGAGACAGGTGGTCCAAGGTCTTCTGGGTAAAGTTAATATATGGATGTTTGATTATTCAGGTCTAAGTTTTAGGACCAAAAAGAAAGGAGTAGATTAAAAGTAATTACTACAAATTCATGAGTCCCATCCAGTTGCCCAGACAGCAGTCTCCTGACCTAAATTTCTCCCTCCCTTAGTGAGTGGAGCTGGAGTCCATTCTAAACTCACACCACCAACAAACCAAAACTAGAGAAGAGCTCCAGAGAAGTGTCAGGATATCAGTACCAAAGGCCAGCTCCTGGTCCTCTACACAACCCTCTTTCACAGAGGAGGAAACCAGGTCTCAAAAGCATGCCTGGCAGTCCCAAGGTCTTGGAATCACTGAGTGCTGGTGATTCTGTTTCTCTTTCCTCCCCTACTACTAATGAACAACCAAGATACATTTTCCTTTGTTAATTCATTTATTTTGGTCTTCTCTCAAGAGACTATGACCTGGGTGGGCGGGTACTTTTCAGCTCACTGCGACCATCTCAGGTTTTAATGTGTGCCTGACATTTAGAAAACGCTTGGTCACTATATGTGGAATGGATGAATTGCTTTTACCCTATTACACTTTCACAGAAAGCCCTTCAAAGTGAAATTGATAGTTCTAATAATCACCTCCATGTAAATAGTTTTCATAAACTCTGCTCCCCCATTGGGTAGATAAAGCTCCAGGGTAAAACAATTTGAATCCAGACTGTCTGGCTTCAGAGTCAAATGTTGAGTGAATTCAATTCATTCAGTTAGGTCTCCCTGAAAAAAAAGAAAGGATTTTTGTAGCTATAGAAAAATAATGACAGAAGACAGGAAGAAAGTAGGGAAGAAAAAAGGAATGAAGAAGGAAGGGAGGGAGATAAATGAAGAAAGGGAGGGAGGAAGGGAAAAGAGGGAGGGAGGGGCGGTCGGAGGAGAAAGAGAGAGAGAAAGGGAAAGAAGTAAGAAATAAATGGCAGAAAGAAGGGAGGAAACCAATTGACATTATAGACAAACTCTAGAGTTTATACAACCATGTTCTCAAGGTGAATTTTTTGTGTATCTACATTTATGTCTTTATCCATAGCTTTATGTATATGTCCATGTCTATGACCATTTTTATTCTGCCCAAAAGGAATATCAGGGAAAGATTCACTAGGTCTGCTGCTAGGGAAGTGTTATGAAAATTGTGACTTTTTATGACCCTTCATCTGCTGTAGGAAATGTTCCATTTTTCTGTTTTCATGTGAAAAAAGAATGAGAATGAAATACTATGTTGCTCCAGTTACAAAGAAGAGGAGAATTGGTAATTCCAGGGTGAATCTGAGGGAAGTGATTTTTTTCCCTACCATCTCTGAAGTGAAATCATTTCTTTCCCTCTCTCTCTCTCTCTCTCTCTCTCTCTCTCTCTCTCTCTCTCTCTCTCTCTCTCTCTCTCTCTCTCCTCTCTCCCCCAAACCCCCCCGGGAACTATCTCCAAGGAAATGAAGGATCCATACCCTATACAGGTCCTTCCCGGAGGAGCCATTTGCAACTATAGAAACAGCTTAAAGGACAGAAGTCTTGTTTATGGAACTAAGTAAGGAAAACAAATGTTTGGGAGAGATGTGATTGAGGTTTAAAGATTCGTATTGCCTAGGACTTTTCACCATGTTTTGCAACCCAGACCCTTAATGGCAAATGTACAGATTAGTAAAGTTAAAGTTTATGTCAAATAAGATACTCCACTTGCAGAATTTTCATATGATCCAAAGCCAACAACAAATGTGTTTCACATTCAGAGAGTCTGCCATTTTCCTAGCAGGGATTAGGGAAAAGAACCAGGATGGACAAAATGTATCCACTGATCCTTTCACTTACCAGCATCATCCAAGCCAAAGTAAGAGGAAAGGAGACAAGAGAAGGAATAAACCTTGTGAAGAGGAAAGAGTTCCAGTAAGAAATAAAACCACTGCCCTGTCCTTTGTAATGCAAAGTATATAATTCTTAAGAGAATCAGAAGCAGGTTGAGAGAGTCTAACAGGGGAACCTGGCAACATAAATGTTAGCAAAGTGTTGTACTAGGTAGAACATAAGGTTTCCTTCTTGAGTCTTTATGGATGCTCAGTACAGTCATATAGTGGATTCTGAAAGAGCATCCTGAAGTCTGAAGCATAGAACCTTATTCTTCTCCATGAAGGTGTCCTTGAAGTTGGGAAGGATTCATGAACATGGAATCTGGTGAGCTTCCTCTAGAACAAAGGCACATGTCAGAAGCCTTTAAAGTAACAGTGGTGAGGTGTACCTGCGGGGAAGAGGGTGGCAATCCTATATCCCAGTTCCCCATAACCCTCCAAGGTATAAAAGTGACTTCCAGTGGTTTCTGTAGCTACATGGAAAGGATCATGGAAAAAGAGCAGAAGAATTTGGGTCTTAAACTGCCAGCTGACTGCTGGGACAATCCCAGAAAGTTTAATTGAGAGAAAAGGTTGTCAATCCTAATCTGCTCTTAAAGGAAAAATGCCCTGTGGGGGAGTTTGTAATTATTTGGGTAAAGGCAAGTTAATAGAGTGTCAGAGAAAATGTCATGTTCCCACCTGACAGGAAGGGAAACATTCATTTTCTTCTCAAGCCCTAATCAGCATGTAACCTCATTTTTCTACTTTTTTTTTTTTCATCAAAATGGAAGGATAAGGCTTTCTTTCTGACTATGATAGAAAGAAAATACAGATCTCAGAAGGAAACAGCTAGAGAGCACAATATGCCAAAAAAGGGAGACATCAAGCAGAACTTCAGGGTCACAAAAATAAGTCAGCAATTCTGAGAGCATTAAATAATTAAAGGGAGAAATCTTGTATTTTTTTATTTTGATTTTCATTTTTTTAAAAAACATTGTGGAATAAAGGTTTGGCACACAAGCAGAAAATTAGCATTGTCTATAAATAATAATAATTACATAGATGGAAATGAGAGGGGGGATGAAAGATGATGGAATGAGACAGACATCATTACCCTATGTACACGTATGATCACGCGAATGGTATCGCTCTTCATCATGTATAACCATAGAAACGAAATGATGTACCCCATTGTGTACAGTGAATCAAAATGCAGTCTGTAAAAATAAATAAATAAATAAATAAATAATAATAAGGACACAGATACAAGCAAGAAAAAAAAAAAAAAAAAGAAGAAGAACAATAGGTGAGAGGAAAAAATGGTGTAGGAAACACCAAAGAGGGTTAGGAGAATTTGGAGAATGTAAGAAGAAAAATCAGGACAGGACCCATGGTAGATTGTAATGTTCAAACAGGACACCGCCATAGTCCTCCCACAGGCTCCACTGGCAATGACATTCACAACTCTTTGCCCCCCCCCCCCCCCCCCCCGCGCCCGCCTTGGGCCCCCTTGGGAAAACTGGAAATCCATGTGTAACAAAATGAAATTAAACCTCTATCTCTCACCTTGCACAAAAATCTACTCAAAGTGGATCAAAGACACAGGCACCAGAACAGAGAACTGGCACCTAAAAGAAGAAAAAGTAGGCCCAAATCTTCATCATGTCAGCTTAGGACCTGACTTCCTTAACAAGACTCCGAAGCGCAAGAAGCAAAATTAAGAATCAATAAATGGGATGGATTCAAACTAAAATGTTTCTTCTTAGCAAAGGAAACAATCAATAATATGAAAAGAGAGCCTACAGACCGGGAGAAAATCTTTACCACATGCACCTCAGATAGAGCACTAATCTACAGGATATACAAAGAATTCAAAAAACTTAACACAAAAAAACAAATAACCCAATCAATAAATGGGCTAAGGAACTGAACAGACACTTCACAGAAGAAATACAATTGGTCAACGAACATATGAAAAAATGTTCATCATCTCTTGCAATTAAAGAAATGCAAATCAAAACTACTCTAAGATTTTATCTCACTCCAGTCAGAATGGCAATTACCAAGAATACAAGTAATAATAAGTGTTGGCGAGGATGTGGGGAGAAAGGTACACTTATACATTGCTGGAACTGCAGATTGGAGCAACCACTATGGAAAGCAGTATGGAGATTCCTCCGAAAACTTGGCATGAAACCACCATTTGACTCAGTTATTGCACTCCTTGGTTTATACCTAAAAGACTTAAAATCAGCATGCTACAGTGACACAACCAATGTTTTTAGCAGCTCAATTTACAATAGCTAAATGACAGAACCAACCTAGATGCCCTTCAACAAATGAATGGATAAATAAAATATGGAACATATACACAATGGAATATTACTCAACCTTAAAGAAAAATAAAATTATGGCACTTGCAGATAAATGGATCATACTAAGTGAAATAAGCCAATCCCCCCAAACCAAAGGCTGAATATTTTCTCTGATAAGTGGATGATGATCCATAGTGGGGAGGTGGGTAGGGAAGAATGAAGGAACTTTGGATTATGCAGAGGGAGTGAGGGGAGGGGTAGGGTGGTGGGGATGGGAAGGGCAGTACAATGAGACAGACATATCACCCTATATACACTACTGGTGTGACTCAGCACCGTGTACATCCAGAGGAATGAGAAGTTGTGCTCCCTTTGTGTACAATATGTGAAGATGCACTCTATAGTCATGTAGAACCAATTACAACAAACACATAAATAAATAAATAAATGGAAAGTGAACCAGGTCCTTTGTCACAGTAATTAGTGCGTCCATCCTTAGTGAGGATGCAGTATGTGAGTCTGTAAAACTTATACAGCACTCAATTTGTTCACACTTCAGAAGAGATTCATACAGTGCCGTGATACGTCAACATAGGACTAGACGGGGGTGATAAAACACAGGCAAGAAAACAGAGGGGTCCTGACGGGACACTCAAATGATAAGGAAATACATACACATGAGAATGTGGCGAATTACAGAAAAAACAAGCAGGTGGCACGCCCTGGGGGACTGGAGGAGGGCAGGGGAGCTTGATGCTTTACAGGAGGTTCAGAAAAAAAGAAAACCTCTGGTATGGCGATATCTGACCCGAGCTCTTCCCGAGGTGAGGCTGGATCAGGCAGCTGTCTGTACAAGGGGCGTTTCAGGTTAGGGAACAGCGCGTGTGAAAGGGGAAGGGGAGCCAAGCTCAGCGTGAGACTTCACGGTGGCTGAAACAGAGCAAGCTAGGTGTCCCGGAGAGCCAGCAGCATCGGAGCCAGAGGCAGAGCCTCGAGAAATCCCTGAGGAGAAACAGTGGTTATCTGCACAGTCGTGTGCCTATGACCACGTTTTGGTCAATGACAGACTGCATATATGACCACTGTCCCATAAGACAACACTACCTAGTGACTTCGCAGCCTTCTTGTTTTGTGCAGGTATACCTGTGATGTTCACACCACAATGAAGTCCCCCAGTGACCTATTTCTCAGAACTCAGTGCCAGCGTTAACTGTGTAAGTGACTGTATACCTACGTGTAATCGCACCACATATTTGTGTCCTCGCCAAGTCACCTATTATGACAGAAACACAGAGAAAATGAGCACAGCAGGAATCACAGTGACAGCATGTGACTTCCAGAGAGCTAAGATACGTAGACAGGAGACACTAAAAACTTGGATCCAGTCATACGCGTCTGAGTCGCTAGGCAAAATTTAAACCTGCCTTATAATTGCTTAGGTAGGAAATTCTTAGATAACTAAGCACTGAAAAGAAAGCAGAACCCCAACTGTTCTGATCAAGGGAAACCCACCATGTTGGCCAGGTCCCTCGTAGTCACCAACTGCCAGAACTATGGGAAAATAAGCCTCCAGTGTTTCAGCCACTCAGTCTGTGGTATTTGTTATGGGATCTGGGCCAAGACGTACAACTTCAGCCACCATGATGTCCAGTGTAACTACAACGTCAGTCAGGTTTGATTCAACATTAAATATATGTATATTTTTTAAACAAAATATTCTTTTCCCCCTTGACTTCTACTAGTGTTTTGGTGCAAAAGGTATTAATTGCACAGTTCATTGCCTGAAAATGGCTTAAAGGTTGGTTTCCATTACAATGATTTTTCCAGTTGTATTACTAATATTCTATTTTTGTACAAATCTGAACAAAAACCATGAACTTTGAGAGGTGTGTCTCACTCTCTGCTAATCAAAATATCCTCTGTCAAAGAATTCTGCAAGCTGTGTTACAACGTTTTTAAAGTTGTTTCTAATATGCATATTGCAATGTTATTTCTAGAGATTTATAGGTTCTTCTAAGAGAAAAAAATATTTTCTTGTTTGAATGGGAGATTCTTGCCTACTACATAGAAATTCTTCCATCTGTAGCTATTTATTTGTTTGGTTAGTTATTGATGATATTGCTTTCTCTCATGATCATAAGTCTTCTCCTGATCAAAATAGTTGGGGTTCTGTTTTCTTTTCAGGGTTATCTAGTGATGTCTGCTCTGGTTTAGATAGCAAGGGTCCCCCAGAACCTCATGTGTGAGACAATTCAAGGAAGTGTAGAGGAGATACTAATGGCCTATGAGAGCTTAACCCAATGAGCGCATTAATCCACTGCTCTGGATGACCTGGCTGGTACCCCTAGGCAGGCTGGATGTGGCCAGAGGAGGCAGGTCACTGGGGTCATGCCTTTGGAGTTTATTTTTGTCCCTGGTGAACAGACACTCTTCCCTTCCTGTTTACCATGTCCTGAGCTACTTTCCTCCATCACATCCTTCTGCCATAATGTTCTTCTTCATCTCAGGCTCAGTACTATGGAGCCGGCCATCTGCAAGCTGAGATCTCTGAAAACATGACAAGGTGTGCTCTGTGTTGCTCTTGTCAGGTCCTTTGGTCACACTCACAAAAAAAGTGACTAAAATAATTTCATACAAAAGCAATCACAAGGCAGGGTTAAATTCTGCCCACCAACTCAGATTCACATGATTGGATGGCAGTTTTTACTGTTTCTGGGCTACATATCAAGCAAAGTTAGTTTCCCTTAGCTTTCTGGAAGGCGCATACCATCGTTGTGATTCCTGCTATAGTCATTTTCTGTTTTCATCTTTCATGGGAGTGCTCAGAAACTACAGAATGGCAGGAGTTTAAGGACACTGGGTCTAATTTCCCTTCTGCCGCAGTTTGGATCTTGACTGTTCCCCAAAGGCCCATGTGTTAAAGGCTTGGTCCCCAGGATGGTGCTGCTGGAAGATGGTGGAACCTTTAGGAGCTGGAACCTAATGAGCATTTTGTTATTGAGCATGTGCCCTCAAATGAGATTGTGGGAGCCTTGTCTATTTATTTCTTTTACTTCCTGACTGGTAAGGTGAGTAGCTTTGTTCTACTACACACTACATCACTATGGGCCCCAAACAATGGGGCCAATGGATCCTGAACTGGAACCTCTAAAACACTAGTCAAAATAAACCTTTTCTCTTTATAAGTTGATTATCTCAGGTATTTTGTTTCAGTGATGGAAAGATGTCTAAAACACCTGTCTAGACCAAATCATATCTCACCTTTTGTTGCGTGGGCCCTCTTCCTCTTCCTCCTCCTTCTTCCTCTTCCTTCTTTTTCTTCTTTCTTTTCCTCCTTCTTCCTATTTTTCTTTTGCTATACCCAGCATTTGTATTCAGGTCCCTTGGCTCAGATTTTTTTTTATAACTCTGGGATTAACTCTGAGATTTTAATTAACTTTCTGCACAATGAGAGAAGCTATTGTTTTTCACTCATGACTGTATTTAGGAGGGCAAATAATTGGCTTAGCATGTATTTCCAGAAAACAAACAAAAGCAGCAAACAAACCAACAACCTCTAGCTCTGGAGATTCCTGCTTTCGGTCTTTAACACTCATCTAGTGTGAAGTTAGGGCAGAAGTGATGCTCGGCACGTGTTGCTCTTTGACTTTTAACTATCAGCAGAAGTTCTGTAAAATCCTTAATGTACTCGAATTCAAAGAGCAAAGAGAATATGAGTTCTTGTTGGTGCCCCAAACACAATTCTAAGATTGAGAGAATTTATCATTTTATAGGAAAAAGAACCCTTTTATTAAAAAGAAGGAGAAGAAGAATAAACAGCTTATCTTATGTGGTACCTCCCTACAGACAATAAACATGAGATAAATGTCTCAGTGAAGTCAGAATCACAGAATAAACTAAATAGACATTATTATCAAGACTTAAAACATTTTCCAACAGTTTTTTTTTCCCAACTTTAGATTCTCCATCTTTCATGGCAGCTTTGGCTTTTAAATTTATGGACCACAGAAAGAAAATTTTGAAACAAATTTGACAATATTTATGAAAATTTCATTCCATTATTTTAAAGAAACACTTTTATTGAAAGAAGGTAGGCATTTATCTCTCTTATGTATCATTGTCTCAATTGTATCAGGCACTAGAGCAAAGATGTTTATCTGACTTGCAGAGAAACAAATAATTCTGTGAATTTATACTTGATGATTTCAAAGAGGCGTATAATTCTTACAAGGGAATTCTTATTTCCTGCACAGACTTGAACAATTTGTTTAACTTCATTAAGCCTCCGTTTTCCTACCTGCAAAACAAACTAGTATCAGTGCCCATCTCTTAGGGGGTACTGACAGAATTAAACAAGGAAATTAAACATGAAACATTTAGTAACACACTAGACACAGAGTAAATTCACAGAAAATGTTCGATAATGTTGTTAGAATGTGCATTTTCATTGTTTGTGACTTATGAATAGCAATATAATAAAGTACTTTCTTATGTTCCTAAGAATGAACCTCATTCAAGTTAACCTTTCTAATTCCTAATATATACCCTTATATAAGGTTTCTTAGGTATACAATGGATTATATCAGCTACTTAACTATCAATAAGCTATATTTAGTTCATCATTTTGCTTTCCAAATGATAAAATTTGCTGACTGGAGTTCTATGCCTTGCCTGGTTTATAATCCTAAATCCGAATTAGAAAATGTGTTTTAGGTTCTAAGATTGTCTCTTTTTGGTAGTCATCTCACAACCACATTCTCCATTTTCACTCATAATAATCAGAAATGACATCCAAAACCTATATTAAGATAATACATAATGACAATAACTCATTATACGACATAACCTTTCATGTAGAGTTTACGTAGTCTTGACTTTGATGATTTTTCAAATACGAATGCTTTCCTTTATATTCCTGACCCCTTTATCTAATAATTAAGATCTTTTAATGTGTTAAATAATAATAGAATACAGTTTTTAGTCTTCTGCTAACTGTAAATTAATTATGTAGGTATTATATTATTCAGATAATTAAACTGAGGCTTGATTTAATGGGGGTTAAAATGTGTTGACCAAAATCAAAAGGCAGTAAATAGCAAAGAGTGGTCCAGGATTGTATTCACGGTCTGTCAGGCATAAACATGTGCCCTCACAGCATACGCTCCACCAAGAAGGAAGATTTTTCTGGCAGCCACTATAGGAAAACTTATCCTTCCGAATGAACAATACCAAACTCTGGATTATGTGGTGCCGCTGTCCTCTTCCCATGCATAATTCAGGTGGTTTTTGACCCACAGGGGCCACACCTGTTTCTCCTCACATAACCTACAAATCTTACCATATAAATAATAGAGAGGCTTGATGGATTCTTGTGAATTTACACGCCAGGCCAAGTTTCCAGCAACCTAGCTTTAACAGTCCCTGTAGAGTCGACACAGGGTAGAATATTTACACTGCTGATTTCTAGAAGAGTTAATCAGAGCTGTGTGGCAATAAAGGGTCATTTAGGTCATCCGCTGGGCTAACTCTCACATGTTAAAATATATTATGTGCTTTTTGCATC